>NC_067488.1:36811341-38198841 GCF_947179515.1 Apodemus sylvaticus
TGATCAACTGTCCCATGGCTCCACGCCTGTGGTGTGGCAGCAAGCCCATTAAACACTGAGCAAAGGAAAACTGTCTGTTGTGGTTGGGGAGAAAAAGGGAAAGCAAGGAATGGGCTGCATTGGTTCATCACCAGGGGGCCACCCTTGCCAAGTGGTCCACCCTGTCTGAGTACCTGTGACTTACAGATCTGACTGAGAACACTTGAGACAGAGGTGTAGATGCAAACATCATTGACAAAGATCTGGGTGACAAACACTACTCTCTACCAGGTTCCCCCAGGGGACTCTGGTCTGACATAGCCTCCCCTGTCCCCTAGACCTTGCTCTTTCTTTTTGTCTGCTTTGTGGTAGTTGACACACCATGCTGCCTTCTTAGCCTGCAGGAAGTATAACAACTGTTATCTACCACAAGCCACCGAAGCCTTAAATTATGGCAGGAGAGGGGACAGTGATTGATTAGAGCTTTTTAAATCAAACCCAAACATGTCCCTGTCACAGCTAAGAAAGGGGCTGGGTTGACTTCAAAATAATTTACCTGGAAAATTCTGTGGTCTGTGGTGAGTTAAGCCCCCTCAGCAATCCCCCCCTTTTTCTTCTCCAGCAAAATATTAGCCTACTGAATTGATTCTCAAAGACATCCCTCTAGGACCTGAAATTATTACCACTGGGAAGAGATTGATGTAGCCCCAGGGTGCTTTCAGGGACAGCAGAGACAATTCACTGGAAAACTTTCAAGGGGCCATAGCAGGGAGAGGGCTCAGCACCACGTGGTCTTTTTGCTCCCACCTTGTAAGGAAGAGCCAGTGATTCTGTCATCAGTGACAGAAGCTAATGAATTTTAAATAGCTAGTACAAGAAAAATTAATTTGCTAAATTAGTCTTGTAGATACAGGTTAAAAAACCGAGTCACTGTCACCTCAAAAGCATGAAACATATCAACGTAGCTCAGTCACCAGCCAGGTGGAAGATCATATCCACAGCTAGGCACTACCCCGAGGGGCCCAAGTCACCCTCTGCTCAGCACTTGCTGAGTTCATGGGGCGTCGATCAATGGGTCTCCCCTGCTCTTTTTTATTAAATAGTTTCTTGAAATTAGAATCTAATTACATAATTTCCCCCCTTCCTTTCTTCTCTTCAACATTTCCCAGGTAGACCCTGCTTGCTCTTTTACAAATTCTTCCTCCCTGCCCCCGTTTTTTAATTGTGCTGGCTGTTGTTGGTCATGGCAATGTGTACTTGATTGGTGTGTGCGTGCATGCATGTGTGTGTGTGTGCGCGCGCGTGGGCGCTTATTCCAAAATATGCAAACATAAGCTGCTCAGGACAAACAATGGTGCTGGTATGTTTATGATTTGGGGCTGACCAGTTACCAATTTGGGAGCTCGTCCCTGGAGACTGCTTCTCATCCTCTCATTTGTTTTCTGGACCACTTTGTCTGCACACCACATAAGCATACCCACTCTTCCCAGTGTCACTGTGAGGACTGACCTTAGGACAGCGAGGATCTCGTAGGCTGGTATGCAACAGAAGCTGTGTGTCAGGACACATGCTAGTTCATCACCCCAGGCACCAATGAGAGAGTGAAAGGCCTTGTTCAACCAAAGTCAGATGCCTGCTGAAAAGGGAAATTCTGCCATTTCTGTCTGGCTCGAGCAGCTGCTTGTGTGAGCCTAGAGAGCAAGTCCTGGCATGCAGAGGGACAGACAGTGCAGATGATGTCAGAGAGCTAGGGGCAGCCAGGCCTGCCCAACATTACACCGTGCCTGCAGCCCAGCCCCAGGTACACAGACACTCTTGGCTGATTTGCTTGTCTGGATTCAGACTGGCACTGAGCCTCTCTCCTTCCACTGGCTCTTGTTCACCAAAGCCACATGCCTGGGGAAAAGGAGAACTGGGCCTTTTCAGATCTATGAAGCAGATCGGGATTCTAAATAAGTGAAGTTCTTGATGACAGTATTTCCTATCACTAAAATCCAACAGCTGGCACCCATTCACTGGGGCACAGCTGTGTCACTGGCATTGATCTTGGCCATGCACCATGGAAACAACTGTGCTCTGACCTTCCAGGGCCACAGGCAGACAGAATGCCAGAACACATCAGGATCTGGCCAAGTAAACACCTAATGGAAAAGAATGCCTGAAGGCAGAGTCCAATGTGCCTTTATCTGACATAAAATACTAGTTGGGCTTTAAAAAAATATCCATCTAACACGTCCATGGTTGTGGGGAGGTCCCAAGGGAGAAGCAGGAATAAGTCATATTTTATTATTGCTTGAAATCTTAGAAAGTCAGTCTAGGAAGGAAGCCATGAGTCATCAACCTCTCTGCTCTGTTCTGGAAGTCCACAAGGATATGGATGGTGAGGAACAGCAAGCCCTCAGGGCTTCTTCCTGGGCAGAGCAGAGCAGAGCAGTCTGAGTAGGGAACAGCAGAGTAGGGAGCACCTCCTACAGCACTAAATGCCACAGAGCATTACACACACACACACACACACACACATGCACACGCGCACACACACGCGCGCCTCTCTCTCATCAATCCCTTCCCAGGGAAGAGCTGTAGGAAATGAGTTACCTTCCATCCCTAGGAATACAAAGAGCAAGGATGCCTCCCGTGAGAGCTAAGGTGTCTTGCCTTGGTCAAAGCCTCTCAAGGTTCAGACACCTCCATAATCAGAGAACTTGGCAACCATTCAAATGTAACTGAACTTGGGGAGCGGGACACTAGCAACTTGCTGAGAAAACTAAGTGGATGAAGACAGAGATGCTTGAAGACGGTTCTCTGCCTGCGCTTTGGCCACTGGCTGTATCTACAGACACTTATTGAAACAGGGATCTCCAGAATCCTGGCTGACCCTGTCACCTTAGTCCTATTAAATCATACCACCAACCAAGGGTTATAGAATAAATATAATCCCAGCCTCTTCACCACCCCACCCCTTGTGGAGTTGGTTTATGGATAATGCTTCTCATCTTCCCTTTGCAGCCAGCCTCACTCTGGGGCAAAGCAGACATTGTGCTTGTGCACCGTCTAGCATACCCCAGACATAATCTCCATAGCGAAGCCCATGGCCCTTCCAAGGCCACTGGTGCAAACTAACTCATGCAGGCAGAGGACTCTTTATTTCTGAGGCCAGCATACTCTCCAGTCTCTTCTGTGCCAAGACTTTGCTTGGCTTTCTGCTGAAGTGTTCTCCCACAAGTGCTGGAAGGCCGTGCAGGGTAAGGTGAGGGGCAACTGGGACGCTAACAAGAAGGGCCGTTGTCTGTGTGTCGGTCTTTGCACCCTTGAAAACAGCTCCACGTGGAGAAGGGGACTTTGGTGGAGGAAGTATAAATTGTCCCTGAGAAGGACAAGGAACAGGCACAGATGCTTTTATTTCACCCACCTCCCCAAATGGTAGGTGAAGAGAGAAAATGCATTTATTTTAAAAGCAAAAAGAATTCCAAGCTGGGACCATTTGTTCCCAGTGTCCCTGTACTAAGGACGGCGGGGCTCAGTGGAGAACGCTTAGATGGCCCTGCCCACCCTACCCAGTGGTTAACTCAAAAGACATAAGGCCACTTGCTATGTGATGTCTGTCTCCCTCTCACAGACAGCACAGTGGGCCCAGCAGAAGATGAGCACCAGGGGGTGTGGACACACAGGGCTAGGGTTGTAATCAAAGAAGATGCTGACGGGGAGAGGAGGGAGAGGACTCTCTGGATCTTGAAGTGAGGAAGGGGTTGGGCAGGAGAGGTGATGGAAAGGTCTTCTGGAAACAGAGGGTCCTGGGATAGGATGTGATTTGTACTGAGGACTGGGGTTCTGTATTGCTGGTGATGTGCTGGCTTTGACCACACAGAGGACACTAGAGAGAACTCTACTTGGGCCGGCAGACAAGAAGAGCAGGGATGGGCCTGGTGGGCTAGGTGGTCTCCAGGTCCTCAAAGGCCGGCTGCCACAGGAGGGAGGCAGGGATTCTAGAGTTCTGGGGCTGGCTGCTCCCCAACCTGCTCCTCCATGGGCTGGACAGCCTCTTGCACGTATACGATGAACTCTGAGGCCTCCCCACCCTGTGTATACACCGTCACGGTCTCTATGCCCTCCACGTCATCAGAGGACACCACCAGATGGTGCTGCTCAGCCAGCTCCACAGAGGCCTGCTGCAGAGTCTCTTGAATCATGACTGTGTGGTTGGAACTGGGCTCCTCATCGGTGACCTAGGAGGGAAAGAGAAAGATGACACAGGTGCAGCAATAATGTCAACATCATAAATGTGGCACTGGGAGCTGCACACAATCCTCTCATCGATGTTGCATTGTCTCGCCCCTTTTCTTGGAAGAGGAGAATGAGACTCCATGACATAGAGTCACAAAGCCAGGTCTTTCCCATGTTGCAAATGGAACCTACAAGGTGTGGAGTCACAATGCACGAGGGTTAGAAGGCACCATGGGGTTATGAAATATACAAGCATGCAGCATAGCGTAGGAGGCTCCTAACGATATATAGCTGATCCATTTGACACTGAAAAGGTGACTAGGTTCTTCCTGGTTTCCTTGTTTTTGCTACTCTGGGAGTTGCACTTGAAATGCTACAGTCCTAGGGACTGTCCATCATTGCGGATGCCTGGTAATTCTTTGGAGGCCTGCCAAGAGAGCCATGCTGCCACAGTGCTGGGCAGGGGCGGCCAGGGAATGCTGACAGTGGAGAAAACCAGCTGATTTCAATAGCCAGGACTTTCTTGATTGCTCAGAAACTGCAGCGTCCAGGTGAGGCCAAATTCCTCCTAATGTTAGGTGCCATGTCCCTGACTATCAATCAGCTCTGGGCTGTTGGCAATTTGTAATAATAACCATCTTTAACCAGGGAAGAGGAATAGGAGACAAATTTAGGAAGAACTGAGAACCTAGATTGCAAAGCTAAGGGGTGGGCTGAAAAATGGGCAAGGGGCTGGTGGGCAGGCCACGGTCCAGAGAGGATGCGGGGTAGCTATCCTTTCAGGGCCTGAGTGACAAGGGTGACATTCTCTGGGATGCACTAAGCATGTATGAATGTCAGCTCTAGCACTTCCCAGAAGCCTGAGCAAGATGCTCTACAACCCTTGGCCTACCCACGATGGAAGGACCAGCCTTAGAAGGACTAAGTAGGGAAGGGTCAGCTCATATAGAGATTGGGGGGAAGGAGGCTGGAGGGGGAGACAGCTGTGGATAGAATCTGAGCATCTTGGTGTTAGATGCTAAAAGAAGATTACAACAGAGAGAATTCAGAAGCTGCAAAGCTATTCTGAGAGAAAACTGCTAAGGTATCTAGCCACTTCTTTATTTATAAACTAAGACATTTATTTCCTTTCTTTTACTATTCATTTCCATTTCATTTATCTGGGAACAGGCACCAGAAGCAAGGCTGTGGAGGTAAATACTGATGTGTTTCCATTCGAAAGGCAGTACCTAACAGGAGATTGGGATGTTGTAAGTCTCCTTCCCCGACTGTTAGTAAACTATATGGAGGAAGGAGGGGAGGTAGGTGATAAATATTGAAGTCCTCAGGAAATATGTGCAAAAAATACAGTGCGCTTCAGGTAAGTACAGTGGTATCATGTGGTGAGGAGAGGGGGAGAGACCCAGTGAGCTCACGTGATACACAGGGCTGTATGCATCATGGCAGGGTGAAGGCTGCAGAGAAGGGCAGATGAGGTTTAAAGCGATGCTCGCAATGAGCTCTTCAGATCTAAGCGCCTTAGTAGGTCACACGCAGACTGAGCCTTTATTTCATAAAGCAAGGCAGGTGTTTCTGAGAAGCCCAGGTCATCTACACTTGCTCTCTTACCATCCTGCTAAACATTTCTGTCTATTTTGTCTGCTACCTTTTCTAGGTACTGAAGTCCACTGAAGAGACCCCTTTCTCCATTTGTTTCTGATCTTCAGTTTCTAGCCCCAGGTTGGTCTTGTCAGCAAAACCTGTACTACATCCATCTATAGATTCTTATGCATGGAGCATCACAACTGATCATCAGAAAAGGTGACAGACAATGGAAACTGCATTTCACTGAAGCCCTAGCATAAGCATGTGTTAGGTTAACACAGGTCAAGCTACCTTGGGGCTTCCCGGGTCCACCCACTGCCTGAGGGTGCACCTCTTCCACACTTAGGAGCTCCAAGGCGAGGACGAGCCAGAGGCAAGAGGCTGCTTTACAGGGGGGCTTACGAGCCGTAGAGATATGTGCTCCTCAAGCATTCTAAGCGGCACCTGCTCACTCTGCTTTTCTGCCATCCGTGGAAGCATGCACTGCCCACCCTGTTCCCACACAAGCCAACAGCTGGTTCGTGCTACAGTCTACTGAACAGTCCCTCAAGCCTCACTCCACTTCCTCATACATAATATCTGTTCCCTCTTCACAAATGGCACCATGAAGCCCCTAGGGTCCAGTGACTCAACTATGGTCGAGCAGCTTACAAGGAGCAAAAGCTGGACCTGAGTGTGCACGAGCGAAATCGGGAGCTCTTTCTTCTGCAGCTGGCGACAGTGGCAGTGACTAACAGCATCGCATGTCACAGATTGATAGGGTAGAGTTATTGCTCTTTAGCCATCTGAGGCAGACAAAGGTTGGCTTGTACAGCTCTAACCATTCTTTGTTCAAAATGATCACTCTAGCAGTTTAATCTATTAGCACTGGCTTAAAATTGTTCTCCGCAGCAGAAATAATATGGCTTTCACAGTGTCATTACCCCCTGAGACAGATACTCCATTTCCCCCAATGCTGTATCTAGCATGTCTTTCAGCTAAATTATTAGCAGCACAGATAGCTTAATAGAAAACCTTAATCCATGGGACTTCATAAATTATTCACCACATCAGGTCCAATGTTCAGTACTTCTGCCCACCTCAGATGTTCTAGAATCAGGATTAAACCCTGCTAGTGACCTATCCTTGGCAGATCTATTGCTGCCGGAGCGCAGCTTCCTGTGGGGGCCCTGCCTCTTCACCCTCATCTCACGGTCTGCTCTGCAGCGTGGATGGATATTTTGCAGGATGTCATGTCATCCAGGAGCTTCCTTCCAATCACTCCACTACTTCCATTTCCCACCTGTCCTTCCTTCTCGCCCTTCTTCAGCTCCCTCTCTACTTTCTATGTAAAATCCATCGACAAGCTTAAAACCCCTGCTTCCCAGCTTTCAAGAAAGTGTCAGCTATCCCTCCTGCTCACAGACCCTACAGGAAGACGCAGCCTTGTGTCACTCCCCAGGCCTTTATGACCCTGAATGGACTTTGTGTTACAATCCACCTCCACGTTCTCTAAGCAGACCTATAGCATCCTGTGAGAACAACAATGCGTGCTGTGCAGATGCAGCTTAAGCATCAGTGTTTACCCAGCAGTCATTCCCCACAGCATCTGAAGGATCTTAGCACCCAAGCCTCGGAGAGTGTGGGGTTTCAGGGAGGGTGGGAAGCTGCCTTCAAGGCCCTACTTAGCACAGCCAAGGATGGTCCAGCAGAGGATAAGGCCATTCCCAGGGTCCTGTGCTCCTGGTGGACATGAGCCTCTTCCAACCCAGAACTGAGCCAAAAGGGCAGTGAGTGGTTGGACCACCACACAGTCTCTTCCCTACTTTCTTATCAGTTTCTTGGGCTGGATTTCATTTTATTATCTCTTTAATAAGAATACACTGAAAGGTTCTTCTGCCAAAGGTGTTTCATGTCTCAGAAAAAGAGATGCCCACAGTCATACCTCAAGATCGTACAATAGAAATTAGGACCAACAGCACAGTCCCCAAGACTTGGGCACAATTGACAATGTATTCTCAGCACCCAGCATTGGCCAGGAAAAACGTAAGAGGAGGTAGGTGTCTTGTCCTACAGAAAGACCAGAGAAGAGAGGTGGCCCCTTGGAGGCCTGCAGAGAGAACTTCTTCCTCTTGGCAGCTATTGGCCTTCGGCTCACAGCCTTCCACACCTTCAGAGTCTCAACCTGAGCACCTGTTCTTCTGTTTGAGACTACTATACCATCTACTACCTTCTGGGTCACCAAAACAACCCAGAGACACAGTCAAGAACACAGACATATGGCAAACAAAGATAATTAATGGAAGAAAAAGCTGTAACTCATGGCTGAATCCCAGCAGCAGCAATGAGGAAAGGAAAAAAACATTCTCACTAGCTGGCATTGATAGGAACACTCTTGAGAGCCACCAAGGACCAGCACAAACAGGACACATCTGTAGCACACCTTCACCCAGAGCCCTCAAATAGCTCCTTAGCACCATCCTCATCATCACTGTCTACTAAATTAAGTGTGAGCACAGTCCCAATGGGACATCGGAACTGCCAGGCTTCATACAGGGAAAGTTGGACCCAGCCTGGCACATAAGTAAATGGCTAAAGGAAGATGACAAATACTTCAGCGGGCCGACAATGAAAAGAAACCAGAAGGACAGAGTGGGAAGGCACTGTCTTAGCATATACTTAGTTTATATCTCTGAATAAATACAACCAGCAGTGCCCTTCTGGTACATGCTGCCAAGCCTCAGGGCCACTGCAGACCTGCAAGGAGACAAGTGGATTCAATTCAAGGATCCTAGTTGAAGGGTCTTATCAGGATAGGGATTCTTATGTATGCCTTTCAAGAGACAGAAAGTCAAAACCACCATCATCTCTGCCACCGCTGCTGCCATGCCAGGAGATCGCACAACTCAGCCATCCTTCACATCACAAATAACTTGAGTCAGGCTCCTTTTTATTAAGCCGTGCCTTGGAGAACAGCTCTCTCTAGATGTCATTAGTGTCCATGATAAGGAAGTACCTAGGGCCACAGCCCAGCAAATGGACGAAGCCACTTCTTGTTCTCTTAGCTTTGGCACTCCTGTTGCTTATGACTAGTTCTCAAGACCCGCTGAGAACCCTGTGACTAGGAGAGGTCACAGGACTCAGAGTATCAGCAGGAGGACAAAGCTTGCTCAAGACAATGCTCAGAACACAATGAACCATCTTCTTGAGCAGGGTATTAAATAAGACCCAGCATGGAAGGCAGAAAGAATCCAGGAGCCAAACTCTCGTGTGTGTATGTGTGTGTGTGTGTGTGTGTGTGTGTGTGAGAGAGAGAGAGAGAGAGAGAGAACATGCGCACAAAAGAGAGAAAGAGAGAGGGGGAAAGGAAGGATAGAGAGAGGGGGAGGGAGAGAGAGAGAATATCTGTGAGAAAAATGGGAAGGAAGATAGGTTTGCATACATATACATGTCTATATGTAGGGAATTGTGTATATGTGTGTGTCTGTGCTAGTTAGTTTTATGTCAACTAGACAAAGACTACAGTCTTCTGAGAGGAGGGAACCTTAAGAAAATGCCTCTAGAAGATTGGGCTATAAGTAGAGAAAAGTGTAGGTCATTTATTTATTAATGATTGACTGCAAAAGGCCCAACCCATTGTGGGTGGGGCCACTCCTGGGCTGGTGGTCCTGGGTTCTTTAAGAAAGCAGTCTGAGCAATCACTGAGGATCAAGTCAATAAGCAGCCCTCCGGCATGGCCTCTGCATCAGTTCCTGTTCTGACTTCCTTCAGTGGTTCCCCTCAGGCCTTGTGGACAGTATTGGCTCTCCCGAGTTAATGATGTCCTCAGCTAGTTACAGGTGATCCATCATTTAAAGCACACAGTATCCTGTGCCATGATCCTTCTCAGTTATAGCTTCCTTCAACTGCATCATAAAGCCTGAGGCCTCGCTAGAACTGGCAAGGACCTTTCTATCCTGGCACTCTCCCCTGCTCTGCCACCACAATGAACTCTGGGCCCTACACACACACACACACACACACACACACACACACACACACATACACATATACAGACACACACACACACACACACACACACACACACACTCTTGTCCCTGAGCTTCCACCTGTCCTGTTCTTCCTGCCTCACTCACCCTTTCTGAGAAGAAGATCCTATCTTGATCTTGGGAGCTCTAGTTTGTGTTCGCTCCTCTAAGAAGTCTCACAGGCTCCTTGAACTCATATACCTTTGTACAGTAAGACCAGGTTTTCACCCAGTGGGTCACAGCATTGATTGACCTAACGCTGAGATGTCAACTTGCCACTTCCAAACTAAGAGAGTAGACCCTATACTATTCACTTCCTAATACAGTTGTTCTCCTTCTCATTAGTGTACTGCTCATGTGTGTGCAATGCTCCCAGACCTGATTTTCTCTCAGCCTTGCTGATAGCTGGTATGACCATGGTGGACTCTGCTCCATTGGCAAGAGAGAAACTTAAAAGGGTTCCACTCCCCTTCTGTGCTAGGACTCAGAAGTATGGAGTTGGTCTCAGTGAGCTGGCACCCACACACCAACACGTCCTTAGATCCTCAAGGCCACCTGGCTGGCCTCTGGCTTGAAGCCTTCTTCCACTTTGAGATTCAACAGGTGGGGAAGAGAGTATCTTGCTCCTGATGTCACCTCTCTGGCTCTAACTTCATTCTCTACCCCTCTTAAACGGGTTAATGATAAGACAGTCAGCTGCCCATTTTAAACCGAGTCAAGTTAGCACTATTTTGCAAGTAGAAACAGCCACACATACACAGGTTCAGAGGAACTATCTTCCTGCCAACCTCTGAATCTGTGTGTGGTTGTGGCTGAGTATTCCCACTGTTTTATGATAAACGAGTTTATTTACTTTGCCTTAGTATACTTATAACACTAGACTATTTTTGTTTCTTTTGGTCTTGTGTGTATGGGTATCTTGGGGAGTAAAATCAATGTGACATAGTATCTACCATTCAATGAAACCTCTGGGTTCATGGGCTGGTAACTATGAGCTGTCAGCCATCTGCCCTCCTAGCAGCCAAACCTGTGACTTACTCACTAGCCTAGGGATGATGTCCTCAGAGCCACTATCTTATTGTCACTTCACTCAATCCTGACCTGTGTCCTTGTGCTCAGTTGTTCCCACATACACTCTTGACGATAGAAGGAAAGGATGTAATGAATGGCTTCATCTAAAACACCCTGGCTCCCAGGATGGTCAGAGCTGCTTCTCAGACAGAAACAAATGAGAAAGCAGCCTACAGTTACATGGCATATCCCGTGCACATTTTGGTTCTGGAAAGGAGCCTACTCCTCTCAGCAGTTAGAGTTTCCCCACTGCTTGGGTGATCAACACACCACTGCTTCCCCTGCATCCCAGAAGAGAGGCAGATCTGTCTCATGGGAGACACAGTAGGCACACTTCCTGTCATAACCTAGCTTAGGAGTAGAGCCCTATGCACTGGAAACCGAGACATTATAAATGCAATCCCAAATTTATTGAGGAAAGAGAATGGATAAATGAATGTGCTTTGTGGGAAAACATCATAAATTTCTAACTTTAGAAATATGTATATTTATGTAGATGACGAAAATAGGGTGCTGCTATCTGCAAGAAACTTGTACAAATACCAAAAATATTCACAGACAGGAAGAAGCTATTCCTGAAGATTGAAAGTCCTTTTAAAGGGACAGAATGCAAGGATGGAGGAAAGCGGTGACTCTGCCAGTAACCGGCAACCATGTTTCACAGGGGAGATGGCACGTAACATCCTCTGCTCACTATTTTTCTCTCAGTAGTATGCAAATAGCTGATACTTTCCTAGGAACACACACCACAGATGAAGTTCAAAGTCAAGATTTCCTAACAGCTTGCTAATATCTGTTCCCAGGTTCTATAGCAATCTCCAGGCTCTGAGATGCTGGGCCTCATGGTGAGCATAGAACCACGATGGTACCATGTGTTTGAAGTAAAGGGCAGGCTCTGATGCAGAATGCCATGTGCTTACTCAAGTTTGCCCACTTGCACTCCCTGACCTAATATGAATGGGAGGGATCAACTATCTTTGAGAAAGAATTTGGTAAAAGGAAGAGAAAAATGGTTGGGCAGGCTTCTGCCTGGCCTCTAAATCACAGGAAAAGGACAAAAAGTTTCCATATTGGACAAATCAACTTGCTGCACAATGCACAGAGGTCTCATTAACTGGACATCTCACAGTTCTTATGGCTTAGGAGTCTACATCCCATTTATTCTGCCCTCACTTGCCTGCAGGAACAGGGGAAGTAGACCCATGTCGTGTAAACTATAAGCAATGCGGAGAGCAGCGCGGTATCGCAGAAGGAGTAAGTGACGAATGGTACCCACAGGTACTGCGAGGTGACATTCCTTCAGGAGGAAGAGCTCACACCTGGTCCCCAAAAGATGGCCTTCTAACACATGAACCAAGCCTGCACAAGTGGCACATGTCTCTCCACAGGATATATACATGCTACCTATGTTACAGTGGGTACTCAATAAATATCGACATGTGCTAGTAAGGGGGCACCAGAGAGGCATTTTAAAGGCCCACTGAAACAGATGAGGGATGTGAAACAGTCACAGTGAGAGATGTTGCATTTTGCTATCTGAGCATCTTTCCATATGTAGACAATCTTAACAAAGATGTTATTTTCCTATATTTTATGCTTAATATATGCAAGTGCATATCACTGCCAGGATCTTCCCACAGGGCCTCTCCAGGTTAAAGATTTCAGGCATATAGCCCAGTAAGGCTTTGCCTCTAACAGCAAGCCTTCAGGTGAGAGAATCATTCCATACGGCTCTACGATTCCTCAAGAGAAAAGATCCCCAGTCACTCAGAGCACTGCACTCCCAGATCCCAGTGCCCACTGTTTTCTCAGTCTGGTGGGTAGGGGCTGGAACGAGACCTTGGCCAGGACTGTCCCTGCCTTTTGTTGGACATCCTAAGGATGCTTCTCTCTCAGCAGGTATACTGGTTACTTTTATGTTATTGTGATGAAATACCATGATGAAGAGCAACTTAGAAACAAACAAACAAAAAGAGAATTTATTTTGGCTCCCATTCACAAACCGCACAGGCTCACCTATCTTGGCTATTTCTTACAGAGAAGAGAGCCCTCGCTCTCAGATCTGTGCCTTCTTTCTCATGATCACCTACCTACTCCATTTCACTTTGGTCCATATCCCTCAGCATCGGTCACATCAAATCAGCCCCGCTCTCTTAGCTTGGGCTGCTATAACAGAGCACCTTAGACCAAGTGGCTTATGAACAGCAGGGTTTATTTTTGTATTTTTCCCACTCAAAAAGAACAGAAGTTGGAACCATGGTCCCAGCATGGCTGGGGTCTAGAAAGGACCATGTTGACCACAGCATATCCTGACTTCCTGTACTCTCATGGTGGAAGGAGTGTGAAGCCTAATTCAATGGTATTGGTCCCGTTCATGAGTGTTTCATCTCTATGACCTCCTCCCTTCCCAAAGCCCTACTTTCTAATGCTTCTACTGCATTTGGAGTTCTATTGTAACAAACGCACTCCGAGATACAGACATTCATCCCATAATGGCCTCTCCCAGGGAGGACTGCCTTTGTGAAAATAACTCAAACTGACTCAACATGAGGTTGTCCAGGACCCACATGCATGTGTTAATTTAGGTTAATGTCGTCGTTTTTCTTCTACGATGGGCCACACAACAAACTCTCCTAAGAAACAGGTGGGCCTAGAGAGGTAACTCCATGATAGTGTACTTGCCTAGCCTGGGGAAAGTTCTGAGTTCAATACCTAGCATTACAAAAGATAAAAAGGAAAAAAAAAGTGTCATTTTAACTTGCTGAGACTCCCAATATGGAGCCTAGATAAATGCTTGCTGCCTGCTGAACAGAATCATCAAAAGAGAAACATTCATAATTGAATTCTGCACATATAGTAAGGAGTTAAGAAGTTATGCTGTGTCTGTAGTGCCACGAGCTAAGATACTGCAGTCTTAACATACACCAAGCCCAGAGCCAACTGCGTCATTTACATAATCTATTCAATGGCCCCACTGGGGAGATTCTATTATTTTAAAATATTACAGAGAATGAAACTGAAGTTCATTGAGAAGCACTTTTCCAAGGTCACGAGCTATAAAGAGACAGACAGTCTGAAGTTCAAACCAGACATTCTTTACCTCCCATTTGGGATCTGCATAAGCTCAATATTCACAGTTGTATCAGGGGACACTGTGACACACCCTAAGTTGACACCCATGTCACAGACTTTGTGGAAGGCATGCTTTTATGATTTCCACACAGCAAGGTGCCCATAGCCTGCCTGGAGATGATAAGACTGCTCAGCAAACGCACTCTAGCCCAGTTAGCTCAGCATCCTCGGTTCTGAGCTCAGTCAATATTACAAATACACATGATACCTGGGAAATGGGCCGGGCCCTGAGTCGGGTGCTTGAGAGCCCAGGGATGCCTAGGAAACTAAACCTCCACTTACTGTACTAGATCTTGAGTGTGATAAGAACGAACCATACATACACTCATACTAGGTTAGGGTTTGAACAAAGTCTCTAAGAAGTCCATATATACCTGCAGACTCTTCTCTGACCAGGGCTCGTTAATGGCAGGCTCCTGCATACAGGTCTAATGTTAACATAGAGTATTTGGGTCTCCGTTGACTATTCAGTGACTATACCCATCATCTACATTGCCTACGAAATTAACTGAAAGGTAGTAGCTTAGAACAACCATATCTCCTGTAACCCAAGCTGTACCGGTGGCTATTACTAACTGGAGATGCTTTCTATTTTATGGACCATAGATGTTTTAGGCCTCAGTAACCAAGCTTCCTCCTTTAGAATCTACAATGTCACCTAACTACAAAGAAGCAGGGTCACTTATATTCACAGGCTCTAGAGGACCGTACCCTGTGGATTAAGAGGTCCATGAAGAGCTTACTGAAAGCCCACTGACAGGAAGAGGCCATGCCATACAAATAGGCAGTTCTCTCTCATCCTGGGTCATGCCGACATCTGACGCACAAGCCACACGGTGGGATCAGTTCTACAGGAGAGGCAAAGGCAGCCATAGGCTAGTACGTGCTAAGCAAGGAATGGGGGTTGCGGCCAAAGGGCAGGCGGCCTAGGCGTTGGCGGGACCACAGTGAGGTTCTAGTCTGAGCTTATAGGCATATCCTAGGTTGTCAGAAGAGTTATAAGAGATGGAGAGGTGCATAGTCTAACTCAGGGTGTGTGTGGAAGACCGGTGATTCCATATCTAATAAACTTCCCAATGCCAGCACTATGAGCCCTGGAGAGCACATTTTGATGAGTGAGGACCTAGAAAAGAGCAGCAGCCACAGACAAAGGGAGTTTTTAAGGCATCTTGTACAAGTGGGACTTGAAGACCATGTTGATAGGTAGGTGACTTAAGGAAGTCAAGAGGAGCAAGGTGATTCCTAGGCTCCAAAATCAATGTCTATGTGGCATGTTTGGATTGGTTAGGGAAACAGAGAAGAGGAAGAAGGGATAAGAAGTGGATGGTTTGCACTGAGGGGAATTCCCGTGACCAGGATGGAGGCTACTGGCTCAGTGGGAGCTCAGAGCAAAGGCTAAGCCAGAGGTGGACTGTGTGTGGACAAATCCAAGAAAGGCCACTTCACGTCATATTTCCTATTTCCTTCTCCCAGGGGAGAACTGCCCTGGCCTTATCTCCACATTTGAAATAGACTCCGTGAGTTCAAACCATCTACATGCTTTCTCAGAGTGAAGCTGCGGAGAGAAGAGATGGGACTAAGGAAAATTTATCAGCGGGGGTAAAGATGAGGGGGCAGGAAGTATGTACCAAGCAAACTGTACGGAATGACTGTATCAACACTCAAGTGGGATCCTGAAGCTCACTGGAGACCACAGTAGGAAAAGTGGAGCTTAGAGAAAGGGAGGAAGAAGCAGTCTCAGCCCGGGCATCCTCAGTCTAATGGAGATGTATGGGGGAGACCTGCATCCTCAGTTCTGACACTGGGATATACAGGGGAAACTGGCATCCTCAGCTCTAAAGGAGGGATATACAGGGAAGTGTACCATAATAAGACAGACAGAAGCCTTTACTCAGTTTCTGCAGATCATTTCTCATGTGTCCAGTTATATCATGGGGCTTGTTCTTACTTCTAAGATTTCACAAAGAAATGGACTTTTTATCAACTACCAATGCATGAGAGGGCTCAGCAAGTAATAAAAGAGCTTTGAGAGGAAGCCATTTGGCATGTCAGCCATCAGACATCATGCCAGGGGCAGAACTCTCTGAAAAGAAATGCCATTTAGGATGAAGAAAGAGAGGAGGTGAAAGGCTGGGGAGAGCTAAGGAGAGCCTACAGAGGACAGAGGTGGCACTAAGTAACAAGAGGGGGTCAGCTGCTCCTCCGTGCCAGCGTCTCCATGCTGAAGGCCACGGTCCAGCAACAACAGAACAAAGGCTCTGGAAAGAAGAAACAGTATGGACATGCCCTAGGAGGCTGCCTACATGAGTGCTAGCATCTGACAGGATTAAGGATGGCAGGAACTTGTGATTGTCAATTTTATGGCAAAGTTCCCAAGGCAGGAGCCAAAACCAATGGACCAACCAAAACCAAACCCTGAGGTGAGAAGTCTGTCTGAGAGCACTATGATGGGGCAACAGGGAGAACAGTCATTTTCACAAAGGACCCAAAGAGTGGGAAAGTCAAGTGCTCAAAAGAACAGGAGGCAGGAGGACCAGGAAAAGTTCCTAGTCAAGGATTAGAAAGTGACACCCTCTCTCAAAGAACAAACTAAATTAAATCAAACATGCAAACAGAAGAGCTGAGAATTAGACAATAATAGTCTTGGCTTGGAGGTATCTGCTGGAATCCTGAAGCATTAGGTTCCCAGTCCCTAGCAAGTGTTTACTCTTTGTCCCTGTGGCATGCACTGGTTTGAGTATCTGCAATATATACACACATATACATACAAACGCACACATGCATATTGCCTTAATCTTTTACAAAGAATCCCTTAGATGAACCTGAGAGGGAACAACAGGAGACATAAGAGGATTAAGCAGCAGTTACCTGTGGCCAGCCTAGGAATGGGAAACAACAATAGGTCTGTTGGGGCCTACTTTCATCTCTACCCCCACACAAACAAAACTGTCAAATTCCATTATTTCATGTTATTTGCACTGAAGGGACAGCAAAGAAAAAGAAAGCTAGCCTTCTTGAGGTCAAGGAAAGAGAAGCCTCACCTTGAGCCACCTTAAAGCCCTTCAGCAGCCAGATAGCCTCTATACCATGTAGGGTTCTTGGCCAGGCTACTTGACACACATAAAATACAATAAAATAGAATAGTGTCTTTAAAATGGTCATGAAAACAGACCTTGAAGCCACTTCATCTAAACCCTCTCCCATACGGCTCAGCCCATAATCCTGCTACAGTCTCCGTCACGCTTAGCTTCATGAGCTAAGGCAAGAGGCCAGGCTGGGTCCTCTTTGCAGGGCACACAGGCTCTCGGGCCAGAGGCTGCACTTGAAGTTCCTCTGTAGAGCAGCTTCTCTTAGCACACTATCCAGATGTGTGCTGAGATGGTGAGAGTGGACTTGACAAGCTTGACAATTGGGGCCATATCACTTTTAATTATTGCTATACTTTGTAATGTCTCCAAAGACTCATGCCTTAAAGAGCTGGTCCACAGAGGTAGTTCTGGTGGGAGACAGTAGAAGTTTTAGTAAGTAGAGCCTTGCAGAAGAAAGCAAGATTAGGAGGCAGCTACTAGAATGGAATGTTTAGAGTTCCCACCCTTTCCGCTCTAGTGTGGTGGCTCAGGCTGTGAGGTGAACAGCTTTGCTTCACTCTGTACTTTTGGCCCTGTGGGCCACAACACTTACACCTCACAAGCACCACACAAAGAGCAGGACATGGGAGTGCATGCCTGTAATCCCACTGCTGGGAAGCGGACACAACAACATCCCAGGGACTTTCTGGTCAACCAGCAAAGCCAATCAGAATCCCAGATTCAGTGAGAGACCCAGTCTCAGGAAAGGTGGAGAGTGATGGAGGACATGAAGGATCAACCTCTGGCATCCACAGATACACGTGTGGGCACACCCACCCACTAAATTCTCATGTATGCACATGTATATATCACACACACAAATAAAAAAGAAAGTCTGTATAAAACATAGAATCTTTTTAGACCCTCTAAAATAAGTACATAAAACAGACAATTCTGCTTTACAAGATATACAATTATGGCATTCTACAGGAATTTCAAACATTTTGTTATATGTCTTCATGTGCTTTTATGACAAGGAAGCTTTTCTTATCTTTGGTATTAATAGGAGGTGATGGGAAAATCAACGCGTAAAGCCAACAGTACAAGCAAAACTAGTCAGTATTTGTTGGTCAATTGCTCTGTGCCCTGACTTGGGTTGTAGTAAGAGGAAGTCTTCAAAACTGCTGCCCTGTGCTCTGCTCCTGATGAGAGGCAGCACTGGGCATCCCAGCAAGCAGGCAGGACTCCATCAGGGCTTCAGCAGTCTCATTAGCACATGTGATTTCCCGACTGAAAATACCTAAGCCAATGCTTAATTAAAAGAAAAAGAATCAATCAGCCCAATAAAAACAGCCAAAGGAAACGTAAATGATGGGATAATTTAATCAGAGGACAGATATTCCTTCACCTACAAAAGCTTGAGATACTTCAGTCCCTCTGCTACAGGTATGGGCAGGTTAACATCTGTCTATCTGGCCATCTATCCACCCACCCATCCATCCATCCATCCATCCATCCATCCATCCATCCATCCATCCATCCATCTACACCCACCCTTCCTTCCTTCCTTCCTTCCTTCCTTCCTTCCTTCCTTCCTTCCTTCCTTCCTTCCTTCCTTCCTTTCATCCATCCATCCATCTATGCATCCCTGTATTTCTATGCAGTATGAGCCACAGCTGAAAGGGAGGCTCAGCCAGGTACATGAGACAGTGATGATGCCACACACATTCTTGGGAACATTTCCAAATGTCACCCCACATGAGTATGTCCCCAGTTCTACTTGCAGCTCTAGATTGAAGTAAGAAAGAAAATTCTTCTAGGGCATCTCTGTCCCCTCCTCCCCCCTCCGGCAAATCTGGACTTGCTTACACTAGTTGTATGGATGCGCATCTGCCTTCTCCTCTGTTGGGCTGGCAGTTCAATGGACAGAGGCATATTTAAGCAGGACTCTAAATTTGCAACCACATGTATGGCAGCACTGCCTGTGACACTCACTAATTCACAACCCTGGGTAGCAGCCAATCAATATTCTCAACAGAAAGAAGATACAGACGACAATAAGCTGCACCTTCTGAAGTTTCAGCATTCACATGTACAAACCAAGCAAAGTACTCCCAATTCTTCCCTAATGAGACCCTGTGCCAGTTAGTACCACATCTACTTTAAGATTCAACACACCAGGATTTAAGTGAGGAGTTCCAGAAGATATGCATAAGGCAATCTGAAGTCTGAAACCTAGAAAATGCCAGGAAAATATAAAAAGAATGTGTATGTTCAATCAAGATATTGTAGAGTTAAGCATTTATCATTCTGGTGTCCAACTTCTATCCAAGACCTGGAGAGAAACTTATTATGGAATTAGGATTCTAGGACACCCAATTCAAATACTCCTTTACAGGACATCTTGTCTCTAGACCAAGAAATCCAGTGTTAAACCAGAAGTTTCTATGCCCCAGAGAATTGTATGGCATGAACATCATGTGTTGCACCATGCACCGAGTGCAGTCATGGAGACAACAGCGAAATAGCCACTCCTACTCCCAGAGGCAGTTAGTTAGTTGTTAGCCAGGGCACACAACCCAGGAGAGCATATATCAGAGCCATTGTAAGAAGTGTCTTCATTAGTGCAAAGAGAAAGCACACACACACACACACTTTAAGTTAAATGTTTCATGTTTCCTTCTTATTTTCAGTCAGAAAAAAAAAAAAAACCTACGCTAATTTTACATTAAAGTTCAGATAGCTCTAGTAGCTCATGCTTCAAATTTCCGAGACATCCTGCCCAACAACCCTTCGCACAACAGCATTCGACCCACACTTGCTGGTACCCTCCGCTGATCTCTGCACTGGCTCTGCATTTGTTCAGCATTTTACATTCTTCATGGCGTACTACTTTATTACTGCTTACTCCCTTTCCACAGAGAGTAGCCACCCTGACAGCAGGCACTGCTTCCTCCATGGAACTCCAGCACCACAGCTCGGACTGACAACAGCAAGTACTCAATAAAAGAGCACGCAGCCAGGCAAAAATGTAAGATCTATATAGAAACTAATTCTATGCATTTTAAGTATATAGTTTCCTGGTTGTGATGTGCTTACTGGTTTTGTTTTCTACCTTTAAAGTAGCTGTGTAAATTACCCTTAAAGCCTGAGTAGGGAGTAAAGAGGCAGGAGTGAGTGAGCAGAGAGGAAGCTGACTGTTGCGTGTGCTGTATTCTAACAGACTGGTGGCGGCTCTTCTGAGGGCAGAGGAGAGAAGGAGTGAGAGGAGCCCTAGGACAATGTGGTAGGAAAACCTTCCTTTCCAACTCCCCGTTTTCTTCCTCTCCTGTGCGAACATAAAGTAGTGATGTTTCTCTTTTGAAAGGACAGTCCGTGGGCAGATACTCCTGGGCATCTCTGGCTATCCCCACACTTCCTACTAGTTTACTTCTTGGTAGGTTCTCATTATGCTCATTTGCATTCTATGATTCTCTGAAAGGAAACGAAGAGTCTCCTCGGTGCTTCTAGAACACCTGGGTGCTTTCTCTAACACATCTGCACAAATGCTGCCACTCAAGACACAATCCCGTAATAATCCAAGAAGAAGACCAATTTCATTTTAAATTATACTCCAGGCATGCTAAAGTTGTGAGGAAAAAAGAAAGGAGAAATAGGGTAGTGGCTTGAGCAGACAGATACTGAGCAGAGGGACCTCACCTGCTTTACAACAGTCACTGTCCCAGGCGCCATGGCAACCACGGAGGCCACAGCAGCAGCATCGTGGGTCTCTGAACCCAATTCAATGATCTGCTGCAGGATATTCACAGCTGTGGGGTCAAGTCGATCACCTACGGGAAAGAAGCAACAGGACACCATTAAGCTCTCTGCACTGAATGGCATCCCAGGGCAAGCTGGTCCCTAGACGTGAAGACTATGCGGATATACCTATTCCAAGTTTTCTTGGATTCTCAGAAATCACTTATTCAGACAAGAGTACTTTACAGCTCACTTCACATTTCCTACAAGAAGTGCTCAAGGCCTGACTGAAACCATAAGGGGATGGCATGATGGTATGATCACTGGGACACAAAAGGCAGAAATATGCTTCAGGCCATTGGGGTGATGGCCTCACAAACATGGAACTGAAGACCAGATGAACTGGATCTTGATGTGGTTACACAAACTGCCCTTGTATGTCATAACTGGGCCTTATAAGCTGACATGCTCAGATGCAGAGCTGGTTTCTCCCAAGGGCATGATAGATGGGCAGTGGAAGCCTGCCAAGTGGCAGGCAGGATACCCAAGGATGTCCTACTTGTTCAGCCAGTGGGCTTCTGAACTCTAAACCAATTTTAGCTTGCTGTTGTTTTAATCTTGTCAAAAGACAGGGGCCCACATCACCAGGGCAGCAACTTGGCACGCCCTCCCTGCTCTCTCCCACCATCTGCTGCCCATCTGTAATCCTCCTGAGCACACCCTCACCCAGATCATTAATTTACTAAAATGGAAATTACTGCTTGCTCTCTGTGATTCATAATGCCACGCAGTGTTTGCCAATGTTTACACCCCCATGCATGGCTTTCTTCAGGCCTTGAGCCAACACAAATCAACCAGTAAGAGATTGGAGAAAGAGAATTTGACGTGATCAGTGCAGTAGGTAGGACTGGTCTAAGATGGCGGAGGTGACCCGCATATGCGCACAACATGCTACATAGCATTCCCCAGTCTACAGCACATCTGCCTATTATCAGACCTGGGGGATAATCCAGATGTGCCTTGCAGCTAAAAACTCTAAATTCCACATACAAAAATGTTTACTTTGGTGAGTCACTGAGGTTAGATTTTAATTCCTCCTCCACTCCTCTCCTCACTGATCATTATCCAGCCCAAGCTTTAGGTCAGCCAGGAGCTGTGGTTCCCACTGGGAATACAGATAAAGAAAACAGATAAAGCTTAATCCCTCCCTTAATCCTTCCTGGGCTGACAGGCTCCTGAGACCCATGTGTAAGCAAATCAGCCTAACTCATGGTATTGGAGGGCAGTTAGGGGACAGTGTAGAAAAGTCTGGTGGGATCCCAGTAAATGACATGCAATGTAAGTGCTGAAGATGGGGGTGAGCCGGGTAGAAAAGTGCCCAGAGGGAACCATAAATAGGGCATACACATATGAGAAATGCAGCCTATGTTAATAACTGCAGAATTTGGCCTGCACAACACAGTCTAGAGGCAAGAAGCAAAACAAGTAGGCAGCTAGGAGGTAAAGAAGGAGGTCTGGCCTGTGGAGCTACAAAGGCAAGACACCATCTGAGGTACTGGTGGGTACATGGGCATGTGCACATCAACTCTCCAAGGAAAGACACAATTGGGAAAATCGTGGCCATATGCTCATGGACTCTCCAACAAAACACACTGGTTGTCAAATGGCATGCACCCATGGATGTTCCGAGATACTGATGGGAAGTGGCATGCACTCATGGATGTTCTAAGACACTGGTGGGAAGTGGTATGTACACATAGATGTTCTGAGACACTGGTGGGAAGTGGCATGTACCCATGGATATTCTGAGACACTGGTGGGAAGTGGCATGTACACATAGATGTTCTGAGACACTGGTGGGAAGTGGCATGCACTCATGGATAAGACACTGGTGGGAAGTGGCATGAACTCATGGATGTTCTGAGACACTGGTGGGAAGTGGCATGCATCCATGGATGTTCTGAGACACTGATGGGAAGTGGCATGCATCCATGGATGTTCCGAGACACTGGTGGGAAGTGGCATGAACCCATGGATGTTCCGAGACACTGGTGGGAAGTGGCATGAACCCATGGATGTTCTGCGACACTGGTGGGAAGTGGCATGCATCCATGGATGTTCTGAGACACTGGTGGGAAGTGGCATGCACCCATGGATGTTCTGAGACACTGGTGGGAAGTGGCATGCACCCATGGATGTTCCGAGACACTGGTGGGAAGTGGGCATGGAGACACCAATGGGCAAGTGAGCAAGCAAACATGGATTCTCTAAGGAAAGACAAGGGTGGGCAAATGGACAAGTATACAAAGATGCTCTAAAGAAAGACTTTGCTAGGTGAGTAGAAATCTGCTTGTGGATGCTCTATGGGAAGACACTGGTGGGCAAATGGGTATGTGATCATGGGAGATGCATATATCACTAACCACCGAGATAGAAACCCAAATTCAATAAAGGACTCAGTGATGAGAGTCTTGTTTAATACCTTGGCCTTGATTCTGGTAGAAGTGGAGGTGCTGCAGCCCCAGTTTGCTCTAGCCTGACAGGCAGCAGCAGCTAATTACTCAGGAAGAGATATCCATAGGTGTTTGGATGGAGCTTTCTTTAGGACCAGGAACTGAGGACTTCAAGTCACAACAGGTGCACATTACCATTTATTCTCACCTAATGTTTTCCCATTAATCCTGCTTGCTTGACTAAGCCCCCAATATGCATGTGCTCTGGCATTCCTAGAGCTTTGGGAAAACTGCTTCCAAGTACAGTGTCCAGTTTCAAAACAGACCAAAAAATTCAAAGTCATCACATTTGATTTAAAGCTATGATCTGGCTTTTTGGGGAAAATGGAGACAGATGAGTGGTCCTGAGCACACAGGTGTATACTATTATTCCTGGGTGACCCATCAGTACATCACCAAGTTATTACCTGCCTGGACACTCCAGACCCTGAGATATGACCTGTAGAATAGAGGTCGTGAGGAAGCATGAGGTCATAGGTAGGGCTACCTTCAGGTAAGTCTGGAGAACCAGACTCCAACTCTGTGACATAGAGGACTCTTAACCAACTGTGTTCATTGGACACCCCTCTGCACAGCAAGTAAGTAAGACTGGCAAGACTGCCCACACCCAAGGATGCTCTGGAAATAAGACTAAGCTATGTAGGCTCCACTCTGGCTCAATTCAGTCTAAAGCATTTACAGAGAAAGACATGCTGGTTTATTTAGTACATAAAGAGCCACACAGAAGTGAGACAGAAAACCAGGTATGTCCTCACCGCTCTCGGAGGTATATCTGAGGTCCTGAAGTGCAGCCACAGCTGCTTGTGTCCCCTGCACATCTTCAGCTTCAGTGATGTAGAGGTACTGGGTAGAGGGCTCCTCCGGCGTCTCTGTTGCTGGCTAAATAAAAACATCATGTCTCAGCATCCTTCCAAGAGATTAACAGCAACCCAAAACTCCAGGATGAGAAAAACCCATACAGGAGAACAGCACTTAACACTTTACTGGCATAGCTCCTCCAAGAGCCATCTGCTCCAACAGATGCATTGCCCAAAGAGAACATTTTCTCTTGAGGGTCAAGATCTTATAAAGCCACTCTATGGGGAAGCTTGCCGCCCCCATACTCATGGTACGAAGTGAAGTCTGCTGTTCATAATGAACACACCTGAGTATGTTCTACAGACCTCAGTCTCCTCCCACTGTTACCAACACTGTCTCTAATGTGCCCCTTACACTGAGGCCTCTAGCCATGTAGCTAACAGAGGCAAAGGAACAGTCATGGAGGGAAAGGAAGAATGCATTGTTACTTAGCATGTAAAGCTCAGGCCCTATCAAACAGTGAGGTGCCACTGAACCTTAGCTACTGACACACACCAGATTGTTGCACAAAGGATGCAGGAGGACATATTCTGCAATGTCAGAATAGTGATGGTAGGAGGAGCTGAAGTGACATTCAAAGATAACTTCTATCTCAAGGAGAGAAGCAAGGAAAGTAGATAGTCACAGATCAATATTAATAACGATCTCTTTCTGAAGAGGAACACAGCCAAACCTGTAAGGGGATGGCTATGGATCTCACCAATAAAGAACAAAAGGTAGAACTTTGGCCAAAGATTATAGGAGCCAACATTATAGTCTATCGACATCTGTGAGTAACTGACAAGAGTTTCAGAGCAGTGTAACTGTCCTGCCATAGACGACTGGCCAACTTCACTTCCATTGTAGTTGCTTGACATGAAGGAAATACCCAATAAATATCAAATAAATGCAGAAACTATTAAAAAGATAATTTTGTTTTAGAATAGCATTAAGCAATGTACTGGCTGGTTTTATGTGTCAACTTGACACAAACTAGAGTCATCAGAGAGATAGGAGCCTCAGTTAATGAAATGCCTCCATGAGATCCAACTGTAAGGCATTTTCTCAGTTAGTGATCAATGGGGAGGTCCCAGCCCACTGTGGGTGATGCTACCCCTTGGCGATGGTCCTGGGTTTTATAAAAAAGTAGGCTAAGCAAGCCATGTGAAGCAAGTCAGTAAGCAGCATCCCTCCATGGCTTCTGCATCTGCTCCTTATTCCAGGAGTCCTGTTTGAGTTCCTGTCCTGACTTCCTTCAGTAATGAACAGCAATGTGAATGTATAAATTGAATAAACCCTTTCCAACTTGCTTTTTGATCATGGTGTTTTGTTACAGCAACAGAAACCCTAATTAAGACAAGTTAGTACAAAGACTGTATGATGCTGCTGTGAAAGACCTGACCATGGTTCTGGAAGAACTGTGGAAGAACTTTGAAACTTTGGGCTAGAAGAACCATTGAGTATTAAGAAGTCAGTGGGGAGCCCGGCGGGCGGTGGTGGCACACGCTTGTAATCCTAGCACTCTGGGAGGCAGAGGCAGGCGGATTTCTGAGTTCGAGGCCAGCCTGGTCTACAGAGTGAGTTCCAGGACAGCCACGGCTATACCGAGAAACCCTGTCTCAAAAAGACCAAATCCAAAAAAACCAAAAAAAAAAAAAAAAAAAAAAGAAAGAAAGAAAGAAAGAAAGAAAGAGAAGAGAAGAGAAGAGAAGAGAAAAGAAAAGAAAAGAAAAAAAGAAAGAAAGAAAGAAAGAAAGAAAGAAAGAAAGAAAGAAAGAAAGAAAGAGAAGAGAAGAGAAGAGAAGAGAAGAGAAAAGAAAAGAAAAGAAAAGAAGTCAATAGGATGTTCTATGGATGTTTGGAAGATAAGAAAAAAAAAGAAAGAAAGAAAGAAAGAGAAGAGAAGAGAAGAGAAGAGAAAAGAAAAGAAAAAAAGAAAGAAAGAAAGAAAGAAAGAAAGAAAGAAAGAAAGAAAGAAAGAAAGAAAGAAAGAAAGAAAGAAAGAGAGGAGAGGAGAGGAGAGGAGAGGAGAGGAGAGGAGAGGAGAGGAGAGGAGAGGAGAGGAGAGGAGAGGAGAGGAGAAGAGAAGAGAAGAGAAGAGAAGAGAAGAGAAGAGAAAAGAAAAGAAAAGAAGTCAATAGGATGTTCTATGGATGTTTGGAAGATAAGAATGTTGAGAACAGTGCAGAAGATAGAGGCCCGGCTTGTAAAGTTTCAGAGGCAAATTTAAAGACTATCAGAGTCACTTGCTATTTAAAGATTCTGTCACTCTGGTTAGAACAAGATACCAGAACTACTGCTGCTGCTGCTGCTGCTACTACAACTACTACAACTACAACTGCTGCTGCTTGCCAGGCGGTGGTGGCTCACACCTGTAATCCCAGCACTTGGGAGGCAGAGACAGGTGGATTTCTGAGTTCGAGGCCAGCCTGGTCTACAGAGTGAGTTCCAGGACAGCCAGGACTACACAGAGAAACCCTGTCTCCAAAAAACAAAACAAAACAAAACAAACAAACAAACAAACAAAGAAACAACTGCTGCTGCAGCTGCTACTCCTCCTCTTCTCCTTCTTCCTCTTTCTCCTCCTCCACCACCACCACTTCATCTTCTTCTCAATATTCTTCTTCTTTTGTTTTCTTCAAGACAGGGTTTTTCTGTATAGCCTTAGTTGTCCTGGAACTCACTCTGTAGACCAGAACTGGCCTCGAACTCAGAAATTCGTATGCCTCTGCCTCCCAAGTGCTGGGATTAAAGGAGTGAGCCACCACTTCAACAAAACATTGCCTTGCTGGGATACTCGATGCTTTTGGCTGGAGCTATGAATTTAGCAGTAATTAAGAAGAGGCCAGCATGGATGAGGTGAAGTCTTCTGGAAAATGCTTCCTGAGAATCAGCATACAGAAGCTGTGCTCCAGAGACAACAAAGTGGTTGTAGCTTGAGCTGGCAATCAAGCTTGGTAGTGAAAGAGTTATCCATATAGTACTGGTTTTGAAGGCATGAGGGACTATGGAGAGTAGCTGAGGCTTGGCACTGTGAGAGGCCAGGAGCAGTCACTAGTGAAGGTGCAGCCTCAATAGCAGTTAAAGATGAAGGGGTCATAAAGTGAAATTGAGGCTTGGCAGCTTGAAGAGAGCCTATTGAGGCTATTGTTGAAAGTGCAGCCCAGCACTGTTGAAAGAAGCAGATGCCAGCAGTATTTTGGAGATGCCAGGTCCATGGGATGGTCACTAAGAACAGCAGCAGCAGTGGAGGGGAGCTAGATGGAGCCTATAGGACAAGGTGTGTGTGTGTGTGTGTGTGTGTGTGTGTGTGTGTGTGCGCTGCAGAGGGCAGAGTCTGAGAAGTGATCCAAGCCCTTTGGAGGAGTACAGAAGATCATGAGTGGATCTCAGACATTGGTTGGTCAGAATTTGCTTTTGCTTTGACATGACTGTGATTCTACTGACTTTTCCCTCTTGAAATAATAACATATTTTGCTGGAGCCCACAGCTGAGAGACTTTGAATTTTAAAAGACTTTGTATTTTAAAGGCAATTGTCTATTTTAAAGGAACTGAAAATTTAATGTATCCAATTTTGTAAAGACTGTAGAACTTTTAGTTAGTTATTTACGTTTTTAATGAGAGATCTTGGTGCCATCCCTGGGATGGTGTTCCTAGATTCTATAAGAAAGCAGGCTGAGCAAGCCATGTAAAGCAATCCAGGAAGCAGGTCCCCCCATGGCTTCTGTATCAGTTCCTTCTCTAGCTTCCTGCCTGGTTTGAATTCGGGTCCTGACACCCTTAGGTGATGAACAGCAACGTGGAAGTATAAGATGAATAAACCCTTTCCTCTCCAACTTTCTTTTTACCTGTGGTGTTTTGTTATAGCTATAGAAACCTTTACTAAGACAAGTAGTGTACTACCTAACTATGGACTCAAACACCTTAGCTTATGAAAGAGCTGCTCTCCTTCTGGGGAACCAAGGTATTGATAACATTCAGTAAGGTGTTCTCTTCAAGGTATTCCTAGGAGCTAAGTGACAATCCAAGTGCCAGGCAGTCAAAGGGTCATTCCTCTGGGCCACCCACTACCAGGTAGCCAAAGGGTCATTCCACTGGGCCACCCTGTGACCAGCTTCCTCAGTGTTTAGCTGCCATCATTTCCAGAGGCAAGTCTGTAAATTTGGTGTTCTGTTTTTTGAGAGTCAAAGCCCTACTAACAATTCTAGAATCTGCTAGAGGTACCTGAGTTAGCAAGTTTTCCATCATGAAAATTGGTATTCCAATGTCTGTTTCTTTAACAGGCAACACATTTTGAGCATGAACTTGAAAGTTCCAGAAATTAATCATGGCATCATCTCTGTTAATATGACACTGAGTCTGCTATCAGCACCAATAGCACAAAGGGTTTGTCTGTCACACATGAACTCCAGCATGTTACAGGATTCTCCCTATCAACTTTGCTAACTACCAGCCTACTATATTGTTGTCAACACTAAGGGTAAACTGAGTCAATGATGGCTCAAGGTCAAACAGATAAGTGTAAAGCCTGTTGCCCCTAATGCTAACCCTAATCTGTTAGTCTTAATTTATAAAAAGATTCAAATACATATGGAAGGAGAGAGGAATGACAAAAGTTCCACATATTGGTCACTCAATCACCTGATGTAGATAATTATCAACTCACAACAGTTGTGTCACCCATGACCCCACATCCTCCATGCCATGCTCTTGGATGTATGAGGGCATGCATGTGTGCATGCCACATGCACATTTTGAGGTCAGAGCTGTGTACAACTCTGTAGAGCTGGTTCTTTAATGCCATTTTTACATGGGTTCTGGAAATCAAACTTAGGCCATTAGGCACGTACAGGAAATTAATCACACATTGTGATATCTTGCTGTGGGTCCACCCCTGATAGCTCTGAGGCAAGTCAGAATTATTGTTTCTTCCACAAGCATTTCAAATGAGGTGAGATGTGGAATTTTCCACTTGTGGGGCCATATTGATATTCAAAAGCTTTTAGAGTTTATAGCATTGTGGGTTCTGAATTTTTTGTTTTAATTAGGGATTTTCAAAATATAGATGATGGCAAATATAATAACAGTAATCCACATGAGCTCTGAGTTCTTTGATTCCAAGTTGGAACTAAGGCTCCATGTAGCTTTGGCCTCTGCTTATTGTAACATCTTCGAATGGTGAAAACACAGTTCCGTTTATATACAGAACATTCTCATGAGAACATTGCTCAATTATAAAATACACAAGAAATAGTCTCAGAGATTAAGCACAGCTCCGTAGCAGGCACTCTGGGCAGACTGCAGCACTCATCAGCTCCTTGACTTTGGCCCTAGGGTATCCAGCAACACACTGTTTCCATAGTTACTTACTTCTGACTTTAGTGAAAACCCTCTAGTGCTTCCAAATGAAGTATGGCCAAGACACATACTTTTGTCCTCTAATGGAGCACCCACTACATTCTACTGAAGCTATGTAATAGGTGAACAATGCTGTCTGTCAAAAGCCTTTTGGCATCTATGAAGATGATTTTTCCATTTCTCCCCCGGTTCACAGTGAGCTATATCAACATATATAGATCTTCCATGGGGGCTTGTTTCCTTACACTCCAAAGTAATCTCCTCACAGTTATATTATTTTTATGTGCTATGAATTGTTTCAAAGACCTTACTCCTGACTGGTTATAACCGGGTACTCTTCAAATCCACTCTCAGCTGGAGGTGTCTGTGATTGCCAGAGAGTGATGAACCTTGGCAGTGTCTGGAAACAACTGCAATTGTCTCAGTGAGGTCCAGAGAGGCAGAGTGATGCTAGAGACCTGGTAGGAAAAGGCTAGAATTTTACCTAAATTAACTATAAGGTCCAGAATAGTCCTCCCACAACAAAGAATCATGCAGATCAAACCATCAATAGCCCTGAATTCAGAAGCTGTGCCTAGTATGACTGAAATCTGTCCATTGTAGTGGCATCTGTTACTTGAAGAGATTTGGTATCTGCTGGTGCTCATAATGGTGACAGATTCAAATTCCTAGAGAAAATAGCTAGTGGGAAGGATCTGGAAACAGGAAATAGGGTCCCTTCCAATTCTCTCTGTGAGAACAGCAACAGACCACTTGCCTTCTACTCTGCAGGGTGTAACTTCTAAATCAGGGTTTGTGGGCTGGAGAAGCCAAGACAACATTCAGAAATGTCTAAGTTCAACCCAGAATAAATTCACTTTGGTGGCTCAGATCTCACTGAGAGAGACCCGGAGCCACGTTCTGAAATGACTGCAGAGGATTTCCAAGGAACACATCCAGTCATCTTGTGGGCTGACCGTGCCCAGCACCTGGGCTCACCTGACTTGTCACCTGCGTGTCAACATGTGGAGATCATACCACACTTAAAAGTGTCACCTCCCATTTGGGGTCCCCATCAGTCTCCACTACCTTCAAGCCATGTTTGTTCTTCAAGTGTCTGTTGAACTCCCATTTGGTTCCATACACAAAGCTGCAAACAGGGCACTTCAGACCACCTGCAAGCACAGAGAGGCAAAAACAAGTGTGTATAGCAAAGAAGCATCCTGCCGCGTGTCTCCTGTCCAGGTGTGTAGGCTCTGTAAAGGACATTAGTTTTTCTCCAGCACCTACAGTCACTCACACTTACCTTAGTATTGGAATACAACAGCAACCACTCATCAGCTTTTAGAGTAGAGATTTTAGAACTTAATATACTTTCCTTATTTACTGAATAGGCCTTTGCGGAGAGCCTAATACCTGCTTGATATTTTAAATGCCAGACAGAAATGAGCAACATAATCCCCTCGACCGACTGGATTGCGGCTCGAATCAATCTTTCATGTTGTTATCTGTAAATAACATTTTTTAAGTCACTAGAGAGCAGTGGCTGGTTTGTCCATCTCCTTTGCTCCCAATGCTTAAAATCAGATGTGCGATTCTTAAACCCCTTCCAAGAGAAGCTAAGTCACAAGGGTAAATTCTCCTGTGAGATTCACAGTAAAGAATAAATTAAAACTCTGGTCACCTCCTGAAGTGTCACTATTTATTGAACCAATTAAATTTTGCACATGTTCCAGGAAGAGTTTAGATGGTTTAATTGGAAGAAAGTAAAACTCAATGTAAAGGAAAAAAAAAAAACATGACAACAACAACAAAAACCAACCCTAAGGTCACAGAAGAGACTGTCTTTTAAACTCCTGTCAGAAGCGGTACTGACCACTCATCTTGTAGCGTGAGATTTCAAGCATGTTCCAGCCAGAGAAAGTCAACTGCAGTCGCGGTGTCAGGTGAGCAGCTCACCAGGCTAGAGCTGGGCCTCCACCGTGGGCTGCCGATACCCTCACCAATATCCCCTGCTGCATGCGGGGTTCTGCAGCCTGCTGACTATGCAGCTCCAGCAGCTCATGTCCCAACTGCTTCACCCTGTGCCCCGTATGGATAGACTTTCCTCACCAATCTCATCCTTGTACTGTATCATGAGAACAATGAAACTGTTTTGTTTTTGTTTTTGTTTTTTGACAATGCTTCTCTGTGTAGCCCTGTCTGCCCTAGAACTCACTCTGTAGACCAGGCTGGCCTCAAACTCAGAAATCCGCCTGCCTCTGCCTCACAAGTGCTGGAATTAAAGACGTGCATCACCACTGCCAGGCATGAAACTTAAACTTTACTTCATAAGGAGGGCTTGTTCCTCCCTTCCTCTTTAACTAGTTCTCAAGGTGTTCTGCTTGTCTTAGAAATTCAGTGTTAAGTCAACACCATTTTGCTTGCTCTTTTAATCCTGCCTCCTGCCAGGGCAAGCGTCCCCTGTACCCAGTTCCATGGCTGCCACAGCACATGTCCAGATCAGTCAGTAAGGCAATGGACACTGTATTTTATACTCCTATAACAGCAGCAGCAACAGTGTGATGGCTATTTTCGGCTGTCAACTTGACCATACCTGGAATGAGCTAAAATCTAGAAATGAAGGGTATGCCTGTGATCCAGATCTTGAAGCTGAAAGACACAGGCTTTTGATCCAGATCTTGACATGGGATGACACATGCTTTTGATCTTGATCTTGAGGCATAGCTGCCATGAAAAGTTTAGACCCAGGCAAGATGATACATGCCTTTAAGAGTAGGTAAGCCGATCTCTGAGTTCAAGACCAGACTGGGACAGAGAAAGTTCCAAATAAAGAAAAGTTTAGGTCCAGGCATGGTGGTACACACCTTTAACATGCTGGAGGCCTACATAAGGACAGTAGAAAAAGGAAAGTTTCACTCTTCTCTGCCTACTTGCACTTACTTGCCAGCACATCTGTTGGAACCTACTTGAGGATTCCAGCTTACACAGAGGACCAGCTGAAACACACCACCTCGTGGGACTTAGGAACTACTAGCTTCCCATTCACAGCTGGCCTTTGTCGGGTTAAACTGCAGCCTTTAAGTCATTTGAGTAAATTCCTTTAATATATAGAGACATTCCCTAAGTTCTGAGACTCTAGAGAACCCTGACTAATACAGAAGTAACAGTAATGCATATCTACTCGGATGGACCATAAGCTAGGCTCACTTTCCAACAGCAATTACTTCATTTTAAACAGAGGCTTGGGACTATGAAGTAGTATTTGCCTTAAGCCAAGACTGTAACCAGCTTGAGATTTCTGCAAAGAAAACATCAAATTCTTCCTGGAGAGTATGACACTGCACTCTCCTCTCAACATGTCTCTGACTCAGACACCTGCACCAACTCTTTCTCCTTATTCTCAATCACAAAGCCTCACAAACAATCCTTTCTACATCCCTGATGTGCACATCAAGTGATGTCCAAGGTGACCACTTCTCCCATGCCTGTGAGCTGAGCTGAGTGATCACAGAGATGCTTAGATTTAGGCAGCCAAGGGCTGAGCCGATGAGCATGTCTCAGGCTGTCATATCCATTGATTTATTACTCATTCTGAGGAATTCTGTCTTGATATTGAGTTTGTCTGGATGAATGTATTTCGGGCTAGGCAATCTCAGGGCCATGCATCATTCAGGGTTATCCTCTTTCACCTGCAGCTGCAGTACACGCCCTCTGCTGAGCCAACTCCACGTCAGTGGAATCTGACAGAGCACTGGCTACAATTGGTGTTTCCTGTCCACTGCAGAACTGCAGGCTGACAGCATGTCCCTTCCTACCTCAGCTCATTGCTCTTCCGTCTGCTCATCCTGTGCATGTTCAAGAACATCCAGAAAAACAAGACAGAGGAGGGACAAAGCCAGATGACACTAGTCAAAATCAGAATGCCCAGAATGAACATCAGAGTCTCAAGTTATAAAACATTCTACAGAAAAGGCAACTTCTTAAGTGATTGCTTATTTTCAGAATCTCAAAGACATTGTATTGTTCTTATAAATAAGATTAAATGAATTGTTCTTAGCCGAGAGCATAAGTCAACTTCTTTTTAACCTTCCACAGTGGCTTGATTGAGAAATGACCTCATAGACTTGGGTGTTTGAACACCCTGTCCCCGGTTCGTGCTGTTCTTGGGGAGGTTATAGAACTTTTAGGATATACAGCCTTGCTGGAGGAAGTACACCACTGGGGGCGGGCTTTGCTAATGTAAAGCCTCATTCCATTTCCACTTCTGTTTCCTGCCTGTATTTGAAGATGTGATTTCTCAGTTTCATGCTCCAGTGACCTGATGCTATGCCTCCCCTACCATTATGGACTCTCCCTCTGAAACATAAGCCATAATAAACTCTTTCTTCTATAAGTTGCTTTTTGGTTGTGGTGTTTTATCACAGCAGCAAGAAGGTAACTTATACACACCCCCACTTACCATGTACTAGCCACCTATCCTACTGTCTTTCCCTATGACCATCTCTGAAGACCATCTTTGAAGACTGGTACAGACTGTCCACCTTTGTTCATGGTGAGACCAACCCTGCTTTTTCTTGAAAGAGCTAAACACAGCAGCAACCAACAACAAACTTCCTGAGGTCAAATGGTGGCTTCACAATGAAACTGGAATACTATTTTAAGGAAACTAATTCAGGGAGGAAAACATCTTCATATTATGTTTAAATTGAGCTTAATATGATAATTCCCAATATTAATTAAAACTTCAACCTTTGCCATAGCAACTTTAATTAAAGAACAACAAACAGAAATATGTAATCTCACCTGAATGTATAACTATGCTAGTTAATTGACATCAAAGCAGAGGGAAATAATTTCTACTTCAATTAATTAATTTCTTAGCATGCACAGTAAAGGTCAACAGAAGACTTAGTGAGCTACTCACAGCCCTGGCATTAAATGCTCAGCAAACTTGCAAATAGCCAAACCACAATTTTCTCAGCTGGGCTGATTAACCAAAAGAAAGGTAGAACATTCAGGTGCAACTTTAAAAGCTACCATGGCAACCTTGATCTTTAAAGAGTCTAATCGATTGGATTTCCAGGTATTAAAAGATTTGTCCTTCCTTATGGGCCCTAATATTATGGATGATTCCATTTCATGTTCAATAATATCACTCCAGGGTTGGCATGGAATATGAGGCAGGCAGGCAGTGAGCCTGATAGACTTCCTTATATTCTTAAGTCTGAGTTTTCTCTTCTACTAAGGTAAATATATAAATTCTCATAGCCTCATGGAAGCTACAGCATTGCAGAGAGACTAGAGGCCCCAAATGTATGGATATACTACTGCCTGGAACATGTCAGCACATTACCCTGCATGGGAAAGGTATTTTGCACATGTGATTCAGCTAGGAACTCTGTGGTGAAGATCATTCTGGATCATGGAGTGCATCTAATATAATCAGAAGGATCCTCACATGGACAAAGGGAAGAGGGTCATCATAATGAGATCTGAGAAGAATTCCACTGACCATTCTTGACTTTGAAGGTGGAAGGGTCCACAAGTCAAAGCATGGGACAGCCTGGAAGTTAGACAAAGTCAGAAAACAGATGCCCCCCCCTCGTGTCTGTAGACTGTTTACATCTCTGTTTTGGCTTAGTGAGCCTCAACGTGCATATCTGACTTTTGTAAGATAACAAATCTGTGTGGTTTTAAGTCCTTTGCTATAGTGGCTCTAGGAAATGAAAACAGGCACTCAGGGACCAGAGCAGAAACTGCTTCAGTAAGGAACTTGGATAGGGAATACTTTATGTTTATAAGGTGAGGAAGTGAAACGTGGATTAGGACTTCCTGCAGACTCTCCTGTTGAATGACAACATGTTATCCTTAGTGACTTAAAGTTCTATGAGATCACACCAGGCTACATAACTCAAGGTTATCTAAATCCTATGTCAAACTCTATCCTCTCTTCCCATAGGATCCTTGAGAAAAGCAGGCTAGGGAAACCACAGCAGAAGAAAACAGGCATAATTTTATCATATCCCAGAGAATATCCTCAACTTTATTGAGTCATCCCTGGTACACAGAGCTCAAATAAGGTCTTCTCAGATTCTTCGTGGGACCTGAGACCATTGGAAAGGACTGACCAAAGGAGATAAATAGGTTTCATAGCTAACCTTGGGCCAAATTAGTGACTAGTTTTAGGAATAAGGATAAGAGGAAAAAATGAGTGCCTTGCAGGTACAACCTAATCACTGTCCCAGTGTGAGACCAAGCCCTATTCCCACCCTCATCCCCCTCTTCTGCTTCACCAAATGCTGAAGCAGAAGCCTGGACTAGCCTGGTCACTTCCTTACTGCCCTCTCTCAGCTTCTTATCTTAAAACGGCCGAATGAGCACACCAAGCTCACAGGACTCCTGCACAGGAAAAGTTAACCTGTGCAATAGTAATAACCAGGAAGGGCATAACAGCACACCACTAGACACCTACCAATAACTCACCGAGTCTGACGTTCAGACACCTTAAACATACCCAAACATTAAACTGATGACTTTTGCACTATTTACAAGTTACAGGAGTTTTTGCTATGCTAAGCTATTTCCTGAGATTAGCATGAATAATATGATATGCATTTGCAAACACGGTTCCAGTGGACACAGATTTATAACCTTCTAATTCAGTAGTTCAAAACAACGAAGATTTCAGAAGCCAAAAATGAAGTTATCCAGACCCTCTCCTGTCATTACTCCTCTAGACTTGATTATCTATTGTCACTTCAGTAGGTAAGGCTCCCGAGAGGGCTCAGCTGTTGTACGAAACAGCTGATGGCCCTCCCAGGATCTTGTTCTCAGGTGGAAAGGGATGTATTCTTTAGCCACACCATCAGAACATGGGGTTGATGAAAGGAGCTACTTAGTCCCATTGCTACTGAACAAAGAGATAAACAGGTTCCATTTCAGGTAGTAATACCAGTGAGTGCCACCATAAAATCACCTCCTGAGATTCAGTGGCTGGCAATGGGCTAACCACACCGAAGAGGCTCAAGAGACATGTGCTTAAGGGAATGTATAGATAACTATAATCTATACATTTCATCAAGCATTTATTCCATGGTCAGGAAATAGCTAGAAGTGTTAGAGAGTAAAATGTAATTCTTGCAACTACTTGGGCCAGGTATTTGTCTTCTTTATGATGATTCTGAATGCAAGTTCAAGTACTGGGAACATAAGTACCTGGCGCAAAAGCCACACTGCACGGAGACCCTGGTCCCAGTCTATGTGGCTCCTAAGTGACTTGACTGCAACAGCACAGGACAAGGAGAGAGAACACAGATTGGAGACAAGATCCTTCCTCGTTGCCATCCTGTGCTCCTAGCTCCATAAAACTATTGCTGAAGAAAGCGAAAGGTCCACAACACCTTTCTGATGGAAGTCTCTGAAATCATCCTGAGAGCCTTAACTGCTTATCTATTCCTGTCCTGTGCTGTCACTGGGTGCTGCCAGATATAGACAATCCATTTGTGCTACATGGAAATGTGTCTCTAGGCAACTCAGCAAGTGGTGCTTCATACTAAATCAGAAAAATCCGCATCCCTGGCTGTAACACAGCTCACAGTCCTCCAACTGGTAACCAGACAGGTCTCTAAAACCTCTCTCAGTTCCACAACGTAGCCAGCTAATAAGGAGCAATGACTGAGACGTGGCTATACTTCCTCATGTGGTAAGAGCATGTGTGCTATGCCCTCTTCAACGGTATTGTGTGGTTATTTATGTTTAATAAAAACTATACAAAGAAGCCAGACAGTAGTGGTGCCCTCTTAATCCCAGCACTCAAGAGGCAGTCAGGAGGATCTTCTCTGATTTCGAGGCCAGTCTGGTCTACAGTGTGAGTTTCTGGACAGCCAGGACTATTACACAGAGAAACCCTATCTTGACACAACAACAACAACAACAACAACAACAACAACACACACACACACAGAGAGAGAGAGAGAGAGAGAGAGAGAGAGAGAGAGAGAGAGAGAGAGAGAGAGAGAGAGAGAGACTCTGAAACTTTTCATGACTAACAGAGGTTTTCATTAACTCTCAAATAAATGTTTTTCAGGATGACTAAGGTACCAGTATGTTCAAAATGTAATTTTCTATAACTCCAAGTTCAACTCCTAAATATACCTATAGTAATATTATTTACAACTTTATTTTAAATTTAATTACAGTATAATCACTCCTCCTCTTTTTGCCTCTTACTGGCCCATATCTAGGAGTATGAGGTCCTCTTTTCTAAGATGAATGAAAAGAAAGACTGCAAACACCAAAGGACCATCAAGTGCTCCACAAGGTCATTCCTCTACCTGTGACAGAGACGCTACGCCCATGAATACTCAACAACATGGCTGCCTGCACAAGACCTGAACAAGTCCAACATCAGTTGACATCCCAAGAAGGGGAAGAAATTTCACAGGGCCCCATCCATGGATAAGGAGCTAAAACAACCACCACTTAAGATAGGGAGAATTTCTCTTCCAATGGAAATGACCCCTATGATTGGTTATCTAATACCAGGTGGTCAGCCCTAGAAATGTAGACATATACATGCTTTCACGACACAGAATGACTCTACAGATTGTATTTATGCTTATTCTTTTATATGTATATATAATAATAATAGTTAAAAGGAGGAAAAATTACTTAGAAACTTCATACTTTTCGATAACACAACTTTAAAGCCCCTACATGCAATTCTGTATTACCAAAAGCCCTTGGGGGTTATAATTAAGATATAGACTGTACCAAAGAACAACAAAATGTTCCTGTTAATGACAATGAGTAGAGAAAAAAGCCTAAATTTTCTAGCACTCTGCAAACATGTGCAGACAAAGAGTAGATGAGAGCACGGGCAGGTGTATCAGAGACTGCAGGTAACTTCTGACTCCCATCCCTTGAGCTCACCATACTACAGCTGCAATATTGTCTCATGCTTCCTCGTGAATGATGGGACAGGAATGGCATGGCCAACAAAGAGGACGGTCTAACACCATGCCAAGGCCACAGTCACAGCTGAGCTCTTAGAGGCTAGCAGACATCAGTGCTTCTCAGAAGGCCTGGGCCCCTCACTCACCTTGCTGGATGAGGGCTTCAGCTGCCAGCTCCCCGCTGCCCACATTGGCGTACTCCTCGTTGGGGTGCTTCCTGTTGTAGTGCCGTTTCAGAGATCCAGAGATGTTGCATGAGTAATGACAGTGAGCACAGCGGAAAGGCTGTGGGGGGGACAAGGAACATGAAAGGTGAGCCTCTGCACACAAGCATGCCACTTCCCCACGGTGCCTCCTGAGAGTATCTGTCACCAGAATGCCTGCAATGAGCAGGCCCAGCAGACCCTGCCAATGGGGAATTGCTTGCCTGGTTAAAATTCCTATTGCTAAAATAAAACATTATGACCAAAAGAAACTCATGGAGAAAAGAACTTACAGCTTGCTCAGTCTGTTTTTTAAAAACAATTCAGGACCACTCACCCAGGGACAACACTGCCCTCTGTGAGATGAGCACACCCATTTCAGTTATTGATCAATAAAATGCTTGACATGCTTGTCCGAAGGCCAGAGCTGGTAGGGACACTGTTTCAAATGAGAGTCCCTCTTCCCAAACGACTCTAGCTTGGATCAAGTTGACATAAAAACTAACCAACATATCCCACCTCTGTGCTACACCAAGTGGCCAGGGCGAGGTAGGACTCAGGGTCCCAGCTAAACAAGTTTGCTGTCCCTATTTTATGATTCCTCTTTTTCTCTTCCACTGTCACTGAAGGCATTAAATAAAAAGCAATACATGAATCAATCACGATTTTAAGCAGATGTCATTAAAAGCAGTTCCCATTACAACTGAGTCCTTTATATTCTTGTTCCTTCATCCAAACAACTTCCTTGGTGATATCTCCCTGTCATCATCTGCATGCAGTGCCAGATATGGGGATGTGTATCTGGCAAAAGCCCCTTGTAGCCTGACCCGGGCTGGAGGACGGGGTCAGAATGGGTTTCAAATGGGTCCACAGCCTTGCCTGGCCTCCTCCATATCGCATCTGAGGACTCAAGAAGTAGGGAAGGGGTGCCCACGGGTCCCTTAGGAAGACACCAGCATCAGCCTGGAAATAGCTATGTACCTGGATCACTGCCACATGCCAAGCTCTTTCTCATACCAAAGTGCCCTCCTGTGTCATGGTGCTGTGTAGCTGAGACAGTGACAGAAATCGCTGATTGGCACTGGGTCCATCTAGCAGCACCAGTTTTCTGGCCCAGCAGTAACGGAAGATGCGCATGGGCCAGTAAGATGGCCTCAGTACTGTGGATGGTGCAGAGAGGTGCTCAGGGCAAGCATACTTAACCGCACAGCTCGAACAAACCTGCAGTGGAACCTCAGACAAGGAGCAAACCCACTCGGAGCCACTGCCTCATCAGGAAGCCTGAGGATAATAACTCCCTTCTTAGTTATGCTCTGGATGAAAAGCTGGAATGCACACCAGCAGCTAAGATGCTCCCTATCGTTTCCATTAGCAAGTTTACAACTCTTGCACACACAGAAGCTGACACATCACTGAATCTAGTAAGATTATCTAGACTCTGACAAATCCATCCTTTCGCCATTATTATTCAGAGGCATAACAACTGAATGTGAAGAGCAACGACCAGCTGGGGAGGGGGCTCCCCCTGATCTGACACTTAAACAGCCTCTAACAATGGCTTCTTCCTCTCAGATGTGTCCAAGTCTTCCCTCAGGGAGGCAGAGAGGAAGGATGGATGGGTAAATACAAAGGAGGCCCTTTGCCCAAGTCTTCTTTCTCTCATCCACTCCTAAACAGTTTCTGCCCATGCCTTCTACTCCTCCCCGTACTACTTAGGGCTCTACAGGCTCCTGGGGGAAAAGTTGCCAAGAGTTTAGCCAGCACTGTCTTGTCAGACTCTGTGTTCCATATCCATCAGATGGTGTCATCTCCCAAGAAGAGAGGACACAGCAGCATTGCTATTGGCAGCTTCTGCTGATGACCTCCAAATTAACTGACAAGATCAGCATTTCAGCCCTGATATTCAGGGCTGACTCTCTAAGACACTGCCTTGGGGCCTGTTCTGTCTTTCTGCTCTGGTCTCCATGATCATTTTTATACTGTTGATGGCTGGCTGTAAATGTTCAGTGTGATCCTTCCTCTCTCTCTTTCCCCAGGTAGAAATATCTAACTACCTTCTACGTTTCACCACAGGGACATGATACAGGCATAACTCAAAGCAACTTCAGATTCATATCTTCCTATATAATCTGCTGATCATTCAGATTGCACTCAAGCTGGCACTCACCACAGCCACTTTTACAGCTCAACGACTTCTGTTACCCAGCCCCTAGGCTCTGTCCCTGCCCCTCTCTGCCTGCCAGTGCAGTCCAGAGATTGAGCTTATTCCAACTGTGTTGGTTTGGGCACCAGAGATTGCAACCCATGGCCATTATATCACATTACTGTGAGGTAAGCCCTCTGCCACTGAACATCTCAAGCCCAAATCCTCCTAAGAGAAAGCTGTCATGCCCTAGGAAGGCCATTCTCAAAGGAAAGACAAACAGGAGCTTCAAAACTTCTCAGAGAATACCCTACATCAAAAGTATCCTGGCACAGGATATTTAGGGCTATTCCATGTAAGGCTACACATTTAGCAGAAATGTGGTCTAGACCACAAGGACCCGAAACAAAGGCAACAGTTATAAGGGTTTCTCATCTATCAACTTCACAGGGAACAAAAGGTCCAATAACAGACTATTACAAAGTTAAAAAGCCACCGCATAGTCTAGCGCTTTCCTTTCTAAATAAACAAGCATTATGAGTTTATTATTTTTGGAATGCTAACACTTACATAGACATCAAGAAAAGAACCTGAGAATGCTATACTACCCACATGGGGCAGTCAGTGGTCAACAGCAGAGAGAGAGAGAGAGAGAGAGAGAGAGAGAGAGAGAGAGAGAGAGAGAGAGAGAGAGAGAGAGAGAGAGAGAGAGGCCAATCAAAGTAAGAAATGGTCTTAAAAACCAAATCCACACTGTAGAGCCAAGTCCATCTTTCATGTGGCAAGGCAGATAAATTGCCACATGAGAATTCCAATGCCCTTTAGTTCCCATGCAGAGTCCTTGGAAGAATTTCTAATAAAAAAGAGCAAACAGGTATGTGGGGTGGTATGGGGGCAGTGTAGAGAGGAGGCCAACTGAGAGAGCAGTCCCCAAGCTACAGAGTTCTATCAAATCTCAACTCTTGACACTGGAAGGCTTGGGAAGGGCTCTGCCACAGCATCCCAGACAGACTGGGCATCTGTGCTGTGACAGAGTGAGCTCAGCACTGGGCTGAGCAGACGGCTCCCAGGTGAGCAGTTCTGGGGCTAGAAAGATAACAATCGATCGCCTTCCCTGGGCTTGGTTCTGCTCCTTAAACCCTTTCCATCACGTCATGAAATCCCTTGCCAGGGTACTCCATCCTAAACTGCATTCACTGAATTACACTTGGACCCTTCTAGGAAATCCAATTCTAGGATGAGAAGTGCCAATCTGGGAACTCTCCAGGGGCTGAGGTACCAAGAAGGCACACAAACCACTGCTAAGACCCTGCTGGACATGAAGTCTGGCTGCATCTCCAGTGTGTCAGGTCTTAAGATTTCATATCCAAAGCATCTATTTATTGACCTCCTACTGTGAGTTAGACACTGTTCTCTGGCCTGGGGATTCCATGATAAATGAGGCAGGCTTGTGATTCTCTGAATATATATGAGTTTCCAAAGATTAAATGCTAACGTAGGCAAACTAAATCATAAAACTCGGTTCCTAAGCCAGATACTCACAAATAGCAAATGACACTGGACCTCCAAAGAGACGTTATTTATTCTGAGCTTCAGACCAAAATCTAGCCAAGAGTTAGAGAGACACATAAACCTGAGGCATCCACATAGTTTACTTGGAACAAGGTCTAAAGTTCTTACTATGACTCAAAAGAAAAGAAATCAGACGAAAGACAGGGATTCGCCAGTCACAGCTTCTGTTCAGTCACACTGGAGCGACTGGATCGGCTTTCGGGATCTACCGTCATAAGAAAGCCATTTCATCCAACAGGTCCTGAGCTACCATACGCCAGGAGCTGGGCTTTCCATGGACTCATTCCTCTACATCTCACGATTTGATACAGGTACAATTATTGGTCCCATATTACTAATAAGGCAAGCAAGGCACAAAGTGATGCAGGGACTTGCACAAAGCCTCATGGTCTCTTAGTCTTCACTGTTTTAGACCCTGGCAGAGTTTGTCACACAGAAATGATTTAGTTTTTCAGAAACCACAGCATCAAGAGCATTGGTCTTTCTCACAGCTCTTCTGGGAGGGATGCAGGCTGGTATTTTTATATATACCAGATGAGAGTCAGCCTGAGTTTACCATCAGTTAATAGCCATGGTGGGTTGGGAAAGACTAATCCCACTGTTGATCTACTATGGTACATGCATGTGTATGTGTGGCCTACAGCACTGCAGCAAAGGATGATTGGTTCCTGTTCATACACACACACTCACACACACATACAAAACACATTCACTCACCCCCCCCCCACACACACACACCAACTATTAATGTGTGATCTGAGGGAACAGTAACTCTAGGCTTTAGTTATCAGGCAGGAGAGTAAGCTCCAGAGAGCCAGTAAACAGTCTCAGTGGGTTTTTGTTTTTTTGTTTTTTTGATGTCTGTGTAAATACTAGCATTCCAAAAATAGTAACTTCAGAATCTTTGCTTATTTAGAGAGGAAAGTGTTAGTATATAATGTGGCTTTTAACTTCACAATATTTTGAAGTACTTGAATTGTAGACCTTTTGCTCGAATATCAAATTATTGCTCTGGAAACTAAGTAGAGGATGGACTGAAAGAAACTAGAGAAACCATTCATCTTTTGCTGCAGTGATAGAGGCTGGAGACACTGAGAGTCAGCCTAGAGTGAGGAACAAATACCCCACAAGAAAGCCACCAGTTAGAAAGAGACGGGGAGTCAGATGGACCCAAAGGTTGAGATGATGTGCAGGAAGAAAGAGGTTAAAGGCTTGAGTAAAGCAATCATCAATGTGTCTAGTTCAGATAACAAAAGAGATGGTACCAGTTTTACATGGGTAAAACTAGGAAGCCTTGATCCCTAGTCCAGAGAAGAGGTAAAGTAATAAATATAAAACGCATACACACAAAACTGTGTATAGATGCATATCTGGACATATAGCACCTGGCAGATGCTCTATGATTAAATGTGCTTGTGGCAAGAGAATTGGTAGCTATGTATTACAGTAGTGGCCCAGAATAATGGGCAGGGAAAGGGGCAACAGAAAGGAAGCTCAGACAGAAGAATTAGAAACTTGTGAACCTGTGGGGTCCAAGGCCATTGTCCTCAGGGTGGGAGATATAGCAGAGTCAAGTACATTGAGAAGCCCAGTCAGAAAAGGCCTTAGAGGAGTTCACAGGCCTGACAAGGCAAGGTCAGCTATAGTGAGCTCACGGAGGAGATTCACTAGCAAGGTAAAAACAAAAGCTGAATTCAGCAAGTTGCTGAGGGGATGTGGGTCAGGAGTGAGTTCTGGGTCATGGGGAAATGCTCAGAAGATATCATCTATTCATGACCCACAGTGCAGGTTGAAAACATGTACAACTGACTATGTAAGGCAGTGACTCTTTAAGTTCATATATTTATCTCAGAAAAGTCTAGTCGAAGCAAACAAGTGCTGCGTTCCATTTGTGGGTGTGCTCTACAAGGCTCAAAGGCCAAGATCTAAACCTGTCCCTTTGAGATGAACCCCTCTATGAAGAGGGTGTCAGTATCCAATGACTCCAGTGTGTGAAACCTGAAGCTGTGGAACATCATTTTATGGCCTAAGTCTGAGATCTACGATGAGACAGGCTAAGAAATTAGCACAGAAGATTACGTACTTCTTTGACTGTCATCTTAGTAAATGAGGAAAATACAAGGTAATTGTAGCAGCCTGTACCAAGTAGAATAGTTGGTACAATATATGTTATCAGAAGTGGCATTATTAGACCACAAACACTCCCACACTATAGTGGACCCTCCATAGTGACATTATCATTGTTATATTAAGCAAAAATGGATAGAGGGAGTAAACCCATACATGAACCAGGAAGCAAGAGGTAAGCTCAGATATCAGGTCCATAACTTGTTAGCCATAAAAACTCCAATTGCTTTGGAAGGGGGTGCATGTGCCCTTTCTACATTGTATGCATATTAATTTGTATGTGGGTTCATTTGGTATATGGATGAGGTCAGAAGTCAACCTCAGGTGTTGTCATCATCAACAACCATATTGTTTTGGCTCTTACTACCTAGGAGGTCGCCACTTTTGCTAGGCTAGCTGGTAAAGAAGGATACACACATCTCTACTTCCCCAGTTCTGGGATTCCAAACTTACACCACATCCTGTCTGGCTTTGCCCTTCTCCCTATCATTTTTGATCCCCTATTAAATGGGAGCAGAAGCCTCTGCTCACCTACCAAGGCTCCAAAGAGACCACAAAAACAGAATAGGACTGTAATTTTTATGCAACAGTATAAAATGCAACAAATGTGACATTTGTTCTTAATCAGTTACGTAATATTGTCAGCCCTTTATATCCACAAATTCCATCTCTAGGGATTCAACCAAGGATCCAAAGTTCTTTTAGATCCAAATGTGTCCATTATGGGCAGGTCTCTATAACAACTCTTTAAACTGTAACATAGTGCTTTACACATGGCAAGTTACTCTGGAGACCAAGTGATGTACCAAGGTCACATGCATATCCTGAGCATCTTAGGAAAAGGACTTGAGCATGTGCAGATGCTGGTGTTTGTGAGGAGTTGTGGAACCAAGCTCCTCAGATGGGAGGGTGAATGCAGCCTATGTTTGCTAACTTGGTCCTCTAAGACTTGAAAACTCTCCTGCTAGGTAGCTCTACCAACTCTCCATGAGAACTTCCTTTCCTTTCTACCCTAGAGAAGGCCCCCTCTTCCTATAGCTGCACATTCTGAGAGAGGTCTGCCTGCAGCCTGAGGCATGCTGAGTGAGGCTTGCCCCATCACTAAGCATTATGATCCTTGCACCATCATCAAAGGCTCCAAAGTGTTCCTCGCACATCACCGCAACCACATCACATCTCTGGACACACTGACTGTGACTCCACCTATGATACACTCCTGTAAGCAGCAGTAAAAAAAGTTGGGGGTTTGCTGTCTTTCATAGTTCTGGGGATTGAACTGATGAGGTACACCACAAGTCAGTTTACTTTCATAGTACTGCATTGTAAGTGAGTTAGCAAAGTGGTCAGAAGCCAGAGAACACCTGGCCGACTTCTGACTGTAGGATGATCTGACCAAAGATGCTTCTTTTAAGTGTCACAGCATTTAACCATCAACTAAGTTCAACTTTGTCGAGTAGGCCTCCAGTTAAATACTCATTCATCTTTGGTCTAGAATCACACTCCTTTTAGGTTAATAGAAGTGAGCTTAGTACTGATGTCAGAGAAGAGGGCCCAGTTCTTATGGGCTCCAGGAATATACAAGCATTGTGTGATGACCAGTACACAAACTGCCAGTACCTCTCCATGGGGCCCAGAGGGGAGCCTCAGAGCTTAGATTTACCTATAGCCAGTCACTACATAATTCTCTACTTACCACATAGACAGCAGAGGCAAGAAAACAGTTATGAAGAAAGAAGGAAACAGTGAGATAGCAAGAAAAAAGAACAAAGAAATGACTCCAGAGTTGGAGGTGGAAGAATGGTAACACATCAGTCTAAGGGCCATGAACCACTGTAAGATATATAACCTTTCTACTAAACTTCTTATATATGTGCATAAATAAGCTATTACTTGCCATGTATTGTGCTGAGAACTAGAGGTGAGATTACAGCAGGACTAGATCCATTAGGTAATCACCAAGTCCACAAAGAAGTAGCTCTTTCTCCCATATCTAGATCTCTTAGTATCTGAGCTATCCTGTCCTACAGATTCTAGACTAAGACACAGCTGATGTATGGCCACTCTGGTGACCTCAGGGCATATTCCTACTACTACAGCAACATGCTCCTTGCACAGGCTTGCAGATTTGCAGTTGGCGAGCCTGAACATCATCAGCACTTCTCATGCACAAACATGTGTGTGTAAGACATGGTAAGAGAGACCGTGCACAGACATGTGTGTGTAAGACATGGTAAGAGAGACCGTGCACAGACATGTGTGTGTAAGACATGGTAAGAGAGACCGTGCACAGACATGTGTGTAAAACATGGTAAGAGAGACCGTGCACAGACATGTGTGTGTAAGACATGGTAAGAGAGACCGTGCACAGACATGTGTGTGTAAGACATGGTAAGAGAGACCGTGCACAGACATGTGTGTATGTAAGACATGGTAAGAGAGACCATGCACAGACATGTGTGTAAGACATGGTAAGAGAGACCTTGCACATCCTTGCTCAGCCTAACAACAATCCTGCAAGACTGCAAGTGTTTTCTCTTCCTTCCTCTCTTCCTCTCTTCCTCTCTTTCTTTCTGAGGGGAAATATCTGGAAGAGCAAATACTGACATAGATACACAGTGAGCTGACTCGAAAGCCTTTGACCCAGCTCAAGTAGAGCAATGAATCCAACTAAATGAATTCAGAGTATATATTGCCATACATAACCAAAACTACCACAGGCAAGAAAAAAGAATTGGGCTAGATTAGTGCAGCAGTTTAAAAGACAACAAAAGACATCTGAAGCCAGACACGATGGTCTATAGCTTCCATAGCAGCAAACAAGAAGCTGAGGCAAACCTGGGCTACATAGCAAGACTGTCTCTAAAACAAAACTATAAACACACACACACACACACACACACACACACACACACACACACACACACATCTGTGTGATGCCTAAGAAAAGCCTCTTAAGCCAAAGTAGGCACAAGTCTAGCTGTACTTTCTGACCACAGGTGCCTGGGAAAGCCTCTTGACCTTTTTCGTACCTCACTTTTCTCATCTGTCAAATGTACATAATAAGATCAGATCCTGTAAGGATGGAGTAAGATGCTATAAATATAACACATGACACATGGTAAGTGTTAGCTTATATGTTAGCTGTCACCACCACTGCTATTTTCAAAGTCAACAAGCTATAGAACAAAATGTCAGAAAATAAATGGATAATTAACAATCGCAACATGAAAACGGTTTTCACAGCTTTTGCACAGACAGAACAGAACCACATCTTTGTTGTATCAGGAAAACCTGAAATGTCAGGAAGATAACCACATTTTTACCTGTCCTAGCAAGATTTGGAACAGGACAATCTATAAAGTTCTACTGGTTTCTCCGACTCCCTGTAAGCAATCAGAAATGCCAAGGCCAAGGCTGGTGAGAAAGAAGCTGTGCAGAAATAGTGATGGGGAAAGAAGCCCTGCAGAAATAGTGATGGGGAAAGAAGCCCTGCAGAAATAGTGATGGGGAAAGAAGCCCTGCAGAAATAGTGATGGGAAAGAAGCCCTGCAGAAATAGTGATGGGGAAGAAGCCCTGCAGAAATAGTGATGGAGAAAGAAGCCCTGCAGAAATAGTGATGGGGAAAGAAGCCCTGCAGAAATAGTGATGGAGAAAGAAGCCCTGCAGAAATAGTGATGGGGAAAGAAGCCCTGCAGAAATAGTGATGGGGAAGAAGCCCTGCAGAAATAGTGATGGGGAAGAAGCCCTGCAGAAATAGTGATGGGGAAGAAGCCCTGCAGAAATAGTGATGGGGAAGAAGCCCTGCAGAAATAGTGATCGGGAAGAAGCCCTGCAGAAATAGTGATGGGAAAGAAGCCCTGCAGAAATAGTGATGGGGAAGAAGCCCTGCAGAAATAGTGATGGAGAAAGAAGCCCTGCAGAAATAGTGATGGGGAAGAAGTTCCTGCAGAAATAGTGATGGGGAAGAAGCCCTGCAGAAATAGTGATGGGGAAGAAGCCCTGCAGAAATAGTGATGGGGAAGAAGCCCTGCAGAAATAGTGATGGGGAAGAAGCCCTGCAGAAATAGTGATGGAGAAAGAAGCCCTGCAGAAATAGTGATGGAGAAAGAAGCCCTGCAGAAATAGTGATGGAGAAAGAAGCCCTGCAGAAATAGTGATGGAGAAAGAAGCCCTGCAGAAATAGTGATGGAGAAAGAAGCCCTGCAGAAATAGTGATGGGGAAGAAGCCCTGCAGAAATAGTGATGGGGAAGAAGCCCTGCAGAAATAGTGATGGGAAAGAAGCCCTGCAGAAATAGTGATGGGGAAGAAGCCCTGCAGAAATAGTGATGGGGAAAGAAGCCCTGCAGAAATAGTGATGGGGAAGAAGCCCTGCAGAAATAGTGATGGGGAAGAAGCCCTGCAGAAATAGTGATGGGGAAAGAAGCCCTGCAGAAATAGTGATGGGAAAGAAGCCCTGCAGAAATAGTGATGGGGAAGAAGCCCTGCAGAAATAGTGATGGAGAAAGAAGCCCTGCAGAAATAGTGATGGGGAAAGAAGCCCTGCAGAAATAGTGATGGAGAAAGAAGCCCTGCAGAAATAGTGATGGGGAAAGAAGCCCTGCAGAAATAGTGATGGGGAAGAAGCCCTGCAGAAATAGTGATGGGGAAGAAGCCCTGCAGAAATAGTGATGGGGAAGAAGCCCTGCAGAAATAGTGATGGGGAAGAAGCCCTGCAGAAATAGTGATCGGGAAGAAGCCCTGCAGAAATAGTGATGGGAAAGAAGCCCTGCAGAAATAGTGATGGGGAAGAAGCCCTGCAGAAATAGTGATGGAGAAAGAAGCCCTGCAGAAATAGTGATGGGGAAGAAGTTCCTGCAGAAATAGTGATGGGGAAGAAGCCCTGCAGAAATAGTGATGGGGAAGAAGCCCTGCAGAAATAGTGATGGGGAAGAAGCCCTGCAGAAATAGTGATGGGGAAGAAGCCCTGCAGAAATAGTGATGGAGAAAGAAGCCCTGCAGAAATAGTGATGGAGAAAGAAGCCCTGCAGAAATAGTGATGGAGAAAGAAGCCCTGCAGAAATAGTGATGGAGAAAGAAGCCCTGCAGAAATAGTGATGGAGAAAGAAGCCCTGCAGAAATAGTGATGGGGAAGAAGCCCTGCAGAAATAGTGATGGGGAAGAAGCCCTGCAGAAATAGTGATGGGAAAGAAGCCCTGCAGAAATAGTGATGGGGAAGAAGCCCTGCAGAAATAGTGATGGGGAAAGAAGCCCTGCAGAAATAGTGATGGGGAAGAAGCCCTGTAGAAATAGTGATGGGGAAGAAGCCCTGCAGAAATAGTGATGGGGAAGAAGCCCTGCAGAAATAGTGATGGGGAAGAAGCCCTGCAGAAATAGTGATCGGGAAGAAGCCCTGCGGAAATAGTGATGGGAAAGAAGCCCTGCAGAAATAGTGATGGGGAAGAAGCCCTGCAGAAATAGTGATGGAGAAAGAAGCCCTGCAGATATAGTGATGGGGAAGAAGTTCCTGCAGAAATAGTGATGGGGAAGAAGCCCTGCAGAAATAGTGATGGGGAAGAAGCCCTGCAGAAATAGTGATGGGGAAGAAGCCCTGCAGAAATAGTGATGGGAAAGAAGCCCTGCAGAAATAGTGATGGAGAAAGAAGCCCTGCAGAAATAGTGATGGAGAAAGAAGCCCTGCAGAAATAGTGATGGAGAAAGAAGCCCTGCAGAAATAGTGATGGAGAAAGAAGCCCTGCAGAAATAGTGATGGAGAAAGAAGCCCTGCAGAAATAGTGATGGGGAAGAAGCCCTGCAGAAATAGTGATGGGGAAGAAGCCCTGCAGAAATAGTGATGGGAAAGAAGCCCTGCAGAAATAGTGATGGGGAAGAAGCCCTGCAGAAATAGTGATGGGGAAAGAAGCCCTGCAGAAATAGTGATGGGGAAAGAAGCCCTGCAGAAATAGTGATGGGGAAGAAGCCCTGCAGAAATAGTGATGGAGAAAGAAGCCCTGCAGAAATAGTGATGGGGAAAGAAGCCCTGCAGAAATAGTGATGGAGAAAGAAGCCCTGCAGAAATAGTGATGGGGAAAGAAGCCCTGCAGAAATAGTGATGGAGAAAGAAGCCCTGCAGAAATAGTGATGGAGAAAGAAGCCCTGCAGAAATAGTGATGGGGAAGAAGCCCTGCAGAAATAGTGATGGGGAAGAAGCCCTGCAGAAATAGTGATGGGAAAGAAGCCCTGCAGAAATAGTGATGGGGAAGAAGCCCTGCAGAAATAGTGATGGGGAAAGAAGCCCTGCAGAAATAGTGATGGGGAAAGAAGCCCTGCAGAAATAGTGATGGAGAAAGAAGCCCTGCAGAAATAGTGATGGGGAAAGAAGCCCTGCAGAAATAGTGATGGAGAAAGAAGCCCTGCAGAAATAGTGATGTGGAAAGAAGCCCTGCAGAAATAGTGATGGAGAAAGAAGCCCTGCAGAAATAGTGATGGGGAAAGAAGCCCTGCAGAAATAGTGATGGGGAAGAAGCCCTGCAGAAATAGTGATGGGGAAGAAGTCCTGCAGAAATAGTGATGGAGAAAGAAGCCCTGCAGAAATAGTGATGGGGAAGAAGCCCTGCAGAAATAGTGATGGAGAAAGAAGCCCTGCAGAAATAGTGATGGGGAAGAAGCCCTGCAGAAATAGTGATGGAGAAAGAAGCCCTGCAGAAATAGTGATGGAGAAAGAAGCCCTGCAGAAATAGTGATGGAGAAAGAAGCCCTGCAGAAATAGTGATGGGGAAGAAGCCCTGCAGAAATAGTGATGGAGAAAGAAGCCCTGCAGAAATAGTGATGGGGAAGAAGCCCTGCAGAAATAGTGATGGGGAAGAAGCCCTGCAGAAATAGTGATGGGGAAGAAGCCCTGCAGAAATAGTGATGGGAAAGAAGCCCTGCAGAAATAGTGATGGGGAAGAAGCCCTGCAGAAATAGTGATGGAGAAAGAAGCCCTGCAGAAATAGTGATGGGGAAGAAGTCCTGCAGAAATAGTGATGGGGAAGAAGCCCTGCAGAAATAGTGATGGGGAAGAAGCCCTGCAGAAATAGTGATGGGGAAGAAGCCCTGCAGAAATAGTGATGGGGAAGAAGCCCTGCAGAAATAGTGATGGGAAAGAAGCCCTGCAGAAATAGTGATGGGGAAGAAGCCCTGCAGAAATAGTGATGGGGAAGAAGTCCTGCAGAAATAGTGATGGGGAAGAAGCCCTGCAGAAATAGTGATGGGGAAGAAGCCCTGCAGAAATAGTGATGGAGAAAGAAGCCCTGCAGAAATAGTGATGGGGAAGAAGCCCTGCAGAAATAGTGATGGGGAAGAAGCCCTGCAGAAATAGTGATGGGAAAGAAGCCCTGCAGAAATCGTGATGGAGAAAGAAGCCCTGCAGAAATAGTGATGGAGAAAGAAGCCCTGCAGAAATAGTGATGGGGAGGAAGCCCTGCAGAAATAGTGATGGGGAAGAAGCCCTGCAGAAATAGTGATGGAGAAAGAAGCCCTGCAGAAATAGTGATGGGGAGGAAGCCCTGCAGAAATAGTGATGGGAGCTGAGGAGGCAGAAGGCACAGTGCAGACGGGGAAACAAATTGGCTGCAGACAATTTCTCAATAGGGAGGAAGCTAAGATAGGAAGGGACCATCCTGATCAAGAATCCCAAACTCTGGGGCTGGAGAGATGGCTCAGCAGTTAAAAGCACTGACTGCTCTTCTGAAGGTCCTGAGTTCATATCTCAGCAACCACATGGTGGCTCACAACCATCCATAATGAGATCTGACACCCTCTTCTGATGCATCTAAAGACATCTACAGTATATTTGTATATAATAAATAAATAAATAAATAAATAAATAAATAAATAAATAAATAAATAAATCTTTAGGCCAAAGTGAGCGGGGACGACCAGAGCAAGCAGAGGTTTTGAATTCAAATTCCAGCAACCGCATGATGGCTCACAACCATCAGAAGAGCTACAGTGTACTCATATACATAAAATAAATAAATAAATCTTAAAAAAGGAAAAGAATCCCAAACTCCTTGCTAAAGATCCAACAGGACCCTGCTCGGCAGCTAATGAGCACTAATGGCACACAAGATCTGATGGCAGGACTGTACCACTTGACCTTCTGTCTTGGTGACTTTCACTGTCCTGTACTATGAGACACAATTAGGCTTATATTCCTTCTGCTTGTGTCTGACTCTCCCACAGGAACATTTACTTTAAGGAGCAGAGTCCCCTTTGGCTACAATGTACTGACATGACAGCACCTAGGACAGCACCCAAGGACAGCAGGGACAATGCTGGCTACACCTGTGACACAGGAGCTTTCTTCCAGGCTACATCTGTAGTGTATGTGTGTGTGTGTGTGTGTGTGTGCACGTGTGTGCGTGTGTGTGTGTGTGTGTGTGTGTGTGTGTGTGTGTGTGTGTGTAATTAAGATGTTCAGGAGTAGATTAATTTCTCTGGACACACATGCATAGATGGTAAAACTATAGAGTGAAAAAAAGAAGCAGGCAGTAATCTTGAAATAGAGAAGGCTCAGGAAGGTCCCCGAAGTGCATCTGATAAGGAAATGATCCGTTTTCAGACAGTGATGACATGACTGTTAATTGACAGTCTTTGTGACATGGTTCATATAGTATTTGATATTCTGAATATATATTCCACTTTAGAGAGAGTGAAGGGAAGACTAGGGAACAGACTTGGGTGACTAGTTGGGAACCCAGTGACATAGTTCCCCTGTGCAAGGTTTGCTGGGAAATCCTCAGAATAGAGAGAGCATGAGCTATTACTCTATGACAAAGCCTCTGCTTGGCCATGAAAGGAAACTTCTAGATGTCTTTTCTTTAATTTGTGCCACAAAAATTGCCCTGCTATTGCTACCTGTGCTTCAGCAGCAGCAAACCCTAAGGTACAAAGGGGAGCCGTCAGCGGGGCTCAGGCCTGGAGCAACACTAACTATGGATATGCACCGCCTAACCTCAGCCTCCAGCAAGCTGCAGCAGCCTTGGATTATGCAAGGCTTCAGATTCAAATGAGACACATGTAAGCTTTACACCAGCACTTGGAGAAGATGGAGTCTGTTTCATTAATGCCAGAAGTAGCCATCAATCTCCTAAAATGCAAGCTCGTATTAAGGTAGCCCGAGAAGACACAGCTAGGCTAGAGCAGGCAGCTCCCGCATTCCCGAGAACTTTGAATTCAGTGTTCATCTCTCTCCCAGACCTAATTCAGTGCTACTTAGACATATGAGACAATCCCATCCGATCAGACCTAGGAAAGCAGAGGTGACTGACATCCTGTTTGGGTTGAGGTGCCCCTGGATTGCCCTTCTTGGACATGGTCCAGGACTGATGCTGCTGGAAGGTGTTCCCAACAATTTGTTCAGAAGACATCTGTGACCTAGGATAGTCCTCACCATCTTCGACTGTCAGCAGTTTCTAATGTCAGAGATACTTGGTTTTGCCTCTTAACAACTGTACAACTTTGGGCAAGTTTGCTCATTTTGTTGGATGGGTTAGTGGTGATATAAACAAAGAAGTGTACACAGACACTGTATCAAATAACTCTCACCAATGGCTCAGATGGGCATCCTAGATGCAAAGGACCTCATCTAAAGGAAGAGAACACATAGCATTCCTTTCATCTGAAAATCTGCACTTGAAGCGTGAGGTCCTTCCTGTTTATGTTTGCAGTCACAGAAGAGGAAAAGATGAAAGGGACTCCAGTATGCTGATGGGAACAGAGAAGAGAGCAGGAGAGTGGCCACTAAGCCCGTCCTGCCCGCTTGTCATCTAGGGTGAAAAAATAAAGCACACTTTGCAGGTGAGACCTGGGAGATAGGGGCTGCTGTGGAGGGTTCCCAGATAGTCGCTATGAAAGCAGGCTCTGAGCCAGACTTCAAAGGTCAGGGAGCATCCTCCTGGGGAGCTGGTGCACAGATCAACGGAGGCCACTGCAAATAAGTGTGACTTCAGGTACAGTCTCTCCTGCTACCACATCAGCTGGGTGACTCCTGCAGCCTTCCCACTACACTGAGCTATTCATTTTACACATGACTCCCAGTTAGAAATTACAGCATCAATGTGGCAGTGTCATTTTGACAATGGCACTTCTAACAAACACCTAGAATACTGGTGGTGACACAATCAGTCTTTCTTTCCCTTTTCTCCCTAGCCCCACCGTGGTGACTGGACTTTATGCAGCCCCTATCTGGAATGCCTGTAAACTACCAGTATGCTCCTGCTGACTGGAAACTGCAGACCAGACAGGATTAACAGTGTCACAAAATTAAAGACCCACATTAACTACATTTTCCTTATTTCCAAAGGATAGACGAGAATGGATCAACCATGTGCCTTTCACAGGAATCCTGGGGTTTATATTCCTTAACAGTGGTGAAATGAGGTTTACAGGGCCCAGCAAAAGAGAACAATACAGTTACAGATATATAACTTCCTCTTTTCTGAAAAACAGACAACCCTTGCACACTGGCTGCATAACAGCTCCGAGGCTTGGTGCTAACCAGGCCCTGAGTCACTGAAGCTAGGAGCAAGGCAATTAGAGAGCATCTCACTTCAAAACACTCCTATATGCTTCATCCCATCAGAATCTCAACGTTCACACTAGTGTGAGAAGGAAGGACTCAGGTCTCAAGGCTCCATAGGAAATGAGAATGAACCCAGCAATGTCCCATAATAGAAGGTGTGTGGTATCTTGAACCTTTGCGGTTCTGAGCTCTTAAAGCAGCTCAGACTTCTAGACTCAACCTCGCAGTCAGCCTATCACCATACAGACCAGCAGAGTAGAGCCAGGTAAGGAGCTCATCTGGCAGAGTGCTAGCCTATCATGCACAGAGGCCTGGGTTCCATTTCTAGCACCACACAAATGAGCCATGGTGCCAATCACCTGTAATCCCAGGACTCAGATGATGGAAGCAGGAGGAGGAGGAGTTCAAGGTCATCCTCATCTACATAACAAGGGCTAAGTGAGTCCCTGTGTAAAAAATATATATATATATAAAAGATCTACAGACTGTACTCATGCACAACCCAGAAAGTACTGCCTGAGTTTAAGTAGAAAAGGCAAAATCAAAGCCTCGAAGGAGTCCTGCATCAAAACAAAGTGCATAGCATTTGCCAAATATTGTTAAAGCTACAAAGACAAAGCATGAGGCCTGAAACTGTAGGAGATGAGATCACTGTGGCCATCTGGAAGCAGGGCAGAGCAGAAGTGAGGAGCAGGTGTAAGCTGAGAATGGGGTAGGGACCAGGTGATATGGCTGCACAGGGCCTGTCTGGAGAAGTGGAGGCTGGGGAAGGGGCTGGTAGCTGACTGTTTATAGTCATGGGTGGGATCTACGTTTTTCTTGTGAGTATTGTCAAAAGACAGTTGACTCTGCCAACCACATACTGAAACGTATGCAGTTTGGGAGAAGATGGACAGGAAAAGAGCAACAGGACAGAAGCCACTGGATATAGATAGACGTGACATACAAAGAGAAGCACAGGGTAGGATGGAGGCTTTTCTAGACGCGTGTTCCTAGTGACTAGCCTTCCGAGAGATTCAGAGGGAATTATGTACGAGGATGTACATAAGGAAGTAGCTCTGAGGCTTATGGGACGTGGGTGTCAATGAAAATATCATTCACTCCCTGTAACACAGGCGGGTTTGGCATAGTGGAAGCTTTGTGTTGTGCTGGGAGTCTCAAAGACAAGATTAGCAAGCCCAGGGTTAAAAGTTTTGCTAATGCTTTTGTCTCTTTTAAGAGTTCCCATCATCCAAGGCTGGTGCTCAGCTCTGCCCTGGGTCAAGAACAAAACCAATGTCAGGGTCACTTTCCAAAGAGCATGAGTCAGAACTTCATAACGGTTAATAAGCACAAAGCTAGCTCGGTTTTCAAATAAGGCCATAGACAAGTTAAACAATTTAAAGGAATAAATATCCTAAAGCTGTAGGGGTATTACAAGTTCAAAGCCAGCTTGCCTTGAGGCAATTAACTCATCACAATAAGTAACAATAAATCAATCCACACTAATTGCATTTGGTAGAGGAGCTTCAAAGAATCTTTAGTGTTAGCTGGTTATCGATTTTATTTTCTTGTTATTATTATTAATACTGTAATCACTTGTGAAGTCAAAAACACAGTATTTCCAGAGAATATATTGCATACTCATAGACGGATAGGACTTTAATTTAATGTAAAACTATCCAGTTTCCATTTTTTCCAGAGATGCTTTAGAAATCTAAGGTACAACAGAATTGAACATGACGCTAGAGGTCTTTAGCACAGACTCTGCAGCAGGAAGTCAGTTAGCATGGTTACCAAAGGGCCAAGGCACCACCCAGGTGCACATGTGCTTCTTCCTCCCACACTCACAGGAAACAGAGAAATGGGTGCACTATCAGAGACCATACTGTCCTTCAAGGTCAGATACTGCCACGGAAACCCCACACTTAGCCCTTCCCGGCTGCCCGGGAATTCTGTGGTTTTCACTGAACCTAGCAAGTGTTCCAGCTACTAAGTTAGCTAGCATCCTGTGCCAATGTCAGGCCTGAGATTTGATAGCTAAACACACACCTGTGGCTAGTATCATCAAGTCAGGAGACGGACAAAGGGGTAAAAAGTCATTACATCCAAATGATTTCACAAAAGACCCAAAGATATCAAAACATAAGCATCATCTTTGGAAAGCGACAGTACTCCTAACTCATGCCCACTCATTGGATGCTGGGCCTTAACCTTATGATCTATAAAATGGAGATATTAATACTTGCCTGGAAGGGTTTTCAGGGCAAGCTAAAGTGTGCATATAAAACACTTTCCACAGCAATGCCAGACAACTGAGTGAGATCACTCGGGGTACTAGTAACGTGAACTGCTTATAAGCGTTTACTCAAAGTTATCCCTTCTCTTCTATCCCTCCTTAAAAGGGTTAGGAGGAAAACAGGAATAAATTACTTCAACAGGAATCTCCTTGGCTTACCTCATCCTGCATACTATCTCTGTCCAATGTTGCATATGTATTCTCATGAGTTCAGGTGCCTCTTGCCTTCTACATATGTAGCTCACCACAGCTTGCTGTATTCACAACACAAAGGCCTTTGGCACTTCCTTCACTATCAAAATGCAGGCGCTTCGAAACTGCTTTTGTTAAAGAGAGTTGGTTCTGCAGCTTGGCCCTCCGAGGTAACTGTTCATAATCGCAGGACAGAAGCCTGGCATTTCTGACTTTGTTCCTGTCTGTCTCCATCATTTTGGATGGACATGTAAGTCACTATTCTGAGACTTTTTTCTTGAGTAACCTTAGATTCCTAGGCAAAAAAAAAAACTTTACAGGACCAACACCTTCCCACAGAAGAGTGGCTCTCCATGAGGTCACACCACGGAGCAGAGCAACCCTCTCCTGACAGGTACCCTGGCCTCTCAGACAATAAGGACATCTTGGACCACCTTGTATGACACATCCAGACCATCCAGAGACAAGGCTCAGTGGGATCCCATTTCAGCCAGGATTGCTCAATTTTGCAATCACGTACTTCTCCATTCTCCACACATATAAACCTACAATATACTTCAGTACTGATGGACATGTGGACACTGAACCCTTTGATTTGTTCCTTCTTCCAGTGCTGCTTGAATTCCCTTTGACTTATGGTGATTAATCAATGGAGAATCTTTTTGTTTCTAAAAATATGGGTTTTTAAGCAATAGGATAATATAATCTTAACTTGGCTGAAATAAGAATTTAAAAATTCTCATGATGGCTATGCTGGTCTTCTGAATTCCCACAGCTCCTGGGACATAACTTTCCCCTAACACTCCATACAATGGCTATTATTTTTGGTGCATTTTTGGTTCAGCAAAGGCCAAAAACCTGGCAGATAGGATCCTGAGCTCAGCCTGTGCATCTGGCACACTGCCTGACAGAGAAGGGTCTGGTTCCCAGATCATCTCACATCCGGTTGCATCAAAAGATCCAGTAAAAATTAAATTCCTTCATTGCCCTTACTTTGGCCCTGAAAATTCTGATTGCTGAGCACTGGTAAGGTGTACTACTTAGGGAATAGTTAGAAGTTTATCAGTGATAATGAGATGAGAGATTATGGTCTCCTTTATCTCTTATCAGTTTTATGATAATGCTGTAGTATGCAAATTTTCAACTGCAATAAAGCAATAGATTCCTTGGGCTGTACAGAGCTGACAGTCAAGGAGTCAACCACATTCAAACACATAACAAATATAAATTTGACAGTGTATTGTCAAGGTTAAGGGTCAACTACTGACCTCAGCTATATTTAAGGGCTGTCTACCACAAAAAGCAAAGGGCCAATAGCCAAGAAAGTCACAGGGTGTCAGAAACAGAGGAAGCTAAATAAAGATGGGTCAGCATTCAGCCACCCTGAACTGTTTCCAAAAGGTACATATTTCAAAACTGCTGACTTCAGAATGAATTTTTCTTTGCAGACTTGCACAACTCGCATCATTTTTTTAAAACTCATTCTCTAGAGGCTAGGAGATTCTTAGTGACCTTGAAACTCTATGGAGGATAGAGCTAATGTGCAAAGTCTCTTGGGTACTGGGCCCTTAAGACATGTCTCAGTGTGATGAAAGCACTGGTGGGCAGCAGTGATGGGGAGAGGATAGTGGGGAAATATAGAGCCTGTTCTTTGCCAGGAAGCAGAACTGGAAAGCATGGGCAATAGGTCCAGTGGGAAGGGGTGGGGCTGACGAGGAGCGCATGTCTAGATGTACACAAGCATTCTAAATGGACAATACACCTGGTGAAAGGTTCTCTGATTAGTGGTATATTTATGTGTTAGATATTAATGTGTTACACCATTAATGTAATTATCAAACCAGTGGGCCATGGGACTATGACTCTAAGAACAGCTGGAGCCTGCCTCAGATACCAAGAATGTTGAGTAATGGGACATGATGGACAGAGTATGTACAGTCAAGGCAAGTTCCTGTGACAAGAAGGAGGGAGAAAAAGGACAGATTATGAACATCATGTGGCAAGTCCTAATCACTAAGTTTCTTACTAATGTTGATGTGTACAGAGGTAGCTCATATACTGCTTCTATTGCTAAGCAGCAGGTGACTTAGGAAGATTACAGGACTTGCCCCAAATCACCCAGTAGATGACAGAGCTGGGCCTAAGGTAGAATGAAAGCACATGAGCACAGACCTTGCGCTAAGACACACGGCTTTCATCCAACTGCACACTGGTGCTTCTCCCATGGTTGCTTGTGATGGGACAGGACTCAAGGTCCTCCCTTCCCTAATGTGGGTAACTCTGTGTAGACAAAACTAAACAAAAATGCCACCAGAGCACTCTGGGTGACCTTGAATCTGTCACACCAGTATGCGCTGGCTCCTTCCTCAATCACTCTCCTTTCCCCTGACATCAGGTGAAGGTTCTGTGTCTGGCATGGATAGAACAGGGCCAACATGAACATGCAGTGGGCAGCCACTCTACGAAGGCACCAGGGAAGACCTGGAAAGATGATAGTCTCATGCTTAGAGGTCCAGCAGCTTGGTGATACCCAGGAGTATTGGGGCACAGAAGCTTAGCCTTACAGGAAGCAAAGTCCTGATTGTGCTCCCAGGATATCTGCAGACAAAGGACCTCGCACTGAACCCAGCTGGACTACATACTAGAATCTCTGCTTTCTGGGCTGAGGGGTCCTAAGAACAACTGCAGGTTTACAGACTCACTGGGAGGCTCCAGAGGACGCATCAGAAAACCAATTACAGAAAAAGAGGACAGCAATGTCAGTCCAGGTAAGGCACACACGAGACAAAGTCTAGGGAAACCAGGAGCAAACACCTAAGAATTTTCTTCTAATACAGTCACAGGGGGCACAGTCATACTCCCTGAAACAAGTGTACTGATGCCAATCAGAGATGTTTTCAGAGATTGACTGCCCACACATTTTGGCCCGGGTACTACTGATATGGACATGTTCTTCCTAACATGCACCCAAGCTCCAGGAAGGAAGACAGATCTCCAAGACAAACCACATCTCTTGCACAGTGAAGGCAGAATAAGTCCTTATCAGCCAGGGTGTCAGGAATTTGTGAAGTCCAACCAATAAGCCAGCCTCTCAGAAGACCAGCTGGGTTTGCTTCATTGTCTCTTCTGCAAAATGCCCCACATTGAAAACATTTATGTTTTTGATACCAACTAGTATTTAAGTGGGACTTAATTATTTATTAAAATATAATATTTGGGTCTCCAGGAAGTGCAAGAGGCCAGCGGTACAACCGGAGGCCAGCTGGGAGCAACCAGTGTGCTCTGGTGAGTCAGGCCCTGCAAATCAGAGGATCCAGCCCTGAGGCCTTTGGTGGGAGCCTTCAGGCCTCCGCTTCGGGATCAGGAACAGCCTGGGCCCCTGCACCCAGTCTCCAGGCAGTGCAGGAGGACAGCTGTGCACCCGGAGACCAGCTGCAAAAAGGAAGCTTGCACTGGTGAGTCCAGCATTGACAACAAAACCAACTAACACCAGTGAGAACTAGATGGCAAAAGGCAAACACAGGAGCGTTAACTAACAGAAATCAAGGCAATATGGCAGCATCTGAACCCAATTCTCCATTAGTAGCATGTCCTGGATACACCAACACTCCAGAAAAACAAGATATGGATTTAAAATCACTGGTCATGATGCTGTTACAGGATCACATGAAGGACATAAATAAATCTCTTAAAGAAATTCAGGAGAAAATGGATCAAAAGATAGAAGCCCTTACAAGGGAAACACAAAAGTCATTGAAAGAAATTCAGAACAATACAAAAGCCAATAAGGAGGAAACGCAAAAATCATTTAAACAAATACAGGAGAACTTTGGTCAACAGGCTGAGGTCATGAAAGAGGAAACACAAAAATCTCTTAAAGAATTACAGGAAAGCACAAACAGGCAAGTGAAGGAGCTAAGCAAAACCATCCAGGATCTAAAATCAGAAGTAGAAACAACGAAGGAAACTCAAAGGGAGACAACTTTGGAGATAGAAAACCTTGGGAAGAAATCAGGGGCCATAGATGTAAATATCAACAACAGAATACAAGAGATAGAAGAAAGAATCTCAGATGCTGAAGATACCATAGAAACCATGGACTCAACAGTTAAAGAAAATGCAAAATGCAAAAAGCTTATAACCCAAAACATCCAGGAAATCCAGGACACAATGAGAAGACCAAACCTAAGAATTATAGGCATAGATGAGAGTGAAGATTTACAACTTAAAGGGCCAGCAAATATCTTCAATAAAATTATGGAAGAAAACTTCCCTAACCTAAAGAGAGAGATGCCCATGAATATACAAGAAGCCTACAGAACTCCAAACAGACTGAACCAGAACAGAAATAGCTCCCGTCACATAATAATCAAAACACCAAATGTACTAAACAAAGAAAGAATATTAAAGGCAGTAAGAGAAAAAGGCCAAGTAACATATAAAGGAAGACCTATCAGAATCACACCAGACTTCTCACCAGAGACTATGAAAGCTAGAAGATCCTGGGCAGATCTCAAGCAGACTCTAAGACAGCACAAATGCCAATACTCCTATACCCAGCAAAACTCTCAATCACCATACATGGAGAAACCAAGATATTCTATGACAAACCAATTTCACCCAATATCTTACCACAAACCCAGTCCTACAAAGGATAATAGGAGGAAAACACCAATACAAGGAGGGAAACTTCACCCTGGAAAATGCAAGATAGTAACCTTCTTTCATCAAACCCAAAAGAAGATAACCAATCAAATATAAAAAAAATAACATCAAAAATGACAGGAATAATCACCATTCCTTAATATCTCTTAACATCAATGGACTCAATTCCCCAATAAAAAGACATAGACTAACAGACTGGATTCATTAACAGGATCCTACATTTTGCTGCATGCAAATGTAGGAAACACACCTCAGTGTCAAAGACAAACACTACCTTACAGTAAAAAGCTAGAAGACAATGTTACTAGCAAATGGTCTCAGGAAACAAGCCAGAGTAGCCATTCTAATATCAGAAAAAAATTGACTTTCAACCTAAAGTCATCAAAAGAGACACTAAGGGACACATCTTGCTGGTCAAAGGAAAAACACATCAAGAACTCTCAATCCTGAACATCTATGCTCCAAATGCAAAGGCACACTCATTCATAAAAAAATTTTACTAAAACTCAAAGCACACATTGCACCTAACACAATAATTGTGGGTGACTTCAACAATGCACTTTCCTCAATGGACCGATCAGGAAAACAGAAACTTAACAGGGACAGAGTGGCTTGGGACCAATTAGATTTAACAGATATATATAGAACATTTCACCCTAAAACAAAAGAATATACCTTTTTCTCAGTACCTCATGGTACCTTCTCCAAAATAGATCATATAATTGGTCACAAGACAGACCTCAACAAATATAAGAAGATCTAAATAATCCCAGGCCTCCTATCAGATCACTATGGAGTAAAAGTGGTCTTCAATAGCAACAAAAACAACAGAAAACCCACATATACATGGAAACTGAACAATACTCTACTCAATGATACCTTGGTCAAGGAAGAAATAAAGAAAGAAAGACTTTTTAGAACTTACTGAAAATGAAAATATAACATACCCAAATCTATGGGACACAATGAAAGCAGTACTAAGAGGAAACCTCATAGCCATGAGTGCCTCCAAAAAGAAAATGGAGAGAGCATATACTAGCAGCTTAATGACACACCTGAAAGCCCTGGAGCAAAAAAAAAGCGAATTCACCCAGGAGGAGTAGAAGGCAGGAAATCATCAAATTCAAGGCTGAAATCAATCAAGTAGAAACTAAGAGAACCATACAAAGAATCAACAAAATCAGGACCTGGTTCTTTGAGAAAATCAACAAGATAGATAAACCCTTAGCCAGACTAACCAAAGGGCACAGAGACAGTCTAATTAACAAAATTAGAAATGAAAAGGGAGATATAACAACACAAACTGAGGAAATTCAAAATATCATCAGATCTTACTACCAAAGCTATACCACTCCTGGGCATATACCCAAAGGATTCCCCAGCATGCAATAAGGACATGCTCCATTATGTTTATAGCAGCCTTATTTATAATAGCCAGAAGCTGGAAAGAACCCAGATATCCCTTAATGAAGGAGTGGATACAGAAAATGTGGTATATACACACAATGGAGTACTATTCAGCAATTAAAAACAATGAATTCATGAATTTTTTAAGCAAATGGATGGAACTGGAAAATATCATCCTAAGCGAGGTAATGCAATCACAAAAGAATGCACATGGAATGCAATCATTGATAAGTGGATATTAATTAGCCCTGAAGCTCTGAATACTGAAGATACAATTAGCATAGCAAACGATTCCCATGAAAAAGGAAGAAGAGGGCCCTAATCCTGGAAAGACTTGATCCAGCATTGTAGGGGAGTACCAGGACAGAGAAAAGGGAGGGGGAAAGATAGGAGAATGGATGGAGAGAAGAGGACTTAAGGGACATATGGGGAGGGGGGAACTGGGAAAGGGGAAAGCTTTTGGATTGTAAACAAAGAATATAGAAAATAAATATATATATATAAAAAGAAAAAAAAGAAATATATGCAAATGTAACTGTCAAATTTTAGAAGTGTAACAGCACATTTTCAAACTCTTTATAAACATTAAATTCTAGGTAAACATTAAAATATATATATATAATATTTGATCTATTGAATAGTTTGATATATGTAGAAAGAGAAGCAAGGCAATGTAATCTCAAAATGGGTGTGGGATTAATATATAGATTCTATATGCTGATGTTGTTAGAATGAACTGTGAAAATAAGTGTGTAATAAGGAAGAAAGAAAGAACTTGTAGGGACAGGTGAAAAAACTAAGAAAACTAAAGCCAATTTGAAAGAACCAAATGAAAATGCTAGGAATTTTAAAATACTAAAACTCTTTATCGGATAGTCTTATGAACAGCATATACAACATAAAAACAAAGAATAATGAGCTTGAAGAAAGGCCAAGAAAAATAACTGAAACACAAAGACATAGAAGGAGACGGAGAGAAAGAGAAAGGAGGTAAGAAATCTGAGTAATGGGGTCTAAGACACAGGTGCTACTGCCCCAAGACAAGGATAGGGAACAAATGAACGAAGTGAATGTTTAAGGAGACGATGGCTGAGAACGGTCCAGCTGTTGAGAGACACCACCCACACATCCAGGGATTCACCAACTGTGAGTCCAGCACACACAAAGGATACGTAGATTCCCAGTGTTCATATGAGGAAAACAAAATAGGGCAGAAAAATCATGAGTCAGCCTGAAGAAAAAGACGCATTACAGACAAGTTCAAACCAGTGATGGACAGAGAGCAAAGAAATGTATCTTGCTGTGATGTCCCCCAGATACTCAGTCTGTGGCTGGCTCAGCCTGTACATAGATCAGTATATAGATCAGTGTATAGATCAGGCTAGCCTTCACCTGATGGTGTTTGCTCCTCCTGTCTCTGCCTTCAAAAGACTTCAAAGTACAAATGAAGGTGTTATCAAAGAAAAACAGGAAAGCCAATTCTGTCTAGCACATAAGCATCATCAGCATGCTCAAGAAAATTCTCCAGACCAGAAAATCATGTATCTGACCAAAGCCCAAGCCTGAAATGGAAATGGGTTAATAATAACAATAATAATAATAATAATTTAATACAGGTAAATTTTACATTTACACCTCTTAATACATTTTTCAACTTAATTTTTTAACTTTAAAACTTTAAGAATTATATTTTCAAATGAACATTTGAAATTTCACTAAATATTGCTGGTTATTTGAAACAAAAGCAGCACTGTGTTGAAGAGTTAACAACTTAATTAAATATAATGTAAATGATAATAAAGTTTAAGTTTGTCAATGTAGAAATATAGTGTTTTATGGATTTTATTACTTATGTTCATGGAAGCGTATATTATTTGAAACCATACAGTTTTTAAAAAATGACATCCACAGCAATTGATTAAATACAAATACACACACACACACACACACCAGCGGGGGTGTGGGTGGCGGGGAGAGGGAGAGACCGGGGCAGGAGGGAGAGAAGGACAAGTCCTAAATGGGAGAATGTTCTCTTCCAATGTCATCATAACCAAGAAGTCTGAGAAACTGTCAAAATCTAAACAGCTGCAAATTATAAGATATTTAGTAAAAGGTTGCTTCCTCCTGAGATCCTAAAGCAGAAAAGGAACAACAGATAAAAATGAGAGCATGTGAAACTTAAGATTCAATTAATAATGTGTCAATGTTGGCCTGTCAGTGGTAACAAGCTGCCGTATCCCTGTTGGCTGTTAACAAGCAGAGAATGCAGTGGCTTTGGAGCCTTGCAAGCTTTGGCATCACCACCATGTAGGAAAGTGCTTCAGTCAAGGAGAATGCCTAGCTCTGGCTCACTGAGAACAACCCCTAGGGTTAGAAATTCACTCACTACACATTTCCAAGATCCAATAATGATTACCATTACAGAGAAGCCAACTCGGTGTGGAAGATGGCAATAGGCCTTGGAGAAAGAGCGAAAGCCAGTTCCCTTCCCAGCCAGCCTCATGAATATGGCCACAGTTGATAGCTATAGAGTCGCCGTCCAGTTTCTTCACAGCAGCCCTCCTAAAAGCAGACTTTGCAATCATTAGATTACTGTTTTCAAAGGGGCAAACAGTGGCTCAGATTAGCAAAGGAGCCCCACAAATGTCTTCTCGTTGGCAAGTAGTGGCCCAGTGGTATGGCCCTAATCTACTTGCTGATGAACAATACACACAACAACGAAAGCAGCATAAGTGGAAACCATCTAGGAGAATATTATAGTAGGTGCGTTACAGACACAGTTCAACCCAAACAAAAAGAAGGTGGGCACAGTTACACCCCTTGCTTTGCTGCTTTTGGGAAATTGGAGTCATTTTTAAGAGATACAGGAGGAAAACATGGAGCCAGCATCCTCTGATCACCCACCAGGGTCCAGGTACAAGACCCACTGCTCATAAAAATGATATTTCTTTTAATGTCTCCAACACCAGGAGACAGATACCACATCAGCATTTTACAGGTAATAAGCTTTACAGAAAGGAGTGAAATGACACAGCCTACAGGTGGCACAGCTAGGAACTAGCTCAACCTTTAAATCCCACAGTTTCTAAGGCACCTCACTACTCTGGGGTTTTCAATTGCCAAGGCAGTTCACCGCCACTCATGTAAGAATAGCACCACAGACTAGGAACATGCTCACACTCTGCTCAAAATCTGCTTTGACTTTAGTTTCTAAGATATCCTTTCTTCTTCTTACAATGTTATGGTTTTACAATGTTACTTATATAGCAAGGAGGTGATCCATTCAATTCACACAATTTATAAATCAAGTATTGGTTGGGGAATGGGTCAGTAGACAAAGAGCTCCCCAAGAAAGTGAAGTCCAGAGCTCATATCCCCAGGACCCACGCAGAAGCAAGGTGGACATGGCCGATAATCTGTAATCTAAGCGTACCGGAGGCAGAGAAAAGGGAATCCTAGGGCAAGATGGGCTGCCAAAATAGTAAGCTACAGGTGCACTATATACACACATATGTGAACCTCCACACATGTGTCCCTCCCCAAACATGCATGTGTACACTCACCACAACTCACTATTACCCTGTTTCCAAATATACTCAGTTCATATCCTTACCCTCCTCAATAGACGACGTGTCTATTTATTTTACATTTATTTTTACAGAGCCTTGAAAGTAAACACAAGAAATATGGTTTTATCATTTTTAATCTTCCTTTTTGCAGTTTCTTATACAGATTAAATATCTCTCTATAAAAATGAGCAGAGTTTTAGACTCTTTTAAAGTTACAAATCATTGTGTTGTATTTTGTTGATTTTTTACTTAAACAGCACCCTATTCATGGATATATTGCCTTTTCACAGTTGCTTTGTATATGCAAGGATCGATGCAGTAGATTAATGAGTTCTTACAAGTGACCATTTTATGACCTCTGTAACACACCTCAGTTGGGACAGTTTCTGCTGCACTCATCTCCTTAGGAAACATGCCATTTTTAACTCCCAACAACACTATATGAGGAGGGCTATTCCACTATGGCCTTCAATGGAGTGTGTCCTTAAATTTTGATGTTTACTGATACAAGGGAAAATAATCATAGCATGGTTTTGCTGACTTTCTTAATCAAAGAAGTTGAACATTTTATCATGTACCCAAGTTATACCCTTGTTTGTGACCAAGTCTTGCTACATACTTGACTATAAGAAAGCTCTTCATAAAAATGAAAGATAGATTAAAAACATCATATGAAAATAATTCGAGCTGCTCAGCATTTCCCTTGAATTTTAATGTCATCTTAGTCATTCTGAGGCTTTGATATCTCAAAGTATGTGAAAAGAAATCTCAGTTTCCTTGAATGAATGAGCTAATCAATCAAGCTAGAAATAATCCAAGGAAAGACAGAGAATGGCTCAACTCAGCAAGGAGGGAAGATCTAAGGAACTGTTTCTATATGAGGCTACGGTTCATGGCTGACTTGTCTTCCCTATGATATTCATCTAGATGTCTCCTCTCCCGATCCCCTCACTTCTCTCTTCCTCTCCTCCTCTCTTTCTCCCCTGCACACCTCCAGTGGCAGCACCATCCACACCACCACTTCTCTCATGATAGAAAAAAGTACAGCAGGCCTATATTTTCAGAACCTATATTAGAACCAACCTCAAAGGACATTCCGCTCAAAAAAATTAAGACTATAACTCTCAAACTTGATATGGAGTGATAGGTGTGACATCTACAAGATGAAGCATCTTGTTTAGATGAAAAGCAAGACTTCAATTAAAAATAGTTTGTTTCAGCTACAATAACAACCTGCCTGGACCACAGGTTTACTGGTGTAACAATGGCCTGAATGCCATGGAACCAACCATTCCTGATGGTTTTTAATCCAGGCATCGTACATCTAGACAAGTTGCCCAGCCCACTGTTTAAACCCTCCAGCTCGGGGGCTGCCCATCACAACTAGGTGCTTCATCCAGCACACCTCTAAGGTCAAGCATGTTGACTGTTGTGAGGAGTGGACGAAGCCCTGAGAGAATGTGTAAGAAGTGGGTAAGTCCTGAGTGAAGCTGTATCATTGACATGAGCACAACCATGACAAAGATCCCAGGGCCTCAGACCCAAGGCAAAGCCTTCCTGGGGTCAGGCTCAGGGAAAGCCTTCCCCTGGGTTCTGTGTGGATGTTGACAGGCTGTGCAGACAATGTGGACTGTAACTTCTTCTTCCTTGATATTTATAGTCTGAGACTGCTCAGACAAAGAGACCCACCTACACAGATAAGCCGACCCTGCCTCCTACATAAAATAAACCCACCTCCAAGATACAGATTTATAAAGCAAACACACCAAGTGTCTGGGCTACTAGTGTGTTACCATAAAAATCTAGCTTTTCTCTAAGTGTGCCTGTTGTTCTTAAGTCCCTGTTGCCCTGGTTCGGTCAGTCCCTAAGCCGAGCAAGGTCAAGGCAGATTGTGACCTTGAGGATGCATTTTGATTGCAGGCAATATCTGTGATTTCTCATTGGTGTGATGAGCTTGGCTCTCAACTTTATCACCCATTAGATTTTAGGAGACATGAAAATGCTTCCTGCATGAAGATGTCCACTGTGCAGTTATTTATAACAGCCTAAATTGGGAGCAACCAAAGGACTCAGTTGTGAGGGGCAAGATTAAATAAAACATAGAACCCAATATTTCTGCAGCGGTGACAAGGAGCTTGTAAGTCTATTTTCACAAAGTGTGAAAATGACTAGAAGCACCCAAGGGAATGCAATGCTTCCACCTGCAAAGAGGGTCCTCCACCCTGCCTTCAGCCAGAAGGGTCCTCCACCCTGCCTTCAGCCGGGAGGGTCCTCCACCCTGCCTTCAGCTCTCTTCAGAGCTGGAGCACTTTTAGCAAACCACCAAGACACTGAGCCATGCCATGGACCCAACAAAGCTTTATCAGTGGTAAAGCTGATGCAGTGACTTCCATCAAAAAAAAAAAAAAAAATCTCATTTACTGTTGGACTGCAAACTCATCTTTTTAAAAATGCTTCAAAAGCACTCTAGATTCTATGAAGAAAGAAATTTATAAGCATTTTCAAGTCCTGTTTAATGAATACTAAATAAATACATAAATAGAAATATGCCATTTAAAAAAAAACAATCTAGGAATCTGCCTGACTTCAGTGTTTCCTGTCACAAGTCATATACTATAAATTATTAAATCCACCTCAGGAAAAGCAAATTGTTTTCATTTTGCAAAAGCACTATCTGCCTGAGGAGCCCTGCCCACACAGAATAGTAGTAAAAAAAGAGAACCCTGACTGTTTAGCAGCATTAGCTACCAGGTGATTTTTTTTTCTGGCTCCATAGAAAAGGTCCTCCACAGACAGGCATGAAGGGAAAACCTGTTGGGGAATATGATTGGCAGAACAGTGTCCCTCTCAAGCTGCCCATGTCCTAATCCATGAAACTGCTTAAAAGAAATGAAGACTACATGAATTAGGTGGAGGTATTAGTTCAGAGTTCAGAGTGCTTTCTACAATGTATGAGACCTGGGTTCATCCCTGTCACTGAAGAAAACCCAATAACAACTAAAGGACAGGAATCAGAAACAAAGCATAAGGACTTTAGGGGGTTATATGAGTGTCATTGCAGGGGCCTTTAAATATTTAATTATTTGCAACATGGTGTCCTGAATCCCAAGCTGGTCTTGAACTTGCTACATAGTCAAAGGTGACCTTGAATTCTGAGCCTCTTGTGTCCAGTTCCTGAGTGCTGGGATTACAAACGTACTGTTATTTCTGATTTACTTGGTGGGAACTGAAATGGAGTATATGAGAGGCAAGCACTCTACTACCTGAACCACACCCCAGCAAGAGCAAAGTTCTCTCTCCCTCTCTTTGACCCTTCGCCCCCCTCCCTTGCTCTCACTGTGTGTGTGTGTGTGTGTGTATACATATGCAGTGTGTTTGCAGTGTGTTTTATACATCCATGTTCATGTGAGCCTGAGGGCACCCAGAGGCCAGAGGCCAATGTCAAGTTGCTAATCTTCTGTAATGAGTTTTCACTGAGAGCTTCCTCAGTAAACCCAGAGCTCGCTGTGTATGTATCATGATGCAGCGATCTGCCTGTCTCCGTGTCCCCAGTGCGAGGATTACAGACACGCACCACTGTAGCCAGCTTATCCTGTGAGTGCTGGGGAGTAAAATAAAGACCTCATGCTTGTTGAAAACAGTCCTTCACCAACAGCCATCTCTCCACCATCACCCACCAGCAGCAGCCCAGAATGGGTCTTTAAAATGTCAGAGAGGAAATTCAGAGCAGAAGACATGTGGGGACATGCCATGCTACTGGCCTTGGAACAGAAACAGTGGCTATAAGCCATGGATTGCAGGTGACTCCAGCAGTGAGGAAAGACAAGGGCATGGGCTTGACACCTGGCCCTGCCAACATTCACAGTTGATCTTGGGGCAGTTGCTAGACTTTTGAGTTACTGAATCATAAAATATGTGTGTTCTTTCAACACGATATGGTGGTAATCCATTTTAGCAAGAGGAAATCAAGTGAGGTGAGAGAGGAGAATACAGGAGAGAGATTACTGCTGCCTGGATGCTGGTGGCTGGTGTGGAACAACTTCATGCTGCTCTGGGAGCTAACTGAGAAACTCCACTTAGACAGACTGACACTGGAGAGCTACAGGACGAAGGACCAAGGCTGGCCATGGTGTTCCCCAACTGTTTGAGTTTCATTGTTCACTATGGTACTAACTTGATAAAGAGGAGCCTGAATCCACTGGGAGTCTGACGGAGACCAGCCATGGCCCTGAGAAAAGGTACACACAGCAGCAACAGGTTCTGCACTGGATGCCAAGGACTCAACAGGGGAAATATGTGGTACCTGCCTATGCTTAACACAATAAATCCCACACTCCTCTCCCAAGCACCTAACCCACAGACAAAAACTTTAGAAACTGAGAATTTTGTTCAGGGCTAAAGGCTGCTCCACCTATTCTGGTCAGGACCACTGTAGACCAAGAATGAGGGCAAAGGCCACTGAAACAGGAACAGATAGAAGAATTACCCACAGTGGACCTAATTCCTCACTTAGAACGACAGAGGCTGCTTTGCTCCTCTGCTCTCTAGCATACACTACCCTTAGAGCATCATCTCCCGATGAAACATGTTTGTGCCCGTAAGACATGAGATTAAACCCTTTGCTTTAATTACATAGAAAAATAGGGATAAAGCTGAAGGCCTAACAGACTCAGCCATGTGGTACTCCAGGGGACATGTGGGAGTCCAGCAACTCATGTTCACTACAGACCAGATCAACTACCTGAAAACTGTTTGCATGACTAGCTTTCCCAATCCTCCCCTTCTGCCCAAAGTCACTGAGAAGACACAGCACGGAGAGCACTGCACACTGGGAGGATGTAGTTTAAGATCTGACTCCTTTGCTTTCTGGACGCTAAAAGTGTCTGCACACATACTCAGAGTGCTTTAAGTGCTTCATTACATGAGGAGAAGCCTCACAAGCTGTTCTGAACACAGGATGAACTTGCTGCTAGGGAAGGTCCTTCTCACCTCACAAATGACAGACAAGGTCAACATGACAACAGAAGCTGGAATCAGTCTGTGGCAGAAAAGACTAGAGTTGATCAGCTCAATTCTGAGGCTCAGGTCTCTCATCTGAAAAGCAAGGGCAGCAGTATGTCCCATGGCGAGCTCTAAGGTGACAGGCATGAGCCCCTGTACACAAAGCCAGAGCCTGGGGTGTGCAATGAGAGAGAGCCCAGAATGCGGGTACCAACATCCCTTCCAGATTAGGCAATTCTGTGAGATTCTATAGAAGGCATTTCAAAAAGCATTTTAGAGCAAAGTGGTTGCAAACCTTAAAAATTCAATTTCTCTGAGTACATATCAGCAGAGTAACAATGTCAAGGGTCAAGCTGCCTGAAGGGTTTGATTGAGAAACACACTGGGTCATCTTTCTTCCTCTCCATAATTCCATGAGAGACTGGCTAAGGAGATACTACCAAACACACTAAAGAAATATTACTTATAAGCATTAGGAAGCATAGAGGGACTCCATCCTCCAACCCCTGTACATAATAGGTCAGTGGTTCTCAACTGGTAGGTTATGACCCTTTGGGGAAGGGGTGTCAAACAACCTTTCACAGGGATCCAAATCAGATTATGACACTGCAATTCACAACAGTGGCAAAATTACCGTTATGAAGTAGCAATAAAATAAGTTTATGGTTGGTAATCACAACAGCATGAGGAACTATATTTAAGGGCCGCAGAATGAGGGAGGTTGAGAAGCACTTCGCTGGGTGCTACAGTGGGTATACCAGAACATTCTCCCACTCATATAGAAGCCTGCCAGGTGGCTTTATCACGCCTGTTTGACTAGGCAATTTACCTGCAGGAAACCAAGATCTGAAGGCACGGTTACACCTCCCTAAGTCTGTACTTCACCCCACACCATACCCCTCGCAGCTCACTCCGGTTTTGAGTGGGAAGTACACGCCCTGTTGTCTCTCTGCATCCTCTTGAACACTCTTCCTTGACTTGGTTTCCAGAACACAGAGAAACTGTATGTTTATGAAAGGGGGAGTACAAAGTACGCTCCACTCAGGACAGCTCAACAGCTGGAAAGCAAAGGCAAGGCCACAAGCTCTGTGTGTCCGCGTGTCCTCCCCACTTCCGCCTCACATGCCTCTTACCTTGAAGGAGGCATGCTGCTCCATGTGTCGCAGCAGCTGTGGTTTCTGGGCTGCTGTGTAGTCACACACCGTGCACTTGAATTGCTTCCCTGGAACGAAGCGGAGGACAGAGTGATCATTGCCAGGCTGGTAGCTCCTGCATGTGAAGGGACCACGTACACACAGGGGTCCCTGGCCAGGTGGGAAAGCAGATGCTCAGGGGGATCAAGAAGGCAAGGTACAGATGCAAGGCAGCATATTCGGTGGTCAGCAAGGAGGAGCAGGAGGGAGCTCACCCACTGAGGGAAGAGAGTGGGCAGTTGTGTCTCGGAAGGTTCTGAGCAGTCATGTGACAGAAGACTCCTAAAGGGAGAAAAGCATATGCCCAGCCACCTCCAGAGGACACTGAAAAAGGAGAAGTGTTCATGAGAGACAGATAGAAAGAGGAAGGGAGGAGATGGAAGAAAGGAAAAGAGAGAGGGAGAGAGGGAGGGAGGGAGGGAGGGAGGGAGGGAGGGAGGGAGGGAGGGAGGGAGGGAGGGAGGGAGGAAGGGAGGGAGAAAGGGAGGGAGAGAGGGAGGGAGGGAGGGAGGGAGGGAGGGAGAGAGAGAGAGAGAGAGAGAGAGAGAGAGAGAGAGAGAGAGAGAGAGAGAGAGAGAGAGAGAGAGCAGGAGTGCCTAAGGGCAGCAGAAAAGGCCACACCATGGTCAGAGACATGAGCCACATGTCCCTCCTGGAACGAAGGTGTGCAGTCTACAGTAAGTCAAGAGCTGATCTGGAGAAGAGGGAAGCAAAACACTGAGGATCTGGGACGTCTCAATGAAGATAAGATCCTGAACACCAGAGAAATCTGTAGAATGACTTTACATGGAGAAAGATCACTGTGCACAGCTCCCATGCTGGTGGGAGAGCCAATAGCATACCTTCAAAAGTGCTGAAGACAACGTCAGAGATTACTGTTTTAGCAATATTCAACAATCAGGTGAAGGGGTGAACATGTTAAAACAAAGAAAAGGATATGTAGAACACAGCACCCTGCTCCTGATGAGAGTAACCAAAATTCCCATTTGCAACCATACAAAAATGTAATCAAACAGAAGTATGACCTACTTCCTGCAGTAGTAAATGGTTCTAATGGCGCCAGCATTACACAAACACAACTACTTCCTCAGAGTATGGATCCCAAGAAATTTTTGCTCCTCTGGGGAACTCCACACATCTCTATCAGACCAGAGTATCAAGATGTCTCCATAGTTCCATTCCCTATAAAATCCTGTTCTGAACCCCTGAAGTCAAAGCAAACTGAGCAAGGGCACAGCGGGTCTTGACACCTGTTCCTACCAAGTAACCAATGATAGATGTCACTCCTGGTGTTACTAGATGACTCTACTATCTGACTCTGCTGACAATCTATGACAAAAACGCCTTATTCTTTGGTACTACATGACCAGCACCTCTGTGTGTCTCTCTGACTAGTCACTGAATATCTTGGTGACAGTATCCATATCAATCACTCTTTATAAACTGATGCCCCACACTGTTATAGCCCACACTTTTGTAATTCTTAAACATCATTGCACATGACTGTTCCCTACAGTCTGGGCACACACTTGATGCCAAAACCTACCTACATCTTCTATTCAGATCTCTTCCTTCAAGCCAACATTTGAGACACCACCCATTGCCTTAGTCATTGTTCTATTGAGGTGAAGAGACACCATGAGCAAGGTAACTCATAAAACAAAGAATTTAATTGGGGCTTGCTTACAATCTCAGAGGATTAGTCTATTGTCATCAAGGCAGGGAGTATGAGGGTACACAGGCAGACATAGTGCTGAAGAAGCTAAGAGTTCTACATCTAGATCAGTAGACATTAGGAAGAAAGAAACATTGAACCTGGCCTTGGCTTTTGAAACCTGAAAGTTTACCCTCGAGTGACATATTTCAACTAGGCCACAACTCCTAGTCCACTTCAAGTAATGCCATTCCCTGATGACTGACCATTCAAATATATGCATGCTTATTCAAACTAGAACATCCCACTCCCTGACAGCCATAGGCTTGTAGCCATATCATAATGGAAAAACACATTCAGTCCAACTTCAAAAATCCCCATAGTTTTTCAGTCTCAAGACTTTTCCAAAGGCCAAAGTCTCTTCTGTAACTCATGACAATCTCTTAAATGTAATCTCCTATAAAATCAAAATCAAAATCAAAAAGCAGATGACATACTTCTAATATTAATAGTACAAGATATACATTACCATTCTAAAAGGGAGTAAAGGAGGGACCATGAGAAAATACTGGATCACAGCAAAAATGAAAACCAACAGGACAATCTCCAAATTCTGCATCCCCATATCTGATGTCAAAGCACTCTTCCGATCTCCAACTGCTTTCAGCATTGCTGAGGTCAACACACTTCTCTGTCATGGACTGGTTCCACTCCCTCTTAGCAGCTCTCTTTGGCAGGCACTCCATGATTCTGGCATCTCCATTATCTTGGGGTCTCCAACACAATCCAGGCTTTACCTTCACAACTTCATGAAATGGCTTCTCTGGGCTTCCATGAAGAGATACCCCTGATATTCATTTGGCCTCGGAGGCTTTTCTTAGCCACAGAGGGAGCTTCCATAGCCTGCTTTTTTTTTATTTTATTTTTCTTCTTGAGTCTATAGAACCACATAGCCAGTGCTATTTGCTGAGGCTGGAACTTGGTTCCGTCACTCAAATATATTTCTGATATTGACTGTTTCCTTCACTGCTTAAACTTTTCTTTAATTCCTTTCTACATGTTAGAAGCTTGGCTGGGTAGGGTCTTACACTGAGGTCAACACCCTCTCCATTCCATTTAGCATCAGGCTTTTCTTCCAACCACACCCTATGTAACATCTTACCATAGAATGCTTCCCGCCCAACACAGTAACTACCAGCTCAAAAGATGAGCTGCCATCAGCTCTCATGCATTTGTCCTCTGAGCAGCCCAGTGTCTAGGTGCAGAAATAAACAACCATATCTCTTGCATTTTATTAAGTTGAAATGGGCAAGAAACAAACAAGAAAGCTTTTACATCTTACACACATAACAGTCTTCATACGAGCAGCAAGAACAACCAAAAAAAAAAGATGGTTCAAAAATATTAATACTAGAGTTGTACCTCTCATCTTAAGTGTATGAACTCCAAACTCTAGATTTTACTCATGTCTGTGTGTGTATGTGTGATACACAATACACAAGTGCGCAAACATACTTGCACATTGTAGTATGTGTGTACATGTGGATATATGTCACATACATTTGGGTGCCCATAGAGGATGGAAGAAGGAAGGCAATCAGCTGGAGCTGGAGTTGGAGTTATAGTCAGTCAAGAACCAACCAATGTGGCTAATAAAAACCAAACTCTTCCTTCAGGCAAGTAGCAAATGTTTTTGACTAGTGAGCTATCTCTCCGCCCCAATCTTACTAAATCTTCGAGTCCAATCTGGAATTTTTTTTTTTACTTGTAAAGTATGCAAGTTATAGTCAGAGAAAAATTAATAGTTTTCTTAAATACATTATCAACTTTTCCACATACATAAGGCCACGCAGTTCTGCATATCACCAGTATAACCTCAACCATGCACACCTTTCCGCAGACCTATGATTCATGAGACATCAACATGGCTCTAGCAGCCCAAGAAAATACTTGATTTCTTTACTATTAGAGTGGAGAAGGAAAGTGAACAGAACTCTTCTCTATATCAAATAACAAGATCATCGATTAAAACATTAAGTACTAAAAAGAAGTTTTGAAGTACCAGGAAGCTGACTCGGCAGTTTAGAATACACATTGCTCTTGTAGAGGACTAGATTTTGGTTCCAGAACACATGTCAAATGGCTCGCAACCACCTATAATTCTAGCGCTAGAAGATCCACACACCTCCTCTCTCACACACAGAGTAAAATAAATCTATAAAAAGTAAATCCTTGGCGGGCAAGTAGGGAGTGTCTCTTGGACTGCCCTGAGTAAAATATAAAAGAAGATCTCAAGCACTGGGGCATTTGTTCGATAGTCTATGGCCTGTGGGGGAAGCAGTGTTGGCACCAGTGGGCTACCTATACTTACACTGTAGTCTTATGTGTATTTTGGTCTATTTTAGGCTTTGTTGTTGTTCTCAGTTACATCCCAGAGTGTCTCAGTTTCTTTTCCATTGCTGTGATAAAACCATGACTGAAAACATTTATTGTGGCTTATGGTTTCACAGGGTTAGAGTTCATGATGGTGAAATTAAAGAATACCTGAGAGCTTATATATTGACCCACAGAACAAAAGAGCAGGTTGAACTTCAAAACCACCCAGCTAGATATCTTTTAGCAGCCCTAGGGCTGGCTGTGTATCTTCCCTGTGGGCACTGAAACCTGGGATGCGGGAAGTATCCTAAGTTTCCTGATGGCCAACCAGAGCTAAGCAGTTTTCTAGGTCGTGAACTGGAGCAAGAAAGCCCAGACTCTGACCCAGGGACATCCTACCTCCTAGCCCAGAGAATCATATCATGAGGGCTGACATAACTGCTACCAGCTATGGTGGTCAGTACCTCTCATACATAAACGTGACCTGGTTCACAGAATGGCTGTCCATTTGAAACAGACACCCAAGAAAAAAAGTAGCAGAAGTTACTCTGTGTGGTCCTGGGATCTTTCTTCCCTGCAAATGAGAGGCCACAGTAGAAAACACAATACACCAACTCTTCTCTAATGTAAGGATAACTGAAGTGCAGGACTAATGAGCACCTAAAAACAAGGAGAAATGAGACAGGGAATAGGCAGGGGAGCAGAGGGAGCCTCGTCTACACCGAGGCCCCCAGTCTACTTAGTAGTGACCCTCCTTTCCTCTTGCTATTCATTTCCCTGGCATTCTCTAAGGAAATCCAAGCTAAAGTTCTAAGAAAGGCTGTCTACGCAGACTAAGGCTAGAGGAGAAAAAATAATAATAATTGTGATAAAGTGCAAGCAGTGTGGAATCAATGGTTTATAAAGGATTGTTGGCTCCAGTCTCCCACAAGCTCTTGGCCTCTCCACCCACAACAAAGGCTCAAAGCCTGCAATGGCTGCATGGGCCTTTAATCACATGACTCTATCTCTCCTCTCTGCACTCCACACACCTAGAGCCTGTTCTTCCCAGCTATTAGGATGGCTCTCACATCATCCACATTTGTTGGCTCAGTCACCTACATTCCAGTGTCACTTGTCCTGGGTCACTCCACAGCCATCTTATACGGAATAACAGTCCCCGTATCCCACTTTACTGATTTAGTTTGAGTACTAGGAAGCTCATTATGCTTGTATAGAAACTGAATCACATCTTACTTATATTTTACTTTCATTCCTGTTTCCTCAGTACTTGAGACTGGTCGAGATTTCCATTGTAACACAGCATGTCTTTATTGATTTTTATGATGTTTATCATCTGTCTCACTCACTGCACTTTCAGGCTTCTGACAGTGGAAGTTTATACTTTCTGCTTGCTGTCATCAGAGTTGTTACCTAGAAGACTTACTTTGCAAATGGCTAGAGCAGCTGACTAATGCACCTTTGCTGAGCTGTGAGCTCCTTCCGAGCTGCGGGCACTGTAAAGCCAGAACCTGAAGCCTTTCATTCTTCAACCTAGGTGCTGAGAATTGAGGGCCAGTGAAGATGAGGCCAGAGAGCGCTTAGAGCAGCATTCACTGGGGCACAGACACTCTTGTACAAGTATATTTTATTCACCAGATCTAACTATTGTCTGGAGGCTTCCTGCTTCTGTCTGCTAACCTAAGCTTAGCCCTGGAAGCCTCTCACCTCTGGACAATCTTATCTAGGTCTAGAATATTTATAGCCTCTGAGACTTACTCTAGTTCTTTCTGATCTCTATCTGGCTAGTTCAACTCCATTGTTCTGGCTCAAACTCCACTCTAAACTGACTGATTCGATCTGTCCTGTCCCCTCCCTCAGCTGCTCCTTAATTCTCTGTTTGGTCTCTAACCGGCAATCTGACCTAATTAATCTACTGGCTCATTCTCATTCTCTGACTCCTTCTGTCTTCACCTGTGTCTAGTTTGTTCTCTCTCTACAACCTGTCTCTGTACAACTGTCCCAGTAAAGCTGACTCCCCCTCTCTCTCTGCACTGCCCCTCAAATAGCTTCCCTTTCCTCTCTCTTCTTGTGAGAGTTGGGCATATCCGATTCTGTAAAATTCATCACTTTGTCTGCCACTCAAGTAGACATCCCTTTCAAACATGAGGGCTTCCTTCTACAAGTGATTTCGCCTTCATTGTCAGGGAATTAAGGTCATGTCTGTATTCTAATAAGAGGGATTAAAGGTGTGTTTTAAGGGCTGAGCCCCACCACAACTAGATACAGGTTTTTTTTTTTCCAGTAAATAATACAATCTTGGGATCCAAAGTGTAATCAAATACTCTGCAACACACTCTCTTTCCCTCTCTACTGTCAAGCTGTAGGTATGACTGGAGTTGGGGCATAGTCTATGTACTATCTCTAGTTATAGCCACAGGGGATTAATCCACTAGAAAACAGGTGAGCAGAAAACAATTCCCGAGCTGCTCCAGGAATTGAACTATTTTAAAAAAAAAAGTTCAATCAGTGTGCATGGGGGTAGACAGTGGCAGAGGGGGGGGAGGGGAAGGAATGAGAGCAGCAAAGAGGGGCAAGGTGGGCATCATGGAGTGCAGATGGAAGTCTGGCAGCTGTGTTCAGTCTCTCATCAACTCTCATGAAACAGTCGCTACATGCCAGAGTCATGCCTGACTCTGAGACAAGAGTGACCAAGACCATGTGGCTGGTCCCTTTGGGGCTCATCAACTATATGCAAAAATGCAAATAAATTATTATAAAATGTGACCAAGAACCATTATTGACACCATGCTGATTATGAAGCAGGTGGGTGAGAGGCAGCATGTCCTGGGGCTGCTTCATAGGAATGGCTCCAGTGGAGATGTGACATTAAGTTGAAAAAGACAGTGAAAAGACAATGGCTAAGTAGAAAGAGCCAGCTTTGGGGAAATAGCCACTGTCTCTGTAGAGCCCACAGAGACTTTCACAATAAACCACGGTCTTTTTTGGCTCTTCAAAAAGTTCTGTCAACTGGCTAAGAGCTCCAGTACAGGTAGCTGCTAACCCAGTAAGAGAATGTTTGAATGCACACCTCCTCCATAGAAAATTTCCTTCACTGAGTTAGGGGGCTCAGGTGTTAAAAAGCCAAAAGCATGACAACCTGGATGAATCCCAGAAATGACTAAACCACACATACTATATAAATCTAATGATATAGATCTCACATGTGCAAATATCAAAGACAGTATGAGAAGTCAGAAGCAATTGCCTTTGGACAGGGAGCCTATGGAACGAAGGTCTGGTAAACTCTGTTCCTTGTCCTTGGCTATCATAACCTCTTTTGTTTCTTCCACTAATAGGAGCTCCTGGCTCATTCTTTGAATATGGGCAGATGTCCACTGATGAATTCTGATCTACTAGTCACAATCTAGATACTTTCTAAACTCAACTGCTGCCAGATAGTGGGAGAAATGGAATCCAGTGATCCTTCCTCAGCTCTACCCCTGCTCAGGCCCTAAATGGAAACAATTACTTGACCTACACTATGCTATGGGACAGGGAGAGATTTGCAGTAGGAGAAGATGGACTGTGGTCATCCGATGTCCTGCCCTAGCTTAAATAAATGGTACATCAGACCTCTAGGAGTTGCGCCCATGGCCTGCCGCCTGTTATGGAAGAAGAGCAGGTACACCAGGAGTCAGCAGAGCATAGCCACCAGCCAGTAGCAGGAAGTTACACTGAAGTAGATGCTGAAGCACAGAAACATGTGGGTGCCCACAGTGAAGCGGAACTCTGAGCCCTAAGCCCAGCTCTAAAGCATATACAAGGTCACCTTAAAGAACTCTTATCTTTGCCTTTACCTGTCCTTGCTTCTTCAGGTTGTCAAGGGCTGGGAACACCTGCTTAGCTACTTTAAAAAGAGTTTTATATAAAAGTAATACAATAGCCAAAGAACCTTAAGCCATTGCATCTGGATTCTTGCATTTGGAACACATCTGAACGTAGAACCACAGCAATGGAAGACGCCTGCATATTGAAGGCAACTTGTTTGCAATGTCTGTTCAGTAAACAACACTGCCAAATAAAACTTTACATGTACCTTAGACCTGAAGAGATACTGAAGTTCTTAGAGAAAGAATTTCCAAAAGCCTAAGCTGTTATTAGCAAAAATATCTACAGGAATAAAGTAGAAATGTCTCATGACTGTTTATCTAGTCTTACTGAAAAAGGTGATTTTTGCATAAGTAAACTTTAGGCAATTTTTAGAAAAGCTACTTATATTTTTTCAGAAAAGTAGTGTTTACCCTTTTCCTGCAGTGATACTCTGATATTCTCCATGGCTCTTTGCTCTAAGGACAGAATGCCCAAGAGAAGGTAGATTTAGTTTTCCCTTGGTAATTCAGCTACAAATACCCAGCAGTGCCAAGTACTGTGCTTTTGAGAACCCTGGCATGTAAAGGAGCAGGTACAAAGTCCAAATACTCGGTGTGAGCCCACTACCCCAGGGTAGCAGGTCAATAATGCCCCATACCAGCCACAAAGGCAGAAAGTTCTCAAATCTGAAGCCAACATATTACTTCATACAGAGAGAAAAGAAGAGTCTGCATATATGACCAGGCAAAGCGTCTTAAGCTAGAGCCTATCCTCGAATATGTAGAGGGTTTAATGGCATCTCAAGAAGGACGCATGAGGATCAGACAGAAAACAGATGTTAGGAAGCAGGGATAGACTGAAGGACACCGCACTGGTAGCTCTCTTTCTCTCTCTTTTTTTTTTATTCGACATATTCTTTATTTACATTTCAAATGATTTCCCCTTTCCTGGATCCCCCCTTCCCCCATAAGTCCCATAAGCCCTCTTCCCTCCCCCTGTTCCCCAATCAACCCCTTCCCACTTCCCTGTCCTGGAATTCCCCTACACCACAGCACTGAGCCTTTCCAGGACCAGGATTCTTTATTTACATTTCAAATGATTTCCCTTTTCCTGGACCCCCCCTCCCCCGAGAAAGTCCCATAAGCTCTCTTTTTTGATCTTAGCCATTCTGACTAGTATGAGTTGAAATCTCTCAAAATGTAGGAAGAGCTTCCAAATCAAAAGGCTCATAGACTGTGCACTACACTGGAAGGAACAGCACTTTGCCCAATAGTTTAAGGAAGGAGTGCAGTTGTGCTGACACCACAATCACAAACTGTGGGCCTCCGGAGGCATGATGTCATAAGCCTCTAAGCCATCATTGCTCTAAGCCACTGCAACCTTTGGCAAATTGTTACAGCATCAGAGGAAAAATCCCGTTTACAAATCTGCTAAAGAGGCTGTATAGTAGGAAGTGTTGGTGAACTTGTCCAAGGTGTTATATTTCTATTCTTCCTAAGATAAAGGCTAAAACACATACAAATACACACAAACTGACACACACACACACAAACTGGCACACACACACACAAGTCTAGGGTAGTTACTTACATCAACTTGGGCAATTAGGGACAGCCACACCATTGAAGATCCCCCCGAACATCCTCAGCGACAGGCATGGCTTAATATACTTTATAACAGTCATATGTTCTCACCCCTTTACCACAGAATGTCAGTGGGACCAGTCTTGTAAGGGTTTCCTATATGTAATCACGGCTACTGTTTCAGAACACCAATAGCTGTGTCAAGCCAGAGGATAGAGTTCTACATGACCTTTTACCTGCTGTACCTTCTTGCTTCTAGCAGGCCAGCCACTCAAAGGTCTCCACCACCAGCAAGGAGAGCACCCAGCAGGGAGAACCACCAGCTCTTTACTGCCAGAGTATGCAGAGCGACAGCTCATAGTTTGAGCATCAGCAGTAATTTGTGCAATGGCAAACCAGAACAGAAATAGCTGCGGCAACAAAAATATGGAATAAGACGTCTCCGTAGTTTAAAAAGCTGAATTTCAAGCAACTGCAGACTGAGCCGCTGATGACTCTCTGTAATTAGTGCATCCGTTTTTATACAAAGAGGAAAGGAACAGTATGGGGCAATAGTGTAGAACCAAAGAAAAGGAGAGGAAGGAGTAGGGCACTAGGCCTCTACTAGAGTGGCAGACACTGTGCCAGGCATTCATCTGCACAAAAACCCTATATCACTTAATTTGAGACCTCAATCTGCACATCAGACTAACTGTCAAGTAAGCTTACAGGCACATGTTGTGCAATAGCCTCAATTATTTTTCACAGATCTTGTGGCTCAGATAAATCTGAGAATAAAAGAGCTTCATGTAGACAAAACAGAGTGCACACATAAAACGATCCTCTTGGCCCTTGGCATTAGCTCGCTTTCTCCACGCACCATTTAGGCAACAGCCCACAAAACAACATAGGAGCCTGCAGCATGCATCACCTGCCCCATGCCCACCCTGGCTCTCAGCCTTCTTTCTAGGGCACGATGGGAAGGAAGGATGCGATCAGGACACTGTCCTAGATGTAGACTGTTTAGGCGGGTGCATATTCTTATGTCCTTCCTGGATGTCGCAGTTCTGAGAAGATAGAGCCATGGGTAAACTTTAACCCAGAGTAAACATCCTTCCTCTTAGAGGATAGAAAAGAGAGGAAAGGGAGGGATAAACAATCCTGGTATCTTCTGGAATATTCCAACTAATTAGCAGTTACAAGCGCGCTTATTATGAAGTGAAGGGAGAGAAGTTACTTTCTGAACTCCGTTGACTTCCAAATCTAAGTCAGTTTATCTAATTATTGCACAAGGGCTTGAAATCTGAAAAATACCTCCTAATATATCTCACCAGAAAAGTTCTTCCTGAGTGGACACAATAAGGTTGAAATAAAAGAAGTAAAAATCCAAGGAATCAGCACAGAACCGCAAAAAACACGTGTTTCCTGATGAAAAGGTTGACACTTGACTATGTAATAGAAAAGCACCATGTGACCCATCTTTCCTCATCAGCCACAGATACACCAAATCAAGGGGAAACCTCTAGTTTTTACATCATGGGTACCTCTGCAAAAGGCTGAAGTGTGCGGTCTCCAGTTTCTCCCTAAGTTTTTATATACCATTGACTGATCAGGCCCCTAACAGATCAATTTCCTACTGACAGGGAAACCTTTATAAGTAAAGTCCTCACCCGGATCAGCCTATCCTTTCTAAGTTACAGTAATGAGCTCCTGTGGGAAAGAGAAATGCAACACACAGGGATATATCACTTTAAACAAGCCAATAAGTGTGAAAAATTAGATTCACAAGCAGGTAGAAGAAAGGGCAATGTGTCACTATCTTTTTACTTCATTAAGAGGTGCCCAAGAAGATTCATTGAATAGTGTCCCTCAACTGTGTTTTAAAATACCTAATTCACAAGCACTCAATTTAACACAATATCTGAGATGAAATGGCAAGGAAATACATGACTTTTTTTAAGTGAGGCTATAGCACAACCTCGCTATATGAGGAGCATTAGATTTTGTTTTTCATTTCTATACCCTATAAAAATTTACTAAACACAGGTGCTGTTCTGGAGCAGCAAACACAAGACAAATGCACCATGTCCCACGCCTGCTTGCTGAGCTAATGACCTAGAGGAAGACACAGAAAACCCATAAACAAGGGAACACTATAGGGCACTGGAGAGAGACAGGTCTAAAGAGAAATAGAACACGTGGGAGGAAGGGGCATGAGGTCGCTGCCAGGGAGCACCTCCAGAGCAGAGGTGACGCCCAACTAGACAGGACACCTGACAAGACAGCCAGGGAGAGGGGCGTGAGATGCAGACAAGTCTGGACAGCTAGGAAGACTTCAGAAACATGGGGCCAAAGAAAGACACAGAACAGCTCTTCAGGACAGTCTGAAATCTCTGTTGGGAAGGGGTGGGTATTCCAGAATGGGGATAAGGAGACCTACCTATGCATCCAGCAGATAAAATCAGGGAGGATTAGAAGAGATGAGGCAGAGAGGAGGTGGGTGAGCTACACTGACCACACAGACCCCACAAAGAACTTGAGGACTAGCCAGGAGGCAGAGGCAGGGAGATCTGAGTTTAAGGCCAGCCTGGTCTACAGAGTGAGTCTCAGGATATAAAGGGCTACACAGAGAAACCCTGTTTCAGAAAACAAATGAAGAGGGGAGGGGAGGGGAGGGGAGGGGAGGGAAGAGGAGAAGAGAGGAGGGGAGGGGAGGGGAGGGGAGAGGAGAAGAGAGGAGGGGAGGAGGGGAGAGGAGAGGAGGGGAGGGAGGGGAGGGGAGAGGAGGGAAGGGGAGAGAAGAATGTACACAGCTATACTGGATGGAGGGCTGTGGACCCAAATGGCAAATTTGGACTCTGGTGTAATAGGTTTAGTGGCTCCTGAGAGGAGAAGAGGCTCCAGGGCAAGGGGCAGAAGGGGATCAGCAGCAGGGAGGCCACTGCATTCCCTGACAAATGGAGATGACAGTTCCTCTCCCCTGGGCTCATGCTCACATCTACATTAACCGTGTTCTTTCACCAGTTCTGAGATACATATGCTTCTCTCGAGTCTTATCTGTAAAACTGAAGTGTATCTAACAGCCAGAATGTCGTACAACAACATTTAGCAGTGGTGACAGAGAAACAGAGTACACAGGTATAAACTCTGTCCTGCCACTTGTGTCATTCAGTTATGTAACATGGGTTTTGGGTATGTGAATGCAGGTTAATTAGCTTTCCAAAATGTCTTCAAAACTATTCTGCCGGGGTGGGGGGTGGAGGGAGGTGTTGGTTCAACAGCAAAGGGCTTGTTCATCCCAAAACCCTTTTGTTTGAATTATCACACACGGTATTGGGATTTAGTATGGTAAGAAGAGTCACCAAAACTATTTTAAATAAAAGTCTGCTTTGTAACTGGTTATGGTGCCCATCATGACCAAAGACAGAACTATAAGTATGACCAAAGTACACTTTCACCTCTGAGGGAGGACTCTGTTGCTGTATCTTCCTATAAAGCAACAACCTACATATGGGTAATAGACAGAGCTAGGGTACAGCCGGCCAGTGGCCTGTGAACAAAAGCAGGGACCACCAAGACCAAAATGGTGCAGCTGAGAGTGGAATTCCCAATGCCCTCAGACAGAATATCAGAATTTCCAGGTGATGAGGCCAAAAGATGATTTTCCAGGGGTCCAGAAAGGATCAGAGACTAAACTATCAGAGTAGAGGTGACAGCCTGGGGGAACGTCTGGAGATGGAGTTGTCATCTTCAGAGCACCTGAAGGTATGAAAAGCCTGAGATGCTATCTCAGGGTTCAGACAGGAGCACACTTTAGGAAATCATCGAATTTGTTCCCTATTTTTCTTTTTATATACGTCTGATGAAACAGATATGCTGTATCTAAAAAAAAAACAAACAAACAAGAAAAATTGAACAGAGGCAAGACAGGACAGTGTTATACACAAGAAAGGGCACTGTGAGCTATGAAGGAGAGGTAAGTTCTAGATCACGTGGAACACAACCGGACAGCTTGCTAATGGATCTTTTCTGAGTGAGAATAAGGCTGTCCAAACTGACCTGGTTTCTCACCAGAGCAGCTGAAAATGGGAATCTACTCACTAAAGTTGGGTGTAGCAGGGGCCAGCAGCGTAAGGCCCATACCAACTCCATGCTGCCTCCTGCTTTGATATATCTGCCTATTAAGAACAGTTGTTTTTCTACATTTTCAATTAGGTTTGTAAGAACAAAACCAGAAGCTGAAAATGTGGCAGAAACTAATGAGAACAGAAAACTTAAAATATTTACTATCTCATTACACTGTCTGGCTATCTCCATGGCTCACAGAAAAGAAGGTGTGTGGAGGAAGAGCGGGAGCTGGCGTTGAGCAATGGAATGCAGGGGGCATCTAAAGAGTCAGTCACCTAGACTTCCAGAAGCACATGCAGTGGGCAGTTGAGCAGGGCTGGGGCCTGGGGAGCAGAGTGGGACATGGAAAGCCGCCACAGAAGAGACACTGACACTTACAGGGAACACAGAGCTCGGGGGCCTCACTGCAGCATGAGAAGCCCTCCACAACAGAGTGTCACTAGCCCCAGTTCCATGACACAGACACAGAGAAGTCACCTGCCCTAGTCACCCTGCAGTGATCAGGCAGAGAACATTCAACACAGACTCTCAGCTCTACCTAGTCCATGTAGCTTCTCAAACAAAGAACTCAATCCTTCCTCATAAGATAGTACGCTGTAGACCAAATGGTCACTGCGGACTTTCAAGCAGTGTTTACTGCTAGAGATGAAGTCCCTCTATGATTCAATACTGAGTTCGTCAGGATGCCCAGGGCACGAGTGAGGAACACAGGATGTTTTCATGACTAGCATTCCATGAACATAGCGATAACAACACAGTGAGACTCCAGAAGTCTTACTACAAAATCAAAATAGAATGGAATAATATGTGATAAAATGACATTAATTAAAACAGTATCTTTTAAAGCAATGACCTAAAACAAAAGCCATCAGGACCACCCAAAATCTCAGAATGAAGCCCAGCATCTTAGGGAATTCAGGCCCAGCGAACGGAGATGGGAAGGACTGATTTCTCCATAAATACGCTGAGTCAGTACACAGCTGTGTGAAAATGAAGATTCCTTCCATGCTGCATATGATAGTTTGCAACCCCCTAGGAAGAACAACAATATCAACTAACCAGGCCCCCAGGAGAGCTCCCAAGGACCAAGCAACCAAACAAGGAGTACACATGGCTCCAGCTGCATATGTAGCAGAGGACAGCCTTGTCAGGCATCAATGGGAGGAGAGGTCCTTGGTCCTAAAAGGTTCGATAGATGTCCTAGTGTAGGGGAATTGAGGGTGGGGAAGTGGGAGTAGGTGGGTTAAGGAACACCCTCATAGAATCAGGGGGAGGGGGGGAGGGGGTAGCATGTTTCCAGGAGGGAGGAAACTGGGAAAGGGGATAACATTTGAAATGTAAATAAAGAAGATATCCAATAAAAAATTAAAAAAAATAAATAAAAATACTAAATGGAAAATTCCAGGAAAAAAAGAACCTGAAATTTCATAAATGTTACAAAACTATAAATAAAACTTATGGCAAACGAATTCATTCTGAATCAGGAGAGGTTTCTCTTCCCACAGAGAACTCAGAGGGGATAAACACATAAAGGAAAATATTGATGAATGTAAATGAGCAAAGCTCTTTAACTTCTGTCTATAAAAAGAGACCATAAGGTATAAAAGCAAATGATAACCTGGGGGAATATTTATAGAGCCCTGCAGTGCACTGAGGTCCACAGAGCTCTATGAAACCAACAAGATACAACAGTAGCATCGCAAAAATCAGGGAGGGAAATAAAACCTTCTCAAAGTCTATATCTTAGAGATGGCATCCGAGGGAGAAATTCAAAGCTTTTTAAATAAAATAAAAAGGGATTTAAGAGCTTGTGGTCTGAAGAGAGCTGCAGCAGATAATCACTGGCGCTAGGTGAGCTGGGTAAGCTGAGCGCTAGGTGAGCTGGGTAAGCTGTAGCAGATAGTCATCACTGGCGATAGGGGAGCTGGACAAACCGAGCACTCTGCTTAGCAGCCAGCCATCAGAAACAGTGCAGGTGTCAAAGGGAAACACAGAAGACAGGCACAGAGGCCTGGCGTCAAAGAACCAAGCCTCGGGCATGTCACATTCCACACACAGCTGATCCTCTGGGCTCTTGCTGTCCAGAATCACTGCGCACCACAGCTAAGAGACCAGGAAAATGTTAAGGCCTCATTTCTACATTTTTCAGAGTAACAACATTTCCCAAAGTGCTAAGAAAAAAATAAATAAATAAAAACTGTGAATTCCAATAGCTTTGTTGGGAAAGACTCCAAGTTATTTGTAAGGAGGCCATATTCCCTTGCAGAGAGGCCATATTGGTCTTTTTAACCACCCGACTCTCAATGACCCCTTCCCTCCTCATGCAAAGCCGTTAGCCAGGGTATGTCTGAGAAGACAGCTTTTCATGGCCTTGACCCAGACATCAGAGTCATAATTATAACCACTGTACCCTTTCAATGTCTCCATGAATGCCTTCCTAATGCTGTTACCACAACTCAGGAGACAATGAGACTACTGTGGCTTTGGGGCTTGGTGGCATTCATGAGTGCAGGCTTTAGTGAGAAACAGGCTACCACAGTCAGGAACACAGCTCCTCCGAAAAGACTCAGGTAATGCAAGATCCACAAGACCACTGTCTGAGAAAGTGAAACCTTCCTAGGCAGCTACGCGACACTGGCGCTTTATTATCCCTGTGCAATGGCCTACATTCCTTGTTTCTCTCTTTGTCTGTTTAGTGATTGAACCTAACGTCTCATCCATGCGAGGCAAGTACTCTACCACTGAGGACGCCCAACCCGGCATATTTTTAATCTTGATTATGACTGTCTTTTTTAAGAAAGTACTGTCCATGGCTGTGGCCTTGGTTCAATATCCCCCAAGTCCCTGACTCTAGTTCTAATGACTCACAACCAAGCATTCAGCCTTTTCCACTAAGCCCCTCAAGCTCAGTCTGATTCCTACCAAGGAAACAACAGCAGGACTTACTCCCGGGACATACACCCAACAGAAGCCAGACATGACAGACACATCATCACCTAAGCTCCAGAATTAGAATCACCATGGAACTTACTTTAGTCTGTTCAGTAAACCCTAATTCTTATGTCTAATTATGCTGCAATAACAATATATTAAGAAATTTTATTAACCTTTTAACATGGACAAGTATCTCCCACCAACTGAAGTTTCTAATTAAATCAAAACTTTGTAAGACCTTGTATAGTTTCGCTGCCCGTGTTTCTCAATGCCTTTCCTCTGTGAAGCCCATACCAGAAGGTGTTGTGGATGCTCTGTGCCTGACCCTTGACCCTCAGGCTTCTGAGCTCTCCATATCTAGACACTTACCTTCAAGTACATACCTGCGTTCGTGTTATCCCACCTAGATGATGACCTTTTGAAACAGGAACTGATCCTTTTTTTAATTAGATATTTTCTTTATTTACATTTCAAATGTTATCTGTTTTCCTTGTTTCCCCTCCGAAAACCCCCTATCCCATCCCTCCTTCCCCTGTTCATCAACCCTCCCACTCCTACTTTCCTGTCCTGGCATTACCCTACACTGGGGCATCAAGCCTTTGCAGGACCAAGGGCCTCTCCTCTCACTGATGTCCAATAAGGCCATACTCTGCTACATATGTGGCTGGATCCATGGTTGCCTCCATATGTACTCTTTGGTTGATGGCTTAGTCCCTGGGAGCTCTGGGGGTACTGGTTGATTCATATTGTTGTTCCTCCTATGGGGCTGCAAACCCCTTTAGCTTTGGGGACCCTGTGCTCAGTACACTGGTTGGCTGTGAGCCTCCACTTCTGTATTTGTCAGGCACTGGCAGAGCCTCTCAGGAGATAGCTATATCAGGCTACAGGAACTGATCCTTATGGCCTTGTTGTACCTAGAACCCACCTTCACAGCTCATACACACAGGAATTCATACTGTTTATATTTTAGGCTAAGCCCTAACAGTAAAAACCCTGAGGTAGCTTTGATATAAAAACATCAATTCAAAAAATCAGGCCAGGTGCCACCACAGTTATCCTTACAGTCAGGCTCAAGGTGAGATAGAACTTTCCAGAACCAAACACTAACAGCTTACTTCCTCCAGCAGTCTGCCTCTCCCTGCTTATGCTGTACGCTCACATATCTCAGAAGGGCTTATGCAGAGCATGTTGCAGGGAGGCACTGCTTAGCCCTGGTGAGAAATTAGAAAGACATTCTTTCAGAGTATACATCCTCCAAAGTATAGTGCTTTCCTGCTACACAGGATAGGACAGACTCTGGTGGCCTTGGCTTACCAGCTTCCAGCCATACACTTACAGGCCACTGGGGCTTAGGAACTCACCATCAGATGTGTGAAGGAGCTTGTGACTTTTCAATGTCCCCTTGGATTTGAATTTCTTGCCACACATGTCACAGAGGTGGGTCTTCTCAGTGCTGTGACGATTCATATGAGCTTTGAGGTTGCTCTTGCTACGAGTTGCATATTCACACAAAGAACATTTGAAGGGCTTCACACCTACCAAGGAGAGATGCAGAGCTGTACATTTACACGCGTCTGTGCACACATAGGTGGAGCTCCGGATGAGCAGGTCACACCATATAAAACATCCATCTGAACAGAGTAATACAGTTGCTTCCTCCCAACATGTCCACACTTCCCCTATCTGACCTAGCTTATCTTGTTCCACCTTATAGAAATACTGCAGAAGTTGAGGTCCCCAAGCCTGTGCGTTCTGACATTTCTAGTTGCCTATCAACATTCTGCAATCCTACAGCTCCCTCCTGCTGAAATGCTCTTGCATACCACAGTGAGTTTATCACCTCTGCTCTCCCTACAGTCTGGTAACTCCCTGAAGACAGACACCCTGCTCAACTTACAAAGCAGTCATTAAATCAACTGAACTGAGTTAAGCTAAATAAAATTAAAGACCACATCATTCATTGCAAAAATCAATGGGATCAGGTACTCAGGGTCAAGCCTGGAAGAACACTCCTATAACATAAACAGAGCCACACAACACTGGATGCTCTCTGCATGCCGAAGGCTCACCCTGAACTATGCCCAAGCTATTGTGCCTACTCCAGTCATCTTGCTTTCACCCACCCAGCCAGTATCAGAGCAGCTGTCGTGGTTCATCTCAGATGCATGTCTTGACCTCTTCGAACTGTTAGAACCTCTGAGCACCTGCCTGCCGTGTGAATGAAGTTCCTCACGTGTGATCAACACCTATGACTGTGGACAGTCCCGAGCACTTCTCTTTATGCTGCCCCTTCTTGTGAGTCTTCATGCTTATCTCTCGCATTTGCCTACTGTTGCTCTTGTCCCATGTTTTATTTTGGGAGTGAGCCAGGAGAAAGAATACTCACGGTGTAATGCAGTGATTAGCTCAAAGCCTCCCGAACACTGCAATGTGGGTAAGCAGGCTTTTCTTTATCCTTTATTATTTCATCATTATAGAGAAATTCAAGTGAAAAAGAGCAGGCCATGACACTCCAACCTAAAAGAGCAGCCTTTTATTTCCTAAACCTTTATCAGAATTTAGAAGGTTTTCAAAATAAGAGATTTCTTCCAAAGCTCAATATGGAATATTAACAGCCCGTCTCCTGTGAATGCATGGTGTTGGCTATACATTTAGCCTGAACACACACTGAGTCTGCTTCTGAGGGATGTAGCAAACCATCTCACTGATGCCTGCATCAAATCTCAAGGCAGTTTCTAGTTGTGTTTCATGGGTAAGTGACCGGAAGGTGGAATGTTTGTCCCAGGCTGCATCACATGCATAGAGAGGGAAGACTGCACATGCTCTCCCACTGCAGACCTCTGTCTGCCACGCAGCATTATCCCCCAGGGAACAGATTTATGATACTCAGGCTGTCCTCTCCCTGAATCCCCATGAGCGTCAGGGTCTTGGTTCTGCCTCTGACCACTCCAAGATGATTCCCATGAGCACCATTCTAAACCAGTCTCCACACAAAGGCTTCTGCCTCCTTCTCTACTGAGGAGTAAACTCCTAGCAATGAACTCCTTCAATGCACTCAGAAAATAATATGTAAGTATTCATCTTGCCCCCGCTGTCAACCTCTCCTTTCTTGCCTCCACACTGCAGGTATCACTTTCTCTTAATGTGAGTCAGTACAGATGTAAAGAACTGAGATTTAGAATCATGCAGCATGGGTCCAAATGCCAGTTCCCACTACTTGTTTGCTGTGCGACAAAGCATGTAACTTTTAGTGCCTTGCGGTTCTCACTGTTAAAGCTAACAAGTCCCTGAATGCACTAGTGTATCATGAGCAAGCCGAAAGAAAGTACACTGCCTGGGTCCACAGTGCTTAGTAAGTGCTGGCCAACAAGAGAACATCTTGTAGTCTCAGCACTGCACCTCGGTCCTTCTGCCTTCTCCCTTCACTGATGTGGGAGCCTCTCTGCCCATATGCAGAATAATTGGCCATTTTTCTTCCACTGACCTGATAGTCCTGCATATAGTGGTCAGGCTCCTGACAAGCAGGAAGTAACTAGTCCACAGGACTAGCAGGGCGCTTTGCCGCTTGCACCTTCCTCATTCCCAGGGGCCCAACATTCTCCTCTAGTGGCAGAGAATAAGGTCGATGTCAGAAGGCTCTTGACTTCTAGCTTGTCAGAATCTTGGCAAGGGGCTGTCCAACACTTCCGTTCCTGGTCAAGCCCCCTGAGCCCAGGAGCCCCTATGCTTCTCTGGCCTGCGACATTTCTGCTCAACCTTCCACTTCCCAATCCTCTCTCTACAGTACCAACAGTGATGCTCCACACTGCAGAAATGTCAAGCCTGCCGCTGCCCTCTTTACTGCCAATCCTTCACAGTTCCATTGAGTTTCAGTGCCAGGTACATACAGAGCAGAGTCATGGACGCTGCAACTGCCCAGAGAACGTTGCTTTCCTGTTCTCAGAACACTAGTTAACCAGAAAGCAAAGTACAGTGATCCAATTCACTCCAGTTATAACCAGAGCTTGGAGGTGGGAACACCTCCACTAACCACAACTGCAACTGCAATTAAAGTCATGATCTTAACTCTCTGATCTCCATTGGCTATGAGTTATATATCTACATGCTAAAGAAATCCCAGCAGCGGGGCTTGTAAAGGTAAATTCTCTCCTTAGTTAGTCCCAAAATAATGCACACAGCACAAAATTAAATGGATTCCAGACAGAAAGACAACTCACCCTCATGAGCCCAGATGTGCCGCTGAAGGTCTGAGCCATTCTTCATGAAGTAGAAGTCACAGTACGGGCACTTCATGGCTCGCTTTCCAATGAGCCCTTTGAGCTGGACTCTCCTCCCAAGGACCTCAGAGATGGTATTCATGGAGACCTCTGTCAGAAAAGCCGGGTAGTAATCAGAGAGGACAAGACACTTTGCTCTTCAGGTGACAGTTAAATAAATTTCAGTGGAGCACCTGCATGCCTAAGAAATGTCTATCAGGTGCCTCCTTGGTGTCATGCGACAGCCTTTTTAAAGAAAAGCAAACTCAAATCTGATCGAGCCATGATCTAAGAACCTGTAAACCTGCAGTATGAAGAACGGGGAAACCACTGCAAAGCAATGACCAGACAAATATGACGCATGGGCTTTTCATAGGAAAAGTAACTCAGTTTCTCTCAGAAGTCACTGGTGTGGAAAACAGACAGAAAGTAGTAAATACTAAAATATTGCAGCTTGATTCAAACAAACTGTACAAAAAAAAATCTTAGATTACTTCGGGATGCTTTAAATGACCATACATAATAATATCCTAGGATACAGTAAGAATCATGGTTAGCGCTGCTTTTTATAGGTCACACAGAGGTCATGCTAAGCAAAATCATTATTTATTGAGATTACCTGTAAAGTCTTTAATAAGAAAATTCAATGAGATAAACTTTAAAATATTCTAGAAGAAAGTCCATGTGTAGACACAGCAAAGAGCTTGGAAATGTAGAAGCATGTGGAAGCTGAGGTTTGCACACACGGGGTCCTTGTATAATTCACGATCAAAGGTCAATGCTCTTAAATGATGCGGTGCTGTCAGCTCACACTGGAGTTACACAGAACAAATGGCACAAGCCATGCGCTCCCACACTGACAAAGGTTCAAGGCTCCCCAAGTCCCCAGCTAAAACTGTCAGTGCCCTTTGCTCTTCACAGAGTAGTCCACTCTCTTTTATCAAAGGCACATACAAATTTGTAGCCAAGAAGAGACAGGGATCAAGAAGGAGGTATATCTGGCTTGCCACTTCCTTAAATAACAGAGAGAACCCAGGTCCGCTCTGCCTGCTCTATTCAGTATGACAATGGAGTCTGACAATAAGATCTACCACAAAGAGCACATGGTAGTAAAGCTGACATCTCCTGGAGGGTCAGAGGTCAGCATACCTACCATAGTACAGGATGGGGCAAGGCCAACACAGGGCTTCCCTAAGGCAAGAACATCTCAAATACTGAATTCATTCAAGCCTCCCTCTTCATTCTAAGCTAGTACTGCTTACTACAGTGTTATTTTTTTATTAAAGATTTATTTATTTATTATATATAAGAACACTGTAGCTGTCCTGAGACACCCCAGAAGAGAGCATCAGGTTTTGTTACAGATGGCTGTGAGCTGGGATTTGAACTCAGGACCTTTGGAAAAGCAATCGGTGCTCTTAACCACTGAGCCATCTCTCCAGACCCCAGTATTAGGTTTTAAAATAAACATAAGTATTCAAAAATTTATCTTTTATTTAAATTCATAAGCTTACCTGGATGATTAGTCTTGATATGTGACTTTATCAATCGGTCTTCTGAAAAAGATTTTTCACATACAGGACAAGAATAATTCCTTTTGTCCTTAATAAAAAAAATAAAAAGAAAAAATAAAACAATTAACTATCTTAAGTCTAGGTTCAGTAGAAAATTAACTTTTATCATCACTATCATCATAGCCAAACACAATCATCATCAGCACCAGTACCAACATACACCATTACCACTATCATCAAACAATATCACCACTATCACCATTATCAAACACCATCACGAATACCACCACCACCATCACAGATACCACCACAACCATCATCAACATGGTTTCCTCCACTATTAACACTGTCAACACAACCATCATCATGGGCATTATCACAATCATCATCAATACTATTGCCCCTCAACAACCAGAAGCAAAGGCTTCATCAAAGACAGACATCCACACATCCTTCCAAGCACATCATATACAGCCACCCAGTCCTACACAGCCTGTGGAGGGTTTTGATGCGAGAACTCTAAGAAGGTAGAAAGGACAGCCAAGAAGCTCTAGCGCACCTTCCAGGGCCGCTCGATGCCCCGACAGTATGGTCGTCCTCATCACTCAAAATACTGCTTCAGCTGAGCTTTTGATTATCACTGAGATTCACTCACGTGCCCATTACAAAAATTATAATGTATGCTTAAATTATAGATTCAGAGAAGGAGGCGTAGAGAAATGAACACAAGACCAAGCCAAGAAACATTCTAGGAAGGAGTGGGTGGGGAGAATGAATGCAGGAGGCCCTGACCCTCATTGATGAGAGATATTCAAAGTTGATGGTTTCCTTAGGAGATGGGGAGGAAATCTAGGGGTTAGGGAAAGAAGAGTCTGAGGTGAGTAAGATCAAAATATATAATACAAGATAAAGCTTTCTACTGTGAAACACACACACAGCTATGAGCTATATGGCCACTGACTTCCCATGATAACATGGCCTTGGGGTTTCTCAGCGTGCTCCAGTTACCCTCCCACCACCCCCCCCCCCCGCCACCCCCCCCCACACACACACTGTCCTTGACACTGCCTGGGCCCTTGCTGCCATTTTAGAGAAATCCGTGCTTTCCCTCTGGCATTCTGGAGGCGCCCTCCCACCTCCGTCCTAGCTGCCCTTGTCATCAGAGCTGATGGAAGCATTCAGAAGGGCTTTGAAGGAGTTTACACTGATCTCCCCCGAGTCCTTGCTGTTTGATTTTTCTTCTTTTAATCCCTGATAGTCTGAAAGCAATTTATCTTAGAGCTTATCAGGGGCCCCATTTCTTGATGTCTTTGAAGATTGTCAGGAAACAGAGAGCGGGAGAGGGGGCTGGGAGAAGGGTAGACTCTTAGGATTCATTTACTTCTTTTTAAAAACCTCAGTGTCTTGCTGCAGATGAAACCCAAACACCAAAAACACACTCAGCAAACTTAAAAAGGACTATAGCTAAAAGAGCCCCTGGCAAAGGCAGGGAACACAAGAAAGCTAACCACGGGGAGGCTAAGAGCCCAGCCTTTGGAGTCTGTTTGCTCCAACAGAGATGCCTTCAAAGCCATTTGTGCCCTAGAAAGAAGTGAGTGTCAGCATGAGACTGCAGCCACAGCAAGAGATGCAGGGGAGGCCCTTGGCTGGGGCTTGGAGACTAGCTTATCAGGCAGGTGACCTCATCTGACCTGTGCAGCACTGGCAGATAATGCTGGCCTCCAAAGAAGTGGAAAGTTCTGAGGCCCACACAGGATAAAGAAGATCAAAATGAATTCCCACATTAAGTGAGAGACACATTCTTCTATTCCCTCTATAAAACACTGACATCAAGCCCTAAAAGTTGGCACTCTCTCTGAACGATTTTTCAGGAATGGGTCACAGCCACAGCACCAGTTACGTGCCAGAATCTGTGCTGGAAACAAAGGAAGCAGATCTGTGACTTGTAAGTTATCTGATGATAGCACAGAGAGCCCACCCACCCATTCAGGGATGCAGAAACTGCAGCAAGTTGTAGGAAGGTGACGCTTGCATCACAACAGATTGGAACGCAATACGAGAATGTGCTGCTTTAAGGTTACAGAGAAAAAACTTTCTGCCATAGACAGCTCTGTTTCCCAGAGCCCAAGGAAGATGCTCTCTACACAGGAAGCTTGGAGAGCTGAGGAGTATCGCGGAATCAAGTGTGGTTTGTGACGCGTGATCACAATCTTAGAACCACATTTCAGTTACTGCGACTTCCTCTGTTCACAGGAATACACTCTGACCAGGTCTACCCATTTATGTCTGGAAAGACATGAAGAGTACCCTAATTTCTCTGTGCTTTTGGGCAACTTAGAATTTTTAACTTCTCCAAAATGTACTTATTTAGCAACTACCAAACAAAACAAATCTGTGAGCGTCTCAAGGATCAGGGCCAAGTATTCGGAACACTTACTGAGAATGCACTGGATGCTAGATGAATATATCACTAATCTTACTGCTAGTATCCTCACTAAAGGGATGAGGAGGATGGGCTGGAGGTAAAGATAGCAGTTACCAGGGCATCCCCACATGCATGAGACCATGCTGAGTCCTCCTCAACATTACCACACTATGTTCCCAGGGCAATCTTGGACGTGGACACTAGTGACCTCATTCTAGGACATGGACTAAGAGAGGTTGAAGGGTAAGGGTATACCCCTTCAAAACATTAAAACCAACTCTCAGACTTGGGATGCAGCTTCCTAATAGGTCCCTCTGAGGCCCCAAGAGAAAAATACAAAAGGGGGGGGGGGCAGTTCTTTGAGTAACAGATTACCAGAGCTCACAGCAGGAGGCCAGAAGTCTCATTCCTAACAAATGCTACTGTGACACTGAGGTTCAAAGAGGTCACCAATTAAATCACTTAGGTCAAGAGCTTATTCAGTGATTTAATAGGAACCCAGCCACTTAACTGCTTCTGCTCCTTTCACACACACCCCCACTGCACCCCACAATACTAATACTCAAACACTTAACATCAAAACAAAAACACAAACAAACAAACAAAACACCTCTGGAAGTAATATTTGCCCTGTGTGTGGGCAACACACACAATACTTGTGTGGGGGATGAACTCTAGCTTGGTCTACAGGATGTCACTTTTGAGAGGCAGGCATGACTCAGTCAGATGTTTGCACTGTCCTCTAGTGGATCATGACCTGGGGATTGTGCCCTTCACTAACCAACTGAATCTCCTTAGCCTTAAGAGGTGAGGGAAGTACTTTGTCTCCAATTTACAAGGGAGATAACTGAGACTCAAAGAGCCTACACAATTTGCACAAAAATCATCAAGACCAACGTGGATGCGGAATAAGCACCAGAACCTAAAGCTCCCCGGCAGCCGACTAAAATCATGATTCCCCAAGTCTCCTTTTCACAAAGTTTTAGTGGTTTTACAGTTGTTTTTGTTAGTGTTTTATCACAGCAACAAGAAGGGTACCCAGATGTATACCATGTTTACAGGAGGATTTCAAGCATCCTCAAAATGTCCCATGACCTGGACCAGTTCCCATGGAGTGATGACTGCACGCCTTCACTACAACCGGATGCCATGTACTTAGTAATGAAAAGGAAGAGGCAGTGAGAAGAAAGTCCCCTTCCCATTCTTCTTGATTGTTAGATGTGTTCTTAGCTGTGAAATACTATGAAGGTCACAGAAACCAGCAATTTGCTACATTATCTCTGCATGCTAATACACCCAGAGTATGCCAGGATATGTAGGCTCATCTGGAGGTAAAGGACAGTATTTTAAGTTCTGTTCTTCATGGGAATCTGTGTTCAAAGCAGAATACTAAAACAAAAGTGAAACGTTGGCCAACATTATAACACATCTAATGCCCTCTTCAAAAGTACATATAAGAAAATCAAGACCTAGGAGGTTTCCCATGGTTACCTAGTAAGAACAGTATCATTCCCTGTCCCAGTAGATGCTGATATGACTCAAGTCCTCAGCTGAACCACACCGCAGTAATGTAAGAAGATGTTTCTGTATCACCAGCAAGTTCACCCAGTCTCCCAGGAACTCTCTAAATGACATGCAGTCAGCAGGAGGTCTCAGAGTGCTAGGCCTCTGTCCTCAGCTCCAAATCCTAGGTGTTATCTATTCCTTGGCAGTGATGATATGAGTGTGTCAGCAATAGTAAAGACAGGCAGCTGGTGAGGATGCGTCACTAAACATGGATGGAAGGCTTGGCAGTGGAGAATATGGGCAGCTTCTCCTTAGATGCTTCAAAGTTCTGAAAAGCTTTTGAAGGGATGATTACCACTTAATTTCTGAAAGTTAAGATGCCTGTGTTACTTTACTAATTAGCTCAAGTACTATGAATGTAAGACAGCATCTCTGAAAGCTCCATCCTGCTCACCACTAAAATGGCGCTTCAAATGCTCACCAACTCAGAGAGTGAGGGAAACTCCAGATAGGGGAGTTCTGCCCGACTATAGAAAGGAGCAGAGCGTGAGGCCTGCTACCATACACAGAGAGAAGGATACTAGTCACACGCATTTTATGATCCTTTTATGTAACATGTCCATGGACATACAAGTATGTAGAGACAGGGAAGGGAGTGGTGGCAGCAAACAGGAAACCTTTCCTATGGGACAATAGCAGCTGCCTTCTAAAGCTGCTGATGGCCACATAATCGCATATAGACTAAATTCTACTAAGCTTCACACTGTAAAAGAATAAATTATACCTTATGCACATCACAAATCAATAGAACAGCTTAAAAACAACCTTCCTTGCAGATGTGAAGTCTTTTAGAGCTAACACTTTCATTATCAGGTCAACAGTGTCTACTTGTAGGGAAAAAGATTTGTCCCTGTGTGGCATCCGCAGCCACAGGACAGAAATAAATTACATCAGGCTCAAAAGACAAATATGACCCAGACTCAAAAGCTGGAGGTTTTCAAAGAAGTCCTCTTCACTGCAAAGGCAATACAGTCCCCCGCTTCAGGAACAAGTGTTCAGGCATGAAATCAAAGTATTCTCAGAAGTCTTTGCCCAAGTTTGAATGGTCATTTTCCCCTCCCCGCTCTTTCTTGGCCCAAATATCCTCAACCTCACAATCACACTCCACAACCTCTCAGGGTGGCTGGGGAGGGCAGTTTGTTGACCTGCTAGCCTTCTCCTCCCACTGGTGATCTATTCATCCCATAGAAAGCAGAGTGCTCCTTCCAGGGACAGTCTTACTTGTGTCTCAAGTCCCCATGCTAGCATGCAGAGGCCACAGCCTCCCACTTCACAAGCAGCAACAAGTTATGTACCTTTAAGAGTGCCTCGATTATTAGTGCCCTTTCTTACTGTATCTTGTTACGTGGTGATCCCTGGGAGGCCCAATTTTTTTAAGGGAAACAAAAGAGTGGTTGATGTAGAGAGAGGGGAGGCTGGGGGAGGGATGAGGAAGAATGGAGGCAGGGAAAACTGACATCTTGATGTAATGTACGAGAGAAGAAGGAAAACTAAAAACAAAAACAAACAAAAAAGACAGTGCCTCAATTGAGCTGGGCAAGGTGACTTCAACCTACAATCCCAAAACATGGGCGGCTGGGGCCAGAGGAGTACTATGAATTTACCTCAACCTGGGCTACATAGTGAGGACGAGTTTTAAAAAACAATTTATCTCAATGGGAAGAATTACAAATACCAACAAGGGCAAAAGTAGAAATGAGACCCTAAGATCTTCTAAGAAAATGTGAGAACTGATGAGAAGCAGGATGGTATCTCTTGTGACGTTAACTGAGCCACACTCATTGTATCAGGATGCTGTACTTCTCTAGCAGCAATATGCAGACATTATTAGCTCATACAGCTTTCAGAATGGCTGCCACAGCAACACAGAAGTAATGTCTCCTCTCTCTACCCGGGCCATAGTCTACGTCTGCCACATTCATTCAGAAGATGTACAAGTCTCCAAGAGCTGCATCACTAGCACTGCTGACCTGCCAGCAGCCAATGAACTGTGAGAAGGCCATGGAATGAAATCTGCCAACCCTCACTCATGCCACAATCACAGACCAAGTATTGCATGACAGAGACTTAGACACCAGACTCTTCACAGTAGAGGAAACAACTCCTAACTCCTTAGACACCAGACTCTTCACAGTAGAGGAAACAACTCCTAACTCCTAGGGACTTGGGAATTAAGTAAAAACACAAGGAAGTGACTACAAGATCAAACCAGCAGCTTTCTGAGCCAAGGTTGGTCTCCCCAGAGCGTCTTACACATTGCTAGAGCTGAGATCAGTGCTCAGAAATAAGTTGCAACCACATTCATCACCAGGAAAGTAGAAAAGTGGGATGTCAGTGCTGTGCGACATTCCCTTGGAAGATGCAGACAAATGCTTACCCATTCCTCACAGGGATCCAATGACAAAGCAAAGTGCAAGTCAATCAGAGACTAACCTGGGGAAACCAAGGAGTTTACTGGACTTACTTATCCAACACAGGTAAAAGAGGGGTTACCCCAAAGGAGAAAAGTCTCACCTCAGAACTAATGACAACTAGCTAAACACATGGAGTTCCAAGCATTTCCATTAAATCCCCCCCAAATCTACATCCCCGAAGATCTCAAAGATATGTGTAATTAGGGCAGAATTATACACAGCTAGTTGCAGGGTACAGGAGAAAGTAACTGTAGCCAGGTGAGGGTCCAATGACCCTCTCTGTGCCCTGGTTTCTCTAAGAGAACTCAACAGTCAATGTCACTGATGTCAGAGGGCACTATAGTCAGCAGAATGTTCTGATAAATGTTCTGTTACACTCAGGATAGCATCGACAACAGCTGTTTATAAGTAAGAAGCAAAGCACACAAAGTCAAGACTAAAGACATCAGGTGCATATTCCTGGTGTTCCCTAATGACCCTAGCACTCAGGGATGTGGGCAAGAGACTGAGCATCAGCATCTGAGAAAGAAAATAACCAGGCTAGACCAGCAACCCCAGGACATTCACAGCTAAGCAGCAAATTCTGCATGTGGAACAAGAGGCACCCTAGGCTGCACAGTTTTTCAGTGTATAATGACTTAATTCCTGTCACCCATTTTACCTCATTCAAAAGCTTCTAAGACCTGAGCAGCGAGCTTCAAAACAACAGTCCACAACAGGCACTGAATGTCCTCCTTCACCTCACCCTCACCTCTCAACTAAACTGTGGCACAGTGTAGATACACTACTCATACCAAACACAATCTATCCTTCCGCCTTCTTAAACTCCAATAGACTTCTCCTACCAGTCAGAATGGCTAAGATTAAAAATTCAGGAGACAGCAGGTGTTGGCGAGGATGTGAAGAAAGAGGAACACTCCTCCACAGTTGGTTGGGTTGCAATTGGTACAACCACTCTGGAAATCAGTCTGGCGATTCCTCAGAAAACTGGGCACATCACTTCCGGAAGATCCTGCTATATCACTCCTGGGCATATACCCAGAGGATTCCCCAGCATGTAATAAGGATACGTGCTCCACTATGTTCATAGCAGCCCTATTTATAATAGCCAGAAGCTGGAAAGAACCCAGGTATCCCTCAACAGAAGAGTGGATGCAAAAAATGTGGTATATATACACAATGGAGTACTATTCAGCCATTAGAAACAATGAATTCATGAAATTCTTAGGCAAATGGATGGAGCTGGAGAACATCATACTAAGTGAGATAACCTAGTCTCAAAAGATCAATCATGGCATGCACTCACTAATAAGTGGATATTAGCCTAGAAAACTGGAATATCCAAAACATAATCCACACATCAAATGAGGTACAAGAAGAACGGAGGAGTGGCCCCTTGTTCTGGAAAGACTCAGTGTAGCAGTATAGGGCAAATCCAGAACAGGGAAGTGGGAAGGGTTGGGTGGGAAAACAGGGGGAGGGAAGGGGACTGATGGGACTTTCGGGGAGTGGGGGTCCAGAAAAGGGGAAATCATTTGAAATGTAAATAAAAAATACATCGAATTAAAAAAAAAAGAATATATTCTAAAACTGGACTCACTCCTCCTCAGGCTCAGTGCCAACCTAACAATAATGACAGAAAAATTGACGAACCACGTGCCCTACTGGAGAAGGAGGAAGACCATTACATTTTAACACTGCAATAACAAAATAGGAATACACAAATAAACATAGATGTATCTATATCTATATAGATATATATATATATATATACACACACACACACACATGCAGGTATGTCTATGTATCTATGTGTGCATACATGTACCAGTGCACATGAGTATGCATGAATGAGAAAGGACACAATGGACTTTGTGATGGTTTGAATGAGAAAGGCCTCCCATAGGCTCACCAATTGGAATGCTTGGTCCCCAGAACTATTTGAAAGGATTAGGGGACATGGCCTACAGAAGGACTGGAGGAAGTGTGTCACTGTAGACTGTGTGATTTTAAAGCCCAGAGTCTATCTGTCTGCCTACAGATCAGACTGTAGTTCTCAACTTCTGTTCCAGGGTCTACCTGTATGCCCCCTGCCTGCCATGATGACAATGGACTAGATCTGTAAAGTGTAAGTAAATGGATTGTGTTTTTAAGAGATACCTTGGTTATGGTGTGTCGTCACAACAACAGAACAAGACAGACTTTTATATTTTATATAAAAGGTGGCAGCTGTTAGACATGACAAGTGAATTGTCTGAGGTCACAGAGCCTGTGGCGATGTGGCAGATGGTACTATAGTCTACCCCAACAAGCTTTCATCTCCACATACCTCCAGACACCCCTAAATGCACCTTGATGACAAACCTCCTGACTGTTAGTGAGTCTTATACCAGAAAGTCAAAGCAGCTCTTCTAATTTCTGAAGCTTCCTTGTGTACTGTCTACATGAAACAAAGCCACATGGGCTCCAGTGTGGCATCTTTATCATGGCAAGAAGTCTTAAATCATGCTCAGGAGTGTCAACCTCTTCTCACCATACTAGACCTTACAAAAAACAACCAACCAAACAAACAAACAAAGCAGAAACCATTCACTCATTGCAACCACTATTGAACCAGACATGACCACCATGCTGTTAATGGCACCTTGGATAGAAATGTCCCTTCTTAAATCAAAGCTTCCTAGATTCTGTTGATGTCTATAATGAATGACACACTAATATGACAACAGTGTACCTGCTATAATCACCTAATCCCATCCAATCATCCAGTTTAATCCCCAACAATGCTCACAGGCAGCTATTATCATTCCTATTGTAAATAAGACTTAAAAATGCCATTTATGAAAACTTTGTTTCCACTCTGCAGATCACTCTTCTGTAGCCTCTCTCAAATGCTAGAAATATGTGCAGAGATGCAATTTGTTCGGTCTTGTCAGGGGCTCAGTGGGAAAGGAGCTAGGGTAGGGGGGAAGCATCAAGAGGCAGGAAAAGGGCCCTGTGTGTCTGGAGGGCCAGGGTGTGCACACCACTGCAGCAGGGATAGCTCTATACGCATAAATTTGAGAGAGCCCCGGGCACCCAAGGGGAGGTGGGGGCTGCCATTTGGGCTTGCTACTTACCAGCTCTGTGTGAACTTTAAGATGGGCCTGCAGCTTATATTTATCTGGAGTCGAGTAGTCACAGCCGTCAGTGGGACACTTCAGCAAGATGTTACTGTGTTTCTGAATTACATGGCGTTTAAGGCAGTTTTTGGTGATGGAAGAATAGTGACACTGGGAGCAATAATACAGATGTTCCCGGGTGTGGGTGCGGACATGCATGTCAAAATGCACTTGGTACCAAAAAAGTTTGCCTAAAAAAATATTTTCACGTGAGAACAAGGAAGTTTCTTTTCTACTAAATTTGATTTTTTTTTAATTATCATCCTTAAACTACCATATTTATCTTCTTTATCTTATATGCTCTTCACACTCTCCACCACATTTCTGTCAGGAAATTACTTTTCAAAACTGGCAGTATTCAGCTATTAAGGTACCTCCAGCTTTCACACAGTGTTAGGGCCAGGAAGAGAGAAAGGAAAGCCAATTCTGTCAAACACTACCCTGCAGATGTACAAAGCCAAGAGCCTCCGAGTCCTCCTGACACTCCGGGCTACAGGCCATGCTCTGGGCTGCCCACTTCCTACACTCCTCCTGTCTGGGAGCTCCCACCCTGAGCTGGCACTCCCAGCTGGAAGAAAGCTGCTTGGGCCTCCCTATGTAGAGCTGCAACCGGTCTCCTACCCTCTCTACCCAGTTGATGGAGCCACAACTGAAAGCCAGAAGAATGATTCTTCTTGGTCAGAAGGTGGTAGGAGTTATGGGCAGCCCCCAGCATGGCCCCCAAAATGGCCAGCGGTGCATCATCCCAGCTGACTCCTGGAAGAAAGACTGTGACTTCTGACACGGGCTCACTGCTCCTAACTATCACAGAGGAGGGCAGCTCAGGGAGGAAGTGTTCTCTGCAAAGCAACATGAGCTCAAATGGAATCCACAGTGAGGACAGCATGAGAGAAATGGCCAGGGCTGCTGGGAAGGAGCGCTCCACTCAGAGGCACACCCAACCAGCACCGCCTTTCCTTACCGCAGTATTCACACTCCAGGTCTCCATACACCTTCCGGATCCGCTCGCAAAGACTGGTGTTCATCTGCTTCTTCTGGAGACTGTCTAGGACCTTCATGAACGCTGTGCTGCCCGGGTGGTGTTCAGAGGACGGTGTGCAGGGGTCAGGCTGGCACATGCCAAGGTCCCCTCCATCAGCCACTGGAGGAAGGAGGTCTGAGGCCTCTGCTGGGTTTGCCCTGAGACGCCTGTTAGAGTCAGATTCACTGGCTGGCAGAGCAACCACGTTCTGCCCTCCACCCGGAGGGCTCTCCGGCTCTGGTCCAGCACTTTTGGCCTTGGCCAGCAGCAGTGTGACTTCTTCACCCTGAGTCTGGGCTGAGTCTCGATGCTGTGTGTCCGAGGTCACCTCGGCAGCAGCATGAGGTTCAGCAGAGGAGGTATCGCTTTTCAGTAAAAAATCATCTGAAACCACTCCGAGAGAGTTGAGGTCAGAGGAGACCACAGTGGTTTCTAGTTTGCAGGGGGACTGGGAAACACTGTCACTCTGGGGGGTGGTCAAGGGCACAGGTGGGGCACGGGCTTCTTCAGGGGCCTCCAACTCCCTCAGCCCCACCTCAGGCTGCGTGTCCCCTGAACAAGCCTCCTCCTTGTGTACATCGATTTCTGGACACACAAATTCCTCAGCTGCCAGCTGGAGCTGGTCCCCCAAGGCTTCCTGCTGGATGTCTCCACCCGGCTCCAGGAGGCAGAAACTCTGGTTGATGGAGCTGGTGAAAAGCAAGGTCTCCTGGGCTGCCCCGTGGGCCTCTCGGATATGGGAGCGCAGCCTGATGGAGCTGACAAACTTCTTGAGACATATAGCGCAGACATACACAAAGGGGTGCTTTCGGACATGCAGTTCCAAGGCCTGGTATTTAGTGGCCCCGTGGCCGCAGAGCTCGCATGCGAAGGGCCACTTGTCGCCATGAACCAGCATGTGGCGGTCCCGGTCGAGCTCGTTCTTGAACTTGCGCTCGCAGATGTGGCAGTCGTAGAGCAGCTGCCGCTTGCCCTCCCTCGTCATTAGGCGGAGCTCGTCTAAGGCCTCCTTGACCTTCTTGTCCTGCGGGTCGTGCATGTCCCGGATGTGTTTGATGAGGTTCTTGACGTCAGAGTACTTCTTCTTGCAGAAACGGCAGTGCTGTTTGATTTTCTTGTGTACCCGCTCGATGTGCACCTTGAGGTGGCCCTTGCTGAGGCAGGTGAAGGAGCAGTAGTCACAGGCGAACTTCTCTCCCGTGTGCTTGCGCAAGTGAACGTTGAGATTGGCCTTGATGGCGCTGGCATAGCTGCACTGGGAGCACTTGTATGGCTTCTCGTTAGTGTGGATCCTCAGGTGGGCCTGCAGCGAGTGCTTGAACTTAAACACCTTGTTGCAGTACTCACAAGTGAAAATCTTCAGCTGGGTGGGACCTAGCCTAGGGACGGAAGACGGCACCGTTAACTTCAGGAGATGGAGAGGTTCTCCGGGGAACCAACCCCTGGGCCCGTGCAGTCAGCTACAGGGAGCAGTGCAAAGGTGGGGCACTTAATCACCTACAAATAAGATGTGTGAGTCGGGACAGAATAGACACAGACAATGAGGAAGGAGGGTGCTGGTCCTTGGGGAGCATATAGTGGGAGAGAAGGGAGTCCGGCAATGTATGTGTTGAAAAGAAAAGACACTTCTAAGGGAACAAAGGTTGCTGGGAACACCTGCTAAGGCAACATCTGGACAGGAAGGATGGTAGCAAAAGAAGGAAACAGAAACAGGGGTGTGACTCATACAAGCATGGCCACTGGGTATGCTTCAAAGGTGAGTTCATTCTGGGATACACCAAGAGGAGCAAGTTCTGTCTCCATGAGACTAGACCCAATTCAGCAAGTTTGATAACCCACACCTGCCTATCCATTCCAGTCACTGACTGGGTGGGTCTCATTCTCTTTGAAAGCTTTTGTGGGGGACACCCTTGGCCTTTCTCCATGTCCTCCCTTCTACCCAGAAAGGGAGAAAACAGATGGATGGCAGTGCATGTCGAAGACCTATGGTTTGCTAGACGGCAGGGATGCGCCTGCCCGTGGTGAGCAATGGCTATCGAGAGAAGCCTCTGCTGGATCAGCCAGTGATGGGCAGGTCTTCAGAAGGAGAGCCAGGGTGCGGGGCAAGCTCACCACTGCTGTGAACCACACTCCTGATACTCTCATACAGCTGATGACCCACCCACTGCAAACTGACCTCTTCCACCACTGCTGGGTGAGAGCTCAGACGAGGAAAACAGCACTGCTTGTATTAACCTCATACACCGTTAAATAAACAGTTTTGACTGACTAGACATGACAGCAGGTCATGGGCATGTGTTAGGCTTCACGTATACAGTGGTGAATAAAAACATGACCTGCCTCAAGGAGCCTATCACTTTCAGTGTGGCAGGAATAGACTGGATGAAATACAGAGGTTCTCGCTAATAACCAGTGAGTGCTTACAGCCAGCCCTGTGCTGACTATTTAATCCTCACTTCATCAGACCCATTTTGCACAGAAGGAACCTAAGATCTGTCTAACAGCAAACAACTGCTTAATGACTTGAGCCCAAGGATCCCATGGACGCTGGACCCAAGGATCCCATGCACCCTTCCTCATCCCGCCATGGCATGAAATCTCCTGTGCACAGCGACCCCTCTACATGGGACTGTGCACTTGGAACAGGCTCTTTCAGAAGGGCCACCCCTGCTACCAACTCTACAGGCAGTGAAGTGTGTGACCACTCACCAGGAACAAGGACACTGAGGGAGATCGAGGAAGCCCGAGAGAAAGCACCTCTGGCAACTGCTGCTTCCTCTGGAAGGTAGATCTAGGCTAGCCAAGAAGGATTTACAACACACTAATAACCATGCAGTGCTATTAATTAGCCCCGTTAAGCTATGCCTACCACTGATATAAGGCCTGTATTGATGAGGGCATTCATACAACTGTCTCTTTAAATTTAAAGCACTTAAGTGGACTGCAGTCCATAAATACTAAAGGGTACAATTCACATGATGAAATTACAATATGCAAATTTGAAAGTTACTAGTTCACCTGTATGCTACGCCTAAAGCTTCTTTTAGGGAACTTGGATGTTTCCCAAATGACAAAGACATCCAGAAGGTGATATATTTTATAAAGACCACTTGAAGAAAAAAGCCCTAGACTCATCATATTAATTAAATAAGCAAGTCTCAGCATTTCCTCCTCTGTTGAGAGATTTAGATGGTCTTATGAGACTCTTTGGCTCTTTGTTTTTATATTATTAGACAAATAGCAGAGCCCTGAGAGGCCTGCTTTGACTGAAGGTGCTACAGCTTGTAACAATGCTAGGCCGGCTCCATTAGGTGTTTCACCAGAGCCCTAAGTACCTGAGTACCAGTTCACATTGCTGTGATGGGGACAGAATATTTTCTGAATTACCTTACTGCACACGTTTCCTATTTGGTAAGAGAGGTACCACTGAAGACTATTCAAAGGTCATACACACTACTACAGTGACTCTATCTCTAGGAATCTAAGGAACAACGGTACAGTCAGCTGAAGGAAGGAACACCATCACGCCCATTTTTCACAATAGTTAAGGACAGAAATAGCTTGAAGCCTCTCACATAGACATATACTTTGTGTTCAGAGCCTGTTCATCTATTTGTCCACTGACTTCAACAGGGCCATATCCAGCTAAGAGTTATCTAGAAAGCAATAAATACCCCAAGTCCCAGGAAGAGAGGCAGTTGTGGGTCCATTTAACTTTGAAGTATACATTCCTGAATGTAACAATTTCATTTGGAGCAATGTATACTTCAGGAAATCTTGAAGAAGCTTGGGAAGGTGAAAGCCCCAGAGAGTGAATCACCACACTATCTATCAGAGCCAAGCATGGCTCTTTGACCAGGGCAGTGTGGCACATGCCTATAACATTGTTGGACATGCCTGTATATATGTGAGACGCTGAGACATGGAAACTATGGGCTTAAGAACAGCCTTGGCTACATAGGGGTTTTTTTAAAAAGCCATTTAAATGATAATAGAAACACATAAAAAGAAGACAATGTGGGGGAAGGGGGTCAAGATTCCTGGTTATCTTGGAACTTGCTTTATACACCAGGCTGGCCTTGATACAGCTGCCTCTGTTCCCAAGTGCTAGAATCAAAAGGTGTGTACCACCACTGCACAGCTACAAATATTTTTAATATGTACTAAAGTTGAAAGTTCTTTTTCAAGATTCAATAAATTCTTTAAAGGAATAAAACAGTATATTTATTATTTTGTATTTGAAAAAATAAAACACTTATATTAGTATATTATATATACTATATATATGTATGTGTGTATATATATTAATATGTCATAAAAAATACCAAATATATGCAGGGAACTATCAGCAGTAGTAGGATCCTGTAGCTCCCATCATGAGAGCTGTTTCAGTCTTCCTTAATGAAAGGTAGACACTCTCATGGTATGTGCAAACCAGGCCCTGTTTGTACCTTTTCCTGGTTGAAGGATGCATTTGACTGGGTAACATGTGAAGACAAGTGTGTGCTCAGGTCTTAGGGTGCATTGTTCTGCTTTGGTGTCTGAAGAAGAACTCTACTAGAGCATGATGGGTGGGGGTATGGACTCTCCAGCTAAGCTAATGGGTCAAGACCCTATAGATGAGGTCATGAATAGAACCCAGGTATACAGCGCTCCCCTGCCCTGTGTGCATGGTACTTGCAGCCCACCTTTAACTAGAACCCATGGCACAACTCACCTGCTTGACTTCATGGGCTGCTCATATGGGGTCTGCTGGATGGCGTATTCTTGGTACCCTCTCCGCGGCACCAGGTCTGCTGCAGTGGTCTCAGGAGGGGGTGCTCCTGTCTCGGGGGGCCCAGCCTCCACTGGGATAATTTTGGTAGCACCTGCAATGGATACACAGTGCATTGTTTACTGAGAGGTACTAGTTGTAGCACTGACCCTGTGCAGCAGAGTCAGCAGGTCCTGAGGGGCATTTTACTGTAGGACTTCCATGCAACACATTTGTTTTCTTATTCATATAACAGATTTAAGTGTGTGTGCTTATATGAAAATAGAGTTTTTCTAGTAATATGCCCAAATGTCTTCTTGAAGTACAGTTTCACTCGATCTGATTATGAAACAGTCAAATATACATATGTCTCTTGCAAGACTTTCCACACAGGCATAGCTATTAAAGTTGAAAAAAGTATAAAGCCACAGTAAGGCATCATGGATGGCAGAGCAGTCAACAAACTGGGAATATGAGCACTCTAATGTTACTGATTCTCTTCCCATGAACAGAAACGGGAGGTTCAAAGAGAAAACCCCCGGGTCACCTTTGTTTCTGCAACTCTATGTCATAAACCAACCAAGACCTCTATAGGAGCAGAAACATTTTGTGGGTGTGGGTGTGTGTGCATGTGTGTAGGTGTGAGACACTGAGTGTGTGTATGGATGTGAGCGTGTGTATATGTGTAAGTATCAATCTATGTGGGAGAAAGTGAGTGTGTGTGTGTGTGTGTGTGTGTGTGTGCGCGCGCGCGCGCGCGCATGTGAGAATATATGTGAGTGTGCTTTGACGTATGAGTGTGTACGGGTGAGTATGTGAACGCGCATGAGTATAAACATGCATGAGACTTGGAGGCAGCATGTAGGAGTGTGTATTAGTATGTGTGTGAGTGTGTGTTTGGTTGCGAATGTAAGAGTGTGAATATGGGTGTGAGCATGTGTGAGCTTAGATTGTGTGAGTTTGTGAGTGGAGTGCGAGTGGAGGAAAGACCGGGTTAGAGATTTCTTCTACCGTTTGGTTCTAAAACACCAGAGGGAATCGATTATGCTTTTACTCTCATGGGAATCTCCAAATATTACTACAAATTTTTGAGAAAAATTGTGGAAATTTTCTCTAATATCCACTGAGACCAGGAAAGCGTCCTATGGGATTTTCCTTATCCACAATAATAATTCTCTAAAGCAGAGTGGGGCAGATGAAGTGACTTTCCAGAAAACTGAAGTAGCCTAATTTTATACGGTCTTTTGTCCCCTGAACACCTTACTTTGTAGTCAAGTATATGAGAGAAAATGTATTCAGCGTTTTGCATTTCAATGTCTACTATGAGTACTGAAAGTAGATGCTTAAACTGAGTAGCTGCTCTGAAACCGCTGACAACGTCCCCATTTTATTAGACAGCTAATATCCCTACACAAAGAGAAAAAAACAATATTATGATATCTTGGAATCTATCACAAACTGTTTGTGCTGCCTGGTTTTTATGTCAACCTTTGTGATAGTTTGAAATACATCACAAACTGTGCTGCCTAGATTTTATGCCAATTTGACACAAACTAGGGTCACCTGCAAAGAGGGAACCTCAACTGAGTAAATGCCTCCACTGTGGCCTATGAGCAAGCTTCGGAGAGCTTTCTTAACTAGCAGTAGATGTGGCAGGGCCCAGGTCACCGCACACAGTGCCAATACTGGGCAGGTTAGTGTAAGAAAGCCGGCCACGAGTGAGGAAACCAGCAAGCAGCATCCGTCCATGGCGTCCTTCCGTTCCTGACTCTGGGTTCCTGCCTAGCGTTCCTGCCCTGATTTCCCTCTGTGGTGGCCTATGACCTGAGAGTGGTAAGCTGAAACAGACCCTTTCTTCCCCAAGTTGCTTTTGGCCATATTTTATCACAGCAATAGAAACTCTTAAGATACTGTTTGTTTCTTTGTTTTCCTAAAATAGGCTTTCTTACAAGAGACCTTTTAGAAAAGAAAATATAATATGTCTACAAGGAAAAGGAAAGATAAATAGAAACTTCTGGTACTAAGAAAATATTTTAATGAATACCACCAAAATGTGAGGAAGCCAGGCAGTATCTGCCTGGGCCTGGAGAACTGCTGCTGCTCTTACGTTTGCTGAGGGGGCAGCTCCCACCAAAGAGGCCGCCACTGTGGCTGACAGGGGCACCACCAGGTGAGCAGATGGGGAGAGGCACAGAAGGGACTGTTCTTGCATACCTGAGTGACAAGAGAGTAGTTGAGGAGATAGGAGATAGCCCCAGAGGATAAGGAGGTCTGTGATCTTACTCATAGGTGACTAAATGAAACTCCACTAGGATTGCTAACACATATGCTCTGACCTAGGCCTCCTTCCGTGGGGTGTGCTACACACGCACTCTCACTGTATCATTCCCAGTCTGTCTTCAGTCACCTGGAATTGCTTCATGAGCAGTTAAGACCACGCTGATGATGGGTTTCTTCGCTCCAGAAAGCTGCCCTGCCTCCTTTCCTGAGATCTTCTGGACTTTCTCTGTTTTCTGAGCCCGGGGTCTTTTTGAAGCCTTTTCTCGATCATCTTCTTTGTACGTCTTTTCTAGATCAAGGTCTGACTCGTTACCTAGGGAGCAAATTCCAACATGTATAAGCTTTCCATTCATACCAGTTGGAAAGGAAATACACCTCTTACCAGAGGTGTCAGCAAAGGAGATGCTCCCTCCCTCCATCCTCATACCCAGCCCCATTCTCTCTTTCTCTTCCTGGCCTGCAGGGCTTGCAGGACATTGTGCTGGCCCATCCACCATTACTGGCTCTTCACAAACTCAATGCAAAACATGTTCACTGTATCCAGGTCACAGCTGGGTACCGGGGATGAATCGCTGGACAAAGCAGCATAGACCCTGGGCTCATTTTCATGAATCATCATTAATATCAGCATTACAGAGAAAATTATTGGAGATTCACAGTCCAAGAAAGTTCTTCTCTTAATCAACGTATGCTTCCCAAGCATGTTTCCTGTGCCAGGCATGGTGGGCATATGATAAGAACATACCAAGCCCTCAAGGGCCCTCCACTCCAAAGAAGAGATAGAGCTAACAAGTATGATCAGGATTAGTCTCTGAAACAAGAATAAGAAACAGGATGGTAGAGGCTACCTGGTAGGTCAGAAAGGCTTTATGGAGCTGTTAGCTATGGGTGACTGAAAAAGCTAGGGTTAATGAAGCACTGGATGGGCAAGACAGGAACCAGTGATGAGGACAAGGCTGTGTGGTCTTAGGAACATGTGTGATGATAAGCAGCAGTGCTCCAATCTAACAAAGGAAGACTGGGGCAAGGGATAAACACTTGGCTGAGCATTCTGGTGGCCACACCTTCGTGAGAAAGGAGAGGGTGGCCAGAACAGATGTCAGGACTAAGAGGTAAATATGGGAATACCATGAATGCTGAGAAGAGCCACAATCTCCCTCTGGTAAGGACACTAAGCCCAGTCAACCTGCATTAGAGAAGATAGACTGAGTCTGGCCTGGCTCTGCTGGGAACTCCTGGGACACAGAGTGATGGTCACATCTTTTGATAGCTCAAAAAAAAAAAAAAAAAATGACAGTATGTCCACGTTTTTACAGAAGCTGTTGGTTTTTCAAGGTTAGTTGCTACCTTACCTTTCTGAAAACAATTGGGAAGCCAAGCAAACTATATTTAGGGCATCGTGGAACCTACTGGCTCCCATCTGCATCTCTTGAAGGTAAAGGTGAGAGACTAAAGCCATCTACTCCCAGGAACAGCGAGCTGGCTTACAGCTTTACATGTGTGCCATGTTGTGTAGGATGACATACATGGATTTGCAAACCATAAATGCATTCAGAACAAATCAGTTACAGACATACAACAGTAGCCATGACAGCCCAGCCTTGGGAAGGAGAAAGACTAGCATGCATCTGTCAGTGAAGGACAAAGGAGCACTCTAGAATACTAATACCTGGACAGTCCCAAGTGAGAGAAAGCAGAGGGGATGGGGGGACAGAGAGCTTTACTAGAATCATCAGGTCTGAAACGGCCCACCTGAGGACTGGATCTTCAGAATGTCTACAAAGAACGCTGGGAGTGATTCCACACACCCTGGTATGAGACGTGTGTAGCAGACAGACAACGGAGGCGGCCCAGGTGAGCATACAGGCAGCTGGCAAGGTGGGTTTTGGAAAGTGCAGGAATATATGGGGTTATCAGGGAGGTGAGACTAAAACCAGGCAACAAGAAGACGGAGGCAGTGGAGTGGGGTAGAGAGCTGGGCAAAGGGAGGCAGGCAGAAACCAATCTTCCGTGCTTCCTACATCTCAAGGCAGTTCCAGCCAGCCCAACACAATGCACTGATGAATGTACATCAGATAACCCAGCAGCCATGCTGGCTGAGGTCAAGTTAAGGAAACAGAATGATCAAACTAAGCATTCACATTGTGCCCCACAAACCAACAGTACTTGACAGGCCCCTGGCTCATCTCCAGACCTGCCAGAAACTGTCTGGGTTGGTTTTTGAACAGAATAGTATTAGTATTAAATATATCAACGTCAGACAAAAGAGAAGGTGATAGGAGGCATCGTGAATCAGTGTCGCATGCTGCTTTCCAAGGCCCAGAGTCCAAGAACAACTTGACACCAACACCTTCAGACCCTGAATGCTACAGGATGGGCACAGCACCTGGTCCCCAAGGTTGCTGGCAGAGCCTCCATGTTGGGAAGCTTGCTATACAACATGCCTCACAGCAATTTTTTGCCTTGTTTGATTTTTTAGTGGCTATTACAAAAACATTTCATAAAGCCTACAAATTGTCTGAGTCACAGAAGTCTTTTCGTCGCCTAGATATTGGGTGATGGGTGCACATAAATACTACAGCAGGATATTTCAGATGCTATAAAAAGATAGAACAGCATTTAATGGATTTTTTTTTTTTGCTTGTGAAATGATGTCTCACTTTATAACAGAATTCACCATGGGATATGATTCAATACGTGTGTAATATACCAAGAATAGCTATGTTGACATAAAAACAAAAGGACCTGAGAATCTGAGTTTACCATAAGCTTAGCCTGGTTAACAATATGAATCCACAACAAGCAAACAAGGGTACACACTGTCAGCCAGGGTAAGAAGAAATGAAGAGGTCCCACCCACTGCAGGGGATGAACAGTGGGTAGCAGCTCTGCTGCAGGCAATAGGTGTACACACTGCAGAAATGTGTGTGAACAGTTGGTGGCTGGCTGCAGGTGAAGGCTTGTAGAGACTGCCTCAACTGGGCATCCATCCCATATAGAGTTACCAAACCCAGACACTATTGTAGATGTCAACAAGTGCTTGCTGACAAGGAGCATGATACAGCTGTCTCCTGAGAGGCTCTGCCAGTGCCTGACAAATACAGAAATGGATGCTCATAGACAACCAATGGACTGAGCACAAGGTCCCCAATGGAGGAACTAGAGAAAGGACCCAAGGAACTGAAGGAGTTTGCAGCCTCATAGGAGGAACCACAATATGAACCAACCAGTACCCCAAGAGCTTCTAGGTAGTAAACCAACCAAAGAATACACATGGAGGGACCCATGACTTCAACTGCACATGTAGCAGAGGATGGCCTTGTTGGACATCAGTGAGAGAAGAGGCTCTTGGTCCTGTGAAGGCTTGATGCCCCAACATAGGGGAATGCCAGGACAGTGACGTGGGAGTGGGAGGGTTGGTGAGCAGGGGGAGAGGGGAGGAGATAAGAGGCTTTTGGAAGGGAAACCAGGAAAGGGGATAACAAGTGAAATGTAAATAAAGAAAATGTCTAATACAAAAATCAAAAAAAAAAAAAAAAAGAAAGAAAGAAACACTGGAGGGACGTGTGTTGACCCCAGGAGAGACACCTTAACTACTGCAGCATCTCTGACTCCCTCCCTCTGGCTCTGGTGGTATGCACCTGGGTTGGTTATTTTCCCATCGTGGTAAATTGCCTGACAGAGGCACCTTAAGTGGTACGAAGTTTGCTTTAGCTAATTGTTCAGGGGGAGCGGCCCACTATAGCAGATGGTGACAGAGCTAGTTCCAGTCGGTGGCAATGGGACTGTAAGGTGTCTGTCTGGTCATAGGACTGTTCCAGTCGAGAAGCAAAGACCTCTGACCAGAAGCTGCAACCATCAAAGGTCACCACCAACCAATGTCTCCGCTGCTAGCCATGCCTCCACTCAAAGGGTCCCCAAGCTACGCCTCCCCCCCCAATTCCACCCACTGAAGGCATGCCACCACCCTTTGTAGGGACTGAGAAGACACTGCAGCACCTGAAGAGGATCCAGGCTTGGCCACTCAGGGCTGAGGGAAAGCTGTCCGGTTTCCAAAAGCACTTGTCTTTCTTAATAAGCAAAATACTGCTCTCGGACTTAGCCAGGTCCACTTGTGGAACTGAAGCACTAGCCGCTAAGAGAAAGCAAGGAGAAGCATGTTCATAATGCTCATACAGGAAAAGGCAGGTCCCACAGCACTGTCACTGTTCTTATCTAAACGCATTTTAACTGGTGCCTCTGGTAAGATCTTTATACTACCCTGCACCTTAGCTCCGGAATGAACCATTCTACAATCCAAATCTAATCAAGTTACTCTCATGCATGGACCCCATAATGCCTACCCTGCTGTCTCCATTAGGAGATAATATGAAAGTCTACAAAATTCCCATAAACCATCTGTCACACTACCGACTGAGGCCAGGGCCTTGACTCCCAAGTGGCACCCTCACATGCACATCTTCTCTCACATGACTCCAAGAACATGGGCCACAAACTGCCTGAGCAATCACGCAGCATTTAGTCCTGGGACCCACACATCTTCCGTGATTCAAAGGGGGACTACACTCTGAGAGTAGCTGTTCCCCAAAGACTCATGCCCTGAAATCTTAGTCACTGCTGGGATGGTGTTGAGGGGAGGGGAAAGAAAAGGAGAGCTCAGAGTGAAAAAGAAGGGCTACCATAAAGAAGAATGAAACCAGGAGACTTGTAGAAAAATGGATGGAACTGGAGGCCACTGCGCTAAGTGAGATAAATTAGACTCAGAAAGATGAATAGTACATACTTTCTCTCATGTGCATGTGCCTGTATAGACATGTTTATATTTGTATGTGCATTTATGTGTGTGTGAGAATAAACAGGGCACATGAAAGTAGAAGGAGGCCATGGGGGAAGGAAGGGCAGAGGGGGAAATAAGAGAATGGGAGAGAGGAAGATAGAGATAATATATCTCATGTTTTCTCTCACAGGTGGAGAATACAGACATAGGTAGATATACATACACATACATATGGCATGAGTGGAAGGCAGACTATTTGAGGAAAGGAAGGGAATAGAGAGAAGCAGGGAAATAAATATGAGCAAGCTACAGTGTGTGCATGTATGAAAATGTCACAATGAAATCCACAAGCTTATACGGCAACCCACCAAATTAATTGGAAGCTAACATAAAAGCCAGAGCAAGAGAGACCCATACACCTTTTGGTGCTTCTGGGAGGTCATCGCTCTGACATCCTCCAGCAGAGCTACTCCCAAGTCCCTGGCCACATACAAAGGGCTACACCCAACTTAAGTAGTCACTGAGGTGGAGCCAGCACACCAGTCACCCTGAACCACTGTCACAGGCAGCTACTGCTGGAGTCGTGTGGCTGCATCCCAAGGGTCCCAACCCACACCTAGGGCAGTATCCATGACAAACCTTTCCCTAGGGAGACATAAACAAGTATGTACCCCAACCTTACAGGGAGGGTACCAACAACAAATAAAAGCACAACCCTACCAAAAGCAAACTTCAAGGTGCGATTCATTTGTGAGGGGTCACCAGGAGCTGTTAACTAGTTTGTGGGTATCACCGACCAAAGCAGCCATACCCCTGAAAACTCGCCCTTCCTTCTACATGGATGAAAGCTGCACAGAGGGAGTTCTCTTCAGTCAACGTTCCACACTCTACTGACTCTGGCACCTCTGAGCCCAGGTACAATTATGGCAGAACTATGTGCAAGTGACCAGCAGGAGCAGGCAAAAGCAGCTGGAATCTCAGGTGAGGATCCAATGACTCTCCCAGCCCAGTCTGCTCTGGGAGGAAACACCAAAGGTCAAGAGGCCTGATGTCAGGGTCTCTTCTGAGCAGTCGGAGCTGGTCTGATGAAGACAATGCCCATCATGCTCTGAGAAGGATGGTCTACAACACTCATCATGGTGGGTCTCACTAGCCCAGCTCCAACTCTTGCTTCCCGGAATCACGTCCAGATCAGTGGCTAGCAGCGACAGCTACTTGCAAAAAGAACATAAGCTAAGAGGCCCCCAGGGAACACTCCCAAGTCCTTTCAGTCTCCAGTTCTGGATGGCCTCATAGGATGCAGATCTACAGCCTAGAGTAGCCACACTTGTGCCTAAGAGACTATAGAATCGTAACAGGACGCCATGGGCCAGGCATTACCCTAAGCATCATGGGTTCTTGCTCAGCGCACTTGCTCCAAAGTAGGGCACCTAGAGGGTAGTGAAGAGTTCTAGATAAGACGAGAGCCTGTGTAGGCTAAAGGAGGTGACAAGGCCTGACCTGAAGAGCTGGATGTTTCCAGACACAGCCCCCGGGTGTATAGGAATGCCCAGTCCTCTACCAGCTGCCCGACCGACGTGCCTGCTGTTTGCGGCCCTGCACCCTGCTCAGTTGCGAGCACAACCCCAGAGCTTAGTTCTTCTTTGTGGAAAGTCAAGAGGGAGAGAGAAGACATTTTGAAATCAAGTTTTATTCAGGGGAAAGGGAGGCTGGTTTCTGCTCTCTCAGTTTGGACAATGTATCCTCTTTCCATTTGTTACAGATGGGCTTAAGATGAGGTTGGACAATTGGTGTCCAGCAGGTGGCGCTGTCTGGAGCGGTTATGCAAGCTGCAGGACACTGGCCTATCCAGCAGTAGATCTCTGTGGACAGGCTCTGAGGGACTCCTACCTGAGCTCTCTGCCTCCTGATCCTCACAGGCCCAGCACAACAGAGAGAACCACCATGCATTTTCTGCCATGATGTATTTATTTATTCTACGCTCCAAAACACTGAGCCAAAATGAACCTCTCTTCTTGCAAGCTGCTTCTGTTAGGTGTTTAGTCACAGCAATAAGAAAAACAACCACTTCATCTCCTGACCTAGTTGTTCATGAATTTTCCAGCACCCTTACTTGACCTATCTGTTTTTCTTCACTAAACACCTCCCGGACTTAGGCTGACAGTCCTGATGGCAGGTGCTTCTTTAAGGGTGTGGCATTTCCAACTTAGAGCTAGCATGCTTCAAGACCTTTCTTTGTGGTGCTTTCAACAGTCTCTTGTTTCCTCTGACTTTCTATTTTCTCCCCCATTCCCACCCCTGCCTATATTCTTTGTAGCTTCCTTTTCTTTGGAAAATTCAATTGCTCTGTAATGGATCTGCTTTTTTGGAAACCGTATTGGATTTAGTCCTACTGTGTGCACCCTGCCAATGGCCAACATACACGTCCACTGTGTGCACGCTGCCAATGGCCAGCACACATATCCAACAGTCTGCTAACAGTGAAGGAAAGTCCGTAGACAAACGCCACACTGTCTCCCGTCAAGATCTTCCATGTCAGGGAAAGACTCACATTGGAGGTGAACACAAGAAGTCAGTCAGTCACTCAGTGGAAGTCATAATCCACCTGAGCCAGTAACGTCAGGACTTGGCAGGCAGTGCAAGCTTGCATTTTCTAAGTGCAGGCTGTGCTGTGGTGTTCTGATGGAACAAACACATCTCACACCAGCATCCCTACTACTGGTCGGAAAAGCTGCTAAGACCAGGCCAATCATTGGTTAAGCCTTTTCTCATCTGTCTCCCAAGGAAAACAGAAGCCCAGTGAGGTTAGCAGGGTTCAGCCCATTCCACTGAGCAACTTCCAGAGGGCCTGATACGAAACCAAGTAGAAAGAGATAGTCAACAAAGTGGAAAGAGATAGGAAGGGCCACAAACGTCAGATGACCAAAGTCAGTTATTCCTTAAGCAATTAACAAGAAAAGGTCCCGGGTATCTGGCCCCACATGGGGAACTAGGGACCTGGAAAAAGGCTAGGCCTGTCACCCATCCTCTGGCAGCTCAGAAGAAGCCATAAGTAACAATGACTAGACCCAAGTTGTGCCCCTCACTACACCTGCCATTGTCTGTTCCCTCTGCCCCCGATGACTACTCCCAATTCCTCAGACACATTATAAAAACCCAAGGGGCAGGGAGAGGAGGAATGACATAGGAGAGACTCTCCCTGAAGTGACAGACCAGCATCATGTGTAAGTCTAGTCAACTGCAAGGCAAGCATGTCCCGCTGTCCTCTCATGCCTCTGAAACTGTGCCAAGCTACAGTTGGACAAAGTACTCGGAAAGGAGGCAACTGCATGAGGAGTTGCAGAATGGGACCAGAATGTGGTCAAATAGCAAGGCCTATATACTAGAGATCTAACAGAAAATGTCCCAAACACAGCAGAGGGGGCCTAAGCTGATACACTGGACGAGTGGGTCTCAACTGTTCTAATGTTGTCACCCTCTCATACAGTTCCTCATGCTGTGGTGATGGCCAAACATAAAGTTCTTTTGTTACTCCTTCGTGAATCTAATTTTGCTACTGTTATTAGTCATAATGTAAAGACTTGATATATGACCCCAAGACAGTCACAACCCACAGGTTGAGAAGCGAAGCAATGGACCATGATGCCACAACTATCACTGCTGTCTCTTGGAAGCTAGCCAACTTACAGGAAGTTCATACACTGCAGCTGCTAAGCAGCCCCCTCCCAAGCCCAGCTCACGCAGACAGGCCCAGGCCATCTGTGCTTAAGGCTAATTTGGCCAGAATAAAGACTGGCATTTGCTCCCTGGCGCCTTCAGCTGAGTCTCCACAAACAGCGAGAGTCTATTTGCTCCTAATCACTTTATGCAGATGAGCAGCCCCACTCCAGCCTGGGCAGAAGCCTGCCATGCACTCAACTGCACAGCTGGCTCCTAGAGCAACGCTGCACCGCCAGGCCCAGGCTCTCTCAATACTATTAAGGCTGTCTAGGGTATTCCCAATTCTTCTGGCTGGCCAGCCATGTTCCTTGTTATGAAGAGGCAATTCTCTGTTCAGCAGACAAATGTTTATTTCTCAGCACAGGGGAAGACTGAATCCTAAAATCACCCCTTTCCTGAGATGACAAGGCACAGGACAGAGTGAGGGATTCCCTAGGTGAAATTCCAGAGTCCCCAGTTAGTGCCAACAAGAAATTTGGGACAATTACTCTTGTTCAAGAGAAAGCCTCATTGGCTTCCTTCCCCCTCAGTATATAGGGCAGGTGCCTGATGAGGAATGGCTGCAGGGCTGACAAGCCGATGACTGTCTGCTTCTATGTATGTATGTATGTATGTATGTATGTATGTTTTCATGGTTATGAATGTTCACATACCTGCAAGCATGTAAGTGAACCATGCACATGCAGTGCCCACAGAAGCCAGAAGGCATTGGCTGTCCCAGTATGAGAGTTACAGATGGTTGTGAGTTCCCCTGTGGGTATGGGGAAGAGAACCCGGGTGCTCTGGAAGAACAGCTACTGCTCTCACCACTGAACCGTCAGTCCAGCCCCAAGCGGATGTCTGTAAAGGAACACATCCAAGTTCCAAGAATAAAGACAGCAAAGGCATCTGGGTTGTGGGATGCTCTTCAGCAGATGCATCTGTTACACAATGTTGACTGAAGCTGGGGGGCTTCTAAAGATCCCTGTGCTAAAAGCTTAGTCTCTAGCCTGTGGCACAGGAGAGGTAGAGACGCCTCTAAGAGGAGAGAGGTCTAGTGAGAACTGAGATCAGTGGAGGAGCCCCAGGCTAGCCTGAGTCTGCTTCTGGCTCTACAAGTTAAGGAGCTCTGCTCTACCAGATGCTCCTCCCATGGTGTAGTCTCACCTAAGAACAGCAGAGTCAAATGACCACAGATGAAAACTTCTGAGACCTTTCTTCTTTATAAGTCAGTTATCACAAGTATTTTATCATAACGACCTAATTAAAACATATTAGCATATACAGTTAATCCTAAGGTAGCACTATTTTTTAACAAGTTCTAGAAGATAATCATATTCAAAAGATAACAGGACATAAGTTTTAGGAGCTCAGTAGCTGAAATCTATCTGAGATACTTAAGATTTAGAACTAACTAGGACATATCAAAGCCCTACAACCTTTTCTTGGTCCCAGCTGATGAGTTGTGTCATCAGGAAGGGGAGGAAGGCAATATCCACTCCATCAGTAGCTGTGAGGTTCACACAAAACACCCAGCAACGGTCTCTGCTACCTGTGCTTCCTGCAGTCAGCATCACAGGAGAAAGAGAAACCATATTGCTGTAGTGATATCTGTAGCCTGTCCCTGCAGGCAAAGCCCTGTGGAGAGCTGTGAGCAGAACTCCTAACTTTTCCTGCACATATCCTTGGGCCTTTCTAGGGAACATTTCCTATATCTTTTTCCCCCTCTAAGGCTTTTAAAAATCTGGCTTTCGAAGAGCAGGGTCCTTAGCCAAATCCCCTTGTCCATCAAATACTATATCACACTTCAGTACTGTGTAACTCCAGCTTTGTTTGTTAACACACTGGGATGGTGACTTGCGAACAGTTTTTAAAGGGACCTGTTCAGGCAATTTCAGTGTCATCAATCAATTCAGACATGCCAACCAAGGTGGAAAGAAGGGAGTGGTCCCACCACCACCCTCTCACTGTCTCGCATGCATACACCTGTCCATGGTCTCTGCAGCTATTTCCTCTTAGCACTTTTGAAGGGCTCTGCTAATGGTGTCAAAACTGCTGGATTGGGATGTACCACATACTTGGCCAAATGTCACTAGATGTAAAAGTCAGCTTTGAGAAGACATAGCAGAGATCACCAGATACTATGTCAAGGGCGTCACCGCTGAGATCCTATTCTGCCTTCCACTGCAGCCAGTTAGAGCTCTCTATGTCCAAGAGCAGCAGCTGCAGAAAGAGTCACTGTGACTCATGAGAGAACACTCACAGTGCCTCTTCACAGGGTGAAGCAAGCACACATGAGAAGTTCTCAGGACAGACACATCCGTCACACTGTAAGTCCAGCTCAGATCTGAGCTGGAACTCACTCACCCCAACCTCGACTGGTTTCAATTATACACACTCACACATAGTCTGAAAATACTAGGAGAAAACAATTAAGAATATTAGTCCACCTTTTATTGCAATATTATCATGATTTATTAGTTTATTATAAGTTTATTTATTGTTATTAATTATGTATTATTAGTTTATTTATCACAGTTTATTAATAGTGATTGTTATTAATCTTCCTGTGCCAGATTTCTAAATCAACACTTATAGCCATACATATTCAGGAAAACACATCATCATAACTGTGATCAATATTGTTAGCAATTCCTTTTTTTTCATTACATATTTTCTTTATTTACATTTCAAATGTTACCCATTTCCCAGTTCCCCCTCCCAGAAACACCTTTTCCTATCCCCCATCCCCTGTTTCGATGATGGTATAACTCCACCCACCTACCCATCCACTCCTGACTCCCCACCCTCATTCCCCTACACTGGGACATCTATCTAGCCTTCACAGGACCAAGGACCTCTCCTCCCATTGATGCCTGACAAGGCTTTCCTCTGCTACATATGCAGCCAGAGCCATGTATACTCCTTGGTTGATGGCATAGTCCCTGGGAGCTTCGGGGGGGGGGGGGGGGAAGGGTCTGGTTGGTTGGTTGATGTTGTTGTTCTTACTATGGGGTTGCAAACCCCTACAGTTCCATATTGTAGGAACTTCTTTCTCTAACTCACTAGGGACCCAACACACAGTCCAGTTTAACTGTGAGCATCTGCCTCTGTATTTGTAAGGCTCTGGCACGTCCACTCAGGAGACACATCAGGCTCCCCACAATAGTATCTGGGTTTGGTGACTGTATCTGGGATGAATCCCAAGGTGGGACAGTCTCTGGATGGCCTTTCCTTCAGTCTCTGCTCTATACTTTGACTCCATATTTGTTCCCAAGAGTGTTTTGTTCCCCTTTGTAAGAAGGACCAAAGCACCCACACGTTGGTCTTCCTTCTTCTTGAGCTTCATGTGGTCTGTGAATTATATCATGGGTATTCTGAGCTTCTGGGCTAATATCCATTTATCAGTGAGTACATACCATGTGTGTTTGCAATTTTATGAGGTCCCATTTGTCGATTCTTGATCTTAGAGCATAAGCTATTGGTGTTCTGTTCAGCAAATTTTCCCCTGTGCCCATGTGTTTGAGGATCATCCCCACTTTCTCCTCTATAAGTTTCAGTGTATCTGGTTTTATATGGAGGTCCTTGATCCACTTAGAATTGAGCTTTGTACAAGGAGATAAGAATGGGTTGATTTGCATTTTTCTATATGCTAACTGCCAGTTGAACCAGCACCATTTGTTAAAAATGCTGTCTTTTTCCCACTGGATGGTTTTAGCTCCTTTATCAAATATCAAGTGACCATAGGTGTATGGGTTCAATTCTGAGTTTTCAGTTCTATTCCATTGATCTTCCTGCCTGTCTCTGTACCAATTACATACAGGTTTATCACTATTGCTCTGTAATACAGCTTGAGATCAGGGATGGTGATTCCTCAAAAAGTTCTTTTATTGTTGAGAATAGTTTTCACTATTGTAGGTTTTTTTGTTATTCTAAATAAATTTGCAAATTATTCTTTCTAACTCTATGAAAAATTGATTTGGAATTTTGATGGGGATTGCAGTGTATCTGTAGATTGCTTTTGACAAGATGGCCATTTTTACTATATTAATCCTGCCAATCCAGGAGCATGGGAGATCTTTCCATCTTCTGAGATCTTCTACGACTTCTTTATTCAGAGACTTGAAGTTCTTGTCATATAGATCTTTCTTCACTTGGTTAGAAATCACACCAAGGTATGTAATATTACTTGTGACTTTTGTGAAGGGTGTTGTTTCTATAATTTCATTCTCAACATTTTTATCCTTTGAGTAGAGGAAAGCCACTGATTTATTTGAGTTAATTTTATATCCAGCCACTTTGCTGCAGTTGTTTATCAGCTTTAGGAGTTCTCTGGTGGAATTTTGGGGGTCACTTAAATATATGATCATACCGTCTGCAAATAGTGACATTTTTACTTCTTCCTTTCCAATTTGTATCCCTTTGACCTCCTTTTGTTGTCTAATTGCTCTAGCTAGAACTTCAAGTACTATATTGAATACATAGTGAGCTGCCTTGTTAAAGTACCTGATTTTAATGGGATTGCTTCAAGTTTCTCTCCATTGATGTTGGCTACTGGTTTTCTGTATATTGCTTTTACTATGTTTAGGTATGGGCCTTGAATTCCTGATCTTTCCAAGTCTTTTAACATGAAGGAATGCTGAATTTTGTCAAATGCTTTTTCAGCATCTAATGAAATAATCATGTGGCGTGTTTTTCTTTAAGTTTGTTTATGTAGTGGATTATGTTGATAGATTTCTGTATATTGAACCATCCCTGCATCCCTGGAATGAAGTGTACTTGATCATGGTAAATGATCATTTTGATGTGTTCTTGGATTCCCTTGGCAAGAATTTTTTTCTCTTTTTTTAATATTTTTTTAATTTTTTATTCTATATATTTTTTATTTACATTTCAAATAATTTCCCCTTTTCTGGCTCGCCACTCCCCGAAAGTCCCATAAGCCCTCTTCCGTCCCCCTGTTCTCCCATTCACCCCTTCACACTTTCCCATTCTGGTTTTGCCCTGTACTGCTGCACTGAGTCTTTCCAGAACCAGGCCACTCCTCTGTTCTTCTTGGACATCATCTGATATGTGGATTATGTTTTGGGTATTCCAATTTTCTAGGCTAATATCCACTTATTAGTGAGTACATACCATGATTGATCTTTTGAGACTGGGTTACCTCACTTAGTATGATGTTCTCCAACTCCATCCATTTGCCTAAGAATTTCATGAATTCATTGTTTCTAATGGCTGAATAGTACTCCATTGTGTATATATACCACATTTTTGCATCCACTCTTCTGTTGAGGGATACCTGGGTTCTTTCCAGCTTCTGGCTATTATAAATAGGGCTGCTATGAACATAGTAGAGCACGTATCCTTTTTACCTGCTGGGGAATCCTCTGGGTATATGCCCAGTAGTGGTATAGCAGGATCCTCCAGAAGTGACGTGCCCAGTTTTCTGAGGAACCGCCAGACTGATTTCCAGAGTGGTTGTACCAATTTGGCAAGAATTCTATTGAGTATTTTTGCATCAGTGTTCATAAGGGAAATTGGTCTGAAGTTCTCTTTGTTTGGTCTTTATGTGGTTTAGGTATAAGCATAATTGCGGCCTCACAGAAAGAATTGGGTAGTGTTCCTACTATTTCTATTTTATGGACTAGTTTGATGAATATTGGTATTAGGTCTTCTTAGCTTATACTCAATAAAACTGGAAAATCTGGATGAAATGGACAATTTTCTAGACAGATATCAGGTGCCAAAGTTAAAACATCTAAACAGTCCCACACCCCCCTAAAGAAATAGAAGCAGTCATTAATAGTCTCCCAACCAAAAAAAAAAAAAAGAAAAGAAAAAAAAGAAAAGCCCAGGATGGATGGGTTTAGCATTTCCTCTAGGCTCCGCCCAACAGTTAACTAGCAACAGCTTGTGTCTCTGGCCACCAGGCATAAGAAGCCAAGAGCCAGGCTTATAAACACACTCCTTACTAGGCTGGCCTCTTCTCTTTCTCTCTTTCTTTCTTCCTCTCTTCTCTCTGTCTCTGTCCTTTTCTGTCCCGCTTTCTCTGCCTCCACTCCTTCCTCAGAATCCCGTCCCTTCCCGCCAATAAACCTCCTTTATATTAGGCCTGTGGCAGAGCTGATTCCACAGGGGAACACCTTAGGAATTCCTTCCTACTGCACCACACCACCGTTTTCTAAAACACAAGAATAACACTACAGCATGTGCAGAGCTCAGGACCAAGCCAGGAAGGTTTTGGGCATCCACTAAGGGCCTTGCAAGGAATCCCATTTGCAATCACATTGTGCTTTAATTTGCTTTGTATTAGTGAAAGCTATGAACCTAGGAGCTAGCTCTGAGAGTGTGGAAAAGGGTAGAGATGGGCTGTGTGGACCTGCCTCACCCTGCTACCTAGCCTTGTGTTATCCCAAGCTTCTGACAACTATAACGCTTAATTTCTTGACATCTGTGCCAAGTCGCTCTTCAACCCTAGCAAATTAACATAATTCTCTGTATTTCCTTTCCTTGGAAATGAAGGCATTTTAAAAAGTGATGACACTGCACAGGAGAAAGCAAACCTTAGAAAAGGAGACAGATGTTACTGGATGCTGGCACACTGAACTCCCCTGCACCACGGCCCTGACACTCCTGCATGCAGTGATGTGTACTGACAGAATACTAGAGGCAGCCACTGCAAAGAGGCAAAGTCTGACCTGTCATTTTAAGGGTAGATAAGGAGAAAAGGACCCATGCACCCTGCAATTCTCTAGTAGTCCCATTGGTCCCTCTGGGCTACCCTCTGTTTTTCTTTACCCAAGTCCCATCCCCAGGGTTGACCAATAAGAGTCACACAATAGACACCAGAGCCTTCTGTCTTGGAAAGGTGTCTGGGCAATGGAAGTACCAGCAAGAGATGAATGCAAAAAGAGAGTAGGGTGAACCTTTTTTCCCAGAGTCCCTTGTTCCTAATTGGTCACTGAGTAACTTCATCTCAGCCCCCAACTGTAACAAGGTTCCAGATTTTAGCACAACTGTCCATGATGGATGTACTACTGAAGCCATAAAACTCAGCATGTAGATAGCATCACCTGCCAAAATGAAAACAAAAGCCTTATCCAGCAAAGTTGTCCATAGTTCTGGGAAAGTCCCTAAATGCACTAACCTTGTCTGTTGGCTTCTATAGCTCTGCTTCTAGCTAACTGTTCTTGCTAGCTGAAGCATGTTAATCCAGAACAAGTGTTTTGTGCTGAAAAGCTCACCCTGAGAAAGGCATGGTCTGGAATACCCAGTGTAGTCACTGGCCAGGATAATAAGGCATTCTATTGGTTTAAATCCCCATATCCAGGCATTCCCCTCTGGTGGATACTCCACAATACAACCCCATGGAGTTCTGAGATCTGCCAACCCCAGCCCTTTACCTATTAGGGTAACATGACCCCAGGAGTTCCTCTATACCAGCCTCATTTCTCTGAGCCTCCAGATCCATTCTGCACTGCTCCCATACACTTCTTCATAAAGGCAAGCATTATTGCTGGATGCCTCTGGTGACCCCAGGTCCTCAAGAAGCTGCCCGAGGTGTCCAGGTCGTTGGCTTCTATCACTTCCCTGGACCATCTTTCGCACCCCGAGCAACTGAGGAAATATCCTAGCCTGCCGGCTCAACACTCTGACAGGTGGCATTCTTCTGTACATGTTCAGTTGTCCAAACTTGATCCTCCACCAAAATTAACTTATCCTCTCTACCAAACCTGTTTATCACCCTGGGTATCCGAGATTGGCAGGTCTGCCCCGTCAGCTCAGGCTCCCAAGCTAGGAACAATACAGCCAGCCTCCTATCTTCCTCCATCGGCATCTTTAAAGTGGGTTCCCTTCTATCAATCCTAGCCACTGAATCAGAGAGTTCAGAGTCCTACATGGGATCTTCATGCCTACTGTGTAGTTGCCGGTTCTCTGTAACTGAACTGACCCTATATCCCTCTCCATGCTCCTCACACCTCCTCAGGCCTTCAAGTATCACTTCCATCTCCACACCTCAGAAGCAGATCTTCAGCTGCAGGGCAGTTCCACACCACCCTCCGAGACCTCCAGCACGCCCTACCCACTATCACTAGTGCATGCCTGAAGTGTTGCAGACTTTTCCACGTGTCCAGCACTCTGAGGACTTTATGGCAAGGACCTCTACTTTGTGAACACCATTTAGTCATCAAGTACCAGAGATACAAGAGATACAGATAGCAGGCCGTTGATGATTCTAGGTCATAACAGGGATTCAAAAGCTCCCATCCCACTTACCCCCTTACCTATAAGCATGCATACACCCGCACATTCACTTTCAAATCTGCCGAGTGTTTGTCGCCCTACGCCTGCACAAAAGAAGCTGTAGTAGTTATTCTGCAGTGTTCACCTGACTGACTCACATAGGAAATCTCTCTCTCTCTCTCTCTCTCTCTCTCTCTCTCTCTCTCTCTCTCTCTCTCTCTCTGTGTGTGTGTGTGTGTGTGAGAGTGTGAGTGTGTGTGTGTGTGAGAGTGTGAGTGTGAGTGTGTGTGTGTGTGTGTGTGTGTGTGTGTGTGTGTGTGTGTGTGTGTGTGTGTGTTTTGAAAGAGGATTAATCAGGAAGAAGATCCAGTCTGAATGCTGGCCCATCTGCCTTACTGGTTGGGCATCTAGACTGACTATAAATGAGAAAAGGAGAGAGGCTGAGCATCAGCTCTGATCACTGGGCATCCCGATCCACTCAGATGTGAGCAGCAGCTCTCACCACGACACCCTAAGGGACTGAACCTTCCAGACCGAAAGCAAATCCCTTCCTACCTTCCGCTCCACAAGGAGCTCTGTCCCAGTGGTGTGGTGGCTGAGAGGGAAGGATGAGAAGCTGACACCTCTTCAGCGTGGTCCTGTTGTACTGATGATGTCTTCCAGCTCTTTGCTCGAGACCCCTCCTCTGCCACTAGGCTCCTTGTCCCCAGTTCTCCACACGAAGGGTAGGATGTGAAGCCACATTTTCCTTCACTCCCCACAGAAGTCACAGAGTGCTCTGCATGTGCAGGTCTTCCCAGCCAGCGCACCACAGTTTGTAGACATTGCTGAATTATTAGCACTACACTCATGTTGTAAAGCACCTAGTCTAAACTGCCCCAGAACTAATTAAATCTCAGAATGCCCTGGAGAGTCAAACATTATCAACCACATTGATGAAAGGCGCAGAGCAGTTGTCAGAACAGCACACTGATAGGGATTAGATTCTGGGACTCTGCCACCAATTTGTTCCACCCTGCTAATACAGCAGTTCAGGAACCTTCCCAGCTCCACAACAATCCTCTCTAACCTGCTGAATATGCATCATCCCCTCCCTCTTCCCTCGGGCTTTCTCACACCTCCCTGTCTCTCTTGTGCTGAGGGAAGACAGGTGAGCCCTGCTTCTAACAGGTCCACAAAAAGATTTCAATGGAAATGAGAGCAGGACAGGCAGAGGCCTCCATGTAGCCTGCCCCTCCCAACTCTATGTGTACAACGAGTGTGCCACCTGGCCTCCTCTCACGGTGTGCATGCTCCTGCTTCACCTTCAGGCTTGGCACACACCATCAAGCAGCAACTGCCTGCAGACCTTTTACACTCGCCCATCCCCGGACCACCACTGCATGCTAGATGGCAGGAACTCACACCCCACAAACTACTCTGCAGAAGACCCCTAAGATGCCCATTAGTAGGATGGCCCTGCCCTCCACATATGCTTCACTCCTCCATTGTACTTCCTGTATCTGCATCCCTGTTCTGCTCCCCAGACACTCAGCTGCCCAAAGGATCGGATGTGTCTAACTCATGTATGAAACCCAAAGGCTACCTTGGCACCCAACAGCAGCAGCATAAGCTCAGGGATAAACAGAGGAAAGGAAGTGTGTGCCGCGAAGGCTCGCTTAGCGCTGAGCTACAGCAGACTTCCTCAACATCTTGGGGGCCTGGGTAATTTATTACTGCCAGCAGGAGAATGCAGGCGAGAAGGATGGACTGAGCAAGGGAGTCGAAGCTGCCAGCCCTGGACCATCTATTCCAGGACCTCCCAGCTCAGAGAGACTGCCACAGGGGCACAGGGCAGTCCTTCGGACAAGGCTTATAATAAGTAGCAGTTGCTTGTGTCGGGTCCAAAGGAAAGTGTACTGGCCCTCATTCTGGGGTCCTGTTCCCTTCTACCAAAGGAGCCATTTCCTCAACACTATCAGAAGGGACAAACAGCTATCTTTGGTTCCATTACTATACCAAAGTGCATGTTAGCCTTCAGGTTCACTCATCACAAGCACCTGTGGCTATCCCTGTCCCCTACCCTAAACTTCTCCAGCTCATTGTCTGTTCCTCACCCAGATCCTCACACCCCTTCTGGACCTGTCATAGCTACAGCAAAAACCGTCCCCTCAAGCATACTCTGGAGTCGTTGGTTACGGTCTCCATTTATAAATCTGGTACAGAAACTCTCAGTTCACATACACGTGCTTTTCGGCTCAGTCAAGGCCAGTGACAGGAGCTGCAATACATGCACCCCAGCCCTGGCCTCTTTACACTGGAAGAGAGCAAGCAGCCCCCTGAAACCAGCCAGTAACAGGGTCATCAATTCACTTCTTCTGTCTCCATCATGTGCATCGACTGTGCAGGCCTCCACTGCACAGTCCTCAGAGCACACAGCCTTCAGTTGCCTCCAAGATACGGACAGAGCCTTCCTTTCTAAAGTAGTAGTTCAGAATCTTCTGGGGAAAGATTTAGTGGGTATCCCAGATCCTTGAAAATACGCCCAAGCATCCTTTGCTCCAAAGGCAGGCAAATGAGCCAAGACCAGCATTGCAGTTCACTGCCTCCTAAAGACTGTGATCCTTATAGCAAGAGCAAGATCGTGGGAGTCTCAGAGATCGAGACCCAACTCCTCACTTCCAAATGCACTCTCCACCCAGACTTAAGAAAGTCCTGTAGTCTAGCAGATCCTCCATTTTTTTAACCCAAGGGAGGAGAAGACGTTCCCCCAGCATCCAGAGCCTTGCTCAGGTGGGCACAGTGACTGTAGTGCCAGGCTTCCCAATCCCTCCACCTACATTTGTGGAACTGCACTGAGTGGGACACTCAGGCTTCCTTCACCTCTGGGGACAGCCATCCCAGTCTAATCTTCCAGGCCCATGGAAGCTTCCCTAAATACCCTAGAGCTTTCCACATGTTCACGACTCTAGATGCCCAATTCCCCCTTTCTCCAGGCCACAGCAGGAATGAGTGGGATGGTCCTGTAAAGAATCAGAAGCCTCTGTATCCACAGACCCTCCCCATCCCCAGCATGTCTCTGCTGTAGGCCCTGTACTCATACTCATCAGAAAAGGACAACATAGCTGGCCAAGGGGGCTGAGAAGACTTTGCAGGAGGCAAACACTGAAATAATCTAGGGTACACTCACTGCGACAAACAGCCCAGTCGCAGAACATGGTGAGACGGGCCAGGCCGGCAATGCTCTAGGTGGTGGGTCATGGGAGAAACGAAGAGGAAGCACAGAGCCCTCTATGTTCTGCATACGCTAGACAGGTTCTTAGGGCCAGAAAGAGAATCAGAAAGTCAATGACTGGCCTAAAGCCAACATAACTTCTACAGGGACATGACAAAAGACTAGGGGTGGGAGGAGGTCATAGGTCAAGAATCCAGAAGTTGCTGGAAGGACAGGTCAACAGAGTTCTGCTCAACAGGAGTGGCCTGAGCCCCCATGCCTACGGGCAGAATCAGGCACAGTTCTGTGATGTGAAGAAGAGAAGGGCATTAGAGCACACTAGACAGGGACAGCAGGAAGGCAGGAGGGCTGTAGAAATGAATCACTGGGAACAAGAATCATGCTGGGCCACAACACTATGTAGCAGTTAGCTGTCAGATCAAAACATTTCAGGTGCCAGAGAAGCTCCTGAAGACAGAAAGATCTCAAACTAGCTTCTGGAAGTCCCTGAAATTATCCAGACTCAGTAGCCCACACCCACCCTTCCAGAGTTAACAATAAAGACTGCTGAGAGTCCCTCTCAGACAAGCCACGGATTCACACAGAAGAGCCTTAGTCAAGCCCACACACTGAAGCAGAAAGCAGCCAGCCGCTGAAAGCGGACTAGACCCACTAGCCACGGGGAAGGACTCTCCAACCTGCCGAGCTGCCTGCAGGATACACAGTGTGCTCTACATTTTCCACTTTTATGACGTGGGCTTTGGTGGTACATTTGCCTTTGAATCATTTCTGCTCCTATACGTAACTGGAATAAAACTTATTGGTTCACCAAGTTGAAATTTGTGGGTATCCATACTTTGGTCTCCCTATCTAGGGTGTATCTAGGGTATGTGTGTTGTGCCTCTACAGGAAAAAGTCTGACACACAACACACATCCTTACTATGTGGTGCCCAAGGCTGAGTGCAGTTGGACGGCTACTGGTGTCTGTTCCTGAAGGGACCCCAGCCTGTCCAAGGGCTCTGGCAGGCCTTGCCCTTCTCCCTCGTTCCCTTTGCCTTGCTAAAAACTATTAGACTGCATTCCTAAAGATAGCTCCCAAAGTCTGTTCCCTTATGTGGACACGTTTTCCTCCTGAGGATAACTACCAAAGTCTAGTTCTCAGAGTACTGAAGTAATGGAGCCCCCTTTGGCTCACCTAATTCACATGCCCAGTTAAAATTAAACACGGTATCCTAGCACAGTGCCCCTTCACCTTTATAAACCGCCATTTGCCTAAGGGCCACATCAGGCTCCTCTCTCCGGAGGCAGTCCTTTGTCCTCTAAGAGGACAAATACTCCTTCCTTCTCTCCCCTGGCCTCTTCCCCTTCTCCCTCTTCTATCTCCTGCCTTTGTCTTTTATTTTCTGTCCTTCGTTCCTCTTGGGCAAACAAATCTCCTTTGTGCTGAGAACAGTCTTGGGGTGTCCTAGGCTGCTATCTTTTCCTACGGTTCCCTGAGTTGTTAGAAGGAAAAAAAAAAAGGCAAGGAACAGGCAGCAAAAAGAAATAGCCAGCATCATCACTGATTTCCCAAGGAGAAGCATGTGCTGCTCAGAAGGCCGCAGGACACACACCGGTGCCACCTGCAAACTCTCAAATGCAGCTCAGAGCCATCTTCATCAAGTCTCCAGCAACTGTCACAAGCAACTGTGTGTCACAAGGCAACTGTGTGTCACAAGGCACAGAGCTGAAGGAAGTCCAGTCAAAAGCTCCACAGAGAACACAGGGTATCTTCGAGAAGACCTGGAAACCACCGTGTGTTCTTCCATGGGAATGTCTGACAGAAGCAACGGGGAATTTTACAGTTCTCTTTTCAGGGAATGACCCCAGAAATAGGAAACTTCAGGGGCTCAGAAGCCACATTCACGAAGCTTGACATATTGATTTCTGTAGGCTGAAAAATGTTTTTCAAAAACACCAGCTGTTCCTTATAACAAGAGGGAAAAAAAACCAAAAACCTCTTTTCCCAGTTCTTCTTACTATTGAAATGCAGAATAAAATAAATAAATGTTGAATACATATTCTAAATGTTATTTTAACTTTCCAGGGTTCAAAGGAGAGGAAAAAAAACACTTATTTTGTTTTTTTCTAATTGTCTTAACAAGCTCTGGAGTCAAGGTCAATTTCTGAAATGTCACTGAAGTGCTCTGTATAGTGCATGTACTGGAAGAATTATGTGACTATTTTCCGACTGTAATGCTATGCTTGGCAGCTGAGGGAGCACCGTGCAGCGTGTGGAGCTCAGCCCTAGGCAGCTGGGCATTCGGCCACTTTGACATACCTGCGAGGCGGCCACCCAGACCAGACACGGGGAAAACAATGAGGCTCTACCTTCCCGTTAGGTATCTGTGAAATTAAAGTCCTTTCAGGCCACCTGGATCAACGAAGGATGAGGCTATTTTCCAGAGGGCTTATTACTGTGTACACTGATAATCCTGTGAGGAGGACAGTGCCTGCCTGCCTTGCTACAGTACTGCCTAATTATCACAGAGTGGACTGCAAACAGCAGGAAGCTTGCAGAGGAACTTTGATTTCTTACTAAGGTAAGGTACCCCTCCTGCCAGAGGCATGGGGAAGGAGTGTGCTCCGCCTCCCTCCTCTGCCTCCCTCCTCTGCCTCCTTCCTCCGCCCCCCTCCTCCACCTCCCTCCTCTTCTCCCTCCTCCACCTCCCTCCAGCAGAAATAACACTGATTTTTAAGGCAGGAATGTGGTAGCACAGGACACAGCCTGAAAGAGCAGGTCTTGCTCCTCACAGCTCCCCAAATGAGTAGGAGACGCTGGATAAAAAACTTGGCTATACTTAAATTCCTCAGGGACTAAACTAGAAAAGGAGTTTATAAACGCCCAGTTTTTAACCAATCTTACAGAATCACATACTGTGTTGTTCAATTTACACAGCATTCTCAAAATAACAAAATCACAGCTTTGGAGACTAGATCAGTGGGCGCCTGTCGGGTGACCAATGTGGGTAAAGGGGCAGCAACAGGTGAGCTTTGAGGGAACAAGGCAACTCTGCCACCTGCTGGCAGTATGGCGCACAAATCTATATGGGCAACAAGTGACTGGAACCACAGGGCACCCTGGGAATCTTGATAAGCCTTAGCTTTGTGTGAAGTTGGGGGGACATGGGGCTGGTTTGCACTGCCTTTGCAACTCCAAAGTACAATGTTTATTTTTAAGGGTTTTTTAGACTTTGAATTGCAAGACCGCCTTCTCTGTAGGCCTTATATTTTTAAATATTTCATTAACTAAATAATACTTATTAAGAATTTCTTTACATATGTATTGGCCGTGTGTGTGTGTGTGTACGCGCGCTTATGTGTATATTGCCTTACTTCTCAAGTTATGTAAAAATAGAATTTCTAAATTATAACTTTCAAATATATAGACTGAATGAAAGCACGCCATAAACAGAACTATACAGAAGTATATTTCCATCACTGGAAGGCATGATGACAGCTATCTATGCTAGGATAAAAAAGGGTAAAGAATTCAACATCACAAAGAAATGCAAGAGACATTAGAGAATAAACAATAAACTGTGGGAAATATTTTAAGAACACAGGACAGTCCAGATGCAGTGAGTTAATGGTCTGAATGAGGAACACCCCAGCCATCTACAAACACAAGAGCCAACGGCCTAGCCAAGTACATTGGGGTGAGTAGCTACAGATTACGTTTTAAAGCATGCTTTGCATGAGAACAGCAGGATAACTACTAACTCAGTGGAGGTCAAGAGGACAAAGGCAAGGTGGACGCAGCCTCAGCTGGAAGGAAGCAGGGACCTGAGGTGTCAGGTCACTCTGACAACACCCAGACATGCTGAGAAGTACAGCAGTCCTTCTTCACCCCAAACCTGTGGGATGAGGTATGTACCTAACTCAAAATAACATGTAAAGACAATGATAGCACTGCATGTTAAATACTACATTAACTAAAGCCCCTGAACTATAGGCCCACACTTATGTAGAAATGTCATATGGCTTTTAAAAGTGACAACAGTTGGCACTTTCTGCTTGTTTGGGGCTGGGATACCCAGCAAAACAGTCACAGTCTCGTATACAGGCTGTGTCATTATTTTTCAAGCTGGGAGTATGACACATTCCTATAATTCCAGCACTACAGAGGCTTAAAGAAGCAGATCTCTTTGAATTCAAGGCCACCATGGTCTACACAGATATCATCATGGGGAGCAGTCTTCTCTCCTAAGGCGTACCACCATGTCTTCCTCTTGAGGTTGGCAACTAAATGAGACACTCACTATGGAACTGAGACTCACCCCTGCAATAAGAGGGGCTGGAAAACAGACTGATAGTGAAAAAAAAGTATACTCTTAAAATGGATACCTGGGAACAAACTATTTTATAAGCTTACTTAACATAATTATACACACGCATGCACACACAGGACAGGACACTATCAATAGGACAGAATGTCAGTCTACAGGTTAGGAAAGGAGTTTCAGAAACCCTACATCTGACAGAGAGTTAATATACAAAATTTATAAAGAACTTGAGAAGTTAGACAACCCAAATAACCCAATTTAAAAATGGAGTACAAAGCTAAACAGAGAACTGTCAACAGAGGAATCTCACTTAATGTTCAAAGTATTTAGTCATTAGGGAAATACAAATCAAAGCAACTCTGAGATTCCATCTTATACCTGTGAGAATGCCTGAGATCAAAAACTCCAGTAATACCAAATGCTGTTGAGGATGTGGAGCAAGGGGAACACTCCTCTATTGCTGATGGGAGAGCAAACTTGTACAGCCACTTTCGAAATCAATTCGGCAGTTTCTCAGAAAACTGGAAATAGTTTTACCTCAGGACCCAGCTATACCACTCCTGAGCATATACCCAAAAGATTTCCCACCATCCCATGAGGACATGTTCCCCACTATGTTCTTATCAGCCTTATTTGTAATATCCAGAAACTGGAAACAATCTAGATACCTTTCAACTGAAGAACTGATTTTTAAAATGTGGTACATCTACACAATGGAATAGAATTCAACTACTAAAAACAAACCATCATGAATTTTGTTGGCAAATGGGTTGGACTTAAGGCAATAAGAAGTAATGCCTGATACTGTATACCTGGCTAATTATCCCTGGTTTGAGAGTTCACAGACCCTAAAGGAGAAACAACTACTACCATGTCCCTAAATCAATATACCTTCTTGTTTTATTCTAAACACTTGTTTTTATATCCACTGGAGTGTAGCTCTCACCCTCATCAAAGAAGTTATGTTTTGCGACAGTCGAAGGCTATTGAGATGTACTATTGAGACGTACAACTGATCAAAAATGCAGAGAAAAAGTGAATGTTGTCTTAGGCAACCGTAGTTTTGAGATTTTACAGGCGCAGCATCTCTATCAAAGATACACTTACAGCAGGCATCCTGGTCCTTTGCCTCTTCCCGTCCCCCATTCCCCCCCACCCACCATCTTCTATAATTGCACTGTGGATATGCCAACTGATTCGAGCACCTCAAGGACACTTTCTCCAGAGACCTCCAAATAGCTCATCTGGTCTCAAGTGGTCAGCCCTAAACCCATTTATAAATAGGTAACACTATATAAACTTGATAGATGCTACACACACACACACACCATGTGTACATGTGCATGTATTTAATATGATAATTATACAAGATGAAGGCATGACTCCCAAGACAGAGATTAGGAAAGAGTTGGAGAAGGGAGGAGGAAGTGTGAAAATGATGCAAATATCGTATGCTCATGAATGAAATTCTCAAAACAATAAAGAATTGTAAAGATATGGTTCAGTGGTTACAAGCGCACACTGCATCCAGAACACAACATCAGTTCCCAGTGCCCATGTAGGCAGCTCACAACTACCTGCAACTCTAGCTCCAGAAGATCCCATGCCCTCTTCTGTCTCCTATGGGCACCGACATACATGTGACAAACATTCACAGACACAATGATATACACACACACAACAGGTACACAGTCACATACACACATGAATAAAATTTTAAAAACTTTAAAAGTACATCTGCTAGCCTGGAGACTGCAAGGAGCTCTCAGAAGAGTCCTGACAAGATGTATGGGGCCAAGGGTAGAGTAATGCCTTTACTCCTGGACAGTGTCACGGGCACCTCACCTGCACTCATAGATTCAGTTATATTTGCCTCCTCGGAATGTCCTGTGTTGTGAAAAGGAAACCACAGGACGAAAGAGCTGGCACAGTCAGCACCTGGCAGGACCAAAGATCCGAGCTCATCCCAGATTCCACAGTAAGAAGCTTTTTCAAACACAATCGTGGTAGCACGCTCTTAGAATGTCAACACTGGAAGGCAGAGACAGGCAGAGCCCTAGGCTTCTCTGGCCAAGCAGCCGAGCCTATTCCATGATGTCTACTCTTAGTTGGCAACTTGACTATGTCTGGAATAAACTATAATTCAGAAATGGAGGGCAGGCCTGTGAGAGATTTTCTACTTGGTCTGAAGTGGGTGAAATCTATTTCTAATCCTGATCTTTGAGGTAGGAAGACATAAGTCTTTGACCTGAATCTTGACATGGAAAGACATACCTTTAATCTGGGCCACACCCTCTACTGGAAGCCTGTATAAGGACATGGAAGAGGAAGTTGTCACTCTTTGCTTGCCTGCCCTCACCTGGCTAGCACATCCATTCTTCACTGTGACTGGCGCCTACTTCAAGATTCCAATGTATACAGCAGACCAGCTGAAACACCCAACCTAGCAGGACTGAGCAACTACTAGATTTGTGGACCTTCCATTCACAGGTAGCCACTGTTGGATTAGCCTGTAAGACATTTTAATAAGTTTCCTTTTCATATGTAGAGAGAATTATTCCATATGGTCTGTGATTCTAGAGTACCTTGACTAACACAGAACTCAAAGCCACTGGGAGACCCTGTCTAGTAGACAGAAACTGAGGATCAATAACTAAGGACCCCTTCACCTCCCCATGCATATCTATATATACATGAACACATATACACATGAACATGAACACACACACACATACACACACACACCAAAAGTTAAAACATCCAATGCTGCTCCCAGACCTTTATGGGCATTAAGTTGGTGGGAGCTTTCTAGGGAGAAATATAGTAACATGTATTTTCTAACTAGGCAGATCTACAATCAAGAATTTAAACACATGCACAGACACATACGTAAAGACATTATAGTAAGTAGTTTATAATACACAAGAAAAATAGTAACACAAATTGTTACGGACCGTGCCCTGGCTGGTCTCAACCCTGAAATATGGGGACTGAAGAAGATGACGCTTCACATACCAGTACCATATGACAAGGTGTAAAAATAGAAAGATAGGTTCTAGGCCAGCTACATAAGATAAGAACTTATTACTGTGCCCCTAAATCAGGCCTAGGCATAGGAAGCAGAAAGAATTTAGTGAGGCAAAAGGCTGAAAGCCTGGTCCTAGGCACCTTCAGGATGGTCAGGATGTGGCAGGAGAGAGCCGTGGAGCCACAGCATCCGGCACGACAGAGAACTAGTTCTCAGAAGGAGCAGGCAGGAACCAGCAAGGCTGCCTTAGCCAGAGCTGCTGAAGGTGCAACAAGAATTAAGTAGGGTGCGGAAAAGAAGGGAGGAGTCCATGCATATGTCTGTGCCTCCATGTAGTGTGTAAGAGAGACAGGCCACCGGTGAGATGGAGAAGCAGAGACACAGAGCGAGAACAGCAACGCCCATAACACACATCAGTGAATTACAGAGCCAGGGCTGGCTACGTTTCAGCTTCAGAGATGGGATGACCTTATCCTAAGCAACTTCTCCGTAAAACCTTCCAAATGACTTTAGGTTCCAAGCTGAGATACAGACACAGACACAGACACACACACACACACTGAGGGACAGCAGCCAGCCCACTGCCATGTCAGGGTTCTGCTAGCACACAAAGTACCAAGGGTCACATGACCACCTGGAGAGCACTTTAGGGAATTGGAAAGATGTTTTAATCAGTTGCCACAGATGCTGGCAATGAGCCTCAGCCACCCACCTGGACACTTGTTAAGTATAAACTGATGAATTACTTAATAATTCATCCAATCTGTGCTGAGATTTTGCATACCAAGCATCTTGCTACATCAGTGGGAGTCATTTACAGAAAAAAAAAAATTAAACAGTGATTCAAGAGGGTGGCCTGGGGTCAAAGGCCAGGTCCTCTTGTCACCTAACAGACACCAGGCAGATGTCTTCCCTCTTCAGTGTCCAAGTGTGCTGTCCTCAGAACATAGAAGGACAAATGAGCTACAGCCAGACGGCTAGAACAGCTAAGAGCGGCTGACGAACACAAGGTCTTCTGACATGGCGACTGCTATGCTAAGCTCCACAGAAGTCCTGTCTCGTTTAATACTCAAAGCAGTCCCATGAAAGAGCAGTGTTTATCCCTGTTATCAATGAAGAAACTGAAGCTCCATCAGGAGAGCAAAGCTGGAGCAGTCAGACTTGACACATGTAGGGCCCCACACTGCACACTGCACAGCCCAGCACAGCCCACCTTGAAGACACAAGAGAGTTCAAGCATCAAACAACCCCAGGCCCACAGCAGTGGCCCCGGCACCCTTGGTGTAACTCCACAACTCCTTCTAGAAGGCAATCTGCAAATGCGCCATGGTATACCCACCCCGTGTCATGCTGGGGGCCACCCTCAGCCACTTTATTTGCTTCCAAGTTGAAGTTTAGCCAGGAACATAGCCAAAGGAAGTCTTTCTTGCTGTTTTTCTTCAAGAACAGTTACCACAATCTAGTCTTTAGTCAACAGTGACTGATCAGCCTGCTTCTCCGCTCTATCTGTCCACTGAGATATCACCTTACCTCACACTCAGGATTGTCTGGGTCCACTCTGTTCACATTAGAATGAATGTTCTTGATGACTGTCCTTCTGCCCGTCAACACTTTGCTTCCCAAAGCACCTCATTCTCCCAACACATGAACTCACCAAGGTAGAAACAGAGTTTCACCACTGCTGTAATCCCCACATCTCCTCCCCTGACCGGCACACCAGGGGTCTGACCTACTGCATGACATCTTCACCTTCAGGACTATTCTAAGATTAGTAAGCAACCACTGAAGCAGATGGAGAGGCCTGCTCAAGTACACAGCACTCCCAAGCAACAAGCCTGAAAGTAGGTGTGAGCTGTCACTGACCGCACTTGATAAAAACCTGACGCACAGCACTAACCTGCATCTCCATCCTCCTCACCCAGATTCAGCACAATGATGCAGATGTGCTTGCGCAGCTGGCGTGTGTTGGAGAACTTCCGGCAGCACTTGCTACACTCCAAGCTGGCAGGGGCCAGCCTGCTCCCTTCCTCTGGAGCCAGGGGACCGTCCTCACTGGGGTTCACAAGGTTTTCTACCACCTCCTCTTCAGTGCTGGGCTTCTTTGTGGAGCCCTTAGGCCTGCCTCTCTTTCTCTTCATAACCAAAAACTCTGTAAAAGAAACAGGGTAGGAGGCAGTTACATGAGGGGACAAAGCAGGACAGTTGCTCAACTTCTTTATGTAGAATGGTCATGGTTTTATTAAAATAAAAGGTCTGAAGCAGTTCCCCAAATTACCAGTTGCAAGCATCCTTAATGTTAATGTTGATGTATCTATCTACTAATGGTAATTGATTTTGCAATATGCTGCTTCAAGACTATCAACTGGACAAAACCTTTGCACGCACTCCTTCAATAAAGCTGGAAGGGCACAAGTTCATATTGTGGCTGGAAGCACACAAATCCTGTCCCTTACTGATCCCTGCTTCACTTACACCCAGTTCTCAGAACGTGCTTCAGGACTCATTTGCAGAAGAGTTTCAGGGCTGCTGAGAGGGACACATTCCTAATGTGTTACACAACTATTCTGATTATGTCAAAGACTCAAATTGTCCTGGCAAAGGGGAGGAAAAATTATTATAATATAAAGCCACAAATTACAGGGCAAAAGATAATAAAATATTTTTCAAGTTGCCTAGTGACCTGGGGATTTTTCAATAGCATGACCAGAACTGCTTCAGAGTGACATCCAAACCATGTTACAAAGCCTTCTGGTCCACTAGTGCTCCTCTCACCGTGAAGATACTCATCTGCAGACTGACGGCGGAATGAAGCAGGGAGCGGGGGAGTGGGTAGAAGGGCACATACAATCATGTGAACCGGGACTCATAAAGTTCTATGGATACGATATGCCTGGGAAGGACTCTGAGACAGTCCAAGAAGGGGTATGGCCCCAGACTGATGACACCCCCAATGCTAGATCTGTCGCTGAACAACCCCTCAGGGTTGAGGGGTCCTAGGGCATGGCACCATCTTAGATGAAGGCTTGGTTGTGGAATAAGGAGGACTCTTCCCACTCTCGATAAAGGTGCAACTTGCAATGGGAAACACCAGCCACCTTATTCAACTTAGCACTAAGGAACCCTTTAATTAAGGGAGTCACCCAAGCCCAGGGGGCAGGGAGGGAGACAGGAGCAGTCTGCAGGGCAGAGCAGCATGACTGTGGTGTTCTAACCAACACAACCCACTGCAAGCATTCAGGAACACTGGACACTGGACTGAGACAGGACCCTTCCTAGGAAGGGAGCACAGGGACAGAGCCTCCGCAGAGAGACAATGCCAACCACAGGTCAGCGAGACCTGAGGATCCAGGCTACAGCCTAGGCAGTCTGGACCATTTCAGACTTCAATCCATGTCACTAAGACATGCGAGGTGGGTAGATATGAGAGGAAAGAGTGCACACAAACGTGAAGACACACTAAGAGACCGGACAAAGCAGCCAGCAGACTAAAGCCCTTTGGTCCCTTTGCCAGCCCTAAATACCACCCCCCAAGGGCAGAGGCTGTGTTTGAGGACGACCAGCTGCCGGGCACTGAGAGTTCAAGGAAGGAATACAGTAGTGGAATAAGAACGCCTTTATGTCAACGTCTTGCAGACTTCCTATTATTATTCTTTAGAGCAGCCTGTGCAACCTGAAGGAACAGCACTTAATATCCAAGAAGGAGCATTAGCAGAATCTATAAAAGACCCACCTCACACCCACAGCTTAGCTGCACGTGACACTTACGAAAGTCTGTGGCCCAGCCCTAACCCCATGGCTAGCAAGGCCCTGTTGCACAGACAAAAGCCGCTCTCTGAATGCTCTGAGCATGCAGCTGTGTAGTCAAATTTAACCCATGGAGGGGTATGGTCCTCGCCCTGGGTGACCTGCAGGCCCTATGTCCTTCCTGATAGGCATGTCTATGTCTGTCTGAAAGCTTTGACTTAGGTGCCATGTGAAGGGGACTCTGCAACATGACAAGCAGCTCTGACCTCCAGATGGACGGAGGGAAAGGGCTTGGAAATCCCAGGAGGGAAGAGCTAAGTAGAGGCTGGGTGCACTGAAAGCTAGAGGGACTTCTGAGGGAGTCTTGGCCTCATCGCGCACCAAGGATGGGAGGAGGTGATGAGCCCGCATGAGAGCCACCTAGTCCCCGCCACAGTCCCACGCGGAGGCTCTTACTGTGTTCTGTAAGTTCCTCCAGCAAGCTGAACCTGAGGAAGAGCACAACAAGCCAAGTGCAGCTAGCCATTCAAAGAGGCTCAACTGTGGCTGGTGTCTTGTGGAAAGAGGTGCCCTCACCTGCAGGACTGGGAGACTCAAGTAAACCCCATGCTTTGACCAGGGATATCCAGGCACTTATGTGCTGGGCTGGGATGTGCTGGTGACACACAGTGGGAGCACAGCACAAGGAGCAGCAGGGCAAACTGTCTGTGAGTCTCTTTGTCAGTAAACTGGGTGCTCTGTGCAGGCAGAGTCCTCCTCCTGATTACACCCTGTATCCCTTAGCACCTTGACCAGTGTCCTGACCCCACAAAGCCAGACGAACTGAACTAATGAGCAGTATAGAGTCTGGTGGTTAAGGAAGAAATAAAATCAGCCCTGAAAGCTTCCAACATGCAACAGCGACAAAACTAATCTTCCATTCTCAACATCCATAATTCAGATCCTCGAAACCAATTAGTTAGCTAAAAATGAAATATTCATAAATGAGCTTGGAATAATTTAAGTTCTGAAAACAAGTTGCTGCTGTCGACTACCCACATTTTCATGAAGAGCTGTGAATTCTGGAGCTGGGAAGAAAAGCCAGCAGCCTCAAGTCAAAGCATCAGAACAGACGTGGCTGGGTGCCTCCTCTGCTCCTCCCTGAATCCCTTGCCTCAGTCTGTCACTGAGCTCTGGCCATTTGTCCTGAGTCTGTATAGGACGTGACTCTGTCCACTCATTTCTGTTCTAGCCTTCTGTTCCAGGCTTTTCCTGTCCCGAGTCCTTGTTGCCTAATCATTTCCTGGCTCTGAACAATCTGCCCCACAATCCTCAGACAAAGTATTGGGGAATGCTGTTCCCCAGGCATGATGTATCTCTTTGTCTTCTCAGAAGTGGAGCAGCTATGATTAGTCACACTGTCCAGACCCTCCTAAGATCGAGGCTGTTACCATCCCTCACAGAAGGGAGGCTGGGAAGGGCTCTTAACCCTCTCTTAAGATTCTGGATCACTCTACCCTACACCAGTGTCTCCGATGTACAAATCCCAGGAGGTGCTAGGGCACATGGAAGGCAGCAGATTAAAGGAAGGGTAGGCTCAATCTATGCAATTGTAGCAAGGCTGTCACCCACACAAAGTGTGACATTTTGGTAAAGGAGCTGTTTTTAGGTCATGCATGACCCTGTAAGTAACCCCTATAAGAACACTCTATGTTCTTATAAGAGAGCCCAGGAAACTCACTGGTTCACCAAGATAGACCTAGATGAAATCATATGTCTGGTAAGTCATTATTATTCTATTCTGGGTACACAAACATTGTTTATGTCTCTCTAGGAAAAGTAACACAACACCAGGCTTACTCTTGGCCCTTTAGCACATAAAACATACACATACACACACACACACACACACAAGCACACAGGCATGAAGGTATGCACACACATACAGCGTAGGGGGCTCCATTCTCTCCTCTGGTTCCCCTTACAATTTTCAATGCAGTTGTTCATAGTTTGTTGAACATGCAGATTTAACCCTGTCATCCTCCCTCCCACCAAGTCTACTTCCTTCCCAGCAGGTCAGACTCTAACGTACATCCTAGAAGGTGGTCTCATCCAAATCATAGCACCTACCTTTCGATGCTGCCAACAGCTACTGAGGCAGGACCAGCCATGTTCTCACTGTAACACCCACAAGTCCATGGAATGTGCACTCAACTACAGTACCCTAAGTCCTCTTCCTCTCCTCCTACTGTAAACCCTGAGGCTTGAGCTGCCTGTTAATTCCCAGGTCTTGCTGGTTCTTAAACAGAAGTGGAGAGGTGTAAGCAGGTAAGAAGCAAAATGGTCACTGGGTGACAATAGCCAAAGAGGCTTTTGGAGAATGAGCTGTGTCTTGTATCCTAAGTTTCAACAAAAGAAAGGGCCAGAGCCATTGTGTATCTGAGCCCATAAGTTCAACTCTCATTGTCAGAAAAATCACCTTTGTAGATCCAAGGTCAAAAGTCCCAGCAAAGAAAAGAAACAATCAGGTGGAGGTTTTCAAAATAAAACAAATAAACAAAAAAGCCCAACAAAATAAAAGAAAATAATATAAGCATTTCTTTGTACATCGTTCAAGTTTATGAGACTCTTTCCTACCTAGGATCTCATTTAATTTTTAACAAAAATATTTGTGAGAAGTGTACATTGAGCATAACTCACTCAGTAGGAAACAAATCAAAGACCCAGAGATTCCTGAGGCTTTGCACTTTTTCCAGAACCATTTTCTGGACATGTAGAGCTGTAAAGTGGGTGTCTTTACTCTCTACCACAGACCTTACTGCTGAAGTACCTCAGGCATGGCTAATGATAATCAGCTGTAAACATCTGGATGGACGCAGTGTATAGCACAGAGAAAATGCCTTTGAACTGAGCAGTCCTGGATCCAATCCCTCCACCTCAAGTTTCTAAGCACACAGATCAGTCTTCACCATACAGAGCCCCTGCTATAGATGTGGCCACGGCAATAGTAAGCAGTGTACTCAAGAATGGCTGGCAGGACGGCAACTGTAGGTTATTTCCCTATAGCTTGAACATTCTGAGTGACAAAATCCTAGTTAAGAGAGTACTGCAGATGGAGGTGGCACTACCTTTAATCCCAGAGCTCGGCAGGTAAGTTTCTGTGAGTCTGAGCCCAGGCTGGTCTGCAGAGCTAGTTCTAGGACAGCCAAGACCTCACAGGAAAACCCTTATCTCACCTTAACAAACAAAAGAAACAATCGAACCAAAACTCCCTCCCCACGCAGGCTATCATTAAGTAACATGGCTCCTAGACGTACATGCATCTCTGTTCACACTGACTCAGTGGATGCACTTCTTTGATTTTGTCTTTGAAAATAGCTCACACCCCAAGAAAGCAAAGTGGAATTAAGGTCACAGTGATTTTATCGTGGCCATCCAGTGCTCTTCTATGGCAGCTTGGTCTCTAGTCACTGTAGCTCCAGATACTGGAAAATCTGGAAAGGCTAACATTGTAGGGCCTGACAGTCAATCTCCCCCGACATTTATTTCCAAGCCAAGGAAGTGATAGGGGAGACAATGAATTATTTATCAGAACCTGGAGAGAAGAAGCCTTTCAGGTTTCTGAACAATACCATCCTCCTCTGTGGGGAAAGACTGCATCCTGTTCTACAGCACAGCTGAGGCGTCAGAAGGCAAAGGCCAAAGCTGTTTGCTCCCTGCAGTTTCATCAGCCATACTGTGGGAAGGACAGCCACAGTTAATAATGCTGATATGTATACCCCACAGGCACCATGCTGAGTACTGCACAGGCTCCCCTTCATGTAACCCCCAGAGATGGGACAGCAGCAACACTATCCCAATGACACAGTCAAGAAAACGGAGATAGACAGGGTAGACAGATGGTGTTAAGAATATTTGCAACTTCTTACAGAGAATATAAGTTTGTCTCCTAGCTCCCATGTCAGGTGGCTCACAACAACTTGTAACTCTAGGCCTATGGAATGTGATGTCCTTTTCTGGTTTCTGTTGGTACCAGCACACATGTGATGCATGGACAAATGACTGATGTGCCTATGTAACATATCAAAGCAGACACTGGCCACCAGATCACCCCAGCATCCCTCAGTCCCTAGCATTTTTTACAGGACCCTCCTGGCTGATGTACCCTACCCCCTACCCTAAACTTTTTCAGGCCAGGGGCTATATACTCCCTATATAATCCAATCATTTTGGTTACCTGCTCTCTTTGTACCTTTGGGTCTCCTAGATGCTATACCTGGTTCCCCTCGCTCCCCTCTCCCTTCCCCTTCTCCACACAAGACTCAGTCAGGGTCATGACAGCTCTGGGCTCTCCCAGACATGTCTGCCTCTGGCTGTTCTCTCCCCTTTGTCTATGATAAACCTTCTCCTCCACCACACCTAACAGGCAGTCATGTCCTTCCTTTTTTATTTATTGTTTTCATTCATTTGCTGCTGAAACCAGGGACCAGCCATATTCCATTTTCTTTCTTTCTTTCTTTTCTTCCTTCCTTCCTTCCTTCCTTCCTTCCTTCCTTCCTTCCTTCCTTCCTTCCTTCCTTCCTTCCTTCCTTCCTTCTCTTCATTCACCTGGTGCCAAAAACTCAGGACCAATCATCTTTTCTTCCCTTTTTAAATTTTTTTTTCTTTTTAAATTCAATAACAGGTCTAAAGTTTTTGACATCAATTTCCTTAGGAAGTCGTTTACCACAAGCCAGAGCATATGATTTCCACTTGAGCAGTCAAGACTTAGCACCCCTAAAGCATTCAGTCACTGTATTCACAATACCTCTTAGGTACTTTATCATCCACCAGAGAGGCACGGCTAACAGGCAGAGCACTTATCTAGCAGAGCAGCCAAGCACAAAGCAGACCCTTGGTCAGTGGGTGGTGAATGCACAAGTGGAAAGGAAGGGAAGGATGAAAAGAAGAAGAACACATTCCCCCTAAGGAGTCTGCAAGGGCTAGGAGATGAAATGCTGCTCTTGGAAGACCCATAAATTCTCCAGTACACAATGACCCAGTTCTCCATGTACACAGGACCAACACCCAAACACTGCATATTACAGTCTCTCTCTCTCTCTCTCTCTCTCTCTCTCTCTCTCTCTCTCTCTCTCTCTCTCTCCTCTCTCCTCTCTCTCTCTCTCTCTATCTCTCACACACACTCACACACACACACACACACACACACACACACGCACAAGCGCGCGCGCACACACACACAAGCATGTTTTTGCACGCAGACACCAGAGAGAATCAGTGATACTCAATCACTTGGCAATTTTGTTTTCTGGATCACAGCTTGGAGCACTGCCAGAGACTTGATTTGCAAGACGGAAGGAGTGAAAGGTCATTTTGCAGTGCACATCCTTGATGAGTAGAAAAGATTACAGGGCTATCAAATAAAGTAGAGGGTTTAGGAGTCTTCATGTTATAAAGGGAGAAAAAAGCAATAAATCAATTACTACTCAGTTAAAATTTTAATTAAACCATTTCAAGTATGTCTCAAGTTAAAATGAGTTGTGAAGGTTAAACCTGGGTGGCAGCCTTAGGAGAGGAACAAAGCCTGGGCGAGCTTCAGACTTTCACAAAGAGAAACAGAAGAACATGGAGCTCCTAATAAAAGACTTCGGGAGAAACTCTCTCATTGTAAGAAGATAGTTTTAATTAAAGTCTTAAAGAATACTTTTTAAAATTAAACTATATAAGCAATTAATCTATTAAATACAAAAGGACAAAATATACTAAAGAAGAATTTAGTCAAAAGTAAATTGGAACATAGAGAAAAGTGACAGAGAAAACCAGCGAGGTGGTGACTCTCCACTGGCCTGTGCTGCTGACGCTCCTCAGCATAATAACAAGGTTGCTCTTTTTATGATCACCATTATCCAGGACCAACATTAATCCAAACATATCAAATGAGCAATACCAGAACTAATGGAGTCCACAGCATGACGAACTCTCTAGGCATCATCTCTTCAACCTGCAAACTGCGGATTAGTCCTTCCATGGTGACCTTGGTCATAGGAATAAGTACCCAAGGATCACAGTGCTTATGACTACTCAATCTTTATTCTACTTAGTAATGGCTGCAAAGTGCAAGATTTGCCATGCTGGCAATTTTATTATAGACTATCATCTTAATTGTTCTGTGTAATGTTACTGTTGCTAAACTCTCAATATGCTGCATATGTATGGAAGGTGCAGACAGGTGGATCCTGAGAGTTTGCTGACCATCTAGCCAAATCAAAATGCTGAGCTCACAATTCAACAAGAGACCTGTCTCAAAACAATAAAACAGAGAGTAATAGAGGAATGAATAACATCCTGCTATTGCCTCCTCAGGGACATACAAAGAAAAATACCACACACACACACACACACACACACACACTCAGAAACATTAAACACAGAATTATGCAATACAGCCATTCCATTCCTAGATGCATACTTCAATGAAATGAAACCATGAATGCATGTGAAATCTGTGCATCAATGTTCATAGAAGCATTATTCACTCTAGCCAAAAAGCTCAAAGAAGCTAAATTGCCATTAATGATGAATGAACAGATAAAAGTATGGTTATGTCCGTGCACTGAAATGTTATTCATCCATGAAAAGGAATGAATGGCACATGCCAGCACATAGATAAATCATGAAAGCAGCACATTAAGTAAATGGAGCCAGACAAGAAGGCCACATTTTATGACTCCAGTTTATATGAAGCACACAGAGTGTGGGCATCCACAGGGACACATAGTTCTAGGACATAAAAGGAAAGGGGAAAATGGTTGCTTAGTGGTGCAAGTGTTAGTTTGATTTTGCTTTACAGTGAAGAGTATGTTCTAGAACTGGGTAATCATAATAACATACACATTTTGACCATGGTTAAAGTCATGGAAATGTATGCTCCAAAGTTGTTAATATGGCAAAATTTGATGTCAGCGTTATATCAAAAACAAAAGGTAAGTAAAAAATAGAATTAGCCATCTGAAAAATAGGTCATAAAAAACTTAAAATGCATAAAAGGGATGTAACCATAGGAAACACTAAAATGAATATAAAGACAGAGAAAACCTCACACATGCTCAGTTTAGCAAGCTTCAGGCATTTATTAGCATTTCTTCTGTTTCTTTTTATGTCTGTGATATTTCCTTCTATGGAAAATACCTAAGTCCCTTAACTTTTCTTGACAGCATATCTCTTCTCTCCAACTTTTAAACAAAGTACCAAGAACACTATATGCTGTGTATTTATGCAGGCTCTGCTCAGGCAAAGAGAGAGTGTACTCATTTAGAATTTTAACAGGTCTATCAGAATGCTCTGTGAGATAGACTGCCCATTAACATTACACCAGCATCTACTTTTCCATACTTATATCAACCAAGAACACCAGTATATGCTTAAGAGCTTTCTCTAATTTGATAATAAAAAATTAAGACTATGCATAGTTTTTTTTATTCGATATAATTTATTTACATTTCAAATGATTTCCCCTTTTCTACCCCCCCCCCCACTCCCCGAAAGTCCCGTAAGCCCCCTTCTCTTCCCCTGTCCTCCCTCCCACCCCTTCCCAGTTCCCCGTTCTGGTTTTGCCAAATACTGTTTCACTGAGTCTTTCCAGAACCAGGGACCACTCCTGCTTTCTTCTTGTATCTCATTTGATGTGTGGATTATGTTTTGGGTATTCCAGTTTTCTAGGTTAATAACCACTTATTAGTGAGTGCATACCATGATTCACCTTTTGAGTCTGGGTTACCTCACTTAGTATGATGTTCTCTAGCTCCATCCATTTGCCTAAGAATTTCATGAATTCATTGTTTCTAATGGCTGAATAGTACTCCATTGTGTAGATATACCACATTTTTTGTATCCACTCTTCTGTTGAGGGATACCTGGGTTCTTTCCAGCATCTGGCAATTATAAATAGGGCTGCTATGAACATAGTAGAGCATGTATCCTTATTACATGGTGGGGAATCCTCTGGGTATATGCCCAGGAGTGGTATAGCAGGATCTTCTGGAAGTGAGGTGCCCAGTTTTCGGAGGAACCGCCAGACTGCTTTCCAGAGTGGTTGTACCAATTTGCAACCCCACCAGCAGTGGAGGAGTGTTCCTCTTTCTCCACACCCTCTCCAACACCTGCTGTCTCCTGAATTTTTAATCTTAGCCATTCTGACTGGTGTAAGATGAAATCTTAGGGTTGTTTTGATTTGCATTTCCCTAATGACTAATGAAGTTGAGCATTTTTTAAGATGCTTCTCCGCCATCCGAAGTTCTTCAGGTGAGAATTCTTTGTTTAACTCTGTACCCCATTTTTTAATAGGGTTGTTCGGTTTTCTGGAGTCTAACTTCTTGAGTTCTTTATATATATTGGATATTAGCCCTCTATCTGATGTAGGATTGGTGAAGATCTTTTCCCAATTTGTTGGTTGCCGATCTGTCCTCTTGATGGTGTCCTTTGCCTTACAGAAACTCTGTAACCTTATGAGGTCCCATTTGTCAATTCTTGCTCTTAGAGCATACGCTATTGGTGTTCTGTTCAGAAACTTTCTCCCTGTACCGATGTCCTCAAGGGTCTTCCCCAGTTTCTTTTCTATTAGCTTCAGAGTGTCTGGCTTTATGTGGAGGTCCTTGATCCATTTGGATTTGAGCTTAGTACAAGGAGACAAGGATGGATCAATTCGCATTCTTCTGCATGCTGACCTCCAGTTGAACCAGCACCATTTGTTGAAAAGGCTATCTTTTTTCCATTGGATGTTTTCAGCCTCTTTGTCGAGGATCAAGTGGCCATAGGTGTGTGGGTTCATTTCTGGATCTTCAATCCTGTTCCATTGATCCTCCTGCCTGTCACTGTACCAATACCATGCAGTTTTTAACACTATTGCTCTGTAGTATTGCTTGAGGTCAGGAATACTGATTCCCCCAGATTTTCTTTTGTTGCTGAGAATAGTTTTAGCTATTCTGGGTTTTTTGTTGTTCCAGATGAATTTGATAATTGCTCTTTCTAACTCTGTGAAGAATTGAGTTGGGATTTTGATGGGTATTGCATTGAATCTGTATAGTGCTTTAGGCAAAATGGCCATTTTAACTATATTGATTCTACCGATCCATGAGCATGGGAGGTTTTCCCATTTTTTGAGGTCTTCTTCCATTTCCTTCTTCAGAGTCTTGAAGTTAATGTATATCCTGTTGGTCACTAATGATGCTTTCTGGGCATTGACAGGTGGGATGGAATAGATCCTCTAGGGGACCAGGTACATCAAAAAAGCAGAAGATGACAACTTCAAATGCCAACCCATTCGCTCAGCACTTGGTAAGAGGATTCACTGTGTACCAGGCCCTGAGCTGGGGCAGTGCGATCAAGTAGGGAATGGTCCGAAGCCATCTTTGGGGTAAGTGTAAGGGAGCAGCACAGGAATAGTTAACACAAGGCCAGTTAACAATTGCTTTGAGACTCAGAGTGATGTTTTAGAGCCCAGAGGAAGGGGCTCTAACCCCATACACGGCTAATGCCAAGTCCTCCAGGGTCAACCCAAACTGATTGAGGCCAAGAAATGTGCAGGAGTGAACTAGACAAAGCCATCTTTCAGGAGCTAGCATCTCAAGCAGAAGGTTGACCTTTGCCTTTCTGCCAATTGCTGCTTTCCCAGCAGCTAGATCTCAGGTGATGGGGGAGGGGGGAAGCGTCAGGCATCAGGGACCAGTGGTGGAGGGCCACAGCCAAAGGCAGATCATACAGTGAGGAAGAAGACGAGGTCTTGTGGGGAAGGGCAGAAGTCAGAATACACATCTCACAAACAACACACCTCCCTGTAAACTCAGAGGCTTTACTATCATTTTTCCCCATTCTTGCTTATAAAAGAAACAAAGCTGTAAAACTGTTTTTGTTTGACTCATGCTCCATTTCACTGTAGTAAGAAGATCTTAAGCAACACTGATGAAAAAGAACCTTTGCAAAAGCTTCTCTCACAAGCTGGGTATGGTAATCTACTGACTCCAGGCTGCTGGGTGCATTTGATAAAGAAACAACCCTCTCTCCTGCATTGATGCCTGTTGACAACCCAAACAGTCAGTCAGCATCAGCGTGGTTCTCAGGTGGAGCCTGTCCTCCTGGGAAGCCTCACTGAGCAGGGAAGCGCTTCTGTGAGTGTTCTGCACCCTAGCAGCTCCTCCCTGGGGTCAGGCAGGGAAAGAGCAGGAACTGAGGCTTCCAGGCCTTGGGAAATCAGTTTCTTCCAGGCCATGCAAGCTTTCCTCCCCTTTCCTTTTTCTTCAAACCTGAGTACCAGTCTGCTACAGGCTGGAAATGGCCTTGGCTAACCTTCCACTGAGTTGCTTTTCTGTGGGAGAGAGGATGATCTGTCCCATAAAGCCTCTGAGGGTAGAGGCAGCACAGGCACTCGGCATGATGACCCTGACCCAAGGGAATCCCTCCTCCCCTATGCCCACTTCTTAGTTTCCCATCATGCAACATGAACAGTAATACTTCTTGCTTCTCAACAATGTAATCATCTGTCAGACATACTTCTCCAGCACCCTCGGCCTTGGCCAGAGGGACTTATTAATGAAACATTTTTTCGTCCGGAGCCTTTCCTTGTTAACAGTGTCCGACAGATGATCAATAAGCCAGACTGTTTTGAATGCCAGTCTGAATATTCCCAGGAAAGAGCAACTGTATGGTGAAAGTGACTAATGAACCCCTCAATGAGACATTTGCCACCCAGCCTGGGTTTCTGCTAGGGAGGCTGGCTGCTGTCCCTCGTCGTGTATAAAGGGTTTTGTGGGGTATTTTTCTAAGTCTTGTCGGCAGCTGTCCCTTTTGCACTACATGTTTTCCTTTTTGTCTGTAGGGACCTAATTACAATGCCTAGATGGCTTCTCTAATCCATGGTGCCTGCTGTAGCTGACATCATTCAGGAGTACAGGCACAGCAACTGCAGACAGATGTATCTCGCTTTGCCCACCGACTGCGAACCTGAAAGAGTCACAATCTGAACCTTCCTTTAGGTTTACAATATGGGTTTGGAGACACTGTTTCCAAGCTGACAGATAGTAATTTATTGCTAGAGTACAAGACCTACCTTAATCCTCATTTGTGCGGGACCAGAAGGACAAGAGGTACACTCTCTGACTTAATCTGAATTCTTGTCTTCATTTCTCAGATAAGTAAAGCAAGGATTAGAAAATAAATTTCATTTGCTTTGAATAATTCAGCTGATAGGTACTAAAGATGAACCACTCCACACTTGTCAAAGGTCAGACTCCTGCTTTTATTCCACGGAAACCTGCCTCAAACATACATATATACATACATACACACACATATATACATATAGATACACATACTATATATAAACATATATATAAACACATACATATATAATACAAATACACATACCTATACACACATACATATATATAAACACACATACATATAGACAGATATATACACACATGCCTATATATATATATACATATATACATATACATACATATAATTACACATACAGACACATGCACGCACACATACTCACTCTCTCTCTCTCTCTCTCTCTCTCTCCTCTCTCTCTCTCTCTCATGTAACTGACTAGGTATTAGAGGAATACCTACAGAAGCTACTGGGTAGAAAATTCAAAGATCTGATCCTCCCACAAGATCTACATTCAGACAATTATTTGGCTCTGGAGTAGATTTTCAAGGTTTCTGCTGTGTCCATGAACCAGAGAGCTGGCCTCCTACTAACTTAGAGTGTTCTTGTATCAAGCCCCTGCCCAGCATGCCTGTGCTCCTTACCATCTCCACCCTTGCTTGGGTTGGGGTTCTCTGGAGTGTTCAGAGGCCTGAGGGGAATGATGACGTCATCCGCATTGACCCCTTCTCCCCCATGCTTCTCAGAAACGTGGGTCACGAGTTCTGACTGATTTGGTGAGAAAAGATTACAGCATTTACACATGAAGATGGCTGTGTTTTCTGTAGGAAGAAAAAAGAACAGGACATATTGTTATTTCTCTGTCATACAAACAATGATTATTCCAAAGAAGAGAGAGAGAGAGAGAGAGAGAGAGAGAGAGAGAGAGAGAGAGAGAGAGAGAGAGAGGAGCTTTACGTATTGTCATCCACCTGTGTTCCCTATGCAGACACCTCAGGTGGTAAGGAAACTCTCTTTTTCTGTATTTCAAAACTTTCTCCTCAAGAGACCAGCACAGACCTCCCTGTGACCCAAATCCACCCAGAAGCCCAAACTCCAGAAAAGCACAGTCAGTGGAAACACAACCGTAGTTTCACATGGAAGTTAACCTCAAGCCAAACCCTGCTCTCAGATAAAGGGAGGGGCACACTGGAGGTAACTCCGGGAGAGGCACACTGGGAGTGCATCCTAGCCAAACTGTCAGACCAGGTACAAGGAAGCCTGGCCAAGGCAACAGTCCCCGAGAACTAAGACCCTTGCAACAACGGAACTGAACCACTGGCTCCAACACCCAATGGGACAAAAGCTAGGAATGTATTGCTTTTTCATTTTCATTAATTAATTTATTTATTCACTTTATATCGATCACAGCCCTCCTCCCTCTTCTCCTCTCAGTTTCACCCTCCCATGCTTCTTCCCCATCCCCCCCTCCGGAGGTACCAACCCACCCTGGTACATTAAATCTTATCAGGACAAAGCACATCCTCTTCCACTGAGGTTGGACAAGGAAGCCCAGCTAGAGGAGGGATCCAAAGCCAGGCAAGAGTCTGAGTCAGGGGCATCCCTACTCCTACTGGTAGGGGACCCACATCAAGACCAAGCTGCACATCTGCTACAAATGTGTAGGGGCATAGGTCCAGTCCAGGCGTGTTCTTTAGTTGGGGCCTCTGTAGGTCCTCTTGTGGTGTCTTTGACCCCTCCGGCTCCCTCAACCCTTCCCAATTTTGTCCATAAGACTCCCTGAGCTCACCCTAATGTTTGGATGTGAGTCTCTGCATCTGTTTCCTTAGTCAATAAGGAAATGCAATCAAAACAACTTTGAGATTCCATCTTACACCACTCAGAATAGCTAAGAACAAAATCTCAAGGGATGGCACATGCTGGTGAGGATGTGAAGAGAAGAGAACACTGCCCCATGGCTGGTGGGTATGTAAACTAGTACGTACACCCTGAACATCAATTTGGCAGTTTCTCTGAAAATTGGGAATAGTTCTACCTCAAGACCCAGCTATACCACTCCTGGGCATACGCTCAAAAAATGCTTCACTACCCCAGAAGGACACTTGTACAACAATTCATAGTTTTATTCATAATAAAACTACCATAGATTTATTCACCTTTATTTATAATAGCCAGAAACTGGAAACAACCTAGATGTCCCTCAACTAAAAAATGAATAAAGAAAATGTGGTACATTTATTTACACAATGGATTAGTATTCAGCTATTAAAAACAAAGACATCATGAAATTTGGCAGGCAAATGGATGAAACTAGAAAATATTATCTTGAGAGAGGTAACCTATATCCAGAAAAACACACGTGGTATGTATTCACTTATAAGTGGATATTAGCCATAAAGTACAGGATAACCAGGCTACAATTCACAGACCCAAAGGAGCTAAATAACAAGGAGGACTCAAGGGAGGATGCTCGGCTGTCCCTCAGAAGGGGAAATCGCATAGACACTGGGAGTAGATGGAGAGGGAACAGGCTCAGAGCAGGAATGAGGAGGGGAACAGAAATGAGGATCGGGTATGGGAGGGGGTGCTGTGAGAGAAAAGGGAAATCGGTGTGGGGATCTCTGGGACAAGCTGAAGCCATGGAATGGGAGAGGCCCCTGAGAAGGTATAGGGGTGACCCTAGCTGAGACTCTTAGCAGTGCGGGATATGGAGACTGACGTGGCCACCTCCTATAGCCAGGCAGGACTTTTCAATGAAGGGAGGGGGACACCAACCCATCCACAAAACCTTCCACACAAAATTTGACCCACCAGGGATAAAGATGGAGTAGAGATTGAGGGAATGGCTAACCAATGCTAGCCAAACTTGAGACTCACTCCATGAGAGAGAGCTGACCTCTGACCCTATTAATAGAACTCTGCTGTGCGGAACGGGCGGCGGCGGCAGCGGCGGCAGCGGAGGCGGCGGCGGCTGCAGCAGTAGCTGGTCCAGCTGAAGGGCCATCAGCGGTGGAACCAAGGCGACACAGGGTCCAGTTAGGCCCTGCGCCCACGACCACTGACCTTCGCTGACCAGTCGGGCAGCAAGCAGCTGCGGTTCTGCGGAGCCTTTCGCTGCACGGAAGCCACTTCAGAACTCGGCTTCCTGCCAGTCAGGAAAGACTCACCTCCATCTTGATTCCGGGCTCCAGAGATCGGTCAGACTGAGGTACACAAACATAATCCTAGGCCCAACACCGCAGGGGTCTGATCCTGACGGGCGTTGGCCTGCACCCAGGCCCTGGGCTGTTTCGAGTGGCCATCGGGGCGCCAACCCAGCCAGGAGTTTTTTTTGCCCTGGCCAGCGCACGCGCCGCCATTTTGCCTACAGGAGCCAGAGTGCTCGGGAGGGAAGAGACTGCTAACAAGCGCAGCCTGAGGCTAACAAAACGGGGGTCTAGGCCCCAAAAGGCACAGGACTGACCCCAAGAACTGGGCGGCTTGGTGGGCCATCTGTGTGTCAACCCGCCCAGGAGGTTATTAGCACAACAGACTCTCCCGGTGCTTTCGGGGAGTGCGGACGCGCACGCCCGCCATCCAGGTCACCTGGCGGACCCAAATAACAGTCATAGCCCTAGGGGAACTTTGCTCGGACCTTGGCCTCCTCAGGGCCTGGGCGACAAGGCTAACCTAGTGTGCGCCAGCCCGGTTGGGGAAATCGGCTGCCCAGCGGAGTGAGCAGAACACAGGGGAGGTCACAGCAGCATACACCTTAAGAGCTCCCTGAGGGTGCACACGGACGGGTTCCATCTGGTCCACAGACACAATCTGGGGCAAGGCCTCAGGCAGAAGCCCTCAGGTCAACTCTCTCCGCTTCAGATCAGCCTGGGTGGCCACACCACATCTCCAGGTCCCTCAAGAGGCTAGTGGGGGCTTCCGGGCGGCCAGCTGGGAGAAGTCGGTGTGCTCCAATAAATCCTGCGGGCCCCAGCGGGAGCCTTCAGGTGCCTGCTTCGGGATCTGAACAGCCTGGACAACAGCACCCTGTCTACAGGCAGTGCAGGGTGTAAGCTGTGCACCAGAGGCCAATGGGGAAGGGGCAGCTTGCACTGGTGAGTCCAGCACTGACAAGACCAAGTAACACCAGTGAGAGCTAGATGGCAAAAGGCAAACGCAGGAACGTCACTAACAGAAATCAAGGCAATATGGCAACATCTGAACCCAATTCTCCTCTACCAGCAAGTCCTGGATACCCCATCACACCAGTAAAACAAGATTTGGATTTAAAATCACTGGTCATGATGCTGGTACAGGAACACATGAAGGACATACTTAAAGAAATTCAGGAGAAAATGGATCAAAAGTTAGAAGCCCTTGCAAGGGAAACACAAAAATCATTGAAAGAAATCCAGGAGAATACAAAAGCCAACAAGGAGGAAATGCAAAAAACACTTAAAGAAATACAGGAGAACTTTGGCCAACAGGCTGAGGTCATGAAAGACGAAACACAAAAATCTCTTAAAGAAATACAGGAGAACTTTGGTCAACAGGCTGTGGTCATGAAAGAAAAAACACAAAAATCTCTTAAAGAATTACAGGAAAGCACAAACAAGCAAGTGAAGGAGCTAAGCAAAACCATCCAGGATCTAAAATCAGAAGTAGAAACAACTAAGAAAACTCAAAAGGAGACAACTTTGGAGATAGAAAGCCTTGGGAAGAAATCAGGGGACAGAGATGCAAATATCAACAACAGAATACAAGAAATAGAAGAAAGAATCTCAGATGCTGAAGATTCCATAGAAACCATGGACTCAACAGTTAAAGAAAATGCAAAATGCAAAAAGCTTGTAACCCAAAATATCCAGGAAATCCAGGACACAATGAGAAGACCAAACCTAAGGATTATAGGCATAGATGAGAGTGAAGATTTACAACTTAAAGGGCCAGCAAATATCTTCAATAAAATTATGGAAGAAAACTTCCCTAACCTAAAGAGAGAGATGCCCATGAATATACAAGAAGCCTACAGAACTCCAAACAGACTGGACCAGAACAGAAATACTTCCCGTCACATAATAATCAAAACACCAAATGTTCTAAACAAAGAAAGAATATTAAAGGCAGTAAGAGAAAAAGGCCAAGTAACATATAAAGGAAGACCTATCAGAATCACAGCAGACTTTTCACCTGAGACTATGAAGGCTAGAAGATCCTGGGCAGATCTCATGCAGACTCTAAGAGAACACAAATGCCAACCAAAACTACTATATCCAGCAAAACTCTCAATCACCATAGATGGAGAAACTAAGATATTTCACGACAAAACCAAGTTTACCCAATATCTATCCACAAACCCAGCCCTAAAAAGGATAATAGGAGGACAACACCAATACAAGGAGGGAAACTTCACCCTGAAAAAAGCAAGATAGTAACCTTTCATCAAACCCAAAAGAAGTTAAGCAATCAAATTTAAAAAATAACGTCAAAAATGATAGGAAGTAACAATCACTATTCCTTAATATCTCTTAACATCAATGGACTCAATGCCCCAATAAAAAGACACAGACTAACTGACTGGATACGTAAACAGGACCCTACATTTTGCTGCTTACAGGAAACACACCTCAGGGTCAAAGACAAGCACTACCTTAGAGTAAAAGGCTGGAAGACAATTTTACAAGCAAATGGTCTCAGGAAACAAGCTGGAGTAGCCATTTTAATATCAGATAAAATTGACTTTCAACCCAAAGTCATCAAAAGAGACTCTGAGGGACACTTCTTGCTGGTCAAAGGAAAAATACAACAAGAAGAACTCTCAATCCTGAACATCTATGCTCCAAATGCAAGGGCACCCTCTTTCATAAAAGAAACTTTATTAAAACTCAAAGCACACATTGCACCTAACACAATAATTGTGGGTGACTTCAACACTGCACTTTCCTCAATGGACCGATCAGGAAAACAGAAACTAAACAAGGACACAATGAAACTAATTGAAGCTTTGGACCAATTAGATTTAACTGATATATATAGAACATTCTATCCTAAAACAAAAGAATATACCTTTTTTTCAGCACCTCATGGTACCTTCTCCAAAATCGACCATATAATTGGTCACAAGACAGACCTCAACAAATATAAGAAGATAGAACTAATCCCATGCCTCCTATCTGATCACTATGGAATAAAAGTGGTCTTCAATAGCAACAGAAACAACAGAAAACCCACATACACGTGGAAATTGAACAATACTCTACTCAATGATACCTTGGTCAAGGAAGAAATAAAGAAAGAAATTAAAGACTTTTTAGAACACAATGAAAATGAAAACACAACATACCCAAATCTATGGGACACAATGAAAGCAGTGCTAAGAGGAAAACTCATAGCCCTGAGTGCCTCCAAAAAGAAAATGGAGAGAGCATACATTACCAACTTAATGACACACCTGAAAGCCCTAGAACAAAAAGAAGCTATTTCACCCAGGAGGAGTAGAAGGCAGGAAATCATCAAACTCAGGGCCGAAATCAATCAAGTAGAAACAAAGAGAACCATACAAAAAATCAACAAAACCAGGAGCTGGTTCTTTGAGAAAATCAACAAGATAGATAAACCCTTAGCCAGACTGACCAAAGGGCACAGTATCCAAATTAACAAACTTAGAAATGAAAAGGGAGACATAACAACGGAAACTGAGGAAATCCAAAAAATCATCAGATCCTACTACAAGAGCCTGTACTCAACACAACTGGAGAATCTAGAGGAAATGGACAATTTCCTTGACAGATACCAAATACCAAAATTAAATCAGGACCAACTAGACCATCTGAACAGTCCCATAAAGCCTAAAAAAATAGAAGGAGTCATAGAAAGTCTTCCAACCAAAAAAAGCACAGGACCAGATGGTTTCAGTGCAGAATTCTACCAGACCTTCAAAGAAGAGTTAACACCAATACTCTTCAAACTATTCCACAAAATAGAAACAGAAGGAACACTACCCAATTCCTTCTACGAAGCCACAATTACGCTGATACCAAAGCCACACAAAGATCCAACAAAGAAAGAGAACTTCAGACCAATTTCCCTTATGAACATCGATGCAAAAATACTCAATAAAATTCTTGCCAACCGAATCCAAGAACACATCAAAACGATCATCCACCATGATCAAGTAGGCTTTATCCCGGGAATGCAGGGTTGGTTCAATATACGGAAATCCATCAATACAATCCACTACATAAACAAACTCACAGAACAAAACCACATGGTCATTTCATTGGATGCTGAAAAAGCATTTGACAAAATTCAGCATCCTTTCATGCTTAAAGTCTTGGAGAGAACAGGAATTCAAGGCCCATACCTAAACATAGTAAAAGCAATATACAGCAAACCGGTAGCCAGCATCAAACTAAATGGAGAGAAACTTGAAGCAATCCCACTGAAATCAGGGACCAGACAAGGCTGCCCCCTTTCTCCTTATCTTTTCAATATTGTACTTGAGGTATTAGCTCGGGCAATTCGACAACATAAGGAGGTCAAAGGGATACAAATTGGAAAGGAGGAAGTCAAACTATCATTATTTGCAGACGACATGATAGTCTACCTAAGTGACCCAAAAAATTCCACTAGAGAGCTCCTACAGCTGATAAACAACTTCAGCAAAGTGGCAGGTTATAAAATCAACTCAAGCAAATCAGTGGCCTTCCAATACTCAAAGGATAAGCAGGCTGAGAAAGAAATTAGGGAAATGACCCCCTTCACAATAGCCACAAACAGTATAAAGTATCTTGGGGTGACTCTTACCAAACATGCGAAAGATCTGTATGACAAGAACTTCAAGACTCTGAAGAAGGAAATGGAAGAAGACCTCAAAAAATGGGAAAACCTCCCATGCTCATGGATCGGTAGAATCAATATAGTTAAAATGGCCATTTTGCCTAAAGCACTATACAGATTCAATGCAATACCCATCAAAATCCCAACTCAATTCTTCACAGAGTTAGAAAGAGCAATTATCAAATTCATCTGGAACAACAAAAAACCCAGGATAGCTAAAACTATTCTCAGCAACAAAAGAAAATCTGGGGGAATCAGTATCCCTGACCTCAAGCAATACTACAGAGCAATAGTGTTAAAAACTGCATGGTATTGGTACAGTGACAGGCAGGAGGATCAATGGAACAGGATTGAAGATCCAGAAATGAACCCACACACCTATGGCCACTTGATCCTCGACAAAGAGGCTGAAAACATCCAATGGAAAAAAGATAGCCTTTTCAACAAATGGTGCTGGTTCAACTGGAGGTCAGCATGCAGAAGAATGCGAATTGATCCATCCTTGTCTCCTTGTACTAAGCTCAAATCCAAATGGATCAAGGACCTCCACATAAAGCCAGACACTCTGAAGCTAATAGAAAAGAAACTGGGGAAGACCCTTGAGGACATCGGTACAGGGAGAAAGTTTCTGAACAGAACACCAATAGCGTATGCTCTAAGAGCAAGAATTGACAAATGGGACCTCATAAGGTTACAGAGTTTCTGTAAGGCAAAGGACACCATCAAGAGGACAGATCGGCAACCAACAAATTGGGAAAAGATCTTCACCAATCCTACATCAGATAGAGGGCTAATATCCAATATATATAAAGAACTCAAGAAGTTAGACTCCAGAAAACCGAACAACCCTATTAAAAAATGGGGTACAGAGTTAAACAAAGAATTCTTACCTGAAGAACTTCGGATGGCGGAGAAGCATCTTAAAAAATGCTCCACTTCATTAGTCATTAGGGAAATGCAAATCAAAACAACCCTAAGATTTCATCTTACACCAGTCAGAATGGCTAAGATTAAAAATTCAGGAGACAGCAGGTGTTGGAGAGGGTGCGGAGAAAGAGGAACACTCCTCCACTGCTGGTGGGGTTGCAAATGGGTACAACCACTCTGGAAAGCAGTCTGGCGGTTCCTCAGAAAACTGGGCACCTCACTTCTAGAAGATCCTGCTATACCACTCCTGGGCATATACCCAGAGGATTCCCCACCATGTAATAAGGATACATGCTCTACTATGTTCATAGCAGCCCTATTTATAATTGCCAGATGCTGGAAAGAACCCAGGTATCCCTCAACAGAAGAGTGGATGCAAAAAATGTGGTATATCTACACAATGGAGTACTATTCAGCCATTAGAAACAATGAATTCATGAAATTCTTAGGCAAATGGATGGAGCTAGAGAACATCATACTAAGTGAGGTAACCCAGACTCAAAAGGTGAATCATGGTATGCACTCACTAATAAGTGGTTATTAACCTAGAAAACTGGAGTACCCAAAACATAATCCACACATCAAATGAGATACAAGAAGAAAGCAGGAGTGGTCCCTGGTTCTGGAAAGACTCAGTGAAACAGTATTTGGCAAAACCAGAACGGGGAACTGGGAAGGGGTGGGAGGGAGGACAGGGGAAGAGAAGGGGGCTTACGGGACTTTAGGGGAGGGGGGGGCTAGAAAAGGGGAAATCATTTGAAATGTAAATAAATTATATCGAATAAAAAAAAAAAAAAACTCTGCTGTGCTTGCAGACAGGAGCCTAGCATAACTGTCCTCTGAGAGGCTCCACCCAGCAGCTGATAGAGTCGCTTTCTGCCACTTAATTTCTACCTAAAACACTGTCACTTTTCATAACAAAACTAATTATTCCTAACATAATATTAGGCAAGGAGACATAATGAGACGAGAAAGAACTCATATTTCAATTTGATAAAAGAATTATAGATACAAATAAAATCATTATATTTAGGACCCAAAAGCAATTACAAGGCAGGGTTTTGTTGACATTTTTACATGTCTACTGAAATGGTGTAACTGATATGATACAAAAGACCATGGCTTTTCAACCAAACAGATCCAGCAAACCCAGGTTAAGTTTCCAGCTCCCATCCCTAAATACTTTAAAGTGCTGTGCCCTTGAAGTTCAGGTGCTCTCTCTCTCTCAGTGGCTGATGTCAGCGGACAGAGAAGGCCGGTACATTCCTAGGTAGCAGATACTGGGTGATCCCACCGTGCTCCAAGGCCGTGTTTCTTTCAGCTGCCCCTCTGCCTTGCCAGACAGCTGAAGTCACACGCTGCCCAGCTCCCCATGGGACTTACATGTCAGCTATCAGAGCTGGGTGCACCCACCAATACCACGGACCACCCACCAATACCACCGACCTCTAGGCCCTTGCACTGTGTCCTTTTAAGTAGTTGCCACATGTCTCTCTCAGTTTCCCTTTCTGCCCATTTCACTAGATACAGCCAGAGCAGCTCCTTCTCCACAGACCCCTGCTCGGCCTGCCTGTTCCCTCACCCATCTCAGGACTCTGCTGGTGTTCATGTCAGGATCGGCTTAGCCCTGGCATTCTAGTTAGCCTCACAGGCAGCATGCAGAACTGTGGGCAGCAGGAGGTGAGACAGTGCAGATGACATGAACCGTGCCACTTTACCTTTACAAAGACATCCCTGTCGCCTTTATCCAGCAAAGCAGGCCACTGGCCACATCATGCAATGGTCGAAGCACGCAGGCCCACCCCTCACACCCACTGGGAAACACTGCTTCATCTGGTTGCTTCTTTCTGAAGCTCACGCACTCCTCCCTCCCTGCTGGCGGGCCTGCGGACCAGTCCCCAGCTCTTTTATCTGAAAATGCAAACCTCTCTTGATCCCCACCTTCCAGCTTCATCTTTCTATTTCTCTTTGTAGCAAGAAAGAGAAAAAGAGCACGAGGGACCAGCCACTCAGCATTGCTGGCATAACAACCAAAGCCAGCCAGATACAGGAAGTCACAGGAAGGAGACCCTTTGTTGACTCACAGGAGAGATCTAACCACAAAGTGGCAGTGGAGGTAAGCACCTCAGAGATCAGTTCCTACCAAATACATGCAGCAGAAATTTAAGGGACACAGGACCAGCGGCGGCAGCAGCAAAAGGCGATGGCAGCAGCAGCGGAACAGAGGCGACAGGGACCAGGCAGGTCCTGCGCAAGCTACCACTGGCCACCACCAGCCAGCTGGGCTACTTGCGGCAGAGTTGCAGTGCTTTTTACCGCATTGAAGCCCCATTAGACTTCTGCCTCCTGCCAGCCAGTTACAAGAGGCTCTCCGTCATCTTGGCTCCCGGTCACCAGAGAGATCTGACAGCCCCAGGTACGCAGACATAGTCCAAGGCTAACATTGCTGTCAGGCTTTTGCCTGCACCTAGGCCCTGGGCAACTCGATGGGCCATCTGTGTGCCAACCCGGCCAGGAGGTCGTTTGCCCTGCAAACTGCCCAGCACTTGCAGGGGCGTGGGCCGCCATCTTGGCTACAGGACGCTAGAGTGATCTAAGGAAAAGAGCCAGCAAGCAGACATAGCCCGAGGCAAACATCGAGCAGGTCTAAGCCTGTCAGGCTTGTACCTGGGCTCAGGCCTGGGCGGCTAGGCAAGCAATTTGTGCACCAACCCAGTTGGGGGATCTTTTGCCCTGCAGAGGGATCAGGACTTGGAAAAGGCCCCATAGCATCCACCAACATCACTCCCTGAAGGAGCAAACTGGCAACACCAGATTCACAGAGACAACTTGGGGCAGGTCACACTAGGGCTCCAAGGGCACCCAAGAGGAGGGCAGCACATCAGCAATCTGTGCCAGGGGAAAGCCAGTAAGCCAGAAGTGCTGAAATAGCCTTACAGGCTCACAGGAGGTTCAAACACCAGCCAGTGACAACAACACTATCTAACACCAGAGATAACAAGATGGCAAAATGCAAACGTAGGAACGTTACTAACAGAAATCTAGGCAGTATGGCAGCATCAGAACCCAATTCTCCAACAACATCAAGTCCTAGATACCCCAACACATGAGAAAAACAAGATTTGGATTTAAAATCACAGGTCATGATGCTCCTAGAGGAACAGAAAAAGGACATAAATAAATCTCTTCAAGAAATACAGGGGAACATGAATAAGTTAGAAGCCCTTACAATGGAAACACAAAAATCACTTAAAGAAATCAGGAGAATATGGGTCAACTGATAGAAGCCAATAAAGAGGAAATGCAAAAATCACTTAAAGAAATGCAGGAGAAAGTGAGTCAATAAGCAGAATTCATGAAAGAGGAAACACAAAAATCTCTTGAAGAATTAAAGGAAAACAGAAACAAACAAATGAAGGAACTGAGCAAAACCATCCTGGATCTAAAAACAGAAGTAGAAACAACTAAGAAAGAAAAAAGGGAGACAACTTTGGAGATTAAAAAAACCTTGGGAAAAAAATCAGAATGCCAATATCAACAACAGGATACAAGAGATGGAAGAAAGAATTTCAGATGCCAAAGATACCATAGAAACCATTGACTCAACAGTCAAAGAAAATGCAAAATGCAAAAAGCTTGTAACCCAAAACATCCAGGAAATCCAGGACACAATGAGAAGATTATAGATATAGATGAGAGAGAAGATTTACAACTGAAAGGGCCAGCAAATATCTTCAACAACATTATGGAAGAAAACTTCCCTAACCTAAAGAGAGGGGTGCCCATGAATATACAAGAAGCCTACAGAACTCCAAACAGACTGGAACAGAGCAGAAATACCTCCCGTCACATAATAATCAAAACCCCAAATGTACTAAACAGAGAAAGAATATTAAAGGCAGTAAGAGAAAAAGGCCAAGAAACATATAAAGAAAGACCTATCAGAATTACACCAGACTTCTCACCAGAGAACATGAAAGCTAGAAGATCCTGGGCAGATATCATGCAGACTCTAAGAGAACACAAATGTCAGCCAAGACTACTATACCCAGCAAAACTCTCAGTCACCATAGATGGAGAAACCAAGATATTCCATGACAAAACCAAATTTATATAATATCTTTCCACAAAACCAGCCTTTCAAAGAATAACAGGAGGTAAACTCCAATACAAGGAGGGAAACTACACCCTGGAAAAAGCAAGATAGTAGCCTTCTTATATCAAACCCAAAAGAAGATAACCACTCAAATATAAAAATAACATCAAAAATGACAGGAAGTAATAATCATTATTCCTTAATATCTCTTAACATCAATGGACTCAATTCCCCAATAAAAAGACATAGATTAGCCGGGCGGTGGTGGCGCATGCCTGTAATCCCAGCACTCTGGGAGGCAGAGGCAGACGGATTTCTGAGTTCGAGGCCAGCCTGGTCTACAGAGTGAGTTCCAGGACAGCCAGGGCTATACAGAGAAACCCTGTCTCGGAAAAAAAAAAAAATTACAAAAAGACATAGACTAGCAGACTGGATACATAAACAAGACCCTACATTTTGCTACATAGAGGAAACACACCTCAGTGTCAAAGACAAACACTACCTCAGAGTAAAAGGCTGGAAGACAATTTTACAAGCCAATGGTCTCAGGAAACGAGCCTGACTAGCCACTCTAATATCAGATAAAATTGACTTTCAACCTAAAGTCATCAAAAGAGACACAGAAGGACACTTCTTGCTGGTCAAAGGAAAAATCCACCAAGAAGAATTCTCAATTCTGAACATCTGTGCTCCAAATGCAAGGGCACTCTCATTCATAAAAGAAATGTTACTAAAACTCAAAGCACACATTGCACCTAACACAATAATTGTGGGTGACTTCAACACTCCACTCTCCTCAATGGACCCATCAGGAAAACAGAAACTAAACAGGGACACAGTAAAACTAATTGACACTTTGGACCAATTGGATTTAACAGATATTTATAGAACATCTCATCCTAAAGCAAAAGAATATACCTTTTTCCTCAGCACCTCATGGTACCTTCTCCAAAATTGACCAAGGCAGACCTCAACAAATATAAGAAGATCAAACTAATCCCATGCCTCCTATCAGATCACTATGGAATAAGATTGCCTTCAATAGCAACAAAAACAACAGAAAACCCACATACACATGGAGGCTGAACAATACTCTACTCAATGATACCTTGCCCAAAGAAGAAATAAAGAAATCAAAGACCTTTTAGAATTTAACAAAAATGAAGGTACAATATACCCAAATCTATGGGACACAATGAAAGCAGTGCTAAGAGGAAAACTCATAGCCCTGAGTGCCTCCAAAAAGAAACGGGAGAGAGCATACACTAGCAGATTAATGGCACACGTGAAAACCTGGAACAAAAAAAAGCTAATTCACCCAGGAGGAGTAGAAGACAGGAAATCATCAAACTCAGGGCTGAATTCAATCAAGTGGAAACAGAACCATACAAAGAATCAACAAAACCAGGAGCTGGTTCTTTGAGAAAATCAACAAGATAGATAAACCCTTAGCCAGACTAACCAAAGGGCACAGAGACAGTATCCAAATTAACAAAATTAGAAATGAAAAGGGGGATATACAAACAGAAATTGAGGAAATTCAAAAAATCATCAGATCCAGTACAAAAGCCTATTCTCAACACAACTGGAGGATCTGGAAGAAATGGACAATTTCCTAGACAGATACCAATTACCAAAGCTAAATCAGGATCAGATAGATCATCTAAACAGTCCTATAACCCCTAAAGAAATAGAAGGGGTCATAGAAAGTCTTCCAACCAAAAAAAGCACGGACCAGATGGTTTCAGTGCAGAATTCTATCTGACCTTCAAAGAAGGCCTAACACCAATACTCTTCAAACTATTCCACAAAATAGAAACAGAAGGAACACTACACAACTCCTTCTATGAAGCCACAATTATGCTGATACCAAAACCACACAAAGAACCAACAAAGAAAGAGAACTTCAGACCAATTTCCCTTATGAACATCTATGCAAAAATATTCAATAAAATTCTTGCCAACCGATTCAAGAACACATCAAAACAATCATTCACCATGATCAAGTAGGCTTCATCCCAGGAATGCAGAGATGCTTCAATATACAGAAATCTATCAATGCAATCCACTACATGAACAAATTCAAAGAAAAAAAACACATGGTCATTTCACTGGATGCTGAAAAAGCATTCGACAAAATTCAGCATCCTTTCATGCATAAAGTCTTGGAAAGAACAGGAATTCAAGGCCCATACCTAAACATAGTACAAGCAATATACAGCAAGCCGGTAGCCAACATCAAACTAAATGGAGAGAAACTTGAAGTAATCCCACTAAAATCAGGGACTAGACAAGGCTGCCCCTCTCTCCATATCTTTTCAATACTGTACTTGAGGTACTAGCTAGGGCACTTAGACAACATAAGGAGGTCAAAGGGATACAAATTGGAAAGGAAGAAGTCAAACTATCACTATTTGCAGATGATATGATAGTATACTTAAGTGACCCAAAAAACTCCACCAGAGAACTCCTACAGCTGATCAACAACTTCAGCAAAGTGGCATGTTATAAAATCAACTCAAGCAAATCAGTAGTCTTCCTATAGTCAAAGGATAAGCAGACTGAGAAAGAAATTAGGGAAATGACACCCTTCACAATAGCCACAAACAATATAAAGTACATTGGTGTGACTCTGACCAAACAAGTGAAAAATCTGTATGACAAGAACTTCAAGTCTCTGAAGAAGGAAATGGAAGAAGACCTCAGAAAATGGGAAAATCTGCCATGTTTGTGGATTGGCAGGATTAATATAGTTAAAATGGCCATCTTGCCAAAAGCAATATACAGATTCAACACAATACCCATCAAAATCCCAACTTAGTTCTTCATAGAGTTAGAAAGAGCAATTCTCAAATTCATCTGGAATAACAAAAAAAACCCAGGATAGCTAAAACTATTCTCAACAACAAAAGAAATTCTGGGGGAATCAGTATCCTGGACCTCAAGCAATACTACCAAGCAATAGTGTTAAAAACTGCATGGTATCAGTACAGTGACAGGCAGACGGATCAATGGAATAGGATTGAAGATCAGAAATGATCCCAACACACCTATAGCCACTTAATCTTCAACAAAGGAGCTGAAAACATCCAGTGGAAAAAAGCCTTTTCAACAAATGGTGCTGGTTCAACTAGAGGGCAGTATGCAGAAGAATGTGAATTGATCCATCCTTATCCATCCTTATCTCCTTGTACTAAGCTCAACTCCAAGTGGATCAAGGACCTCCACATAAAACCAGACACAGTGAAACTAATAGAAAAGAAACTGGGAAAGACCCTTGAGGACATGGGCACAGGGGAAAAGTTCCTGAACAGAATACCAATAGCTTATGCTCTAAGATCAAGAATTGACAAGTGGAACCTCAAAAAATTACAAAGTTTCTGTAAGGCAAAGGACACTGTCAAGCGGACAAAACAGCAACCAACAAATTGGGAAAAGATCTTCACCAACCCTACATCTGACGGAGGGCTAATATCCAATATATACAAAGAACTCAAGAAGTTAGACCTCAGAAAACCAAATAACCCTATTGAAAAATGAGGTACAGAGCTAAACAAAGAATTTTCCCATGAAGAACTTCGGATGGCTGAGAAGCATCTTAAAAAATGTTCAACATCATTAGTCATTAGGGAAATGCAAATCAAAACAACCCTAACATTTCACCTCACACCAGTCAGAATGGCTAAGATCAAAAACTCAGGAGAAAACAGGTGCTGGCTGGCGAGAATGTGAAGAAAGAGGAACACTCCTCCACTTGGTGGTTGCAAACTGGTACAACCACTCTAGAAATCAGTCTGGTGGTTCCTCAGAAAACTGAGCATGACACTTCTGGAGGACCCTGCTATACCACTCCTGGGCATATACCCAGAGGATTCCCCAGCATGTAATAAGGATACATGTTCCACTATGTTCATAGCAGCCCTATTTATAATAGCCAGAAACTGGAAAGAACCCAGGTATCTCTCAACGGAGGAATGGATAAAAAAAAATGTGGTATATATACACAATGGAGTACTATTCAGCCATTAGAAACAATGAATTCATGAAATTCTTAAGACAAACGGATGGAGCTGGAGAACATCATACTAAGTGAGGTAACCCAATCTCAAAAGAACACTCATGGTATGCACTCACTGATAAGCAGATATTAGCCTAAAAACTTAGAATACCCAAGACATAATCCACATGTCAAATGATGTCCAAGAAGAATGGAGGAGTGGCCCCTGGTCCTGGAAAGGCTCAGTGCAGCAGTATAGGGCAGTACTAGAACAGGGAAGTGGGAAGGGGTGGATGGGGGAACAGGGGGAGGGAAGAGGGCTTATGGGACTTTTGGGGAGTGGGGAGCCAGGAAAGGGGAAATCATTTGAAATGTAAATAAAAATATATTGAATAAAAAAAATGTTAGATGGAGAAAACAAGATATTCCATGACAACCCCCCCCCAAAAAAAGAAAGAAATTTAATATAGCAGAACACTGCTCTGTCAATAAAACATTCTCCTGAGCACTATCAGCTGATACTCCATCTTTTCCTAGAAAGGTTTAATTCTTAGGGAACTCAAAATGTCTTCCAGGCAAGATGTTACATTATAACAACGCTTTTCTTTCTGCGGAGAAATAATGCTCTCTATGCTTTCCCAATGTGATTCTTGCTGATCACACATCTATCAACATGGTTTAGGTAGAAACTGGCTATAATCCCCAGCCCACAAGAGAAAACAGGCTAGAGAATAGACTTACTTCTGTCCCAGCAGCAGGACCAGAAGCCAAATGCCTTGTGTATTTGTTACTACTGTGATGTGATCAGACAGCCAACAAAAGCGACTTAGTGAAGGAAGACTTCATCCGCCTCACGGAGCTCCAGGCAGCTGCTCACACTGCGAGTCGAGTCCAGCAAGCAGAGACAACTGCTTAGTCCGCTGTCTCCTCTTTATTCAGTCTGGACCCCGGAGCATGGAATGGGGTCCCCCATTGTTAGAATGTGTCTTCCCACTCAGATTAGCAGACCCTGGATTATCCTTCAGAGACATGATCTAGGTGCCCCTAGGTCCTGTCCAACAGGCAGTATTAACCATTACACCTTGATACCTGGTTTTGACATGGATATGTGTGGCTAGAAATCATCAGCGGAGCTCTACCAAGTTACAGCTAAAATACTCAAGATATCTACAGGACTAGAGCCAGTCATGTCTGACACAAACTTAAACATCTAATGACTGACTAACATATCAACCACAGGCTCTTGACAAGCCCTGATCAATCTGTGAATATAAGGATGACTCCAGTCCCAGGCCTGCCAAGAGGTGAACCCTCAATCCATCACCACACAGGCAATACAGAGCCACTGTTTCTTACAGTCTGCCAGGGTGTAACTTCCTCACCAGCCTCTACTATCTAATGTTCTAACATCATTTCACAAACGTCCTCAGAAGACTGGGAACCTTGTGACATTTAGCAGAGGAGAATGTCTGGGGACTGTGAAGTTATTATAAGGCCTCTCTCAGTTCAAAGGCACAGTAAACATCATGTGAAAATTAAATAAATATGATGACTTTCTATAAGACAGCACCAGGGAGGGCCTGGGTGCCCCAGGGTGACACCTAGCTCAGCCATCTGCTCTGAATTAGTGTGAGCTTCCCAGGTACCCACTGAGTGGTCAGCTATTGGGCAGGGGACTGTAGCTGCAGCTCAAAAACGAGAACAAAAAACGAGCCCTGAGATCCAGGGCCATGCCCAGAAATGTGGGTTCAGCCAAGCACGCGACAGGGCTTAAATGAAAAAACCTGGACCAGAAAAGGCCACTGGGGTAGAAGTTTCTCAGCAGGGACTGAGACCAAGAGACAGATCCTAGAAAACATCTTATGGGATGGAAGCTTCCAGAAATTGAGGTGTTAAACGAGCAGAGACTTGGGGTCCCAGGGTGAGGGGAGATCTGGTGTAGGCGGAGGACATCCTCTTGGAAGGGGGGGTGTGGAACAGTCGGAGGGTGGACCAGGAGGGGGATAAAGTCTGGACTGTAAAAAATGATTAAAGAATAAAACATAAAAAATGCCAGGCGGTGGTGGCGCTCGCTCGCCTTTAATCCCAGCACTTGGGAGGCAGAGGCAGGTGGATTTCTGAGTTCAAGGCCAGCCTGGTCTACAGAGTGAGTTCCAGGACAGTCAGGGCTACACAGAGAAACCTGTCTTAGTCAGGGTTTCTATTCCTGCACAAACATCATGACCAAGAAGCAAGTTGGGGAAGAAAGGGTTTATTGAGCTTACACTTCCACGTTGCAGTTCATCACTAAAGGAAGTCAGGACTGGAACTCAAGCAGGTCAGGAAGCAGGAGCTGATGCAGAGGCCATGGAGGGATGTTTCTTACTGACTTGCTTCCCCTGGCTTGCTCAGCCTGCTCTCTTATAGAAACCAAGAATACCAGTCCAAAGGTGGAACCACCCACAAGGGGCCCTCACCACTTAATCACTAATTGAGAAAATACCTCACAGCTGGATCTCATGGAGGCACTTCCCCAACTGAAGCTCCTTTCTCTGTGATAACTCCAGCCTGTGCCAAGTTGACACACAAAACCAGCCAGTACAAAACCCTTGTCTCAAAAAACCACCCAAACCAAAAACAAAAACAAAAAATAAAAAATAAAAAAATAAAAAACAAAAGAGCAGAGTAGGACAGGAATTAGTATGGCTGAAAGGTCCAGGAGTGATGGCTTCACTCTCAGAGCTAGTCTCCAGTCCTCCCTTACTCACTAGTTACCCAACTCAGGAAAGTCCTGTCCTGCTGAGAAGCCCACCTACCAGTTCCTTGAAAACAGGGGATTTGTTTACCTACTGCAGCAGGAGACAGCAAGGGCCTGAGCTACAGGAGGAAACAGTCAAAATGGGGGAGGGGTAGAACTGGCATGATCCAGGAGGCCACTAAAGAGGTCTGCGGAGAACAGAGGTGGGCACGAGGGCAGGATGCACAGGGCTGAGAGAAGAAACACAGCATGCAGAACACTGCTCCTGTCTGGAAATGAGCAGCAGAGGGCAGGCAGGTGAGGACCTTGCACTGTCACTAACAACGTAATTATGTCTTCAATAACTGCCTGCCCCAGACGCCCAGGACAAAGCGCAGGGCATACCCTCTTGAGCACAGGGCTCCAACACAGGTGACAGCACTTCTTGGAGATGTTTTTAAAGCCATGCACGAACAGCAAAATGCCAAAGCATAGAAAAGGGGCCCTGTATTATGTTGTACCCCCCCCAAATGTTAAGGACTATTAATACACCAAAATAACAACAGAAGAACCACTTTTATTTCTACAGTGGCCAGATATGAAAAGTGTATCTTATATCCTGAAATATAGTCCTAATTATGTTGTCAGCTAGCTCTGATGAAGATGTGATAATTTGGATGCAGTTTGGGGTCCAATTACTATGCTCTCTTCCTTAACAAAAGAACTCATAGGAAAACTGACAAGCTCAGCACAAGGAGAGCCACAGCAGTCTAGAGCACCAGCATACAATTCCCCTGAATTATTTCTGCACTCTTACTGAGGAAGCCTTCAGATGCTGGCAGAAGCAAGTCTTCTTTCTAAATTCTAAGCTAAGGAGCACCAGGTCCTTCTTGGATGTTGAAACTAGGGAAATGTGATAAGAAAAGACAACTGAAAACTTGCAAATTAAAATAAACAAACAAACAAACAAACAAACCAATGGATTTAAGAAGCTGAGCAAATCCCAAACAAGAAAATCAAATAAACCAAGTCCAAGAAATATGATCAAACTTTTGAGAACTAGAAACAGAGAAATATATGAGAAGAGCAAGGGAGAAAAGAAAACAATTTCCTATCAGAAGAATCATCCAGGAGACAGCAGATTTCTCCCAGACAGGAGGCCAGAAGGAAGCACCACGATCCACTGAATTTCAAGCCCTGTTGGGACCTGAGACTTGGCGGGAAGGAGGAGCACAGCTCACAAAGGCACAGCCATGATGCAGTCCAAGCTTATGAGTTGGGGCAGACGCCCAGATCCTCCATTCCTAAGTGCACAGCCCACACCTCCCACACATTTCATGTTGCCTCCCTCATGAGCCGCTGCCTCACAGGCCCAGCGTCCTCCTCTTAGTGAGAATGCCTATGGAGATCCAATAAGAATCCAAATCGGTTAGATGAATTAACAATTGCAGAATTGCATGAACATTTATCAGTAACCACAAGAAGACAAAATGCCACCTTGCAACATTATTAAATTACTCCATATAAAGACTGTACTTTAAAATCTCTTACTTCTGCACTTTAACATAAATGGCCGCCTCTGCTCTCCAACTATCTTTTATTTGGATGTATTAACTGCAAGAGTTCCGCAGCCAAAGCCAAGTCCCCCTGACTGAACTGTCTGTCTTGTGGGAGGGTATGGCAAGAACATCCTCCTATTTTTGTTTTTCTGCTTTTCACTTGACCTTAAACTATTAAATTCATAGATGCTAGCAGCTTCCAAAATAGGAGTGGAAATATTTTAACAACAAGAAGTGAGACTGCTGTTACAGCTAACATAATGACTAAAGTCTCATATATTGTGTAGCTTGTGCAATATGACACCCACTTCCACCTGCCACCCTGATGCAGCAGGCAGTACATCCGTCCCACAGAATCCTTTCTTTCTTTGTTTTCTTTTATGTGTATGAGTGATTTGCCCATATGAATATATATACACATACATACATACACACACACACACACACACACACGCACACGTGCGCGCGCACACACACACACCATCTGCATATAGTACCCCTGAAGGTCAGAAAAGGGCACCAGATCCCCCGGAAATGAAGTTACAGATGTTTTTGAGGCAGCATGTGGGTCCTGGGAGTGGTACCTAGGTCCTCTGAAAGAGCAGCAAGTGCTCTAAACCTCTGAACTGTCTCTCCAGTCTCCACCCTTCCTTTATCTTTAAGGGAAGAAAAATCAGGTTAGGATGTTTTCCTTCATTCCATTTACTCTGAAGAGACTTTAACTACCTGTGTATATATTCCAGGCTATTCATCCTCACCACCACCACCATCACCATCATCATCATCGCCATCATCGTCATCACGAATGTCACTATCATCACAAACATCAGCAGCATCACCACTATCAGCATCATACCCACCACTGCCATCAGCAGCAGTGCCATCGTCACCATGGTTACTAGCATCACCTCTGCTGTTATTAGTACGGTCATACCACCTTCACCACTTTCATTACCACCATCATCACCATTATCGTCACCACCATCATCATCACATCACTTATTAAAGCCTCTTGAAATTAAAATTTACAAAGGGTGAGGTAGGCAAAGAGGAGACTTACAGTCACCAAGCTCTCACCCTCGGTCAGTACCACACAGGCTCACACTAAGTATACTTAAAATCCTAGTCAGGCCTCTGCACTTCTCCACTGGAGGACAACATCTATTCTAAGAAGAACTAACAATCTACATGTCACTAAAGGACAAAAACACAAGTCAGTAGACTAAGATGTGCAAGCTTCAGGTCGCACTAAATGAGAGGTCTCTTGCTGCCAGCGCTGCTTCAGTCAATGGCCTTTAAGTTTTCATGATCCAGTGAAGGCTAGGCAGATCTGGCACACACCAAGTACTAAGCAGGCTGGCTATAAACTCAAGGAAACCTAACTCCTGCTCCTTCACAACCCCCATCCCCATCCCCTCCCCGTAGAACATCACTTCCCAGTCTGCACCCACACACCGGCTGCAAGCTACCCTTTCAAGACAAGAATCTAGACATCTGGATAAACAGCAGCAGGTATTGTCAAGACTCCTGTCACACACCTAGCCATGATGCTGCCACCCTAAAGGGCACCTCTACCTTTCCTAAAGCCCCGAGTACCCCATCAGAGAATCATAGTGCATGGAGATTATAGTAACAGGTCACAGTTCTACAATGTGTAAAACGTTCGTGATACAAAAATGAACCTAATATGTGAAATGAGCTATCATCCTTAACCATGACACCATCACACCATGTACTATCTGGCCACCTGCACAGAGGAGCCAAGTGGCCAAGCCATACACGCCTGTGTCACAGGTGAGCAAGGGGAACGAGTCTCAGAGGATGCCCTGTGGAGCTCTGACGGGATATGCCCAGCTCTAAAAATCTGGATGTAGAACATGAGCATACAAACATCTACACAGAGCAACTGTGTCTGGAGAAGGTGTGAGCTCCCATGCATAAGGAACTGGCCTGTCAGGGGAAGAGGGCCCACAGGGCCCAGGAGATTTAGACACAGCTTGGCAGGATACCAGAGGGTAACAGTAGCCAAGACACACAACTGAGACCCTGACCAGAGCAGGCACCTCTGCAGGCAACCAGCTCCTCACAGGCTGCCACAGATGCATGGTCAGCCAGTAAGGGTCGGCCAGGAATGGGGTTGCCAAGGAGGCCTGGCAGTTAGCAGGCAAATACAGAAAACCTGTCATCATCTGTGTCCTATGTCCAGGCAGCAGGGCCCAAATGCTGGATCTGGGTTAGGAATCTCCCAGAAAGCTCCTAAATATGTTTGGCAGACCACAGAAGTCAGCACAGTCCAGGGCTACTGGTCAGTAGTTTTTCATAAAAGCTTTCACGCCTCAGTGACATCTGGGAGATCGCCGCTGCTGTACAGGGAGACAGCCAGAGAAAGTGAAGAAACAGAAGCAGAGATGGAGCTTGCTGTGAGAGTAAGAAGTGGAAATTCAGACTCTGCCCAGCCTCGGGCTCCCAACAACCAGATCTAGGGACAGAGAAGCCTGGGGCTGAGAGATATTAACTCTCTAGCTGCCAAGGATCTCCCATCCAAATAAGTAATAACAACACCAAAGCTTCAACAAGGCCTTCCAAGATGATTGCCACATCAGCTGACCTATGGCATCAGCATGTTGTTTGATGGAATACTCATAGTCATTGCTGAGAGAACTGTGAACCTTGCTGTCCCCAACCTAGCCAGCATTATAATCAAAGGAATAACCAGAATGTAGAAGAGACAGTAGATTTGGACAGGAACTGTGTTCCTTATGTATTATTACTTGCTAACAGGAAATAACTTGATGTGAATGCACCCTAACTATATATATTTACTAATCTCTTCTACCACACTGCTTAGGGACAGGCTCAAAACCAGGCTACAGTGAACTACCATTCCAGGTAGATAACTTTTCACAAATATGTGCTAACATCCCCCTCTGGTGGTCATCTGTGGCAATACAACAAAATGTAAAACAAAGCTACCACCCTGACTTTGCTAGACACTGTTCTGCCTATTACCCTACTTAACTAGCCTTTACATTTACCTCACCAAAGAAAGACCTTTGTGTCCACCTGGCAATGTGAAGACCAGGTCATGTAAGGCATTACTGGGTCACACAGCAGGTGGGCGCACAGCAGGAACTCAATTCAAAGTCACAATCAAATCCACAGCCAGAATGGACTAGTCCTAGCAGCCCAGGTGCACCTGGTCAACCCTGGCAGGAGAGTCAGGCCAGAGCCAACTCTTACCAGACATAACCAGTCACTGCCTGGCCTATTCTTAATTGATCTGAAAGCGACAAAGCACAACTAACTCTGCAGACCAGCAATGCTAAGCAGGAGGTTCAACATTGGCACCTGTGTGCACTGGTGCGAGGGACAGTGTAGGAGTTTGAATAAGAACAGCACCCATGCACTCAGATATTTGAGTGCTTAGCCAGCAGGATGGCACTATTTGAAAGGCTGAAGAGGTTTAAGAAGTTGTTGGAGGGAGGGAGTCACTTGGGCTGGGCTTTGAGGTTTCAAAAGAACATGCCAGGCCAAGTTCTCTTCTTTCTGGATGTAGCTCTCAGCTACTGCTCCAGAGCCTGCCGACGTGCCACCATAATGATAATAGCCTAACCCATTGTAACAAAATTGTAAGCAAGACCCAACTAAATGCTTTCTTTCTTAAGAGTTGCCTTGGTCATAGTATCTCTTCACAGCAACAGAACAGTAACTAAGACAGACAGTAACTGAGGCACACGCCCTGTGAAACAGAATGGGCTTCCCCAATGTGGCTGGGGCTGAGTCCCCTGGGGAGGGCAGGGGTAACAATAACCTGTAACAGGTCACTCTGCTGGTCATGTGAATGCCAGTGACATCCATTCAGCTACTCACCTATGTGATAGGCACACTACCAACATGTTTTGCTTTAAGTCTATGAAAATTTACAGAGCTAATATTAAATAACAGAAACATAAATGCCAGGTGGGTCTCTGAATATTCAGAGAGGGAAGGACGGCTCCAGGCTCGTTACTGGCTATTGGTGTGTGGACTGATGGAACCCTGTAGCCAGTGACTTGAAAGAAGCCTGTTGCTTCAGAAGGAAGAGGAGCAAAACCAGACAAAGCCAGACCCTTGGGAACACTGCTGTCGTCTGTGGGCATCATTCTTTCCCACTCAGAAACAGGCAACGTGGAGCTTCTGCTGCTTTTACTTGAATTGTGGGAATTGTGGCAGAGACTGGGCTGCTTCAGAGGCATCGGGTAAGTTATGGAAAAGGCCTCATCCATTTCCTGATGGATCGTGCTATTGCTTTCTGCACTGAGACCTCATGGTCCCATGTTCCCACAGGTCTGTCTCTGTTAGAGTTTGTGGTGGTTTCCCATGGAAAGAGCCACATTCTGTTTTCAGTGATTACCCTGTCCAGTGTGAATGTACTTCACGGCACAGGGCTCTCACTTTGAGAGTGCTTAAAAATAACTTTAAAATGTTCGTGTCAAATTTTACCATGGAAGAGATGGGTATGCATAAAATTATAATGCCACTGTTGGCCCAGCCATAATTATAGCTGATATTGTACATTCCTCATTTTATTTTGTTAATTCAAATTCAGCAGAGAAATGCCTCTGGTAATTCTCTCTGGCATTTAATAAAGCTGTTAACTTTGTGAGCTGTAGAGGTTGGTGTGTGCATCAGCATTTTTGGAGGTGCCTGGCAATCCCACACATTAGAGATACCAACCCCAAGGCTGGTTGGTACTTTGGGGGTTATCTGTGGGCAGGGGAGGTTGGCATCTTGTCTGTCAAAGCTCCCCATGCTTTGCCATGGTTTTCACAGGCTTTGGATATGGCTAACCTAAGACCAGCTTCCACTTCCAAACATGTCCAACCGACAGCTTTAACTATTCATCATTCAGATGAGAAATTAGTCCTGAAGAGATTTAGAGACTTACATTTTATCTGCCATTGGATGAGATAGTGAGTCTCTCGTTCCTGTCTTAAGTGATGTCTGTTCTGCTGTAGGGTAGTATCTCTGGGCTACAGGCACTGAGGCGTACTGAGCCACATTCCCCTCTCTAAATATGCAGAGACTCACCTTGGATGCAATGATAACTACAACTGTCCCCACTGACCCTGCAAGGATGTCAGGGAGGTTACTGGGGGAGCCACTGAGTGGGGGATGGGGGCACTGCAGGTTAGCAAAGTCCTGATGCTGAAGAGAGCAGGCAGCAGTTAGACCCCAAAGTCTAGCTGGCTAGTTAACACTACTGCCTGCTTCCTCGCTTGCATCCTCGGTCCTCGGAGACACACATATAAGGCATTAATGTTTATGCAAATACATATCCATGCTCTCATACATACAAGCAAAACTGCAAGCATAGATATATGGGCAAATGACATACATATGCATACATACATATACACACACACTTTAGGGAAACAAAGGGCATATCAATTCAGAAACTACTAGAACGGGCTGGAGAGATGGCTCAGCAGTTAAGATCATCGACTGCTCTTCCGAAGGTCCTGAGTTCAAATCCCAGCAACCACATGGTGGCTCATAACCATCTGTAATGGGATCTGATGCCCTCTTCTGGAGTGACTGAAGACAGCTACAGTGTACTTACATATAACAAATAAATAAATCTTTAATATATATATAATTAAAAAAAGAAACTACTAGGACAAAACATCATCTGGTGTCACCAAGTAGAAATGGAGGCTATAACTCTCAAGGAGCTGAGAAGAAGCAGAAAGAGGAGAGAAAAGAAGGTAGGAAATGATCAGAAGCAAGAAGAGACGGCAGGTACTAAGACAGCTTGTCAGGAACAAGGATGGAAGGGAAGGGAGAAACTTGGGCCCGGCTCTGGAAGGCATTCCTAGCCTCTCTGTATGGGCCCGAGTTCTGTTCACATAATCTACCCCCACACCTCAGCCCAGCAGACAAGGACCAGGTGTCATAAAAGCTGGCAGGGCATGGAGGAAGGGCAGGCCACTGAAGGAAGGCAGCCAGGCCACACAGCCCTACCTGGCCTGTTAGCTGTTGCTTCCTCATTTGCCTTAACATTAAGATGGAAGAAGTTGGGCTGGAGAGATGGCTCAGTGGTTAAGAGCACTGACTGCTCTTCTAGAGGTCATGAGTTCAAATCCCAGCAACCACATGGTCGCTCACAACCATCTGCAATGAGATCTGATGCCCTCTTCTGGTGTGTCTGAAGACAGCTACAGTGTACTTGTATATAATAAATAAATAAATCTTAAAAAAAAAAAAAAAAGTCCGGAGAGATGGCTCAGAGGTTAAGAGCACTCACTGCTCTTCCAAAGGTCCTGAGTTCAAATCCCAGCAACCACATGGTGGCTCACAAACATCTGTAATGAGATCTGATGCCCTCTTCTGGTGTGTCTGAAGCTACAGTGTACTCATATATAATAAATAAATCCTTTAAAAAAAATGATGGAAGAAGTTTGCTCCCATGGGGCACAGATTCTGTGGCTGCTCCTGTGTAATGAGATCTGATGCCCTCTTCTGGTGTGTCTGAAGCTACAGTGTACTCGTATATAATAAATAAATCCTTTTAAAAAAAAATGATGGAAGAAGTTTGCTCCCATGGGGCACAGATTCTGTGGCTGCTCCTGTGCCCTCCCTATGTATGCCATCTGTGGGCAGGATGCTTCTGGCAAGAGGGGTCCAAGCAAGAAAAGCCAAGCCCTGGGAAATTCTGGCCTGACTCACCCCACTTGTCCATAGTCAACATTTACAATGAACAAACCTGGGCTCAGCATGCAATGTGGGCAAGCTGGGTAGGACTTGCTGCGCAGCTTGCAAGTTAGACAATCCACTGCGTAAACTCAGACTTGGAAGCCCTCCTGCCAGGCAGGGTGGACTCCACAGATCCTTCCTTCCTCTAGTGTACTGGGCATTGTCTCTGATGATGGTCCTGTCTGGAGAACAGAGGCAAGGGTGGAGGCAGAGAGAGGTACAGCCACAAATGCGTGAGGAACTACACCCATTCCAGCCCCGACACAAGCAACACCAAATGAAATGTGAGGGGGCCATCGATGGGACTTTAGTTATCTAGAACCCATATTAAAATAAACAAATGTAAGATGACAGTTAGCAACATACTTTATTTAACTGAGTAGACCCACAACAGCATCCACCCTGTAACCCATTTCTCATGTCTGAAAGCTCTCTGAGAAACTCCATCCTTTTTGTACCCAATCTTCAAACTATAAAATCTTTTCCACTTACAGCACCTCCTGGGTTTGGTTAGATACAAACCCAGCACTCGCACTGTTTCCAGAATACCAGGAATGTCTGTCTCTACAGCCTCCCTGACACCCAAGAAGCTAGGACAGAGCTTCTACCACCCAAAACCTGTGTAACTCAGTCTAGAAAATGGAGACAAAGAGTGGGAGGAAATACAGGCTATGAAATTTCCATAGTGCGGTCACAGTCTTCAGGGAGGCGGGTGACAGAGGGACATGTTCATTTATTACTGATGAAGGTTTAAATGCCAGCTCTGTGCCTGGGGCTCCAAGGGTCACAGTCAAAAGAGCTAACAGCCCAGACGGAAGCCAGAGGCGGATATGGGAAACATGCTAATTCTAATCCAAATTGTAAATGTCTGCTTTATTTATTATAAAAGCCTGAGATTGCTCTTACTTATGAAGTGTCCAGGGTTTCAAAATTAATTCCAGGAGTAAGAACTGCCCTCTAATATTCAGACAAGGTCTTCTGCAACTCCACAGGAGAATTTTAAATTTAGAAGAAAATAGCAGGTATGGAAAGAAGTTTCCAAATCACCCACCCACCCTCAGCTCACCAAAATGACCCAGCTCCTTTTCCTGAAGACAAATAAACAATAAGTCTTAGAAATATTCTCTAAATAACTAGGCTCTGTGGTTAATGTGTATTCAGTGGCCTCATAAGTCAGTATTTAACAAATGTCCAATACGTGTCACATTCTCTGGCGGGCACAATTAGAAATGACTCCGATCCAGGCCTCCTTCCAGGAACACAAATGAGCCACTCCCTCTGTCATGCCCGTGCTGTATATAGTCTGTCCGGGGCCTGACCTTGAGGACTCCTGCCACTTCGGGGACAGAGAAGTGCCCGCCTCAGCTACAGGCTAGAGCCTTGCAGGGTCAGACGCCCTGCCTGGCCCCCACACCTCACTCTGCAGGAAACCTGCCCTCCCCCAGAGCTCCTGGGGGTGCTGCCTCAGGAAGACTCTGGCAGCCCAGGCCTCTCACAGCTCAGGGTTGTGAGGACACAGTGGGCAAACGAGAAGTCTGGCAGGGACAGCTAACTCTAGTCCATCCAGGCGTGTGCTCCGCAGAGAGGAAGAGAGGGTAGCACCTGCTCTCTGTCTATCAAACTTGTCCATGGATTCAGGACCCATCCCTGAAGTCTCAGACCCAGCCTTGTTCCCACAGAGAGGTGTCGTAACCACATTCAATGTTTCCAGAATCCCCCATGTCCCACTTACCTGCCTGGTAATATGAGCAACACTTCCTGCAGCAGACTGAAGGGTGAGCTTATTTGTCTAGCCTCTGTGTTCCCTAATACAGTATAAGCTCTAAGAATATCAACAGCATGTGACGTAAAACTTAACTCAAGTCCTGAACATAGAAACCAGTAAGTATTACCAAAGAAACTACTTCTATTCAAAGCAACAGCGCACTCCGTGTGGTGATGGAAGAACACTTCCAGGCTTCACCTGAGGTCCTCTGAGAAGTCGGACCACGGTTCTCCTAACTCTCTCTTCCTTGAAAAACAGGCAAGACCCTGAAGTGGGTAAGAAGTTGAGGCTGATGGTATCCCTGCAGTGAGAAAAACACTGACAGCCACTCCCACTCAACAACTCATTAAAATAGGAATGCACACAGTGTCTAAGTGATGGATTAGAGGAATCCTATCACATGGAGGCCAAGAGCCTAAAAGGAGCCGCTCACTGAAGGGCAGCAGAGCACAGGCAGCTCAGCCCCACCTCAATGGCAGACACTTAGTTCAATTCCAGTGCATACCAGGGCTTCTGTTGCTCTCCAGAGACACACTGTTCCTGTCCCCCACTCTCTGCAGGTCTCCATATTGATGACTCGCAAACAGAAGAGGAAATAAGAAAAAGGAAATTCTGCCCTCTTACTGAAGTACAAAAAATATACTGCTCCCAAATTCATATATTCAATAAAAATAAACAAAATAAATAAGTACAGGGACCCTAAAGTGAAATTGAGAAGAAACAAGTGACCTGTTCTCATTTTAAAGAAATATGTGTGACTGTATTGAACAGGAGAAGAGGCAAGATGATCCCAAGGAAGTTGGTAGAGCAGAATCTGCACCACGGCTTCAAGCTAGAGAGGAACAGCCTCACTCAGATTAAGTACGGAGAGCTGGTCAGTACATATCAGAAAGTACTCAGCAGATTCTAGGAGCAAGCATGCAGCCAGGCAAGCTGTGGGTATAGAGGGGCTTTCTTTCTACCAGGAAAGGGACTTATAAATGTGCTAAGCGGGAAGGAAAAAATAAACCCTGTATCCCATGTTTAATTGGGTTATTTGGTTTGTAACTGTCTAACTTCACGAGTTCTTTATATATTTTGCATATTTGCCCAATAACAAGAAGTCAAATAACAAGGAGGGCCCAAGGGGCAACTCTAACTGAGACTCCTAGCAGTGGGGGATATGGATCTTGAAGAAGCCACTTCCTGTAGCCAAGCAGGACTCCCAGTATGGGAATAAAATAAACAATTTTAATATTTTTTTAATAAAAAAAAATCTGTGGTGCTAAACTGGAAATGGAAAGTTATGTATAAAATCAATGGCCTTGAAATTAAAAATATAGATGGTAGAACAGATAAGCATAGATGTATTATATACCACATACAAAGAGACCTATTATTAGCTGTTTACAAAGAGAACTGAGACACAAAGGCCCACCAGTGCCATCCCCAGTCTTCAGCTTCCAATGTTACTCTGCACTACAAGAACCCAGGTATCTAAGAAAAAGCATCAGATCCCAGACCTGGAAGAAGGAAAAGACAGAATAAATGCAGAACATTTTGGACCAGAAAGCAATGTGGTGCTCAAGAAAGAGCAGGCACATCAGAAGAACACACCAGACAGGCACTATGGGCATCAAAATAAACAGTGAGAAAGGATTAAAACCACTGATTAAACTAAGAGTCCATGTAGCATAAGTGGATCAATGAAAAGAAGACTTTCTTGTCCATAGAGAATGAACTCCCTCGACTATGGTGATCCCTTGACAACATATACCTACATGCAAATACCATGTGTCAACCCTAACTTCACACAGTATTTATACTCTGGTGGTGTTCATACTACGGTGAGGGGAGACACTCTGTAAGAGCTGAAGAAAGCATTGATTGAGCAAGCATCAAGACAGTTTGGCAGCAATCATCAACAACGTGAGGGCAGAGAAAGAAGGGATGAGGACCGAGGTGTGTAGCCTGACAGATAAAATCTCAACTTATTTGCCCTTAGGCATTTAATGACAAAAGCAAAGTCTGCAGCCTCAAGACAATGGCCCGTCCCCTTAAAGCATGTGGCCTCAGTGGCAAGGAGATGACTGGCCATCGTGGGCCCACTGCAAGCAGTGCTGAGACACAGCATCCTTCCTGAGGTGATTGCAAGACGTGCACAGACCAGTACCTAGTCATGAAGAAGCACTGCGCTAAGTAAGAGATAGGTAACATGCAAAACAAGCAGCTACACACCTCAAACACCAACACCAGCAAACAGTGGCAGAGTAGGTGCTCCAGGGCGGGAGCACGGAAACAGGATGCTGGAATGCAGAGCACTCACAGGATTTCCCTTTGTTACAAAGGGCATTATGGGGACAGTCGGTGGAATGTGCATGGATGTGATTCTCACATTGTGACTACAGCAATGTCTCCTTGATGCAGGATACTCTTGTTTATAGGAAATTAAACACTGGCAAAAGTCAGAGGGAGGTAAAGGACATTGACTCACTAGCTTTATCTCAAATGATGCAGAGAGACAAGCAGACAGGAAAAGCAAAGCAACAGTAAAATGCTCACACTGCCCAAGCTTGGAGTAGAGGGTATATGGGAGGTTGTGATGCTCTCAAGTTCTGTACCAGAGAACATGTATGCAAAAATAAAAGGCTGAGATGGAATATATTCTGCAGGCCCAATGTTTCCCTCTGAGCATCTCCAGGAGTCAAATGCAGAGCTCTCCCCTGCCTCTCTCAGGTTCTTTCCCTCTCCTCTTTCCATTGCTCTATCCAGCCTCCCCCAGGCCATGGGACTTTCCTTCACAAACTCTCAGAGCCAAGCAATCCTCAAGTACTTGAATTCTCACATCAAGTTGGTAAAGAACAAAAGCATCAGATGACATCAAGCAAGATAAAGAAAACGTATATTACTATAATTATTCCTGTCCTGAAATTTGTATAAATGTTTCTACATTATATAGTTCAGGTTTCAAATAGTTTGAAAATTCATTCTCAGGAAACTCTTTTTAGTGTTAAAAACATATAAGAACAAAGTCACCTGCAAAAAGGAAGGCTGTGCCACCAATGGCTCCCTACTAAACCAACCCCTCTGCTATCAGGAGAGGAAGAGGAACCTGGGTGGATTTCACATAGCCCAAGGCATCCTTCTAGAAGTTGCCCCAAGGCTAGCGGGTAAGGGAGGCATTCTCATGGCTGGCAGTCCCTAAGGTGGGTCACAGTGGGATGAGGCACCATGTATCTGCTCCCAGCAAGTCTGCAGGAGGCCTCCCACTGACTTGCTGGTCACTGAGGACACCTGTTTCTTACTGAATCTAGTCCCAACTGGCATGGTCTCTGACACCTGAGAAAGCCCTCAACTGGTTTGTCTAAGTGGCTGACAAAACTCCTAGATTGCTCCCAAGAAATGAAGAAAACAGTCTTCCAGCAGTCGCTGCTCCTGAAGAGTGTAGGGGTGACAAGTGGGAGCCCTGTCCCTAGAGTTGGCAAGAAAGCCCTCCTGCAGTAGGAAGAAAGTTAATGCAGATGCCCTAGAAGCATCTAAGAAACCAGCGAGCACCAGGGAGACCAAGTGGAAAACCAAAAGGTATGCAGGGAAACCATTTCCTAAAATGCACTTGTAAGGAGTTGTGGGTGAGGAGAAAGGCCTAACCCCATACACCAAGCTCTTCTATGGAGAACAGAAGAGAAAGGTGGCACACGCCACCCTTCCCATCACGTACAGAGAAGATACTGCCCCTCCATCTATATTTCCCTGATGCTGCTCCTGAAACACGGAGGCTTCATCCTGTAATCTAAATATATCAAAAGATGTGGTTTGGGGGTTAGACAAATAATATGCAACTCCTGCTTTATTCACTGGTACTGATTCCAGTACATGACGCAAACTCTCTGTCCTTCAGGCTGTAAATCAAAGACCATATCCTATTATTAGAATTATGTGGGGAAAGCAATGGCTGCAGGAGTTTCCTCTCTCTCTCTCTCTCTCTCTCTCTCTCTCTCTCTCTCTCTCTCTCTCTCTCTCTCTCTCCCCCTGTCCCTCTCCCTCTTTTTTCTCTCCCTCTCACACACACAGAATTTTAAAATGAAAACTAATACTAATAATAACAATAACAACAACAACCTCTTTGTTGTTGAAGAATATGCAGCTGGCGGGTTCATGCTGGACAGTTGGTGGAGGCCACTGGTGGGTCCCACCTGGGATCGCTGAGCAGCCTATGGGCTGTGCTGGGCCCTCAGGGCTAAATGCAATAGAGCAAACGCAGCAGTGGATGCTGGTAATGACATTCCAGGACAGATCCATGCTCAGGGAGTGACATTCTACCATAGATGAAGCACCACAGGCTGCCTGAAGTGCCAAGCACAAGAACTTTCAAGACCACTGCAAAATCTTTCCATGAGCATTAGCCACGAGGTCCCAGTAGACACTTCACCTGATTGCATTCCTCAGAGAACAGAGTTCTCAAAGAAAGCTACACTCAGCTCCAGTTTATAGCAGTGCAAAGTGGGGCTCGGAGTCCCAAGAAATGTCACACAGAGAGACTAGATCACAAAGCTGGGTTTCCCATCCTGTAAGGCTCCTGAGGTCTACAATCCCTCAATACTCAACCTAGCAAGAAGCAAAACTCAGGCCACGTGAGTAGTTAAGGGCAAAGCATGGGTGAACATCCAGAACTAAGGCCATCTTGACAGGCCAAAGGTACCCAGTAGTTCTGCCAAGGGCTGGCAGAGAGGCAAGGTAGAGAGAGGCAGAGCACACTTCCCTACCGGCCTCAGAGGCCGTACAAAGACAACATATGGAAGCTAAATCTGCAACTCTTAGTTGTCACTGCTTCACCCCAGCGAAGTACTGGACAAACAGTTGGACTTGGCAGAGGCCACCCCATGCTCTTCCCCTGCTAGGTTCTTCTGGAATGGCTTCTCAGCTCAAACATCACTCTAGAGTAGCTGTTCTCAGGGGGGTCACATGACCCTTTCACAGGTGTCACCTAAGACCACCAGAAAACACAAATATTTACATTACAATTCACAACAGTAGCAAAGTTACAGTGAAGAAGTAGCAATTAAAATATTTTATCATTGGAGGTCACCACAACATGAGGAACGGTATTAATGGGTCACAGCAATAGAACCACTGTAGGAAGGTTGAAAACCATTGCCCTAGAGGCTTTCTAGTGCCCTTCTCCAAATCCTGGGCCCCCCACCCTAGCCTAGGTACCCCTATCACCACCCACGGACAAGTCAAGGCACTGAACATTTTCATCACCCCAACCAGTCCCCTCTCCCTGCCAGCTCCTTCCAGTGTCTGACATCTTGAACTCATTCATGATAGGCAGGCCCATCTCTCCAGCTCTGCTGTCTTCAGCAAGTACATCTTAGCAGAAGAAACCATGGTAAGATAGAACATTTCAAATGCTTTTAAGTGTCCAGTTGAGGACACGGTATACGTTCACCCTGGTGTATAGCCATCACCTCCAGACATACTCAGAAAGGTTTCATCTTGCCACAAAGAACCTGTTTCCACAAGACAGCAATTCCTTATGCTCCTTCCTCCCACTCCTAACAACTACCACTAGCCATCCGCTAATGAGAAGTCTTTGGGAGGAAATGTATCTGTACTAAACATACATGGACCTTTTCTTGTTACTAGTCTCTAAAGAAACATCAAATAGCTGATCCAGTCTGCTTCATTTTTGCTGTAAGAAAGCACTGACCAAAGCAACCTGGGGGGAGGAAAGGGTTTATTTGGCCTAAGGTTCCAGTCCATCCATCATCAGGGGAAGCCAAGCAGGAACCTGGGACCTGGAAGCCAAGGTCGTGGAAGGATGCTGCTTACTGGCTTTCTCCCATGCCTTACCCATCTATTGTTCTTATACAACCCAGGATGCCCTGCCCAGGGTTGTATAACTACCCACAAGGGCTGGCTTCTCATACATCATTCACTAACAAAGAAAATGCCCCACAGACATGGCCAGAAGCCAATCTGGGTAATTTCCAGAGGCAATTCTTCAGGTAAGGTACCCTCTTTCTAAGTGAATCTAGTTTGTGTCAAATGGACAAAGACAAACCATACATTATTTAATAGCATTAACTCTATATTTTTTTTATTTTTTTTATTGCATTAACTCTATATTAAGTATTATAAGCAATCTACACATAATATAAAGCATACAAAACAATGTTTGTACAACACATTCAAATACTACACTATTTTATATCTGGGACTTGAACATCCAATCACTGGGGATCTGGGAACCAATCTTTCATTGGTTCATGGATACCAAAGGACAACTTTGTCTTCGAAACCCTCTGCCCATTTAGAAAATGGTTTTTCTCTGTTGTCTATGTTATGAGCTCCTAGAACATAGGTCCCTTGGCCACACACACACACACACATACACACACACACACACACACACACACACACACACACACACGGCTCCAGGGAGAATCAACCCCAAAGAGTACTATGGAGGTATGGGCTATCAGAAGCTCAGGCCTCGATGCACATACAGCGGGCACTAGACAATTTGGCAGGTTCCATTGATGGCCTTTAATAGACTGAGCAGCCTTCAGGAAAGGAATATTCCATCCCTCCCTGCTCAGGTCTCTCCAGGTCACAAGAACTGGAGCCAAGACTGGTCCGCACTGGCCCAGGCCCAGATTCTGGAACTTGGTGAGATTTCAAGAGAAATCCAGGTTGAGCCTCTTAAGGGAGTCAGGGACTTGACACGACTCTCGCCCTGTTCAGCACCCTGTTTGGAAACCCTCCCTGGAGACAGGCTCGCGGCTCCAGCCACTCAGCCGCTCAAGTGGCAGCAGAGACAATGAACCCACTGTGCTGAGCTTTTGTGAGAAGATGTGAAACACCCGGCTGAGCAGGTCTACGGAACAGCAGGTATCACTGGGTCCCATTTTATCTGCCACAACTGCACTTCAGCCAGGCCACTGTACATGCACCGTAATTTCTAATTTCAAACCACTTTTACCATGCATCAAATTTCCAAGGAGACTTATCGAAATCCACAAGGTGGGGAGAAGAAAGGAGGGGAAGTGAGAGACGGATGACTGCAGAGAAGAAGATGGAGTAGGGACCAGACTGAGTGTCTTTTGATTCTTTCCCAAGGAGACTTTATACCACGTGGCCCAGTGCTTCGCCGGGACCCCTTTCACTTAAGATTATGACAGGGCTTTAATATGAAATGTCACACAGACTCATGTGTTTGAACAGTTGGTCCTCAGCTGGTGGCACTGTGGAAAAGACCAGGGGACAGTTATACAGCCACAAGGCTGGGCTTTATGGTTTATAGTGGAGGCTCCCGGGTCAGGCAATGTGTGTCTGCTTCCTGATCCACTGAGATGTAACAGGTTAACACCGAGAGTCCTTGTAGCCATGGACAGAAGCCCGACTGCCAGGCCTCCATTATAAGACCTAAAATAAATCCTTCCCTGAGTTGCTCTGTCACTCAGTCACAGCAACCAACCCAACAAACAAAGCACTAAACATGGTACCGATGGTCCAAAGGCTAGCACAGTCCCAGAGCTCAGCAGGACTCCCCGTACACACACCAACTCCTCTCCTCTGACTTTCCCTTGCTCACTGCATTGCCTGAGCCTGGTTCACCAGGCTTACTCCAGGTGGGAACTGAGTCCCAGAGCCCCTGCATGCTCTTAAGCAAGGAGCCACAGGCTCAACATGACATGCTGGCCCAGAGGAAAGAATACTCAATGCAGTTTTACTCACAGTAATCAAAACTGGACACAGGTTCTGGTGTAAGGGTCTTACTCACCCCACATTCCCAAACGCATTCTATATTGTCACCTTAACCCAAGAACATCTGCGGTGCTGCCCCATCTAAGCTAAACCCCACTCATCACCAGCAATGCTAAGCACAAGCCTCTAGGTACTGCCTGGAAGCAGAAGTCTCTCCCAGTCTTTTGCTTGTCCTAATGATTTGGGGAGCTAGGTTTTTGTCATTGAGTTGTCGATATTGTCACCTCAATAGGATCTACATATTTGAGACAAACTTCTCTGCATGCCTTCAAGAGACTCTTTCGATGGCGCTGAGGTAGACAGCCTGCCCTAAGTGTGGTGGCTCCTCCCATGGGCTGGGCTGTCACTAGAGGAAATGAGCTAAGCTGCTGTCTGGTCTAACTCTGCATCCTGAGCATGTGAACAGTGTGACTGGCGACAGCAGGCTCCCACAGCAGCCAGAGCCAGCCCTTCAATGTTACTGTCATTGCAGGGCCACTGGCAAGAAATCTGGAAGTATCTGTAAAAGTTAAACATGCCTGTAGCCAACAAACTGGCAACTCAACTAACACGAGTCAATTATTTACCCACAAAAGGCTTGTAAGAATACTCAATACGGCTTTGTTCACTTAAAAAAAAAAAAAAAAGCACCTGGCTATGCTTTAATCCCAGCTCTCAAAGGGCAGGGGCAGAGTGATGCCGGAGTTCAAGGACAGCCTGGACTACATAGCAAGTTCCAGGCCAACCAGACCTACATTATGAGACCCTTCTTAAAAAACAAAAGCAAGAGTTATACTGATGACAGTAAAGGTTAAAACTAAAGACCTGCTGACCACCATGGCATACGAAAGACACCCACAGACCTGTCCTCCACTGTACAGCATGGGTTGGTCATAGACATTCAGAGCACCTCCTGCTGCCATGCCACGTGGTGCTGGGTAGGGAAGATGTCCATAGACCCCTGCCCCATGCCACACAGACTGGCTCTAGGCACCTAGAAGCCTGCTTGCTACCCACCTTGTAGCATGTTCCAGAGAGGTCACTGGAGCAGGAGCCACTACAATGTACAAAATGTGGTGGCCATCCAACGGCAAGGGTCTGTGGCTCATATTACCCCTAGAGATGATGTGGATGGCCCTGCCCCTCACCCACGGCAGCACATGGGAGAGCAGACCCTGCACCTCGAGTGGGCACCCCAGTAGAGCTAGTTCTGGTGGAGGAGGTGCAGGAGAGTTGGCCCCACCCCTCTTCTGTTGAGAAGTAGAGTGGGCTTGGTGGTGATGCCCTCCCTATTCCACCCCTAGCCACTTGCTATAGTCAGGAGAGCTGTCTCCAACTAGCAGTTGAGTAGCCCGGCATGTCTCCTGAGAGACATGTAGGTGGCCTGGCCCAGCTGCTAGCAAGCTGCAGCACAGGGAAGACAAGGCCTCCATCCTTGGCGGGGCAGCACAGTGGGTGGTTCTGGAGGCAGATGCAGGGGAGCCTGCTCTGAGGGCATGAGGGCTGACCCTGCCTCCTACCCATGGTGGCATTGGGTTGCCTAGCCAGAGTGCTACAGCAGTGCTGAAGAGCTCGCCCTGATGGTGAGGATGAGGGCCGAGCAAGAGGGCTACCCCCCAGGCACAGACCCAGGGTTTGAGTTGGCCTGCGGTGAGCCAGGGAACTGCGCCCTCCCCCCAGCCTTGAGGCTAGCTACAATCCAGCCTTTGAGGGTCTGTCCCACTGTTCTCCTAAGAGCCTGTGACTTCCTGTGAATACCTGCAAGCCACTAGCCAACACCTGGTGCTAGCCTGGGGCGGAGCACTGGAATCCAGATGGAGTCTTGATCTGCCAGACCTATAGTTTCCTGATTCAAGAGGCTTCCCGCTGAGCAGTGTGGAACAGTGGAGTCAACACCCCTGGAGTTTGGGGGAAGGGGCTCACCCCAAAAAGCCTTATATTTCCAGACCCCGATTAAACCTTGGGCCTTGATCTGTCCTGGCCTTCATTCTTTTTCACCACCACCCCCATCTATATCCCAGCTTTTCTTCCAGGGACCCAGTTCCCAGTAGCTGTGGGCAGTTATATTGGCCCACCCAAAATCTACATCATCTATGAACTGTTGGGGCATATAAAAGGGACAGTCGTGCCAATCCAAACGACAGAGTGCAACAACAGGACAACTAGAAGTCCTGGTGAGGAACCAATATTAATGGTGTCACAGAAGCCAGAGATCTCAAACCAGACCAGTGACTTACTGCAGTGAACATCCGCAAGGGAAGATGTGTGGATAGAGGGGTATATTGTGTGACTTACTGCAGTGAACACCCGCAAGGGAAGATGTGTGGATAGAGGGGTATATTGTGGCATCGGGACACTCTAAAGCTCCCACTACATGATGTATTCTATGCTTCAGTTGGTTTTGTTTTGTTTTTATTTTGGGGGGAGGCTGCAGGGCAGAGGGCAGAAACAAGGAGACAGGGAGATGAGTGGGACGGGGTTTGGGGTGCAGGATGTGAAACTCACAAGGAATCAGTTCAAAGTTTAAAAACAAGCAAACAAAAGAACCCAAAACTGGAAACATGAAAACAGCCCAGTTGATTACTAAGAAAGAAACATGCAAGCAAACTGTGGAGGTCTCCAGGCGCTAGAATACCATTAAGCAATTAAAAAGAAAAAAAATAGATTTCTGAAACTTCATGCTGAGAAAAAAAAAAAAAGCTAGGCACAAAATAATTATGTGATGCCCTCAAAAGGCAAAGATAAATTATGGGGTAAGACTGCAGGTTGTTTGGCCTGAGGGATAAAGACTGGGTGTGAAGAGGCAAGAGAAATGTCTTCTTCCATTAACTTAAAAAAAAGGGGGGAGGGCTATATATCATTAGGGTGTGGCTTACCTGAGTATTGTCAATACAAAAGATCCGGGTACTTTTATATATTAAATCACAACTACAAAAAGGCCTCCTGGCAGGCACCAGAGAGCTCTGTCCGAAAGGCAAGTCAGCAGGCATTGTTCTCCGGGCTCTCAAGGTTCTCGAGCCAAATTCCCAACAGCTTCCCACCCCTTAGACTCAGTGTCACAGGCCAGTCACTGCCCGAGTCCCAGTGCTCAGCATACATCTGCAGGTCCATGTGAAGGAAAACTCCTGAGAAGAAGCCGCAGCTGCCTATGGCTGATGTGTCGATAAGAACTTTAGTGTTATGCAGAGATTGGAATGTTGAAGGCCCAGAGACTAATTACTTTATCAAGGGATGAATTCTGGCCCTCCCCTCCAGAACAGCCATTCCTGGGTTCCCTACACACACACACACACACACACACACACACACACACACACCTGTGTCAGAACTAACATTTTTGTGGCAACAGATAAAAACCTTTAGAATCTACTGACTTAGTGGACAAGAGCTTTTACCAATCCAAAAGTCCAGCACGTAATCAGATAGACCTGGAGCCTAAAGGAAGCCCCCCATCTTGATGTACCTGCCTCTCTGATGGCCCACCCATGTCCTGTAACCTTGCCTTCCTTTATGACTTTCTCCACTTGGTAAAATTATAAAAACTTTGTGAAACTGCTTCCACAATGGAACATGGAAATCAGAATGACCCAAATCTCTGCTTCTGGGCCCAGGTCACTCAAAATGATTCCAGAATCAACAATCCCTTAGTCCCTTAAAGATGGGAGCTGTGGTGTTTGGGTCACGCATGTCTTGGCACCCGCCCTTTCATGTTCGTTGGCTATCTATTCACTCTGCAAGATCCAACTCCAGAACACCATGCTTCAAGAAGCCTTACCAGAATCCCTACCTGGAGCCCACTGACATCTTCAGTATTCAGAGCTCACGTCAAGGTTCCTGATTCCTTTTCCTACGGGAACTGTTTTTCCCCTTCTAGGTCTATGTGACACCCTCAAGAAGTAAGGGACAGTTTCATAGTTTGGCAAACATCTGAAAGATGGGGACCCTGCCACCAAAGAGTTATAACAGACCTATAGACATGAGAAATGGCAGCAGCTCATGAAGGCCCACAGGCAACACTGGAGCAATCTGAACACCGAGAATCTGGCTAGCAAGAGACCTCGAGAGACTGGTGACTGAGCGGTGTCAGATACTACAGGCTCCCTACGCTCCTTGGCTCCAGGTCCCTCACCTCACTGTGAGACAATGTCACCATCCTATCAGAGGGCCTGCAGCTCTGTCCACTATCCTCTAAGGCGAGGTCCCCACCTAGTCATCTGGTTTCTATCCAGATAGGCTGGAACACAAAGGCACCACATTCCAGAGGTCAGTGTGTTGCAATGCCAGCAGTCCCAGAGTTAAAGGAATGACAGAACAGAATGGGGTCGGGGAGGATGGGAGGTGGGAGGTGAGGCAAGCCTCTATTAGCAGGACTCGGTTTTCACTTTCTGTGTGACATGCTGCGTGTCATATTCAACAGAATAAGTAATGTATTTTTCACTTCAAAAATCACTAAAAGAATACATTTCAAATGTTCTCACCTCAAGAAATGATAACAAGGAAAGGTGTCAGACTGGACTAACCTATAAGCATGCACAGGTATACCTATCAACTTACATTTTTTAAAACTTTAAAAAGACCAAAGACAATTCTGCTACCTAACTTTAAGGCCCTGTTTTACATTAGTGTGCCAAGCATTATCTTTTGTCTTTATATTTCATGTTCTATTTTTTAAGCCAACTTTGAATCTACATGTTTAAAATGTTCACTTTTCCCCACTCCAAATTACTCTTTTCCCTCTTCAAAACAAAAAATCATAATCATGTGGGGTACAATGCCACATGCTTCTTGGGAAACCCTGTCTTGAAAAAAAAAATCATAACCAAACTTCACCCCACCTTTCCATCCACAAACACTTCCCAAAGCAAATGCATGGTGACAGTGTGTTGTTATGACAACTGTCTGGAGTGCCACCATGATGAGCAAGGGAGAGAGGTACAACACATGGGCCTCAAGCACATGCCTCAGGTCTCAGAAGCCGATCTCTCCAGCAAAGCCGTGTACAGCGAGTGACTGCCTCTGAAGGGAATACCTGCGCTTGGAAAGTTTCACACGCTGAAAGCTTAATAGCACCAACAGGTGACAAGGGACAAACTATTAGGCTAAATCCCCCTCAATTAAACTGGCCCATCTTGACAGGTTTTCAGAGGCAGCATGCATGAGATGTCTATAAAAGAAAATGCAATTAGGAGAAACTGTAATATACCCAAGTCTGAGCAACCACTAGATTCTCCTACAAAACAGCCATAGCTAAAAAGTTGTTATGTACGCTACAAGGTGTGAGGAAAATGAAGCAGAAACCTTTGCACCCAAAGCAAGAGATACCATGAGAGAGACCAACACAGAACAGAGCTGGAACTCAGGCAATGACCCCCCAAGCCTGTTTACCACCCAAAGCCGCCCTTCCATCTCCTTATCTATTGCTCTGCCTCTCCTAAGTTAACCAACACCAAAGCAGGAAATTTCCCAGAAATGAACTGACCAGAAGTTGACAGAAGTACATTTTGTTCAAACTATGGGCCTTGTTCACGTGTCATGGCTGGAAACAGATAACATGTCTAGGGCTTGCCGTGTGTTCTTTTGACCTAGATCCACTCTGTAGCACCAACACTAATTCCCAGATGCTTTCACAGATAAAGAGATAGGTTCCAAAGCAAACGCTGGAGAGCAGCAGTAGTGGAGGTAAGTCCCAGGAACCTGAGATTTCTGTTCCCTATGGACACAATCTCCAGGAGGAAACCACACTAACATGGACAAAGGTTTAGCAGCTCCCTCACTCTGTCATGCGGTAGAAGGTCACCCCTTCTAAGATCCTGTCTGAATTCCAGGGGACAGTGGCAAAGGCCATTGTTTTCCAAGCTGGAAGAAGTCTGATTAGGAATCTGGCCTCTCAACTTTTCTGTTCTTTAGTAAAGGAGCAATTAAGAGCAACCAGAAGACACACTGACAGCGACCCTCAGAAGTCAGGGTCCAAGAGTATAAATTGGAGTCAATCACAGGCCAGGGGTCACAAGGTTAAGGTTAAGTGGAGGGGGGGGGGGGGTTAAGTGGGAAGTCAACCCTTCCAATGGGTCCAGCTAAAGCTGCTTCTGGCTCGACAGTCTGAGGGCTGCCTGGAGGAAGTGGCCTGGTGCCACTTCATTCAAGAGCATGTGGACAATGCCCTACCGAACTGAGGCAAAGACAGAACCTAAATTACTACTTGCATGGGCCAGGGTCACCCGTGATGAAGCCAATCTCTCTCATTTGCTGCTCCCTCTGAAGGTCACTAGAGAACTTTCCCCCGGGAAGGCTGACTGTAAGCACGTCCTTGCTAAGAACACCGGGTTGATAACTGGGGAGGGGCAAGTCATTTACTTTACAGGGGGGAGTGGGGGGTGGGGGTTCTGTGACTAAGCAAGAAGCCAACTCAAAGCTCACACGAACAGCTGCAGACAACGGGACTCGAACACCTTTCCAACCAGACGCACGCGGCTTGCCGCTGCCAGGCGCCCTGGCACCGCCCTCAGCCCTAGAAATAGCTCGCCGGGGCGCGGAGGGCATTCGCCTCACTTGCTCTCCACTAGCTCCCTCTTTTTCTTTTCTGCGGCAGGATAAAGCCAACTACTGAACGTAGGCCGCAGAACGCCGCGACGTCGGCGCTCCGCCCGTCCGTGGATCCCTCCGCCGCCCGGAGCCTGCGCGCGGCTTCCCCACAGCACACCACGAGCGGTTTCCCGCGCGGCGCCGCGCCCCACCCCCACCCCATCGCGCCCCAACCCCCATTCCCGGCTCACCTGCCGCCCGCGTCTCCATGGCAACGTCCCCACGGCGGAGGAAAAAAAAGCTTCGGGCTCTTCCCGGCTCCCTCCCGTGCCGAGCGAGAAGGTCGGACACCCTGAGGAAACTTCGCTCTTTATTTTTATTTTTTTAGGGAAAGAGCCGGCGAGGTTATGGCGAATCTGCGGCATCCAACATGGCGGATGGAGTCTTCGCCCTCCTCTCCCCGGGGATCCGACGCCTACGTAGCGACGTCCGCCGCGGGGAACCGCCCTCGGCACGCAAGACGCAGTGCGCATGCTCGCGGCTACCATAGGTGCCGGCCTCTTGTCCCGGCGTTCTCCGCGCTGTTTTGAGCCACGCCCGGGGCGGGACGCGCTGATCCTGGGACTTGGTTGTCCGGGTCGGGAGTGTCCTGAATCCTGTACGGTGGTGGGCTCGGCCGCGAGCGGGCAGGCTGGTGCACCCTTTTGCATACTAGCTTTTCCGGGGCTCAGTTTCCTAAGTTGCCTGTCGGGTTGGCTAGGTGTAGTTGGCACAAGTAGGCTCTCCCGGTGCCTGGGAAGAGCCGGGTTGGAGGTCACAGTGCCTGGCACATCATTTTCTTGGAAGCTCAGTGAAGTGACCACCTTTCCGTTTTTCATGTTAGGAGCTCAGAGGCCCCTCCGCACTCTGTAGAAAGTGTCTGTCCCAAATAACTTTGGTAGAATATATTTTTACCGACGTCGAAGTTGCTTATCCCTTCCTGTCTTGGTTGGTCAGCTTTTTTAGCATTCGAAACTGGGAATGAGATTTGAGTTGGCGAATCATTATGTATATAATAATAACATTCGTATTTGTGCTGGCAAGGCTAGCTTTTAGATAGATTTTAAAATTAGCCATTGTAAAAAAAAAAAATTAAAAAAAAAAAAAAACCTCCACACGTACAGAAACAAGACAAAAATACTTTGAAAAGAATCAGAACGGAAATGACCAGCGTCTGGGGAGTACTATTTTGTTTTGACAGTGCTAGTGAAATGCTAGGGATAACCCTCTGTAGTGTTTGAAATGCTCTTCAGACAGCCCTAGGTTCCTCTCTGTACCCCCACAGGTCAAGGTCAAGGTTTCCTCCCTCTGCACATTCAGGTGTTTGCAGAGCCCTCTCTGCCAAGGACTGAGTTTACTGAGCAGAGTCCTGTAGCAAAGGCCTCTGGGTCTTTTAGTCTTTTTACCTGCCCACTGCAGATTGCATAGTGATGCTACTGAATGGGTTCATTCATTTTGTTAACTTAAAAAAAAAAAGTTGAAATGCCTTTGGCAATGAGCATTAAGATGACTGGTCTAATTCTTCGTTCTTCTGTTAAGTACATATTTTTTAAAAAAAAAAATCTTTATTTCATTGGGCAGGGGAGTAAAGGACAGGTGTTGAGGAGGGTGGGGTAGCTTTTTTTGAGATCACGCAGCCAGGCCATGAACTTTGTGGCCCCACCTTTCTGTGACCCACCAGATGCCCAGTTTGCCCAATAGATACAATGTGAGGAGAATCATGAGGTCGTTGCTTCACCTCCACTAACTTCTGCCTCCGGGGGAGCTGAGAGACGTGGGGGAACACTAACATCTTTCATTTAAAAATGGACTTTCCAAAATGCTGCACTGATGTGCTTTCCCTTTTAGAACTCCAAATATTTACAATAATTTCTGTCAGGAAATGAGACTTGTGCTGATTGCTGACAATACAGGTTTTGTGCTGGGATGCCTTTCTTAAAGCAGCATTGAAATGTTATTTATTGATTAGCAGGTGGGTCGATCGCTCTTAAATGGTGTAGCCAAAATAAGTTTTTGGAAATGAAGCAATTAAAATATAACTCAAAACTCAATTGGTTCCAAAGATTAAAGGCAATTTATTTCTTTTTTTTATTTTATTTTATTTATTTATTTATTTTTTTTTTTTTTTTTGGTTTTTTGGATTTGGTTTTTTTCGAGACAGGGTTTATCTGTATAGCCCTGGCTGTCCTGGAACTCACTGTATAGTCCAGGCTGGCCTCGAACTCAGAAATCTGCCTGCCTCTGCCTCCCAGAGTGCTGGGATTACAGGCATGTGCCACCACCACCCGGCTTAAATTTTCGATATATTTTTATTTACATTTCAAATGATTTTCCCTTTTCTGGCTCCCCACCCCCCAAAAGTCCCATAAGCCCTCTTCCCTCCCTCTATTCCCCCATCCAACCCTTCCCACTTCCCTGTTCTGGTATTCCCCTATACTGCTGCACTGAGTCTTTCCAGAACCAGGGGCCACTCCCCCGTTCCTCTTGGACATCAATTATTATGTAGATTATGTCTTGGCTATTCCACATTTCTAGGCCAATATCCACTTATCAATGAGAGCATACCATGATTGATCTTTTGAGACTGGGTTGCCTCACTTAGTATGTTCTCCAGCTCCATCCATTTGTCTAAGAATTTCATGAATTCATTGTTTCTGATGGCTAAATAGTACTCCATTGTATAAATACACCACATTTTTTGTATCCATTCCTCTGCTGAGGGATACCTAGGTTCTTTCCAGCTTCTGGCTATTATAAATAGGGCTGCTATGAACATAGTGGAGCATGTCCTTATTGCATGCTGGGGAATCCTCTGGGTATATGCCCAGGAGTGGTACAGCAGGATCCTCCGGAAGTGTCATACCCAGATTTCAGAGGAACTGCCAGACTGATTTCCAAAGTGGTTGTACTATCTTGAAATCCCACCAGCAGTGGAGGAGTGTTTCTCTTTCTCCATATCCTCCCCAACATCTGAGTTTTTAACCTTAGCCATTCTGACTGGTGTGAGGTGAAATCTCAGGGTTGTTTTGATTTGCATTTCCCTAATGAATAATGATGTTGAACATTTCTTAAGGTGCTTGTAAGCCATCTGACATTCTTTATGGGAAAATTCTTTGTTTAGCTCCATACCCCACTTTTTAATGGGGTTATTTGGTTCTCTGGGTTCTACCTTCTTGAGTTCTTTGTATATATTAGATACTAGCCCTCTGTCAGATTTAGGGTTGGTGAAAATCCTTTTCCAATCTGTTGGTTGACGTTTTGTCCTTTTGACAGTGTCCTTTGCCTTACAGAAACTTTGTAATTTTATGAGGTCCCATTTGTCAATTCTTGATCTTAGAGCATAAGCTATTGGTGTTCTGTTCAGGAACTTTTCCTCTGTGCCCATGTCCTCAAGGGTCTTTCCCAGTTTCTTTTCTATTAGTTTCAGTGTGTCAGGTTTTATGTGGAGGTCCTTGATCCACTTGGAGTTGAGCTTAGTACAAGGAGATAAGAATGGATCAATTCCCATTCTTCTGCATGCTGACCTCCAATTGAACCAGCACCATTTGTTGAAAAGGCTATCTTTTTTTCCACTGGATGTTTTCAGACTGAGAAAGAAATTAGGGAAATGACACCCTTCACAATAGCCACAAACAGCATAAAGTATCTTGGGGTGACTCTAACCAAACAAGTGAAAGACCTATACGACAAAAACTTCAGATCTCTGAAGAAGGAAATCGAAGACCTCAGAAAATGGAAAAATCTTCCATGCTCGTGGATTGGCAGGATTAATATAGTTAAAATGGCCATCTTGCCAAAAGCAATCTACAGATTCAACGCAATCCCCATCAAAATCCAAACTCAGTTCTTCATAGAGTTAGAAAGGGCAATTCTCAAATTCATCTGGAATAACAAAAAACCCAGGATAGCTAAAACTATTCTCAACAGTAAAAGAACTTCTGGGGGAATCAGTATCCCAGACCTCAAACATCACTACAGAGCAATAGTGATAAAAACTGCATGGTATTGTTACAATGTCAGGCAAGTGGATCAATGGAATAGGATTGAAGACCCAGAAATGAACCCACACACCTATGGTCACTTGATCTTTGATAAAGGCAAATTTTTAAAAAGAAAAGAGACATTGACTGTAGATATGGTCTTGGATGTTTGCAGAGTAGCTGTTATTTTTTCCCCACTATTTCTTAAATCTATTCAAGAAAGAAAGAAAGAAAGAAAGAAAGAAAGAAAGAAAGAAAGAAAGAAAGAAAGAAAGAAAGAAAGAAAGAAAGAAAGAAAGAAAGAAAGAAAAAGAAAGAAAGAAAGAAAGAAAGAGAGAAAAGGAAGGAAGGAAGGAAGGAAGGAAGGAAGGGAAAGAAAGAGAAAGAAAGAAAGAAAGAAAGAAAGGGAAGAAAGAAAGAAAGAAAGAAAGAAAGAAAGAAAGAAAGAAAGAAAGAAAGAAAGAAAGAAAGAAAGAAAGAGACTTACTGAGTATCTTTTCCCAGGAACTGGGCTGGCCTCAGGCAGGTGGAAATTAGTGCAGAAAAGCAGGGAACCCCATTTTGTGAATAGAGACAGGAGTCCACAGTTGGTCCCTTGCCTTCTTGGGTAGTCCACACTTTCTGATGGGGCATGAGTGTGTGCATTGAAGCCAGAGGCTGGCTTTAGGTCTTCTGTATTGCTGTGTACCTCGTGTTTTGAGATAGGGACTCTTGCTGATCCTGAAGCTTGCTGTTTGGCTAGCCTGGCTGGCCCATGAACCCCTCAGATCCTCCTGTCTCTCTTAGCACTAAGATGGCAAGCCTATCACACCCAGCTCTTTCAGAAGGTACCAAGGATCCAAAGTTAGGCCCTTGTGTTCAGGCACAAAGCCCTTTACCCACTGTGCCATCTCCTCAGTCCTGACTGCCAGTTTCAATCTTTACATTTCTAGATGCCTTCAGCTAAGAGAATTAGTGGAGTGAAATGGAAATCGCTGAGAATTTCATAATAAATAGCCCCCTGCTTTAATGGTTCCTGGAGGAGCTCAGCCCAGCTTGCCCACTAGTGGCAGTCAACCGTTTAGGAAAGCTCAGGAGGGAATCTGTGTCAAATCTATGGACATGGCATAGTATTTAGTTATATGAGAAATGTAGTTGCCTTGCGTAAATATATTTGTGGCAATTTTAAATAATTATATCAATAGCTAGCAAATGCATTTATATGAGAACACAGTCTATGCACGTGATTTTATATTGTGCTGATTAAAAGCAGTCCTGGAAAAGGATACATAAAACCTTACATGGATTTTGAGCCACATATCTATTAAAAGGCAAGGAGAGAAAGAAGCAGTTTTAGTCAATATGTTAAAAACCTAAATAGGGATGTTATCTAGCAGAACAGCATAAGCTGTTAATATCAACATGATTGTGACCTTAGGAAGCAGTAAGAGTCACAGTGTCATTTTGTGCCCAGTATGTAGATGTTAATATGAGTTTTTCATTGGTCATAGCCAATGTCAAAGAAGTTATTTCCAGCCTTAGCAATAAGGGAAACTCAGGATGGCTGGAAGCTATGTCATCCTCCAAAAACAGGATGCTATAAAAATTCCTGACCTGTAGGAAAGACAAAAGAGTCAGTGAGAAAGATGCAGGATTCTCTGTGTGTGCTGATTTGCATACATTTAAGTACAAGGTGTCTGGAAAGCCATGAGTTCCTGAAGATTGTACATATGTGGGTTCCTGTGTCCATGTCTATATACTGCATGTGAAGACTAGGGGTTAATGTAGAGTGCTTTCCTCTGTCACTCTCCATGAGGCTGGAAAGCTGTGTCCAAACGCCGACTGCATCTTGAGACCGCCAGGAGTTGGATTGTTTTCCTTTTGCTCTGGCCCTTACTGGACATGTCCCAATGCATGCAAGCCTTGCAACCCCTAGCTCTGCCACCCTTGACGTAGTACATGTAGCCTGCTGACTAAATTACAGGTATATCCTCCTCTCTCCCTGTAAGGACAAGTCCAGCAAGCACCTGAAATTTCTCTTCATGCAAATGAAGCATTCCCAGCACCTCCTTACCAGCCAATAAAGTACACTCACCCTGAAAACCCATACCCAACCCCCAAGGTTTTTATAGCTCTTTTTACCCTCAATAAAAGAGAGCTGTTTCATTAAAAACCATCTCAGATAAGGTTGTCTTGTTCCATTCGGAACACACACACACACACACACACACACACACTGCACTTACCACTGACCAAGGTTTCATTCCTTTGAGTCCCACCCTAAAGGCAGAAGCAGAACCAGGCTGGCTTGTTTTTTGGAAACAGGATCCTTCTGTCCTTTGCCTCATTCCACCCACTCAGGGCTGGCTTCCCACACACACTATTGAGCCTAACTTCCCTGCATTAGGGCTGGGGAATCCAAACTCAGGTCCTCCAACTTGCAAAGCAGATTGGTTACACAGCAAGCCATCTTGACATTGGGACCGACTGTAGAGAGAACATCTTGTCTATTGAATGTATGGATGCATCATTTGTCAATTAGAAAGCCTATGGCCTATGGCTTAGGCAGGAAATAGATGGGACATGGGAGGAGAAAGAATTGTGGGAGAGAAGGAGGTGGAGAGACATGACAAGATGGACACATGGTGCCTGAACACAGGTAATGAGCCATTTGGCAGAATGTAGGCTAGAAAAAAATGGGTTATTTTAGTTATGATTTAGTCTGAGTAGAGCCTAGCTGTATGGTCAAGGTGTTTGTAAATATGTTTTGAATCTGAGTGTTACTTCTGGGAACATGAGGCTAGGAGGAAGAACTAGGGCATAACTACAACTGACAGTGTAAGTGCCCAGGTAAATTACATGCTTAGCATGCATGATGCCTTAGTCTTGATCCCCAGTGCACATGTGCTTGCACAGATATATAGAGTCCAGTGGACAAAACTGCATGTGCTACTTTAGTTACTAAGCTATTTCAAACATAAAAGATAGAGGCTAGGTGTTTTAGCAAATAGGTAAGTTTGGTATGTATGGATTTAGTTCTTGAAATTCTGTACAACTCTCTACAAAAGGGTACATGCGTATACATCAAGGCAGGTAGTTAAGTAGTTACAGTTTTGTTAAGGAGGTGGTTATTGTTAAAGGGGTTTCCAGGAAAACTGGGAACTGTGAAAAACAGGGATGCAGGTTGGGGCCATAAATAATCAAGTGGTTAGGAGATTTGGGTTACAAGTCAATGGGTTACAAGGATAGCTGAGAGATCAAATATGTGACTCTGTGATGCTGCTGCTGAAGCCTACATAGTCTATCACAAACAAAAGTAGAGCATCATATACGCAAGACATAGCGTGCTTAAAGGTGGGGGTACAAGAAGTCTTAGTGTTGCAGTCCCTTTCTCAGCCCTTCTGTGCATGACCCAAGGGTCTAAGATCCTGGTCACTGATCGTCATCAAAGATTGACCCTGGACAGTAACTCCCCATTAGTTGCCAAAGATTAATGACAATGACTCTTGTGAAAGTGTGCAAAGAAAAAATGAGCAGTTAAGAAAAGTGAGAAAAACTCTGAAGCATGGGAGGGGTTTCCAAGACTGGCAAAAGGCTGTTGGATTTACTTTGTCTACAGTTGTTTGTTTTACATTTATTTCATTGGAGGAGGGCCCTATCAAGCCTCTTATGTGGAAATCAGGAGACCACTTGCAGACGTTCTCTCCTTCTCCCATGTGGATTCCGAAACTCAAAACCCTGGCCATCGGCTTCAGCAACAAGCACTTTTACCACTGAGATGCCCTGACAGTCTTGCCTAGGAGTTTTATAGAACAATAGCAAAAACTGGACAGAGACTGAGGTAATTCCTGACTGGTTGTTAATTTTCTCAATGGAAAGCCCATGTGCTCTTTATGTGTTCTCCTGGCCCAGCCAGGCAGTTGATCGTGCCAACCAGTTAGAGATAGTTGGAGCCGTTCTTGGTTCATCTCTGACTCCATCTTTGACCTTGACTATCTGCTAGCTGTTAGTCACCAGCCAGTGTTTTTCTCTGTCAACTTTGCAGGTGACTCAAGTACTGTTATACTGAGCTCTCTTTTCTTGCTTTTAAGCGGTCAGCCTGTAGCTTTTTTATGGTAGGGAGTTAACTCTATCCCAGCTACCAGATGCATGTGCACTCTTTCTTGGCTACCTTATATTTAGCTCCTTGTACATACCATGACCAGCAGTCTCTTCTGAAGTGGTTACATGCTTGCTAGAAGCCATCCTTATAGCTCAGTCTGATAAAATTAACTGTACTAGAAACAGGGATATATGCAAAGACAATAGACCTTGTGGTGGTTTGAATACCCTTGGCCCATGGGAAGTGACACTATTAGAAGGTGTGACCTGGTGGGAGGGAGTGCTTCACTGTGGGTGTGGGGTTTAAGGTCCTAGGCTTAAGCTCCACAGAAGTGGAAACTTAGGGGTTCTTTAGAGAGTCAGTTGTGTTGGATGGTGTTTTACTGGGGCAAATACATGAAGGAGTGTTTTCCTGAAGTGGACACAAGTGAAAGACTAAGGCAGACTCATGAAGGAATGTTCTACTGAAGCAGAAACAGAACAGAAGATGTTCAACTAAAGCAAGCACTTGAAAGGACATGTGATAAATGATTCTTTACTAACAACACACATGTATTGGTCTGCCTTACAATGCATAGTCATGCTGCATTTGTCTGGACTCTATAGAGAATAATGCACCAAAAAACTTCTGGTGGTGTGCTGTAGTTTCTTGTACTTCCTCAGCCTTGGGCTGATTGGATGCACATGCTGAAGCAAGACCTGTGCTGAGGCAAAGTACATGGGGGATATGTGATGTATGGAAAGTATAAATAGGGCTCCATGGAGTGGCAGAGAAAGAGCTTGGCTTTCTGGTACAGCTAGCTGTGTAATGCTTGTGGGTCTCGAGTCTTCGCTGATCTTTGCTTACCTGACAGAGGCACAGCTAAGAATTTCTCCTGGTGTCCCTCTGGGTCCTTCCTGCTGACTAGAGCCAATGCTGAAGCCTGGCTGTCTCTGCTAGGTCATGTCACCGCTGTTGTTAACCTGACTCTACCGAACTGAACTGCTGGTGTATCTGTGAAGTGTTCGCAAGTGGATAGCACTGCCTGCTAACCTGTAAACTAAAACTGCTGATTTCCAGACAAGATGGGAGATGCTCCAAAGAACTTTTCTAAACAGGTCCACTTCCCCACCCCCACTTCCTTCCCCACCCCCATCCTTTCTTTTCCACTTCCTCTGTTGGTGGTGGGCTACATGGGAGGTTAAAGCATTTAAGAACCATCATTAAAAATAGGATTTAAAAAAAAATTAGTTACAGTCCACCCAGTGTGAAATAGAGCCTCTTCCTGGCTGCCTGCAGAAGATAGTCTTCTCCAGCTGTCTTCAGATCAAGATGTAGAACTCTTGGCTGTTCTAGTACCATATCTGCCTGGATGCTGCCATGTTTCCCACCATGATGATAATGGACTGAATATCTGAAACTATAAGCTAGCCCTAAATAAATGTTTACCTTGATATGAGTTGCCTTGGTCATGGCATCTCTTCACAGCATGCAACACTAAGATGGACCTTACATGGGTTTCCTATGGGTTTGGGGTATCCTGCTGTCACGGGCCTTGAGCCCTGTTCTTCCTCTTTTTCATCTCTTGGTTATCTCTTACCCAGCTACAATCCTTCTTCGGTGCTCTAAACTGTCATTTTGTTAATCTTCCTTTCCTCTGTTCTACTGCAACACGTGTGAGCAACATGGAATTGTCACAACAGGCCCCTTTCCTTACTACCTGCAGAGAGCAACACCTGCCTCAAGAGCCTTGGGAGAACTTGTACCTAAATCTTGTTAACATAGTGATTGAACTTGGTCAGAAGTAGAACCAATCTACACAGGCCAGCTTCCGTTTAAATCAGGTTGGAGCTGAGGGGCTGTATCAAAAGTTTACAGATAGTGTGTGCCATGTAGCAGAAGAGTTTTCTCAAAAGGAAAAAAAGGAGTGGGAAGGTACATGGGACTATAGTTTCAGCACTAGAACAAGGTCCTGGATTCAATCCACAGTTCAGAGCAGGGGTCACTTTGAAGGACTCGGTTTTAGGAATCTATCAGCCAGAGACTGTGAATTCAATTCACCTCGGAAGAAGATAATCCTCTTTGGGGTCTAATAAGTGTGCTTCTGGAAAAGGACAAAAAATGATGTTTTTCAGAGATTAAAAAAACAATTGCACCTATCAATGGCGATGCTTCCCATAGACTTAGATATGCACACAGGAAAGACCTGTGTTCTTACCATACCCAAAGCACGTGGGAGCAGTTATATTACGCTTGATTAAAATAGGATCTTTTGACTGTATATGTTTAGGACATTCTGATTTATAAGGTTTTAAGTTTGGTCTCATCTGTTGGGTTTTAATTAGGGGAATGTAACAACACTTAAGATTGTTAAATTTTTTTAGGAGTAAGTGGGCCATGGAAAGAAAAGTGGGGCAGGATGGTCCTGGATCCCAGCAACAAGAAAGAAAACAGGAGACCTCCCAGAGCCTGGAAGGATGCCAGGCCCTTAGCAAGGCCCCAATAAACACTTACTGAAGAAAGGGAAGAGTAAGATTTATTGCAAGAGAGAAGCTGGAAGATAAGGAAAGGGGAGAAAGCAGCACTATAAGACATTTATTTTGTAGTGTATACTTAGCACTGTTTTAGGTGTCTCAATAGAGAACAGATTGGGGGTAAGCAATTATTGTGTAGAATCTAAGCAAGCTGAATAAACAGTTCAGCGCCATGGAAATAACATGCAGCTACTGGAGGGATTTCAATAACACACTTGGAGACAGGTCACCCATCCACCTCTCTAGGGCACAGGCAGGGTTAACCACTGTTAAAAATTGCTGTCAGAGTGAATGGTAAACTCTTTAAATTCTTGTTCTAAGCGGTGCTCATGTTCATTCATCTTTATGTAAATAAGCAAAAGTGACAAGAGACAACAATCTGACCACATGATTGGCATTTGTTTGCCTTTCCTGCACTGTCCTAGCTGCCTCCAACAAAAGGTCTGTCAGTCATATGGTCCGCCAAGTCTACAGATAGGCCCACACAGGACACCTTGAATCTCCGGGAAACCTCTTGAGGAAGCTGCAGGAAGACTGGTCTGCTTCCTGAGAAGTGGGCTCAGCCAGGGCTGTTGAAATAGTGTGTACTGCAGCTTTTACCTGTCTGAGACCTCAGTGAACTCCAATTATCCTGCAGCCATTTCTACCTGGCCAGAGCCAGAGCACTTACTCAAAAGGCCTACTGCGCCTGGTGCTAGAGGCCAGGACTGTGACGAGCAAGTGGCCCAAGCTCTTCTGAGCCGTCTACTGCTTGTGGTGCTGCCTTCCCTGGTGTTGCAATAAAAGCTATCCTCTCGGCAGCTAGTCATTTTTGTACCAGTTTTCAGCAGTCCAGCCACGCTGGTAACAATGAAGGCACCAGAGTGGTAAGAAGAGCGACAGCTGAGCAGGAGGCAGGCCAAGCCGAGGGCACGGCAAGCCAGCCGTGGCAAGCCATCTGATACATTGGCATCCGAAGAAGCAGCTGAACAGGCCAAGTGACCAAGGCAGGGAGAAGTGCAATTAAAGAAGGGAGAGAACAGGGACCAAAGCAGAACAAGAAGCTGTAACAAGCCAGATGAGAGAAATACAGGGGGCAGTCACCAAACGAGTAACAGAGATGTCCAGTCTTCAGAACCAGTAGTCTCGCTAGTCCTGTCCAATGAGCTATAGACCTGTTCAGCGGTAAGGGCTGAGGACCCCTGGCTTCTTGAGCCTATACAATAGTTTGAACACTGTCTGATGCCAAGGGCTGAGAAGTCCTAGCTTCCTAGGCCTACGCAAGAGCTCGAATACTTGTACAACAAATTATCCTAATGCCAGAGGTCTATGGCGTGAGAGAGTCTCTTCTAGAGTTGCTTGCACCTGCCTGATGCTGCAAAGGACAGAAGGAAAGCAAATTCTGCACATGAGCTTCTTACCTACCCTCCGTTTCTATTTCAGCAAAGAGTGGCAACCAGCAAGCTGTTAACAGATGTGGGTATGTTCCAGGTTATATGAGTGAATGGAAAACCAGAGTGCAAGTCATCCTCAAAAACCCTCCTTAGTTAACTGTGTTTATAGGAAGCCCGTGCATGCAGGCTCTAGGTGCACAAGGAATTTTTGGACATTCTAGCTGCAGCACCGGTCTTCTAGACGACTGAGAATTAAACACTTTGTTCCAATTAACTCATTTGTGCAATGTTCAGACCACACAGAGCATTTGGAGCAGTGGGGACCACTACTGTATGAGGGGACCACTGTCCAAGTGGGGAGAAATAACACTTGATAAAATAATCAATCATAGCCAGGTAGGGCTGAGTTCCCAGGGTTTTCTGTACTGTTGATCTCTGACAGCCTGCACACTACTGTGGGGTAGTGATACACAGACCAAAGAGTTGACATGGTGATCAGCGGTGACAGTAAATTCATGTCTATCAGAACACAAGGCTCAGGACAATAATCTCTGGGCTAACTCTCATCTTCCTGTATCACCTAAGTATCTGGAGAATGACCACAAAGAAAGCTTGCTGGAGAGTGGGCAGTCTCTGGTCACAGGACAAGTGACCATATTGTTCAGCCTCCATAGATGTAAGGGTTGGGGGAGAAAGATGGTCTACCATAACAGTTCTCACACATCCCTGCCTAGCCAAGGAGCTCACAGGGTAATAGAAGAGGGAGACAGGTTAGAGGAAATGAATGTTCCATCCATTCATTTGTTTATAGGAAACACACAGGTTTCATCTCAAACCAGACAAGCTGTATTCACCTGACAGCCCTCAGGGATGTCATACCCGGAAGGTTTCCTCAATGCTTCTCTGATCAGTGGACTCCTGTACCATCCTTCAAAATCCCAGAGCAAGTGTCCCTTATTCTGTGACTTCCAAGCAGTTTAGTGACTTTCATGGCCCTTTTCATAGCTTTTCACATCTGTACCTGTTCACATACCTGTCTTCCTGATTAACAGCAGGCTTCTGCGGGCCAGCAGCAGAATCAGTTCATTCTCTGTGACCTTTCCCCAGATGATCTGAATCTGCACAGTTCAATAAGGTTCAAGAAGTTGATAGTCGACTGCTACCTTGGTGTAAAAAAAGATAAATAACCATTGTCCTGATAATTGAATAACTTTGGCGAGCAGTTCATTATTTAAAAAGAGCTAGCTTGTTCATATACTCCTTCAGCATTTGTGGAAGGCCTGTCATGTGTCAAGACTATTCAAAGAATACAGGCCACAGGATCTGCTTTTGTTTTGTTTTGTTTTGTTTTGTTTTGTTTTGTTTTGTTTTTCACTAACCTGTGAGCTCAAAAGAGAATGGAGCCATCCAGATTCATAATTGTGAATCTTTATGAAAATGCCCTCACTGGCATGCCGAGATTGTATCTCCTGGCAATTCTAAATTCAGTAAAGTTGATAAGATTATTCTATCAACCAAGACAACCAAAAAAGGGCACTGAGAGACTGGTAAAGCAAGGTGCCTCTTGTCACTAGACATAGCACAGATGCTGACTAATCAGAAGGATACACTCTTGGTCCAAAGTTCACCCCTCTAATTTTAGTATCCTGCAGGCCCTCTGCCAGTGGCTGAGCTATCGAGGGGCTGTCAGTGTTACTGGGGCCTCATCTTGATGCTCTAGTATTTGTCATCTCCATTGAAAGAATTAAGACACAAAGAGCAAATTATAGAACATAGAAGAATTTGTTACAGAATCAAATGTGGCAACCTCAAGAAATAAGGGTAGACAATAGCAAGAAAGTATACAATACAGGGCACACTCAAGTGAGAACAGACAATGGCCAAATAGGTCCTTGTGCTAGGTTTTATTTTTAAGCAGCCTATGTATTATTTCTTGATGTTTTAAAATTAGACCACTTCCTGGGAAGTGTTTTTGTATACAGATGATTGACAGGCCCGTTTTGATTTGACTCTAAGAGAGAGGACAATGTGTCTTTGTTTTGTCTTGTTTTCCAGAAAGCCTCTGGCTAGATAGTGATCTTGAAATCTTTGGGGTGGATTAGAAAGTCATTTCTCTGGACAATTTCCTTGACAGATACCAAATACCAAAATTAAATCAGGACCAACTAGACCATCTAAACAGTCCCATAAAGCCTAAAGAAATAGAAGGAGTCATAGAAAGTCTTCCAACCAAAAAAAGCACAGGACCAGATGGTTTCAGTGCAGAATTCTACCAGACCTTCAAAGAAGAGTTAACACCAATACTCTTCAAACTATTCCACAAAATAGAAACAGAAGGAACACTACCCAATTCCTTCTACGAAGCCACAATTACGCTGATACCAAAGCCACACAAAGATCCAACAAAGAAAGAGAACTTCAGACCAATTTCCCTTATGAACATCGATGCAAAAATACTCAACAAAATTCTTGCCAACCGAATCCAAGAACACATCAAAACGATCATCCACCATGATCAAGTAGGCTTTATCCCGGGAATGCAGGGTTGGTTCAATATACGGAAATCCATCAATACAATCCACTACATAAACAAACTCAAAGAACAAAACCACATGGTCATTTCATTGGATGCTGAAAAAGCATTTGACAAAATTCAGCATCCTTTCATGCTTAAAGTCTTGGAGAGAACAGGAATTCAAGGCCCATACCTAAACATAGTAAAAGCAATATACAGCAAACCGGTAGCCAGCATCAAACTAAACGGAGAGAAACTTGAAGCAATCCCACTGAAATCAGGGACCAGACAAGGCTGCCCCCTTTCTCCTTATCTTTTCAATATTGTACTTGAGGTACTAGCTCGGGCAATTCGACAGCATAAGGAGGTCAAAGGGATACAAATTGGAAAGGAGGAAGTCAAACTATCATTATTTGCAGACGACATGATCGTCTACCTAAGTGACCCAAAGAACTCCACTAGAGAGCTCCTACAGCTGATAAACAACTTCAGCAAAGTGGCAGGTTACAAAATCAACTCAAGCAAATCAGTGGCCTTCCTATACTCAAAGGATAAACAGGCTGAGAAAGAAATTAGGGAAATGACCCCCTTCACAATAGCCACAAACAGTATAAAGTATCTTGGGGTGACTCTTACCAAACATGCGAAAGATCTGTATGGCAAGAACTTCAAGACTCTGAAGAAGGAAATGGAAGAAGACCTCAAAAAATGGGAAAACCTCCCATGCTCATGGATCGGTAGAATCAATATAGTTAAAATGGCCATTTTGCCTAAAGCACTATACAGATTCAATGCAATACCCATCAAAATCCCAACTCAATTCTTCACAGAGTTAGAAAGAGCAATTATCAAATTCATCTGGAACAACAAAAAACCCAGGATAGCTAAAACTATTCTCAGCAACAAAAGAAAATCTGGGGGAATCAGTATCCCTGACCTCAAGCAATACTACAGAGCAATAGTGTTAAAAACTGCATGGTATTGGTACAGTGACAGGCAGGAGGATCAATGGAACAGGATTGAAGATCCAGAAATGAACCCACACACCTATGGCCACTTGATCCTCGACAAAGAGGCTGAAAACATCCAATGGAAAAAAGATAGCCTTTTCAACAAATGGTGCTGGTTCAACTGGAGGTCAGCATGCAGAAGAATGCGAATTGATCCATCCTTGTCTCCTTGTACTAAGCTCAACTCCAAATGGATCAAGGACCTCCACATAAAGCCAGACACTCTGAAGCTAATAGAAAAGAAACTGGGGAAGACCCTTGAGGACATCGGTACAGGGAGAAAGTTTCTGAACAGAACACCAATAGCGTATGCTCTAAGAGCAAGAATTGACAAATGGGACCTCATAAGGTTACAGAGTTTCTGTAAGGCAAAGGACACCATCAAGAGGACAGATCGGCAACCAACAAATTGGGAAAAGATCTTCACCAATCCTACATCAGATAGAGGGCTAATATCCAATATATATAAAGAACTCAAGAAGTTAGACTCCAGAAAACCGAACAACCCTATTAAAAAATGGGGTACAGAGTTAAACAAAGAATTCTCACCTGAAGAACTTCGGATGGCGGAGAAGCATCTTAAAAAATGCTCCACTTCATTGGTCATTAGGGAAATGCAAATCAAAACAACCCTAAGATTTCATCTTACACCAGTCAGAATGGCTAAGATTAAAAATTCAGGAGACAGCAGGTGTTGGAGAGGGTGCGGAGAAAGAGGAACACTCCTCCACTGCTGGTGGGGTTGCAAATTGGTACAACCACTCTGGAAAGCAGTCTGGCGGTTCCTCCGAAAACTGGGCACCTCACTTCCAGAAGATCCTGCTATACCACTCCTGGGCATATACCCAGAGGATTCCCCACCATGTAATAAGGATACATGCTCTACTATGTTCATAGCAGCCCTATTTATAATTGCCAGATGCTGGAAAGAACCCAGGTATCCCTCAACAGAAGAGTGGATACAAAAAATGTGGTATATCTACACAATGGAGTACTATTCAGCCATTAGAAACAATGAATTCATGAAATTCTTAGGCAAATGGATGGAGCTAGAGAACATCATACTAAGTGAGGTAACCCAGACTCAAAAGGTGAATCATGGTATGCACTCACTAATAAGTGGTTATTAACCTAGAAAACTGGAATACCCAAAACATAATCCACACATCAAATGAGATACAAGAAGAAAGCAGGAGTGGTCCCTGGTTCTGGAAAGACTCAGTGAAACAGTATTTGGCAAAACCAGAACGGGGAATTGGGAAGGGGTGGGAGGGAGGACAGGGGAAGAGAAGGGGGCTTACGGGACTTTCGGGGAGTGGGGGGGGCTAGAAAAGGGGAAATCATTTGAAATGTAAATAAATTATATCAAATAAAAAAAAAAAAAAAAAAAAAGAAAACACAAAAAAAAAAAAAAAAAAAAAAAAAGAAAGTCATTTCTCTACACAGGACAAGAGAAGGACCCAGAGCCCGCTCTTGTGACTACTCATCAAAGTCCTGTAGATTCAGTTCCTGGTGTCACAAGCCGCTGATTATGATGAAGGGGTTTGTGATGGTTTGTATATGTTTGGCCTAGAGAGTGCCACTATTAGGAGGTGTGGCCTTGTTGTAGTAGGCATGTCACTGGGGGTGTGGACTGTAAGACCCTGGTCCTAGCTGCCTGAAAGCCAGTGGTCTACTGTTTGCCTTCAGAGCAAGATGTAGAACTCTCACCTCCTGCATACGGCCATGCACCCGCCTTGATGATGATGGACCACTGAACCTTTGAAGCCAGCTCCAATTAAATGCTGTCTTTATAAGAGTTGCCTTGGTTGTAGCTTCTGTTTACAGCAGTAAAATCCTAACTAAGACATCCTCACTCACTTTCCTGCTAATATCCAACCACCTTCTTAGTGCCAGAACACAGAGCAGGGGCTAGGGCAAGCAGTTATCAAAGCAGCAAATATGTAACTATCTTGCTGTTGTACCAACCACTGTGACCATACCAGTATATCCAGGTTGACTGCAACCCCTCTTGTCATGGTTACTACTTTGGTCACAGATAGTTTGGAACTTTGTTTTAGATCTAAGTTTTAGTGCTCTGTATCCCAAGATCCTTATTAGTCCCACCAAGACTATTATTATTGCACTAGCTGTGATCTCTACAAGTGAGGTCACTCACTCAACAAGCAAGGACTGGAGGCCTTCGCAGGCACTGTCCGCAGAACAGAGACACCCACTAAGCATGTCTGTTAAAATTCTGCTCTCCTGGGAACTCAAGCCCACAGCTTTTCAGTATCCTGGCTTATCCTCTGCATGGCACTCTCCTACCCAGCTCCAATCCGATCTGTGCATGTTCATTAAGAAGACAGCATGCTCTGTGCTGGAGAGAAGTCTCCTGTCTGGTACAGTCTGGCTCCTGTGTCATGGCTCATCCTTCCTGCCTCTATCTGGTCTTCTGCTCAGAGATTCTCTGACCTAGCCAGGCAGATGAAGAGTCATGTCTGCATCTTTTCTGAGCATGGGCTGTTGTATATCCTAAATGCTGTCGTCACCTGCTTAGTGATTTTTCTCCCCAGAATTGTAAACTTCCTCAGGGCACAAGTTCCAGTGGTTGACAAAGAATGGACATTCTACCCATTTTTAAATTAACCAGATGGCTAGACGGAAGCTAAAGGTAAGCTTGGCCCTTCTGATGTGCTAAGAAAACTATATATGGCTTCCAGTTTGACGTTTGTCCCTACATCCTGTGTGAACAGGAAGCCCTACCTTTAGCTTTCCACTGTGAGGCAAAGCCTACTTGCAAGGTCTCTTTAGGCTGAGAGACCAGAAGCCTAAAACTCAGTAATATGTGGCTGCTAATTATCCATTTATTCATTCTTAATTAATGGAATTACCGAATTCATTAATTTCATTGATTCCTTAGCTAAGTCATTCCATTAATACCATCTTTTCCTTTGAGACCCATGGTGCATCTGCACCAGTCCAGACACTGAGGATACTATGAACAACGAGATGAACCAGGGCCCTTCTCTCATGGTGTCTGGGATGACACTAAACAGGCACAGGGAATTCCATCTAAAAAGCAGCATCCTGACAGGGAAAGGGTAGTATTTCTAGTGTATATGTGGGAGATAAAAGGAAGTGACTCTTTGGGATGAGTAGTTTGGAAACATCTCTCCATTGGAGGTGGCATTCAAGCTGAAGCCAGAGTGATGGAGAAGAAACAACTGGTTGGAAATTAGCCTGAACAGAGAAAATGGCTGGTGTGAGAACTCTGAGGCCAGGAGAAAGCTGCTGTGCCTGAGAATGGAAGAATGCAGAGGGCTCTGTGAGAGGTGGGGTTAAGGCCGGCTGCCCTTGTCCTCCTCTCCTGTGTCAGAAGACCTTTGCTCCTCTCCTGTAATGGAAATGCCCTCATTTGGACTTTATACGCCTTGAAATATAAACCTCAAAGTTCCAAAAGCTAAAACAAAATAAAAACAACAACAACAAAAACCCCAAGCAAAAACACCCCATAAAAACAAAAACAAAATCCCCACCTTATAAAAAGTTCTTATTGTTGTTTTTAAAATATGAGCTAACTTTATAACTACAAACTAAACCTATCTCGTAATCTCAAAGTTCAGCCATCTTCTTTTCTGTGAAAAGCCAGATAGTATAAATATTTTCCAATTTGCATTATTTCAATTTTGCTATAGGGTAGCCACTGAGAGTCCTCCAGACTTCCATGTAGAAGCAACCAAAGGTGACTTGTGAATGACTAGATTGTGGCTGTGTCCACTAAAACTGTATATCCATAGCCTTTTCCTGAAAGTCTCAAGATCTTCCTTTTAGCCCCTGTGATGGTCACACTTGAGTATCAGTCGATTGGCTCCATAAGTACCTAGGGATCTGCTGGAGAGGTGGCTAGGCAGTTAAAACAATGGCTGTTCTTCCAGAGGATCCAGCTCTATTTTGAAAAATTGGTAGCTCACAAGTATTATCTGTAATTCCAGGTCCAAGAGATCCGGTACCCTCTTCTGGCCTCCATGATCACTGCACACACACACACACACACACACACATACAAAGTACAGTGCACCTCTCATCTTTTATAATTGATCTCTCCCGTTTCTTTCAGATACTTGTTCTGTATTTCTTAAGTTGAAGAAGTAAAATTTGTGACTGTATTTTTATATGGAAATTTTGTCAATGTATTAAAAAGGAATTATTGTATGCCAAAGTCTAAGACAATCCTTAACTGTCCTTAGAACTGTACTATAAGAAAAGCAAACACCACGATATCACTAAGTAGTTCCATCAAACTAATCCTGTGTGAAGGGCGGCGGTCTGTAACACAGACATGCCCAAACCAAACACAGGAGATGCACTGACTTCATACGAGCTTTCAAGCATGAAAGGCGTGACTCTCATCCAAATGTAGGTCATGTGGAAAATTAAAGATAAAACTTCTTGTTTCAAAGCTTGGTCGTGAACCAGCAAGATGGTTCAGCAGGTGAATGTGCTGGCTGCCAAGGCTGATGATCTGAGTTCGATTCCTGGGGCCCACGTGGTTAAGAGAAAGAGAGAGCCGATTCCTGCAAGTTGCTCTCTGCCCTCCACAGAGTGCACATGTACCCCACATATGCACACAAAATATCAATATGTAATGATAATCTTAAACACTTATTTAGATGGTCATGCAATGTACATCGTAACGGTCTCAGCGAAGGAGTTGTGTCCGTCAGTTCAAAGTGAGACAACTCAGACATGGCCCAAAATAGGAATGTTAACTTATTTAACTGGACATGTTCTAAAAGTCCTCAGCACAAAAGACAGAAAATTAGCTTTGCTGCGTGTAAACTGCCAACACTTGTCTTTCGACAACTGTCTGATTGTCATAGCTCTGCCGGGTTGTCTGTGAGTCAGCTGATCTGGGTGGGGGTCGGCCAAGCTTGCTCTCTCGTGCAGGTTGAATGGGGACTCTGTTACATGCTGTGCTCGTCTGGGATATTTTAGCTGTGGAAACTCTGCTCCCTCTGGCTTCCACCTTCCTGCTCGTGGAGACGGTGAGTTAGACTTGGTTTGTCCTTCTTTCAGGGATGGTAGGCAGAAACAGGAAGCAAACAGAAATCCCCAGTACACTCCCCTCCTAACACACTGGCCAAAACATGCTAATTTACTACCCCAGAATCAAGCGGCTGGGAAATGTGTGTGTTCTACTTTTGGCAAGAAGATAGAGAGGGCAGTGGTATGGACATCCCTATAGACTAGTTGAAATGTGGGGTCTTGTATTGTCTTTACCATTGTCTTCTACTCAGCTGATTGGATTCTATGTGCCCAGAAAGACAAGAGAGAACCTTCTTGCACAAGGTTTAGCAGAATGAAGAGAGTCCAGTGAACCACATGTTCTGTGGTAAGACAGACTTGAGTCTACATTTGACCCTCCCTCCCAGTTTTGGCAGTGTGACCTTGAGAAACTTAGACTTGTTCCAGAGTGAATGTTCACACTTCTAATCTGCCTAGGGCTTCTTGCTCCTCCTGATGACAGCAAAGTGCTTTAAAGGAACCTCCCTTTCCTCCTGGAGCGATTATTCATATCTTTGTTGGTAGTGGCACTGCCAGTAAGGCCCATGGCCTTGGGACCCCCATCCCTAGTCTCTAAAATCAGGCTAGGGCTAGATATGTTCCCACTGGATTTCACAGAGCTCACTATTCTAATGCAGAGATGTCAACTGGCTACTGCCCGATTCTGACCTTCAGGTGATGGCCTCCTTGAAACACGAAGCTTCCTGGTATCATACCTACAGTGGCATCATGTTTCCACACAAGGACTCTGGAGTTTTGATGAGATGCCTGAGCAGGAATATTGGCCTCCCCGGGGAAGTCTCAAACTTCCTTTCAGTAGAATGGGATGATAGTGTCGACTGCATGGAACAATTACATTAATCAACACTTAGGAGCTGGGTTTTCTTTGAAGATATTCATTTTTTTCCCTCTGTGGTATTTAACAGCTTACAGGCCAAATCATTACTTTTTCTTTATCCACCCCACTTTTGCATTTTGGCACAGTTTGCATCAGTTGAATAAGACCTGTTTTTGCCCAATTCAGATATCAGAGACCATCTGTCACCTGGACTCAGGGACCTGTGTCCTGGTCTTTACATGTTGCTCACACTCATGCCAGAGGGAAGCACAGCCTGGGACTTATATTACATAAATGCAGTGTGTCCTGAAAATGTTCGTGGTGATGCTGGCACTGTCTTATCACCAAAGGAAGCAACGTACCAGGCCAAAGACAGGACCAAAGCTAAGTCCCCTCCTCTATTCCCAGAATTGGTCACTTAGCCTGCAGCCTCCTGTGATGTTCATTGACCTCGACATTTCTCATGACTCTTGCCTTTTTAAGATGCATTTGGCACAGTTACAGCCTCCCATGATGCCACAGCATCCCCTAGGCACACAATCCATTTCCCCTCCCACTTCCTGCCAGAACAGTGATCCTCACAAGAGAGACCTGTATCAAGCTGATAATCTTGAGCTAAAGGATGCTGCAGAAATACCGTTGTCACTCATGAACCAGAAATGAAGGAGTGTGCCCATTCTTCATTGTCACTGGACAACAAAGAGAGCTGCCAGGAATGCTTCGATGGTGCAGTGGTCTCCTGTTTAGTGATATATAAGGCATGTATGTCTTCAAGAGTCCCCAGTGGTAACATTTAGACAGAATGATGGGATTTAAATGACCCTAATGTTCTTTGCTTTGAAATCCTTCGCTTCATAGAGAGACCTGAAGCCCAGAAACATTACGTCCATTCAGCTGCCAGACTGACAAAGAACCATGAATGCAAGTAACTGATCAACATTGAAGAAGCTGGGAATGCTTAGAGTTCTTTTCCTAGAGCTTGAGGCACTCATTGTGAAAATAAGCACTGAGTTTTAAATATCGAAAGGTTACTATATGAAAAAAAAAAAGAGCTCTCTAAGAGATTAGAAGTGTCCAGGAAGAAATGGTTACCCCTAGAAGCTTGGATGCTGTCTCTGGAGGTGTCTAATCACAAACAGAGACCATGTGCAGAGAAAGGAAGCATAAACATGAAGGCAGAGGAAATGACTAAAATAATAGACTGAAAACGGTAAGGATTCAAAGGACAGGAGCGACAGGAAGTGTCCCTGACCCCTGCCAGGAGGGACAGTAGCACCAGTATGAAGATAGGAAGTTACAGCGAGGTTAGCTTTCATCTTCCCTGGGCTCTACCCCTTCCATCCCTAGGAACAGACACAGAATTGCATATGCATGCTTTGCCAAGAACATGCATGAGTTGTCCCTGCAGACTATTACTAGCATCCTGAAGGAGAGACAGGCTGCCCAGGAGTAGTCTGGAGAAACAAAACCAAGAATATCCACACAATGGAATACCGCTCAGGACTTGAGGTTTTCTGTGTGAGGACCATGTAGCATTCTGAGCCTCACACACCATATGTCTCCATTTCAGCTGCTCAGTTCTGTCAGTGTAGGGCAAGAGCAGCTGCAGACAGACATTTACAGAAATATACGAGCAGAGCTATTGCAGAAAATCGTTACAAAGCAGACGGTATATATAGTGTGTTCCTTTTGTGAATATTCATTAAGGTACACAGTTACAATACATGTGTATATGAAAAGATCTACAGTTCTTTAAAACAGATCTCTAAAGCAGAGCCTGGTGATATATACCTGCAGACCCAGCCTTTAGGAAGCTTAGGTAGGAAGATCATTGAGGCCAGCTTAGGCTACATACTGAGTTCCACGCTAGTGTAGTCAATAGCTGGTCTAGGCTGTAGGACAAGCCAGGCTTCAAGAAAATAAAATGTGCCAAAAATAATTAATAACAAGTCTTTAAGTACATAAGGACAGAGAATTGGCCTGTGAATTTATAATGGTTTACTGACTAGTCTCAAATGAAAGATAACACCCAACTGCAACTGAGCCTCTATCTTCTAGTAATACAATTCACAACTAATGAGCAGTTTTTGTTTCCAAGGAACTCAGAACACCCACTCCTCATGAAAATTAAGGAATTCATACACACATCTTTTAGATGAGAAGCGGAGACCTAGAAGTTGTAAACTTAGCCAGGATCACTAGACAGCAGAAACAATTCTACCATTTAAGCCCAGGTCCATCTGATCTGACTCAATTCCTAAACTGCTTCCACAGGCTTTAAATGCAAATGCGGAGTCTTATATCAACAATATAAAAATAAACCATAAGCCCCACCCCCAGGAAATACTATCCATCTCTCACTGGGTTCTCCTGCCAGCATCCAGGGCTGTTACATCTTATTAGGATGTGCCTGCTGCCCTTGGCAAGCACTGGCACAGCTAGGACTCTGGCTATTCACTGACTTTTCTTTTTGAAGCAAGCAAGCAAGCAAGGGAAGGGGCTGGAGAGAGAAGAAGTCAACAGAATCCTGAGGTATGCTATTTCCACAGTTGGTCAAAGAAGAAAGGCAAGTATGCTGAGGAGGAGGAGGAAGTCATCAAAAGAGGCCACAAAACGCACCCCTTTGGCGGTGGCCTGCCACTCAATTGTATCCCTACCTTTGACTCACATTCCTTCCTTGCCCCCAACACACATTTTCTTACAAGATAAAGGTATGTGCTCATGGAATTCAGAGAACTGCTTAGGTTAAAGGTCTGTCTTATGAAGTTTGGGGGCTTTTGTGTGACAAACTCTTCCTGAGGAGACACCTCACATAGGGAAACCATGGCAGACTAAGGTACAGATAACAACAAAGTCCATTTTGATGACTAATGAGTTTTGTTGGGGGTTTCTTGTGGGGGTATGGATGAGGGGTTACTTAGAGAAGCAAAAATGACTTAGACATCTGTGTCAACAAACCCCAGAACAGCATGTTGAGGCAGCTCGTAATGCTGGGAACCTGGAGCACACTGGACAGCCTGCAAACAACTCAGAAGGCTGGAGAGTGACATCTTCAACCTCTTTGAGGAAGCCTGGCTGGTCCCTGCTTACTCCAGGCAATTGCTCTGGTTTTGGTTTCTTTTCTGCAGCTTAGTTTGTCTGTGAGTGACTTTCAGCAGTTTGACTTTGTTCACTCTGAGAGGGAGAGGCCTAGAGAATCTGGTCAGTTTCAGGGACTTCCTGAAGCCATTTTGAGTTGTTAAAGAAAAGAATGCCTCTGCAGGATGGAATGTTTCAATCTTGGACAAAACTGTTAAAATTTCAACCACTGATCAGTGGTTAAAAACCAGGAGTTGTACCACATTACGGAATGACAAAAGCTAGTCTGAAAAGACCATATGTTATGCAATTCAAACTATACCTGATTTTCTCAATTCTATGGTGGTACAAAGTGATAAGCATTCAAGAGATTCATTTAGAATATTCCTAATTCTGATCTTCTCCTAGACTAGTAGTATATAATTCAACACGTCTATACTTGGGAGTGGCAGCAAGCACAGATATCAGGTAGTTGTGTGCTCCTGAGAGTAAACAACCTATTCTCAGTGCTAGGGAGAGGGTTCTATTGGTAAAGTCTATGATATGTAAGCATGAGGACATGATTTCCAAGTCCCAGAGCCCATGGTAAAAGCAACAGATTTGAAATCCCAGCATTAGGAAGGAAGTGGCAGGAGGATCCCTAGAATTTGGTCAGCAATGATAAACTCTAGTTTAACAAGAGGCTCTGTCTCAGAAGTTAAGATGGAGGATTATTGAGGCAAACAATGTTGACCTCTGATCTCTGTATGTGCAACTGTATACACAGTCACATAATTCACAAATAGCTATAGACACTAAACACACACACACACACACACATACTTGTGTGCGTGTGCAGGATTGGGGGAGAAATACCAATGCTAAGCTAGGGAATCTGGAAGCTTGGATGTACTAAATACATTTTTTACTTAGAATGCTTTTAATTTGTAATTGATTTGTTGCTTCATAAGTTAAGGAGTATCTGTAGATAATGATGTGGAAAGGCAAAGATATATAACAGGCAAGATATCAAGACAGTCAACTATTTGTAGCTGGTAAAGGCAAGAGAGAGATTGAGTAGATCCCAATGAAGTGAAACCTACTATATAATATTGCAAGAGTATGTTTTCTCCCACATTTGTAAAAATATTTCTAAAATACAATCCAAAGAATAAAACCAAATGTGAACTGTGGACTCTCACTAGTACCACACTAACGTTTCAATGATACAAAATTTTAGGACAGAAAAACAATAGATAAGAATTTCCTTATTTATTTTTACTTTTTCTGTAATCACACAGCTGTTCTTTAAAGTACTTATAAAACAACAAATCTATCATAACTTAAAAGCATTGTGAATAGAAAATTATTTGATACATCTAACACACACACACACACACACACACACACACACACACACACACACACACTATGGATTCTCAAACAAACCAAAATCCCCTTAATTTCTGGTTTCATTGGAAAAGCTAACTATGAATTTGGGTTTATGCTCATAGACTTTCTCGAATCCAGCAGACTCACCTTAACCCTCTGGAAATACAGCTTCTCCGTGTATTTTGCTATTTCCTAAATAAGACAGTCTGAGCCTCTAGTGTCTCTGTCTAGCCTTTGGAGTTTGAGACCCCAAGGGTAAAGTACACAATTCAGTGTGGTGGGCGTCAACAGATTTTGCAGATCCCAATGCTCCTTAGAGATCATTCTGTCCCTGAGGTGTTACTTGAGACTGAACATGGGCAGACTTCTGGGCCCCTGCAGGTCACATCTGGACTTCTTGGATAGGTGGGTATGACACCCATGGGTTGGGTGGGTATGACACCCATGGGTGACATACATGTACAAATTAGTCTAACAATTTCCTTTAACAGAGATAGGAACCGAGGCTCAGAAAACAGCTGAAGAGGTTGCTGTGAGGTGGAGCTTGTGCTGTTTGCTTATGATCCTTCTGGAGTTCTACCCTGAATTTCCTTCTGTCTCTAGTCCTTAGGTAACCAACACTGGACTCCCATTTTAGATGTGATGACCATGTGACAGAGGTCCCTGTTATGGGACATCCTTTTTATCTTCCCAGGGTGACCTGGGTTACTGGACAAATGGCTCTACTTCTGCAAGAGGCCAACAGTTCTCAGTCAAGGCCACAATTGTTAATGAAAAGGGAAAACAACTCTGAGGCATGACTGACGTTAGTCCACGGATGCTTTTGACTCACGGGGCCCTGCAATAAATCCCAGTTCCAGAGTACTCATCCTTGCCGTGGATGGAGGTGCTTCCCGTTCTGAAGAGCCATTGAGGGCTCTTACCATGGAGCTGCTTTGAGAGCTTGGCCTGTGGTGCAGAGAATGCGCTCTGTCAGAGGTGTCACCTACTCTGTCTCCAGTTGCTTCTCCTGCTCCCAGCTCACCAGTGGCTATCTCCTCTTCCGGCTTCTCCTCTGAGATGAATTTCATCTCTGTCTCCAGGTGCTTTTCTCACTGCAGGCTGTTCCTCAAATCTGGCCAGGCTTAATTTTTAGGAAAGATGAGTATCTTCTGTCATCTTTGCCCCTTACTTTTAAATTTAGGTTGATTGTTTTATTTTTTTTTTTTGAGAATTTCATGAATGACTACTAAATATGCATCATTTCTCCTCTTCCTCTTCTTCTTCCAACTCTTCTCATGTCCCCTAAATAACTTCTCAATACATGGACTGTATGTATGTATGTATGTATGTATGCATGTATGTATGTATGTATGTATGTATGCATGCATGCATGTATGTATGTTTTTGGAGCTGACTAAATGGGATTTAATGACCTATCAGGGAGTTTACCCCAGAGGAGACTAGTTCTTCCTCTCTCAATGGCCATTAAAAGCCTATATAGTTCTTCATCTGGGAGGTGGACATCTTAAGACTTCTTCCAATCACATTGGAATATCAACTCATGTCATTTTTCATATCTGATTTAGGTAACTGTATTGTTGAGGTTTCATGAGTGTAGCTTCTCTGTCACTTCTAGGAGATGTTCTTTATTTTAATATTTAACTTTTTAATTTCACACCATGCAGCCCAATTCTACTCATTTCCTTGTCCCTCTGTACCGCCCCCACCCTTGCAACCTCCCCACCAAAAGAAAACATATATATATATATATATATATATATATATATATATATATATATATATATAAATCTCATTGTGGAAGCTGTAGTTTGTCCCACAAAATAGCCTTTGTCTACACTTCTTTACTTGCAAATGTTCATTGCAACGAGTCATTGGTTTGGTTTGAGGCCTCTAGCTTCTGCTACTGGAACCTCACTGGGATTTCTTGGCAGATATCTTGTTGGTGCCTTGTGTTATGGAGATCCTGCAACTTTGAATCTGTAGTTCAGCCCCTTCATGTGCTCCAGTAATGGTCCAACATAGATGAGGTAGATGTTGGGGTGGGCCAACTCAAAGTCATTGATCTGGGCCTCGGAGGTAGCTTGTCAGTCCTCCCGTGCCTGCATCACCAGGATGCGCTCTCTAGCTCTCCCTCCAGTGCTGCAAGAGGCAAGAGGCAGAGCCAGCTCCCACTCTAATGCTCTCAGAGTTGGCTCACATACATCCACTCCAGCAGAGCCAGCTTTAGGGTGTAGCCCAGGTGAGGTGATAAGGTCTGAGAATCACCCCGGACTCAAATAGTATGCAAAGGCAAAGAGTGTTTTTTTCTGTAGAAATTACCAGCATGCAGATGTTGCACTTACCAAAATAGCAGCCACCTGAGGAGCTGGCAGGGCTGAGGGAATTTTCTAGAAGGGTTTAGGTAATTTCTAACAGGATTGGTTAGAAGTGCAGCAGCAACATCAGAACAGTTTTGATTGGTTACATTAGTCCCATTATATTTGATGAGACCTTGAACAAATTCAAAGACTAGTTCAGCTCTGGGCCCATTATCTCTTCAGGCCAGGTGTCCCCGGGAAGTGTCTCAGCTCTGGAGTTACCCTCCCTAGTTCAGGGTCGTCACTGACTAATGGCCTATTGTTCATGGATTCCCCCAACAAACCTAGTTAATTTTCCTGGGAAACTGAAAAAATTTCATTCCCAAGGTTTTTAGACCTCTTGGGTGCAAGTCCCACTCTCCTGAGTGCTGCAGATGAGAGGAACTAGACCAGCTCCCCTACTTTCTAAGACCTCATGGTTAGCTCTTGAGGGGCAAGGTGTGTGAGGGTGGGTATCTCTCCTTTGCCCACATCACTACAGGGCAGACAAGTGGCAAGGCCATCTCTTTAGCAGACATTCTTAGAGCATCTGTCCAGGTCTTCTGACTTACTATTTTTTGGTTCTCTCTTCTGCCCTACTCCCTGAGCCTTAAGGCTTATGTTACAGATGGATCAGTTGGGGCCAAGCACTGCACAGTCCATTCTCTGTTATTTTGATGAGGTGTAGTCTTCTATAATGGTTTCTATCTGCCACGAAAAGAAGCTTCTTTGATCACAGGTTAAAGCTATACTTCTCTGTGGGTCTAAGAATATGTATATAAAATGCAGTTGTGGATTATGGTAGTTTGAGGTAGTGGCGGTAGTTGGTTCTTCTGTAAGCTGAACAAGGTGTCACAAAGCCCTTGGCATCCCACAAAGGTTTATAATCAATCGTACCCCAAAACCGCAGGGAGCTGGCCTTCATCTTGGTAGGAAAAAAACTGCTAAGACAGGAAGGCATGGTGCCAGGCCACACAGGAGGGAGCAGCAAAAGCTACCCCGGAATTAGGTTGGCAGTTCAAAGAAACTATAATGTGACCCCAGTCTTGCATATCAACTGCCCCCTTGATGGGAGGGGTATGTTCCCCAGGGAAGGCCCAGCATGGCATAGGCAGAGTATGACAGAACACTGTGTGTTCAGGGAAAGACCTCTGGCTTACGGGTGCTGGCATGCAGCTCTGCCCTGGACAGAGAGACATTTTCTAACTGAGAAAGAACAAGGGCCCGCAGCTGCTCAGTGGACTGCGCTGGGAAAGGGGGAGGGCAGCGCTGTAACCCAATCCTCTTATCAGATCAGCCAGCCCTGAGCCACCTCCTCTTCTCTGCTCTGTCCCCCAATCCGGTGGCAACTCCTCAGCAGCCAGGTCCTGTGAAACACACCTGCCACTTGTTCTGTGCTCAGCTCCTTCTGGCAGACGTAAGGTCACGGGGGTGGGGGTGGGGTGGGGTGTGCAAGTGTCTGCTTGTCACCTGCTGGCACTGATGCTTGATTAGGCCGGACTGTCTGCCGTCTGAGCCTTATACACTCTACATGAGGATTGGGTTCCTTACGATCCTTCAGAGTGAGTGGCAGGATTGCCAAGATTTTAGAGCAAGCCTTGGGGTTTTGTTGATTTCTGTTTTATTTTTAACTAAGGCTTGAGGAACACATGAGGATCTCAAAAATTTTGGGATCTACAACATTTTGCTGCTACGGGTGGTTTTTGAGGAAAAGGCGCCCAAACTTTTCCTTGAGCCCTAAAGTGTGTGTAATCTTTTAAACTGGAAAAATTGCCAAACAATTCTCTCCCACAAAGGGTGTCCTTTGCCAAAAGCACCATACAGTGGGCAGCACGTCAAACTGTGTTACCAGACTACTCAAAAACAAACAAGCAAAACCTACTGTGAACTACAATGTAAGATGTAACAAAGGCTTGATCCTTGACAGAAGTGGACTCTTTAGTTTAACTATTATGAGAGATTTGATTGGCTTTTCTCAGGCATTCATCTCAATCTCTCTCTCTCTCTCTCTCTCTCTCTCTCTCTCTCTCTCTGTGTGTGTGTGTGTCTGTGTCATTTGTGTGTGTGTGTGTGTGCGTGCTCGCGCTCTGATTTTATTACCCTTTTTATTTACCAGTGGATTTCCCCTAATCCTTCAGTCTGGAAGTGAAATACTGAGAAAGTAGGGTAACTCAAGAAGTTGTTATAAAATGAAATCAATAAATCACTTACAGTACCTCTGGTGGAGATTAAATGCTTATTGGGCCATTCCTATCAAAGTAAAGCTAACCCTGGGATCCCAAGAGAGGAGAACATGTTTTTTTCACAGAATCCATGCTTATGCCAAATAAAGCACAGATCAGGATCTAAAATGCCTAAATTGCTGAATAGGCTACTTGTAAGTCCCTCACTGAAAAGCACACTTTATAACAATTTCAGAAGGTCATTCTAAAGAGGCCATCAGGTAAGAACAGGAGCCAGTCACCAATCTTAGAAAGAAACTAGAATCTCAGGCAACCTTAGCATAAGGCTGAGGAGGAGAGACTGAGGTCCAGCAGTTCCCAACTGTAGAATACCATGTCTATGTAAAAGGCTATCATGTAATTGGAATGTTGGGGAGAAGACAATCTCATGAGGCTTTCTTGAAGGTCTTATAGTCCCATGAGCATACACTATACGTTCACAAAGGAATTATACGTCATCTCATTCTGTACAGATCTCCTACTAGTAATCATATCTGCTCTCTTTCAAGAAAACAAGTAGTCAGTCTCACCTAAAAGGAACAGCTATGTGACACCCCTCCCTTAATATATGCAATGAATACATAGTTTCCATGTATATTATGACTTGCACATGGAAGATCTTTCAAAAACATTGTGGGTTCAGAAGTGGAAGTTAGGAGAACTTGTGAGATCATGAAGACTTTGATCTAATCAACAGATTCATACATGTGTGTGTGTGTGTGTGTGTGTGTGTGTGTGTGTGTGTATCTGGGGATTTTTTTGTGAAGTAATGTAGACTAAGTAGAGAGAACAAAGGTCAATAAAGGAGTGCTTTTGAAGGAGCCTTCGTCCTTTCTCTCTGTCTCTGTGCTTCTGGGTTATGTAAGACAAGCAGGTTTACTCTGCCACATGCTCCCAATTATGATAGTTCACCTTTGCTTTGAATACACAGGAATGGAGCCAGCCAACCTTGGACTGAGATATGAATCCAAGTAAATCCTCCTTCCCTTGTTTTCTCAGGTATTTTATCACAGTAATGGAAAATTGACTAATAGGACACATAAATCCTTGAAGAACACACACTAGCTACACCAAGCATGAGATAATACGGAAGCACATGGTCTGATGGGATTACATCACAGTGGAGACAAACTAGCAGGAGCTCTATCTCCAGACTCTCAGTTCATCCAACTGTCCACAACTCATGTCCTCACCTGCAGTTTGCTCTATCAATGAGACAACTATGCCTTGAGGGCTGGGAAAGAAGCGTGTGTGCTCTCCACAGCAGCTGTCAACCATGGGTGGGAGGAATGCACCAACACCTAGATTCTTCGTGCATTGGCTGGGGAACTCTGAGATGAGTGCTCCCCTTATTTCCTAGCATCCTTCTTGTGCATCTTCCAGTTGCCCACATGACTTGGTGCTCAGTCACACTCCTTGGCTGGGCTCTGTTCATTGATCATTCTCTTTGCTAGTCCATCCCCAGTGCCTTGTGGGAAGATTGCCTAACAACCTCAGCACTCAAGCCCCTCTCTTGTCATGTACAAACATGCTGTACCATTACATGTTCCTAATCTCTCAAAAAGGAATTATCTAACCAAAGGGATATTGAGTCACATTAAATAGATATTTATGAGGGCAAAAGAGCAGGAGATAATTTAGTTCTGGACTTGAAACATTCCAGTTCTCCAAATCAGTTAATCAGACTTGTAACATGGTTTTTATTTAAATACTCTATTAATTATTGATGTATTCTAATTGCCAATTAATTAATTTAATTAATTATTAATGTATTAATCATTGATATATTATTTTATTGAGAATTTCATGAAATATTATTTTGATCATATTCATTCTCTGACTCTTCACCTTAATGTCTCTGCCTCCTGTATCCACTTGCCACTTATCTACCACCTTTCAACAGTGTCCTTATTTAAAAAAATATTTTATTTATTATTTTATATATGGTGAGCACACTGTACTTGTCTTCAGATAAACCAAAAGAGGGCATCAGTTCCCATTACAGATGGTCGTTAGCCACCATATGATTGGTGGGAATTAAATTCAGGACCTTCAGAAGAACAGTCAGTGCTCTAAATCACCGAGCCATCTCTCCAGCCCCATAGTGTCCTTTTTATCTAGTTTCTTTAAAAAAATATTGCTCACTGAGTCTAATTTGTCCTGCCCACATATGTATGAGTGTGGGACCACCCACTGGACCTACTGACCACCACACTCAAAGAAAACTGATTTTCCCTTACCCTAAATCCATTACTTGTTGATGTGTCTCCCATGTTCATAAGCCTGTGGCCCTTTTATGCTAGAATACAATCTGGCTTGATATTATTCAGGTCTTATACAGGCAGCCATAGCTGCTGTGAGTTCTTTTGTGCAATAGTCCAGTTGTGGTAGAAGAGACTGCCCTATCCTCCAGGACCACTGGCTCTTACAATCTTCCTAGCCTTTCTTACTTGATAGTCTCAGAGCCTAACAGGTGAGGCAAGGTGATACAGATGTCTGTGGCTGAGCACACCAAAGACCCTTTTTCTCTTTAGTTCTGATCAGTTGTTTCTGTGTTAACTGCCAGTCATTGCATAAAGGAACTTCTCAGATGAGATCTGAGAGTTGTTCTGATCTACGGGTATAGAGACACAAATTTAGGGGGCAGTTTGAAACTGTGTCCATTTAGCAGAATAATTGGAGTAGGTCCACCTCAGGGACCCATGAGCTCTCCGGCTGAGTTCTTGACCAGATCTGCAGTACTAGTAAGGTATTTCCTTCTGTGAGCCTTAAGTCCCACCAGGAAATAGTTGGTTCCCCCTTAGCATTCATGCTGCCATTGCACCTACAGGCATATTCCACCACTGTGACTAGTATTGCAGTTCACAGGGTTTCCACGTTGATGACTTTCCCAGCCAGTACTGTGAAAACTAGTCTGCAGAAACCTCCTGCTCAGAACCAACTTTGTTTCTCCGTGTGCTCTGACCAAAGTGTGTGGTATCTTCAGCAACAGATATCCAGTTATGAAAAAAAAATTTCTGTGACAACAGCTTGTACTATTTGCAGGATAGTTTCCAGAGCACCGCTGATTTTAGTCTCTAACTCTTTTATTAATGAAATACCCTCAAATTGAGGAAGGCCCTACCATTTTTAACAGGTACAGAATGCTGCAAAACCAACACTTGATATGAACATCAGGTTTGTGGTAGACAACCTAAAGTCCTATGAGCTTTTAAAGGGCCATGTCATACTGCTGATTCATATTGTTGCTGAATTAGCTAAATTGTCTTTCACAACTACACTAATGCCAGAGTGAGTCTTACAATTTTAACTTCCTTTAGTGTAATGATTTTCAATTTGTTTCATTCCTATCTTAGACTGTGTTTACATCCTTGTAAGTCGGAAGTCAGTGATACAATATATCAGCTGTTTGTCCATCTGTCCCTCTCTCTATCCACATATATTTCAAGGCTTGTAATGGAAAGCAGGAAGTCAAGGAAGCAACCTGGAAGTAGGGTCTGGAGAGGCTATGGAGGACTGATACTTATTGGAGGCCTGCCACTCATTGCTTCCCCAGGTTTGCTCAGCCTGCTCTCATACACATCCCGGAACACCAGCCTATGAGCGGCATAACCCACAATGTGACTAACAGAAATTGCAGACTTTTTTCTTTTTTCTTTCTTGGCCACCTATCCAACCAGCTATAGTTTATTATCCAAAACTGTGAATTGAAAGAAACCCTTTCTCTTTGTATGTTACTTCAGTATTTTGTTATAGCACCAGACTTAGGGACGATGAGATGGCTCAGTGGGTGAAGGTGGTTGTTATCAAGACTGACAGCCTGAGTTCAATCCCTAGGACCCACATGATGGAAGGAGAGGGCTTACAATGCAAGCTGTCCTCTAAACACCGCAGACATGCACACCTAAATGCACACACACCATGTGCATGCATACAGAGTCTGATAAAATAAAACACGTGTTTAAACATTCTATGTGAATTGTTATACATGCACATCTTAATAGATTTAAAAACATTAACACTAGTCTATTCATTCAAAACACCAAATCACCTAGGCTCTAAGCATGGTTTGAACTACTATGACTTGTCACTTACATACTAGCTTAGTGTTTCTGTTGCTGTGATAATACACCACTACCCAAAGCAATGTGGAATGAAAGGGTTTATTTCCGAGTATAACTCTCAGATTATTCCCTGTCACCGAGGGAAACTGGGGCAGAGCAAGGCAGAAATGAGGGGGCAGAATCTGAAGTTGAGGTCCTGGAGAAGTGCTGCTTACTGGCTTTCTTTTATGGCTCAATTTTCTGGCTCAGCTTGCTACTTTAAAAAAAAAAAGATTTAATTTAGTATCACTTTAATCTTTTTTTTTTAGAACTTTTTTTGATTCTTTGTGAATCTCATATCATGCAACCCAATCCTACTCTTCTCCCCATCTGTGCATATTTGCCCTCTGCCTCTGCATCCTTCTCCCCTAAAAGAGAAAGAAATAACATAAAAAAAAAAATAAGCATCACACGTTAGAAGCTGCAGTATGTCGTAGTATGTCACAGTATATATACCCTTTTACTCAAACAGCTTTACTTAGAAATGTTCATTGCAATGAGTCATTGGTCTGGTTTGAAGCCTTTGGCTTCTGCTCTACTATCTAGACTGGATCAAACCAGACCAATGTCATGGAGCTCCTGAAGCTTTGGTTCTGCAGGAGAGGTCTCTTCCTGTGGTCCAGCCGTTCATAGAGGGAGTGAATGTTGGGGTGGCTCACTCAAAGCCCTGGATCTGGGCCTTGGGTGATGGCTGTATGGTTCAGACAGACAGCTCTCCTGTGCCATGCCACCAAGGCCAGATCTCCAAGCTTGGCCTAGGCAAGGGACATGGATAGCTCTCTTGCTTGTGGCAGTTGGCAAGAGATGGGACTGACTCACCTATGTTCACACCATTGGGGCCAGCTCTCTGACACTGTCCAGGTAAGGGGTCTGCACTAGTTTTCCCACCTGCTGCAGGTGGTGAGGGGAAGGAGGTTGTCAGCCTGTTTTCTTATATATTCTACTTCTGGCACGAATTTCTGTCTTAGTTAGAATTCTTCTTGCTGTGTTAAAAGACCACGAGCAAAAGCAATTTGGGGCAGAAAGGGTTTGTTTTAGTTTACAATTCCATAGCACAACCTACCATTGAAGGACATCAGCGAAGGAACTCAAGGCAGGAATCTGAAAGCAGGAACTGAAGCAGAAGGCATGGAGGAATGCTGCTAATTGCGTTCCTAGGAGGCTTCTCAGCCTTCTTTATTATGAAGTTCAGGACCTGCCTAGGGGTGGCACCACCCACGATGGGTTGGGCCCTTCCACATCAATAATTAATTAAGCAAATGCAATACAGGCTTGCCCACAGTGCAATTTGGTGGGTATAATTTCCCCATTGAGATTCCCTTCCCTCAAGCTTATGTCAAGTTAATGAAATGTAAGCCAGTACAAAACACTTTCAGATTTGCTTTACCTGTGTGAGCATTTTACCTGTGTGTACACATGCAGAACAACTGCATGTCTGGTGTCCTTGGAGAAACAGATGTGTTGGGCTACCATGTATGTGCTGGGGCCAAAGGCAGCTTCCCTGTAAGAACAGTGCTTTTAACTGCTGAGCTATCTCTTCAGCCCCTGAACATGTACTTTCAAAATGTACCCAGACACACCAACCTTCGAAAGACGCCAGTGAAGGCTGAAATTGGGAAGAACAAATTTGGGTAAGTCCTGAACTGTCAACTGTCTATGATGGAATTTAGACCACTTAGTTTTCTTAAGTTTTCCTCACATTTTCTGAGGTGATATAATTTTGTTTTGGATTTATTCTTATTTATAATGCAGATATTGCCATTGTATTGAGGTCTGCATGGACCACAGTAGATATAAATTGACACTGTTCTAAGTCGCTGGCTGATGGTCACCTAGGCTTTGGTGCTGATGAAGTCCAAAGCTAATGACGTGACTAATGAGAGCCAAGGTTGATTTCTTATTATAAATGTCCAATGTCTATTCAGCACGATCTATCCCTTTCATCATCAATTTATCCATTGTGTCTCAGAAATATCTGGAGTTTGGGAAGATTTTAAAAATGCTTTAAATTTTAAACTGGGTTATGCAGATAAATGCATAAAATGTATCTGTCCAGTTTGACATTGTGGTTATTAAGTTAATGTGCATGCTATCTAATGAAGTCCCCTCTTATCCCTCACCCTCGGCCCCTAGAAGCGACCAGTGTCTTTTATGGTAATAATTTCCTTTTACACTTATTGTCTGTGAATGAATTCCTAAGCAACACATGTCAGTTTTGTCTCTTCCTAGATGATTGACAGGGCACTGTGCTTCACTGTGTTTATGATGAATTTCCTCTCAGCATTGTAAAATTCATCACATTGCTGAATAGAGCTGAATATTTATTTCCTTGCTTTATAGAGATGCAGACCATAAATATTCCATACACAGTCTTTCACTTATCTTTGAATTTTGGTAATTACTAAAAATGTTGTCCTAATATTGTCCATTTTCTTAATCTATATAAACAAGTCTATCTCCAAGGCCCATGGAATATCCACTTGTATTCAGTGATATCACAGCAATGACTTTCTTGCTTCACATTCTTACCATCAATTACCACGAAATTTCTAAATTGTTATGGCCTGGCCCATATTTTATCTTGCTGGGCTTTTTGATTTTTTTTGCCAACCCTTTGAGACTCTGGTTGCATCCGATTCTGATTTAATTTCTCTAAGTGACTAAGAGACTGAGTACTTTCATATATGTCCATTAGCTCTTAAGACATCACTTTCTGTGAGAAGCACTCACCTTTCAGCTTTCCTTCCTCTATCATGATGTATTATTTTATCATTTGTTTTTAGCATTCTTTATATATTCTGTAAACTGGTCATTTTAAAAATTGTACATATTACAATTATGTTCTTCTATTTTATGTCTTGTTTTTTAACTCTTTTTTCCCCTTCCCTAATCCCTCTTGCTGCAGTCCTGCATGCTCCAGCCCCATTTGTTTCTCATTACGGATGGTTGTGAGCCACTACATGGTTGCTGGGATTTGAATTCATAACCTCCGGAAGAGTAGTCAGTGCTCTTAACCACTGAGACATCTCACTAGCCCGTATTTTAACTCTTTGCATTATATTTTGTCAATTGGTAATTTTTTATACTGTATTTTTCACACAAATAATCCATAACTACTAAGAAATTCCCTCATATGACATTCTAAAAGATTAGTATTATTAAGTCTTTGTCTTGGTTTCTTTAACTGCTATAATAAACTACTTCAGAGCTGGTAATTTATAAAGAACAGAAATGTATTGTTCATATCTTTGAAGGATCCAGATGAAGGAGCCAGCAGTGTTGGTATTTGGTGGGAACCTGTTTCTGGTGGATACGGCCCCTATGCCTTCCCACACGAGAAGAGGCAAGGGAGCGCAGTCAACTCTCTGTGTAAGGGCCCCAAATGTTTTCTTCCCTAAGAAGAACACACTGGGTTCTCTAACAGTTTCCTCCAAGATTGAAACATTCCAACCTTCAGGTGAGCTCCTTAAACTTGAAGGTAAAAAACTCAAAATAGCTTCAGGAACTCCCTGAAACTGATCAGATTCTCTAGGCCCTTCCCTAGTAAGAGCTAAGAGTCCCTCTCAAACAGAAATGAAGTCAAAATCAAAGAAAATCTCCGAGGATCTAAACTGGGAAGACTCAATTTGAGCTGCAAAGAAGACTGTGAGACACGAACAGCTGCCTAAAATAAGCCGAAGCCAGCTGTGCTGTCCAGGAGAGGTTTAGAGCAACCAAGGCATCTGGAAAAGAGATGCTCCAACTTACTGAGCTGCCTGCAGGCTGTGCAGTGTGCTCCAGGTTCCCAGCTGTGGTGAGCTGTCACCCCTGCTGGAATGGGCTTTGGTGATGCAGCTGTCTCTGAGTCATTTCTGCTCCTGTAACTAGCCCCTCACCTAGTTATATATTTCTGAAAGCAACCCCAGTAAAACGGATAGTTCACCAAGTTAGACACGTGTTAGCTGTACGTTGGTTAGTCTTGGGTTTCCTATCTGCGATGAATAGACCTGTATGATGCTTCTCACATAAAATTTTGTCACAGAACAACTGAGAACATGTGAAGATAACATGGTGGTCTTTAATCTACCTGAACTTTATTTCATACATGGGACTAAGAAATGAGTCAAAATTTCTGGTATAAGTAATTTACTGAAAATGATGTCTTTTACTTCCTCACCCCATCATAAATAAAGTACATTTTCATCACTGATACTTATGCTGAGAATCTACTTAGATGCATCATCTTGACAGATTTAATATTATGTGTTGATATCTGATAAAAATAATCTTCATATTTTTCTTTAAAAATCAGGTTCATCACAAGCCATAATATAAAATTTATCAAGATTTTTGTTGAGATTATGCCAGATACATGGAACTATTTTGGAGACTGTGACATTTTTATAATACTGTCTTTTCTAAGCACAAAACAGTGTAATTGCTGTTCATTTAGATAGTCTGGAAAATTGTTCTGAACTTTTTTTTAACCTTTAGAAGCATTGTCAATCTTTGTATAGATGTATTCCTAAGTAACTAATAATTTCAAAATTATACTTTTTATTGTCATTACTGTAAGTCATATGGTTAACTATTATTTCTTATTGAAATAAAAGATTTAAGGATTTTATTGGTCTATTGATATTGATATTATCAGTAATATTTTGATTGTAAATTCTTCCAGAATTTTTCACATATTCATAGTAGTATCTGGGAACCATGAACTTTCCCCTTCTAATCCATGTGTCTTCTGTCAGCTTCCCCTGGTGAGCAGCAACGCCCTGACCAGAAGTGCAGAGCTTCTCCATTTTACTGCTCACAACAAATCTCTTTTTTAAGATACTTGTTTTGCTAAGTGTTCAGTACCAACACACATACTGTATTAGTCAAGGTTCTCTAGAGTAACAAATTTATACAATGAATCTCTCTCTCTCTCTCTCTCTCTCTCTCTCTCTCTCTCTCTCTCTCTCTCTCTCTCTCTGTGTGTGTGTGTGTGTGTGTGTGTGTGTGTGTGTGTGTATTTTCTTAATCTATATAAACAAGTCTATCTCCAAGGCCCATGGAATATCCACTTGTATTCAGTGATATCACAGCAATGACTTTCTTGCCTCACATTCTTACCATCAATTACCACGAAATTTCTAAATCACTATGGCCTGGTCCACATTTTATCTTGCTGGGCTTTTTGATTTTTTGTCAACCCTTTGAGACTCTGGTTGCATCTGATTCTGCTTTCATTTCTCTAAGTGACTAAGAGACTGAGTACTTTCATATATGCCCATTAGCCCTGTAGACGTCACTTTCTGTGAGAAGCACTCGCCTTTCAGCTTTCCTTCCTCTATCATGATGTATTTCTTTATCATTTGTTTTTAGCATTCTTTATATATTCTGCATACTGGTCCTTTTAAAATTATGCACATTACAATTATGTTCTTCTATTTTATGTTTTACACTTTAACTTTATTTTCTTTGAGTCTTCTTTGCAGCTCAAATTGAGTCTTCCCAGTTTAGCTCCTTGAAGCTTTTTCTTTGATCTTGGCTTCATTTCTGTTTAAGAGGGACTCTCAGCTTTTGTTTACTCTGGCAGGGATGGGCCTAGTGAATCTGATCAGTTTCAGGGAGTTCCTGAAGCTATTTTGAATTTTTTTACCTTCCAGCTTAGAAGCTCACCTGAAGGTTGGAATGTTTCAATCTCGGAAGAAACTGTTACAGAATCCAGTGTGCTATTCTTAGGAATGAAAACATTTGGGGCCCTTACACAGAGAGTTGACTGAGCTCTCATTCAACAATGGCTGCCTATGAACAGAAGATCTGAGAATCCACTAATTGCTTAGTCTGTGGGGTTGGATGTTTTCCCTGGTCTTCAATATACACTGGAATCCCAGAGAAGCAAGCATGCTCTAATGCCAGTGGAGGAATGGACGTGCTAGAGAGGTGAGAGCAAAGAATCAAAGAGCAAGCACTTCCTTCTTCCATGTTCTCATGTAGGCATTCAGCAGAAGCACGGCCTAGATTAAAGGTGGGGTTTTCCAGCTCCAAGAGTCTAGATTACAGGTGTGTCTTCCTGCCTCAGAGATCTACATTAAAGATTGATATTCCCACTTTAAATTAAGCAAAAATTCCTTACAGGTGTGCCCCTCCATTTGGGACTTGTAGATAATCCAAATATAGTCAAGTTGGCAACCAAGAAGAGCCACCACACACACCTTGGCAATAGCCAACAGCTTTCTAATTGGATTTAAAGCCCACTCACCAAGAGGGAAACCATACCTGATAATGGATACCAAGCCAACTACCAGAGGTTATTGAAGTCATGGTTTTTGGAGAACAACCTGAAACTACCAATTCATTAAGCAGGCAGAATCCTTAACTACATTCTAAATATTTATTGCTGTATACGCCGATAAGTATAGTTATTATACCTCATCAAAGAATCTTCTCTTTGCAACCACTGTAGTGGAGACCACTACAGAAAACCACAACTAGCGGGCGCATGCCTGTAATCCCAGCACTCTGGGAGGCAGAGGCAGGAGGATTTCTGAGTTCAAGGCCAGCCTAGTCTACAAAGTGAGTTCCAGGACAGCCAGGGCTAAACAGAGAAAACCTGTCTCAAAAAAAAAAATCCAAAAACAAACAAACAAACAAAAGAAAACCACAACTTACCAAAATATGAAGAAGCAATCATGTGCCCAGTTCCATCTGATGCCCCTGTAACACAATTTCTGTACCTAAGATTTAGAGGTCACTGTAGAAAAGAAGGTAGAAAAATTGTAAAAGCCAGAGGAACTGAAATAACATATGCACTAGAGAAAATTTCTCTTTAGTAAAGGGTTTACTGTAGTGCTTTGGTTGACATGTTTTATACCATTAAGAATTTGTTTTCTTTAGCCACAAATTGATTTTAGATGGCCAATTTTGTGTAACATTTTAAAATTACCAAGATGCTGTTTGATTTTATTCTTTAATATATTATTCTAAATCACATCCATGGTCTTATATTATTTTTTTCTTGACATTTTGTAAAACCTTGTTCCCAATGTTTTCCTGTCTTAGACTTAAAGTGATCAGCAGAAGGAAGGGCAGTCCTAGTCATGAATCCAGACGGATTTTGCAACTTAGTTTAGTTGCACGTGTTAATAGTAGCCCGCAGTTGGCATCAAGTGTCAAGGAAGTAGGTTCTCATTCCCACGGGGCAGAAGTAGTCCATGGCAAAGTTCTGAGGATTTTGAAGGCTAGTAACACAGAGGGCAGACGTTCTTAGCTGGACCAGAGCATTGAAGAGTTCAGAATTAAGATGCCACTGCTGTTGTGTATTTGGGGACAAATGAAAGAAAATTAATATAGACAGAAACTCACACCAGTGATGAGACAGCATCAGAAACCCATGACTGGTGCTCTGGACCTTGATCATTAGTCGCAAGAACATAGGGACTGTCCAGTATGACAGTGCATCTGATTCAGCTAGGATAAGTCTCTCTTAGATCAGGCAGGAATTGATATTGTGTATGGAAGCAGGGCTGTATTTCCCAGGCTTGGAAGACAATAAAAGCTGAAAACTTGAATCTCTAGAAGAGACTTGGGCGGTATCTGAAGCTCAAAGAGGGAGAGACTGAGCTTGGCTCTCTGAGAGTAACCAAGTCCTCCCAGAAAAAGCTGCGTTCATTTAAAGCTCAGGGCTAGAGAATATCATGACCTTCAGAGAGACATGCAGAAGTTTGGAGCTGGCTAGTTTTGTAATATATCCAATTATACATTATCTTACTTCTTATCTCCTCTTATTTACATAACTTTATCCTATACAATAAGAACATAGCTTTAAAACTACATTGACTCTACACGAGACTCTACATAGCTGAATCCTTACCATACCTCTCTTTCTTCAGTGACGTCCTGTCTCCCTTTATGGAGCCTTACTACGTAACGCTCTCATGTTCAGTGTCAGAAATTATGTACTAAAGCTTGGGTCAATCTCTATTCAAAGGAGCTCCATTGGGTAGGGGCTGGCCCTGACTCTGTTGCTTGCCTGTGCATCCTATTTCCCTAACTGGGCTGTCTTGACTAGCCTCAGTGGGAAAGGATATGCCTAGTCCTGTAGTGACTTGATGTTGCATGGTGGGTTGGTATGGGGGTGTGTGCTCCCCATTTTCAGAGCAGAAGGGAAGATAATAGGAAAGGAGCTGTGTGAGGGGGAAACTGGGAAGGGAGCTGCAATGGGATATAAAGTGAATAGACGGACAGACAGACAGACAGACAGAAAATGCAGCTCTATTGAAGACTCCTTTCCTTCTCTTCCTTCTACATTTGAGGAGGGTTTGTAGAGAAGATGGGGAAATATCTTAAATGGTCCCTGCCATACTCTGTCAAAAATAAGAGTGAAATGCAGAAAGATGGTTAGACACATGGTCTCTGTTGTGAATTAGTGCCTCCTTTGAATTCTCATTTGCTACATCACAGAATCCCATGCAAATAAGAGGCACTCAACGAATACAGATAATTCAGAATTAACTTTTCAAATGCAAACTGTAACTCTGACTTCTAACACATGGTACTGCAGAACTCAAGTACACTGTCACTTTGGTAAAGACTAATGCAATGGTGTAGTTGGGGATTGTTTTGTCCAATTCCTGTAGGATATTCTCTCTGAGTTCTTTGTAGAAATCTTGACTAGAGGAGGCAATGTGGGTGGTATGTGATATGATGGTTGAAGCAGCCAGGCATTGTGGTATGTGACTCTAATCCCCCCTCAACAGGAACATTGCAAATCCAAAGCTGCCCTGGGTTATATGACAGGACTCTATCTAAAAACAAGAAAAAGAATTGAGGAACTAATCTGACCAGACACCAATCAGGACACACAGTCCAGCCTTTATCCTTACCAAGATATATATTGAAGACTTTGGTTTTCTGTTTGTTTGTTTCTATACTTTCAAAATTGATTAAGCTATCTACAGTTTTGATTGGTTTGCTTTCTATGGGGTTGGGGAGGCAACACAGGGCCTTGTGTGTGCTACACAACGGACCTACCACTGAGTTATACCCTCAGCCTATGGTGGTATCTTTTAAGAGAAATTATTGTTTATTGTTATATTATAGACTGTGAACAAGTATTTAAATAGGAAGTGTTACTGTTGATATATTCATATAACAGCAATTAACCTATCAGATTGTATACACAGAGTTACAGATGGTAGGCCTGCTCCATGGGAGACTCTGTTCTAAGAAACAAATTGGCAAGCAGTAACCAGATAACCCCTGCTACGCCCATGAATCCAGAGAGCCGAGGAAGCCTGGCAGATGGATGGAGACCCTGTGCCTAAGCTTTGGTCTGCCAGTTAGAGCACTTTGACCTCAGTGAGCTCTGAGCATCATCTCCTCTACAGCACAGGGGGATGGGTGGTGGGGAATGGCTGTAGTTAATTTGAAAATATCCATCTTATTTAATAGACTGTGAACAAGAACAAGTTTCTTACACATGAGCAAATGTACCCCTGCTGCTCTGCAGTATGCTTTGTTCACAGGGACTGCATTGTTGACTGAACTGAAGGGCTCTGGACATTTCTTTTTGTCTTTTCTCTGCCCATTTTCTTAACCTCTAAGGCCGCCCTTAGCTTTGCTCTTCTTCCTGCCTGTGCCTTGCATTCCTGCATTTCTTTGACCCTCATGTTTGCTAGTCTCCTAGCTGGGACTCCTGCTTCCAGCCTCCACATTCCTGTCAGAGTTATCTCTAGAATGTGAGTCAGACTGCATTCCTCCCCCACCCCTGAAACTTTCCAAACAGGAGCCTCAGTAGGCTAAAGGCCAAGCCCATGAACTTGGCATAGAATGCCCTTCACACTGTAGGCTCTAGAGTCTGCTCATCTATCCCGTGACTTCCTTAACACTGCACCATCACTTTTGGGCCATTTTGAGTTCTCCAAATGTCCCCAGTAGGCATTTATTATTTTAGATAACGGGCATATTTGTAAGGCTGTCATGAAAAGTAAAGAAAGTGAAAAAAGTAGAAACACAATAAATCTTAAATCAATCGATTAGCTATTCAATTATCTCTTTAGGTTACAAATGATAGGATGGATGGTTCTTGCCTGTATAATTAGCCCGAGTTGCCCTAACTATGTCATAGATTGAGTAGCTTAACCAATAGCATGGTTTTCACAAGGCCCATGACCAAGTGCAGCAGACTTGGTGACTAATGAGGATAGGATCTGAAGCTTGCAGATGCCTATCTTCCTGCTTTGTGCTTCCATGGAGCAGGGACAGGAAAAGAGGGAGAAAGAGCACACAAGTGAACAAGGACAACCTCTCTGATGTCTTCTTCATTTGCTATCATAATCTTGTCTGACCCTAACTACCTCTGTTAATCCAAAAGATGCAAGGAGAGAGATCCCACATGATGATGGCCAAGTTAATTAAAGCAAACCTATTTTATTTGTGTGTACACAGGCTGGCTCCATGCTAAGGCAGGGTTCAAGAGGTCGGCGTTGGAATGGGGAAGATAAGGTTGTTATACCTCCAGGGTACAGGGTTTCCAAATGGGAGCCTGGAAGGCAAGTAGGTTGGGTTACAGAAGCAGAATACATCAAGATAGTCATAGCAATAGGTAGTCATAATAACCTTTTGAAACAAAGGTATGGTTGCAAGATGGTGGTAACTACCTCCTGAAACAAAGGCTTGGTTGCACAACTTTTTGAAACAAAGACATGGCTACTGTTTCCTGGAACAGGCGGGACAGAACCATTTGTAGTTATGGTTACAGGTGGGGCATAGCCCAATCTTTGAGAAACAGAGATTTAATCATAGACAGGAAAGAATATAGTTTGTCTTTATTGTAAGATGGCTTTCAAACCCAAGATGGAGGCAGACCAGTTCAGGATAGTAGCAATTCCATGTTCAAGGAAGGCATTCTACAATGGAAAAACAATGACTATATTTAATTAGAGTGGTTATTGAAAAAGTGGGAAGTTCAGAAGTAATGAGAAACTAGAAAGGAGAGTCAGTCAAAAGCTTATTCATGGGGTGGCTCTCTATTTGCCAATGAAAACATGAATGTTATCTCAGAAATGATGAAGATGGTGTGGAAACCAGATTACTGATAGACTATCACACGGAGCTACCAAGATGCTAGATTTAATGATCTTATTCGAGAGAATTCATGTTAAGAAAATAATCCTAATAGGTATGTGTATACATATATTGTCTATATTATAATAATCATAGTATCTATATAGTATTTATTATATTTAGTATGTTATTTAATATAATTATAAATGTATTTTTACCATACCTCGAAGTAATTCGTAGAGGACTAGTCAAATTGTTGCTAAATAAGTTATGTTAGATGAACCAATACACACTTTTATCATTCTTAAAGCAATTAGACAGTAAAGAAAGGGCTGGAATGATGGCTCAGTAGTTAAGAGTGTGTACTGGGATGGCAGAAGATCCAAGTTTAGTTCCCAGTGCCCATGTTGATCGGTTATCATGTAACTCCAGCTCTATGGGTTTTGTTACCCTTTTCTGGACTCCATGGGATCCTGTACTTATGTGGGTGTACCCACAACCCAGAATAATTAAAAAATAAAGAATAAAAGAATAATATAAATATATAACATAAATATAAATATATAATAATATAAATATAAATAATTAAAAAATAAAGAATAAAAGAATAAAACAAACAATAAAGAATAATCTAAAATGTGTGTGGTAGAGATAACAGAAAAATCTTCAAATAAACAAAACATAAAGCTATAGCCTTATAACTATATAAAGATAATGCCAAGTTACACAGTAACTGTTATACACTAACAGAGGTCACTAAGGCTTAAAGGTATCAGACCGTTTGTCAGGGTAATGAAATGGTATGCCATTGTGTATTATATTTGAAACACACTGACATTAAAAAAAAAATCCACACCAATAAAAGGTGATCTAGCTACAGCCACAGCTTCACAACATAGCCTTTGTCTGTTTTTTGGCCTGAATAAACACTTGGTTTTCAGTGACACAAGTAAACTGACAAAAATATTTGGGTCAATATAGTGGAAAGAAGTGTTTGCTTCATAATGAAGCAGTGAACAGTGAGGACTGAGAGAAGCAGGGGAAGGAGGAAGTGGACTTGAGCTATTAAATGAACTAAAGGCTTCTCATTAGAGCAGGAGAGGCAGCATGAAGGAACAATCAGAAGGGACCCTGGGGGCAGGGGGGAGAGGAGATCATTCATATCCTGCTCCTTCTAGTTGCAGCAGATGCAGAAGAGCAGGGAAAACGGATGCTGATGACAGTTTTGATGGTGTTGCAATCTGCTCTGATAGAGCTTGGTTAGTAGTAAGTTTGCTGAAGGTTCAGAGAGGGAAGAGACCACAAAGGTAAAAAGGTAGCAGTTTCCAGGCCAAGGACATGCATCACTATTTGGTGTAATGAAGGAGCAGCCTTGAGAGTCATACAGACCCAGTGTCAGACAAAATTGCCTCTCGTACACAGAGTTTGTGTTCTGAGCAAGTCTCTCAGTCTTGCTCTGTACCAGAAATCTCACTTCTACCATGTGTGGTAGGCCTCTGGAGAGTTGCCTGTGGTTATTGCTACCCAATGGCAGTCCCCTTGCCTTTCCTCCTAACACCAGCCTCAGAGAACTGTTTCCCTCTAACCCTCAGACCATACTCTAGGACATGGGCCTTACTTCAGGAAGGAAGGCTGGAGCTGAGCCTCCATTCTGGTCAACACAGGTGAGCTGAGAGCAAGGCTAGAGTCATGGGAGAGAAAGAATAGATTACTGAGGGGTTTCAAAACCTATTTTTAATGTTGGTTCTTAAATGCTTCAACCTCCTTTGTAGTCCACCACCCATCATAAGTAGTGGAAAAGAAATAATATAGGGTGTGTAGCAGGTGTTGGAGGGATGTGAGTAGATCTGTTTAGAAAGGTTCTTTGGAGTGACTCCCATCTGTGATGTCTGGAAACCGGCAGTTCAGTTCATAGGTTAGCAGGCAGTGGCAGTTCTATTCGCTTGCAAACACTTCACAGATATACCAGCAGTCCAGTTTGGTAGAGTGGGGATAGCAAACATGAATCAGCAATGGTGACACTATCTAGCAGAGACAGCAAGGCCTCAGCCTCAGCATGAGTCAGCAGAAGGGACCTGGAGGGATGCTAGGAGAAGTTCTCAGCTGTGCCTCTCTTGGCAAATAGAAGATCAGCAAAGACAAGACCAACAAGCATCGCATAGCTAGCTCTATCAGCAAGCCAAGTTCAGTCTCATCACTGTCCATAGAATCCTTTTGATACTCTTTCCAAACATTAAGCATCACATGTCCTCCATGGGTCTTGCTTCAGCATGTATGTATGTCTGTCTCAGCTCTGCCAATCATCCTGAGTCCATGGAAGCAACAAGAAACTGCACCACACCACCAGAAGTTTCTTAGTGTGTTTCTCTCTATGGAGTCCTGACAAATGCAGCTAAACTGCACAATGTAAGGTGGACCGATACATGGGTATTAAAGAATCTTTCCTCACGTCCCCTTTCACACGCTTGTTTTAGCAGAACATCTTCTCTCCTGTGTCTGCTTCAGTGAAATGTTCCTTCATGAGTCTGCCTTAGTCTTTCACGTGTGCCCACTTCAGCTAAACATTTCTTCACGTGTTATCCCCAGCAAAACACCATCCAGCCAACTTTCAAAAGAACCCTTAAGTTTTCACTTCTTTCAGAGGTCTTAAGAGACACGGTGGGAGACCTAGAATCAAGGAGTGTCTGACAATGGTCAGCCAGGCAATATATTCTTTTGCTTATTATTAGAAACACCACACTATTATTTTAGAGATTTATTTATTATTATATCTAAGAACACTGTAGCTGTCTTCAGATGCACCAGAAGATGGTGTCTGATCTCATTATGGATGGTTGTGAGCCACCATGTGGTTGCTGGGATTTGAACTTGGGACCTTTGAAAGAGCAGTCAGTGCTCTTAACCGCTGAGCCATTTCTCTAGCCCAAAACACCACACTATTATAGATACCAAATATGGGCTCTCCGTTGGATTTTTCCTGAAAAAAAATAGATATTAGATAACAGATACACAGTTTAAAGTGGTTTACTCACTCAGAGCAGCCCCACGCTCCACAGGAAACCAGTGAGCTATAACTGGTGAGCATCTTCCTATCTAAATACTCGTTTTAAGATAAAGTATATTGTTTCACATGAACGTGAGTGCTCTAAGTCTGACTCTGCTTTTACTTCGCTCTTGACTTTGCTTACCAGTCCTTGGCCCAGGCTGCATGCCATTTGCTGTTTCAAATGGTGCATGCATGGTAGTGCGTGACCTCCCTTGTCCTTACCTGTCAGTCACTGAGAGTTTAGCAGGGGAGAGGTGGGACTCCATATGCACTACCAATTGGAAGGCAGACTGGCAAGGTCATCCCGTAGAAGAATCAGAAAGACTTCTTCATCAGATTCCAGTCTTGTATTCTGTGCTGTTTGTATCATATAGTATTTAGGTAATCTAAGACCTAGGGATAGGCAGCAGGATGTGGGAACTAGTTACAAAGCTCCAAGGAGCCAACATAAATTTGCATACATTTCTTAAGTAGGATTATATATACTTCCATTAAAAAAACCCCTCAAATTATATAAACCTAAATAACTGTACTAGCCACATACCACGATAACAAAACGAAATAAACAACTTACAAAGAGGAAACAGTTAATGTGGTTCACTGTATCAGAGATTTCAGCCTATGGTCACTTGGCTCTCTTGTTTCTTGGCCTGTGTTGGGGCAAAACAACATGGTATAGAGAATGCATGGAATCTAGGGAAGGGTTACACCTGGAAAATAAATACATTCTTCAAGTACCTGTACAGAATAACCTACTTCCTCTAGGCCCAGCCTCCAGAATTTCTACCACCTCTCAATAGCTCATCAGGCCATGAATTGATTGATTAATCAGTTAATCCACTGATGAAGTCAGAGCCCTCATGATCCAGTCAACCCTCTCAACACTATTGTGAGAAGGAAGCCTTCAATGGGTGAGCCTTTAATGGACCATTTTAGATGCAAACCACATCAATGCCTACAAAGAACAGATGCAGTAGTCATTATGCACTGCTTCCAAGACTATTATCTTGTCTCGGGGGCTGACTAAGGCTCAGTGCATCTCATGGGTAGAAGTGTTAAGCTCCTGTCACTCACTGCTCACAGCTCTGTGTTCAGGGACATCCCATTGGTAGCGTGAAAGAAGCCACAATGGGAATAATACTGTAGAAATCAGCAAACCCTATAAAAGTGTGTTTTCTTGCTCACTGACAACTCATTGTTAAACATTTACCAGTTCACCAGACACTAGCATTAACTCTGCTTTGCAAATGGAAAACCGAAGTTCCAGCAGCTTAGCCACCTGCCCAAAATCAGACAATTTGAAACTAGAAGAAATTGGATTCAGCTCCCAGGGCTACCTCAGACTCCATGCTTCACTTCAATGAAAATGAGTTAGAATGTTGAAACTATAGAATTCTTCATTCCTTATTACCACCATTGACTGTATTTCGGTTGTTTTATTTAAAAATAAAATCTGTTGTTTGCTAGCACTCAAGTCCAGTGTGAAACCAAGAAATGTCAGTTTTGAGAACCTTCTGATAACTTACTGGATTTTGTAATTCCTCACGGATAAGTTTTGTTCTGAAAGATGGGTGCTTGTTGCTAGCAGTATGTATGAAAAAAATAAGCACAATTCTTAGATAAGAATTACTAAGTTACACAAAGTAACCACTGTACATGACAGCCAAGGTATTTTAGGTATTGTTTAACTCAGAAAGATCTCTTAATATGTGCATCTACTGCAGACTAGAGGCCCTGACTATGTCTGTCTGCGTCACAACTCAGGCTCAACCTTGTAATGCTGACTCTTTAAAACGGTTCCTCATGTTGTGGTGATCTCCAACCATAAAATTATTTCATTGATACTTCATAACTGTAATTTTGCTACTGTTATGAATTGTGATATAAATATTTGTGTTTTCCTATGGTTTTAGGTGGTCCCTATGAAACAGTCGTTTTACCCCTACCCAAAGTGGTCATAATCCAGAAGTTGAGACCTACTGGTTTATAAAGAAGTTACTTCTTTTTTGTTTGTTTGTTTGGGTTTTTTGTTTTTGTTTTTGTTTTTTTCAAGACAGGGTTTCTCTGTGTAACCCTGGCTGTCCTGGAACTCACTCTGTAGACCAGGCTGTCCTTGAACTCAGAAATCTGCCTGCCTCTGCCTCCCAAGTTCTGGGATTAAAGGTGTGCACCACCACCGCCCAGCTAAGAAGTTGCTTCTTAATTTAGACACAAAGATCAGTGATTTTAATCACTGATTAGTTCTAATGTGACTTTGTTCAAATATTTTAGAATTAAATAATTTCTACTATAGGAATATAAGTCAAACATAATTTTATATTCCTAACAATTCTCAGTGTCCCAGGCCCCCAAAGTGATCAAATACAAGGATAGACTGAATGAAAGTAGACAGGTATGAATGTATTGGAGTTCCTGGGCCAACATTTTTTGAAAAGTGATTTCTAAAATGAGAAGACTGAAAGGGTTCTAAGTGTGACCTAGCTCCTCCTGTCATCACCCCATGGCTTGTCATGATTCACCACAGCTCCATGCCTATTCCAGGGAATTCCATTTATTTAGCTTTTTATATACTAAACCTAGTTCTGTGCATTATCTCTAGTTTCCAAAAGCAAGCAGACATTCAGGTGTCATATGGATGTTTAATGCTACTTGTAACAACTCATTTAATTAATTAAACCATTTCATCTACCAAAGACTCCAGGATGTAGCGGGTCACTTCTAATCTATGGATGGAAGAACTAAAATATGGAGGCTCCACCCCAGCTGGGATTCGAACTCAAAAAGGCTGGTTTCAGATACCATGCCCCTACCCACAAGAGGCACCCAGGAGCCAATGTGATCCATCAAAAACTAGATGATTTTCTAGAGCTTTTGCATTCCAACTCTCGCCTTGTAGCCCAGATCGGAAAATAGAGGCTTTCCTTCATTGACTCCTGAGTTGGTCTCATACTCTAAACACCATAGAATTTTACTCCAGAGACATATACTGCTGTGTTCATATTTTGTTATGTTGGACTACCCTCCTCTTTTCTTATTTCAACAATTGGCAGTGAGGTTTTCACATGTCTGGGAACTGAGTTCCTCTTAGAGCATATTTTTAAAATAGTATATTAAAAAGTACCTGGTTTCATAACTGCTTTTGTTTGTCTTATTGGTCTTTTGCTTGTATGTTATGCTTTTTGATTTTTGTAGGTTTTATTTCTGTTTTGTTTTTGTTTTCAATTTTCTAGTGAATATGTGTGTGAGAGAATTTCTTGTCATTTAGTTTTATGTTGTTTTACTGGCCTGTTTTCTTTTCTTTTCTTTTTAAATATTGATTAAATATTTAATTCTTTTTTTATTCGATATATTTTTTATTTACATTTCAAATGATTTCCCCTTTCCTGGCTCCCCACTACTGGCCTGTTTTCTAAAGAGAGAGAAAGAAGGGGCTTAGAGTGAGGTGGGTAGGGAGGTCTGGGAAGAGTTGAGGGGGGGAAAGGTGTGATAATAAAATATTGTATGATTTTTTTCAATGAAAAAATAAAATAAATTTTAATAAAGAGATAATGTAAAATTAATCTAATTATTCTAAGAACATATCTAAACAAGACCGTAACTTCACCATATACTTTAGTTCCCTTGTTAATGCTAATAACATTAGCATTAGTCAGTCAGACAGGTACTGTTAACTGGACTGACAGAGAAAAAAAACTAAAACATAAAAAGGTCTTATTTCCTGGGCTTCTCAGGACATAAGTGACAATGATATCTCAACTTTACTCCTGACCCTGAGTTTCTTGATCTTCCTTTTTCTGGGAAGAGCCATGGGAACAGAAAGAAAACAATAATCATCCTTCCCCAAGCAAAGGCATCTTTGTGGAATGATCTGTCAGTCAATAAGAATCACATTAACGTTTTCCCTTCTCAGTGAGGTTCAAGCATCCTCTCTTGGGCTCCTTGTTATTCAGTTTCTTTGGGTCTGTGGCTGGTAGCATGATTATCCTTTACTTTAGGGCTGCTATCCACTTATAAGTGAATACATACCATGCGTGTCCTTTTGGGTCTGGGTTACTTCACTCAGCACCATAGTTTCTATTCCCATCCATTTGTCTGCAAAATTCATAACGTCCTTGTTTTATTTATTTATTTATTTATTTATTTATTTATTTATTTATTTATTGGATTTGCTTTTTTCAAGACAGGGTTTCTCTGTATAGTCCTGGCTGTTCTGGAACTCACTCTGTAGACCAGGCTGGCCTCGAACTCAGAAATCTGCCTGCCTCTGCCTCCCAGAGTGCTGGGATTACAGGCGTGTGCCACCACCGCCCGGCAACATCCTTGTTTTTAACAGGTGAGTAGTATTCCATGGTGTAAATGAACCACATTTTCTCTATCCATTTATCAGTTGAGGGACATCTAGGCTGCTCCTAGTTCCTGTCTATTACAAATAAAGCTGCTATGAACATAGTTGAGCAAGTGCTCTTGTGGGGTGGTGGGGCATCTTTTGGGCATATGCCCAGGAATGAGGTAGAACTATTCCCAGTTTTCTGAGAGATCTTGTCAATTGATTTCCAAGTACATTCGGTTATGTAATTTTCCACTCCCATCAGCAATGGAGGAGTGTTCTCATTATCCTGCCTCCTTGCCAGCAAGAGCTGGCACCTGCAATGGAGGATCAGCACACCATTTCCCACCCCACAGCTCTCTGCCTGCCTCCCAGGAGGTCTGGTTCAACCTGGTACATCCAGGTGAAACACTTCTTCCCCAATACCTCTACCTACTGGGACCCCAGCAAGTCTAGCAGCCTTGAGCTCTACCCCTCCCTTCTGGAGCTCCATCTTCCTTCAGGTCTATACCTCTACATGCAATCAAAGATCTGCACTCTACACCCCAGCCCACAGCTCTGCCTGCTTTAGGGATGTCTGCAGCTATCCAGGACTAGTCCTAGAGGCTTTATACTTCCATGGACTACCTTGTGTGTCATCACAAGACACAACCTTGAAAACAACTTGTCAAAAGGCAAGCACAAGGATATAATCAATAGAAGCCAGTGCAATATGGCACCATCAGAACCCAGCTCAGCTATCACAGTTAGCCCTGGATATCTTAACGTACTTGAAGAGCAAGACAATGACCTTAAATCTCATCTCATGAAGATTATAGAGACCTATAAAGAGGATATAAATGAATCTCTTAAAGAAACACAGGAAAACAGAATCAAACAGGTCAAAGAAATGAATAAAACAGTCCAAGAACTAAAAATGGAAATAGAAGCAATAAAGATAACACAAATGGAGTCAGTCCTGGAGATAGAAAACCTAGAAAAGAGAACAAGAACTACATACTCAAACATTACCAACAGACTACAAGAGATGGAAGAATCTCAGGCATAAAATATACCATAGAAGAAATTAATACATGTATCAAAAATTCCTAATCTAAAAAGTTTCTAATGCAAAAAATTCAGGAAATTTGGGGCACTATGAAAAGACCAAGCCTAAGAATAATAGGAATAAAAGAGGATGAAGATTCCCAGTTCAAGGGGCCAGAAAACATCTTGGACAAAATCATAGAAGAAAACTTCTCTAACCTAAAGACATATCTAGAAATATACAAGAATCTTACAGACCACCAAATAGATTGGACTAGAAAAGAAAATCCTGACTACATTATAAGTAAAACACTAAATGTACAGAACAAAGAAAGAATACTAAAATGTTCAAGGGAAAAAGACCTAGTAACATATAAAGGCAAACCCATTAGAATTTTACCTACTTTTCAATGGAGACTCTAAAAGTCAGAAGATCCTGAACAGATGTCTTGCAGACCCTAAGACCCACAGATACCAACCCAGAGTACTATACCCAGCAAAATAGTCAATCACCAGAGATGGTGAAATCAAGATATTCCATGGAAAAAAATTTAGACAATATCTTACTACTAATCAAGCCCTACAGAGGCTACTAGAAAGAAAACTCCAACACAAGGAGGGTAACTACACCTAAGAAAACATAAGAAATTAATAATCTCACAGCAAGACCAAAAGAAGAGAATCACATAGACACAGTATCACCAGCACCATCAAAAGAAGAGGAACTAACAATTATTGGTCACGAACATCTCTCAACATCAATGGATTCAATTCACCAATAATATGACACAGGCTAACAGACTGGATATGTAAACAGGAGCCATTATTCTGTTACATACATGAAACAAACCTCAGTGATTAAAAACATTATGTTAGAATAAAGGGCTAGAAAAAGGTTTTCCAAGTAAATGACCCAAGAAACAAGCTAGAGTAGCCATTCTAATTTCTTTTTTTTATTGAATATATTCTTTATTTACATTTCAAACATTATTCCCTTTCCTGGTTACCCACCCCCCCCAGGGAACCCCTAACCCATCCCTCCTCCCCTGATTCTATGAGGATGTTCCTCTATCCAACCCATTCCCACCTACCTTCCTTCGATTTCCCTACAATGAGGAAGCTATCTGATTTATAATAAAATAGACTTTTAGTGAAAAATAATTAAAAGAGATGGGAAAGGACACTTCAAACTCATCAAAGGGAAAACCCACTAATATGTTATCTCAATTCTGAACGACTATCCCCCCAATGCAAAGGCTCACATTTGTAAAAATCAAACAAACAAACAAACAAACAAACAAAAACAATAAAAAATAAACTTTACTAAAGCTCAAATCATACATTTAACCCCTTACTATAATAGTGAGGGACTTCAACAGCCCACCCTCACCAATGGACAGGTCATCAAAACAGAAACTAAACAGAGAAACAATGAAACTAACAGATGTTATGAAACAAATGGATATAACAGATATCTACAGAACCTTTCACCCCAAAACAAAAGAATATACCTTCTCTGCACCTCACAGAATCATCTCTAAAATTGGCCATATAATAGGGTACAAAGTAAGCCTCAATAGATACAAGAAGATTGAAATAACCACTTGCATCTCATCAGACTACCACGGTTAGCAGAAAGCTACATACTTGTGGAAACTGAACAACTCTTGATCACTTGGGCAGGGAAGAGATAAAGAAATTAAAGACTTTCTAGAATTCAATGAAAATGAAGGCGCAACATACCCAAACTTAAGGGACACAATAAAAGCAGTAGGAAGTAGAAAATTCATAGTAGTACATGCTTTCATAAAGAAATTGGAGAATTCTCATACTAGCAACTTAATAGCACAGCTGAAATCTCTAGATCACAAAGAAGCAATCACACCAAAAGAAGTAGACTGTAGGACATAGTAAAACTCTGGGCTGAAAGCAATCATTTAGAATCAAAGAGAACAATACAAAGAATCAACACAACCAAGAGCTGGTTCTTTGAGAAAATCTACAAGATAGACAAACCCTTAGCCTAACTGAAAGGCACAGAGACAATATCCAAATTGACAAAATCAGAAGTGAAAAGGCAGACAACAACAAAAACTGAGGAAATTCAAAACATCATTTGGTCTTACCTGAAAAGCCTGTACTCCACAAAACTGGAAAATCTTAATGAAACATAATTTTCTAGGCATATACCACTTACTGTATCAGACACCAATATCAGGTAAACTATTTAAACAGCCCTATAATCCCTAAGGAAATAGAGTCATTAAAAGATTCCCAACCAAAAAAAGTCCAGGGTTTGATGGTTTTAGTGCAGAATTCTACCAGACATTCAAAGAAGAGCTAATACCAACACTCCTTAAACAATTCCACAAAATAGAAACAGAAGGAATAATGCCAAACTCATTCTCTGAGGACATAATCACCCTGATACCTTAACCACGCAAATACTCAACAATGAAGGAAAATTTCAGACCAATTTTGCTAATAACATTGACATAAAAATACCTAATAAAAATCTGGCAAACCAAATCCAAGAACATGTTGAAAACATCATCCCCCATGATCAAGTAGGCTTCATCCCAGACATGTGGGAATGGTTCAATATACAAAAATCCATTGATATAATCCATTGTACTGGCTAGTTTTGTGTATCAACTTGACACAGGCCGGAGTTATCACAGAGAAAGGAGCTTCAGTTGGGGAAGTGCCTCCATGAGATCCAGCTGTGGGGCATTTTCTCAATTAGTGATCAAGTGGGGAGGGCCCCTTGTGGGTGGTACCACCTTTGGGCTGGTGCTCTTAGGTTTTATAAGAGAGCAGACTAAGCAAGCCAGGGGAAGCAAGCCAGTAAGAAACATCCCTCCATGGCTTCTGCATCAGCTCCTGCTTCCTCACCTGCTTGAGTTCCAGTCCTGACTTCCTTTAGTGATGAACTGCAACGTGGAAGTGTAAGCTCAATAAACCCTTTCCACCCCAACTTGCTTCTTGGTCATGATGTTTGTGCAAGAATAGAAACCCTGACTAAGACAAATTGGTACCAGGAGTGGAGTATTCCTGTGTCAACCTGACCAGGTTTTGGGGAAGATTGTGGAAGGACTTTGGAACTTTGAGCTAGAAAAGCTGTGAAAAGTTCTGTAGGAGCTTGGAAGACAATGTTAAGAACAGTGCAAAAGATGGAGGCCTGGCTTGTGAAATTTCAGAGGGAAGATTAAAAGACTCTTACAGTGGCCATGTTTTGATTGTGAAGATTCTGTGGTTTTGGTTAGCTGGGGCTGAAGAATCAGCTGTGAGTAACAAGATACCAGAACCACTAAAGCAAACCTTTGTGTTACTGGGACTATTGATGCTGGTTAGCTGGAGCTAAGAAATTAGCGGTGATTAAGAAGAGACCAGCATCACGGAGATGAAATCTTCTTGGAAGTGTTTTCTGAGAGCACAGAGAGTGTGTTCCAGAGATAGCCACAGGTGTATTTTGTGCTGTGGCTGGACTTGGTACTGTGTAAGAGTCACCCAGATGGTACTGGTTTTGAAGGCATGAAGGGGTCATGAAGAGCAGCTGAGGCTCTTGGCACAGTGAGAGGCCACGGAAGGCCATTGGTGAAGGTGCAGCCTCAGTTGCAATTGATGGCCCAGGACTTGAAGGGGTCATGCATAGGAGCAGAGGCTTGTCACCCTGATGAGAGCCTATGAGAGGCTATTGGTGAAGTATAATTACAGTGGAAGATAGCACTGTTTTGGAGATGCCAGTACCATGTGATGACCACCAAGAACAGCAGCAGCGGTGGAGTACAGGCAGCTGGAGCCTAGAAGACAAGCTGTGTGTTACAAAGAGCTGAAGACGTGACCCAAGCCCTAGGAGGAGCCCAGAAGATCATGAGTTGGATCCCAGACATTGAAGTATTGGAGTTTGAGTTTTGCTTTTGGTTGTGACTGTGCCCTGATATGTTTCCCTCTTGAAGGAAGAAAGTATTTTAGTGGAGCCCACAGTTGAGAGACTTTGAATTTTTAAAAGACTTTGAATTTTAAAGATATTGGACATTTTAAGGTGATTGAACTTTTAATATGTAAAGACTGTGGGACTTTTAAAGTAATTTAGATCTTGGGGATGAATAAGAAAGTAAGGGTTGAGGCTTAATAGTGATGTGTTTGTGTGTCAAGTTGACAAGGGGTCAATTGTACTGGCTAGTTTCATGTGTCAACTTGACACAGGCTGGAGTTATCACAGAGAAAGGAGCTTCAGTTGGGGAAGTGCCTCCATGAGATCCAGTTGCGGGGCATTTTCTCAATTAGTGATCAAGTGGGGAGGGCCCCTTGTGGGTGGTACCACCTTTGGGCTGGTGCTCTTAGGTTTTATAAGAGAGCAGACTAAGCAAGCCAGGGGAAGCAAGCCAGTAAGAAACATCCCTCCATGGCTTCTGCATCAGCTCCTGCTTCCTCACCTGCTTGAGTTCCAGTCCTGACTTCCTTTAGTGATGAACTGCAATGTGGAAGTGTAAGCTCAATAAACCCTTTCCTCCCCAACTTGCTTCTTGGTCATGATGTTTGTGCAGGAATAGAAACCCTGACTAAGACATCCATTATATAAACAAGCTGAAGGAAAAAAAATACAATCACCTCAGATGATGAAAAAGCCTTTGACAAAATCCAATACCCCCTGATATTAAAAGTCTTGGAAAAGCTGGGCGGTGGTGGCGCATGCCTGTAATCCCAGCACTCTGGGAGGCAGAGGCAGGCAGATTCCTGAGTTCGAGGCCAGCCTGGTTTACAGAATGAGTTCCAGGACAGCCGGGGCTATACAGAGAAACCCTGTCTTGAAAAAAATCAAATCCCCACCCCCCAAAAAAAAGTCTTGGAAAGATCAGGGATTCAATGTACATATCTAAACAAAGCTAATCAGAGAATTCTCACCGGAGGAATCTTGAATGGCCAAGAAGCACTTAAAGAAATGTTCAACATTCATAGTCATAAGGGAAATGTAAATTAAAACCCTGAGATTCCTTCCACCTTCACACCAATCAGAATGGCTAAGATCAAAAACTCAGGTGAAAGCACATGTTGGCAAGGATGTGGAGAAAGAGGAGCACTCCTCCATTGCTGGTGGGATTGCAAACTGGTACAACCACTCTGGAAATCAATCTGGAGGTTCCTAACAAAGCTGGAAATAGATCTACCTGAAGACCCAGGTATACCACTCTTGGGTATATACCCAAAAGGTGCCTCATCATACCACAGGGTCATGTGTTCCACTATGCTCATAGTAGCCTTATCAGTGATAGCCAGAAGCTGGAAACAAGCCAGATGTCTCTAATCCGAAGAATGGATACAGAAAATACAGTAAATTCCATTTACACAATGGAATACTATTCAGCTATTAAAAATGAGGACATCATGATAGGACAGGCAGTAAGAAGTTTAACAAGAAGGAAGACCCAAATGAGGACGCTTCAATCCCACTTAGAAGGGGGAACAAAATAATCAGGAGGGAAGGAAGAGGGAAAGGGGGACCTTGGTGGGAGAGGGGAGGGGAGAATAGGGGTAGGATCAGATATGGGGGAGACAGGAAGAAGCTCAGAGGTCCAGGAAAATAAATGGAAACATGCAACTGTGGGAAGTAGAGGGGGCAGGAACCTCTAGAAAGTTCCAGAGACCTTGAATGTCAGAGGCTCCAGAACTTAATGGGGACTACTTTAGCTGAAATGCCTAACAGTGGGGAGATGGAACCAGAAGAGCCCACCTCCAGTAGACAGGGACCCCAATGGAGGGATGGGGTCACCAACCTACTTTCAAATTTTTGACCCAGAATTTTTCCTGTCTAAAAGAAATACAGGGACAAAAATGGAGCAGAGATTGAAAGAAAGGCCAGCCAGTGACCAGCCTAACTTGGGATCCATCCAATGGGCAGGCACCAAATCCTGACACTATTACTTATACCATGTTTGACCTGCAGACACGAATCTAGCATAGTTGTCCCCTGAGGAGCTCTACCAGCAGCTGACTGAGACAAATGTAGATACTCACAGCTAACCATTGCACTGAGGTTGGGGGCCTCTATGGAAAAGTTAGGGTTTGGATTGAAGGAGCTGTAGGGGAGGACAGCCCCACAGGAAGACCAACAGTATCAACTAAACTCAAACCCCTCAGAGCTCCCAGAGACTAAGCCACCTGTCAAAGAGCATACTGGTCTAGTCCATGGCCCCCAGCTATACATAGCAGAACACTGCCTTGTCTGGCCTCAGTAGGAGAGGATGTGTTTAATCCTGTAGAGACTTGATGCCCCAGGGAAGCGCAATGGGGAGGAGGGGGTAAAGTGGGAGAGAGGACACTCTCAGAGGCAAAGAGGAGGGGGATGTGGTAAAGAACTCTTGGAGAGGGGGACTGGGAAGGGGAGCAACATGTGGCTATAAATAAAACAATTAAAAAATAAAATTAAATTAAAAAAAGAAGTGACAGTTCTCTTTAGCTTTGCAAATACTACCAAGACCGAAGAGGCAACAGCAAGTTCTGGGCTTACCTTCCTCATTTTGTGCCTTTCATTAGGTCCCACAGAACATTTCCCATCTATTTTTTTATTCCTTTCTAAATGGGAAGTTTGATCCAAATGATGAAGTATTTGAGTACTCAAAAGAAAAAAATTCTATGACTATTTTCTCCAATGCCTATAAATGTGGAAAAACAATTAGAATAGATTAAGGAATGATTCTTTACATTCAGAAAGGTCCTGCATGTCAAGTATGCATGTTCATATTAAAGGCAACATAGAGATGGGAAAGAATCAATAATCTGGAAGAAATATGATGAATGCTAGGTTTTAAGACTCAACTGTTTCTGCCATCTTCAGCACTACTTGAAATAGCAAAAGCTACAATGCTGAGAGCCATATGCTTAAACGTATTTTCACGAGTGGCAATGTTAAATATGTTTCAGCAAGCCCTCTCTTTGTTGCTGATACTTCTTGTTTCTGATGTCCTTACTCAGAATCAGGTTCCTCTCCCCTTGTATCCTGTCTTAAATCACTGAACTGGGTTCTGTGGTTCTACAGTGCCGGATTTAGATAAAAGCGAAACTCAAGCATGTAGACAGTTTGATCCCAGCTTGTGCAACCCAAATAAATGTTCTTCCTTCTTTGCCATTTCATCTGGTTGAGTATGGACAAATCTGAAAGTCACCCTTCTTCCTTCTGCTCAAATTTTGTAAAGTGAGGAAAAAAATATTTATATACTGCTACATGTTCTCCCTTCCTACTCTGGAATCTTGTAGAAACAGCTAAACCTATGTAGCTGATGAACCTACACCACTTAAGAGATCTCAGTGAGGCTGGCAGCCTCCACCCCACCTCAGCTGGAGCTCTAATCTGGCTTCCTATACTGTGCTGAGGCCGACTTTCATATTTTTGAGAATGAATAAAGATGCTCTAACCACTTTCTTATACTCCTGGTTCTCATTTGTGGAATAGTTCAAGGTGGAGATTGACGTCTTCACATTCAGATAATTACCAGAGGATATGGAGAGGACTGTGAACACCTAATGCATTTTATGCCTTAGAGAGATGAGCTTCACTCAGAAAAGTAGCAGCACATGAAAGAGTGAAATCCTTTCCCATCCTCAGCAAACAAAGCACACGTTCTTACTTGTTGATGAACTGGGAACAGTATGTATGGTCAGCAAATTCTAGATTTAGTTGAAAGCCTTTTCCTATTAATTAGCTGTGTGAGTTTAGGTAAGTCACTAACCTAAATGGATTTTAATTTTAGTCAAACAGAGAAGAAAAACAAAGTTGCAAATTCTTTGTGAAGTCTGAAATTCTTATCCCAATGCAAATTATCTTATTTAATTGATATAAATCTGGGCATTGAATACAAAAATGGAGGGCCTGCTTGGGGGATGGAATAGCGGTTTCCTTACTTGTTCCAAAGGGTAATGAACAAGGGAGCTAGAGAGGAAATTGACATCTACATCTAAGAGTATTTCTTTTTGCACCTTGTGATACACTTAGCTTTGTCAGCAAGATTTCTCACAATATGGTTTTTGAAACACAGTAATATTATTGAAAGAATGAAGTTTAAAGTCACATGTACCTAGAATGATCCTTAGCTGTGCCCCATGTTGTGTGGGTGGAAAGACTGCTTAACCTCCCAAGACTATTTCTTCCTCTATAAAATGATAGTCATGAAGATTTCCTAAGCCACTTCATGAAAAAGCAAATAATGGTGTTTAAGATACAGTAGGTATTCAATAAATACAAGTTCCTTTTTCTCTTGTGTAGAGGAATTGCTAGGGTTTTAAATTTTGTGTTCTACCGTTTTTTGAGGGGATTCACTAAGACCCATCAACAGAATTACCTAAAGAAAGGAAAGTGACCCAGCAGCTCTTTTCTCATTGTTGTGTAATCACTATCTGGGAACAATAATGTGCTAATGAGGGAAACAGAAACTAAACATTAAGAGTGATTTTGAAACGTGTTATGCAATAAATAACATGGTAACCTTTTAGTTGACTCTCATATTGTGTAGCTTCTCGAATAGCACTCTCTTTCTAAGCATATGGTGAGCTATTTAAAAGAGAAACAGTGGACAAGAGAAGGGTTGTCCTCACACCACCCTCAGTGGATCCCCAAACAACCCAACAGGTTGTATCTTCCACTCATAAGAGTTTCTAAAACTTCATAGCTGAGTTGTCTTTTGTAAGTTTCTTTAAAATTAATTATTAAAGACCTTTCCATTAGTCTTCTGTTTGGCCTTCATAAAACCATTTATTTTTTACAGTTTACCAAATAAAAAACCCACTGCATTAGCTATAAATATATGGCTCCAGATATGGTGAGAAGGCTATGAGTCATGCTGGACCACTCCTTAAGGCCAGCTCTGTTATGACTGCATTCTGGGAAGTGTGCTGGATCTCCTCTTCACACATAGACAAATTCAAAACAATCTGGCAATATGAAGAGGACATTCTTGTCAGGAACTGACTCTCTTGTCAGTTCTTATTCGGTTACATCAAGGTACTGTGTCATTCACTTGGCCAAGAAATCCATCCATCCATCCATCCACTCATCCATCCATCCATCCATCCATCCATCCATCCATCCACCCACCCATCCATCCATCCATCCATCCATCCATCCATCCATCCATCCATCCATCCACCCATCCATCCCTATTACTAACCACATGCTTTACCTGAGAAGTAAAATATCAATTAAAATGTATTCTACACATAACACAATTAGTGTCACTGAGTTACTCTGACATACATAGTTCAGTGAACATAGAGGAATGAATACACAGGAACTTAAGCAAAGTCTTCACAGTAGATTTTTAGAAGAGGATTTTTAGCAGGAACAATTAAATGCCAACCAATCAGTAACTGAAGTAGATCAGGGATAGCCCTGATTCGTCACCATATCCTAAGGCAAACTCCATTAAAAATTTTCTTCTGTAATGACCAGGTTCAGGAGCACATGTTTCTTTCTTCCTCAGACTCTCTTTTATAACCCTCCCTCAACCCCAGACATATCCAATATGTCTGAACTTGACAGGATCATGACCTCACTGGTGGCAGTAGACACCTTTATTTTTAGTGAGCATGTAGCCAAACTCAACATTCCCATACTGCACGTAATTCTTGGTGTGCAGAACACAGGCCAAGACCTGCAGACACCCTAAGATCATGTGCAAAGGCTCACTGTCAAAGTGGGAGCCTGCCCATTGGTTCCATGACCTTTCTCCTCAAGGCTCCCAGGAACCAGTCCTGGAATACCTTACCTGGGTATGGGCTCCCTAGTGTTCCCTCATATACCCCCAATAATGCCTCATTGGGATGACTATTGTCTCTTCATGATTTCTGTCTTGAATTGAGTGAAAGAATTCAAGGTTGAATAGGTCACACTTGGAGCTGAGAGTGGATAACCATGCAAGACTAATAAGAAAGTGGGGCATTCATTATGGAAAAATAGCAAACTTGGAGACAAAGGATTTTTTTAAATTTTTTTTATTTACATTGCAAATGGTTTCCCCTTTTCTGGGTCCCCACTCCCTGCAAGTCCCATAAGCCTTCTTTCGTCCCCCTATTCTTCCATCCACCCCTTCCCACTTCCCTGTTCTGGAATTCCCCTATACTCTTGCACTGAGTCTTTCCAGAACCAGGGGCCACTCCTCCATTCTTTTTGGACATCATTTAATTTGTGGATTATGTCCTGGGTATTCAAAGTTTCTAGGCTAATATCCACTTATCAGTGAGTGCATACCATGATTGATCTTTTGAGACTGGGTTACCTCACTTAGTATGATGTTCTCCAGCTCCATCCATTTGTCTAAGAATTTCATGAATTCATTGTTTCTAATGGCTGAATAGTACCCCATTGTGTAAATATACCACATTTTTTTTATCCATTCCTCCGTTGAAGGACACCTAGATTCTTTCCAGCTTCTGGCTACTACAAATAGGGCTGCTATGAACATAGTGGAGCATGTGTCCTTATTGCATCCTGAAGAATCCTCTGGATATATGCCCAGTAGTGGTATAACAGGGTCCTCAGGAAGTGACATGCCCAGTTTTCTGAGGAACCACCAGACTGACTTCCAGAGTGGTTGCACCATCTTGCAATCCCACCAGCAGTGGAAGAGTGTTCCTCTTTCTCCACATCCTCGTCAACACCTGCTGTCTCCTGAGTTTTTGAACTTAGCCATTCTGACTGGTGTGAGGTGAAATCTCAGGGTTGTTTTGATTTGCATTTCCCTAATGATTAATGATGTTGAACATTTCTTAAGGTGTTTCTCAGCTCTCGGAAGTTCTTCATGTGAAAATTCTTTGTTTAGCTCCGTACTTCACTTTTTAATGGGGTTATTTGGTTCTCTGGGTTCTACTTTCTTGAGTTCTTTGTATATATTAGATATTAGCCCTCTGTCAGATTTAGGGTTGGTGAAGATCCTGGAGACAAAGGATTAAAAGCAGGATGCTTTGGAAGAATTAAATATGGTGAGTTTGTTTCAGAGATAAAGATACCAGAAGGTGGGCTCCTGCAGTGGTCATCTACTGGTCTTCAGATGCTGCAAGGGAGACTAAGGGAAACGTTAGTTGATGAACTTATATTTATGTGCCGTATTTATTGGGCTTTGGCAAAGTGGTGATTTTATAAATTGTTAAATTTAAATTTCATGGTAGGGCTAAAGGAATCTGATGGAGGGTTTCATGAATGCATTGTAATCACACATTACATCAATATGTTATAATCCTAGCACTTAACTTTAAAGAACAGAAACCATTACAAAGATATTTGCAAACTATTGACCAGATAATTGTGTGCACTACACTGAGGACTCTGAAACTATTCCTGAACTAAACACTCAATAGACCGTGTGAAGAAGTTTTGACTCATTTACCATAGGACAAAGTCTCTGCAGGAGTAGTGGGGATAGCTGTGGAAATGCTCAAATCTGAGTTAAAAATGTTGCAAAACTGCCAAGCAGGTAATGGCAGTATGGACCACACATTTATGTTGGACTTGATCCTCTTTCTGACTCTGGTAATTATAGGAAGCTACACACATGATGGATAGTCACTATGAATCACTTTTATAAAAGAATTATTAAAAACAAGAAAATCAAAGTTACAATTGCTTTATCTTTATTTTTGAGATAGGGTCTCAATATGGAACGTTGGCTGTTCAAAAATCACTTCCACTTTGCTATCAGCTTAATAGGATTCTCAGGACAAATTGACAACCATTATCCTGAAGTAAAATGGGCGTCTGCCATCCCTCTGTTTTGATGTCTATTCCCCAAACTATTCTCAAAAGGACCCATTAGCAGGAGCCCCCTTGAGGGGGAAAAGAGGGGAGCTGCAGCAGTAATATACTACTTCCCCGAGGATGAACACCCTATCCTCCAATTCAAAGAGCTACCCAATCACCCCCCCCCCCCGCCCCAACATAAAGAATTATATGCCATCTATTTAGCTCTGAAAGAAGTCAAGGGCCCCCTTAACCTCTTTTCAGTGTTTATGCTGTCAATTCTCTCCCCTGGTTGTCAAGATCCTTCATAAAACTAGATGCCAACCCACATTCCCCTCTACTCATACAGCTCTCTACCCTCCTATAGGAAAGAGACTCCCCCATCTACATTCGGTATGTCTGATCTCATAGTCATCTGCCAGGTCCCATATCTGTGGGAAATACACTCGCTGACCAAACTGTCTTAACAGGGACATTCATGGCCTCCACAGAATAAGCAGATAAGTTTTATTCATGCACATACACAAACATAAAGGGGCTTCATGCCCGCTTCTCCCACATCCCTCTTGCTTAACTCCAAAAGATAATAAAGACGTGTTCCTTTTGTGCATCCCTCATTATCACCCCAGCTTTACAAATGATCGGTACCAATCCCCGAGGCCTTAAGTCCAATGCCTTATGGCAAACTGATGTCACCCAAATTCCCCAGTTTGGTAGACAGAAACATGTTTTTGTTACCATAGATACAAACTGGCATTTCATATTAGCTACAGCCCAACAGGTGAAAACTCAAAAAGGTTGATACACCATATGCTCTCCACCTTTGCCATGATAGGCATTCAACAGATAAAAACTGATAATGGCCCTGCCTTTACTAGATGTCAATTCAAAACCTTCTGCACACAATGGGAGATTGCCTAACATATGGGAATCCCCCACAACCCCCAGGGCCAAGGAATAGTAGAAAGAACACATCAAACCCTAAAGGCCCAATTCCTAAATCAAAAGGTGACCACCTATCCCCTAATGTACAATTAATTATGTTTCTGACTACCCTAAACATATTTAACATCAAAAACTTCAAACATCCTCCTATCTCCCTCCATTGGCACACACCAAAATTAACTGCCCCGCCCCACCTCCTAGTACGATATCGAGATCCTTTGGATGGAATTTGGAAGGGACCAGACCCCCTCCTTACAACTGGGAGGGGTTTCGCTTGTGTCTTTCCACAGGATCAGCCTAAGCCTATCTGGGTTCCAGCCAGAAATGCCCCACACCATCCCGCCAACCAAGATGGCCCACCTCGCTGGCAGAACGAGGACAGAAGAATTGGAGGAGACAGAGGAAGCACCACACCCAGAAGAACAACAAGATCTCCTGGAAGGACATCCATGACCTAATGATGCTCAGGCCCTCCACAAGCCCCCCACTTTCATCTATTCTCTTGGCTGTTTTTGTCATTCTTCATGTTAACTCTGCTACCGCCCAGCCTCTCTTTAGCCTTCCCAACACCTACCTACCACTGGAGATTCTACACTAGGGAAACCTACAATGGACACAACAAAGTTATAGGGACCCATGACTGTCCACTTGAAGGATGTCAAACAAGGATTGAGATCCCTCTATACCGAGATTCCATCTCCACTATCCCCAGCCCTTTTCTCTGCTTTCCTTACTGAAACACAGGTGAATGTCTCCAGGTGAGATTTTGTTTAGTATTGGGATGTTGTTTCCCATTTGGTTTCCTTACTAACTCCCAGAATTATTAACCTTTGTATTCTAGAAAGCTGAGCTAATTATAATTTACAAAGCATTTTCTTGATTACTTAAGACACATAAAAATTTAGTGCCCTTAAGTCTTTCAATTACAAGTAGACACTAAATTTGGGTTTATCTGTTCACACACACACACACACAAACACACACACGTATGCAATATTAATCAGGGTATTTCTTTTCTTGTAAATTTGGAGTAATGTAATGACTTGCTGACAAAATAAAGGGAGTTAAATTCTTTACTACTTGTTTGCCTTGTTGAAGTTGGTCAAGGCAAACAGAAAACAGCCCAAGAGAAGGCCCAAGACTCAGAGACCCACTTGTTTGCACACTGAGGAATCCCATAAAAACACTAAACTGAACTTCATAATATATACTGAGGACTGGTATAGATCATGCAAGCCCTGTGCATTTTGCTCCAGTCTCTGTGAACTCACATGAGCATTGCTCAGTCGATTTAGGCCTTGTTTTCTTGGTATCCTCCATCCTTTCTGGCTCGTATACTCTTTCTACCTCTTCTTCTGCAGGGATCCCTGAGCTCTGAGGGGAGGGTTTTGATAGACATGCATTTAGTGCTAGGGTTCCAAGGATTTCATTCTCAGCAGTCTTTGGCTGTGGGTCTGTGTTTCTTTCCATCTGCTGCAGGAGGAGGCTTCTCCGATGATGATTTAGCAAGGCACTTACCTATGAATAGAGCAGAATGTCATTTTATCACTATTTTTGTTTTTAGGCCAATTATATTTGGTTTTACTCTAGGTCCCTGGGCTATCGGGTCTTTGGTTCTTGGTCCTCCAGCACCATAAAATTTAATTCATCTTGTGGAATGGGCCGAAAATCAAATTAGACACTTGGTTATTCCCACAAGCTTTTTTGTCACTATTGCCTTAGCATAATCTTGCAAGCAGGACACTGTTGTAGACTAAAGCGTTTGGTTGACTACTTGCTTGGTGTTTCTGCTTCTCTCTTGATAGTATGCAGAGTACTTTCCTTGTACCAAAGATATTAGACTTAGGGGGTGAATGCTCAGTGTAAACTTCAGCGTGACTTCTCCATGTTTAATGAATTATGTAGGTGTTATCTCAGCAATGGGGCCTTGCTGTCAGTTGCAGAAAACAATCCCTTTAGTTAACAACTAGACATAACCCAATCCTGGCACTGGAAGCTTCATTTGGTGAGAAGAGATGGTTAGTTGGCCATTATTTGGTCAACTTCACCTTCATATATGCATATATGTGAAGCTTCTGTGTTGTTTCCATAACCTTCACCCAGACTTTTTTCAACCCCTTCTCCTCTCCCTCTCCTCCTTGATCCTCCCATTCCAGGCCCCCATCCATCCATAATTACCTGTTCTATTTCCCTTTCCTAATGAGATCTGTAGCCTCTAGTCTCTTATTCTATACTTACCTTCTGTGGTTCTATGCTGTACTCGTTTCTTTCTATTCCAAAGATCAACCTCAAAGTTTCTGCAGGTCAAGTAATTAAGGTATCAGTATTAAAGTACTTCTGGTAGGAAGGTATCTTCAACGAAAATAAGAATTACACATGACCTTAGGCATGTCAATTATCAAGACCTATTCTTAGCCTTAAAACTAGTTTCAGAAGCTAAGGGTTTTAGCACAATCATTATAACTTCTAAGTGAAGATGACTTAAATACATTTAAATACTAACATTTTTGTTTCAAGGTCTGATCTTCTTTCATCTCCGGATTTATTTTTAAGCCTGTGTTTTTGTGTGCTTATGTGAATGATGTGGACCATCAAGATTAGAAGACACCTCTGTGGCACTGGTTCTTTCCTTCTACCTTTGTGAGGCTGCATCTCCCATAGCCGTAGCTTGGTCAATCCATTTTGCATTATACCACACCCCAGCTCTTTTGCTCAGACTCCCAGAGTCCACTGGCAAGGCTCATAGCTGCAGATTATCATGCTCCAGGGTCAGTACTTTGTGTGTGTGCGTGTGTGTGTGTGTACCTCTGGAAAAATTCCCCTTTCCTTCTTTGTAAATGGTTGTGTGCCTATTTGTTTAACATCTGGATCTGGAGCTATGAAATTGAGCTGGGCTGGGTAGTGGTGGCGCACACCTTTAATCCCAGCACTTGGGAGGCAGAGGCAGGTGGATTTCTGAGTTTGAGGCCAGCCTGGTTTATAGAGTTCCAGGACAGCCAGGGCTACACAGAGAAACCCTGTCTTGAAAAAAACCTTAAAAAAAAAAAAAAAAAAGAAGAAGAAGAAGAAGAGGAGAAAAAGAAATTGCACTGGAAGGGAAATCTGTTCATTTAGTTGGCTGCACCACCATTCCTGAACACTGGCCACATAGTGCTAGTGCTTTGGTCATTACTATTATGATCTCTAATAACGATATAAGAGCCACAAAGCTGGCTTAGAAACTCTTATGTCAGAGTTTAAAGAATAAATCTGTCCTGTTCAAGCTAATATTTGGGGACTTGGCAGCCTAATCAATGGCTGATAATTGGGAAAACAAATCAGAATTAAAACACAAAATAAGGTTGGAAAATGTTTATTTTGCAAACACTGCTGTCTTGTCTGATTACCTAATCTTAATTTTCAGATACACCATTTGTGCACAATCAATGTCTGTTCTTTTCCTTGTACCAAGAATGTGATGGAAGAAAAATGACTTAGTGAACAACTTGTATTTTAGGTGTTTTCAATATATATACAAGAATACCAAACAATTTAATGGCTGCTTGTGGCAGTAAGCAAAGTAGTGTATGTGGTAAAACAAACTTTTCTTGGTTTAATGCATTAAATGAAACAAGGTCCATACAAGAAATATTTGAACATCTGTTCTTCACTTAACACTCTATGAATATTATCTCATGTGAATCATCCCTAGCAAATGATCTACTTTGTAGATCAAAGAAGTAACATGGCTTGACTATCATAAGGCCACGAAACAGCAGGCCATACTATGAACTTAAGAGTCTTTTAAACAGCTTTTAATCCCAACACTGACATTTTAATGGTCTCATTATGCTGCTTTCATACAGTTTCAGATAAGAGCACTTTAATCCATATGCAGTAGACAGTTTTCTTCATTTAGCACTTTTTTTTTGTTATACTGAAAAAAGTATGATGCAGAGCAGGTCATAAATTGATCAAGAACATTCTTTTTTTTTCTTTTTTAAAGAAAATTTCTCGTGACTTTTTTTTTTCTGGATAATCTTTTACAGGGAGCTGGAGAGATGGCTCAGTGCTGAAGAGTACTGAGTCCTCTTCCAGAGGAGTGGGATCCAATATTCTGCATTCAATGTGGCTGACAACCATCTGTAACTCCAGCTCCAGGGGGAACCCTCTTTTCAGGCCTTCCTGAGCAGCAGACAGTAGTATGATACTGACACACATGCAGACAAAATACTAATACACATAGACAGGAAGGAAGGAAAAAAGGGAGGGAGAGAGGGAAGGAGAGATAGAGAGCACTTCAATGTTAGCCATTAGTATGTAGATAGACATATTAATAGCAAATTAGTACTGGTGAATATACACACATTCATGGTACAAAGGAAAGATTAACTTTATCTAGGGAGTCCAAGTCAAAGACTCAAGATAAAAAATGAATTTTGAATGGAGCCTTTCCTGAGTGTTTAATGGGATTGCATGCTATATGTTTTACCTGGATTATATAATCTAATAATCATTACGGTTAAAGAGACAAGTAACTCCTCTTTATGAGTCCAGGCATTTAACCACAAACTTGCCCTACTGAATGATATGCTTACCGACACTCATAAACACACATAAAGTAACTGAATAAAGTTTGTGGGGTGGGGTGGGAAGATACTTTCATTTGCATACAAGGAACACAAGGTCAGATATGTTTAGTTTTGTAAGGGTCACACAGTGCAGACAAGAGATTTAATTTAGTCTACCCAAATCCTGTCTGTTGAATAATTGCTTTGTCCTAAAACTGTTACTCTCTTCTTGATTTTGCCTTTAAGTCTGTCAAACCCATTAGTTCTAAAACTAAAAGCTATTTTGAATCATATACTGGTTTAGTCATTGAATGATGCAGTACAGAAATACACAATTTAACATAATTACCTAATATTTAAAGTATGATATTTATTAGTAATGTAGTTTATAGACAGTGTTCTGGAACAATTTAACTGGTTAAACAAGTAGGCCAAGTTCTATGAATACTGTTCCTTAACACAACCTATTATACATGGAAATAAACACAAGGGATTAATTCAAATCCCAGGACACCCAACATGAGTTAACAAATACTTCTCTAACATAACCAGCTTCTCTCCATAGTACATCTAACCTTCCTATTTTCTGATCCAAAATCCCAATAAGGGTAAGGGTCCACATTGTGGTATCTGGGCATTCTGGTAAATCCGATGTCAGTCTTTGGAACTGCTCTGAGCTACCTGATATGCTTACTATCATATTTTATACACAACTAAATAGTACACATACCACTGATTTTTTATTGGTTTGAAACAGTTTTATATTTATCTAAATTTTTTTTAACATTCTAAGGAACACAACTTAAACAGAAGCAATTTAAAAAATAAACCCTAAAGATTCAGTTAGCACTTTTTGTACTATTTAAAATATATGTTAATGTTTGGAGACAGATACTGAGGGAGTCCACTGGAGAAAAAAATGTTATTTACTGAGCACCTATGTTGCCAATACTTTGTGGTTTCTTCACTTAGTTCTCTTATCTAATATTTAGTCTTAACCACCTGGTAGCTTCACTGTTTGCTTTGTTTTGTTTTGAATTGAAATAGATAAGTTGAGCAATTTATTCAAGGTCACCCAGATGACAAGCTATGGAACTCAGATTAGATCAGATTAAAAATGGGATTATATCAAGTCTACTTCCCAAGTTTTTAACATTGAAATATTTGGTCTTTATCCCTGTTTCCAGACAAAGCTTCTAAAACCATTGGAATCTCTCAGTAATGATGCTAACAAGATAACTGGAGCCCAGAGCTAGATAGCCGCAGGATGGGCACAGCCACCAGAAAGTCTAAGATATGATTAGAGATTTTCAGCCTACTCAGCAATTTATAAGATCACTAGTGGCCAATGACTGACCAGTGGTCAATCAAGTCCTGGGTAAGGAAGTCTCCACAAACTCAGTAGCACAGGGTTTGGATGAGCTCCCCATGTTAAGGCTCCTGGATGGTGGCAAAACTGGTAGTTCTGTCCTTTACAACATACCCTATGTATGCATCCTTAGTGCTGGGCTCTTCATCTGCTACAGTTTCTATAAGTTCTTTATAAAGGATGAATAAATGTGAGTAAAACTTTACCCTGAGTCCTACAAAACCATTTGTCACATTAATCAGATGAGGAGGGGTTGTGAGAATACTCACCCCTAGTTTACAACTGTTTCATCAGAAGTACAAGCCATACACATGCTTATAATCACCATCTGATGTGGGAACAGTTTTGTGGTTCCTACAACTATAGGATCTTAACCTACAACCTAAAGTTATCATTAGGTAGATATTAAAATTGAGTGATATTGGGAAAATATCTAGGTAGTATCCACTGTAGAATCTTCTGGTAAGAATCTGACTGCTGGAAGAAACTGCCACACACATGATGATGATGAAATGTTGCATGCAAGTATCTGCTTTTCCTAGGTGGCTAATACTATTCCATTTCACTCAACATCCTGCTCAAGGACCTCTACTTTTAACATCTCATTTACACATTTACTTGTGACGAAAAAACATTTATAATTCAGTTTGGGAATACAAATGAACAGGAAGCAATCATTCCTGACAACTATTTCTACTTTATGTATAATTATAATTACTATGATGCACAAAGACTGCCCTTATCCCAATAAATATGTATGTGCACAAGTATATTTCACTTTAAGGTTATTTTAATGCTATTTTCGCTGTTTATTAGCCTTATAATAAGGACTTCCGAGCATGTAATCATTACACTATATCAGATTTGAAACACGGTAGTCATTTATGAACTATAAAACATCTGATTTGGAGGAAGGTATCTGAAGATGATGGTATTTAAACTCAAACACTTTATCATTCATCACACTCATACTTCAATTACAAGTCACCCAGTATTTTGGACAACATTGACTATGATACAAACTATAAATAGAAGATCTGTGTATTACTGACTACAGAGGAGGGAAATGTGAATCAATGCTGCTTATTAAATATAAATTAAGACTTCTAAAACAAAAATTTTCAGATCCTTTAGTGCAATGGTTCTTTTTTGTTTGTTTTTGTTTTTTGTTTTTGGATCACAGGAATAAATATGGAGGCAAAGTACCAAATCCTGGCACTATCGAGGATGCTAAGAAACGCTTGCTGAAAGGAGCCTGATATGGCTGTCTCCTGAGAGACAAATACAGAGCCTCACAAATACAGAGGCGGACTCTTGAAGCCAACCATTGGACTGAGTGCAGGGTCCCCAGTGGAGGAGTTAGAGAAAGGACTGAAGGAGCTGAAGGGGGTTTGCAACCTCATAGGAAGAACAACAATATCACCCAACCACACCCCCAGAGCTCCCAGGGACTAAGCCATCAATGGGAGGAGAGGTCCTTGGTCTTATGAAGGCTTGATAGGTTCCCCAGTGTAGAGAAATTGAGGGCCAGGAGGTGGGAGTGGGGTAAGTAGAGGAACACCCTCATAGAAGCAGGGGGAGGGAGGATGGGATAGGGGCTTTCTGGGTAGTGGGGGAAACTAAACCGGGAAAGGGGATAACATTTGAAATGTAAATAAAGAAAATATCCAATAAAAAAAATTATGTTGTGGTAACTCCCAACCATAACATTTTCATTATCTTATAACTATAATTTTACTACTGTTAAGCATCATTTATGTAAATATCTGTTATGAAAGATTTCTGATACGCTACCCCTGTTAAAGTGTTGAATATATCCACCCAAAGGGGTAGAGACTCACAGGTTGAGAACCTCTGATGAGGAAAGCTTCTAACAATCCCCAAATGACTGGGTTAAATAAAGGCACTGTGGATGTTCATGTATTTTACTATCACTAAAAAAAAAAAAAAAAGACTCCCAAAACAAAACAGACAGGAAGGACAAATGCTGAAGAGTCTTCAAAGATCCATTCTGAAGTAAGAACTCCAATCAGAACTTTGCAGCTAGTTATGACTGTACATGGACAATCTCCAGATAGGTAAACAACTGAACAGGTTCTCCAGCTAAGATGCTGATTCTCAGCCTAGCCATAAACATCTTCACATATAATGTGTATTAAGTAATAAAAATACTGTTGAGAATAGTTCTTTAACACAACATTAGGAGATATTATGGAGAACATAAAAATAAGCTCATTTATATACATAGAAAAATCTTAAATATGAAACTGCTTTTGGATTCATCGTGCATTAACAGCTTTATGAAGAATTAAAAACTAAAAACGAAATATTTTCATTTTAGAGTGAGACTATGAAATAATTTTTATTGAAAACAAAGTTTTCAACATGTTTTTAGCAATGAAAAGGTCACACAGTTGCTCTCATATTTTTGCATACTACTTTACTATGTAAATGTTTTCAGATTTATCAGTGAAAAAAGACCATTTTAAAAACTAGATATACAACTAAAAGGTTGTTACATATCATAGATTACCTTACTAAAGTCTACAGAAATTTCCACCCTAGAACTGAATGGGAAAGACAAAACAGAAAGGGGAGAAACTATACATGTGTGTCAAATGTTCAGCAAATAATCATGAGGAGAGATACCAAATCTTCAAACTGAACTTTACAACACATCTTAAAATTATTGGTGGAATTCAATTTTGCATTAAGTTTTCTATAACTGCAATGTAGTAAACAAGAAATGAAGGTATTTTAACATTTACTCAAATTTATAACACTTAGGAATGATAAACATATTCATCAGAAAAAAATTTTATGCTTTGCTTGATAGAGTGTTGTAGTGGTTCGTAAGGATGTACCAGCTTAGTATATCCAGAATATTCCACTGTATTCAAACAAGAGTAAAATTTTAATTTAGACACAACAATTCTTTAATACGTGGCCTGATAAAGTGAGGCTAAGCTGGTAATACACATTATCAAGAATACATATAAATATACACATACATACATAAATACAAGTAAGTGTATGATGTCAAGCCATAACTATATGATCATTAAACAAGAGAATAAAGAAGAAACAATAGGGTGAAGACTACAACGTACAGTATCATTTGGTAGTATAAACCACAAGTGTGTGATTTTTCTCATCTCTGAGATATGAAAGAAAAGTTTTATTAAAGTTAAAAGGCAAATTGATCGTAAATTCCTACATATTTAATTTGATACTTTATGAAGCTACCCACAAATTTTATCTCTGGTAACCTTTATAATTTTCTTAAAAGTATACATAAATTTTAAAACACTATAAGCATTTGACAAAGTTCAAATAAACAGGCATTTGAGGTTTGCTAAATACTGAATTTTTAAAGTTACTTTTATTTCTTTACAGTCCAGGTGATACCCACCTCCAGGTCCACTCTCCCACAGTTCCTCATCCCATTCCCCCTCCCCCAAATCAGGCTTCCCCATTTCTTAGAGCCTCAGGTCTCTCCAGGGTTAGGCTAGTCTTCTCCCACTGAGGCCAGACCAAGTAGTCCTCTGCTGTATGTGCTGGGGTCCTCACACCAGCTACTGTATGCTGCCTTGTTGGTGGCTCAGTGTTTGAGTGATCTCTGGGTCTGAGTTAGTTGAGACTGCTGGTCTTCCTATGGGGTTGACCTTCTCCTCAGCTTCTTCCAGCCTTTCGCTAAGTCAACCACAGGGGTCCCTGACTTCAGTCCATTGGTTGGGTGTAAGTATTTGCTTCTGTCTTAGTCACAGGCTTGTTGGGCCTCTGAGAAGAGCCATGCTAGGCTCCTGTCTGTGAGCACCCCACAGCTTCAATAATAGTATCAGGTGGAGCCTCCCCTTGAGATGGATCCCAAGTTGGGCTGGTCACTGGATCTTAGTCTCTTCTCCAATCTTGTCCCTGTAGTTCTTTTAGACAGGAACAATTCTGACTCAGAGTTTTTGACTATGGGATAGCAACTCCACAAAGCTAGGCTTTAAGACTATTTAGCACTAAATTATAAGATTTATTACACTGAATTATATAAGATTCAAACTACTTCTGAAATAAAATATTGGTATCATCTGTATTAAGATAAACAAGCATCTATTTTAAATAGTACAGCAAATATTTATTGAAAACCTAAATGTAAATAGCATTTATAATACACGGCCTTTAGCTAGGCATTGTGGTATACTCCTGTAATCCCACTTAAGTCCTGTATCAATATGTTAACTGGTGGATACTCCAAGACAGCTGACGTAAACATCCACATCCCAGCCAACTCATGTATGACAGCTGAGTGTAGGATGTTTACATGAACTGAAACTTGGCTTAGAGGGACTTGAGAACTCTTTACTATGTTTATACTTGGTTTTTTACTTGAGGCTCTGACAGTTTTGTAGAATCTGTTGAAAAAATAAAAGTAATAGGCACAGTGATCCACATAATGAGGACAAAATCAACTTGAAAGATATCTTCAGAGTAAGTGTAGAATCCACAGAAACAGAAAACACACCCCCCTCTACACACACACACACACACACACACACACACACACACACACACACGGCAAGAACACAGGGATTCTATAGCTTTTCCTATCTATAGACACTTATTGTTCTGATAGCATTCATCTTTTTCCACCCTTCCCCTCTAAACTACTGCACCTGCATTTACAGGAACCCATTTGATGGGCAATATGGTGTACCAATCCTGTATTCTTAGCACTCAGGTCTTGTACCACAAGCACGGCTTTCCCATATTTCTACCATGGGCCCATTACTTAAAATATGGTTAGGGTAGCTCAAGGACCTCTTCCCCTTTCTGTGTTCCTGATTTTAAAACAAAACAAAACAAAGAAAATCACCACATTCCTTTACTAAACATTAAAAGTCACTCTTGGAATACTTTCATCGGGGAAGAAGTCCTTAAATTAGGAAATAAAAATTACATATAACACTGTCAGCAAACTAAAAATTACTGGCATTTCACAGATACCCCATGACCTCAGGAACCTCCTGTTTTCCTGGAGCAGCAGCATTCTCAAAACTAATCCAGCCCCACCTCCAACTCCTTTCTCCTCTTCAAGCATGTTGCTTTTTCCTGTTTTCACTACAATAAGTTTGTTTGTCTGGTCTCCTGCTGTTTTTTGTAAACACATTTAATTCTTTGGGGTGGGCCAGTTCTTTTTTGCAATCAAACTTTAGGGCCTATGATTTAAGCACTCTGGATTTTAGGTCTAGAGCAACAATGGGAACGTAGGAAATAAAGCAGATACCTAAGCTCTATCAATCCCAGACTTACTAAGGATGCAGGTCCTTTTGGGGTCCTGCAGTCTGTGTTTTAGTTAAGCTCACTATAATTCTGATGCACGATAGTATTTGAAAGCTGTTTTTCCTAAGCTAAAGCATAGGCAGTAATGACTGTCAAATAATCAGGGTGTGCATAATGTACTAGTGACAAAAGTTGACAAGCTCAAAACCTGTACCTTATTGTCCAACCTCACCAACCAGCCTAGGTAAACTATCTAAGACAGCATACATTTAAAAAGCACATAAGCTCAGGAGATAAAATTAAAACAAGTTGTTTTTCAAAAACTGAGCATGAGCAAAAAATATCAGAATAGTAATCCAATGAATGCAGTTGTAACAAAATCCAAGTTTAAACATGCTAATGCAACAGTGAATATGTTCTGGGTTAGAGGTTTATGGTCCTTTCTCAATTATGCCAAGACTATGGTTGTGCAGAGGAAGACTTGAGATCATGGAGACAATGATGACTCAAACAAAATGTATTTTTTTTCTATGAACATTTTCTAAATAGGATTTGTAGAATGTAGTAACTCAGACTTTATATACTTTTATCGTTGTCTTCTGAAAAAGTAACTCCTAAAGCATACACTAAGGAGTAATATCTGCACAATGGCTGAGAACTACCTTTACATTTAGTATTAATTGGACCAAAATAAACAAACATACAAACTTAAATAGTAAATGAATTTCAGAGCTTTTAAAACTGTATCAACATTTATACATTTTCTCCTAAAAACCTAAGTTAAAAGCCAAGAAAACAATCTGTTTTAAGTTTATTGGAAAATAAAGACAACCCAGTTTTCATGGCTCAATATTCAACTGTCAATGTTGCAGGCCAACAAAAAGTTTGTGGTGCTTTAAAGTTAAAACATAAATAAGTCATCTGCAGACGACAAAAAAGGCTGTGCTTACATACACAGAACCAAGGACAATGAGGACATGGTCTCTGATTTTCTTTCATTAGGGCCAAATAATATACAACAAATGCTTTACACTAAGTTGGCATTAACCCTGAAGCATCCAGGGATATCTAGACTAGGTAAGCTAAGGATGGTAGCTTTGTGCAGAATGACTCTTCTTCTTTTAGCTTAGATTTAACTTACCACTTAAAAAAAACACTTCAAATAATTTGTAAATAAGTAAACCATGTAGTTTTATCTATCCCCCTGAATTTTAACTTACACATCAAGATTTTATGATAAATAACCAATGCCACCTGGCTAAACAAAATAATTCTATTACCAGAGGACACATCACACTCTTCCCTGGCACAAAGAACTGTGTGGGATCCTAGCAATCAATGTCTCTGTCCAAAAATGATGTTAGACGCATGCTAACCATCAAGCCTTTAAGTATAAGAGGAAAGGCCATTAAGTCTAAAACTACTAAGCCCTTTTCCAAGTTAGTCTTGCACACTACCTTTCTAACAAAGGAGTACTTAATGGATCCATAGTAAGAGTTGGAAACACAGCTCAGAAGCAGGTCCCTTGCTTAGTATGTTTGAGAACACTAGGTTCAAACTCCAGCACAAATAAACAAGTAAATGGAAATACACTATTAGAATAAGATCATTATTTAAAAAAAGATCATTATGAGAGTACTGTATATCAATATACACGTCCTGATACATATGGTATAAAATGCATAACTATAAAGATATAATATTTATGTCTCCAAAAAGGCTACAATCTAATCCAGGAGAAGCATGTAAGAAATCAGATTGGCAGGAACTGTATCTTCTAAGTCTAAACTGAACCTAATGAAAATAATAATGCCTGCTCTGTATAGTGATGTGTCCCTGTAATGCCAGCATTAAGCAGGCAGAAAGCTGGTGGATCTCTAGGAGTTACAGGCCAACTAAAGCAACACAACTGTCTTAAACAAATACACAAACCAACAAACAACCAAACAAATATCTTAAGAAATAATTTTCAATAAAATTGAAAACTACTAGTTTTAGTAATCCAAAGATAAACCTAAGTGAGAAAACATTTTATTTTTTATTTTATTTTTATTTTTTTTTGAGAAAACATTTTAAAACTTAAAAAAACAAAACTAAAGCAAACCCAACCAACCAAAAACCCCAACATGTTATGAAATTACACTGGCTCACAATAATATTCATCTATGATAGAAAGCCTAGATTATTTAGTATTGTGGAGAGAAACAAAAATGAAAAACATACTACTTCCAAGGCATCTGGAAGCCAAGCAATAACCTAAAACAACCAGGAAGCTTTACTTAATTCACAAAGACATATAGAACCATTAGAAAATGTTGCAAAGAGGTTTAGTGGTTTGGAATCTTCCAGATTTTGAGAAGAATGTTCTGATTAGGATTAGTAAAACCACAAGAGGAAGAAGCAAATGTTTACATATAAATTAAGTACAGGGAAACCTGAAATTTCTAGGTTGTAGACTGCTGGGTGGTAGAAATGAAAAACCTACAGAATTTATAGAGGAGAAAGTTGGTTTTCAGGATTGCTAGGAAGTTAAACTCTAGTCTATTTGAAAAAGGTTAAACTAAAGTAAAAGGATAAACTTCAACTGACAGATCAAAAATAGTAATTAAAACTTGTTTTAAACAGATCCTCTAAGACCCAGAAGAAGCATGCTCATTCAGTCAGCCTCCTACATTAGAAGCTGCCAGCGGAAGCAAGCAGTAAGGTCCTCAAGACTTCTGATACATCCCAGGGATTTTTCAGCATCCTCAGCTCTAATCCTTAGGCCAAATTGTCCAAGAGATGCATGCGAATAGCCAGTAGCAGCAAACATCTGACTGAAAGCTTGGCTGTGGCTTACAGCTTCCAGTCGGGGATGTTTACAGTCACAGACTTTCTGACAGCAAGCTACAAAGGAACAGAGCAAATGGTTAGTCATTGCTTCTGCTACCGACTTTCACAACTACAGAGCTGAATGACAACTGTGACATCTTGGGGGTCAGGGGGAGGAGGGGAAGACAATAAAATAAAAAAAAATACTAATTAGTAAGGGAAGATAGTAATTTCTTTTGAATTATCTAATCAGAAAAGATTCAATACAAACTTATCTATGTTATTCCACATGAGGATGCATTTTTCTACCAGGTGTATGTATATAAATTTTTTTCTCCACATATCCAGAATTCCAAAATTAATAAATAACAATCTAAAAAGTAGAGTGATGATTCATCTTAGTTTTCGCACACAGTCCTAAGTGATAGTTCTATTAGAATTCATATTTCTCCTTAACAAACTGCCTTCATTTAGATGATAATAAATACAAGTTTTGTTGGCAGTAGATCTATGCTGAGAAAGAATCTAACATTTTCCTCCCTATCCTTAGCTGAACTAGGTTAGGAATGTGGGCCATGGAAATGAACTAAGTGGATAAGAAGAGGAACAATACCCGCCTTGACTTTGCTTACAAAACAACACCGAAACATTTTCTTCTATTAGTTTGCTGAAAGAGAAAAGAAAGATGAAGTGATAATAGTAAATTTGTACTTTATAGGTTAACTTTAATCTGAGACATATAAATTAACTTAAAAAATTAGAGTCGATTAAGGCAATTAAGTTTACAAAAAGTCAGTAATTTCCAAGAAATGAATATACAGGCATCCACAAGCATCCACACCACACAAGAATAAACACTCAACAAGCCAATACAAATCTAAAAGGTTACAACTTCCTTTTTATTTTTATTTTTTTTAAGGTAAGTACACTGTGGCTGTCTTCAGACACACCAGAAGAGGGCATCAGATCTCATTACAGACGGTTGTGAGCAACCATGGGGTTCCTGGGATTTCAACTCAGGACCTCCTGAGCTGTCAGTGCTCTTATCCTCTGAGCCATCTGTCCAGCCCTGGTTACAAGCTTACTAATATATACTACAAAGTAAAAGATTCTAACCACTGAAAATGCCCAGTGACACTGGTGTACTGGTACACCAAGGAGCAATGAACCATTATTACAACTCTCTTTAAACAACTTCTCCCTCTCTCTTTAGTTCATTTTTTTAATCAATTAAGAAGAATTTGTTAGATAATCTTTTTTTCAGAGTTATGAAGGGGTTTTGTCACAGTGCTATCATTATGAAGTGTTAAAAGAAGTTTATCTGATCAAAGTTTATTATAGGAGCACTATATTTAGAAGATATTTTGCTGCATCTCATGTCCATGTAGCACAATAGCAGAAACTGCCCCAGTAGGACTTTTCAACCAAAGTCTTTTGGCCAGGTTTACAGGACTGTATGTGAACTGCTTCTGTACAATAGGCATCAACCAAATCCAATCAGAAAGCAATTGATTACTCCCATAACAGATTTGCCACTATTTTACAAGTAGGTTCATTTTGCCTAGTTAGTAGGTATTGCTGTACACAGGATTCAGAGCTGAGTACGAATGTTGATGATAAGCTTTCCCTATCAGCCTATGAAGTACCTTCCAGCACTATGAAGGCTAGCCAGCAATAAGTTTCCAGCCAAGTTCCAAAGTATTTTCTCTAAGTCCTATGACCAAGGCATGTGGTTATCTCCAGCATTTCTGGCAGGTAACCAACAGCAGTGGTGACTATGTGTATTGTTTGGGGACCTTGGGCTTCTCTAACAGTGCATTATCCTTCTTAATGTCAGAAGTAGTAGTTACTTTTCCATTAACCAATACTTTAGAAAAATAGAAAAATGTACAGGCATGCAGGTCCAAACAAAAATGTTCAGTGGAACAGTATTGCTGTGCAACTAACTGGGGGTTTTCATAAAGTGAATTTGCCAAAATGCTCACATAGATATATACTAAAGCACATTTGCCACAACTTCTCTCATACAATTTTGAAAATAATTTAGATACCTTAAGAGAATTATCATGTGACAATCCATAATGAAGATATTTTTAACACAACTGTTATAAGAAACTGTTATAGTTTCTATATGCCTCCCATAGTTAATGTGATTGAAAACCCCTCAAGGCAATAATGGTGAGATGTAAGGCCTTTAAGGGGTGACAGGTAACAACAGGGTCTTTCCTTAATGAGTGGAGTAATGCTAACACATAGGAAGTAAGTGAATTATGTGGAAAAGGATCCTTGATACAGTATTAATTTATCCCATCTCCCCACCATATGTTGCCTACTACCTCTGCACATCTGTTCTTTGCTCTGCCATCACAGGGTACACTATGAAGTTTTACCAGATGCTGGTTGGTCCTTTGACTCACAACTTCTCATCTTCAGAATATGAGAAATAATGACATTAAAGAAAGGCTGTAAGGCACTGGCTGGGAGAGAAATAACTGCCACCATACTACTAGAAGAGGATAGGAAAAGGGGCTTTTTTTTTTTTTTTTTAAAATATGTTAAGGCCAGGATGGTGTTTGAATTGGGAAAAAAAATCTAAACGATCATCAATTCACTAGCAATTTCAAAAAAAGAAGATGTGACAAGTAGCTACAGAATGGAAGGAATAAACAGTAGCATAATGCAGACTATCCTAAGTACATTTTAAACATACCTCACCAAATGAAAGCATAATGCTTGAAGACTGGGATGGGGCCACAACTGAAGACATCTCTTTGACATAGGGAGCTGCAAAGGGTACTCACAGAGAATCATTTCCAGCAACACAAGGGGTAACTGGGAAGTCTATGGTGTCAATCAGGATATCAATGGGAAATCTGTGTCATTTCTAGCAAGGGAAATAGTACAAGCTTCAATAACCAAAGCACACTTACTCCAGTTCAGAAACAAGCACTCTTATGCTGACAGAATTGCAGAACAACGTTCTCAGAAAAGACAGGCCTGTGTTGTATGTCTCTCTTGGCTTCCTAAAATGACTACCAAAGCCACAACCAGAGACTCTCAGGGTGATCTTCTGAAAGTCTGTTCCTCAGAAGGCAGTACTCTATAGATAGTAATTAAGAACCCACCCGAGCTTTACAATTTGACTGAACTAGGCCAAACATTTAACTCTGGGACTTTGGGAAAATGTCTATTTTTCTGTGACTCCTTTCCCATTTGTAAAATCCCTTAAAGTGCCTATGTTACTGGGTTATTACCAGACATGACTAACATAACGTAAAGCTCAATGGCAGGTAAATGGCTAGTATAAAATACGTGGAAATAAAAATCATTCTCTACTTTATTCATGTGACTCTTACAATTTTGAACTGTTTGTATTTCACTTTTTAAAGTCTTTCAAGATCTAGTTCAAATGTCAAACTGTTTACAAAATCTTCACTATAACCAGCAACCTGAAAAAAGAAAATCACAGACATGTATCCATAAAAAACAGTAATAACCCTTACTGTTTTGTATACTTACTGGTTTGTGTAACTTGCTCAATCCCCAACACTATGACGTAGGAATCTTATCATCCTCTTTTTGTAAATAAAAGCAACCTGTCCAGAACCCGCCCAGTGCCTGGTTCCAGAGTCTGCTCTTGTACCACTGCTATGCTATCTGTACTGTTAACCAAGAAGGATGATTAATTATTACAGAGGGATGTTCAACAACCTGGCACTTTCAAGTGTAGTATGGAAGAAGGTGCCTTAAACATCAAATCCTCCTTTTGTCTGCCTTATTTACCCTTTGAAAAAAGTACATCCACAGTGTCACTCCTTATCCACATGAAATAAGGGGGTAATAGTCACATAATTTGAGTTCATCATATTTTAGACTACTAACTTGAGTCTAATTTCTCTGTTAAAATTCTAAAATTCTAGCTCTCTTCTTCCTGAGACCTAGGAGAAAGACAAAGATGAATAGCTTTATCCTCACATGACCCCAGAGAAGAATAATGTCAGATCAGCTGCCATATTAGACTGTCAAAAGTGGCTGTCATCTATCTAATATTTTGTGCAGATGTAATATAGATGTCAGGAATCAACTAATATTCTCAACAATGTATACAATATTTACAAATCTTGGTCTTATGGATACATAAATTCAGACAGTCTTTTGTAGATAAAAGATTTCTTTAAACAAACGCAGACTCTGGGGTATGGAAATGGGTTCTAAAAAAACAAATGTGAACATTCTTTGTGTGGAAGAAAGTATCTTTCCTTTTGATTCAAACTTTTCAAAACAGACGTAATAGCTAAAATAAAATACACCTGGTCAAGAGCTAATGTTTAGGTTTTATAGAAAATTCTAAGCTCTCAAAAGACACAGGCTTATAAAAAGCCTATGGTCCCTCCCGAATTACAGCAGCACTCCCTCATCTGTTGTTTTCTGAATGATTTCTGCTGTCTTTAAAATTCTGACTAGAAACCAACAATGAACTTCATTTCATGTGCTAGTTTTTTCAGGGTCAGGCATGCCATAAAGTTAAAATGCACAAATTAATAAGCAAAAAGATCACTGTTCCTAGGTTATCTTTTGAAATTATTTTAAAAACTAAGAATTAGCTTGGTCTGATGACATGGGCCTGTAATCCTAGGTACTTGGGAGGATGAGGCAGGAGGTTTACAAGTTCAAAGATAGGCTGGGCAACTTAGTGAGACCCTGTTTAAAAGAATAAACAAGACAAGGGATATAATTTAGTGGTAGAACCAATCCTTCCCCACATCACCCCACCTTTGCTGTGTGTGTGTGTGTGTGTGTGTGTGTGTGTGAAGGTGACCTTATGCATGCTATGAGCTACATCTGCTATCTTCTAACTGGATTTTTATATAAAATAATAAATGCTGTCATTACAGAGGCTGTCCAGACAAGTATCATTGTGGGCTTGACACATGGGCTTCAAACTACGGTGTTTAGCCATGGGGTATGGCAGGGAGGCTAGATAGGAAAGTACAAATAGCCAAGGCAATGTACTACATCACTGACAAGAGGGTCTAAGCCCATCCAAATCTGTATGGGAACAGATCTTAAACTTACAGCTACTGAACAGAAATGCTTACCACATCTAACTACAACAATCTAAGTTTGCCTTTATCACATTATTTAATGTATATTACAGTCATTTACTTGTTTGTTTTGACATTAATTAAGTGGCTGACTTAACCTATTGTTTTTAGTCCAAAGATAAGTGTAAATAATATAGGTGAGAAACAGATGACCAACACTGAAGAACGCAACAGACACAGCAAATTGATATGCCCAGCTTTATATTTTCCTCAAGAATCTCTTTGCCTGATAGCTAAGATACTTAAAATCAAGTCTGTGTTTTTGTCAATATTTACGTAATGTGTACCACTTATTTTCTTTGGATTATAGTCTTCTATAAGAGAAAGACTAATTTTTTACTTTTTTGGTTTTTTGGATTTGTTTTTTTTTTTGAGACAGGGTTTCTCTGTATAGCCCTGGCTATACTGGAATTCACTCTGTAGACCAGGCTGGCCTCAAGAGAAAGACTAATTTTTAAGGGCCATTCTGCACAGTGACTTCAAGATTCTATAATGAATCATTACTAATAATGATGTTTACACATCTTTACTGAAAACCTGCCTTTACATGGTTAGTAACTATGCTCCTATATGAAATCAAAACTATACTCTTAATTAATTATTCAGCCAACTGACTTCAAAAGAAAAGCTACAAACCTGTTTCAGAAAACACAAGCATGCAACAAGCCATAGTAAATTTAAGAAATGTAAAATGCCTTTTCTTTAGATAGCCAAGACTTGGACTTCCTAGAATCTTGCTGGGCTTTTTGGATCAGGAAAAATTAGTCTTTTGCTGTAATGTAGTGGTTCTCAATATTCCTAATGCTGTGACCTTTTAATGCAGTTCCTTAGCTGTGGTGAGCCCCAACCATAAAATTATCTTCATTGCTACTTCATTAACTATGATTTTGCTACTGGTATGAATCATAATGCAAATAAATATCTGATATTCAGGATATCTGATGTGCAACCCTTGTGAAAGGTCGTTCAACTCAAAAGGTCATGCCCCATAGAACCACTGCTCTAATGCTTCCTAGACTACTAGCAATTCACCCTACTGAATTCTATGAGCTTGCTGGTGTCTCACTGCTAGGTTACCATTTCCAAAAGTCCCTGGCAATACACAGCAACATCTATTGATCCTGACATTTCTGTTTCTTCAGCATTTAGAAGGCAATCCTGTCCTCTCATTGTAGCTCAAGTGATGTGTCTAAGAAACTTTATCAATTTTTGCAATTTGTTCAGTTAGCTTAGTTTCCCAACTGAAGAAGTGAGCATCACACACCAGGTGCCATGCAGAGCTCCTTCAAATACTGAGATTTCTACTCACATTTTACCTACTCTCTGCCCTAATGATGCACACTCAAGTGGACTTCTACCCTGATCATTCTTTTTTTTTTCCACCAAATTTTGATTTATAATTTTTTTTTTTTTTTGGTTTTTTTCGAGACAGGGTTTCTCTGTGTAGTCCTGGATGTCCTGCTGGAACTCACTCTGTAGACCAGGTTGGCCTCGAACTCAGAAATCTGCCTGTCTCTGCCTCCCACGTGCTGGGATTAAAGGTGTGTGCCACCACCGCCCGGCTATTTTTTATTTTTTTTTTTTGATTTACAATTTTATTTGACAAAAAATTTTTATTTTTTCATTTTATTTTTGGCCTAATTTTGATATTCAGTTTCATTTCCGATTTGATTTTTAGTTGAAACTCTGGTCATATTGAGGATTTCCCAGGGGAGACCCACCCATGCTGCATTGCGCTGGCAGAGGGGTATCCTGAGATCTAGAAGTTCTGTATGGTAGAGTGTAAGGTAGAAACATATAAGGGGGTTGGGAATGAAATTAAAAAAAAAAGAAAATATAAACCTATAGACCCTATATGGAGAAATGTATGGTGCATACATATAAGGAAGAGAAAAATGAAAATTAATAAAAAAATCTGAACATGTTCCCACACTCCACCATTACGCTCCCCCTCCCCCTGCTGCTCAGCAGCAGATCCTAATCATTCTTTCCCAGAGCCCCCTGTTCGATTCTAAAATAATGTAGTCTACTTCATCCCATGTTTTCTGTATGACTGTGTCATAGCGTGCTAGGATAAAAGCTTGATGAAAGTAGGATGCTTGCCTGATGTTTTTGACTCCTATAATCTCATAATCTGGGAAAGTAATAGGCACACAATGTAAAGCCTTTGTTGACTGGAACAACAAATAAAAAAGGAACTGGATCCATATAACTGTTCTAGGCTCCTTGTAAAATACATTGCAATCTGCTTTACTGTAACTCCATAAATGGGCATAATTTTACTTTACAGACAAGAAACTGGCACTCAAAAATAGTTATGTGACTTAACTGAAGGAAAAAAATGGAATAAAGGTGATACTTAAAATATGAACTTAGATGCTTTTTTCAACATTTCCCTTTTAGGTAATGGCATATCAATTCAGCCAAGTATCTAGGCTTTAGGTTCCAAATTACCTATATTTTAAGTTTGTAGACTATTAAGATATTATCATAATCTACATTGAAAAAATAACAGGAAAGATGACTTAAACAAGCCTCAATTCTTAAAACAATAAACTTGTAATTTCTGTCAGACAGCCCCAATAAGCAAGGAAAAAGACAGGTTAAATAACATGTGTATCTTTTTAAAAAGAAGTCTTCTTTTAAAAAGAATATATGTTAAAAGAATACATGTTAAAGTATAATCCTCATATAGGATGAAAAGAGAATACTGAAAAGAGCTAAGAAAAATTGAGGTAGTCACCAAGTTCATGAGTCAGAAGTCTCACTATGTTTTAAGATGTTGATTCCTTTCAAACTCATCTACAGAACTGGTAGATCCTACTCAATAGGCTTTTTATTTTCCCATTGAAACAGAGTTTCACTTCAGTTTTGTCTAAAATTTGCTATGTAGCTCAAGCTAGCTTCCAACTACTGCTCCTTTACCTCAAGCCTCCTCAGTAGTGGGATGAGTCTCACTCTTGAGTAAGCAAAACAAAAACAAAACAAAAACCTGACAACTCATTCTAAAATTCATCAAATGTAAAGAATCCAGACTAGCAAGGACAGTGTGGAGGGCTGGGCAGTAGTGGTGCTTACCTTTAATCCCAGCACTTGGAAGGCAGAGGCAGGCGGATTTCTGGGTTTGAGGCCAGCCTGGTCTACAGAGTGAGTTCAAGGACAGCCAGGGCAGAGAAACCATGTCTTGAAAAAATCAAATCAAATCGAATCAAATCAAATAAAAAAAAAAAGGAAAAAAAAAAGAACAGTTTGGAAAAAGGTACTACAGAACTAACATTGTATGATGCCAACACTTATTACATTTACATTTAACACTAATACTGCACAACCATGCAGTATAGGAATCAAAACCAACACACATTTCAAGGGGACAGAACAGAATTTGAAAACAAAGCTAAATATATACTATACATATTATACATAGGCAAGAGATTGTTGACAAATATGTAAAGGCAATTCAATGTAAACAAGAATGATTTCCAACAAATGATAAATGGTACTATAATAATACCTTTATGTTTTTTTTTTAATATATAAAATTTACCCCAAAATGTATCACTGTCCAACATACAAGCCTAAAACTTGTTATCTTGTACTAGGGCAAAAAATTGTGGATATGGCACTAAAAGCACAAGCTACCTAATCATAAATTGATAAATTAGATTTATGAACTCTTCAAGAGACAGTATCTGCTAAGAAATCAGAGACTAGAGATATGGTTCTGTGTTTAAGAGCAAGTACTGCTCTTTCAGATCACTGGAGTTCAGTTCCCAGCAACTTCCTTGGGCAGCTTAAAAGCTGTACTCTAGCTCCAGATGATCTGCCCACTTTTGGCATCTGCAGTGATCAGTCTCTCTCTCTCTTTCTCTCTCTCTCTCTCTGTATGTATGTGTATGTGTATACAAAGTTATTATACACATACAGACATACAGAAGTAGGTGGGGAGAATGAGTATAAAGAGCTAAAGGGCAGACTAGCAAAAATATCTTTAAGTCTGAAATCGAATGAACAATTAATTAGAACATATGAAGAATCTTTAAAACTTAAGGGAACAATCCAATTTAAAAACATAGATAAATGATTCAATCAGATGTATCATAAAAGATTATGAAAAGGCACTAAATATTCATGAGTTAAACTTATATTTATCAAATGAGTTAGCCATTTTACTCCAAAGCAAATGCTCATATAATAACAAATTCATGGATGTTCACATAAGCCTACTTTTGAAAGTCAACAATTAGAAAACCCACAAACAAGTCTCAGCAGGTGACTGAATACACAAACTATTACTATAACCACAACAGAACACTACTTAGCAATAAAAGAGCAATCATTGATACATGAAGAAATACAGCATGAATAAATCTCAAAATAGTCACGGTGCATAAAGAAGTTAGTGCAAGAGAAGTGTGTGCACCTTATGTTAAGACATACAAATAAATGTAAAGTAGAAAAAAATGGTTGCCTAGGTAATAGAAAAGGATTTAAAAGAGGACTAGGAAATATGGGGTGGGATATGTTTAGGACCTTGATTCTGATGGTGATTTCATGGGTATAAACATATCAAAGTGTATCAAATGTTACACTTTTCAATTCATGCAGCTTATTTTATACTGTTTAAATGATAATTTAAACAGTATAAAATGTTTTTCTTGTTTAAAGAAAAACAGACCTGAAGATGTATGTGGTGACTCCTGTAGGTAATCTCAGAATTCAGGAGCAAAGTGAATAGACTGCTCTGAATTTAAGGTCAGCCTAGGGTATAGAGTGAGTTCCAAAACAGTTTGGGGTATGGAATAAGACCCAATCTTAAACAAAATCAACAAAAAATAGTACAAGAAGAAAGACAAAACAAAACAACCCAAACCTGCCACAAGTATTAAGAAAATCAAATTACTTATCATAGCCAAAAAGAAGAAGAAGAAAAAAAAAAAAAGAAAAAAGAAAAAAACAAAGTAGAGGCCAGGTTAGTTTCTTTAGATTTATTAGCAGATGACTTACAGAACTGTTTCTCACTCAAGTCAATCTTTTTAAACACAAAGAAGAATAGTCTTTAAATGTGAAAATATAAAATGAAGGGATAAAGTAGAAAAATGAAGAAAAAAGCAAACAAAACGAAAGCCCAAGATAGAAAGAATACTATAAAATGGATTTAAAAAAAATCACAGTTATGGATTGTTTTACTTTTCTATTACTATCAAAAAACACTACAACCAACACATCTTTTAGAACATAGGGCTTATTTTGGGCTTAAAGTTCCAGAGGGCTAAGAGTCCATTACAGTCACAGAAGGCAAGCAGGGCAGCAAACACCAGATGTGGCAGAAGAAACAGTGAGAATGAACCTGGGCCAGCAGGAGGCTTTTAAACATTAAAGTCTGCCCCCAGTGGCATAATTCCTTCCCCAAGGCCAACATATAAGTTTCCCTAATATCATTATCAACTGTGGACTAAGTGTGTGCTTGAGCATATAAGGGATGTCTCACACACTCATGAAGATCAAGAAAAAAATGTTTTAAGACACTAAAGACGTGAAGATATGATCATTTACAAGAATAAGAAAGAAGTGCTGAGAATTTCCAGATTAAAATAAAACACAACAACCTGCCTAACAAGGAACTAGCTCTTCTTGGAATTTTAGTTCCCCTGGCCTTAGGCTTCCTAGTTTCTTTCTATTCCTGACTGCCCTGTCCTTAAACACACATGCTATCCAAATCCCTGTGTGTGGTTTTAGACTAATTCTATGACAGGGATGGTAGCCTCCCAGAGGGTTTTGACTCCTTTTGATAATGTGGTGAATGTTAGAGGACAGGACAAAGTATAGTAACATAAAATTTCATGTCATTGTTTCAAAGACTTTTTAAAAACTCTTTTTTAAAAAGCCGGGCATTGTAGTAGTGGCATACATCTTTAATACCAGAATACCAGTACTCAGAGGACAGAGACAGGTAAATCTCTATTAATTCAAGTCAGAGGACAGTCTCATCTACATAGCAAGTTCCAGGTCAGCCAAGGCTACACAGTGAGACCCACAGACTTTGTCCCTCCACCAAAAGAAACAAAAATCACCCCCTCCCAGAAAACCCAAACAAAAAACCTCTTCTTAACTCTAGCCAATTATTTTGTTCCTTACTTCTCAGGGTAAGGAAACAGAATCTTTACAAAATTCCAACCTAGTCTGTCTTTGAAAGATAAAATGCAAAATAAGGCATGAACAAACACAATGGAAAATTTGAATATCAAGTGTATAATGGATATAGTAGGACTCCATATTTTGTAGACATACTATACAAATAGTTCAACTGGACAGATTCCTACTTTATTTAGTGAATTCTGACCTCCAGGTTTGTGATGGAGGCTTTTAATAACCATTTGGATTAGTACACCCTGTTAAATACTTGTTCTGAAGGACTAGAGAGATGCCTCAGCAGTTAAGAGCACTTCCTGCTCTTCTAGAGGACCAGGTTTGATCCCTAGCACCCACATTGTATTTTACAACTGTCTGTAACTCTAATCCCCATGTCATTTCTGGCCTCTACAGATACTGCATACACATGATATACAGGTAAGCAAAACACACATTGCAAAAAAATAAAATTTAAAACATTAAAAAGCAAATTTGCTTTTAAAAGTTGCTTTGGATGAGGTAATGGGAACATATTTAATGATTTTCAGGTAGTAAGAGGTTTTGACAGTGAGTTGTTATATAGACCCAGGCTTCAAAACATAATTATTCATACTTGAAGCAAGGCTGCAGCCATGAAAGGTCCTCTAATTCAAAGACCTTTTCATAATATGCACTCCTTTTCCTTAATTTCCAACAACCCATGAAAACTGAAGACATCTTCCAAAATGGTTTGCTGATTTTGGACCCTAAGTCTTACTTATGTTCCTCTTGTACTTTAATGAATAATATCACTACCACACCATTCAGGCTCTGTCGTACTACAGCAATAAATGACTCCAAAATCATGGTACCTTTGAACACAAATATTAATTTCTCACATAAATTTTGTCTGATAAGGACTGGCTTTCACTCTACTCCAACATTCAATGTTCAAACCTTAGCTAAGGCATTATGGTTCCATGACCTAAAGTGGGCAAGGGCCACTGGCAGAACCACAAGCTAGAAACCATGTGCTTGAATGTGGCCACAGACACCACAATAACAGCAATTTGTGTTGTCTACCAATACACCAGTGCCTACCCAATTTTATGGCTAAATTAAATTCATATTGCATGAGTGATCAGTGATGAGAGGAGACTGAGACCCACAATCAAACAGACTATGATAATGTACTGTAACTACCAAAGGCTGACCTGATAAAAAGTAATTTTTCTCTTCTGATTTATTAAGATTACGAAAGCAAACCAGCATGTGGAAAGCACCATAGACAATGTGCTGATTTTTACAAAGACAGTTGATGTCTTTACAGTCAAATCTGAGGAAGCTTGATAAATATGGATAGATGTTTATAATAATGATATATACAATATCTATACTTTCAAAGGATTAACTGGCAAGTAAAATAGAGAAACATTAAAGTAGCTCACATGACAAAGAGGCAACGTTTTAGTTGACCATAAGCTCAATATGATCAAAGGGTTATACTGCTGCCAAAAATGTAATGCAAATTTCAAGCTGCATTCATACAAGTACAAGAGCCAGATAATAGCTTCATTGTATTCTATGATAAGTCATACCACAACTAAAGTAGTCAGTTCAGTTTTGGCCTCTATATTTTAAAAGGTTCAGTAACAAAAAGACTTTGTTATGAGTTCAGAAATATGGATGGGAGAAAGTCTGTAAACTATGTCATGTCATGTCCATGTGGCTTGAAAATTAGGAATATCTCTAACTTAGTTTGAAAAAAAAAACACTCAAGTAGGACATATTAATCATCTTCAAGTACTCTCTCAGATTACTGCATGTAAGAGTAAGTTTCAAACACATAGTTCCAGTTTGTGAAGGACAAGTAAGTGAAACTTAGAAGAGAATCAGTTCTCAATGAGATGCATGGATTAACACTGAGAAACCTAAAAGGAAGGTAGATGAAGGCATAGAACTGCCACTAAAGAGTCTAAACGCAGAAGCCTAACACACTTTTCTATGTAACCAAACATTTGAGGCACTGCAAAATTTCTCAACGGTATTGGTCTTTTCCAATTAAACACAAACAAGAACAGCAGCAGCAAGGAATAAGAACTGAGCTTTAAAAGTAACTACAAAGCTGTCTGGACTTACAAACATGCACAGGCATACTACAGAAGTGGCATGAAAATTTAAGGATATATAACATTAAACCCAAACTCAGGCTCTTGAATTTTACAAAGGAAATGGGCTTAGTCAAAACTGCATTCATTCTACAAGTGTTATTTTTTTTCCCTTAGTATGATCCAATGACTGACAGAACAAGTTCAAAATGGCCACTGAGAAAAAATGCTGACATTAAAAATTATTCAAAGAACTCGAGAGACAGCTCAGTGATTAAGAGCAGTGACTGTTCTTCCAGAGGTCCTGAGTTCAATCCCAGCAACCACTAGGTGGCTTACAATCATCTGTAATGAGTTCTGATGCCCTCTTCTGGTGTGTCTGAAGATAGTTACAGTATTCTTTTTTTTTTTATTCGATATATTTTTTATTTACATTTCCAATGGTTACAGTATTCTTATACATAATAAATAAATAAATCTTTAAAGCACATATATGTATATATATTGAAATTACAAGATAATATTAATATAGTAACCAATTTGCATAAGCATTAAAATTTTTGTGATAAACTATTACACAGCATGCCACTGTCATTTAAAAGTTGCCACTCACTGATGTTTTGTGTTTTTATACTATTCAAATCCCAGCACTTTCTAGTCTCTTCACAGTGTGCAAACTCCTATATAAGTTCTATATACTAGAATCCCTGGTAGGCCATGAACAATGCATAAAGACCTGGGGTACCTTTCTATTCCAGCCTGTTTTCAACACATTCAGCTACCACAAAAAATGCTAAACACTGTTTTTAGTTTGTATCCAAAATGTGAATAGTTATCAGGATATCACAGAATGCAGTCCTAATAAATTATTAAAGACCTGTCTTTTTTTTTCTCTCTCTCTATGGGTATAAATACTTAAAAAAGCTTTGTTGTTCCAAAACCCATTTTACTCATTTATAAAACTGAATGTGCTTATATTTTTTCTGGGACAAATACAACTCCAGGCCAAGACAAACAAAGGAAATTTTGAAAAGCTAAATACATATCTACTTACCCTCTACTAAGTTTAGGACTTAGATGGTATACACTCAGGCTTGTTTAAGAAATTGTCAGTGCAAAATCCCAGAATTTAGAAGTGAAAGTGGACACAATATAATTGTGAAAGAGGAAATCAGTTTTTTCCCAAGGAGTTCCACTGGGTATGTCAATCACATGCCAGTAATAGACTCATTATTTCCAGCAGTAGTTGACCAATGCAAAATGGCTCCATGGTTTTGGGGGTTTTGTTTTATTTTGTTTCGTGTGCACTTTTTATTTTGTTATTCTTTATTATTAACTTTCTTTCAGTTTTAGTTTTTTTCTTTTGCTTTGAGAATAAGAAAGAAAAAGAACATGAAGTTAGGTAGGTAGGTAGGTAGGTGGTAAGATCTGAGAGGAATTGGGGGAGAGGAGGATATATGATCAAATTATAATAAAAAAATTAACACAACAACTTGTCACCAGATTCCTAGGCTCACTACTTTTCCCCACCTTTTCTGTGGGTTCAATGAAGAATTATATAGGTCAGGATAGAGAAATCAGGACAACATAGTTTCAAATCTCCCATGCCAATCCATCTAACAGGAATAGTCTCTAATCCACTAAAGAGGGGAGAAATGAGTCAGTGAAGAGCTATGCTGCAGATATGCTAAAGCAAGGGTATGTTTAAAGACAGGGTAACATAGTAGCATATCCCCTTCACACATAACTTATTTTCAGAGATTATGTCCCAAGACTCTGAGTGGATGGATATTAAAAAATACTCATATATGTATGTATGTATGTATGTATGTATGTATGTATAATGCTATCCTCTAGCATACATACTGATGTTTAATTTACAGATTAGGGACAGCAAAGATTAATGATATAAACTAGTACGATACAGTGACATTCTGTAATAAAAATGTCTATTAAGGTAGTGTCACATAAATCTTTTCATACTGTACTTTTCTTTCTTTTTTTTATTTTTTTATTTCCCCTGAGACAGGGTTTCTCTGTGTAGCCCTGGCTGTCCTGGAACTCACTCTGTATATCAGGCTGGCTTTGAACTCAGAAATCCGTCTGCCTCTGCCTCCCAATTGCTGGGATTAAAGGTATTCACCACCACTTCCTGGCTGTACTTTTCTTACGATGTGATAGGAAATCACACAATGACTGCACAATATGGTGGAAGTGATAGTGCCTGGCTAAACACACTGCAATACTGGATAGGTAACTAGACAGCCTGTACAGTAGTAGGTAGCAGATACAACACAGATACACTGGATGGATAAAAAGATGAGTCATATCCTTCTTGGGACAGTGTAATATTTTATCATGCTACAGAATGGCATGAAAACCTATGCACTATTCCTGAAATTTTCAATTTAATATTTTCATACTGCAGCTGATAGTGAAAAACTGACTGAGGAAAGCAAAACCTTAGATTGGGTACTTCTTTAAAATGATATCTTGTATGGAGTATTTGTAATGTCACATATTCTTCTGCGTGCTTAGCATGCATTAATTCATACATACTCTTCACAAGTAATATCCTTACTTTCATTTTACAAGTGAGAAAAGGGAAACACAGAATGATCAAATATTCTGCCATATCACATAGCTAATGACAGGCAGGGGAAAACTTGAATTTAGATAGATAGCTTCAAGTCCTTTTTAACCTTTGTGAGTGTGGATATTATATACCTTGACACTTGAATTCCCTTTTGAGTTGGTTAACTTTAATCACTTATGAAGAACTATTTCACAGGCAGCCAAAATGGTATAGAATTATTAAAGTGCTTTCACAATCAAATTTTAGGATAAGACGATTGAATCTAGGACATCTCAGAAACCTCTAGTACCTAATCAAATCTATTTTTTCTCAATAATGTATCTCTAAGCTTTTTTGTAAGTACCCTTAAGTGCCATTTTTTTTTTATGTTTAGCATAATGCCTGACACTTGCTAATTCCTTTCCGCAGTATGGATGTTTTATTCACATGAGTATACATTAAAGCAGTTCTGCTCTCTCTCAAATTCTGAATACATAACTCAGTAGACTTCTGAATACTGAATGAACACCAAGTAGTATAGAAACAAGGTAAACTGCATGGTCTCTGCTTTTAAAAGGTCATAGTTATAAAATAATGTATGAATTGTTTTTCTGGAGCTATCACCAAAGTTCTAAAGGATCAAATAGTCTAGATAACTGTGAATGATGGTGATTTGATATACGTTTTTTCCAGTCAGAGAGCAGAAAACAAATTATAGAGGACTAGAATTCAGAATTTACATGAAAAGGAAATGAAAGTAATTAAGAGATGAAAAATGAAACAGGGGCTAGATTTAAAAAAGTGTTATTAGCAGTGAAATGAACAACAATAAATAAAGCCACATTATAATAATGCATAACAGGAAAGTGGTAAGATGAAACTTGAGAACAACAATAGTTATCATTTCTAGGAAGCAGAATCCAACTTTCAAATGAAATCTCATGCAAACTTCCATAATAAAAACTAATTGAAATAGGAATGCAGTCGTTAAGACTGGAGAATGTACTATAGAGTACAGGGTAAAAAACAATTTTAGAAGGCAAAAACAAGAGAGAGAAGCACAAATGCCTAGGTCTCTTCCCCCCTCCCTTCATGAAGTTTTAACTTGTCAGGTGTCAAGGTTCATTTTAGTCATTTTTCATTAACAACAGAATGAGGCATATACAAAACATGAAATAGTGTATCTAAGATTAGTTACAAAAAATTACAATACACAAAAATAAAATAAAGCTTAGTCTCATATATTACTATTTTCACTTGAGTTAATTTTATAATTTAAGTGAAGACAGTTTCTAAACTCAAAATTAGAGATCACAATTAGGTAAATATAGTATTCTTACAGCCATAAAACTGCCAGTGCTGGAGGATAGAGAATATCATAACTGGTGTTATTTTCCAAGATTAGTTGATTTGAAATTTTTAAACATGATTTTATGTCTGAAGACTTCATGTCTAAATGCTTAAGCATTTATTCTTCATTGACATCAGTCACTGACATGAAAAACACTGTTTCTCTTCTTTCTTATAACCCCAATGTTCTAGCAATAGGACTGAAAACTGACTGAAGATAACCTATTTCTAACAATTCATCAGTATTTGTTCTACAGTAAAGAAAGATCTAGGCTACAGTTTCAGAGAAAAGATATATACGAACTCATTCAATATTTTATATCGAAATAATTATACTCAATGGGAAAATCTCATGTAGTTCCCTACTAAGGTTTTTTTTCTCTCTGGACCTCCCATATGTCTAGTAATAACATTTGTGGGGAACATAAACAAACAGTCCAAATCTTTTTTTTTAAAAAGATTACCTACAGGCCGGGCGGTGGTGGCGCACACCTTTAATCCTAGCACTCTGGGAGGCAGAGGCAGGCAAATTTCTGAGTTTGAAACCAGCCTGGTCTACAGAGTAAGATCCAGGACAGCCAGGACTACACAGAGAAACCCTGTCTTGAAAAAACCAAATCCAAAAAAACCAAAAAATAAAATAAAATAAATAAAAATAAAATTAAAAAAAGAATAAAATGTGTTCTTTTAGAAAAGTTTCTATTTATGAATCAAACTAAAAGTATATTTTGAAAATGGTACCATAGAACCAAAATACAAATATCCCTCACATGTAAAGTAAAAACAAAGTGATACTAGCTTCACATACTAGTCTAAATATTCAATTAGGTTTTAGAGGAAAATTTCTATCTCCTTAAGCTCAAGATTTTAGGGGTCCTTTGAAAAGTCCATAGACAAAATTTATCTGAATATAAATTTGTACTTTCCCCTAGTTTATATAATTATAATAACCTTTCAATTTAGAGTATCTTCTGAATAAACTGTATTAATACTTAAATTTGAAACCATCTTCCAGAAGGAATAGCTGGGAAAAAATAAAAATGGCAGCTGCTCTTTTCAAATAAATTTTCTTCTGTTCTTACAGACAGGATCACTTGATGAGTAGAGTTTGGAAACATAATGTTTAATAGTGAAAGAAAACTGTTAGGAGAAAGAAAAAACAATTTCCACCAATACTCATGGCAACTGTTAGATTTCTGCAGGCATAAATAAATAAAAAATTTCCATATATTAGTTTGGCCCCACAGGTTTGAATGAAACATTTTATGCTTAGCAAGTGTTATCCAACTTAAATTTACATGCGTTGTTTTTGAACCTTTGATTATATTTTCCAGAAAAACTACTAGGAAACTGAAAAATTATGTGACATTTAAAAAGTGACACTGAATTAAATGATTCAATTGATACTATAAATCAGTCTTAATTTTCAATTAAAATTTCTAATTATTACTGCTATTCTCATACATCCTGGCATAAACATTTTAAAAATGAGTAATATCCTTACTTTATTTGCCTTTATCTAAAAAAAAAATGCTCTCACTAATCATAAATCCAAAGTAATATTTTACCTCATGGTCTGAAATTAATTATTCTTTAAGATAGTCACTTGAGATTAAAAACAGTATTTCTTTTAATACCACCTATTTTTCAATCTTCATTTTGGTCAATTTTCTTCAGCTGAGAAATTAAGAATCTCTCTCTGTGTATGTATACATATATTTATATAAATTTTATATCATACAAGCTGCTCCTTCAATCTTTATAATATTCAAATCTGCTAAAAGGAATAAGGAATAAAGCTGTGCCAAGTATCCCACAGTTGTATTAAAATAATTTACTTCCGGATGCACTTACAGAAATAAAATGCTAAGTGCTCTTAGGGTGCTTTTATTTTTAGCACGTGCCTATGCTTAGTTTCCCCTTCAGTTCTCTTCTAATAAGGGTTCTAGAGAGTGCAGGGTGATGAAGGTGTCACACCCAGGTCAAGCATGCAGTGTAAGAATGGATCAGCATTAGTTTTCTCTGGTGACATTCAAGGCTACTTCCTCCTCTTGCTTCTTTTCCCAATTTAAAGTCTAAACTGACCTGTAAGTCAAATTCTTGTCAGATTAGTTTTTAAAACTTTTTACATAAACAAGCAAAACAGGGTCAGAATTAAAACTATCACACTATTGCACCAGACTTTTGGCATTCTATACAAAGGAAAAAAGAAAGAAGGAAAGAAATGCACTACCTCAAAATTTAAAAATTACTTAGGAAAATACAGCCTCTAGTTCTGAAGAGAGTACACCCAGGGAAAACTTCAAGGTTACAGTTTTTACTGTGTGTGGGCCTAGACCAATTCTATTTATTTTGACTTTGCTCATGTCTTGGTATAACCGCTTGTTGGCCTCTGCTGTAGGACCAGCTCCTGGTGAGAATCTTACCACAAGGTGCTTTTGAGACAGCAATAACTACCTAGGGTGGGATTCTTGTCAAATCTATGGTAAAACTTGACTGAATGGTGAAACAATTTGAACTAGGGTTCAATGTGCTCCTTAAATGGTACAGCATAAATCAGATGACAAATTTTCCACTCATTGATGTACAAAAATACAGGACAATGAAATGAACTTTGTCCCCAGGTAATGTGTGACAGCCAGATTCAAGGAAACATTCATAAGCCAGAGATGCCAGAATTCTATTGCTAAATTGTCCAACAAACAAATTTCATAAGTCAAACAACATTTACTAAGTACTATTTAAACAGACTTGAAGGTACCCTGTTCTGTAAAATTCTCATTGAACTAACAACTACTTAGCTAGTTTTGTAACCTTAAACTCTAAAACATCCACTTCCTTAGGGTGGAGGAAGCTGCTTTCCTCTTTACCCCACTGCAGCATTACTGTTTTCCTCCCTATGTCCCCTCAAGCAAGCTCTAAAAAATGCTAGCCCCAAACCAACTGTTCCTGTGTCGTAGAATATGCAAGCAACACTAGCAACTTTGAAAAATAATTAAGTGATTTTTAAAGTATAAGCAGAAATGTACTTCATAACAAAGTCAATGAATCACTTTACTTTTGGCATTGTTCACAATAAACACTCAATAAAATGACTTTTGAAAATGGAGACATGATTGTCTCATGTTTCTTCCCCATGGGTCCTCATCACTTGGAGTAAAATGTCCAAGAACTGTTTAGTTCCATGAACACATGACTTCTGTGATGTCAGCAAGGTCAACAAGCCTTCAGCAGGGGTTATGCTGAATAAGGGCCACTGCCCATTTCTACAGTTCCTTGTATGAAAAGGCAGGAAAACATCAACCAAACAAAATCATTTATATATTACAGGATAACCCAACTACAAGACAGTATGTAAATCCCTGTCCATAACGGCCCATGGAAGCAAGATTAGCAGCAAGTACAAAACTGACTGCTCAGGAATAAGGAACAAGATCTCCTACTAACCTTCCCTTCCTTCTCACAGAGAACCTCCAGTGCTGGGCTCCATGCCACAGGGACTCAATTTCAAAGTGAGTGTTCTCCATTTGAGACAACTTTTGAAAGTGGCAATCAAAATTAAAGGAAAAAGGAAAAGCACTCATTTATCAAAAATGCTCAGGGTGAGAATCAAACTTGGATTTACTAAGCTTTCCAACTGACATCAAATTTACAGAAGGGTATCCTTCTGGCTGTTCCTTCACTACACCTTTCACAAACCAGGGAGTCTACTTGGATTAGATTTAAAATGTAATAAATACCTGGCACCTGTTTAGACCTTTTTTTTTTTTTTTTTTTTTTTTAACTGTGAGGGAAGAGGGATTTCTATCAATCTGAACACACTACACTGGAAATTTCCAAACTTCCAAATAAAGGCACACCAGGTCCAAGTGGGGTGCCTGGTATTCTCAAAGTGATTTCGTGGAGAGCAGTTCACGTAGGCAATTCACTTTAATGTCTCAGAAGGAGGCAGGATCCATGCGCGCATTATGATTTTGCTAAACTAAAAAGAACAGGGGAAAAAAAAAATGTATCGATTCGAAATGAAGCTCCGGATTAGCGACCGAGAATCCTGAGCTTCAACAGTCCGGAGTTACTCTGAGGGAAGCTGTGCACTGGTGGGTGGCACTGGGTCAATGTGATTACTTAACCTTGCAGCCAGAACTAAACTGCGCTCCGACCAGCCCCAAAGCTGGGGCTGCTGGAGCCTATCAAGTACTCCGCTGTCTCCTATTTTCTTCCCGTGATCGTGGAGCCTGACACCTGAAACTTCACACAAACACTACCGCGTTTCGGAGCTTTGGCATTTATTTTTAAAGTGCGACCGGCAAGAATCAGTTGTCGGCGTGCGAGAGTGAGAGATTAACCTATTTCCTGCACACACAGGAAAAGAACTCATGACAATTTCAAGCAGTTCCCTCTCTTCCAAGTAACTTTTTTGGTAACCAGTCGTCCTGAAATAACCACAAGCAACAAACACTGGGCACTGGCATGGCAACGACCAGCGGGCGTGCCAGGTCCCCACAGGCGGGGTCCGCGGGTCTGCGACCCGGTCCGGCCCCCGAACTGCGGCCCCCTCAGCCCCGCGTCCCGGCTCCGCGCGACTTTGGCGGGGAAATGCACTTCGCGGGCCCCGGCGGGCGGGTGGCTCGCCGCGGGCCGGAGTTTCCCAAGTGTCCCGAGCCCTTCCCGTGGCCTCGGCGACTCCCGGCTGCGGCCGCCCGGGGGCCCACCTGCCCCAGGGCCGCGGGCCGAGCCGCTGCCGAGCCCGAGGGGCGGCGCCGCCCCCCGCCGGCCGAGCGCCTGTCAGCCGCGCCTCCCAGGCCGCGCCTCGCCCCGCACGCGCCCAGCGCCCGCCGCACTCACCTGACCGCTCTCTCCGACCGGCCGCGCGAGGCCGGAGACGCGCGAGGAGAGGCCGCCGCCCGTCGCCGGCCCGCCCGGCTGAGTCCACCTCCCGCCCGCCCGCGCGCGCCTCGCGCCCGGAGCGCGCCCGGAGCGGCCGGGGAGGGGGTCGCGAGCACGCGCGGGCGAGGGGCGCGGGCGGCGGCCGCAGGGAAGCCGGCTCGGCCGCGTCCGTCATGGCGCGCGACGCAGCGGCCGCTCGCTGCCTGCTCTCCGTTCGTTCGCCTTTAGTTTGACCTTTCCCTCCAGTGTGTCTGAGGAGAGCGGCCGTGCGCGCGCGCGTGTGCATGGCTCTGGGTGTGCGCGCGCGCGCGTGTGGGAAGGGGCCGGGTTCGTTCCCCGACGCCTGACGTCACTGCCATGGCAACGGCAGCCTCCACCCCTCTCTTCCCGCTTCCTGTACCCGCCCCCCTCGGCACGTTAGGAGGCGGGGCTCACGTGCTCACTGAACGCGCGTGCGCACGCTCCCGCAGCGCGGAGCGCTGGGCGGTAACGAGGCGGCCTGGAAACTCCTCCTCCTCCTTGTGGTCCCCCGGAATTGGGCCAAAATGGAGAGGAGGTGCTAGGGGCGGGCGCACTTGGTTGCTAGGTTGTGTGAAAAATATCCTGAGGTAGTGCGAAAACTCTCCCTCGGTCACTGAGCATGTCTGGGGAAAGGGGGCGTGTGAGCCCGAGTTGGGCGAGGTGAAGGAGGACGTTCAAAGAGTAGCAAGAAAGAGAGGCTGGACATTAGCACAGGTCAGTGCGTGTCGAACTGGGACCGCGTGGCTGTCTTAGAACGGTCGGCTTGTGCCCATCTCCCTGTGTAATCATGGGCATGCAAGTTAAACACTATGAACTGAATGTCCCGGCAAAAAAAGAGGGGATACTAAGAAAATCTGTTGCAATATGATCATTAGTACTAAAAGAGAGAACTTGCGAAATGACTCCCCTGGTGCATGGTAAAAACTAAACATCTAGCTGCTATTGTGGAGTACATGACCTAAGAATTTTGCAAGTGGGGACAAGGGACTCGTGGCTTTTTGAGACAAGAGTCTCACTATGTAGCCCTCTTTGTCCTGGAACTCAACAATGTAGACCACCAGGCTAGCCTATAACTCAAGAGCTGTGTGTGCTGGGATTAAAAGTATGATCCACCTTCCTCGACATTAAATGATCACAGTCGATTACTGTCATAGACAGCCTTCAAAGTTCAAGGATCCTGTGGCTTCTGAAGCCACTTATTAGGGAAAGGAGAATAAAAAATTGCAGGGAACATGCTTTCCCCTTAAAGATCTTCCCCTGTGACTGTGGAATCACTTCTTAATCTCATGCTTTCTCATTCCCGCACAGGTTTAGAATTCTGAACGTAAAGGGATGGACCCTTAAGTTACTTGAGAACAGTTCAGTACCACCCACAAAATCAGCAAAATTGTCTTTTCCTCTGATTCCTCAACCCTTGTAAATTTACTGCAAGTTTTCCTTAAAGGTGCTCTTCAAACGTCTAGGTATATGAAGAAAAGATAATTTAGTTAACCAGTATTTTCTAGTGGTCATGTGGGAAAGAATGTTGTCCCACCCTGCAGGCATGCAATGACCAGATCTGGGGAAGGCAGGCTCCTTAGATTTCAGATTAACTGGTTACCTCCTCAGTTCTCAAACCTCTGATTGAAACTCTTTAAGTTACCCCTTAATTACGGTCTGCCTACCAGAGTCTCTTGGCTATTGCAGGACTATTTCTACAGTTGTTGTTTCTGCCTCATAACCTCAAACCCAAACCTGGCCTTGATAGAAAACATGGCCCAAGCTCTTCAGATATACTCTGGAGTTCGCTACTTTCTTCCAAAAAGTAGTAGTATTTATGTGCCCTTTCTAAATTCCCAAACGGTTGCTGGAATTACTCAGTTGGAATGCATCAGTCTCTTTTCCAGAGCAGCTGGCATACCTTTCTTTGGACACAGTTCCTCACAGGCTTCATGCTCTGCCATCTGCAAAAGTCTAACTCTGAACATCCTTGTTCGGTCCAGTGTATCAAATAATAGCCATTTCTTTAAACTTAGGTCATCTACTTTCTTCCTGGTCTGGAAAACTGTACAGGAAGGAAGCATATCCATGCCAGTTTGGCTATACCCTGCCTCTTCCTCATACCATACACAGGACTACTTAAGTAGCCACCTAGCAAAGGGCTGGCTAGGCTCCCTGCCTATAAGGTTTTTAGAAGCAGCGTTGACCAACTCTGGCGTATGAGAACTTAAGATACCCAGTAAGTCTTGGACTACTCTCAAAAGTAGCTGAGATTTCAAGGTTACTGCTGCACAGTAGAATTAAGTGCTGACAGTAACAAGTTACTAGACAGAACAAGAAATGAGACCAATGAAAATTAGCTGCTTTTGTGGAGCTAGGGTTTTCAGATGTGGTTAAGGGAGAGGCAGACAGTAAGTAGAGGAAATGCCCAGGGTCTGTCAGTAGTACTGCTCCCTGGAAAGAGAGCACTTATGTGCAAGGAGAAATGTCCATATCAATCAGAATTGATTTGTGTTGGACTGGTAGCACCTGGCCCTGCATTTGATTTGGCACAGTTATCTGAAGCCTGGTGGTATTCTTGTATCTACTTCTCTACTATTGTGTTTCTTTGATATGCTGCTTAATCCTGTAAGTAAATTTTCCCAAACTGATATATCTTATTGTTCACTGTACTCTTGGAGCTGCCAAGCACACAGCAACATTGCCTCATAGTCATTCTCAGTTTCCCCTGTTTGCATTCTGTCGTTGGCATCTGCCAAAAGCATTCCTTTCCTGTGGTAGATGTTAACCAGCTCATCCGAAGTGGTATTCATTGTCATGGTACAAGTCATCTTCTGTTGGTGGATATTTTGGGGGTACTTTATTGGGTTCTATCATCTACCACTCTTCCAACCTTTATTCTACCCCATTCCCTTCCAACCACCCAACACTAGGTAGGAGAAAGAGAAGGTTAGAGGGGGAAAGAGTCATAGATCTCTTGAGTAGGGGCATCAGGTTCCTTGGGGACAAGTCCAATCTCCACTGTCAGGATATCACCAACCAGCAATCCAGCAAAACAGCAAAACCATAGCAATCCAGCAATAGCAAACACAGCAGCAGGGACCAGCAGCAGCACGGTCAGGGGTAGCCTCCACATGCCCTCTCGGGGTTCTCACATTTGTACCCTCTCAAGAGTCCCAACAATTCCAAACACAGACTATCTGCAACTGGCAAAACTCATGCCCCTCCTAGAGCATGAGGCAATCATAGTGGTGGTAGACAAACTGAAGCATCCCTATATCGCAGACCTGGGATTAAGACAAAAACATATTTGCATAACATAGCTGGGTTTATTTTTAAAGGAATCAAAATTTTTCTATGATCTTCTTCTTCAATTTTTTTTTTTTTTGGAACAGGGTTTCTCTGTGTAGTTTCCTAGAATTTACTTTGTAGACCAGGCTGGTCTCGAACTCAGAAATCTGCCTGCCTCTTCCTCCTAAGTGCTGAGATTAAAGGCGTGCGCCACCACTGCCGAGTGTATAATCTTCCTTTTTGAAGACTCATCCCAAAACTGGTCATTTTGTCTTGCCTTGGGACCGTTCAGTCCCAATTCGTGCTTATACACCAGATTCTAAAGACCGTTCTGAAAGGTAAAAACAGGGCATCTCATCAGCTAGCTTGGAACTCCTCCAGCTTCCTACTCACACTCTGGCCAGGCTTCGTGTGTGGCTTTTGATGCCGTTTTCCTCAGCCATGTCTCTCAGTCCTTCTGCAAGGGTCGCTTTGTTCTATTGATGAGGAAAGTGTTCAGTATCTCTTATGTATTATGTTCTTTGTACAAACGGGCCCACATCCTAGGATTCTGTGCTCTGGTCCCTCTACCAGGGTAGCTTTCTCTGTGACTCTGAAGTATGTAAAAAATGCCTATGCTGTGCCCTCTGGGGTTGCTTCTTTTTCTGTGTTGTAACTACCTCATATATTTTTAGGTCTTTTATTCTGAACCAGAGATTCTAGAGATCTTGGGCCTCGTCTCAACTGATTCATGTAATGTGTGTATTTCTGGCACCTCCTCACTACCTGGTATATAATAGATAGTCCATAATTGTTTATTGAATGCATTTATGTGTGAACATTGTACTTGTTAGACAACAAGGAAGAAAGCATGTCAATTGAGAAATTTTCCCCTTTAGATTGGCAAATGGGGATTTTCTTGGTTAATGATTGATGGAAGAGAGCCTACGGTGGGTTATATAGGAAAACAATCTGAGAAAGATAGAGGGAGTGCTCTTCTGTGTTTCCTGCTTCTACTACTTGAGCTTCTGCCGTGACTTCCTCAATGATAGTCATTATCTGGAGGTCTAAGATGAGACAAACCCTTTCATCCTCTAGGTTGTTAATTAAACAGTTTATCATAGTGACAGAGGTGCCCACCAAGCCAAGCCTTACGAGGTTGAAAAAAAAAACAAAACTACTGTACTTATTCAATTCTTTACCACGCTATGTCTAGAATTATAGGAGTAATCAGCAGGTAATACATCAATTAGAATTCAGTCTGTATGAATTCATGTATCAGGAAGGGAGCATCTGTGGGTTAGCTCAGTCTCCAACAACCTTCTGCAGTAGGCAATGCCTCTCCTCATTCTGCAGACTGGGGCATCCACAGGGGTGCAGGAAGCGCCTGGACCACAGTCACCCTTGATTGTGGGAAAGGCAGGATTGATTCTGAAAACAGGTCGTCATGTAAGTTGCAATGTTACTATCCTGCTCTGCTGCAGGACAGTGCATGACAGTGGTATTCATGACCATGTTTCTATTTCCTCATTCTCGTAGAGAAATCCCGGCTCTCCTGCCAGCATGAAGCAAAGTGATTGCTTTATACGGGATGAATGTGTGCAAGTCAAGCCGAATGGCTTCTCTTTGGAGTAATTTATCTGTAATTGGGTTAAAATTGTAGTTTTAAGGCCAGGTATGGGATGCATGCCTTTCATCCCACACTTGGCAGACAGAGGTAGGCAGATCTCTGTGAGTTTGGGGCCAGCCAGGCCTATGTAACAGAACCGTGTCTTAATGAATAAAGTTGCAATGCTTTAGAAAATAGGTGCATCTAATGAGGATGTGAAGGACCTAGCTAATTAACCCTTGACTTTTTTCTTTCCTTCCATTGCTTTGCCTTCTCCCCACCCCCACCCCACTCCCACCCCTAACTTGGGTGGAGAGCTTTTGGGGCTGCTTTTAGACACTTGGCAGTAATTTGACTTTGGGCTAGGACTTGGAACTAGGCTCAAGATGGATACAGCTGAGGAATGTGTTCTTTGTATCTTGATGGGCCCCATTAAGACCCTGAATATAGTAATCCAGGTTCCTACTGTTTATGCTTTGTTTGTTCCTTAACTACTTTGCTTATTATGACTTAGGATTGACTGACCAAATTCTTTGTATTTACTAGAATGATGTAAAAGCAGACTTGAAAAAAATAAAAAAAAAGACTTCTTTAGTCTCAGAACTATGCTACAGTGTTGTCTAATTGTTTTTTCTTTTTAATCCTCCCTCCCTTCCTGGAGAACCTGTTGACTGACTGAGCTGGCTTGATACAACCTCCTTCCATGTTTACCCTTTTCCTCTTTTTATCACAGGCTATAACAACATCTCTCAGTTTACAATGCTGCTACTTAACAGAGAGATCTGACTTATGTCTTGGTATTTTAAAGACAGCCCCTGAGAAGTTGGGTCTTAAAGCTGCTGTATGCGTGTTTACCTCATTAGAAAGAAAGAACATTAGGTTCTTGTCTTGAGGGGCTTTCTTGCTCCAGGTTTGTTGAGAGGCCAGTGGAGTCTTCCCGGGCTGTGGCAAAGTTGTAAGCACAACCTTGCCTGTAGGGCACTACCCTGTGGGAAAAATGAACCTCTCTGATAAGGCAGAAACTTGAATAATTTCATGGTGAATGAGAGGGTTGGAGTCACGGAGAAATAAGGACCCACATCTGCCTAGTTATCCAGTCTGTCTGTTCAGCTGATGACCCCTGTGAAGCAGTTCTTCAGGTCCCCTGTCCCTTTAGATGGATGCAACTAAGGCAGTGATATACATAGCAGAACACCAAGGCAGATTTTTGCATAGAAATATGAACAGGATCCTTCAGGACTAGACTGTATTTCATTTTAATAACATCTATAGTAGGGTTGTGTCTCTCCACTTTAGCAATTTAAGTGATGATGCATTGATGATAGAAATATTTACAGAATATCCACTAATTGTCACCTTGTAAACACCAAATGGATTTTAGTACATGAACTGATATGCAAAGATATGTCCTTATGTCAGAGTGCTTATTTGATTGATATTATTACCATACGTTTGTTTATTCTGTAAAACAGCATTTGGGCATCCACTAAATATAGACACAATCCAAAATAACAAATATATTGAGCACCAATTACACATCTTAGAAAAACTATTTGATTCTTTTGAACACTTTCCATTTTATGACTTGTTATAATAATATGAAAGTGTTTCTGCAGATCCTCTTTATTTCAGTGGCATCTAGAAAACCCTAGGGGTGACATTTGTCTCATCTGTTTCACACAATCCAATCTGGAAGAGCGCACTAGTGAATATAAAGTTTTAATGCAATGCTATTTTTTTCTACCTGTTTCAAAGGAGGTGTCAGGGAGGTAATTTGGCTTGCCTAGGGGTGTCTTGGGAACACTGGGACAAACAATCCTTATTGGATGGGTCTAGAAACCCATCATTCAGGGAAGAGAGGACCATCAGGCTTCTATCCCCAAGGATTCCTGGAGCTGTCGGGGAAACTGTTCTCCGGTGAGAGGTTTGGACTATTATGCAAGCAAGAAAGCATTGAAAATGTGTGGACTTGTTCCTGTTGTTAGAATAGCAAGCTTTCCTCCATGAATTAATGCGAAAAGAAAATAAATAACCATAGTTGCACCCCAAGTATGTGGAGACACTCATACAAGGAATGATAAATCTTCACTTTGAAATACCTAATTAAGTAAGCTCCTGCCTCCTTATATATTGCTTCAAAGTCTCCCAAGTCTTGCTGCATTTGAATGTTACTTTATGGCAGCATGAGAAGCTGATACACGGTTTGCAGAGGATAAGAGAAAGAGCAAGATCTCTGAAGAATCAGTGTACCTTGTATGGTTAAGAGTCTCCCACATACCCAGGCATACACAGAACAGAGCAGCGGGTGACCACCGTTTTTCAATATCATTATCGGCATCAATATGTTATGCATCATTATTTCTAAATCCATTTGCATAAATGGCCTGGAAGTATGATATGTTTGTTCATAGCAACTCTGGAAGAACAATGACTTTCTCCAGGGAGCTGATTAGCTCCTTCTTATGAGTAATAAACTTGTCTCTCTGAAATGTCTGTCTAAGACACCATGAAGTGGGCAACATTACTCTGGGCATATGTGTTTGCAGGGCTTTCTGGATGATCTATGGGCAGAGGTGGCATTTCCTGATGTTTTGTGACAGAAGCAGTAGAGATGACTGTGGCCTGGCTAAGTGAGCTCTCCCTTCTCCCTGGGATGGGTTATAGGGTCTACCCTATAGAGGTCATAGCTGTTCTCTTTGCAGAGCATTCAGCCTTTGTGCTGGCCTTGTCCTTGGAGCCAAACTAGAGATAATAGCTATAACATACTAATGAATAGAGAGCAGTTTGGGTAAATGATGGTTACATCTATGCTTCCAGGAGAGCTGCAGAAGTTATTATTTTCCATTGTACTTGAAGTCATAACCTGCCGTGTGCATGGAGGCCATTAAGTAGGGCCTTATTTATGCTAATTGAAATAATTACTTGAAAACATTTAGTTCTGTGCCCTAATAATAATCATAACTCTGACCAGCGTCCTCAGCTGTGAATGCTGATCATTCTTTCTGAGTAACTACCACATGTGAAGTAGTTTTTCAAGCGCTTTATGCATGTCAGGTATTTAAGCTTCACAATGGCTTTGTGCTGTAGGCTTAGGACCTCACCCTAGACACTGAAGACAAAAATTCAGAGCATGTTAGCAACTTCCCCAGCGTCACCAGAGAAATGAATCCTATCCTTGTAAAAAGTTCTCTGGTGTTCTTTGACAAACAGAACCCGAGTCTTAGGGCATGTGAGAGACAGTTCCAAATTCAAGAACATTTTAAATAAGATTTTCATTGGAGAATTATAAGCATGCAAAAAAATATAGAGACATATCCTTATCAAGCATCTCCTACCAGGAATAATTTGGAGCTAAAGGTCTTTGAACAGTTCCTACCTTATTTTTGTTGGAGCATAGCCAAATCCGTAATAAACATCTCACTAAAAGAGGAACCTGGGACTAAATCTTATTTATAGAAGCAAAAGATTATGTTTATTTCAATCGCATATCCTTATTCTCCGGTTGCATGTGCAGTTAAGACAGGAGGAGAATGAACAGGAAGACGGAATTCGGACCGTTCAGGGTTCATCCTGCTACACGTATTCTTCTCAATTGAGGGACAGGTTTATGCTGAACTGCAGTCCCCTCCTTTGTCGCCATCTGCAGCAAACCTGCAGGCGTGCTTCATAGTGGGGGGCAGGTACTGGGCAGTTTATGTGTAGAATCAGTGGAATAAACAATGTGCTGTAGTCTGTTCACCCTGGCTCATAGAGATGATCATACATCTCTCCCCAGTTTTCTACCTTATCACATTAGCAGCTGTAAATTGACCACAGTGGACACTGGTGATTGCTGTGTGGCAGGACTGATCTCCCCCAGAGATGCAGCTATTAAATATTTACTAGCACAGTGCTGGACAGATTATATTATTGTCTCCAAAATATCTTTTCATCATCGATTTGTGTAGATTTCCCCATTGCTTCTCTCTGTGAGAAAGAGAAACTTCACCCATTTTTATTAGTTTTGATACTGGGAATAATGTTGGTCCCTGGAGCTTAAGAGGTACATCTGTTACTTCAAAGCGGGATTGTATTTGCCAGCTTTTTGTTACTACAGCAACATATCTAAGTTATAAGGAGAAAGTCTTATTTTGTGTATAGGTTTTGAGATTGCATTTCAGGATCAGGTGGCTCATTGTTCCGTTCCTCTGGCAAACACAGCACATGGAAGAGTGTGCAGTCAAACAGGTATTCAGCATATGGACCAAAGAGCAAAAGAAGAAAGAGATCGTGGTCCAACAATGTCCAGTCAGGACACATCTCCAGTAACCTGAGAACCACCCGAGAGGCCCTGACTCCTAAAGATGTATAGTGTCCCCCAGAAACACTTGCCTGGAGACCACGCCCATGAGCTTTTGGGAGATACTTGGCATCCAGGTTATAGCTGTGAAAACACAAATGCCTGCTTTTCCCTTTCCCTCTGCCATCACAGTGTGATCTAGATCCTGTGTGCTGCTTCAGTCTGAACCCTAAAATGAACCGGGCATGTTGGAAAAGGACAGCCAACTGGTGGACATTATGGATAGAGGCAAGGAATAAGCCTTAGTTGTAATAACTTGGGGCTCCTTATTACAGCATTAGTTAGACTAAACTGATGGAATCAGCTGCTGGGCCTTAACTGAGGTATTGCCAGGGTTATCTAAATTGTGCGGTATGTTTTCTGGAGGTTGGGTGTGGAAAAACATAAAGTGTTATCGAAGAATTAAAATATGGCAACCTCTATGACTGAGTAGCCATCTATGTGATAAAATTGTCACCAGTGATCACAGCAGAAAGAGACAATGTACTAAATCAACTTTTGCCCCTAGGGAAGGAAGTCCTAAGACGGAATGTTACTGGAATGCCTGAGTTGCTGTGGACTGTACTTAATGAATCCTAGAAGGGACTTGGGCTTGGGAAAGTGTGGGACGTGAGTTGAGCTGGTTGAGCTATGGCTAGAAGCCCCGTGACCCCGAAGAGACTGTAGGTGCTTCAACCTGATTCCCATCACCAGACTCCTGTCACTAGCCACAGCCCTTCATAGATTTGTCACCATCAGTGACATAAGTGCAATGCTCCAGACCCCTTCACAGGTAGAGGACTTGACCTGTGGTCACATAAGCTCAAGACAGATTTTCATTTTAATCAGGAACCTAAAGGCCTGGAGGCTTAGCCAGTAAGCTTTCCTTCCCAGACACTCTTCCCTGCAAAAGGTTTTTAATTTCAGGCCTACACTGAGAAGTGGGGTATGGATTTACTCATCCACTTTCTGCCATGACAATAAATGCCTTAAAACCATGGACTGCCTCTTTTCATCAGGATCCACCATGGGGAGCCATGGAGAAGGCCTTCACCTATAGAGCTGCCATCTAATCTCCCATAGAAGACCTCTATGTGCTCCCAGCCAGGGCCACCACCAAGCCCAAACCAACCGCTGTGAATCCAAGGACTCACCAGGCAGACCAGGCGGAGCTTCCCAAGGCTAGATCCAGCCCGCAGACCTCCACTCCATTCTCAACTCTTCCACTGTGGTGCCTGGGTGTCTAGAGCCTGAGAACCAGATGGCCTATGGGACCCCTGAACCAGCTCCAGCTGTCCAGTGCCTCAGACTGTGCTTCCCTACCCCTGGAGCAGTATCCCTGGAGCTGCCCTACAGCCCAACACCTGCCTGGGTGGGTAAGTGTGGTCAAACTTCCTGCATCCTGCCTCCCCAGCTGCCCAGCCCTGTGGCTGAGCAGATGTGGGACCCATGACCCTACAGAAAAGATTATCTGTTGTGGAGAGATCAAAGAGAGTACAGAGGATCTAGGGATTTGAGAACTACAGGATGCTGATTCTGATTCCTACACTTGATCTTAGCCAAAAGGCTGAGAAGCGATGCTGATTCTGATTCCTAAACAATAAAAAATAAAATTGGGAAATACGTTTCAAGTGACAATGGCTGATTAATATTCAGTCTCATGACAAGGATCAATAGAGGGTATATGTCCTTATGTTCCAGTTTGCTTTCTCTTGCTATGACAAGATGTAATAAGCACCATGACCCAAAGCAGATTTGAGTAGGACAGGGTTTATTTGGCTTACAATTTACAGTCCATCATTGAGGGAAGAAGCTAAGGCACAAACTGAAACAAAGATGACAGACAACAGCTGTTTACTGGTTGCTCCAAGGCAGACATTCAGGTACCTTTGTGACACAGTGCCAGAGCAACCATCTTAAGAACAGTATCATTGACAATAGGCTGCACCCTCCTACATCAATTAGTAATCAAGAAAATGCCCCACAGATATGTCCACAGGCCAGATGGAAGCTATCTTCAGTCCAGGTTCCCTCTTCCCAAGTATGTCTAGGTTTATGTCAAGTTGTCAAAAACTAGCCAGCACACTTTCTGAATGTATTAAAGTGGCACCAAATGTCATTTGGATAAATTTGCTTCAGGAAAAAAAAATATAAATTACTTCCCTTGCGGAAGCAAGTATGTTCAAATTATCAGCATCCAATGCTAGAGAGTTACAAGATAAGAATTACAGTTGGCCATTGGCACATGAAGCTCTTTGGAATCAAATGGAAAAGAATGTGAGAAAGTTATATTGCCAAAAGTGTTAACAGCACACTCTAAAGTACATGAAGACTAATGAAATCAACTTTGGATTGCCAGCGTTTTGTGGGAACATGGATATCCATGGCCTGGTTGTGGTCTGCTTAGGGAGCCGTAACTACTACACTGGTCTTAGTGAGTCAGGGCTCTTCCAGTAGACCCTCCTGGGGATCACTCCCTGGAGGTACCATGGCCCTCCTTTAGTCTATGGTTGTCTTACTGTTTCTATAGTACTCCCAGTAGGGTGCTGGGTACCTGTGGGAAGGGTGGGGAAGTAGAGCTACAAAGACAAGGAGTAAAGAACGGCTACATGTTCTTTGAGCTTAGAATGTGGGATGCTCTTATGAGGTGAATCTGAAATGTCCCCAGTAAGCTCGTGTGTTGGTACCCTTGGTCTCCCGTGAGGCTATTTGGGGGAGGTTGTGAAAACTCTGGGCCATGGGGGGGCTGGCTCACACAAGTACATTATGAGGAGTGGACCTTTGATGTTTACCCACCTTGGGTGTTAGTATAGAACTTGCAATGTCTTGATCTGCCAACATGTGAGAAAGAACAGCCTCCAGCTAACGGAGCGATCTGATGTGAGGGTGTGTGCTGAAGTAAGCCTCTCCTCATCTAAGTGTCACTCTCCTCTTTGAAGTTCAAAGAGTCGTGATAAACTATACTTAGCTTATGCCTCTTGTTGCTCCAGAAACTGAAAGAATTTGTCTCAGCTTTGTGAATGTTTTTACTTCAAAACAACCCTCAAGATCCAGCTATTTGAACTTAATCTTGGTTTATAGACTTCACCTGCAATATTCAATATTATGCTCTCTCTCTTTCCCTCTCCCTCTCCCTCTCCCTCTCCCTCTCCCTCTCTCCCTCTCTCCCTCTCTCCCTCTCTCCCTCTCTCCCTCTCTCCCTCTCTCCCTCTCTCCCTCTCTCCCTCTCTCCCTCTCTCCCTCTCTCCCTCTCTCCCTCTCTCCCTCTCCCTCTCTCCCTCTGTCCCTCTCCCTCTGTCCCTCTCCCTCTCTCCCTCTGTCCCTCTCCCTCTGTCCCTCTCCCTCTCTCCCTCTCCCTCTCTCCCTCTCCTTGTCTCCCTCTCCCTCTCTCCCTCTCCCTCTCTCCCTCTCTCCCCTTCCCCTCTCCCTCTCCCTCTCCCTCTCCCATCCCAATATGAGCCCCACATTGGGAGAGGAGCTATGTGAGGCATTCTTAATTGATATATCTTTCCTCTCGCCTGTTTTGTTTTGTTTTGTTTTGTTTTTGGTCAGGTCTTTGTTTGTGGTCATGACATAAGTAACTAATATGAATACTAAGGACCTTATCTACTGATACCTGACATTTGGTCACATGAAGGTACAGCCATCCAATCCTTTTAACAGTCTATTAATTCATCCCATGTGTTAAACGTTTGATATAAAGAGATCCTCAAAGTTTGCAATTTAGGAGAGGGACTGAATTTCAAAGAGTCATGATAAACTATTCATACTTAGTTTATGCCTCTTGTTCCTCAGGAAAACAGAATTGTCTCAGCTATGTGAACATTTTTAACTTCAGAACAACCCTTGTGATCCAGCTGTTTGAACTTCATCCTGGTTTGTAGACTTCACCTCAAATATTCTTAATTGATATATCTCTTATCCTCCTTTTCTAGCTTACTTTTGACTTTCCCAAATCTGGTCAGAAGTCTTTTGAACTAGAGTCTTATTCTTGACGTAGAATCTTGCTATAATGAGCTGTGTGATTGTAGATGGTGGTGTACTTACATGTTCTGATTTTCAGCCTTTGTTATATAATTTGAATAATTGATTTTAAGTCAAATTCTTTTGTAAACCTATTTACTGTATTATTCCAAAAAATTTCAGTAGCCAAGAAATCCTGGAATATCAGGATTTTCAAACTGTATGGAATGTTGCTGATTGTTTTTGGTTCTCAAGGCATTGCTTGGCTATGTAAAGAAGGGCTATGTAGAAGGGTTTCTGATAGCTGTCTTATCTACTGCATAGAAAGAACCTGGAAGGAGAATAAAACCCAGGAAAACCAAAAGGGATGTGGTCCTGCTAGACTTGTGGGAGACCTCAGATATAGTGTAAATGGAAGCAAGATGTATCAGTTATTTGTTTTGATATGACAGAAATATCTGACAACAGCAACTTAAGGAGTATATTGGCTGGTTTTATGTGTCAACTTGACACAAGCTGGAGTTATCACAGAGAAAGGAGCCTCCTTTAAGAAAATGCCTCCTAGAGATCCTGTAAGGTATTTTCTCAATTAGTGATCAAGGGTGGGAGGGCCCATTGTGGGTGGTGCCATCCCTGGGCTGGTAATCCTAGATTCTATAAGAAAGCAAGTTGAGCGAGCCAGGGGAAGCAAGCCAGTAAGCAATATCCCTCCATGGCCTCTGCGTCAGCTCCTGCTTCCTGACCTGCTTGAGTTCCAGTCCAGACTGACATCATTTGGTGATGAACAGCAATGTGGAAGTGTAAACCATTTCTTCCCCAACTTGCTTCTTGGTCATGATGTTTTGTGCAGGAATAGAAACCCTGACTAAAACAAGTTGGTATCAGCATAGTGGGGTATTCCTGTGACAACCTGACCATGTTTTAGGGAGGACTGTGGAAGGACTTTGGAATTTTGGGCTAGAAGATCCATTTGGTGTTAAGAGCTCTGTGGGATGTTCTGTAGGAGCTTGGATGATAATGTTGAGAACAGGGCAAATGATAGATACCTAGCTTGTGAAATTTCAGAGGGAAGAGTAAAGACTTCTATCAGGGACATTGCTGTTTGGATTGTGAAGATTCTGTGGTTTTGATTATCTGGGGATGAAGAATCAGCTGTGATTAACAAGATACCAGAACTACTAAAGTGAAACCTTTGCATTACTGGAACTATTGATGCTGGTTAGCTGGAGCTAAGAAATTAGTGGTGATTAAGAAGAGACCATCATCATTGACATAAAATCTTCTGGGAAGTGTTTTCTGAAAGCACAAAGAAGCTGTGTTCTAGAGATAGCCAAGGTTGTACCTCTTGCTGCAGCTGGACTTGGTAATGTGTAAGAGTCACCAGGTGGTACTGGGGGGAGGGGGAGAGAACAATCAATTTGGATGTTCACCTGGGGCCTTTCTCTTTTTTAAATGTGGGACACCAGTGGACTTTATCTCCCATACTAGTCAGGGTTCTCTAGTAACGGAAGTTATGAACCTTGTTCCCCTTTCTCTCTCTGACTCTTTTTCTCCCTGTCTCTTTCTCTATTTCTCTCTCTGTCTCTGTCTCTCTCTCCATATATATATATATATATATGCTGGAATCTGCATGAAGTAGGCTCTAATGCCAGTGAAAGAATGGATGTGCTAACAAAGCAAGGGTAATCAAACAAAAGGCAAAAATATAACATGTAAAATATATGTAATGAATATGTATGTATGTATGTACATAGTATGTATGTTTGTGTTTCATAAGTTCTGTGGCTCTAGAGAACCCTAATACACCAAGGAAAAAATCTCTGACAGGTGTGTCCTCCATTTCTGGATTATAGCACATTCCAGATGTACTCAAGTTGACAACCAAAGGACATCTTCACACCTCAGATAAACCTATCAGGAAACTCATACAGAAGTCCTGAGGTATGTGTTAGAGATTACTTTACATCCAGTCAAGTTAACACTGAAGATGAACACGGCTAAGACAATCAGGCGTCGGCCCTGATGCCTCTGCTGATACCGCTGAGGCCAGCTGTGCCTGAAGTCCCTGCACCTTTGTCCTCATTTATAGTCGCTGGTGAAGCAAACTTCCCCTCCCTCTCTCAGCTTGCTTTTATTTCTTTGATCTAGGATTCACTCATCTGTAATTAAAAACATTTTCTGGGGGCGGGGAATCAACTGCGTATCCGGGTTATTGTCAGGGGAAATTGAGATGTGCACATGAAATGCTTTTTGGTACATTGTAAGTATTCCATCATATGGAAGGAGCTCTCATGACTAATGTAGGCCAAGGAAGTGAACAAGAAGCCCAGGGCCATGTGGAGGAGAACTGGGTGGATGTGAGCTTGTGTGCGAGTGTTGACCATGAACGAGGCTGAGCCAAGTGCCCAATAGTTCCACTTCTCTGTTCTCCCCTTTATAAAGCAGGGGCGCTACAGTGATTAAAAGAAAATAAATGATAAGGTGTGTACCATCTCCTTGTCACCATCTGCTTGCATCCTTCTGATGTACCAGCTACTATCCCCACTGCAAGCCTGTGTCCTCTGACACCCCCCCCCCCCCGCCCCTGAACTTGAAGGAGAGGCACTTTTCCTGTGATGTCTTTATAAGTCAGGAGGTTGTTGTAAAGGGGGTTTTATTGGTTTAGATCCCAAGTACTTTCAAATGAGTGCTCTGTGTTTTTCCCACTGTTTTATTATTTTGATAAAACTCTAACAAGGGAGTAAATGGTTTGCTTTGGATGAAGACAGAACAACACCACAAATACTAGGGCTACTGTGGGTACCAGAGATTGAGGTTTGGAAGACTCTATCCTCCACTCCAGAATTAGACAGGCCCTGAGAACCATATCCCCTCCAATTTGTAGACTTGCCGTTGATATCTCCTACAGCTCCAAAGGGTCATTTGCTTTCACTGATTCAGTAAATCTGAGTACGAGGATGTACGCTCCAGGATGTTGTACACTTAAGGAAGAACAGTTTCTTGTTTTGCCTGAGCAAGAAACACAAAGCTTCGAGACCACTGAACTCAGAGGGGCTTCCATCATAGAATGGAGCCAGGGCTGGGGATAATAGAACTAGGAAAGAACTGACACATCTGGTCCCATTTCTTATCACCTCTCTGTGATCATGTGGCCCCTGCTTCTCTCTTTTCTCCAGTAATAAGTGAGGCTATGGACTTCCTTTCTCTCATGAACATCGGTTTCTTTGGCAAGTATTTCCTAACAAGAGTGGGGGCAGTGTGCTGGGTAGTTTTATGCCAGCTTGACACAAGCTAGAGAGGAGAGAACCTCAAGTGAGAATTTGCCTCCTTATATCTGGCTGTAGCAAACATTAGATAGAGCTCAGGGAATCTTGTGAAGGAGTTGGAGAAAGGGTTGAGAGACTCAGAGGGATAGGGACTCTACAAGAAGACCAACAAAGTCAACTAACTTGGACCACTGGGGCTCCCAGAGACTGAACCACCAACCAAAGAGCATACATAGGTTGGACCCAGGCCCACGACACACACATAGAAGATGTCTTTGTGTGGATCTCCCAACAATTGGAGTGGTGATTGTCTTTGACTCTGTTCCCTGCCAATAGATACAGTTTCCCTAACTGGGAAACAGTAGGGAACCAACAGTACCTTTCTGGCCTTAATAGGAGAGGATGTGCCTAATCCTGCAGTGACTTGATGTACTGGGGTGGATTGGTACACTGGGAGGGGGTTCTCAGTGGAGAAGGGGAGGGAAGGGTGAGGAAGGGACTATGAGGGAAGAACTAAGAAGTGAGGAGCTATGATCAATACAGTGAATAAATAAATAATAAAAAAGATGCATATATATTCTGGTTTGAAAAACTATTTTGTTGTAGATGAGTGTTCTGGGTAGTTTTCTGTCAACTTGACATAGACTAGAGTCATCTGAGATAAGAGAACCTCAATTTAAAAATGTATCCATAAGATTGGGATGCAGGCAAACCTATAGGGCTCAATTATTAGTGTTGATGGGAGAGGGTCCAGCCCATTACAGGTGGTGTCCTCTTTATGCTGGTGGTCCTGCATTCTATAAGACATCAAGTTGAGCAAACCACAGGGAACAAGCCTTTGCATCAGTTCCCGTGTCTACGTTCCTGCCCTGTTTCAGTTCCTTTCCTGACTTCTTTTAATGATGGATCATCATATGGAAGCCAAATAGAACCTGCTCCCCTTACATTGCTCTCCCGATGCCCCCCCCCCAAAGAGCTGGCTCTAGGACATTTTTCTTAACTAGGAATTGGTTCAAGAGGACTCAGCCTATTGTGGGTGGTGCCATCCCTAGGCTGGTGTTCCTAAGTTCTCTAAGAAAGCAGACTGAGAAAGCTCTAATCAGCACCCTCCATGGTTTCTGCATCAATTGCATCCAGGTTCCTGAACTGCTTGAGTTCCTGCCCTTACTGGATTTAATGAGGAATGTTATATGGGACCATGACTGAAATGAATTCTTTCTTCCCAATTTGCTTTTGGTCATGATGTTTCATCACACCACCAATGATCCTAACTAAGACAGGCAGCATCAGAGGATAGAGTCTGGTAAGGCACTGGAGGGTCACTGAACCCTCTGGAATCAGATCTTGCTCCTACCCTTAGTGTGATTCTGGGAGTCTCACTCAGTTTCTAACTGCTACTCATGCTGTATCTGATGAGCTCAGATACTGTGTGGTGCCTGGTTCTCAGTAAGCATCTGTAGCATCTAACTCATGACATCCAAAATCCTGATCTGCAGACTGGTCTGAGCTGGATTCCCAGTTCTTCTCTGTCCTTGACTCTGTTTCTCTTTATTACACTGAGCTGCTTTCCCTCTGTCATTTCCCGAGCTTCTCTCCTCCCATTTCTCTGGCTAGCTGTGATTAAGAATGGTCCATAGCTTTATTTTGCTCTGCTTTAAAATATGTAATTTTACATTTCTTCTTTTTAATTTAAGAAGTCAAGGAGTAGGACATCCTATATTTCCTTCAATAAAGAATGGATGGTTTGATTTGCTTTTTTATACGCTACCATTAAATTTCATCCGCTTGGCTCTCATCCAGTGTTCCACACTGTCAAAATCATTTTAAATCCCGACATGTCAGTTAGGGGCTTTACTTTCTTCTCTGGCTTCATTACATCTGCCTTCTAAGCCTTGTCCTTAGCCTAACCAAGTCCTTGACAAAGCCTGCAATTTGGGACTGCTCTTTCTGTTATCATAAGGCTGACGGTATGGAAGGGCTGCGAAACAAAATCGGCAGTGTGAGTATTATCAACAGCTTTTGAAAACGGCTTCCCGAACTCCTGCCCTGAAAGTCCCACCCAGGTGGTGGGGAGTAGAGGCCTCTGTGCTCCTAACAAGCCGAAGAGATGCTGGAGTCATGAATGCCATAAGAATGAATGGCTCAGGCAAGTCAGCACTTCCTTGCTTTTCTCTAAAATGGAAGAAAGGCCACAGGAAGCTATGCTAGCATTTCAGAGCTTCTGTCTCTTTCCTTCTACACACGGCAGGGCTTCCTGCTCATGGTTGGTGACTTCCGGCCGCCACACCCACACTCAAGCCAGTAAGGGAAAGCTGGAGGGAAGGGATGTCTTTCTTCTCTGATTTTCAGAACTTTGTCTCAGAACTTGTGTTTGACACCTTGACTGATGTTCATGTTCTTGCCTCAAATAGTCTCACAAATCACACTAACTGCAAAGAAATTTGGGGATTCTATCTTTATTTTGAGTGTCATGTTCCCAGCTAGAAGTCCAGACGAAGAAACTACATTTCTGACATTACTTAACATCAGTGTTATTATAATTGATGGGCTTTCAAGCTTTCCAGCTGGGAGTTTGTTCTCTAATCCCCGCTAGAAGTTAGACAGTTCATATAAAACTCTGAACTTCAAATATCATCTTGTCTGTGGTGGCCATTATTTCTTTTCATTTCATAGTTCAGGAAATGTAGTCCTTGAGTATTTTTAGTGGTTTTCATGAGACATTATAGAAATGAGGTCCCTAAAGCAAGAGCCAAATTCATCCCTGCAAAGCCCAGCATCCTCCTGGTATTTCATTCCACTTTGTAGCAATTGCGCGTGTAACTATAGATGAATCTTCTTCCTTCAGTGTGTGCTATGCATAACCACAAATGTCTTTGTCAGAGGCATAGCTGATTATTGTACTCCAGTGTCTGTGGGTCTGCTGGAGACACCTTTATGCAAGAGGATTTGGGTCTGTCCCAAGATTCCCTCATCTTTGGGATCATAAGACCACTGAGATGCAGCTTTCCCAGACCTGCAACAGACAGAAGATGCATATTTCCCCAATGCTATGGTAGATCCATTGCCACTTCTATACTAAAGGATGTCACAGACCTTCAAAGTCATGCAGTCCATTGTTACCAGCAGAGAGCCAACATCTTGAATGTATTCTGGTCTGGTGTTTGAGCTAGTGCATTGACAGAGAAATCACCAGAAGAGTTGAGAATTGGCAATCCTGAGTTTTACTCTCAGCTCAGACATGAAAGACTTGTATGACTCTGTACAAAGAGGAAGCCTTTCAGGGCCCTGGGACCGTTTTAGAGATCTCATATGATCTATTGAGGCTTTCCCCTGAGAAACTGTGGACTGTAGTGTACAAAACAAATCTGAAGCTGGGGTGGGGGGATGGCTCAGTGGATAAAGAGCCTACTGTGCAAACATGAAGGACCTGTGTTCATATCCCCCAGCACCTATATAACTATGAGGCGGGTGATACCATCCTCTGATCTTTACACACATAGGCCAGTTTACCCCTTGCGATGGATGTGCACGTGCATGCATTGCCCCACACCATTTTTTTAAAAGTTTAAAAACATGGATTTCTTAAACTTCTCTGATCATGGATTAGACTTTATCAGAACAGATATGCATGCACACACATGCACATACATACTATGCTCTCCTTCTGGAACTTTGGGTCAAGATTCATGACTGTTGATGATCATAATAGAGCATAAAGTGCTGGTCTTTCTGGTCAGTGGATGGGTTTGGAGAAAAACTGGAGTCACTGACCTTCTGCTCACTCAGGGTGAATGCAGGCTGTTTCTCTACTTAAACAGGTAAGCTTCACTCTGATGATTCATGATAATGCTTCTGAGTGTGCAGGTAAACATGCCATGGTTTATTTTTGCAGAACTAATGAAGTCTGTTTAATCTCTCAGTTCCAGCAGATTCTGTTCTAAGAAATGAAGTGAGACTGCCAAACTTCGTGTATGAGTTATAGAGGGAAGGGTAATGTCATGAAAAATCATCTAGAAGCCTCACAGTCTTATGTGTGATTTTTAGTACCATGGATCCTTTGGCTGAATTCTGTGCCTTTGGGTTAGGTGACTGTAAGCCATGGAGATGAGCTATAGCAACATGGGGTGATACAGTTATAGATACCGTGTTCTGCTGAGCGTTGCCCCATGTTAGGGGCACCATCTTTTCTTCGTAGCCATTAGCTCAGTATGGCAAGAACACATTTTTGACTTCCATAGACACCTTGCCAAGTCCTTGCCTCATAGTTTCTGAGCTAACTCTGTTGCCTGTAAAAGGTGGGACTGAAGAGGCAAAATTTCTAAACTCTTGGGCTTGCTCTTGGTTCCCTCATATCTGGTGGGATCTGTTGTGTGTGCTCTGCCTCTTGTACTTGCCTGAAATACTTAGTTTTTAGTTTAATCCATTGTACAGATATAGAAAGTGAAGATGGAGTTGTAGGAGGCCAAGAAGAAAACCATGTCCCTTAGCTCTCCAACTCATCTTGCTTGAGAGTTTCCCTGACCTATATGCTCCCCCCACACTGGTCTTTGGTCCTTCCCTTGAGTAAACCAGGTTTGTTCCCATCGCAGGGCCTTTGCCTTTGCTGTTTCCTCTCTTGGATTTTCACATACTTCAAAAAGTGACTGGCCTTTCTGACTATGTAGGTCTTGTGAAAAGACTATTTTCTTTCATAGGCCTTTCACGCTCTCCTGTTAAAGGTTGTCCCTTTATAGGATTGCTTTGAGCATATCGTCTTGTTATAGTTTTGTGTATCATATTGGGTATTATCACCTTCTGAAATTGCTTATTTGTTGACTGGCCCATTGTCTCCCTTTGCTATTTCTTTTTGAGAAAACTTGCTTTTTGGTATAGTGTCAATATGAAGAACAAGATTTAATGCTCTATTTATTAATTTTATGCATAAAAATACTTGTATATGTATAAACACCATTGCTCTGTTCAGACACACCAGAAGAGGGCGTCAGACCCCATTGCAGATGGTTGTGAGCAATCATGTGGTTGCTGAGAATTGAACTCAGGACCTCTGGAAGAGCAGTCAGTGCTCTTAATCACTGAGCCATTGCTCCAGCCTGAAGAACAAGATTTATATTGTAGTAAATATATTTTTTGAATGAAAGAACTAGATTAGATAAAATTTAATTGTTTAAATGTCATTAAATGTTTTTTATGTCATTATCACATACGTTTACAGATGTGAGGAAATCCATTTAATCCATGTTTTAGAGCTTGATCCTCATTTTGTTGCTTTTATTTTCTGCTTTTACTTTTCTAATGTTCCTGCTTTAGCAAACAAATGAAACTAAACTGTGTATACTGCTTAATTCGGTGCATGGAGTAGCTCTTAGCAACGCATACGCTGGATTAAAGAGTATCCATGTTTTCCCATTATGATATGGAGTCTCACATTTCCCATGAGCCTGTGCTGCCATCTGCTTGCCTTTGTCCCCAGTTTTCTTTGCTGAGAGCACACTTCTGTTAAAGGCAGTTGCTTGTTTCCTACCCACCCTACCTATTGCCTCATTACCAAAGACAGCCATATGTTCATGGGGTACATACACATGTGCTATGCTCTACTTCTCTGACCTCTAAGGACTTTTTGTGGTTCTCTCAGTCTCTATCTAGGCTCCATTTTCTAGTCTTCTGTGGTAAAATGAGGGACCCTTAAAGCATAGGGTCTTACCTGTGAAGTTGTAGTTATTCTTCAGACGGTTTTACTCTTTCCCCACCCTAAGAAGGAACTACCATGTCTACTCTTTGAGTTTGGTCTGATTCATTTTTAACAAATGTAATGCAAGCAGAAACTTAAACTATGCTAGTGGGTCAGGTTTGTCATCTAGCCTGTCTGTTGCCCTAAGATTAACCACCTTATCCCCTGTACCAGGATCAATGATCAACCCGTGGCATAAGGAACATAATGTGAACCCAGGTTGCCTTTGGAGCTGAACCTGGGTTCAGGTCCACATCAGCTCTCATATGGCCATGTAAGATTTTTGCCAGAGCCTAGTGAGATTTTTCATTTTACTTGTTACACAGCAAAAAAAAAAAAAAAAAAAAAAAAAAAAAAAAAAAAAAAAAAAAAAAAAAACCCAATTGCTACAAAGGCCAAGATGGAGTTGGAACCTCACTTCAGACTAATAACCCAGTCTAGTGTCAATCATGTCAAACTGCAAATGCCAGATACCCTGTAAAAGAGGAATGTTTGAATCCAAATATGTCTACATTATGTAGGTTTCCTTGTTGAATGTCAGGAGCCAAGCATGTCAAATCAGACATTCCCTTGGGTTCAGATAGCCGAGGTATATTTGAATCCCGGCACATTCACTTTTGTGTGGGCTGGGTTGAGTCTTGAAGAATATGGGGCAGGAGAGACAAATTCTCTATGATGTAAGAAAGCTGCTGTGCTGTCAGAACAGCAAGGGCAGAGCAGAAGGGCAGCTGTGCTCACTGTGGGGCTGAGCACACTGGTGTACCTGGTGTCAAGTGTGGGAAGGAGACAAGGCTTGAGTAAGGGAAGGGACTAAGGAAGCTGTTCTGAAATGTGAGCACGGAGAACCCCGGTTATCAGTCGTGGTGCAGCCATAGACTATAAATTATCGACATTCAGAGCTGAAAACCCATGGCGAAGAAGGTTAGAGCCTAAGCCTAGCTAGAAAAGGCTGGCCAGCTGGTTCATTCTTCACCTCATTGTTTCCATTGAGAACATGGCTGCCAATTAAGCTCTGCTTAGTGAAGTTGCAGGCCGTATTTTTATTCATTAAATATTTTGTCTCCACAGAAAGCAGATATTGACAGTACACCTCAAAAGTCTATACCAGTGTGGCCGAAAAGTTACATAATTTCCAGAACACATTTCTAAATGATAATCTCTCTGAGTGGCTCTTTGAACTTCATTGAATTAATTATGCTGACATTCTCTGGATCATTTTGAAAACCATTTTGGGCCATTTGAAAGGTCAAATAGATTGGAGTTTGAATTCTAGATGTACCAATAACTGATTGTGTGATCATGAAGAAACAATTTTGTTTTCACAAGACTCAATTTCTTTCTTTTTATTTTTAAATTAAAAAAATCCCATGTAATTGTACTACTTTACCCCTTCTCTGTACTCCTCAAATCCCCCCAAAACTCTCCATTCTCTCTCAATGGCCTTTAATGACTGCTGAAAGAGGGGGGCGTTAATCCTTCCCAGGGATGAGCCTCCTAGTTGCTTATCAAATACAAGGTGGTTAGCCTTAAAATCATTCTCACACAAGCGAATGAACTTATTAGGTTATATTTATATGTGTATGTGTTTCTATATCTGAGATGCAACCTCTTCATCTGAAAAACACCAAAAAAAAACTACCAGGTAGGGTTGTACAAGATGAAGTTAGTATGTAAAGAGCAGTAGCTTTGTCCCCACCCAAGTTATGATGCAGCACATACTATATATCCTATCATTCTTTTTATAAAGATTTATTTATTTATTTTATGTATATGAGTATACTGTATGTGTCTTGAGACACACCAGAAGAGTACATGAGACCCCAGTACAGATGGTTGTGAGCCACCATGTGGTTGCTGGGAATTGAACTCAGGACCTCTGGAAGAGCAACCAGTGCTTTTAACCCCTGAGCCATCTCTCCAGCCCCATATCCTATTATTCAGATCAGCATATTTTGGGCAATAATAGTCAACTGTGGGGCGGCTGCAACTTGAGGTACAGGGAGAGAGACAGGATCTGGTCACCAAATCTGAGAACCCAGGGGCAAACCACCCAAGACTGACTAATCACAGTGAGAAGTTCAGAGAGGAAAATAGACCCTGCCTGTGTGCCAGTTTTTACAATGCCTCTGGGGTGACTGGTCCAAGGGTGAGCACTGGGTACAACTAGGCGACTGAGTGATTTTCTGGAATATTGCACACATTCTAGGTGGCAAGCAGACTCTAGAGACTGTCAATATTGATAAGTCCTTTGCTAAAAATTCTGATGTTTGCCTTACTGGTACTTTATCCACACTCTCCAACACAGAAAGGATTCTTGCTCCCTCTCCAAGCTGTGTTGCTCCTTGGGATGGAATTGCATTCCTTGCTCAAGCATGGAATGTACTAGATTGGGTTTATATTGCACTGGGTTAGTGCATTGTGTCCTGAAGGATATCGATGGGGCTTCCACTTCCCTTTTACTACAGGAGTTGGTTGGGTAAACTGACCTCCACCGCCTGTCGGAGCTAGTACCCCTCTGCTTTCCCATGCTCTCTTGCTTCCTCTGTCAGTCTGACACCATATAAGTTTCTGCAGTGGTGGGACCTGCACACCTACACTGTCCCCAGTAGTAGCCACCAGTCATGTAGGCATTAGAAACTTGACATATGGTTGGTTTGCTTAAAGGTCGGAAGTTTTAGTTAAATGAAGGGCAATTAATTTAATCTGAGTGACAGTGGGAACAGATGTAAATACTTGCATGCACCTCTAGAAGGTATGGCAGCAGGCAGGCCCTCTATACTCAGTAGGAAGGGGTAGCAGAAATCTTTATTCATATGTTACTGTTTTCATGTGGGGCATTTGTGTCTAGCATGTCCCAGATTTTAGAGTTACTATCTTAATTTCTTACTCGTGTGAGTGCTTTGCCTGTATGTATGTATGTATGTATGTATGTATGTATATATGTATGTATACCATTGTGTGCCTACTGCACATGAAGATTAGAAAAGAGCATTGGCTCTCATAGAACTGGAGTTACAGGTGATTGTGAGCTGCCAAATCCAGGTTCTATGCAAGATCAGGATAAGTTCTCAAATATGGAGCCATTATTCCAGTTCCCAGCCCCATAATCTTGTTTCTGAAACATGAAGGAGAGAGACTGTTTTTGTTTTTGGATAGAGGTAGCATTTAGCTTTGGGTCTAACTTCTCTGCTTTAATTAGTCTTAACTGGAGAACACTGCATTTAGGTGCTAGCTTCCAGCCCACGTGTTTTGTTGTCTGATGGCCATTGTTTCTTGCCAATCTGCCTTTTCGGATCTCCACAGTGGGATGGGGGTGGTTGGTGGGACAGGGTTTGGCGTTTCCCCGAGCCTCAGGAAAGCTGCACTTGTCTTCTCAATGGATGCCCTGCCCATGCAGCCTATAGCTTAGATGCTGTTCCTGCATCTCAAGGGTGGCTTTATTAAATGCCATGGGACAAGGCAGTCTGAGGTATCCAACTATTTTAGGGTGCTGGCTCAGTATAGGAGTTGGAATCCTAGGTCTGCTGACTCTTTTTGTTACTGTGGAGGATTGCCTTTACTTTAATGAGATTTCATCACCCAATCCGGATGTCTTGATGGAGCTTTTGGCCCCTGCAACATAAATCACTTGCAGCACCTAGACTCCAAGGGCAGAGCTCTAAAGAAAGCTGCAGGTTCGAGGCTGTGTCAGTATTTCATCTGTCCCCACGTCCCATGTCTAGACCGACTGCCACATTTCATTCATCTCGTTCCACACAAACAATTCTGAGATTCTCATTCTCCCCCTACTCCTTCTTCAATCCTTTCTTTCTCTTCTTCCTTCTTTCTTTTCATCTTCCCTCCTTCCCACACCCTCCCTCCCTCCTCTTTCTTGTTCCTTGTGCTACATGTGGCCCTCAAGGTTTCATACATGCTAAGCAAATGATGTATATATAAAGAACACGTCATAGCCCTTACATAGTCTTTCATACACTTTCCTTTGTTCTTTTCTTACCTTCTGCATGTATTTAATGTGATTAGAGCTTGGTGCCTCTCTATACAAGACCTTCTACAGCATGAATCTTGTTTTCTCCTATTAACCCCTTTACTGCCAGTGCCTTGGAGCTCTGTGGGTGAACCCAATGGAGGACCACTTCCCATGTGCTTGAAATGAAACAGACCCAAGAGCAGTGCAGGCTTTGCAGCTAATGAGTCAAGGTTTGTAGATTGTTAGATACTCTACAAGTCTCTACATTGACTTGTGGATAAATGAGATCCAACTACCCAGGACTGATGCTATGTGAATCAAAAGCTGTCAGACAGGTGTAATATCAGAGAGGTGCCTGTCATGTGGCAGGCACTTAACAAGTGAAGCTATGGCTTTAATTGTGACATTTATCACACTACTTTCATTAGAAAGAGAAAATGAATCTATTTGTCTTCTGTCATTTGACTATTCATTATTTGACATAACTTTGCCCACTTTCATCTTGGTTTTATCTTTTTTGTCCTTGAAATCCCTAAATCTTCTGTATAGAGTTTGGGGAGCAGAGGTGGTTAGTAAACACAAGGCTGGTGCATGCCACCATTCCTGAACTGGGTGGAGACTGGAGAAACAATTGAGTCAGCTGAGTCACAGAGGACAAGGTAAAACAAGGTGAACATACACCTAGTGATTATGTGTTTCTTTGGAAAAATATGGGGTGGACTTCTCTGTATACTGTATCCCTTACAAGGAATCTTTACAAACACACTTGAGTGCTTTACATTCCCTAAAGGAGACGTTCAAACATGTGCAAACACTTGATTGGATCTTCCAAAGGAACTGTTTAATATTTAATCTGAGAGACAGAAGAATGAGGTGCTGGATTTAGGGCTACTGAGGATTACATTCTGTTATCCGTGAAATGCAGCACTTCCTTTGATGGATGGTTCATTATTTTATACAAGAAATGAATTGATTTTCATGACAGGTATCGTGTTTTCTCCAAGTTTATTCTTTGCACCATGCCTAGGTGGAGTAAGCTGTTGAGTGCTATGCCAGTAAGGTATGTTGGAATTGGGTGTGCATGTTCTTCTTTATTTTTCATGTTGGAAGCAGGGATTTCACACCCTAATTTCAGATTTGGTTCTTTTAAGGAATTTTTTGAAACTGCTGGGGCTCAACCTGCATCTCCCTAGTTACCTGATCTAGGAAGAATTGGAGCCTGCTGTGGTCAGCTGCACACAATGGTGTGTAGCATGTCATGGTCAGTTGAATATAATGGTTAGTAGTCATGTGGCATGTGATGGTTAGCCGTATGCTATTGTCTGTTGCATAGTCAGTGTCATTTGAGATTGGGTCCATTTGGTGGTTTCCTATGTATGAATATCAGCTGCATACAAAGGTTAGAAGCTGTGATAGCAGCATTGGGACAGTGATTGTCATATAAGGGTCAGCTACATGTAAGCATTAGATGCATGTGACATTTACAGACATGCACTGGTCAGTAGCATAAAATAATCAGTATATGACATGGTTTGCACCATGGATAGTCACATGAATGCAATGGTTATGCTCATTTGAAGATCTGTGACATGAGATAGTCAGCAGGCATGTGATGACACTGCCCCAGGATTCCACTGGTAGTCAGACACCACCATCTGCTAGTGAGGAAGAGAATCTGCAGATACTGATTCTGATTCAGATGATTCAGATGAATCACCGTTTGCTCCAAGCGGTGAGTGACTAGTTACTGGAGTGAGCTAGTTACTTCTTCCTTGCATCTTGGCTTTCTCGTCTAAGTTAAAGCAATAGGTTAGAATATTAGGTTAGAATATTAGAGTAGCTGTTTTAGCCTTTTGAATCAAGGAACCCATCCAGGAGACTGGACTTCTAGGAGCATAAGTCTAAGTCTATGTGTATTATATGAAGTCTCGATCGTGTTTTAAGGGAGTCACGGCATCTGGATTGGTTAGGGTTCTGTTCAGAGTATAGCAGAGTAGAGCAATGGCTCTCACTCATCCAGAGCTTGTGGGGGCCGGTAGAGGAACCCGTGTGTATCTCTCTGCTCAGAGATTTCAGCACAGGCTGACCTTTACCAAGGAGCCACCCAAATTCAAAGGAATGACTTTCTCTCATAGTACTGGTAAAAGTCTGGTCCAGCGCTCAGTCTCACAGCAGAGTGGATGCTCAGCTGCCTCTCACTAAAGCATGGGATGGTGGAATGGGCAAGCCTCATTTGAACCTCAGAGATAGATTGCCATGGAGAGTTTTAAAAAAGAGGAAAACGATATTAGTGTATTGTTACCATGAGATGAGCCCAATGAATTCTGGGAAAACAAAACCTGCAGGCATCAGATCTATGACATTTGAATCCCAGATGTTCCTCTCATGACGATGTATACCTCTTCAGATTGGTATTGCTGGGAGATGGTGGAACCTTTCAGAAATTTTAAGCCTAGTGGGATGTTGTTAGGTCCCTGGGAGAATGGTTTTGAGGGGGATTGTGGGACCCTCCTTCCATTTTTCTCATGGCTTCTTGGCACGAACAAGGTGAACAGTACTGGAATACACTCCTTCCATTGCTTTTAGGTAGTCTCATGAAACAGAATTGCAACAGGTCCACCTGAACATGGAGTAGAGCCTCAGAATCTAGGAGCTAGAATAAACCTAAATTTATGGTCTGACGTGTTTGTTATGTTTACAGAAAGCAATATACTAACATACCTGTCTTACTTTAAAGGCTGGGCATCTATGAAACTGCAAGAAGTGCAGGCTCTTTTTTTTTTTTTTTAAAGATTTATTTATTTATTTATTATATGTAAGTACACTGTAGCTGTCCTCAGACACTCCAGAAGAGGGCATCAGATCTTGTTATGGATGGTTGCAAGCTACCATGTGGTTGCTGGGATTTGAACTCAGGACCTATGGCAGAGCAGTCAGTGCTCTTAACTGCTGAGCCATTTCTCCAGCTCCGAAGTGCAGGCTCTTAAGGCCCAATGTCTTTATCAATACTAATCAATACTAACAGTCTATTATAATTGACAAGCATGACATCCCATAGATGCTATTATAAAAATGTTTTTCTTCATACTATTTTTGTAGTTATTGTGTAAGAGTAGGTATAGATTTTCCCATCTGTGTTTAATTTTATGTTCCATTTGCTTCTAGTGTGCCAGCTGTATACTGAATTTGTCAGTCCCATTTTTTCTGGTGACAGTAATGAACCTTAGAGAGATTGGTAAAGTTGTTAAGGACACACAGAAGTCGCATCAGAGCTGATATTCTAGCATAGGCTTCCCATTCCACAAACAATACTGTTTCCATGAGCATACCTCCTATGTCCAGCATAGACTTTCTGTGATTTGAGATACTTGCTCCATGGAGGACTCTTTAGCTGTGAGTGTCCCCTCCTTGGTCACTGCAGTGGAACTGCTTTCTTAGTCAGTGGCCTTGTAGTCTCTTTTCTCATTTGAAACAGGGTCATTTTTGTCTGCTCAAAGTTGATCTTTTTATTTTCAAAAGAGTACATCCCACAAATTCTGTCTTGCTCTTTAGTCTATGCTTATCTATTTCATGTTATCTCCAATTATCTCAGCTATAACCCTTGCTCTGGAAGACGTTGTCTGAAATATGAGTATGACAGTCACAGCCATATTCAGGAAATCCCCAGGGATTAACCTAAGGACTGTTAAATTTGATGCTCTGCAGTATCTTGTGGTTTGAAATGCTAAGACCAGGATAAATGACCTGCCTTCTCTCTCTCTCTCTCTCTCTCTCTCTCTCTCTCTCTCTCTCTCTCTCTCTCTCTCTCTCTCTCTCTCTCTCTCCATCCCTCCCTCTCAAGAGAGTGTAATTTCAAAAGCAGTGGACCAGACAGGCCAAAATGGTCAAGAGTTTTGCATAAACTTGCTAGGAATTTATTTGGTTTAGGACCTGTAGTAATGTAATTCATTGCTTAGAGCAATAGAAACAGCCTAACTTCTAAAGGTGTTTGGAGGATGTTTTTGTAGGATGAGCAAATCATGTTTTCTGAATGTGTGAAGGAAAGGAATAAAATCAGTAACTTATACAAATGGACCCCTTAACTGTATTTGATTATAATACATGGTAAAGTAGATTGGCATATAGGAGAGCACCAACTTCTCTCAACAAACAGGTTGGCTGGACTTGGCCCTAATTAGAGTGCCCCCTTTCTTATTATTATGGGTAGATTTAAACAGCCGTTGACAATGATCTTTTTTTTTTTTTTTTTTTTTTTTTTTTTGAGACAGGGTTTTTCTGTATAGCCCTGGCTGTCCTGGAAACTCACTCTGTAGACCAGGCTGGCCTCGAACTCCGAAATCCACCTGCCTTTGCCTCCCAGAGTGCTGGGATTACAGGCATGCACCAACAATGCCCAGCCCGTTGACAATAATCTTAATGTCTATTAAAACTTATATTAGTTGAAAGACCATTTGGTTCAAAGGTTGTTAAGGCCTCCCATCTTGTGACCTTTCTGTCTCTTAGTCTTTGGGGCTCCTTCCATTCAAATCTAACCTTAGCAAGATGATGCCGGGTCATAAACCAAAATGCACCCAGGTAAAGGCTTCCTTAAGAAATGAAGATTCAAGTCTTGAAATGTGTTTGGCACCTCAAGTTTTACTGTCAGTTTGATTAGTGCTTAGTGGCTGGTGGCTGCATATCATTTCCTGCCTAGCTAAACAAAGAGAATTATAAAGAACAAATAATGTTACTCTGTTAAAAATGCCTTTGAAATTTTTCCCCAAAGAGAGGAAACTATTATTATCCCAGACAAATAAATGGGAAGATGGGAATAGAAAGACTGGGCAATGTCTCCAAAATAATCAGCCAGAATTAGAAGTCAGCCTTGCTAATGGCCACCCAAGGGTAAGAACTCTGCTGGTGGTTGGCTTTGCCAACCACAGGAAGGGCCAAGTTAAACAGGACATAATTAGAGCTATATTTCCCATGCTTTCTCCTGACCTCTGACCTTTGACCAGGAAGGTCTTGCCAAGTTTCTTAGCAGATGTCTAAACCTTCTGGCTTCTTTTGGTAAGAAAGATGAAGTAGAAAGCATTAGCATGTATGAACTTCCTGATGCCTCCTAGCCTAGCTCCAATTTACCTCTAGAACCTCATGTGTCCTCTGGGGAGATGAGAACCACTTTTACATGGTGTTAACCATTGAGTCATACCTCTAGCTCCTCAACTTTATTTTGTATGGAGGAAAATGGCCTTAAGATCAAGTTCCTGTCAAGTCCCGCTGTCTCTATGAGACAAATTCTAAGCTGGTACTCTCTTTACCTTTCAGCTGCAGGAAGGAGGGAGGCAGGCTTTGGAAAGTACCTTGTGTCCTAGAGTGATGGCAGTTCTTCCAGGGAAGTAGGATTATCAGTGACTCACAGACAAGAACAGTGAAGTTGCCTCTGCAAGAGAAAAGTCTTTGTTAGGAAGACAAAGCGACAGATAGATTATGTTTTCTTCCTTATGGATTTGGATTAAACCCAGTCAGGAGCCCATGGTGTCATGACTGAGTAGACAACAGTTTTTCCAGATGGCCTTGTCTGAAGTCCCATACACTAAGGATGGTGGTTCTCCAAGACTTGCCTGTACCACTGGGAACCAAAGAACTAGTGGACATTAATTGAGCTCCTTGGTGGGTCAGGACCTGTGCTGCTCAGCCTGTTCTTTGTTTTTGTAGGAGGGTTTCTAACCTCTTTGTGGAGGTGGGAATCTCATTCCTATGTTGCAGAGGAGACCATTCAAGACCCAGAGAGGTCACTGATTGATTTTGGACTCAGCAATGTCAGATTCCAGATTCAGGATTGTTTCTAAATAATCCTCTTTGTTTTGGTTTGGAATGAGCACCAAAACCTTTCCAGGCCTTTGGTTGATAAATGTGAAACAAATTGGAAATGCATGTTAAGTCTGTACTAGATCACAGTGTCAGAGCTGACAGGAATGTGAAAGGCCAGGAAGCTTAGGGATCCTGGAGATTTGGAAACTTCCAAAAGTGCTTGATACTTTCCTCAGAAAAAATATACACAACACAGATAAACAAAAGACATCTTGCAAACCCAGGAGAGAGGGCTCATCTTTCTCTCATTTATTATACTTTCCTACTGCACAGGAGTTTAGGCAGGGGAAAAGTCATACCTGTTCATTTCCCAGTAGAGTATGAATTCCTGTATTAGTTTAAGTTGTATAAGAGAATATCTCTCTCTCTCTCTCTCTCTCTCTCTCTCTCTCTCTCTCTCTCTCTCTCTCTCTCGTGTGTGTGTGTGTGTGTGTGTGTGTGTTATACATAGATTTGAGCAGTGAAGGTGAAAGATTCATTTTGTAGGACTGGCTCATGAGATTATGGGCATTGGTAAGCATAAAATATGGTCAAGTCAGCAGGTTCAAGAGAGGGGATAGTTGATATAGCTCGACTATGAAGGTAGACCGTTTCCCTTCAGTATGTTTCTCTTAAGGCATTCGGAGAGTTGAGGCTTTGGAAACTTTCCTCAAGATGCTTCCAAGATCTTTCTGTTTAAGCCCTGTTTGTGCCTTTCCCTCCTTGAATTCAATGTGTGTTAGAGTTCTCTGTGGTTTATGTATATTTCACAGGCAACATTCCAAGATTCTTAAATCAATGGAGAGGACCAGTATGGAGCAAGCATGGGTGTGTTTGGTCCAGGATAGGAGAAAACAGCATGAAGAATGATATCCCCTAGCTAAGTGGAAATGCTCATAGTTGGAATAGAGGACAGACAGAAACACACATACAGAAAAACTGGGATTGGGTGGGAGGTGCACTCTGATGGAGATATACCAGCAGCCTGTAATCTCAGCACATTTATTATATACTGCTGCGTGAGGAGGCTAATTTATCATATACAGCTAATGGAGGAGGAGGGAGCAGGCAAGATAGCTAATCTCTACAGGGTAGCAGTTTCAGTTTTGCAAGGAGAAGGAAGTTGTGGTTGATAGTTTGTGAACACACTGATTTTAGCTGAAAGTCAGTCATTTGTAACATTCATATTTAAACCAGAGGAAGACTTTGCCATTCTCATGGGTGTGAGTCATTGGGATCCCTGACATGACTGTGAATGTCAAAAATACACATTCACTCAGAACTTCATATGCTCCCCATACTGTGCCATTATTTTTCATGAGAATGCCGAGAGTAGAGTCTGGGACCAGTCTGTGATCTTTTGAAGCATATTCTTGCTTAGGGATCTATGACTAGACAGTGTTGCACATTGTCACATCTAGAACTCCTTTGGTTGCACATGACATGAATGGAATTAGCAAAACTCAAGCACAAGTGAAAACTTCCAGGATGAGGTATCATTGCTCATGTGCTATTTTAAGTTCTTTGGGTACATGAGGTTATCTGATATAGTCCCAGATCTCAGGGAAATAGTGTTCTTTCCAAAGGGCAACGAAGCAGCCAAGAATGGAAATACATGCGATTCTTTTACAAATTGAAATAGCTTTAGATTTGGAACCAGGAAGGCCTGGGTTGGTCTTATATTATCTTAATAAATAGTGCAAAGTCTCAGATTCTTTGTCTTCATATTGGGGACTTTGATCGTTTCTTCTGTTCATGTTTGTTTAGTAAATTAGCACATCATATATAAGTGCCTGTCATATCACCTGGCATGTCATTTGGCTCTTATAAGGACAGCACTGGTGTTATTAGAATATCCAATAGATGGGTCTGGGGTTGCTGAGCTCCTTATGGTCTGGTGTGTCCCAGCAATTTCAGAAAGTGGCTGAAATTACTCTGGGTTTATTGGCACTGCATGTGACGGACCACATGTGGAGTGGGGAGACAAAGTAAGTACCTTGTATTCAGGGCACAGAGCCAGCAGCTATGAATGGGTTGAAGGCTTCCCAGTGGTTAGAGGGTTACAGTTATGTCTAGCCTTTCTGACATCTAGTTAGAATCATTCTGAACTCATCATCATTTGCTTTGGATAGGAATTCCTTTCTAATTTGCCTACCTACACACAGGCTTAGACAAAGAAGCTGGTGAACTACCTCCATCATCTACCAAATGCTTTTAAGAGGTTGCATACTTGAGACGTGTGTCCTGAATGTGGGTCAGCTAAGCCCAAAGCACTGATGGAAGACAATGTCTTATGACCAAGGAATTGTCAAGACCCAGGACCCTTCAATTTGGGATTTCTTATACAACCCCCACTTCCTAATTATATAGAGTATTGTAAACTGAAAGGGGGACTTAGGTACCAGAATCCATATGATAACATGCCAGAAAGAATCCAGAGAATCCATCCTGTATTCAACTACACTTCACATCTGACTTTAATTTTCAGAAGTAGGAATTGAACCTAGGACCTTGAACATTCAAAGACTGTTCTCTACTCGTGAACTAAACCCCAATCCCCACATTTAACTTTTATTGTAGGAAGTTCTGCATAGCTTCCTCAACAGCTGTTTGTGGCTCTGTTTAAGGGTGTCATTACCTCTCAAAACAGTCCCTCTGTCAACAGCTTCAGAAGTTTGCAAGTTTATCTCTATATTACATTGAATAGCAATACCCATTGTGTTTTTATGTACTGATTTTTGTTTTATCTTAATATATGGCATAGTTACAAGATAGATAACATTAAGAAGTGGAAATTTAAGGGTTCTTTGGAGAGTCAGTTGTGTTAGATGGTGTTTTGTTGGGTCAAACATGTGAAGAAGAGTTTTCTTAAAGTGGACACAGGTGAAAGATTAAGGCAGACTCATGAAGGAACATTTCACTAAAGCAGACATAGGAGAGAGGATATTCTGCTAAAGAAAACACACGAAAGGACACATGATGAAGGATTTTTTTTTTTTTGCCAACAGCACGCATGTATTGTTTAAGAACCATCATTAAAAATAAGATTTAAAATAATTCAAGTTACAACATTATCTTAATTGTTCTTAACTGGAAGGGAGATGTATAGCTAAACATCACATTGGAGGGATCTGAGAGAGAAAGATGAAGGGAAACTTTTTGATTGAGAATAGAGCTAGAGCCGGGCAGTGGTGGTGGCGCACGCCTTTAATCCCAGCACTTGGGAGGAAGAGGCAGGCAGATTTCTGAGTTCGAGGCCAGCCTGGTCTACAAAGTGAGTTCCAGGACAGCCAGGGCTATACAGAGAAACCCTGTCTTGAAAAGAGAGAGAGAGAGAGAGAGAGAGAGAGAGAGAGAGAGAGAGAGAGAGAGAGAGAGAGAGAGAGAGAGAGAGAATGAGAATAGAGTTAGAATGGTGTCCAAAACCGATGAAAACCACAGTTGAGAGGAAGGCACTTCTGGGTGAACTGCGTTTGTGTAACTTACAATGGCAAAAATTGAGTAAAACCAGAATTATCCCTAGCAACCCTAATAGCCAGGAACACATGGAACAATATATTACAAGCCTTGAAGGTACATAACTGCTGCCCAAGATTGCTAAGTCCAGCAAAGTGATCTTTTAAAATTGATGGGGAAATAAGAACATTTCAAGACAAGCATGAACCAAGACAGTTTATAGTCACACTGGCATTGAAAAAGATGCTTAAAGCACTCTACACCAGGGCAAAAGATAGTGTCACAAAACCACAGGAAAATTGAGTTTCGTTAGAGAAATAAATGGATGAAGGAGAGCTAGGAAGGAATAAATCATATCTTCTACAGGAAAGAAACACATTTATTAATAAGAAGTGAAGGGAAGAGGAAAAATCAGTAATATAGACAACCAGATAAACAACCAAAACCAAACCAAATCAAAAACAAAACCAGCAAGGACAACAACAACAACAAAAACCCTGGGCATTCTTTCTAGAGCAGTGGTTTCAATCCTTCTAATGCAGACAGACCCTTTAATATAGTTCCTCTTCTTGTAGTGACCCCTAATCATAACATTTTTATTGCTACTTCATAACAGTATTTTTTACTGTTATGAATTGTAATGTAAATTTCTGTGTTTTCTTATGGTCTTAGGCGACCACTATGAAAAGGTAGATTGACCCCAAGGGGTCAACACCCACATGTTGAGAACTTCTGCTCTAGATAGAACAAGTATAAGCAAAGGAGCCTTCTCTGCCTACTTTCTTTCAGTGTAGTGTCTGGAATCTTAGAGCAGGAAGAAGAGGAAGAAAGAAAAGGAAGAAAGGAGTCATAGTGTCCCATGATTCTGTGCTTAATAGTCATTATGGAAGGTCACCAAAAAAGGCATAGATCTAATAAATACTTTCAGCAAAGTAGCAATTCATGATAAATCCAGAAACAGGACTTTTTATTTACTTGTTAAGAAACCAAGACAAAATTCCATTAACAACAGCTTCAAGAAAACCAAGGAATAAGCATAATCAAGGAGATAAGTTATGTATGCAGTGAGAACTTTAAGACACCAAAGAAAGAAATTAGCGATATGAGAATATGGAAAAATTTCTTATGCTCACAGATCAACAGAATCAGTATTGTAAAGATGGTTAAATCACCAGCCTTCAGACTTACTATAATGCCACTCACAATTTTGGATACCTGTTCCTATGGTTAGAATGAAGTATTCTTTTTTTTTCTTTATTCAATACATTTTTTATTTACATTTCAAATGGTTTCCCCTTTTCTAGCCCCCCACTCCCCGAAAGTCCCATAAGCCCCCTTCTCTCCCCCTGTCCTCCCACCCACCCCTTCCCACTTCCCCGTTCTGGTTTTGCCCTATACTGCTTCACCGAGTCTTTCCAGAACAAGGGGCCACTCCTCCATCCTTCTTGTACCTCATTTGATGTGTGGATTAGGTTTTGGGTATTCCAGTTTTCTAGGTTAATATCTACTTATTAGTGAGTGCATACCATGATTCATCTTTTGAGTCTGGGTTACCTCACTTAGTATGATGTTCTCCAGATCCATCCATTTGCCTAAGAATTTCATGAATTCATTGTTTCTAATGGCTGAATAATACTCCATTGTGTATATATACCACATTTTTTGCATCCACTCTTCTGTTGAGGGATACCTGGGTTCTTTCCAGCTTCTGGCAATTATAAATAGGGCTGCTACGAACATAGTGGAGCATGTATCCTTATTACATGCTGGGGAATCTTCTGGGTATATGCCCAGGAGTGGTATAGCAGGATCTTCTGGAAGTGAGGTGCCCAGTTTTCGGAGGAACCGCCAGACTGATTTCCAGAGTGGTTGTACCAATTTGCAACCCCACCAGCAGTGGAGGAGTGTTCCTCTTTCTCCACATCTTCTCCAACACCTGCTGTCTCCTGAATTTTTAATTTTAGCCATTCTGACTGGTGTGAGGTGAAATCTCAGGGTTGTTTTGATTTGCATTTGTATTCTTTTATTCTTGAATCTCTTCTGATTAATTTTATTTTTAAATCTATTTTGGCAGTTACATACTTCCTGGTCCTGTTTGATTGGAGAATTTTGTCCATCCTTTTACTCTAAGCTTGTACCCATCTTTAAATCTAAGATGTATTTCTTATAGATGGCATATAGGTAGATTTTGTTTGTTGATCTATTCATTCAGCCTGGGTCTTTGGAGAATTGAGGTTATTGATACTTAAAGTTACTATCAAAACATGAATGTTGGTTGACATCATTATGGGGTTTATATTTAGTGTGGTGTTTGAGTTTGTAGTGGTACTCTGTGTTTTCATAATTTCTTCATATTTGTACAGATTCTTAACTTTATTAATTTCTCTCTTCAGCCTGAAATATTGCTTTCTGGATTTTCTTTAGGTTCATCTGTTGGATGTAAATTTTTTCTTCTTCTGTTCAACTATTGCAGGCAGTTTTGCTGAGTGTATTAGTCTAGGATGGCTGTCACAGTCTGTTAGGTCTTGGAACTCATTGGTTCTTCTAGATTTCAGAGTTTTCATTGTGAAGTCAGCTGGTATTTGATGTATTTTTTTTCTTCATATGTGACTTGTGTGTGTGTGTTTTTTTTTCTCCTGTAGCCTGCAATAGTCTTTATTTGTTATGCATAGTTAGTGTTCTAACCATGATATGCTTTGGGGATTTTCTTTTCTGGTCTTGTCTCCTTGACATTCTGTGTGCTTTTTGTATATACATGGATATGTCTTTCCTTAATTTCTGAAAGTTTCTCCTGTGATCTCTTTGAAGATCTGATCTGTGCCATTCTTCTGAAGATTCTTCTCATCTATTCCTATAATTCAAAGATTTGGTCATTTCATAGTGTCCCACATTTCCTGTATGTTTCTCTATGTTTCCTGTGCTTTAATCTTTCCATACCTTTGCTTATTTCATCTAGATCCTCTAGTTTATCTTCAAGTCCCAATGCTCTGTTCGCTCTTTAGTTTGTTCTACTGTAAGTCTTTCCTTTGAATTTTCTTTTCTTTTTTTTTTTTTTCTGAGACAGGGTTTCTCTGTAAAGCCTTGACTGTCCTGGAACTCACTCTGTAGACCAGGCTGGCCTTGAACTCAGAAATCTGCCTGCCTCTGTCTCCCAAGTGCTGGGATTAAAGGTGTGTGCCACCACTGCCCAGCTTATCCTAGTGTTTCTTAAGCATGCCCTCCACCATCAGTTTGGTTAGTACTGTAAATATTCTATCAGAATCCTACTGTTCCTTAAGCATGCCCTTCTGGCTTATCTGTCTTTTAAAGGATATTGGTGTACCTTTTGTGTAGTAAGACTGTCTACTTAGAAACAAACAGCTCATGAAGCGTGAATTCTGAAAAGTCTTCAGGCTCATTGGCTCTGATGCGGACTCTACCACTGGTCGTCTATTTAATCTTGGGAACATTGTTTCATATAAAAAAATCAGGTTCCTAATGATATCCACCTCATAGCAACATTGTAGGGACTGAGTGATGGGAGGCGTATAAAAGGTTGGACATTATAGTTGGCAAGAAGAAAACGTTAGCAAATGCCAGCTGTTACTAGTACCTGAGGCAAAATAACACCTACCCAGTTATCTTAAAAAAAACTCACAATGGCTCCTGCCATTATAAAGAACAGAATGAACGTAATTAAGGATCTTGGCAACTGAGAGACACAGCATATGGTTCTATATCTATTGTGTTATCACAAAAACAGATCACTTATTCTTTGCTGTTGGTTAGTATTCAGAATTAAGCAACAGTTGCCCGGGTCTGAACATAATACCAACCGGCCACAGCACAGAGCCTTCCATTGTGAGTGATTCAATCACTGTCAGAGCTCTAGCTACTCCTCCCTGCTTTCCCCTGCTTTCTCTACCTCACAGGAATTTCTCACCTCTGTCCTCTGTTCCACCTGAGCCCTAGAAAATGGCCATATGGGAGTCACTCTATCATAAGTATGGCGGAAGCCTCATCTAGCTCAGAATGGCATGAGCTCTTTGAATGGGGAGCCACACCTGACTCCCACTGTGCTGACCTTAAGATTTATACAAGTCAGCAGAGGATTAAGAATCCTCTTATGGATTCTTAATGATGTCAATGATGTCATGAGGACTTAGTAGACAGAAAAGTTTCTTAAAACCTTGGACATCGGTGCTGGAGAGATGGTGCAGCAGTTAAGAGCATTGACTGCTCTCCCAAAGGTCCCTAGTTCAAATCCCAGCAACCACATGGTGGTTCACAACCATCTGTAATGAGATCTAACTCCCTCTTCTGGAGTGTCTGAAGATAGCTGCAGTATACTTACTTATAATAAAGAAATGAATCTAAAAACAAAAACAAAAACAAAAAAAATCTTGGAAATAAATTTATCTCCTGGGAATTCAACTAAAGCCCACATGTAACGGTCAAGACCTGCAAAAGATTTAAGCCGCACAACATTCCAACATGGAATCTAGAGGTGGCCAGGAAGTCCCACTCCTAGTTGATGGTGTCATCATTACAAGGGAGAAGGCAATTGAGTAAATCCTAGAAGCATGTGTTATTTTAAAATATAATGGCAATATACTTCTGCAAGCTTTCTATTTTTAGTTTTTTTTTTTTTTTAACAAATCTGCATGTGTCTCGTTCCAGCATGCTTTGCATTGTCAACATTTCTGAAAAGCTCCCCATTTAGACTGAGCCAGGTATAGCTAACTCGCAGACAGGAGGAGACCTGGCACTGGCAAGTAGTCAAAAGAAGATTTGCAAATTAACATCCTATGTGGTAGAATTTTTTCCTTGTCATATGTAAAATTTTTGGTAGAATATAAACACATAAAGTCATCACCAGCAAATGCATTTGCTTCACCTTCCAGCCTGAAAGAGTACGACAGGCCTGCAGAACAGAGTCGAGAGGGGATACCATGTGTCCATGATCTGCTCAAGTGGTACCTGACGGTACATAATATGTGTCTATCATTATGTCTTGAATAATTTCTACTTTCTTTGCCATGATTAGATCTGACTCTTCCAGACTCATTCTAATACAAGGTGACAGGGCTAGCATTCAAAACTCAGACTCCAAGGATCCAAGTACGGGCCCTTTCAGTTATCTCCCAGTCTCTTGCTTCCCCACAGTGTCTTCCACAGTGCCCTAAATATACTGGATGACTTTCAAGTGCTTCCTGAATGAAACTGGGGCTGAGCTCCTCAGAACTGTGAATGCTATTTCCCACCTTCCAGTTCTTTTGGTGGCTGACTGCGGGGAAGCACTTGGCTCTCTCATCGTCTGCCAATTGGGGATTTCACCTCTGGAAGTCATTTGATCACTTAAGCGCTAAGCTCTCTCAAGAGGTGGCCTGCAAGGGCCTTGCAGCTTTGATCCAAATTTTCCATCCAAATAACCACATAAGTGGAGAGGCTCCTGGTTCCAGCTAAGCCACAAATTGCTTCTCTCTTTCGTAAAGAAAAGAAAGTAAGCATGTCTGTCACTGTGCCTGTGCTACCTGAGCAGATCAAGTGCTGGAACACACTGATTGCTTTGGGAAGCAGGGCCTTTCTTGGATTCTTTCTATTTTTCTGCTGGACTTAAGGAGACTGGGGTTTATTGCTTATTACAAGTCTCATGGGAGTGTATGCTGGCCTTATATCATCTTCTCATTCATGGCCGATTAAGTGTTTTCTCTGTCCCAGAAACACTAATGATGTATGTATTCTGTTCCTGCTCCATCAGGACACATGGCATCCTCTGCATAGATAGGTCTGGCTCAGAGTCTGGCCTGAGCCTGCTGGATCATCCTTTTCTAGATTCACTCGCACAGTGAGTCTTGTGCCAGTCCCTCGATGCTTCTCTGGATAGTCTCCAGCAGCCTTTGCAATAAAGGCAGTGTTCTTCCCATCACACAGACAGAGACTCCCGGAGCAGAGTCAGAGCCATGGAGCAACTAGGCTCTGGAGGACCTGAGTTCGGACCTAGCTCCTCAGCCCTGTACTATTGCATGCTTTTCTCAGCCTGCAGAGTCTCAGCTTGGTGAATGCCAGTGGGCTTGGGGTGCAGTGGGAAGATGCATTGTAGAGCTGTCGGCTCCTCTGGGTACGGTCGGCATCCATTAAGTTCAGGGACCTTATGAGTGACAGAAGCTCAGGCAGCTCTTTCTCAGCTGGCAGTTTGGAGGGTTATTATAAATATTCTCCTTCCCTCAGAAAATGCTCCTTTGCCATGTGCTCCCTGGCCCCATGTGAGTGTTTATGACTCACTTACCTGGAGCCCCACCCTGGCACTTGGCCCCACCCTGGCAGGTCTGATTTATGAGAGGGAAGAGTGGTCAGATGGTCAGGGATCCCTGCAGAAGCCCTCCAGAATCCACTGGATAGGGAAGCTGCCCATGCAGCTGTGGTCCTTCAGCCTTCCAAGTGCTCCCCAGTGCTCCCCCTCTCACATCTCCCAGCTAACCTAGGTTTAGTCTTGGTTTTATTGTGGGTGGCAGAGGGCCTGTACAGAACATAGTCACTGATTTGGGTAGTTCCTTCCCTTCCTTCTTTCTCTCATACTAATCTGTTCTTGGGTTGGGCTTTCTTCCTGTTGCCTTGCCCTTGAAAAGACCCTCAGAGTGACTGGTTTGTGTCTTCCTCATTGTTGCTATTGGCTCATGGCTTTTTTGATGGATAGGAGCAATTTTCTTTGAAAATTGGATGCAATATTGGCAGTTCTTTGGGACATACATTACATTCCTTTGGGAGGGAGCTGTTCCGTTGGACCTCAAAATGGAATGATTCTATTCAAGAGGGTGTGGGGGAAGCAGAAATAATCAGAAAGGGATTTATTTAAATATTTTTGCATAGCTGCTCTTTCTAGTGTATAGGTTTGGCCTACTTCTGTGAAGTAGTTCCTTTTGGAAAGCAGGGGACTGTGAACATATGTTAAAGGTAAGGAACTCAAAGGAGAAGAAACAGAGGCATGTCCAACCAGGAGTCACAGGCCTCTGATTCTAAATACTCCTTGATTCTGGCTGATGTCAGAAAGACCCTCTGGTCACAGGATGGGCCATACACTGTGGGAAGTGCTGGGCACAGGGGATCATGTTGAGACAAGATGTTCTCCCAGAACTGATAATTTATTACAATCATGATCATAATCATCATGTATATGTGTGATGTGTATTGTTTAAGACATTTGTGGACTGCAGAGACAATTGCACACTTTTTTTTGGTTTTCTTTTTCCATATGGGTTCTGAACATCAAACCTGGGTTCTCAGGCTTGCATAGCAAGGTATCCGCTAAATTTCTTGATGGCCTTACATATCCATACTTAAGTTAATCCTTTAAGTTACTTAAGTTCATCCAGCAGCTCATGAAGTAGCTTTTGCGATTTCCATGATTCCTTCCTAGAGATAAGTAAAGGAAGTTGCTGAAGATCATTCTTAGGACCTGGAGGTCCTGAAATTCAGATATGGGACATCTAGTTGCTGTTGTCTGGACTTGTGTTTCTTGGTACCTATTGCTTTGCTTACTCCTATAAATATGAGGAACTCTGAGTGTTGCTATCCATCTATCTATCCAAGAGCTCTTTTGTTTGGAGAGATGTGGGTCCGCGTTCTGCCCTGCTGCTGGGCATGCCCATTGGGCAAGTGAAAATCAGGGAGCTTTCCTGTGCTTATCCCATACTGCTGCCTTTGGGTGCTAGGCTTCAGGGAAGTGCTGAGACACTGCTCCGGGGTGGGAAAACACAGTCCAAGATGCTGGGCATGCTAAAGTTGGAGTTCCTTGACACTCAGGGACCCAGACACCACTGGATGCCACAGAGAAGAGTCTGGAACAAAGGATCAGGGGTCCACTGGCCCATGATGAGATTAAGACTGTCAGGGACCCACAGACTGAGGACTGCATGTAGCCTGGAGCCGGGGGCAGGGGGAAACGGGAGCTCTGGATTTGCTCAGGGGTGATTGTCCTTAGCTTGGTTTGTGGTTGTCTGGAAAAGCAGAGAGGCCTTCTACAGGAGGCTAAGGCTGTAGCTCTGCAGGTGAAGGTTGTGGACGCCCATGGTGGTTCTTGATAAAAGAGATAGTCCTTGCTTCCAAACTGTTTATTGGTTGTTAATCGTGGTAAAGGATGCATACAGACTTCTCGTGGTAGACCGTAGTTTAAATAACTTTTGTAGGGAGGAATGTCTGGAAAGGGAAGCTTATTGGCTAAACTTATCTCAGGCTCTCTAAGTACTTCATTAATGTGGAGAACTCTGCTTTGGGCTATGTGGGTAGAGTTCCAGGCCAGGAATCAGGCAGGGACAAGGGATCTGCCTCCTATCTCAGGTGGATGGCTGGATGCCAGGACTCAGTCTGGCTCTACCTTACCAAGTTTCCTGGTGTGGTCCATTGTCCCACAGAGAGAAATCATAGATGGGTTTAGAAACTCAGGGTTTCCTCAGTGTCTGACAGCAGTGGATCATATCAGTCAGCAGATGAAAGCAGCTGGAAACAGCACACTCTAATAAATATAATAGTCCCATTGAGGCCTTGGGGATTAGGAATCTGGACAGCCGCTGGTGTTACAATTCTCAGGTTGAGGTGCTAGGCCTCTGAAGACTTGATATCTGTTTGGAGCTCTTGTGGCAACCAGGCCCTGTCTGAAGAACTGTTCAGCTACTCTTCTTAGTTATTAGTAGATGCTGACTAGAGGTCACATCTGAGATACTTGTCTCTATCATAGTAGTATTTTGGAGCCAGGGCATCCAGAGAACCATTCAGGAACTAGGTGCTATGCACATCCAGTTTCATCCTGGTACACTATTTCTCTGGAACAAGTGAATGGGACCACATGTGGGGTCAGTTGGACCTAGTCCATGTCATAAGAATACATCCATGTCTCATGGTCAGGGAAGATTCACACACATGGGTGCTGTGTGTGGCTTTTGAGGGCAACCACTTCTTCAGCTGTCAACTGGCGATGTCAAGGCTTTGCCTCAGCTGCTGCTTCAGCAGGAAACCGGAGGTGTTGATGCAACACCTAGAGGCTAGCCCAGCATTTAGGAACTGGATAACAGTCATGGTCACAAGCAGAACTGTTCAGGAGTCCAGACTTGGCCACTGATGCCAATCATTGAGACCCTTTGGCTTTCAACCAGTTGCAGGTACTTTTGTGTTTAAAAGCTTTGGGCTCAGGAATGCATACTGGAACATTTGGGAGATCAGCTTCAGGTATCAAAAGCAGGTCATGTCACAAGCGTGGTGCCTGGTTGTTCCGGGTCTACACTGAATATGCTGTGAAGTCTCACATTGTCATGACACTGGGACTGTGACAATGTGAACCACACTATGAGTCTGCATGTGTCTGTAGGTCCAAACCAGGCCCTGAGGATGGTGCTACTGTCCAAGACTGGAAGGGCAGGGGTTTAGTCAGTGATCAGGTTTCCCTACCACTGCTGTGCTATTTGCATGACACTGCTGCCCATTGATGTTTATCTTTCTCATTCAATCTGGGCTACTGACTTTAGACAAAGTAAGGCCACTCAAGAGATGTCTTTATTGGATTTGATGTTGCAGTATCAGGGAAGGCAACAGAGGAACGTGTCCCTAGTCAGCTCAGCAAGTGAGCTATGTAGCGGCTTATTTACGGAGCCTGAGAAGGGGTGTTTGCACTGTCTACCCATTTGTAAGTCACAGCCTTGCCTTTGGCATCAGTCACCATCATTAAGTCTTGTGTTTGTCACCAATCAAAGCCTTCACACCAGTCATTCTAATTCCTCCAGGGAAGGAACTCAAATAAATGCTATGCAGAGCATTAAAACTGGCCAAAGTGGAAACGGTTCACCCAGGCTTGAGATTGCCAGATGTCTGGTACAAACTGCTTTAAACAACCCTGGCCGGGGTTGTGCCTTGAGGAGCCAGGGAGGTCAGCTGTAATCTTCTCCATAGATATCTGTAGACATCGGCACAGTGTTCAGAATGACTGCTGCTGTCATAGGGGTGATCCAATTGGCAGTTAGGCTGACAGGCTTTCTGCTTAGGACAGCCCAAGTAGGTCTAATAGATGCTAGGAAGTGAGATTACCCCGTTCCCAAAACCATGTTTGCATATTTGAAAGCAAATGTCATAGGGAATTCTTCCAATATAAACTCAAAAAACTTATTATTAACACGACACATGATTCTTTAATAGATTCCGACAGTGCTTAAAATGTACTTTATACCTGCCCGGTACGCAGGGAGGGGGAGAGAGTGCTTTCAGTAGTGTACTTTCTGGCTCTTAAGTTCACCATTCTGGTTGGTCAGCCCAGTACTTTGCCTTGGCGTCTCCTCTTGGGACTTGTGCCAAATTCTTGGCAGCTTACCTCACCAAGGCAGGAAGGCCTGGAGTGGTAGGGTACAGGTTGTGAAGGGAGACATCATTTTAGGGGAAGTTTTATTCTCATCCCAGATACATCTGTTCAGCAGGCCTAGGCCACCCTGGCTACTGGAACTCCTTCAGTGAACAGCATCATGGCACCCCTCTTTTCCTTGATTCTGTCACCTAGCTGGCTAGCAACAAAGGCACAAGCCGACATACCTGAATTCAAACAAATGCTGCGCAGAGCATGATAACTTGGGGTGTGGGTGTGAATGGCAGGTATCTCTTTGGGGTTGGATAACCAGTAAAGCCTTTCAGACTTTGAAATTGGGATCTGAGCATGGAACTGGAGCCAGCCACAGGATGGGAGAAAGAAGAATTCCAGAGAGAGGAACCTATTTGTGCTGAGCCATGGGCTAGGGGGAGGAAAGGTGTGGTGCAAGATGGAGACTGTGTGGTTGGAGCATGGTGCATGGGGTAGTTAGAGGAAGACAAGGTGATACAGGAGGCCAGAATGACCATGGAGAGCCTTGGAGGCCATGAGGAGGAGACAGAGTTTATTTCAGGTTCCTTAGGAGGTGGCTGCAAGTGGCTAGGAGCATGGTTTTGTAGTATAACCCCTCTGTGGTTGAAGCATCCTAGAAAGTGCAGATCTCAAGGGTAAGGGCATGAGGCACGGCAGCTAGAGTCCTGGCAGGGCAGAGGAGCCAGCTCCACCACTGTTCACTCTAGTTCTCCCTGCAAGCAGGATCAGGCACTGGACACACACCAAGTATTCAGCACTCCATTAGCTACTGAGGGTGCTAGACAGTCTTATATAAATCCTTGGCCTCAAGGAGTTCCCAGGTTCTGTCCATGAAAGGACAAGGAAACCATTGACCCAGCTCTGGACAGCAGGATATGAATGCTGGCTTCCCAATGGGGTAAATGACACAGGCAAATCCAGCCCTTGTAAAGGTGTCCCTGAGACAAGCTACAGGACACACATAATTGCTTATTGGGAACTCTTAATTAAAACGAATAAGTACAATGCAATAAAATCAATATTAATGAACAATTAAAATGTGTTTGCTCAGAGATAGTGACAGGAAAGAGGAGGCTTGGGAGGAGGGAAGTGTGGCAAAGAAGATGGACTGTTCCTTGGCATGGTTTCCAGGACCCCTCTAGGAATATAGGGGAAAGGAGAGAGAGCTCAGGCCAAGCTTAATATCTTCCTGCGCATCACCCTATCATCCTTTGTCCCAGTGTTGATAGCTTCGCCTTTAGTGAAGACCTCTGTGCGAAGACTAAGGTCTAATCATCAGAACTCAGAAATGCCCTTAAAAGACCTTACCAAAGACCTGCCTGGCAAAAGAACAAGCCCAGACTAAACAAACAAAATACTTTTCTCCTAAATACCAACGTGTGTTAAACTGCCCTCTAGTGGCTCTGCACAGAACATCACAGTCACAGGTCCCAATCACAAGTCTCCTTATCTGCTGCTTTGGATATGGAGTTGAGCCCTTCACACCTCTTTCCTGGCTGATACATCTGAAAGTTGTCAGGTAAAGGAGTAGAAGGCTCGCAGTAGGAGAGAAAGATGCTAACCATGTATCATGCTCCATTCCACATATCTACCTTTCTTCCATTGTGTTCCACATGCTTCCACTCACAGATAGGCTTTTTCTTATCCATATCAGCCTAAGGAAAGCCCGTGTCCTCACTTCCTAGATTTTGCAGTATCTGTGAGGGTTTGTCTGTCCACCCAGGCATCTGTGAGCATCAGGAAGGAGAGCCGAGTTACCTCTCCCTGTTTAAGAACAGAAAGGAAGGGAATCAGAAAAGGTGTCCCACCATTCATGCCTTCAAGAGAGACTCATGTTCAAGAGAGACCCTCAGGGCAGGAGATGGAAACCATGCCTGACTGCTGCTGCTAGCCTACCCACCCCCTGGCTTCCTAGTATACTTCATTGCTTTGGCTTTCTGGGTCTCACCTGACTTGTCAAGGGAGACAATAGTTCTTATAGTATGGTGGACTGAGTAGGTGTTAGCTAAGTTACTGGGTGTAATACATGTTTCAGAGGGTCTAAAGTTTGAATCCTCCTGTTTCCATTGTGAATGGGGCTTTTGAGATTATAAAACATCTGCTTCATAATCTTGTGATTGTGATTAATTATGACAACTTGGATATAGGCTTAATGTAGTGTGTATTAAATTACGATAAAAGTACTTGCCATGAACAGTGCCATCACTATTGATGTTGATATTAATTTTATCAGCTCATTTACTCCTCTCATTGAGACACTTGCATAAGTACTGCTTTTATCTACCACGGAAGGGACACGGTAAGACTCCCAGAGGTCTAGCGCTTACTCAACTAATGAGGCAGGCACTTGCTGCAGGGCTGTCACGCTGTTTTCTGGTGGATATGTCTGAAAGACATGGGTCATGAGGTCAGAGTTACCCGGCAAGTGTTGAGGGGGTGGGTCCACTATGCAAAAAAAGTTAGGCCGGGGTGGGGGGGGTGATAGTGAGAGATGAATTTCTCAAATGAACATGTCAGCTGTTTGGAGTTGTTAGTTGTGATAGAAGAGAATGCAAGCCTGGGCGGCAACACCACATCTCCAGGGCCTGCAAGAGTCAAGAGGGGCTTCGGGGCGGCCAGTGGTGAATCCAGCGGGCCCCAGCAGGAGCCTTCAGGTGCCTGCTTTGGGATCTGAACAGCCTGGGCCACAGCACTCAGTCTCCAGGAAGTGCTGGAGACCTGGTGTGCACCCAGAGGCAGTCTGGGAGCTCACAGCACAGCTTGCTCCTGTGGCAAGGAGCTTAGGTTCCAGAGCTTAGGTTCCAGTCCTGAGGCCTCTGGCGGGAGCACTCAGATCTCTCAGCTTCAGGATCCAGATCAGCCTGGGCGGCAACATGACATCTCCAGGTCCTGCAAGAGGCAAGAGGGGCTTCGGGGCGGCCAGCGGGGAGAAGTCGGTGTGCTCCGGTGAATCCAGCGGGCCCCAGTAGGAGCCTTCAGGTGTCTGCTTCGGGATCTGAACAGCCTGGGCAACAGCACCCTGTCTACAGGCAGTGCAGGAGGTAAGCTGCACACCAGAGGCCACCTGGGAAGGGGCAGCTTGCACTGGTGAGTTCAGCATTGACAAGACCAACTAACACCAGTGAGAACTAGATGTCAAAAGGCAAACATGCAGGAACGTCACTAACAGAAATCAAGGCAATATGGCAACATCTGAACCCAATTCTCCTTTACCAGCATGTCCTGGATACCCCATCACACCAGTAAAACAAGATTTGGATTTAAAATCACTGGTCATGATGCTGGTACAGGAACACATGAAGGACATACTTAAAGAAATTCAGGAGAAAATGGATCAAAAGTTAGAAGCCCTTGCAAGGGAAACACAAAAATCATTGAAAGAAATCCAGGAGAATACAAAAGCCAATAATGAGGAAACGCAAAAAACACTTAAAGAAATACAGGAGAACTTTGGTCAACAGGCTGAGGTCATGAAAGAGGAAACACAAAAATCTCTTAAAGAATTACAGGAAAGCACAAACAAGCAAGTGAAGGACCTAAGCAAAACCATCCAGGATCTAAAATAAGAAGTAGAAACAACTAAGAAAACTCAAAGGGAGACAACTTTGGAGATAGAAAGCCTTGGGAAGAAATCAGGGGACATAGATGCAAATATCAACAACAGAATACAAGAGATAGAAGAAAGAATCTCAGATGCTGAAGATACCATAGAAACCATTGACTCAACAGTTAAAGAAAATGCAAAATGCAAAAAGCTTGTAACCCAAAATATCCAGGAAATCCAGGACACAATGAGAAGACCAAACCTAAGGATTATAGGCATAGATGAGAGTGAAGATTTACAACTTAAAGGGCCAGCAAATATCTTCAATAAAATTATGGAAGAAAACTTCCCTAACCTAAAGAGAGAGATGCCCATGAATATACAAGAAGCCTACAAAACTCCAAACAGACTGGACCAGAACAGAAATACTTCCCGTCACATAATAATCAAAACACCAAATGTACTAAACAAAGAAAGAATATTAAAGGCAGTAAGAGAAAAAGGCCAAGTAACATATAAAGGAAGACCTATGAGAATCACAGCAGACTTTTCACCTGAGACTATGAAGGCTAGAAGGTCCTGGGCAGATCTCATGCAGACTCTAAAGAGAACACAAATGCCAGCCTAAACTACTATATCCAGCAAAACTCTCAATCACCGTAGATGGAGAAACTAAGATATTCCATGACAAAACCAAGTTTACCCAATATCTATTCACAAACCCCAGCCCTACAAAGGATACCAGGAGGAAAACACCAATACAAGGAGGGAAACTTCACCCTGGAAAAAGCAAGATAGTAACCTTTCATCAAACCCAAAAGAAGTTAAGCAATCAAATTTAAAAAATAACGTCAAAAATGACAGGAAGTAGCAATCACTATTCCTTAATATCTCTTAACATCAATGGACTCAATGCCCCAATAAAAAGACATAGACTAACTGACTGGATACGTCAACAGGACCCTACATTTTGCTGCTTACAGGAAACACACTTCAGGGTCAAAGACTAACACTACCTTAGAGTAAAAGGCTGGAAGACAATTTTACAAGCAAATGGTCTCAGGAAACAAGCTGGAGTAGCCATTTTAATATCAAATAAAATTGATTTTCAACCCAAAGTCATCAAAAGAGACTCTGAGGGACACTTCTTGCTGATCAAAGGAAAAATACAACAAGAAAAACTCTCAATCCTGAGCATCTATGCTCCAAATGCAAGGGCACCCTCATTCGTAAAAGAAACTTTATTAAAGCTCAAAGCACACATTGCAACTAACACAATAATTGTGGGTGACTTCAACACTGTACTTTCCTCAATGGACCGATCAGGAAAACAGAAACTAAACAGGGACACAATGAAAGTAATTGAAGCTTTGGACCAATTAGATTTAACAGATATATATAGAACATTCTATCCTAAAGCAAAAGAATATACCTTTTTCTCAGCACCTCATGGTACCTTCTCCAAAATCAACCATATAATTGGTCACAAGAAAGACCTCAACAAATATAAGAAGATCGAACTAATCCCATGCCTCCTATCAGATCACTATGGAGTAAAAGTGGTCTTCAATAGCAACAAAAACAACAGAAAACCCACACACACATGGAAATTGAACAATATTCTACTCAATGATAACTTGGTCAAGGAAGAAATAAAGAAAGAAATTAAAGACTTTTTAGAACACAATGAAAATGAAAACACAACATACCCAAATCTATGGGACACAATGAAAGCAGTGCTAAGAGGAAAACTCATAGCCCTGAGTGCCTCCAAAAAGAAAATGGAGAGAGCATACATTACCAGCTTAATGACACACCTGAAAGCCCTAGAACAAAAAGAAGCTATTTCACCCAGGAGGAGTAGAAGGCAAGAAATCATCAAACTCAGGGCTGAAATCAATCAAGTAGAAACAAAGAGAACCATACAAAAAATCAACAAAACCAGGAGCTGGTTCTTTGAGAAAATCAACAAGATAGATAAACCCTTAGCCAGACTGACCAAAGGGCACAGAGAAAGTATCCAAATTAACAAACTTAGAAATGAAAAGGGAGATATAACAACGGAAACTGAGGAAATCCAAAAAAACCATCAGATCCTACTACAAGAGCCTGTACTCAACACAACTGGAGAATCTGGAGGAAATGGACAATTTCCTTGATAGATACCAAATACCAAAATTAAATCAGGACCAAATAGATCATCTAAACAGTCCCATAACGCCTAAAGAAATAGGAGTCATAGAAAGTCTTCCAACCAAAAAAAGCACAGGACCAGATGGTTTCAGTGCAGAATTCTATCAGACCTTCAAAGAAGAGTTAACACCAATACTCTTCAAACTATTCCACAAAATAGAAACAGAAGGAACACTACCCAATTCCTTCTATGAAGCCACAATTACGCTGATACCAAAACCACACAAAGATCCAACAAAGAAAGAGAACTTCAGACCAATTTCCCTTATGAACATCGATGCAAAAATACTCAATAAAATTCTTGCCAACCGAATCCAAGAACACATCAAAACGATCATCCACCATGATCAAGTAGGCTTTATTCCGGGAATGCAGGTTGGTTCAATATACGGAAATCCATCAATGCAATCCACTACATAAACTCAAAGAAAAAACCACATGGTCATTTCATTGGATGCTGAAAAAGCATTTGACAAAATTCAGCATCCTTTCATGCTTAAAGTCTTGGAAAGAACAGGAATTCAAGGCCCATTACCTAAACATAGTAAAAGCAATATACAGCAAACCGGTAGCCAGCATCAAACTAAATGGAGAGAAACTTGAAGCAATCCCACTAAAATCAGGGACTAGACAGGGCTGCCCCCTTTCTCCTTATCTTTTCAATATTGTACTTGAGGTATTAGCTCGGGCAATTCGACAACATAAGGAGGTCAAAGGGGTACCTCCTTGGAAAGGAAGAAGTCAAATTATCATTATTTGCAGATGACATGATAGTCTACCTAAGTGACCCAAAAAACTCCACTAGAGAACTCCTACAGCTGATAAACAACTTCAACAAAGTGGCAGGTTATAAAATCAAGTCAAGCAAATCAGTGGCCTTCCTATACTCAAAGGATAAGCAGGCTGAGAAAGAAATTAGGGAAATGACCCCCTTCACAATAGCCACAAACAGTATAAAGTATCTTGGGGTGACTCTTACCAAACATGTGAAAGATCTGTATGACAAGAACTTCAAGACTCTGAAGAAGGAAATGGAAGAAGACCTCAAAAAATGGGAAAACCTCCCATGCTTATGGATCGGTAGAATCAATATAGTTAAAATGGCCATTTTGCCAAAAGCAATCTACAGATTCAATGCAATACCCATCAAAATCCCAACTCAATTCTTCACAGAGTTAGAAAGAGCAATTCTCAAAATCATCTGGAATAACAAAAAACCCAGGATAGCTAAAACTATTCTCAGCAACAAAAGAAATTCTGGGGGAATCAGTATCCCTGACCTCAAGCAATACTACAGAGCAATAGTGTTAAAAACTGCATGGTATTGGTACAGTGACAGGCAGGAGGATCAATGGAACAGGATTGAAGATCCAGAAATGAACCCACACACCTATGGCCACTTGATCCTCGACAAAGAGGCTGAAAACATCCAATGGAAAAAAGATAGCCTTTTCAACAAATGGTGCTGGTTCAACTGGAGGTCAGCATGCAGAAGAATGCGAATTGATCCATCCTTGTCTCCTTGTACTAAGCTCAAATCCAAATGGATCAAGGACCTCCACATAAAGCCAGACACTCTGAAGCTAATAGAAAAGAAACTGGGGAAGACCCTTTAGGACATCGGTACAGGGAGAAAATTTCTGAACAGAACACCAATAGCATATGCTCTAAGAGCAAGAATTGACAAATGGGACCTCATAAAATTACAAAGTTTCTGTAAGGCAAAGGACACCATCAAGAGGACAAATCGGCAACCAACCAATTGGGAAAAGATCTTCACCAATCCTACATTAGATAGAGGGCTAATACCGAATATATATAAAGAACTCAAGAAGTTAGACTCCAGAAAACCAAACAATCCTATTAAAAAATGGGGTACAGAGTTAAACAAAGAGTTCTCACCTGAAGAACTTCGGATGGCGGAGAAGCATCTTAAAAAATGCTCAACTTCACTAGTCATTAGGGAAATGCAAATCAAAACAACCCTGAGATTTCACCTTACACCAGTCAGAATGGCTAAGATTTAAAATTCAGGAGACAGCAGGTGTTGGAGAGGGTGTGGAGAAAGAGGAACACTCCTCCACTGCTGGTGGGGTTGCAAATTGGTACAACCACTCTGGAAATCAGTCTGGCGGTTCCTCCGAAAATTGGGCACCTTACTTCCAGAAGATCCTGCTATACCACTCCTGGGCATATACCCAGAGGATTCCCCACCATGTAATAAGGATACATGCTCTACTATGTTCATAGCAGCCCTATTTACAATTGCCAGAAGCTGGAAAGAACCCAGGTATCTCTCAACAGAAGAGTGGATGCAAAAAATGTGGTATATCTACACAATTCAGCCATTAGAAACAATGAATTCATGAAATTCTTAGGCAAATGGATGGAGCTAGAGAACATCATACTAAGTGAGGTAACCCAGACTCAAACGGTGAATCATGGTATGCACTCACTAATAAGTGGATATTAACCTAGAAAACTGGAATACCCAAAACATAATCCACACATGAAATGAGGTACAAGAAGAAAGGAGGAGAGGCCCCTTGTTCTGGAAAGACTCAGTGAAGCAGTATTCGGCAAAACCAGAATGGGGAAGTGGGAGGGGGTGGATGGGAGGACAGGGGGAGAGAAGGGGGCTTACGGGACTTTCGGGGAGTGGGGGGCTAGAAAAGGGGAAATCATTTGAAATGTAAATAAAAAAATATATCGAATAAAAAAAAAAAAGAACGCAGTGAGGACCAATAGTGGAGACAGTCAGGTAATGAAGTAGAAGGCTACAATTGGAGAGTAAAAAATGCTAAATTATATATATATGTTTAAAAATCAATCAATTCACACAACATGAAACTTATTCTTTCAATTTATGCAAATGATTCCTTCTTACTTTATTAGCACAATTTCACAAACATTGTTCCTGTTTAATATGCATTTTTTCTTTTTTTATTCGATATATTTTTTATTTACATTTCAAATGATTTCCCTTTTTCTGGCTTCCCACTCCCTGAAAGTCACATAAGCTCTCTTCCCTCCCCCTGTTCCCCCATCTACCCCTTCCCACTTCCCTGTTCTGGTATTCCCCTATACTGCTGCACTGAATCTTTCCAGGACAAGGGGCCACCCCTCTGTTCTTCTTGGACATCATTTAATATGTGGATTATGTCTTGGGTATTCAAAGTTTCTAGGCTAATATCCGTTTATCAGTGAGTGCATACCATGATTGGCGTTTTGAGACTGGGTTACCTCACTTAGTATGATGTTCTCCCTCTCCATCCATTTGTCTAAGAATTTCATGAATTCATTGTTTCTAATGGCTGAATAGTACTCCATTGTATATATATATATATATATACCAAAATTTTGTATCCATTCCTCTGTTGAGGGACACCTGGGTTCTTTCCAGCTTCTGGCTACTACAAATAGGGCTGCTATGAACATAGTGGAGCATGTGTCCTTATTGCATGCCAGGGAATCCTCTGGGTATATGCCCAGGAGTGGTATAGCAGGGTCCTCCGGAAGTGTCATGCCCAGATTTCTAAGGAACTGCCAGACTGATTCCCAAAGTGGTTGCACCATCTTGCAATCCCACCAGCAGTGGAGGAGTGTTTCTCTTTCTTCATATCCTTGCCAACACCTGCTGTCTCCTGATTTTTTGACCTTAGCCATTCTGACCGGTATGAGGTGAAATCTTAAGGTTGTTTTGATTTGTATTTCCCTAATAATTAACGATGTTGAACATTTCTTAAGGTGCTTCTCAGCCCTCCGAAGTTCTTCATGTGAAAATTTTTTGTTTAGATCTGTACCCCACTTTTTAATAGGGTTATTTGGTTCTCTGGGGTCTACCTTCTTGAGTTCTTTGTATATATTAGATATTAGCCCTCTGTCGGATTTAGGGTTGGTAAAGACCCTTTCCCTATCTGTTGGTTGACATTTTGTCCTTTTGATGGTGTCCTTTGCCTTACAGAAACTTTTTAGTTTTATGAGGTCCTATTTGTCAATTCTTGATCTTAGGGCATAAGCCATTGGTATTCTGTTCAGGACCTTTTCCCCTGTGCCCATGTCCTCAAGGGTCTTCCCCAGTTTCTTTTCTATTAGTTTCAGTGTGTCAGGTTTTATGTGGAGGTCCTTGATCCACTTGGAGTTGAGCTTGGTACAAGGAGTTAAGAATGGATCAGTTCGCATTCTTCTGCAAGCTGACCTCCAATTTAACCAGCACCATTTGTTGAAAAGACTATCTTTTTTTCCACTGGATGATTTTGGCTCCTTTGTTGAAGATCAAGTGACCATAGGTGTGTGGGTTCATTTCTGGGTCTTCAATCCTATTCCATTGATCTGCTTGCCTGACATTGTACCAATACCATGCAGTTTTTATCACTATTGCTCTGTAGTAATGTTTGAGGTCTGGGATACTGATTACCCCAGAAGTTCTTTTACTGTTAAGAATAGTTTTAGGTATCCTGGGTTTTTTGTTATTCCAGATGAATTTGAGAATTGCTTTTTCTAGTTCTATGAAGAACTGAGTTGTGATTTTGATGGGGATTGCGTTGAATCTGTAGATTGCTTTAGGCAACATGGCCATTTTAACTATATTAATTTTGCCAATCCAACGAGCATGGAAGATTTTTCCATTTTCTGAGGTCTTCTTTGATTTCTTTCTTCAGATATCTGAAGTTCTTGTCATATAAGTCTTTCACTTGTTTGGTTAGAGTCACCCCAAGATACTTTATGCTGTTTGTGGCTATTGTGAAGGGTGTCATTTCCCTAATTTCTTTCTCAGTCTGCTTATTTGTTGAGTATAGAAATGCTACTGATTTGCTTGAGTTGATTTTGTAACCAGCCACTTTGCTGAAGTTGTTTATCAGCTGTAGGAGTTCTCTGGTAGAGTTTTTTGGGTCACTTAAGTATACTATTATATCATCTGCAAATAGTGATAATTTTACTTCTTTCTTTCCAATTTGTATCCCTTTGACCTCCTTATGTTGTCTAATTGCTCTAGCTAGGACTTCAAGAACTATATTGAAAAGATATGGAGAGAGGGAGCAGCCTTGTCTAGTCCCTGATTTTAATGGGATTGCTTCAAGTTTCTTTCCATTTAGTTTGATGTTGTCTACCGGTTTGCTGTATATTGCTTTTACTATGTTTAGATATGGGCCTTGAATTCCTGTTCTTTCCAAGACTTTTAGCATGAAAGGATACTGAATTTTGTCAAATGCTTTTTCAGCATCTAATGAAATGATCATGTGGTTTTTTTCTTTGAGTGTGTTTATATAGTGGATAGCATTGATGGATTTCTGTATATTGAACCATCTCTGCATCCCTGGGATGAAGTCTACTTGGTCATGGTCGGTGATCGTTTTGATGTGTTCTTGGATTTGGTGGGCAAGAATTTTATTGAGTATTTTTGCATCGATATTCATAAGGGAAATTGGCCTGAAATTCTCTTTCTTTGTTAGATCTTTGTGTGGTTTTGGTATCAGCGTAATTGTGGCTTCGTAGAAGGAGTTGGATAGTGTTCCTTCTGTTTCTATTTGGTGGAATAGTTTGAAGAGTATTGGTGTTAAGTCTTCTTTGAAGGTCTGATAGAATTCTGCACTAAAACCATCTGGTCCTGAGCTTTTTTTGGTCGGTAGGCTTTCTATGACCCCTTCTATTTCTTTAGGGTTTATGGGTCTGTTTAGATGATCTATTTGATCCTGATTTAATTTTTGTATTTGGTATCTGTCTAAGAAATTGTCCATTTCCTCCAGATTCTCCAGTTGTGTTGAGTACAGGCTTTTGTAGTAGGATCTGTTGATTTTTTGAATTTCCTCAGTTTCTGTTGTTATATCTCCCTTTCCATTTCTAATTTTGTTAATTTGGATACTGTTTTCTGCCCTTTGGTTAGTCTGGCTAAGGGTTTATCTATCTTATTGATTTTTTTTCAAAGAACTAGCTCCTAGTTTTGCTGATTCTTTGTATGGTTCTCTTAGTTTCCACTTGATTGATTTCAGCCATGAGTTTGATGATTTCCTGTATTCTTCTCCTCTTGGGTGAATTAGCTTTTTGTTCCAGGGCTTTCAGTTGTTCTGTTAAGCTTCTAGTGTATGCTCTCTCCAATTTCTTTGTAGAGGCACTCAAAGCTATGAGTTTTCCCCTTAGCACTGCTTTCATTGTGTCCCATAGATTTGGGTATGTTGTGCCTTCATTTTTGTTAAATTCTAAAAAATCTTTGATTTCTTTCTTTATTTCTTCCTTGACCAAGGTATCATTGAGTAGAGTATTGTTCAGTTTCCACGTGTATGTGGGCTTTCTGTTGTTTTTATTGTTATTAAAGACCGCTTTTACTCCATAGTGATATGGTAGGAGGCATGGGATTATTTCAATCTTCTTATATTTGTTGAGGTCTGTCTTGTGATCTGATCGATTTTGGATAAGGTACCATGAGGTGCTAAGAAAAAGGTATATTCTTTTGCCTTGGGATGAAAAGTTCTATGTATATCTGTTAAATCCAATTGGTGCAAAGCTTCAATTAGTTTCACTGTCTCCCTGTTTTTTCTGTTTTCCTGATGGATCCATTGATGAGAGTTGAGTGTTGAAGTCACCCACGATTTTTGTGGTAGGTGCAATGTGTGCTTTGAACTTTAGTAAAGCTTCTTTTATGAATGGGGGCGCCCTTACATTTGGAGCATAGATGTTCAGGATTGAGAGTTCTTCTTGTTGGATTTTTCCTTTGAGCAGCAAGAAGTGTCTCTTCTATGTCTCTTTTGATGATATTAGGTTGAAAGTCAATTTTATCTGATATTAAAATGGCAACTCCGGTTTGTTTCCTGAGACCATTTGCTTATAGAATTGTCTTCCAGCCTTTTACTCTGAGGTAGTTTTTGTCTTTGACACTGAGGTGTGTTTCCTGTATGCAGCAAAATGTAGGGTCCTATTTACGTATCTAGTCTGTTAGTCTATGTCTTTTTATTGGGTAATTGAGTCCATTGATGTTAAAAGATATTAAGGAGTAGTGGTTATTGCTTCATATCATTTTTGATGGTAATTTTATACTTGTGTGGTTATCTTCTTTTGGGTTTGATCAAAGAAGTATAATATCCTGCTTTTTCCAGGGTATAGTTTCCCTCATTGTAATGGTGTTTTCCCCCTATTATCCCTTGTAAGGCTGGGTTTGTGGGTATTGGGAAACATATTGTGTAAATTTGGTTTTGTCATGGAATATCTTGTTTTCTCCATCTATAGTGATTGAGAGTTTCGCTGGGTATAGTAGTCTTGGCTGGCATTTGTGTTCTCTTAGAATCTGCATAAGCTCTGCCCAGGATCTTCTAGCTTTCATGGTCTCTGGTGAGAAGTCTGGTGTAATTCTGATAGGTCTTCCTTTATATGTTACTTGCCCTTTTTCTCTTACTGCCCTAAGTATTCTTTCTTTGTACATTTGGGGTTTTGATTATTATGTGACAGGAGGTATTTCTGTTCTGGTCCAGTCTGTTTGGAGTTCTGTAGGCTTCTTGTATATTCATGGGCATCTCTCTCTTTAGATTAGGGAAGTTTTCTTCCATAATTTTGTTGAAGATATTTGCTGGCCTTTTAAGCTGTAAATCTTCACTCTCATCAATTCCTATAATCCTTAGGTTTGGCTTTCTCACTGTTTCCTGGATTTCCTGGATGTTTTGGGTTACAAGCTTTTTCATTTTTCATTTTCTTTGGCTGTCGAGTCCATGGTTTCTATGGTATCTCCAGCATCTGAGATTCTTTCTTCTATCTCTTGTATTCTGTTGTTGATATTTGCATCTATGGCTCCTGATTTCTTCCCAAGGTTTTCTATCTCCAGAGTTGTCTCCCTTTGTGATTTCTTAGTTGTTTCTACTTTTGTTTTTAGATCCTGGATGTTTTTGCTCAGTTCCTTCACTTGCTTGTTTGTGTTTTCCTTTAATTCTTTTAGAGATTTTTGTGTTTCCTCTTTCATGACTTCTGCCTGTTGATCAAAGTTCTCCTGTATTTCTTTAAGTGATTTTTGCATTTCCCCCTTATTGGCTCCTAACTTATGACCCATATTCTCCTGAATTTCTTTAAGTGCTTTTTGTGTTCCCCTTGTAAGGGCTTCTAGCTTTTGATAATTTTTCTCCTGAATTTCTTTAAGAGATTTATTTATGTCCTTCATGTGTTCCTCTAACAGCATCCTGATCAGTGATTTTAAATCCAAATCTTGTTTTTCTGGTGTGTTGGGGTATCCAGGACTAGCTGCTGTTGGAGAATTGGGTTCAGATCCTGCCATAATGCCTTGGTTTCTGTTAGTAATGTTCCTATGTTTGCCTTTAGCCATCTGGTTCTCACTGGTGTTAGATGGTCTTATTGTCACTGGCTGGTGCTTCAACTTCCTGTGGACCTTTAAGTTTATTTGCAGGACAGTGGATGACTGGGTTTCCTCTGGCACAGACTGCTGATATGCTGCCTTCCTCTTTTGTACCTTTGGAGCCCTGCTGAGTCTTGCCTCAAGCAATGTTATACTTGGGTTGTCTCAGTCAACCAGGTGTTCCCTGACTGCTCTGTCATGGAGTGGAGAGTCACTCCCTCTGCTGCTCTCCAAGTAGGACACAGAGCCCCCGGACAGGTCTGCTGGCAGAGGACCCGCCTATGTGCTCAGGTCCTTTACACCCCCAGGGATCTTAAGCTGGGGATAATTCAGTACCTAGTGATGCTTTTCTGCCCTGGCAGGCAGCAAAGATGGCCGTGGGGAGTCATTCTCTCTTCTGCTATCTACGTAGAACACAGGCCCCATGACCAGCTGGCTGGCAGATGAACCGCCTGTGTGCTGCATTTTTTTTTCAAAATGAAAAACTATCACTCACTAGTTACTCTCTATCCTCCCACTTTTTGGCAAATCAGACACTCAATAATCTTTTAATGGTGCCCTTAGCAGGAAAGTATAAATCTCTGTTCTGGGTTCTAGTGGTTAGGGGCCCCTTACAAGGGAGTTTGGAAACAGAATGCAAACAGATGCATGCTAGTCTTCAAAGAGTCTGTAAGTAGAGTAGGGAAATCAGGGAAAGAACTTCAGAGGATGAGGGTTGCTATGGAAACGGAGGTCAAAGTGCTATGGAAACCTGAGGGAACAGAGTAGGCAAAATTGAAATCATACCTTTTTATTCTTCTCTGTTTGACATTGTTTTAGACTTTACAAAAAGTTGCAAAACTAATTCAGGGAATTCCTGCATATTTGCATGGCTTCAGTGCTGGAACCCTGACTGGGGTGATGGGGGGATTGAGGTGCTCACAGACACACAGACACACAGATACACAGATACACAGCCACAGAGAGACTGGAATAAGGAGTCTGGGCTCTATGATGGAGAAGCCACAGTACCCTGGAGGCACAGTGTATTTATTATGCACAGTTGAACTGGAAGGCAGGTTTATTGCAAAGAGACAGGATTTACAGTATACACGGAACAGGCGGGCTCGGCTGATCTCAGGAGGCACATTCTCCGTAGGAGAGAAGTCTTAGGGAGAGGGGAAAGCTATGTCAGACATTTTCTGCACCCACTATCTGCATATAGACCACAGGAGGCCTCATCTGAGCCTCAGCTAGGAAAGGCTTTGCCACCCTCATGGGTCTGAAGACTTGGGGTCTTTGCCTGTGTTTATGTTAACAATACACATCCATCTGGGCTTCAGTTCCTCACGCCAGGGGACTACTGATCACCTTCTGCGATGGCCTCCTGGATTGCTGTCTCACATCACCTCACTTTCCTCTTTCCCATGTGGCATGCTTGCTTTCTGACCCAGTTGAGAATGAATTACAGAAACGATGCTCCCTTCTTCCTAATTACTTTATTATGTGTTTCCTAAAATCAAAGGCATTCTTTTACATAAATCTCAGCATGAAAGTTGAAACTGGAGAATTTACATTGAGATGAAATAACTATTGTCTTCCCCAGACTGCCCACAAGAGCAGCCTCTATAGCAGACTGGAACCTTAGCTCACACCCTGCCTCTGTTACCACATCGCCAGCCTTCATTAATCTGTGACACCTCCCAAGGCTTCCTTTCTTTCTTTTTCTTTTTTTAAAGCCAAGGACAGTTTTGAAAATGGAAGGCAATTATTTTGTAGATTTTTCTCAGTTTGCCTGACATTTCCTTTTGGGCTCAGTGTTCTTGACAGAAAGACCACAGAAGTGATGTTTTTTCTTTTCCATGCAATCGGGAGGGTAACATTGGTCAGATGAGTACACCATTTCCTGCCAAGACTATCCACTCCAAAGTTACCACTCTGGTGACATAATTAAAAACTCATGTAATAATCATACTACTTGCCAATTTGCCTCACTAATTTTAGCATTTATTGATGAGTTTCATTTATGGATTCTGACTCTTGAAAGCTAGCATTTCAGGTTATTTACTGTATTTTCTTGACTTGAAATTAACTTTCAGAGAAAGAAATTTCCGTGACTATTTCCTGATGGCTAAGAAAATCTGCATCTTCTTGTTCTACTGGAAAATTAAGATGTGGAGAGTGGGAGTTTGTAGGCGGTGGGTTAATCATCACAAGGTCATGAAAATGCTCGTGTTTATGGTAAACATGGAGGACGGTTAAATGAAGGAACACAGTTCTGTAAACATTCAAATGCACGTAGGCTCTGAAGCAAGCACTCCTTATCCCAAGGTCACAGGTCAATGACTCCCGGAGTCATTAAAAAAGAGTTATTGGAAAAAATATTTCTCGGTAAACAGGTAGAAAGATAAAGGTGACTGAAAGCTCACCTGCAGAAAAAGTACAAATAGGACATATGTATACAAATATGTAGATTGTACAAGGTGGGAAAACATCATGTCATTTCCACACATACATGGAATGCCAATTTGATTATATTCACACCATCATCTCTTTCACTTTTTCCATTCATTTTCACCTCCCACATCTATGACACACTCTATTTATCTTCATATAATGAACTTACAACTCATATTTGGCATAGAAATATTACGTTTGTTAACTTTCTTCTTTATCTTTTTCTAAATAAATGATAAGATTAATGCAGCTTTTTAGACTTTCCAAATAATTAGGTTAACTGTGTTTTTAAGATCCCCAAGAGCACTGTTTAGGGTTTCTAGATGAACAACTTTGGTTGTAGCCAAATATTATGCATAAGGACTTAGGAAAACCCACTCTCAGAGATAGTATTGTATGTAAATTGAGTGGCTGAATGAATGAAGCATAGAGCAGAAGTTGGTTTTGTTAAACATTTTCAAAGGACCCCGATATCATCATTGTAAGAGTTCTGTGTGTCTGTCCACCAATCTTAAAAAGCAGTCGTGTTGTGGTGTGTGGCTGATAGGCTCGGGTCCCAGTGGCACCTTCAGAAGGCAAAGGATGAACAGCTGGGCCTCTTCAGCTTGCAGGGGCAGCCAGCCAGCATGGAGAGGACCATTTCTTCTCACTGTCAAGCCCGAGACTGGTCGAGTCGAAGCACTGCTAGACAACGGGCACAGGTGGAATCTTTCTTCCCATGGCTTTTCTTGGCTTTGTTCTACAGGGTGACCCTTCTAAATGCTGGGTGTACTTGGTTCCTGGGCTTCCATAACAGATGGCTGTGAACCGAGTGGCTTAGATCACAGTTTTGAAGTCAAGAAATCCTTAATCAAGGTAGTTTCAGCCCAATATGTCCTCTGGAGAGCCCCTATTTCCCCCGTGCTTTTGCCTCTGCATCGCCTTTCAGTAACATTGGGCTTTTCTGGGTTTATACGTCTTTTCATCCTACAAACCCCTTTGTCTTCTCCTCTGTGCATCCTCTTCTGTTCTAAAAAATGACACTAGCCATTATCAGATTTAGGACTATAAAGTTCAGTTTGTATACTCTGGATTGTATAAAGGTATGAGAGAGATTCCTATTTTAAGTTAATTTAAAATTCCATGTTATCCATTATCCTACATAATACTGTTTTTCTTTTTTTTTTTTTTTCCTGCGAGGGAAGCTAATTTTTGGAGTGGCCTTCACTTGCCGATGCTTCCTGATTTTTTTTAAAGACACAGATCAGATATAACCACCTCTACACCACTCATACTTGAAGCTAAGAAAAATATTTTTAAAAATCTTAGTGTCGTATTTATATACCTACCTCAATTTTTTTATTACAAGTTGTCTTAATGTCTCCTTTGCTGACTTCTCTCAACAGTGAGCTTCCTTCTGTAACAGCTTTCATGCATTCATTTGACTACCCCAGTGCCTAGCTCAGTGTCTGCCACTTAGTAACTGTACACGATATTTGCTAAGTTCAATTTATTTCATATCATATAAAGTGTGATATAACCATATATAAAAATGGCAGAAATGAAACAGATTTCTCCCCTGGTCTCTGGCTCCCATGCCCCTTGGCAAACATGATCTTAAATTTCTTGCTGATAGAACATGTTTGTAAATGGGACTATGTTTGCTCTCTGACCTTTTTGGACATCGTTAAGATTTCAGAGTGTTTTCTTTCTGAATCACTAGGTACAAAGTAGGCAAACAGAGGAAGCCACACTCTCAGTGGGAAGCCACCCATCACAGAGCCCCAGGAGCTTCAGGCTCAAAGAGCTTGTCCTGTCTCTCCCAACTGCACTTTGTCTTAAATGGATTCAGACTGTCATAAGTTTTGAAGATGGAAAGCTCACTTATTTGTCTACTTTTCTCCTCTCCTTCTCCAATGAGTCTCCAAGGCCCATGTATTTCTTTTCAGAAATGCCTCCCAACTATTTCTTCTCTTATCTGTCATCTAGACCAGGCCTTTGGGATGTCTTCTAATGGGTCCTTTTTTTTTAAAAAAAAAATAAAAGATTTATTTATCTATTTTATATATGTGAGTACACAGTCGCTGTCTTCAGACACACCGGAAGAGGGCATTGGATCCCATTACAGATGGTTGTGAGCCACCATGTGGTTGCTGGGAATTGAACTCAGGACCTTCAGAAGAGCAGTCAGTGCTCTTAACTGCTGAACCATCTCTCCAATGAGGGTCCTTTCTGGTTAAATTGAAATGCACGCATGAGATTAGTAAAGCACACCACTGGTATGCCTGCGCCTGTGCCTGTGAGGATGCTCCCAAAGAGGTTGAATCTTAGGGAAAGATCCTCTCTGGATGCAAGTAAAGGCATCTCTATGGCTGGGGATCTGGTAAAATAAAACTAGGAAAAAGAAATAGAGATCCAGTTATTATGTAGTCAGTCTTTCTGCATCCTGGCTTCTGTGCTGTGAGCTGTTTTCTTCTGGTACACCCAGCCTGACACAATGGGCGGAAAGTCCTGGAACTTTGAACCTGGACAAATGATTCCATGCTAAAGTTGTATATATATTTTCTCTGAGTTGAAACATTCACTGCTGGAAGAAGAGGGAGCACAGAAGATCCAAGAGGGTGGTAAGACTTGGAAGGCTCAGGGAACAGAACTCACATGGCTCAGAAAGTTGAAAGAGTCCTGAGGACCCTCCTTAAAGTTACAAACAGTAAATGATTATTGGGGAGAAGAGATTCTCCAACTTTTGGAGCAGTCTGTAACTTGTTCAGAGTCATCAGCCATGCTGGGGTGGGCTTCTCAGGGTTTCCACTGCTTTTGAGTAATTTATGTTCCTCTACATAACCCCTCACCTATAATCCTATTACTAATGCCAAGTAGCTTGCTTGCTGAAGTCATGTTGTTGGTCTGTGGTTGAATCCTCTATAAGGTGAATTGACATTTATTGATTTTTCCCCCCAGGAAAAGTCCCACCATCTTTTTTTCTCAGCTATTTTGTCGGTGATGAAAAACTGACTACCAGGAAATTGGTGTTGAGAAGATGATCCTTGATATGATTGGGTCTGATGCTGTTCTTTGGAACTGGTTTGTGGAAAGGAACTTACAAAAGCTTTGGGGTACAGATCAAAGGAGCACTAGTATGCTATAAGCAGACAATGATGATAATTCTGGAGTGATATCAGGGAACAAGAATACCAGTATGAATGAGGGCAGTAAAGATAGTGTTCATGAGGTTTCTTATGGAATAGGACTCTATTAGGCATTAGAGTAGAATCCATTTCTAATATACCATGGCAAAGAACTTGTGGATATACTATCAAGGCCATAAGAGTCTGTGGAAATGTGGATAAAAGTGGGTGGAAGACTGAACTGGTGGAGATTTCAAGGCATTGGAACATTTAGGCTACAGCATGGATACAGTTGGAAGTTTTTAGCCAATGAGAAACAGGAGGAGTAAGAAAAGCAGAAAGATTGGCCGGGCAGTGGTGGCACATGCCTGTAATCCCAGCACTTGGGAGGCAGAGGCAGGCGAATCTCTGAGTTCGAGGCCAGCCTGGTCTACAGAGTGAGTTCCAGGACATCCAGGGCTACACAGAGAAACCCTGTCTCAAAAAACAACAACAACAACAACAACACAAAACAAAACAAAACAAAAAACAAACAAAAAAGAAAGAAAGATTAAAAAAATGTCAGCGTGTTCTGAGAAAGCTATGTAGAGTTAGTACTAGTGAAATCATGGAGAGATTACAAAATATTACTGTAAAGAAGCCATGTGTTTCATATCAGGACAATAAGAAAATAGCCTCGAAAGTATTCAAGTAATTGACAAGACCTCATATATTACAGGGCCTGAATAGAGAGTCTGAAAGGGTAAACTGTTTTGACTTTGCTGTGGTCATTCAGAGCTGTGGAGGTTGTTACCTCAGATTTGTTTCATTGTGTTCAGTGGCCAGGCAACACAGAAGCCTTTGCAGATACGGTACGAGTGGGATCAGTTTCTGCTCAAACCCTGATGTCATCCACATGATGCTTAGTTTGTAGTCACGTATAATTTAAGAGTCATGAGATCATGGAAGCTTCCATTATGTTTCAAAGGAAGGTCAGCATGGCCAGGCAATATACAGTAAGATCAGGAAGGAACTTCTAAGCAGCACCTGAGAGAAGTATGAGACGCTGTGAGGGTGATACTGAAGATGCAATGGAGATTTCAGAAATTCAATGATGTTGAGAACAAGAAAGAAATATCTTCAAAAGAGCCTTAGACATTGAGCAGTCATCCCAAGAGAAGTGATGTGAGCTATGACTATCAAGGATGTTACACTAGGGATGCTCAAAATTCTTGGTAGCTTATCTTATGCTATCATATGCCTTAGATAACAGGCATGAACCGGTAGGGTTCACCATTCACCCTCCTGGTCTTGCTTTGGCACTGTCTGTCCTTGCCGTGCTCTATTCCTCTGATTTAGAATGGGAATTAATCCCCTGTGCCTCTATGTGTCAGTAGTGTTAACTTAATAAAAGAAATTGTAGGACTTAAAAGCTAAGAGCTTGCTTTGTGTCTCAGAGCATACTTTAAACTTGAACTTTTGAACAGCATTGGGACTGTTAAGCCTTTGGGGACTCATGGAAAAAGGGTAATTGCATTTTGCTTTATTAGATGGACACGAGCCTTTAAGAGTCATGGCAGAAACTTTATGATTTTAGTTGATGTGTCTGGGTATCAAGTTGACAAGAGCTGGACTGGTAATAGTTAAGCTTGTCAACTTGATTAGCTTGTCAAGTGCTTAGGAATCTAGTAAAACACATCTCTGTATATGTCAAATACTTTCAACAGTGTTAAACTAAATGGAGACAACTTTTCCTGAGTGTCAGTCACACCATTTCCTAGGTTGCAAGCCTGTGTGGAAGAAAAATGGGGAAAGAAAAGAATCAAGCCGGATGACACAGAGTTCTGTGTGTTGTGACAATGTGAGCTGTTCTGGTCTACTGTACCCTTCTGGCCATGATGGACTGAAACTTCAGAGTGTGTGAGCCACACCAACCTTTCTTCTTTTGTTATTTTTCTAGTGATTCTGTCACAATAGCTAAAGGCCAACACACAGTTCAATCTCTCTCAAGTCTTCTTTGCTCCAGCTAGGTCGTTCTTTTATATATATATAAAAGTATCAGTTCTTGGAGAGTTTTACATAGTGTATTTTGATCTTTTCCCTCTCCCAAAACTCTTTGCAGATCCACCCCTTTGCTACTCACCCACATTTGTGTCCGTAACATTTCAGACCAACTTGTGCTGCTCAAATATTCTTGGATACATGGTCTTCCATTGGAGTGCTGTTGACTTAGCCAGTGGTACACATTTAGAAAAAATGATCTCTTTCTCTCCCAGCATCTTTGCCAATAGCTCTTTAGCTAGGTTTGGAGTTTTGTGCTCAAGTTACATATCTATGGGATTTAGACTGTCTTGAGGATATACAGGTTTTCCGCATGCTATTTCTACTGCTGTGAGTTGATCTGTACAGATATGCCTTAATTAGGGTTTTACTGCTGTAAATAGACATCATGACCAAGGCAACTCTTATAAGGAAAACATTTAATTGGGGCTGGCTTATAAGTTCAGAGGTTCAGTCCATTATGATCAAGGTGGAAGCAGGGCAGTGCCCAGCCAGGCATGGCACCAGGAGGAGCTGAGAGTTCTACATCTTGTTCTGAAGGCAAACAGGAAAAGACTGCAATCCTCAGGCAGCTAGGAGGAAGCTCTCAAAGCCCATCCCCACAGAGATACACTTCCTCCAACAAAGCCATACCTACTCCAACAAGCTGTATCTCCAAAAGTGCCACTCCCTGGGCCATGCATATTCAAACCACCACAGATACCCTACTCTTGTTTACAAGTTGTTTCTTGTAGTCATCGACCACCTTTTGTTCTCACACTCTTTCTGGTTCCCCTTCCATAAGGATCCCTGATCCTTTCGAAGAGGGGATCTGATATATATGCTACCTTTAAGGTTGAGGTTTTTTTTTTAGTCTCTTATTCTCTGCATATTGGCAAGTTGTGTGTCTCTGTGTTATCTACCATCTACTGCAAACAGAAACTTACCAGTTCACGGTTGAGAGACGCATTGAGCTATAAAGTATGATAAGTCATTAGGAGTTATTTAAAATCTATGTCAACTTAGCCCCATAATAGTAGTAGATTCTTATCTAGAGCCTGTGGTCTGTTTAGCCATAGATTCTTGACCCAATAGGTGCCAGATATGGGTCTTATTTTGTGAGTCAGGCCTTAACAATCAGAAAATGATTGGTTAATGCCGTGTTTGTACCACTATTGCAGCAGTGAACATTTTTGCCAGGACAATAGTTATTATAGCTGGAAGAGTTCACAGGTGGGTATGACTGATGATTGCTTTCTTATTTTCAATAACTTAATTTTAAAAATTCACTTTACAACCCTTACAGCCCCCACCCTCGCTGATCTCTCCCCTTCTCCTCAGAGATGGGGGAAGCCCCGCTTGTGTACCACACACCCTGGGTCATCTAGTCCCAGCAGGTGTAGGCATATCCTCTCCTTCTAGGCTGACCAGACTGTCCAGGTAGGGGAAGTTGGATCTAATGTTCGGCATCAGAGACCAAGACAGCTCTCCATTCTATCCGCATGAAGACTAAGCTGTACATTTGCTACAAATGTATAGGAGGGTCTAGTTCCAGCCACTGCATCCTCCCTGGTTGGCAGTGCAGTCTCTGTGTGCCCCCATGGTACCAGATTAGTTGGCACTATGTATCTTTTTGTGGTGTCCTTGACTCCTCTGACTTGCTTACTTCTATCCCCTCTTCTTCCACAAGACTCCTTGAGCTCTGTCTGCTGCCTGATGAAGCCTCAGGAGACAGTTATGCTACGTTCCTGTCTGCAAGCACAGCAAGCTATCATTAATAGTGTCAGGGCTTAGCTCTCTCACATGGGTCAAGTCTCAAATTGGGGCAGTCATTGGTTGGCTGTTCCCTCCATCTCTGTTCCATCTTTATCCCTGAACATCTCATAGGCAAGACCAATTTGGGGATGAAGGTTTTATGGGTGTATTGATGTCTCCCTCCATTCTCTGGAAGTCCTGCCTGGCTTTAAGAAGTGGCCACTTGGAGAAGCATCTTAAAAAATGCTCAACTTCATTAGTCATTAGGGAAATGCAAATCAAAACAACCCTGAGATTTCACCTTACACCAGCCAGAATGGCTAAGATTAAAAGTTCAGGAGACAGCAGGTGTTGGAGAGGGTGTGGAGAAAGAGGAACACTCCTCCACTGCTGGTGGGGTTGCAAATTGGTACAACCACTCTGGAAATCAGTCTGGCAGTTCCTCCGAAAACTGGGCACCTCACTTCCAGAAGATCCTGCTCTACCACTCCTGGGCATATACCCAGAGGATTCCCCACCATGTATCCATGTAATAAGGATACATGCTCTACTATGTTCATAGCAGCCCTATTTATAATTACCGGAAAGAACCCAGGTATCCCTCAACAGAAGAGTGGATGCAAAAAATGTGGTATATCTACACAATGGAGTACTATTCAGCCATTAGAAACAATGAATTCATGAAATTCTTAGACAAATGGATGGAGCTAGAGAACATCATACTAAGTAAGGTAACCCAGACTCAAAAGGTGAATCATGGTATGCACTCACTAATAAGTGGATATTAACCTAGAAAACTGGAATACCCAAAACATAATCCACACATCAAATGAGGTACAAGAAGAAAGGAAGAGTGGCCCCCTGTTCTGGAAAGACTCAGTGAAGCAGTATTCGGCAAAACCAGAACGGGCAAGTGGGAAGGGGTGGGTGGGAGGACAGGGGGGGAGAAGGGGGCTTGCGGGACTTTCGGGGAGTGGGCGGTTAGGAAAGGGGAAATCATTTGAAATGTAAATAAAAAATATATCGAATAAAAAAAAAAGAAGTGGCCACTTCACTTTCTATATCATCCTCTGGTAGGAATCTGAGCTAGAGTCACCCCTATAGCCTCCCCATATCCTCCCACAGGCTCCTATCCCAGGCCTCCAGCTAGTCCCAGAGTTGTCTTCCAGACCTCTCCCACCACCTTTCCCCTCACCCCATTGCCCTCCTTGTTCTTCTCTCCGCCTCTCCCCAGTTTCCTCTCTCTATCCACCTCCGATGACTAGTTTCCCCATCTGTGTGAGATTAGCACATGCTCCCTTGGGACCTCTTTATCACCCAGTTTGTTTTGGTCTATGATTGTATCCTGGTTATCCTACACTTTATGGCTAATCTCCACTTATAGGTAAGTAATAATATGTGTCGTTCAGTCTCTGGGTTGCCTCACTGAGGCTGATATTCTCCATCAATTTACTTTCAAATTCATGATGTTTTTGTTTTAATAGCTGAATAGTACTTTATTGTCTAGGTATACCTCATTTTCTTTATCCATTCTTCAGTTGAGGGACATCTAGGTTATTTCCTGATTATTGCTTTTTAGGAAGATTATTCTTAAAGAGATGTGGAAGTATGACTCCTTCCCAGAAGTCATAGCTGACTTCCATTGTTCCTCAGTTAAGTTTAAGGTGTTAGCAGAATCTTCAAGCCCCAAATTGATCTTCTCTCAGTCTACATGTTGTGTGTTGTGTGTTGTGTGTAGTTTTTCTCTAGAAATGTATGCATTACAACCTTGTTCCCTAGCACTGCAAACTTGATCCTTAGCATTGCACTGCTGTGAGGTGCTGAGACTTTAAGAGGCAGGATGGGCACTAATCTAGTCATGTGAGATCTGGCCCACCAGGAGTCCAGCATTAATCCCTTATGGAGTGATGACTCAGTCAGCCCCTACTAGGTACTACCTTTTAAAACTTCTATCACCTTTAAATTCTGTTACATGGAGAAGTAAGTATCAGCAAAACTTTGGGGGGATGATTAATCATGTTATAACCATAGTTCAGCCTAGCCTACCTATCTTAGGCAAGGATTCCTCCATAAGAAAAATGTGGGAATTTCTGGTCACTTTCTTCCAAAGACTTGCTTATACTTTTGTGGATACATATCACTCCTTGGCTTTTTGTGCACAGGAAGGATACATGTTGATGTCACCAAGTGACATTAAAATGCCACCAAATAGTCCAGTTATATCCTTCCTCCAATGAAAGGGACCCTTTGCAGAAAGGAGAAGCCTTGCTTCAAGCTAGGTTTGACTCCACCTAGACCAGCATTTTAAAAGCTAGCCTCTAGTTTTACAGGCCAGCAGGACTCCTCAGACTGCAAACTCTCTGGACACCATTTTAAAGTACAGATTTTGATTGAGTAGATCTGGGAAAGGCCCCAGACAGGTGTGTCTAATAAGCTGCTGGTGAGGATGTTGCAGCCTGCTCTTGAACCACACTTTGGAAGCAGGTTCTGGATACTCAAGAAGAAATCTGGCCAGGTCTGAGTCCCTAGTTCTTAGTGTTAGTCTCTTAGGAAACAGTGGTTGTTGGGTAAAATTGTCATTCGCTACATTAAATAATTTATTCTTCCTAATCATCTGTTGACAGAAGCCACTGACTGAGATGTTAGTATCAGATGATCACTGTGGTTTACATTAGTTCTAACAACCACCACGTGCAAACCTTATCATCATTGCTCCAACATGACAGAGGAGAAAACCCACAGTCAGAGAGACAGAACAATTATTTTAGGAATGATGCCAGCATGTGTGCCCATTAGCCTGGGGCTTGACCATCTGTGTCATTCAGATGCTAGGGAAGGGATACTGGTTAAGCCTCTGGGTTTCTTGTCAACTTGTAGAACAGCTTGGAATACACTGTGGGTGCTTTATAATTTTTTTCATTGATGAGATGGCTGTATCTTTATGTCAATGCTACAATTTTTTTGTTTGTTTAGGTAGAAGATTATAATTTTCTTAAAAGTACAGACTCCAGTTGATCTGGAGATAAGGATCTCACAACTGAGATGGTTACTTGAGAGTATGGGTTCGGCACATTGGGAAAACTTAAATTGCCTGCAGCACTACTGGCAAGTATACGTATGTTTGTTTTTATGTGACACACCTCTTTGTTTCTGAATCTCTTTTTCTCTCTCTTGTCTCTCTGACTCTGTCTCTGACTGTCTCTCTCTCTTTCTTTTTCACACACAAAGTGGAATTGCTGAAGCCTTGTTGATTGTGAACTGCTAAGTATCCCTATCATTGTGCCTCTTTTTTCTTGAACTCCATCATATTCTTCTTCAAATATTTCTTACACTCTCTTGCAACGTTCTGCTCATCTCTCCCTGTGGCTGAAACGCTGCAGGATTATTGAGACATTTGTGGAACTGTTAGGCTTGGGAAATGGGACTTTTCTCTATTTCCCTTCTTTGCATCCTGTGACAGTGAAGAATGAAGTTGTCATTTCTGACTCTGCCACTAGGCTGTGCTATTGGTCTATTCTCTGGTCCCTTGTTGCCGCCATCTGCTCTTTGGAAATGTATTATTCAAAGGGGGTGGTAGCTACCAATAGTTAGACTTGCTGTATAGAGTGCTGCAGAAAGATGATCAGTAGTGAACAGGATGGAGGAAAAGCTTAGTTGCACCCCCTGCTTACCTCTCTCTGTGCTTATGTGGGTCCCTTCAGAATGAAGCTCCACCTTGCCTACACTTTGAGGAACGCACTGATTCACTGTGAAAACCTACCTTTTGCTTTTAACTGTTTCAAAATGATGCATCATTCTGGCTCTGTACATCACTGTAAACTGATCCCTCTAAGGAGATCTGCACCCATTTCCAGACTCAGTTGAATCGCCTAAGAGTCTTCCTGGAGGATGCACAGGAAGTTTGAGGTATGGGGGCAGCGGTGGGCGGCAGAACTGAGGCTGCTGGGCTGAGCTTGATAGAAGATGAAAATAGCCTCCAAGTCTGCTCCCAGCTTCCTTGTTTTCCAAGACAAAGGCTTCCTTGGGCCTGTCGCTCTGTGATTACCTCTAGGCGGCAGCAGCAGACAGGAAAGCATACAGGAGAGACTAAGACCAGAGAAGGGATTCTAGCTGGTACAGCTTAAGTCTAGAACATTTAGGGTGGTTGTTTGGCCTTATGCAGGACTTGCTTCCTGACCAAAGGACTCCACATTCTTTTGCAAATGGCAGGGTAATAGTTGCTCTGTTGGGGGTGTCTGAGGGATCTTCACATAAAGTGGTATGTGCATCAAGAGTAGGGATCAAGGAGGCTAGGGAAACAGCATCTTAGTTTGCTTTGTAGCCTTAGGCAACTCTTAAAGGTTCTTTGGACCAGAAACCAGCTTGTTAAAACCCAAGGCTGGGAGTTTGGGGCCTTGCTTCATCATGAGGGTTTGAGTTCAGTTTTTAGAATCTATACACACACACACACACACACACACATACACACACACACATATACACACATACATATATATATATACACATACACATATACACACAAATACACACATACACACATACACACACACATATGCATGCACATGAAATGTGGTAGCATGTTCAGCTCAGGGCAGGCAGATACTAGGGACTTAATGACTACCCAAGCTAGCCTAGCCTAACCAGCTCTAGATCATTCAGAGATCCTGTCTGAAAACACAAGGTGTATAGCTTGAGGAATAGTACTCAAGGCTAACCTTTGCATGCCATACACATCCACACATATGTACACATATGCACACACATGTACACACACATATATGCACACACACGGAAATCCAACTAAGATTGAAGGAGAAGATGCTTGTCTGAATCTATTTCAGCTGTGATATTCAAATATGTGGATAACTGACAAATGATAGAACTTTCCCCTCACTTTTGTGGAGTCTGAAAGTCTGAGGTCAAGAAGCAGCCTGTTCCATGTCTAGAGAGGCTCACCCTAACCCTGTGGATTGTAGAGACCCTGTGGATTGTCAGCAGCCCCTCTTGCTGCATCAGGACCTGGTGGAAAGGAAGAACAACTCCTTACACCGTTCCTTTAAGGTCACTCAGCATGTTTCAGAGGGCTGTGCTCCCTTGGCCGAATCACCTCCTCAAAACCTTACCTTCTGCTCCCACGACATTGGCAATTAGGTCTCAACATGCAAGTTGGGGAGATATCAAACACTGCTCTCTACCTTCACAGACTTGACCTAGAAAATAATCAGAAAAACTAAAGACTTTGGAGGGAAATACATGAATGGGTAATTAGAATGACCTAGATTATTTGTGCAGCATAGTTCACCCTTCACTAGGGGACAAGAATTCCCATGATATCTTCCCTTCCCAGTCTGCTCCTGAGTTATGCTGCAGACCACAGATAGTCCCTCCACGAACACCTAGACAATTCTAAGTTCTTTCAGCTCCATATATGCTCATTGATTCTCAATGGGCAAAAATTATATTGTTCACCTATTTATTTTTGAGTTATTCTTCTCTACTCTTATTGCTGCTGGAGTGGTTTACGGATAACACTTTCTATTACTGTACATGTTTGCCTCTCCATAAAGCAGGGATCTGTATTGGAACTGTCCATGGTACCTGCCACTTAGTAATGATTCCAGAGGCGATTTTTAGATGAATGCACAGGGAAAGAGAGTGGATGGGGCAAGGAAGGAATAAATGAAAGAATGAATGAGGCATCTGTAATCATACCGTCTCACGCGCCATGGCAGCATTGTGCATGGGGACCAACCGTGGAAGTGTGTACTCACTGGGCTGCCTCCTCTGCCGTGGCAGACCAAAATAATCCTTTTTATGCTGTCCAAGCAATTGCTATCAAGGTCATGCATTTGTGATCTCACACTCGGTCTTTTTCTTTTTTGATACTGTGTGTGTTCAAGTATAGACTTCATGTTCTCTTTTATTTTCCTTGAAGGTGAAACTTTTGCTTTTTTTCATCTATAAAGATGTTTTTAAAATCCCATCTTGAAGCTTTAAAGATTTCTCTCCCAGCAGCTAGATACAGATATATAAAATCCACCCACCTTACAAATGAAAATGATTGATACACATCAAAAAAGTTATCTGCATTGGATAATAAAACTCAGCTCAAGTCTCTCTTTAAAACCCTCACTCCATGAATTTAACTGAAAAGGCAGGTTTCTTAGAAATTCTGCAGTAAGGAATTTAAGTCTTGGAAAGTTGATAGTGTGAAGGGAAAGAACACATTTTAAAATATTTATTTTATTTTATGCACATGTATGTGTGTCTGGGTGTATATGTCTGTGTATCAGGTGCATTCAGGAGCCTGCAGAAAACAGAAATGTCAAGTCTCTTGGGAGCTGAAGTTACAGATGATTATGAGTCACTGTGTGGGTGAACCCGCATCCTCTTCAATGCAGAAAGTATTCTTAACCACTGAGCCATCTTTCCAGCTCCAAATTCAAATTGTTGTTAATGGTCCTGGCACTTTATATAAAAATGTACCCTTTAATCCTTCCATGTGACAAAGCAATTAGCACTAGTCTTAATATAGGGTGGGAACATATGAAATTCCATTATGTTAAGCAATCACATGCATGTACATTGGTGATATTGATCCCAGCAACGTTTCTACTAATGCCACCCTGTAGGATTGCAGCTTCAGGCAACATTTGTATGTGTCCTGTGGTCATAGGATTACTCCTTGCACGACGCTGAGTCCTAGAGTCCCTGCTTTAGAGGACATGAGTTAGAATCCTAGCTTTTCCACTTATTAGCTCTTGAGGCTTTAGACAAATAACTGTCTTGGTTTTCTTGCTTGTAGATTGGGCATTCTAATGCTGCCTCCTTTGTAGGATTGCTTTGAAGATGAAGTGACATCATTGCTATTAATCCTTAGAAGCATTCCTGATCAATAGCAGTTGCTCAGTTGCAGGGTTAACTCAGTTGCTGGATGTTGTGGGGATTTGAACTGTTGTGACTTCCCACCTTTGGTTTTCTTGCTTGTAGATTGGGCATTCTAATGCTGCCTCCTTTGTAGGATTGCTTTGAAGATGAAGTGACATCATTGCTATTAATCCTTAGAAGCATTCCTGATCAATAGCAGTTGCTCAGTTGCAGGGTTAACTCAGTTGCTGGATGTTGTGGGGATTTGAACTGTTGTGACTTCCCACCTTTGCTTGTCTATAAGGTCTTTCTAGCCTAACTCTACTCTTAAAGTCACCTTGTTATAAATTTATAAAACACCCCATCTAAGTCACTTTGTTTCAGCCTTCCAGAAACAGCTTAATAAATATTCAAATTTATGATGACTCTGAATAGCCCTCCCAGAGAGTTCCTGTGTGAAAACAGATCCTTGCTGAGATCCTGGATCTGTTTTGAACCAGAGAACAGTTTCCCTTACCTAAGGGGCCAGAGGGGCCAGAAGTCTTTGATAAATGACCTCCTTGGCTCCAAACAAAAGTGGCCCAGACCTTTCCAGGCAGGGTTGGGGAGCAGAGGCTGATACTTTATAGGGGCAGGCACCACAGCCCCGAGTCCCTAGATGGAAAGGTTTGGGGTGATGCCAAAGCAAAGAGTCCTTGAGACAAGAAATGGCTGGAATGGGCTGGCTGAGTCTCCTTCTATCACACTGCAGGCTACAGCAGACATTTCAAAATTCTCAACACGTGGAAGGAATATGAGGTCAAAACCCAGCTTTCTAATGGACTGCATAGTATTTAACAAGGAGGACTTTTAGCTGCCATTATGATAATTAGAAAACAAGAGATTATGTCCCATGTTTCATATCACATATAGTCTAATGTCTTAGTTGCATGGCCTTAGGGGTTCAGAAAGAGTCGAAGTCCTTCCCCACCACTTTCTTGACCTTAGACAATTAATTTCTTCACAGTTACATGTACATGCTAACACTCTTACCCAAAACATTGTGAAGGTTAAATGTGTTAGAGTTGGGGACAACATCTGACATGCTGTAAGTGCTCAACAAACACTGAGTGTTTGTATCACAGTAGAGTCTCCTCCATTCTTTATCTCAGAGTAGACTCAGCACCAGTCTTGGCTGGCGAGATGAGATGGACTCAATTTGATTTTAAAATAGCAGCATGACTGACTGTCTTAGTCACTGTTCTGTTGCTGTGAAGCGGATACCATCATCAAAGTAACTCTTATAACTAAAAACAATTAATTGAGGGCTTGCTTACAGATTCAGAGGCTTAGTGCATCAATCATGGTGGGGAGCATGGCACTGGAACAGCAACTGAGAGCTACATCCTGATGTAAATGCAGAAAAGGAGATAAAGAGAGACAGAAAAACAGAGATAGAAAGACAGACAGACAGACAGACACACACACACACATACACATACATATACCCCTCCCCCCCCCCCGCCCCACATGCCAAGATATGGCTCTTAACATGAATGGACTTTTGAAACCTCAAAGCCCATCCCCAGTGGCTTCAACAGGGCCATCCCTACTCCAGCAAGGTTACATCTCTTAATCCTTATAATCTTATAATCCTTTCAAACAGGTCCAGTCCCTGGTGACTAGGCATTCAAGTATATGAACCTATGTACGTCATTCTTATTCAAACCATCACAGTGGCATTTCTTGAATTGGGGTGCTAGTGAGCAGCCTGTAAGATTCTTCTCATTATTGTTGATGTGCATTGCATATCGATGGGCTCAGGATTTCAGTCTTTGTCCTAATTAAGATTCTGCCATGGGGTACCTAATACTCAGACTTCTCCCTTACTCTACTCTGTCAATTGTTGATTTAGGTAGAATCCCTTCAGCATCCATCTCTATATTTCCTGCTACCTTGGAATGAGGTTTTCTAGAGTTACATGTTACAGGTATTCTGGCTTGTCATCATGGGAAAGAGGGAGAGGTAAAATCCTAGGAGTGAGCGCATTAACTCCAGCAAGCCATGTTCTTAGCTTGTGATTCTTGCTTCTCTTTCTGGGATGTTTAGAGATCTTGCTTATTCTCTCCTTCTTTTCTTCTCTCTTTCAGTAACTGCCCTTCTTTGTGTAGACACAAAAGAGCACTGAGAAGCTAGCTTAGGGTGTTGTTGTGTGGGTCACCCTGGGGTAGTGCGAATGTCAGTAAGAGAGTCAAAGGAGAAAGACAGAGAACCAGAAGCAGTAGGTGCATCCCTGAGTGACTGCTGCATCACAAGGGAGGGAACACATGTGCTCGATCACTTGGTAGCATCTTCCTACTGCACCACCATGTAACCATCTCACGGGTAGCAAGGGGCAAGATACTTCTGGGGGTTTCTTGTTTTCTACTACATTAGTCCATTTGTTCCTGGAAAATTGACTCTTCTGTCTGTTCAACTGATGTAGGGGCAGAGGGAGGATCAAGATCTTACACCATATAGCACAGTTCCACTCAAGTCTAGGAGTTTTCATGGAGCCAGAGCCTCAGCCTGCTCAGATTCTATTTCAGCAATGGAGTGGCTTGATCTTTGTTTGAAGAGGGTGTAGAGAAGCCTGTTGAGGGTAGCTGTTAGGATAGAGGGGGTGGTTAGTGCTCTCCTTTGAGGCCACATTGGGTCCTGGGAGGAAGTGCGTGGATCTGGGAGGAGGGCTTTTTTCTCACCAGTAACAACAGCCTGAGCTAGTTCCTTGGTATGCTGCCTCCCTAACAACCCATGTTTCAAATTTTGCTGAGCAGGGAAGTAGAGTGATGGGCGAAACACTTACATCCTTATCTCTTGCCCTAGAACCAGACACGCATCTCTGCTCCTATCTCCTTTTGCTAGTCATCAACCCAACTTCCAGAGGGCTGATAAATGCAGAGGACACCAGGAGTTTTCTTTGATTCTTATCTGCATAGCATCCTTCTTCCCCATTCCCTTCTCCCGAACCTTCTGGGTTGGCTGAAATGTACACGATGGCTTCCTTTAACTCACAGGTCCAGATCTTATGCTGCTGTGCTTTATGAAACAGCCTTGCATCAGTCTTTATCTGTCTCCAGATGCTGAGGACATGAATTGACCCATGCCCCTTCCTATTAGATGTTGCCAGGAATGGGACTCATTTACACAGAAGTTTTGTTGCAGTTATCCCTACTGGCCTGGCCAAAAGGATGCTAAGTTTGCAAACAGCATTTCAGTGTCACAGTTACATAGTAGCTTTGAGTCCCGTCTGCTTTGACCTTCATAGGACCTCATAGCACCTCTCCTCAGAGGTGCCAGGCTAACACCTACACCATGATAATATGTAGACACTTCATCAGCACAGTGTCCTGTTACTGCATTTTTCTCTTACTAACATTTATTTTATGTGTTTTGTTTCGCTTTTAAGGGTATTTTGTTTAGTTTTTTCTAAGGCTACAGGTGCCATCAATCTGTGTTATCATTCTGAACACTTATCTTTGGAGGGCTCAGATACTTCCTTCATGTGGAGCGGGATCATTTGGGATAGCAATATACCCATTAGACCTTTCTTTGCCTTTATAATTTCCTCTTCTTCTTGTCTAGCTTTCCAGGGTCACTACTGCCTGGGCTTGTGGGTGCTACCCAAGCATAGTGCCAAGAATGCAACTCTGATTTTAACCTTTCAGCCCAAAGTAGTCTTGAGGGTTCTCAGTGAGAGACTCAATTTCTTTTCCTGTTGGAGTCAGAAAGATCTGACACAGTGTCTTAATGTAGAGTTCCTCCCCTTTACTGCGTGTGCACAGATGGCTCCCTTTGCATCTTAAGATTCAAAGGATATGAAATGATTGACAGAAGATCCCCTTCCTCATTTGGTCTGCCAGCCTCATGCTTTGCCTTCCTCTCGGTCATTCATGTGGTTCTGAGGAATGACCATTATTTTCAGGTACCGTCACATCACAGTCAGCATCTTTAACAACTCCCCAGGCTGTTAAAAGTCCCGGCAAACATTCTTTTCATACCACTACCATGTTCTAGTTTCCAGATGCACCAGGGAGTCGATTGAATCCTCTCACTCTTCTGTGCCAGCCTGTGCTTCTTCTACTCAGTGAATAGAGATAGGAAAGCATGTGTCTCAATTTTTATGTATATCTTGGATTTTTACCTTATGGTATTTCCCATAGTGAGATCACACATAAGGCCTTCATGCAGGGTTATGGAGGACATGGCTTCCTGCGGCTTCCTGTCCTTTGGTGCCTCATGTTACAGGTGGATAATCAAGTGCAGAGTGTCTCATCACCCCTCGCTCACACACAGATGACAGATATTTCCTTCCTGCAAATCCTGTTCTGCTGAAGGTAGGTTTTCTCACTCATGCCAGATGACGTCATCGGTAGGCCCAGCTGTCCACAGAATCTCAAAAGCTGTGAGTGTTGGAAGTCACGATTTCCCAGTACTTCTTTGAGCTTCTAAAGCAACAACAAAAAATTACATACCTTGTTCTTCCTGTCCACAGTTCTAAAAGCTTGGAGAGTTCTGATGGCTTTAGAATTCTGCTCTGACTGAGGTTTGATGCACACAAGATAAGCATTGAATCATATTGGTTGGATGGTTTCCTTCTTTAAAGCATTTTTATATCTGAAAACACATCTGATCTCTGCTGCACCCCTGCTGAGGTCGCAGAGTCAGGCTTGATGCTCCTGGGGATAATTAAATGGTTTCAGAGAAAGTCAAGGTCACAGAGGGATTTCAGGGTAGATCTAGATCTTGACACCCTGCCCCCACCCTCCGCCCCAGCTTTCCAAGTTAAGGTCTAGCTGATTCCATTAGGTAGCATCTCACTTTAGAAAACAGAAGTGTCAGAGAATCAGAGTGAATTATTGCTGAAAAGTCTTTGGAGCTCTGGAGTGGGAGTGGGGTGGGTGTGGGTGTAGTTAGTGTGAAGGGAGCATAGGGCTGTGCTGAGGGTAGGTTGTGGAGAGTTTGAGTTTGAGTCTCAGATGTCTCTTCTGCAGGAGAGAAACAAGCCACTGACTTCCTCCTACTGTTACTGTGTTCCGGTGAATCTTAGAATCTTTATACATGTTTATCAGAGAGCATTTTGTATTGCAAATAGTCAGCTAAATAAGTAATGTTGAATGAAGATTTGTTAATGCAAGTGGAAAGCTTGAATTGAAGCCCTTAGATCTGTGGATCACACAGAAAGGACACATCTCCAGTTTGATAGTCTAGACCCAGAACAAGAAAAGGATTCCCACTAGTGGGGCAGAACGAGACTTAGATGTGAGTGTTTATCTTCCCATCCAGTGTTACTGTATACTTTTACTGAGATTCCTGGTTGGCTGAATTGTGTGTGTCTCTGTGTGCATGCATGCATGACTGTGCATGTGTGCAGGGCAAGCATAAGCCCACCTATCCTGTGATTTCTTGTTCTGAAGTTTTGGGTGATGGTGACATAGTGAGTGGTTTATATACCTCATTTCAACTTTCATCCCAAAGGATTCAATGTATGGTTAAAATAAAAGGAGTAAACACTCCTTTTTCCATTCAGTGCTCCAAGTCTCACAGGTGGGAGGGCTACCATTATAGAGATGAGAAAATTGGGGAAATTTTTGGATGGATTTTTTTACTAAGGAAAATTTTAGGATCCGCAATTCTCAGGTTACATATAGCTGATGTACCTGTTATTTTTCCGGTGTCACAAACACAGCCAAATATAGTTGGGTAAGACAAGAAACATTATTTTAGTGAGTCTAAGGGTTAACTGTATGGCATTCTGTTCTGATCCAGCATGGATAGAATGGCCTAGAATGTCATCACTTAATTGACTTACATTGTGACAGTGATAGTCAAGACTTCTTTGTGACAGGAGAGATTTTCTCTATCCCTTGGTTTGTTCACATAGGAAGAAGGCTTTTGGGGAGGAATGCAGAACAAGACACAGTGTAGGACTCTTCAAGTGTCAGCTGTGTCACAGAGCTGTCAGAAAAAGCCTACCAGTTAGAGCCACATGGTAATATCTGGATTAAGGATGCAAGAAGAGGAAAAGGAAAAGAATCCATGGGCAGTACGCTTTCTACTCAGCTTAACTAGAAGGGCCGGGACAGTTGGAAGGACCATGGGAAGTGTGTAAGTAGGCTGTTACCCACCTGAGGGCACAGATCTGGGCTATCTGTTTGATCTTTTGGCAGAGTGCTAAACCTTGCCTGGTTCTGTTTCCACCTGGACACTGGAAAGACCCACAGACTGCCACATCCTTTAGAAGCTCATGGGGGTATGGAAAGCCTAATGGGCTGAGGAAGGTCACCTTGGGCAGGTCCAAGAGACCCTTGGGAAACAATCCACTGTTATCTGGAAACTTTTGGGACAGTAGAGATGTGAGGAAATCATTGTGCTCTGAGGATCTGGAGTGTGTGAGGTGGATCAATATGCCACATATATAGGTTTTTGCTACTCTAATGAAATATCTGAAATAATATGGTTAAAAAGAGGAAACTTACTTTGTTTCCTAGTGTGGGAGGTATCTTTCCATTGGCAGTTGGCTCCATTGCTTTTGGGTGCATGGTGAGACAAGACATCATGGTAGAAGCATATGATGGAGGAGGGTGCTCACATCATGGTAACCAGGAAACAAAAGGAGAGAGGAAGAATAGGGCCAATCACTGTTTGGGAATCACTCCACTTCATAATATCACTTCTCATTAAGTTCAATTCTCTAAGGGGTCTATCAGGAGTGCTATCAGCATGTGACTAAGCCTTTAAATCCTTGCTCTTTTGAGGGGACTAAATATGTAAGCTGGTAGCATCATAGCAGACATCATTTGTGCCAGGTTTGGCTACATCTCCTTTGTGAGGACCCACAGACTAGAACTAAGCCATATATCTTATATTGCAAGGGACTCAGGACAAGCGGTCTTTGTGCCCATGAATACAGTGATGTGGCTTTGGAGATATGTGTCATGGTGGTGTGAATACCTCTGTGCTGGTTCATTTGATGCGTCAGCTTAGCTAGATTTAGGGGCATGGACAAATTGGTGCAGATGATTTCTGGGTGTATCCACAACATATGCAGAGATCATCCTTGAAATGAATGTATACTATCCAATTGTATAGGGTTCCTGAGAGAATAAAATCAAAAGGAAGCAGATTGCTTGCTTACTTGCTACTCCCTGCCCCTCTCTCTCCTCTGGGGTGTTCTTTTTCTTTCAGGTTCAACTCCAGCCTTCAGACCTAGCAAACTTGGAGATCCAGGAACTTGAGCAGTGACTCCCAGGATCCTTGGATCCTTGACCTTAGATTGAGACTTATATTTTTGACTTATCTAGTTCTGAGGTTTTGGATTTGGACTAAGATATGCTATGAACTTCCCAGAGTCTCCAGTCTATAGATGACTGGAGGATGGACTCCTAGCGTCTGTAATGTGCTAGCCAATTTCCCTAAATGAATTTCCTCTCATCTAATGGCCAGTGTCTATAGATGAAGACAAACTCAGCTCACACAGAAAATTCCCTAAACAGTTGAACTGTTATTTGTTACAGATCTAAGACCTGGTGTAGTGCTTTGGTCAGGATGGGTGGGTACACTTAGCTTTTGGGCTTTGCTTTGACTTTGGCTTCTGCCTTCCTTTATCAGACATGGTGACTAATCATAGATTTCTGCCTTTGCCAGCCACAGCTCTCTCTTCATTCTAGGTACTGTGGCGTTTGCTCTTCCTGGCCTCCTGACTATGAGAGCTATCTCCTAAGGGAAAGCAGGTTACCCAGACAATCAGAAGACATTTCTGGCACTCTACTTTCTCCATGAACACTTCTTGGATCATCAGGTTCATAGAGCTATCATTGACATGTTCAGAAACCTCTTCAGCAAAAAGAGCCTCTCCTGTTCTCAGACTGCCTTGTGTCCAATTGCAGTCCACATGCAACCCATCTCTGTCAGATCAGAATCTCTCATACTGTAAACAGGAAGCAATCTGACCCGTATAACTGATGGGGCCCGAAGCCCTGCAGCTCCGGGGCTGGGTCAGGGTGTGGCCTCTCTCTGTGATAGCCCCTTTTAGTCTCTCACCTAGAAGAGCAGCTCCAAGGATCAGACAAAGCATCCCCACCTGCTGCCTGCTGCGGTTTCCCTGTGGGGAGAAAGAAGCTGCTTCAAAGGGCTGGCCTAGTTTTCAGCAGTGAGCTTCCCTGTGAGAGGAGGGAACATGCCCTGTGGATGGAGCACAGGGACCCATCAGAAGTGTTGTGATGCAATGCATTTCTCATAAAGAGCTTAGATTTTTCTCTGAAAAATGAAATTGGGAGTAATAGAAAAAGATCAGCTAGTATTGGGATACAGAGTGCCTACTATTTGAGTGTGTCAGTGTGCATGTTTGTGTATATAAAACACCAAGCATTGTGTGTGTCTCTGTGTGTGTGTGTGTGTGTGTGTGTGTGTGTGTGCCAAACCTGCTATGGTGGCATGGTAATGCTGTTTTTTATAAATGAAGACTTTAAAGCTCAGAAAGTTCATTTAACTCTATTAAGGTCACACAGCCCTAACGTGGCTTAGTGTGAGGCTAGAACCTGAGACCTTTCTGATTTCAGAACCGGTATCTCTCTGGACAGTTTGTTTTCCAGGTTCCCAATTTTTCTGTCATGATAAGAATCATGACTGTCCTACTGTGGACTTGGTCATTTGAGGTACTTGTAGACATTGTGCCTCAGTTAAGGCTCACTATTATATTCTAAGATTGACTTTAATTTTTATGAGAAACAAACTCATAAATCTCAAGTAAATGCTTGAGGGTCAGGAAGTTGTAGTATCAAGAATGGAATTGGCTATCTAAGCCTGCAAATCTAGTACTTAATTTTTAACCATGTGACTAACACCCTCTTTCTGTAAGGCTTGGGAGTGCTTAAAAAGACAGAGAGAGAGAGAGAGAAGAGAAAGAGAGAGAGAGAAATAATTATTTTTACATTTTAGATGGTTCAAAGGAAAATTAAGAAAAAGTATCATATAAAATGTATGCAGGATTAAGATGTTACTGCTCATGACTAAAACACACAGACACCTCTGTGGCTTCTTGGTTGTCCATGGGGGCTTTCACACCACAGCAGCCATACTGAGCATCTTTACACTAAATTGCTGTGGCCTGCAAAACCGAAGACAGTTTTTAGATAAAACCTGCTGCCCTCTGCCGTGAGGTGTTTCACTGGAGGAGGCAGAAGGCAGACGGCCTTGGACAGGAGGCAGGTGTGCAATGCTTGTGAGTCTTGGGAGGGATGGTTAGCTTTGGACGACAACATCTTTCCTTTCTGGTGGTACATGGTGACTTCCCAGTGTAGGGGCATTCCCCAGAGAGGCTGCATAGAGGGTCCAGGTATGTAAGTTCTGGTGGGCTTTGTAGAAACAGATGTCTGGGCAAGTGTGCACTGGATTAAATAAAGACTGGCAGGAGGAAAGTGGGGCTGGCACTTGCACATGACACATTGTCAGGAACTAAGGGTGAAGCCCATTGGGGCTGGTGGAATACCAGACTGGAATAGATGAACCATAAATGGGGATACTGGGGTGTGTGTGGCAGGGCTAGGGAAGCAGATATCACATTCTGTTCCTAGAAAGAAAAAGGGGAAACTGGAGATGAATCCATGTGAAGTGTGTCTGGGAAATTCTAGCTAGTTACAGAAGGCACTGCACTTAGCCATGCTGGCAGGTACTCTGAATTTAGCCCCCACCCCAGCTCTGAAGCAGCAGACATAGACCATGGGTCCTTTAGGGCATCTGTATCAGATTCTGTTCTCAGGCAGTTTAATAGGTCCATTGGTGTGGGAAACTTCTTTTTTCTTTGCATTGTAAGAATTATGAGCTACACACATTTTCCTGTTGTTTTGGAACCCTTAGGAAAGTGATTAATTTTTTTTCCAGCCTAGCTTGCTTGCTTAGGCCCTACTCTCTCCACCCCGCTCACTCTGGCCATATTTATTTCATATATGTGGATACAATGTCACCATCTTCAGACACAGCAGAAGACAGCATCAGATGCCCATTAGAGATGGTTGTGAGCCACCATGTGGTTGCTGGGAATTGAACCCAGGACCTCTGGAAGAGCAGTGGTGTTCTTAACTGCTGAGCCATCTCTCCAGCCAAAGAGATCAACTTTTAAAAAAGGAGATTTGCAAAATCTGTTGTGAAAAGGAAAGAGGCTTGGGCTTGAAGGAGGGAGAAACGTCTGGGATTGAAGAAGCTGTGGAGGAGATAACTGTCAGACCCGTCTTCTTTACCCTGTGCTTATGGGAGATGTGAACCTTGTTGTTATGCCTTGGAAGAGCTTGCTGAGAATGGTGGGAAGGGAGGGAGGAAGATGGGACTCACACTGATGTTGTCAAAGCTTTCAGTGTCCAGTATGTGGATGCCATGTACCGTCATCATTTGTGTTGATGCAGGAGTCTTTACTCAACATTTCTTTATACCCTTCATTTCTTCTCTGGCCAGTCAAGGCCTGTCAGAGTTCTCACTCTCCCTTGATGCTGACCTCCTAGGACATAGCAGTTGGGTAATGTCGACAGCCACTGGCAAGCGTATAAGGGGATGTCATACTCACATTGAATGGCTGGTGGAGGGTGATGGGACTTTCTTAGAGGAAACTGGAGACTGTGTGGAGTAAACATTGTTCCTTTACTCATCTAATTACCAACTCTGTAACTGTTTATGGGGTCTCTGCTGTTTAACACAATGGGAGGAGTAGGTAGTGGTGCTGATCATGGACAGCTTGTTGGATGGAGAGTGCTAAGAGCCGTATGGAGGCACTTCATCATGAGACTTGAGAGGAACGATTGGACATCTGCATCTAGTAGTGGTTCTGTCTGAAGCACTCTGGTTAGATCAGAGTCTTGAGTGAGGGATTCATTATAGATGCACGGAGGTGAGAGGAACATGGCCTCAGTGTGGAGTTATCAAATGCACAGCAGAGCCTTATCTATCAGCAGCTGTATGGACGAGGAAAATGTACACGCACAGTGGAATACTATGCAGCTACAAAACAGTAAGATTCTGTTTATTCTAACAAAATGAATGAAGGGAAAGCACACTTGGGAAGAACCTGGTGGTCAACCCTGTGTATCATTCCCTGAATGTTACCCTGCTAGAGGGATCTGAAAAGTGGGGATTATAATAGAGCCCCACTGCCACTGTGCTGAACAATGTGGCAGGTCCTAAACATTAAACATTAGACTTCCACATTACCTGGTAATCTGTCTGCCTGCCTGCCTGTCTGCCTGCCTATCTATCTATCTATCTATCTATCTATCTATCTATCTATCTATCTATCTATCTATCTATTCATCCATCCATCCACCCACCCACTCACCCACCCACCCACTCACCCACCCACCCATCCATCCATCCATCCATCCATCCATCCATCCATCCATCCATCCATCCATCTATCTATCTATCTATCTATCTATCTATCTATCTATCTATCTATCTATCTATCTATCTATCTATCTATCCATCCATCTATCCATCCATCCACAGGGAACAGAACCTATATTTTGAGATATCTACACTCCTGTGCTCATTGAGTCATTGACCGTAGCCAAAAAGTAGGTGAGTGTGGTGCGGCACTGCATATAAACAACCCCAGTACTTGAGAAGCTGAGACAGAAGGACTGCAAATTTGAGCCTGGGCTATACAGCAGGTTTTAGGACAGTAAGACCTAACATAATGCCTTAAAACCCCAAAAGAAACAGAAAGGAAAAGAAGAAGGGAAGGAAGGACAGAGGGAAGAAGAGAGGGAGAGAAACAACCTATTCCAACCTGTTTATCTATCAGCAGCTGTATGGATGAGGAAAATGTACCCACACAGTGGAAAACTATGCAGCTACAAAACAGTAAGATTCTGTTTATTCTAACAAAATGAATGGGACCAGAAGACACTGTTAGGTGAGATAAGTCACACATAGATAAACAAATAGCCTATGATCTATTTCATTTACTGTAAAGTAAACTCTGAAACAGCTGATCTCATGGAGGTTGAGAGTAAGACAGTGGTTGCCAGAGGCCGAGGAAGGAAGGCAGGTGGGAAGGCATGGGGGAAAGTTAGCTTGCGTGTACTGAGTTGCAGTTAACTAGAACAAATAAATCTGTTATACTACTGTACTGTAGAGTGACAATATACTGGAGATTTCAAAGACTAGAAGGAAGGACACTGAAAATTTTCATCTTAGAAAAGTAATGACCTTGTTTTATCATTATTATGTAATGCAAACTATCACATGATACTTCATATATATACATATATATGTATATATATACACACATAAATTTTTCATGTGTCAATTAAAAATCTAAAAATAAGAAAAAGAACACTAAACTCTAATGTGCACATATGGTCTCCTCAGACATTCTTAGTGCTATCAAAGAGTCACTTACATTTTCCCTATAGTATTGGTCCCAATTTAGGAAGTTGGGCAAGCAAAGGGACAGTCTAAGGGGACAGGACACAGACAAGAAGTGGTAGCCTTTGGAATCAGATGTGGGCAGTCACTCTGAACTGTCCTCTTAGCATAGAGTAGAGGGGACTGGAGCCCTGTGGAGAAAGAGGCCAAATGACTGTCGCTTGGAGGATTCGGATCAGTTCACATACAGTAAGTGGATTCCCAACGATTAAAAGCAGGAGTCACTGGGGTCAGATCTCTGTTGTGTCCTGAAGGTTGTGGTCTTTCAACATATTATTGTAACTCCCAAGGGCTATGAGGGATACAAGGAAGACTGTGGCCTCACAGACCTTCCAGACCTGTACTTCACAGAGCAGCCTTTTCTTGCACATCCCTAACACTGGCTGTCTCTTTCTGCTTATGATTATTGAAAAGGCATTCGTGTGAAAATAGGGTTTTCCCTGTCTTCCAGGGCTCAGTTACCTGCTGCTGTTTCCCACCTGAAGCTGTAATTCTCCATTTGTGGCTCAATAACCAGTTCCTGGGTGGCTAATTACAGGCCATATGCTCCTGGGGCTGGCATGCTGGCAAGGCAGCCGGGCATGCTCCCACGCCTGTCGCTGTTCTCATTTCTTTTTGGACCTGATGCTTCAAGCCTGTCCTCCAGTGGCTCCTGGTAGCTTGAGAAGACTGCTTTCTCTCATAGCCACTGTGTTGCTGTGCAGGTGACCCCGACTGGGCTTAACTGGGCATGCCCTAGTCATCCTGCCAGCATCTCAGCGTCAAACCAGTTGGCAAAAATCAATGAAAGCAGATGATGTCTACACTGCTTATGTCTCAGCCAGGTGGGTGATGGAGTGGAACAAGCTTTGGCCTGGTATTCTGCAAGTTGAGCTGCAGTTCTGATTTAGGAAATTGTGATGAGAGTTTTGGAGACCTCCCTTCCTCTCTGATTCTTCATGTTCTTATTCATATGCACGAACATTGGCGATATCCATAGTTTGTAGCTTGATTCCTAGGTGTCTGCAAAGATAATGATGGATGTTAGAACAGGCTGGAGCCCCATCCAGATGCAAAGTCCTATAAAGAACTGATTTCTCTCTTCATCTCTGAGTCTCCATGATCTAGGACAGAGACCAATCCTGGCATGGAGCATAGAAGCTACACTCTTGTTGAAACACAAATTCGATAGAATCAAGGGTTTGACTTAAAGATTCAAATAAGTCAGATTTGATCACTGGTTAACTTGAGAATCTAGAGATTTGAAAGGCACAAAGGACCCCCCTGTTACTTTAAAAAAACCTTCTACTTAATCTGTTCTTTGACAGTTTCATACTTATACATATTGTGCTCTGATTACCGTCACTTAACCTTCTCTGATCTCCCAGCATCTTTTGCACACACCCCCCCCCTACAAGTCCATTTTTCCCTTTTGTGTCTTTGTTCTTTGTTTTATAAATTCTCAAGTCTAATCAGGCTTATCTGTGTGACGGATACATCAGGGATACCATGGGAGCCTAGTGAGCTCCTTGGCACATTCATAGCAGAAGGTGGTATTTCTCTCTCATCTAGAATATTTCAGTCTATAGGGGAACTAGCACCCTAAATGTTTTTTTGGGAGAAGACAATTGCTTTAAGGTCACACAGGGAAAGACAAATGTGGAGGGCCAGACACATGGGTAGTCAGGCAGTCTGGATGAGCCTTAGCTCTGGGGAAAGGATCATTCTCCTGTTGTTCCTGCACCTTGACATAAAATCTGGAGGGAGAGGAGGAGGAGGAGGAGGAGCCGGAAGGGCATGAGGAAAAGAAATGGGATAGGAAGGAAGGAGAGAGAGGAAAGGGAGGAGGAGGGGAGAGGAGGACGGATGATGTATAGGTTAGAGAGCAGTATGGAAGTGTGTGGTAATGACTTGGTCTCTCCGCAGAGACTTCTGGCACCTCCATGATGACCTATGACAGAAAATTATAAAATCATGGCTGATGATCTGTTGATGATGATGTCCTTCTAAATCATGAAAATATTGTAGTCATTCTTACTTTGATATCAGACTTGAGGAGGAAAGAGAGATTAAGGACCTTTACTACTACTCAACCCTATATTACTGGTTTTAGACAAACACCTCTTAAAGGATTGACAAATCTTTCGGGGTATGACTAACCAGCTAGTGGGTGTGGGTGGGGCCATCTGTTCTCCTTGAGCTTTTGTAGTACAGTTTAGAGATCACTGATTTAGGAAGGAAGGTTCGAGTCTGGGTGGCCAGAAAATGACAAAGAGCCACAGTACCCACTAACTCTTCTGTGCTTGTGTTTGTCTAGAGATTTGCTTAGTAATTGTGGGTGCTTTGATGAGAAAGAGGGGGAAAGTAAATTAATACATATAGTTTTGTGTGTGTATGTGTGTGTTTGTGTGTTTGCAGCCAAAGGATCACCTTGGGTCAGGTTCCTCAGGTGTCATCCAGTTTTTGTGTTTTATACAGGGTCTCTTACTTGCCGGGAACTCTCCAGGTAGGTTTGACTGGCTATCAAGAAATCCCCAGGATCTGTCTGTCCTATCTTCTCAGTACTGGGATCACAAGTAGTTGAATATAAGTTTTTCAGCTTTCAAGCTAAGCACTTTACTGACTAGGTTATCTCCCTAGCCCTAAAGGTGTTGTGATATCTAAAAAGCATTTGTGTTTCTGTAGTCTATGTGAAAGAAATTACAAAATGATGGCTACAGTCAAGGCAGGTTCATGTACAATCTTTAAGGATGCAAGCTAAACCAAAGAGACACCTCTGTAAATTTGCATGTATAGATGCTGGGGACACCTATCTTTCCCATATCCCAGCTACTTAGTGCTGCTCTTTCTTGGTGTCTCTCTGGGTGCCCTCTCATCTTCTCTTTCTCTGAGGCTCCCAATTCTTAGCCAGTTAGTTTTATGGGATTTCATGAGGCCCAATGGAACGATGGATAAGAATGTCTCTTACAGCAGTAGGCATGTGCGTATGCTCCTAGTGAGAGTCAGAGACAATGCTAGCAAGACCAGTATCTGTCGTGGTAATTTCCTCACGGTGTGAGTAGGTGGCTGATGGCAGAGTGTGCCATGCCTTCTCCTTCTCACTAATTTATATCCTGTATGCTCATTTTGTCTCTGCAGTTGACACATGTCATTTGCAGCTGTTCACTATCCTTGCAGTGGCTGTGGTATATCTTAATTCTTTTTCACATCATGACTCCTGCTTTCTCAACTCAGGAAATTTGCATTCACAGGCTTGCTTTCTGCTTGGGTAAAGGCAGGGAACCAGAGTCCCTTCAGTCAGAGGGACCTGCTAGAGGCTCGGAATCAGAAGTGAGCAATGCCAGGGTGGGATCAGGATGGAAATTCTTTCTTTTTAAATACATTTTGCTTAATTTATATTTATTATTGTGATTTATTACTCTGTATGATGCCTGTGTGTGCATGTGCTAAGACATACTTGTGAAAGTCAGAGGACAACTTTCGGGATTCAGTTATTTCCTTCCATACTTCTGCTGGAGATGGAACTCAGGTCATCAGCCATGCACAGCAAGTATCTTTCTCCACTAAGATATTTCCCCATCTTCAAAAAGATTCTTACACTAAATGTAGTGGGTCCTCTTGGTTCTAATATCTACAGTGACTTCTTAGTGATGGCTCTGCTGCTTCTGTTGGAAAACACCCATTATTCCCGACTTGATGGACTCAGCTAGTTCTTTACTCTTTTCAAATATGTTCTGAACTGTCGAACCATTTTTAATATGCTCCCCTCAGGTATAGATTAGGTGGGATGAATTAAGTTGTTTGCAATTAAGATCCCTTCCTGGTTCAGGGAGTGAAAATGGAATGGGTTCTAAATGTCATCTTTGCTTTGAAATGGCTTAGCTGAAATAGACAGGCATCAGGAAAGAAAATTTATCTATTGACAGTTGGAAAGAAGATAGCATCTTTCAGGTTTACAAATCCACACGACTTGCCTGCTGGCTCTTAAGACCTCTGCCCATGGAGGGTATGGAGTTTTTTTTCTATATTCTTTGTTTACATTCCAAATGATTTCCCTTTTCCCAGATCCCCCTCCCCATATGTCCCATAAACCTTCTTCTCTCCATCCATTCTCCAATCACCTCCCTCCTTTTTCTCTGTCCTTTTAATCCCCTCCAATGCTAGATCAATACTTTCAGGATCAGGACCCTCTCCATACTTCTTCATGGGAGTCATTTGTTATGCGATTTGTGCCTTGGGTATTCAGGGCTTCTGGGCTAATTAATATCCACTTATCAGAGATTGCAGTCCATGTGTATTCTTTTGTGATTGGGTTACCTCACTTAGGATGATATTTTCCAGATCAAACCATTTGCCTAAAAATTTTGTGAATTCATTGTTTCTAATTGCTGAGTAGTATTCCATTGTGTAAATATACCACATTTTCTGTATCCATTCCTCCTTTGAGGGACATCTGGGTTCTTTCCAGCTTCTGGCTATTATAAATAAGGCTACTATGAACATAATGGAGCATGTGTCTTTATTGCATGCCGGGGAATCCTTTGGGTATATGCCCAGGAGTGGTATAGCAGGGTCCTCCGGAAGTGTCATGTCCAGTTGTCTGAGGAACCTCCAGACTGATTTCCAAAGTGGTTGTACCATCTTACAGCCCCACCAGCAGTGGAGGAGTGTTCCTCTTTCGAGGGTATGGAGTTTTAGTGAACTATAAAGGAGAATCTTTGAAAATAATATCAGGAGAGATAGCGCAGCTGTTCAGAGTGCTTCCTGCTCTTACAGAGGACTTGGGTTCAGTTCCCAGCACCTGCATAATGGCTTACAAACACCTGTAAGTCAAGTGTCATGGCAATCATAAAGGCAACTCTTCTAGCCTTTGTGGTCATCAGGTGTGCATGGAGTATACTTATTGACATGTAGGCAAAAATAAAATTAGCTTCCCTGTTTTGTCTAAGACTCTGTTGTGGCTGTCATTTTTGTTGCCTTAACTTTTCTTCAATCCCAGAAGATTTACTGAAGTGTGCATCTTCCATTTGTTATTTCATTACTTATAAGGTTAAGCTTAATAAAAGATTTTATCTCTGACAAGCCTTTATTATATTCTTATAAAATATGTAGACATATAAAAACCGATGGAAGACATACATGTTACCGAAGAGGAAGAGGAGGAGTTATTCAGAGAGTGTGAGGGAAAGACAGACAGGGAGACACAGACATACAGAGAGGGTGTACATGGGAACATGCAAGTGGCAGACATGGAAAGATCAACTTATGATATGACCCATGTGAATTGTCTTTTAAGGCCCCCAGTAGCCTGCTTACTGGTATTCATGCCTCATGGAGTTCTTTCTCTTATTAAACCTGAGATTCCTGTGTGATCTATAGGATATGATGGAGGTAGCAGTGTACCATTCCCCGGGGTAGATCTAAAATAGATTCTGATTTCCCACCATGACCGATGATTCCATATGAAAAGTCTTTGGGAGGACTTTGTGCTATTATAACAGTATATGGAGATGATGGAAGCTTTAGGATGCTGGGCCTAGTTGTGAGTATGCCTTTTTCTTATACTTGGTCCTTGGTGACCTCTCCTTCTGCTTGCTGTATGCTATAATTGAAGATCTTTCACCATCTACCCTTGTTACCATGATTTTTGTCCTTACCACAGGCCCAGAGATGGTAGTATCATGATGCACAATCTTTCTTCCTTGAAGGTGGCCCTTTGGGGGTTTGGGTCACAACAATACAAAAGTGACCAGCCTAGCCTCTTATATTATTTTCATCTCATTTTCTCCGTGAGAGCTGCCATATTGTGAGGGTATTCAAGTAGATCTAGGGGGACCCCACGGACCAAACAAAAATTCTGCTTTCAGGTTGGCCAGGCCTGTTAATTAACCCAATCCATCCTGACAGATGACACAGCACCAGTGTCTAACAAGAGGGACCTGAGAAATTTCTATTTACACCACGTTACTGCTGTTATCTGGCCTGTGGGGAGATAATAAGTGATTATTGTTGTCTTAAGCCATTATACATCAGGTTACCCACTACTTAATATAGGCTGAGCTTCATCTTGGCAAAAAAGCTGGGTTTCAGGTATGAGTGTGAAAGGAGGGTGTTCAGAAATCACCTGTCTTCTCAAGACCCACCAGCGTTATTGTTCTGCTTCATGGCCCCTGTCATTTCCATTTAGTAGAAATTCCTCCTGGGCTCTGACGGATAATTGGACATTATTTCTGGATTCCAGTATTGCTGCACCTTTAATTCTCTTGAGTCTATTTTTTGTAAGTAACTCCATTGGAAGGTGGATGAAGATGAATCAGGTGCTCTTATCTCCCTGTCCACTTAACCAGGAAATGTAGAATCTATAGCTACCTCTGGGGTTTTGATTATACATTTTTGTCAGTACACATATTTCAGATCATTGCTTCAAAATATATGCTTGCTTTGTCACTTTATTTATTATTTACAAGTGCCACTTAGGACTTTATTGTGTGATATAAAACAGGTATAAAAAAAACAAACTTAGAAAATACGACAGAAAAGTAAATGGAAAAAGTTCTAACATTTTCTCTTTCTGTTCTAATGGCTATTTTATTATGGCCAGCAAATATGCTTCGTTTCCCTTTTTGAGGCCACTGGTCACAGGTCAACATTTTATGTTCCTGCACCAGCTGCAGATTTTTTATGAAGACAGATTATGCCATATTTACTTCTTTTAAAATCAGTCCATTAAGGTTGTATTCATGTGCGTGTATATGTGTATTTGTGTGTGTGCATGTGCATGCATGTTTATGCATTTGCATGTCTGTGCACATGCATGTGTATGTGTGCACGTCAGAGAACAGTCAAGGATTTTATTTCTCAAGAGCTGTTCATCTGTTTTGTTTTCTTTTCTGTCTTTTTTTTTCCTGAGATAATATCTGATACTGGATCCTGAGACTCGCCAGTTCAGTTGGTCAGCTCTGGGCTTTTAACTGCATCTCCATACTTTGGCTTTTCTTTTATGGGTACTTAGATAAAACTCAGGTTTTAGTGCATATGCAGCAAGCAACTTCCCAGTGGAACTATCTCCCTCCCCCACTTATCCACTTATGTCAAAAGAAAGGACCAGTGAAATTGTGATATAATGGAAGAATAACATTTATGTTTCAACATGGCACCAAGTGTAAGAAAGGAAAACCTTGATAAGCTTTGAGGAAGAATAAAGCTTAACTTTGTTCCTTTGTTCACAAGGGTTAAGGCATGAGCTTGGGTGTATATTACTTCTAAATATTAAAGTGAGAGACAATTATGTATTGTTCACTTTTTTAGCATCTCTAAGTGACCTGCTTCCAAAAATGGACCCCTCTGCTAAGCACACTGTTACAAGTTTCTGGACTAGTTTATTTTTAAGACATACTGTGTTCCCCCTGCTTAATCCACAGACATACCACGCCACACTCTTGACCTTTTCCTGCATGTGGCTTTGGGGCTTGGCTGTGTGGCGGGGAGCCAATCCACTGAAGTCCTTTCTAGCAAGTACACATGTGCAAAGGGATTGCTTTGGCCACTAACTAGATTGCTTCCCCAAGACTGGAGCTTCCTTGATATCTGTCTTCTTCCATTTCCCGGGGCTGAAGAGCTGTGGCAGACATGATTATAACCAGCTTGTCAGGTCTGTTTCTTCAGCTGGGCATCTCTCTCGCCTGTCAGACGACTTGGCTTTTCATTCCCACTTAGGCTTCTGAGCTATGTAGTGAGTTAGAACTAATGTTTCTGTTTCCTTGCAGAGCTCTACTGGATTCCCTGGCCTGAAGTTGCACAATTGACTGGGAACAAAGAGAATGGGAGAAGAAAAACTTTATCCTATGTGTGTGTGCATATGTGTACACACATATGTATTCAGAAGTTGGATTTAGAAGGTTTTAGTGTAACTAATCTTTAGATTAATTGTTACTGGATCTTGGACAACTCAGTTTAGTGGCTCAGTGGCGGGGGGGGGGGGGGGGGGGAGATTCTTAAATACGGATGCAGAAAGTCAGAAAAGACATGCTTTTGCTGCTCTAAACCTGGTAAACCTAGGGGTGGGTAGGTTTATATAATCTTAGTGGATTACACAACTCCATCGTAGGCACTAGAGTCTTTGGCTCCCTTAGGAACACAGGTTGTGGAGAAGCTGTCTTTTGCCAGTGGCTTTGGCAGAGGGAAAGAAGAAAATCAACAAGGACTTTCATGCTGCCAACAATGTCACTGTTGCCCAGAGTGCCATGGCTACTTTGAATACTTCATCTAAAGCACTTCAACCAAAGAATATGGCTGTTTGCCTCTGCGACAAGGGAGTAGAGTTCAGGATCCAGAGAGAGAATCACAGTGCTCCAGTGAGCATCAGTCTATGGTCTGTTCCAGCTTGGGTGGTGTGTTTTACTTTTGCAGTCAATCTTACTAAGATTGAAGTCAGAATCTACTATGATTAGCAGAGTAATGGCCACCCAAAGATGTGTACATCACAGTCCCTAGAACCTATGAATGCACAACCTTCAATGTTGATGCATACATACCTTGTGCAGATATATTGGGGTTAAAAGCTAACATTTTAAACATTGATTGATTGATTGATCCATGTAGATGTGGGGTACAGCAAACATGTGGAGAAGAGAGGATAACTTGTAAGGGTCTCTTATATCCTTCCTCTGAGTAGGTTCTTGAGATCTCACCCAGGGCATCAGGCTTGGTAGCAGATACTCCTACCTACTGATGCATATTGTTGAACCATGGCTGAGGGCAGCAAGTTGGCAAGATTGCTTGGATTATTGGGGTAGACCTAGTTTGGCTGCATGGGTCTTTATAAGGAAGGAGAATCAGGAAAAGCAGATTGAAAGATCCAAGAATGAAAGCTTATTAGGATGGTGAGAAGGGGGTTTCAGGGTGAGGAATGGAGGTGACCTCTAGAATCTGGACAACATATGTAAATTCTTCTTTATTCATTCCAGAACAGTATAGGCCTGTGAATACTCTATTAGCTCAACAAAAATTCTGCCCTGCATACTGTAAAATAGTAAGTTTGTTTCACTGAAGCTACAAAGTTTGTGACTATATACTAGCAAGTAGAAGAAATAAATGCAGTTTCATTTTGAGCTTTCTCTAAAGCACCAGTTCTCAATCTGTGGGTCATGGCCTTTTTGGGGGATTGTATATTAGATATCCTGAACATTAGATATTTACATTACAATGTATAGCAGTAGCAAAATTACAGTTATGAAGTAGCAACAAAATAATTTTGTGGGGATGGTGGGGGTCACTGTAACTTGAGGAACTGTTTTAAAGGGCCAGAGCAGTAGGAAGGTTGAGAACCACTGCTCTAAAGGTATGCAGAATTTGTTCATCAGCAGTAATGACTACAGACGTGGATTTCAGATGGGCTGAGAAGGAGGAGATGGAGGCTGGAACCACTCATCTCTGTGATGGTGATGGAGAGACAATTTCCAGGATAGCAGGATATAGATCTGAGCCATGATGTATATCCTGTGAGGTGTGCCATCTGTGCCCTGCAGCATAAGCAAAGGCTCTCCATCAGAGCAATTAAGTGATAATTAAGATTCTTTACTGGATATATAGCCTTCAATCTTGGTTCTATGGTCTTCTCTGATATTTAATCTTTCAAGTTTCCTTAAGGAAAGAATGGATGGGTACTCTGGTTTGCAGCAGGGAACCTTGCACTGTAACAAAACATTCTCAAACTCATTCACTTAAAGGAACCCCTTATTCATTTGCAGGGGTTTGTAGATTTATCATCACCTCCAGTCTCACCCAATAGCTGGATGGAAGGGAGAACCTCTGGATAGCTAGATGGAATGAATCATTGGGAGGTTTGGCTAGAGATGAGTAGGATTGGGATATTGCCAATCCTCCTGCATGCAAGTCTCTGCCCGGTTTCTAGGCCTGGCCTGTGAGATGGTGACTGGAAGGAACGCCAATGGAAAGGAAGTTGAATCATGAGGCTAAATTAAGGGTTGGTTCTAAGGATGAGGCAGTGACAACAATCTTGTTAGGACCTGAGGAGGAAAGGACTCCACAAGGTTGTCATGCCAGGAGAATGTTTTACTGAGAGATTATTAAGGCATCCAATGACTGCTCACAAGGTTATGTACAAGGTCCTCTAGGAGATAGAAGAGAGAGTGGCTGACTCTGTTCATGGAAGCAGGATCAGATTAATGAGGATATGTATTTGGGGGATGGCGTGTCTTTGTAGAATGTGAGTGATTTTGTAACTATTTGCATAGGGAACCATTTTTAGCCAATTTGACACTGAAAGATATTAGTGGAGCAATTAGAAACCAGAGAAGACACAGTAGAGGCAGGATGCAGCCACAACTATGAATGCTGCTTAGGCTTCTAACACGTCAAGAGTCAGTTTCAAGTAGAGCAATTATGTAACTGGAGCTCTGGGGACAGAGTGGAGTGGGGGAGTAAGATAACTCACATCGTCGCCTTCTTTGTTTACATTCAGTCATCTTCTTTTCACTACATCAGAGACACATTTGGGTTATTTACCCAATAACAATATAAACAACCCACGTTTGACATATGCTGTTGTGAATGGAAGAATTCCACCACCATTGTGATTTCTGATTCAGAGTGTGGTGTAAAGCATTCCTCAGAACCCTTGCTGCCTGCCATCATTTCACCAGCAACCCAGCTTCTTCTGCTTTGGAGCAATCTGAATCTCAGCAACATAAAACAAACAAACAGACAAAAGCAAACAAACAGAAATATCAATTCCCCTCCCTTTGCCCTGTTCATTAGCCTTCTGGATGACTAGATATGCTGCCTGGGCTCATCTGGGTGGCCCTGGTTCAGGGTGTGGGTCTGGCTGAATTTGGATCCCTTTTTTGGGTCAAGCTGAGGGCTGGATCTTGAAATGAAGGACCAGCAGGCTCCTTGGGGTCTCAGTCAAAGCCTAGTGGCAGCAGCCACCATTGCAGGCCCCTTTACTTTCCCTGGCCCCTAAAATACCAGTACATAGTCAAAGCAATCCTATGGTGTGAAGAATTGGGCCTGATTCAATCTGCGATTAAAGGAAGGGAACTTAGACTGGGAAATGTTAAGGTTAATTCTATGTGTTTTATAGGATTTAAATATAAATCCTTTGAGTCAAGGCCACATCCTACAGGTGCACTGCAGCAAGCCATACCTCAGAAGAGCTCCGGTGATGTTTGTTTCTTTCTATGGCTTATTTCATTTAGCATGACATACCCCACTTTATTCATGTTGTCACAGATGTCAAATCTCCTTTTGATATCTGAGTAATACCCCACTATACATATGTGCCACATTTCATGTCTTAATTGATCTTTTGATGGAGTTTTAAATTGTTTACAGAGTTTGGGTGCCAAAAAAATGCTGGAGTGGACATGGGGGACATGGAGCTATTTCTTGGGACTCCTGCTTTCAAATTCTTTAAATACTTAACCAGAGAAAGAGTTGCTAGTAATTGCAAAAATAGGAAAACAGTTTTTTTTTTTTAATCAAGAATATGGGAGGACACTTTTGGAGGTGCTAGAGGTATGCAGCTGTAGTCTTCTTTATTTATGTGTGTGGCAGAGAAGAGGTAGCTACCTCTCTGATTCTCTGTATACATGAAAGGAAAGGCTGGTGAGCAAGGCCCAGATAGTTTATTGGGTAGCAGTGTAAGGGGCTCAATTGGGGAAGGTGCTGAGAGTCTGAGGGTGTAAATTTCCAAATGGAGGAACTAGAAATGAGTGCAGGTCTCTAGCACAAGGGAGCAGGTAAGCACGGAGTCATCAGTATTCCAAGAAAGTGTTCAGGAGGACTCAATGTGTAGACTGAAGGAGTCAAGATACTGGTATTGAGTGTGAATATCCACAAGGGTATCCCATTCACTGAGGAGTGTGAGCATCTGAAAGTGTAGCCCATTCACCGATGAGTGTGAACATCTGTAAGGGTATCCCATTTACTCATGAGTGCAAGTATCCACAAGAGTATCCCATTCACTGATGAGTGTGAACATCTGTAAGGATGTTTCATGCAGTGAGTTCTTAATCAGCATCTAGGAGTAGGGCTCTTCTGGCTCAATGTAATATGAAATGTTTTGTCACATCCAACAATTTATAATAGCTTGAATCAACTGTAGGGAAATAAAAAAAGCAGAGGAGAATCATGAGTTAGAATCTGGATTTTCATTTTTCCCCTTCCAAGCAGAGAATCAAGATTCACCGGCCCTGTGCTCTCTGATGGGCAGAAACTCTTGGGAACTGAGTGACACTTCCTTTTTATTGAAGCAGAGACTTTCAGTGTGTGCCGCTGTTCCCAAGGGTCCATGTGAGCCACTGTCCCCAAGCATCTGTGTGTACTACTATTGCTGAGGGTCTCTGTGTTTGGCAGACTTGCCTGGATTCTACCCTATCTTACCTGTCTGCATGTATCAGGAACATGAGTTTGGAGACCCCTGCCTTCTGTGGAATTTGAGGTTTAAGCCTTAGGTGCCTCTGAGGTTGCTATGAAGATTTATTACAGTATAATTAAAAAATTAAAATTGCATACATTTAAAGAATACAATGTAAATATTTGATGTACCCTCACATTAGATAATAATTATCACCATCTAATTAATTTATATTGCCTTTGTCACACATAGTTACTGTTGTGAGGTGTCCACCAGAGAAGACAACTTATTCAGACAAGGGACCAAGCCGATAGAAAGTATTTATTAGCTGATCTGCAACTATATTGGGTGCTGGGGATCCCAGCCTTTCTCAGGCTGGGATTTTAAGCATGAAACCCACATCTTTGGTTGACACACCTCAGATACAAAGAAGAGTTAGCCAGAAGCAGAACTGTAGAAACCAATAGGCAAAGTTAGTACATTTAGCGATTTTCTGAGAGTTCTGGACATTGATGGATTAAGTCTTGGTTCTCACTTTGGCAGGTGTTGCTGCCTGTGTGCTGGTTTCCAAAGCCTGACTGGTTCAAGACATCATGATGTCTGTTGTGCTAAGTTCTAGGGGGTCTGCTATATTCCCCACAGGTTTTATGGGCATGAGTCAAGTTGTGGATTCTTCTGTGGGTAGGCGTTATAGCATCTTCTTAGCACTAGTAATTTAATATAATTTATTTCCTGAATAAGAAGGCAGTTGAGCACAGGGGTCCTAAAGCAGGAGCTAGGAACAAAAGGATCAATGGCTCAGAAATTACCATAAGTAGTTAGCAAGGAGGATCAGGAGAACAAAAATCGGCACTGGTTAGAGTTTTGCTATCTCCTTTCTCTTCCCTGGAGGTTATTTTGACCACAGTGAAACTTCTCTAATTATCTCTGATTGATTTGTAGAGAAGCAAGACGGTTCTTCCAAGGCCAAACAGAGATCTTCTTGCCTCATAAAGAGGAGGCCCAATCCTCTGCAAGTCTGAAGAACAACCTTGCTGCAGAATCTAACTGGGCTTCCAGAGAGGAAGCCAAATGTTCAAGATGGCCCACCATCTGTGTCTACTAAGCATGGAGTTCCTTGAAGTTTTTATCTCCCATAACTAGGGTTGAAGTTCCAACTGCAGCAGAGCCCATGATGCCCACCCCCACCAATAAGGGAATAAATATGTGATCGCTGGCCATGCATAAGGAAGCCCAAACCTAGATTTAGGTGGACCCTGTCCTCTTCTTCATAAGTAACATGCATGAGAAGACAAAGGAGTGGGCTCTCCTCCAGGGCAAACAATTGTGAAGATGCTCACTTAGTTAAGCTATTAGTCCAAGCAAACCAGGTAGTCTCTGGGGCCTGGAAGTATACTCAACTGCCGTTCTAGGAATTTACCTGCCGGATATGCTCAGGAGACAAATACCAGGAATATGCATGGGGGAGCCACAAGAGCTGTGGTTCTCACCCTTCTAATGTTCCATCCCTTTAATAGTGTTCTTCATGTCGTGGTGACTACAACCAAAAAATTATTTCTCTGCTACTTCATAACTGTAATTTTGCTTTGTTTGTGAATCATAAATATCTGATACGGGGTCACAAGTGACAGATTGAGAACGGCTATACTAGGGGTATCTCAGTGACACTAAACAGGCACCCTTCCCCTGCATGTTTTCCAGGAGTAGACTTTTGATGGATTAGGTCTTTGTTCTTTTGATTTGACAGGTGTTTTTGTCTACATGCTAGGTTCCAAGGTCTGAATGGTACTTCTGTCTTGGCATTGGTTGTGCAACTGTCTAGAGCCTACCAAGGTCTTAGTGCCTGTTATATTAGTATCATATTGGCAGGACTGTATGAATTTGTGGTGTGTACGTATGTGTGTGTGTGATAGATAGATAGATAGAACATCAGAGAGACAGAGAAACTTAAAATATACCCATTAGCAAATTTCCAAAGACAACATATATTATCATTATAGTTGCTATATTATCTGTGAGATTCCCAGAACGTATTGAGCCTACCATTAAGGGCTGGAGAGATGGTTTAGCGGTTAAAAGCACTGACTGCTCTTCCAGAGATCCTGAGTTCGAATCCCAGCAACCACATGGTGGCTCATAACCACCTGCAATGAGATCAGATGCCCTCTTCTGGTGTGTCTGAAGATAGCTACAGTGTACTTACATATAATAAATAAATAAGTCTTAAAAAAAGTGAGATATGATTAAAAACCTTAAAAAAACTATACTCTTTGGCTAGCATCACTCCATGTTTTCTGAAGTTTTAATATGATTTGAAGTCCTTTCCAGAGAGGTGTCCTCATACTTTAAACACTTAGATACAGTCACAGGTGGTTCTCCTACCCTGGCACCTGGGTTGGAGATCCCTGCTTTGAAAAAAGTGTGCCTGTATGTCTTTGCACCGTGCTTTCTGTGGGCATTCCATGTTCCAAAGCACACTTTTCCTTATAAAGTGTGGGCTGTTTCCCCGTTCCCCCTCCCCCCACAGCTCTTCCCCTCTCACCTCTTCCACCCCCTGTCTACCTGTCTGTCTGTCTTTCCTCTTTAGCTGTGTATATGGGCCTTCCACCCTCTTTTGTCTGTTGCAGTGCAGAGCTTCTCTGTACTCACATGCACAGCACAGACACAGAGATAGAAAGGCCAGCTCTCTTGTGCGCCCTACAATTGTGGGCTTCTGTCTTCTTTCCTTTCCTGCTACCTTCCATTTGCCAGTCAGTTATAAATAGCTGAAAGAAGATTTTATTTCCAGCTTCGAAGTGACATGTGCTGTCAGCAGCACCACAAAACACTTCATTGATGTTTTTAAGGGGGTGGGGAAGAGGAAATCAAATTGCTTATTTGCCCAAAGCGATGTTCACTGAACTCAAGTCTATTGACTCACCATGGGACGCTGCTTTTCCCAAGAGAAGGGATTGTCAAATTTGGACTGCAAGTAACCTTTGGGCTGAATGGCTAGACCTCCTCAGATTAATTTGCTCAAAGCCTTGCCTTATAGAGGAGGTTTGAGGCACTGAGCAGCCCTCCAAGCCTGGGATGAACCCCATGAGCCACAGGAAGGGTAGCCACTTCTGAAAGCTTTAGGGCCTTGCCTGAAAAATATAAGTGATTGTTTTATAGTCTGGGGCAAGTCAGGACAAAGCAAGAGAGGGAAAACAAATTCCTTAGCATGCTGAGTTGTTCCAGAGGAAGAAAATCACAGCCAGTGCTTTGCCATTCCAGAGATAAGGAGCTGTGTTAGACTTTGGCTTATGAATGAGGGATGTCCATTTATATACAGGTATGAGGGTGAATATACACTAGCATAGACAGCAAAAGGTGGCTTATTTGGTTGTAGTTTCTGAGGCTGAGACACCAGTCCAGTAAAAAGTTCTGAGAAGCTGGACCCCTGGTCCCTGATAATAGTTTAAGTTATGTCCTCAACCAGCTCTTCCAGCTTACCAAGTTCTTACTGTATGCTCAGTGTTCCCCTAGCACTAGACCCATGTCTTTAGTCATAGAAATCACTGTTATTGTACCCATCCTACAGCTGTGACAACGGGGTTACAAAGAGAGGAAGTCAGTTGCTGGAACTCAGTAGTAGAAGTGGATGGGACCAGAAGTGTGGTCCTAGGTTTATCTACCAGACGTTATACATTGTGATCTTGATGAAAACCACAGAGTGGAGAGTGGCTCTAGGATGCCATGGAAAAAGAGCAAGCACACAAATAGCCTGCTCTTTGTTAGTCCCCAAATGGCTCACACTGCCCAGGGGATAGAGAAACAATTAGACCCTGAACCAATGCGACCAACCTAGCTCTAATCACTTTGGATTCTGATAGGGAAGATAACAGAAGGTAATTCAAGTCCTGACTTTTGACTTTTGACCTTACTCCATCACTTGCTAGGTTATCTGCCACAGTGGGTTTCAAACCAGATGGCCCATCGTTTTCCTTCTAAAAGAGATGTGTCGTGTAGGGGAAGAAAGAGACCCAGAGTATAATACAGAGATCTCAGCTCATCTCTTTTAGAACTTTTTAGCATTAAACCTGCAGTAGGGAAGGGAAATGAGCTAGGTGTTTGTTGGTTTGTTTATTTGCTTGCTCTTTATGACCTGGCTCATTCTTCTCTGGGATGCTGTTAAGGATATTTGTTTTCTCATGCAGTAAATGAAGATTTTGAAATGATCACTTACATTAATTTGTTTATCTTTCCTCACTATTCTGGGGGTAGAAGCCCCTTGGTGTGGTGACCTTAAAGAGTTGATTCATGCCGGGCAGTTGTAGTGAATGCCTTTAATCCCAGCACTTGGGAGGCAGAGGCAGGCAGATTTCTGAGTTTGAGGACAGCCTGGTCTACAGAGTGAGTTCCAGGACATCCAGGGCTACACAGAGAAGACCTAAAAAAAAAAAAAAAGAAGAAGGTTCAATTCATTATTTTGTCTCTGGTGGTCTGTTATGTGTCATGGTACCAGGCTTTACAGTGTGTAGAATAAATGCATAAAGGTTGCAGTATGGGATTCTATAATCAAACTGGGCTCTCTGTATGACAATACCAAGAAGAATAAGCCAGATACATTAGTTCCTGGAAACTGGAGGTGGTTAGATTCATTAGCTGGGGCAGAGCTAATGTGCACACCCTTGGAGTCTCCCATTGGGACTAGAGAGAAGTCAGTGACATTATTTATTCAACAGGCTCCTTCCATGTGCCTATCAAAAGGTAACATAAAACAAATACAAGTCAAGCATCGTCTCAGCTTTTCAGAAGACTCTTCTGTCCTATGAAATCAAGAAGATCACACCAGGGAAGCTTACATTCAGTTCTTTCCTGTGTAAACTGAGGACTTAGGACTTTTGCTGGTTGTAGTCTGTTAAGGTTTGAGTGTTATTGTCCCACACAGGCATCTGTGTTTGGATGCTTGGTCCCCACTGTTGCTGATACTGTTTTGGGAAATGTTAACCTAGTTAGAAGAACTGGGTCACCGGGGATGGGCCTTGCAGGGAAGATCTGCCCATGATTTTGGCTCAAGCTCTATGCTTTCTAATCTGCTGTTAGCTCAGGGATCCTGTTGTAGCAAGATGGATAGAAATGATGAGGCAAAGTTAAACTTTTCCCTTTTAAGTTGTTTCTGTGAGGTATTTTGTTCAAGGCTATGAGCAAAATGACTGCTTATAGCTCTACTATTACTAGATTATGAAGTTTGACACAGTAGCCTCTTGTGTTTCCAATAGATGGGAAACAAGTGTTTGCATGCATTTAATGTAGAAGGAAATCCTTAGACAATGGGAAGTGGAGAAGCAAAGGAAGGGTGCTATTGATGGGTGACTACTGCCCAGGTAGATAATGGAGACTTTGTCTCATAGGGGACCTCTGGGAACCTGTTTCAAATACACCACAGACCTGTACCATTCTAAAATGAGAAAGCAGGGATCTATTTTCTTATTTGCCATATGTCCCTTTTTAGCCTTGGTTGTTCCTAGGAGTTGATCTAATAGTCCCATGTCTGAGCAATAGTGTTCATTGACTATAGAAAACCCATGCATAGATAGATAGATGCAAGGGGAGTCCTTGAATGGGCTGAGGGAAAGGCAGAGGAACCATGAGTGTGGCTCTGTAGCAGTGACCACTTTAGTTCATTCACTTCTGTAGCCCCATGTAGAAGGTGCTGGGCATCATTTGTATGCAATAAATGAATTCTCTAGCCCTGACTTTGCACAGCTCCAAGCCTTCTGCAGTAACAGTGGCCTGTGAGTGACAGAATGATGCAATGTTAGCCTGTTGTGGAGCAAACAACAGTGATAGCAGGCTTTGGAATGGATGCAGAACTCAAAAGAGGCTGGAGAAGCAAGGCACCTTCCAGAGAGGCAGGGGCCTAATTAGGCTGGGAAGAATAGGTAAGATATCCAGAGAGAAAGAGTAGAGAGATTATTTAAGTTACCACCCAGCCCCATGCCAACCTCTAATCCCTCACTAAGCTTCTCTTGTTATACCTGGACTTGGCTATCCTGGTTTGTGCTGCTTTCTCAGTGTCTTCTGCCTGGCTCTAATTTTTCAGTTCTAGGAGTAGCCCCCTTTTTCCTCTGCCATTTCTTCTCATACCTGCCCTCCCCCCCCCCCACACCACTAAAGAAAGAGTTGGCATTATGACAGAATGCATACCCATGAACATGGACTCTGGGCCTGGCTCTTCACTCACAGCTGGATACATTTTAGGAAGTGTCTCTTAATTTTGAGCCTCATCTTTAGTAGGGAGAGGTCCAAACGATGGCTCTGACATCCCTACACTGCTGTGAAGGCTGACTGTGTAAGGAGCCTGGGGAAGATCCGGTCCACGGGTTTGCTATAAAAATGGCTAAGTCAGAACATTAATTTATCCCTCACAGAGTGAACATATAAGAAAGACAGTTGCTTCAAATATCTTGTCTCAGCACATGATAGGTACTGTGCATGGTACCATCTGCATCTTCATTTTATAAGAGCTATGCATTACATCTGAGATCTGATCTTGCTTTCTTAATACATCTCAGCCTTAAGTGTTTCCTGACAGAAACTGGTCCTTTTACACTCATACAATAGCATGTGTGTAAAGTAGTAAAAGTAAAAAGTAGTGAAAGAGGCCCAGGGATTGAGAGCCCACGAATGATGCATGGGGAAGTTTAGGTGGAGATGGTGGCCTGATTAGGTACTCTGACTTTCCCTGCTGGGTGACCTGAGAAAAACTCACTTGCCAGTCTTGAGTCTGCTGGGAACCTGCAGTGGGATCCACTGCTCCTGTATCTGGGGTTGTTGGAAACACTCGGGGAACAGCTGGTACCTCCCTGGCTTGCTGTTGTGTTCAGGAGGGTGAAAGGGAGCAAGCAGGGAGTTGAAGGTGGCAAATGACATTTGAGACAGACCCTGTCCTTCACTATGATGCCGAGAGAGCCACTTCACTGCCCAAAAGGCTCTGCTTTTGCGTTTGGATCCCCTAAGTCCTTGCTGGGTGGTTTTCAGAGTTGTATGGTGATCAGATGGCTTGATGAACAAAAAAGTGTTTGGTAAAATGTGCTAGAGATGCACGATAATGTTTATTGTTGCTGCTGACCTCCTCCTTTCCCCTTTCTCCCTCCTCTCCCTTCCTCTCTCTCTCTTCCTCCCTCCCTCTCTCCCTCCCTCTCTCCCTATGTCCCACATTCCCTCTTTTGTTTCCTTTCTTCTTTTTTCATGTATCCCAGCCTGGTTTTGAACTTGTGTAGCTGATGGATCCTCTTCACCTTTCCTTCTTCAGTGCTGGAACCATGGATGTGCACCACCAGATGCAGGACTTCGTGTTTGCTTAGACAGTTAATCATTCAACCCACCAAGCTGCATTCCCTGCCCGTTCTCTCTTGCATTGATTTCATAGGGGTTGGACTAAGTGACTCTGCTCCTTTGGATGCTGAAGGTACCCAGGCTTGGCTGATTGCAAATGCTGTTTCTTTGTTTTAGCAGCTTATAGAAAGGTATGGGGATTGAAATCAGTCAGATGAAACATAATATTTTGCTGAACAATCTGTAAGGGAAAGGGTTTCTTCTGTGGAGATATTCTGCAATGTTCTAGTAAGGGTAGGAGCTGGTTTGGGGTTACTTGTGAGGGTATAGAGAGCACACCTAGGCTCTCATCCCAGATCTGCTGTGTGATGGTTGTCTCTCTGTTCTTGAACTAAGACAGTTATTAAACATCAGAAGTGTATTTATCAAAGGCCCGGGATATGAGGACCCGTGACTGAGACTACAGCAAAGTCAGTGTTTATTAGCACCCATTCATTATAGACAGGGTCTCTTTGCAGTGTTCTTACATGGCTGAAGGGGCAAAGGGGACAGGTCCTGTGAGCTCATGTGACTGAAGAGATAGAAGTGCAAAAGGGATGAACACCTATCTCCTCACTTCTCTTTTAAAATGTCATTAATGAAGTTCACAAGGACTCTATCCTCGTCACTTGATTACCGCTAGGAACTCCACCTCTTAATACAATTACATTCCAACCAGTGGATATGGAGAGAACACACTGAGACTGTAGCATGAGCTCTGAAATTTGAGACAGGTTACATAACTTATCAGGGCTTCAACTGTATCATCTGTAAGGAGAGATTTAAAAAGCACCCCACTTAAGTAGTTGAGTCTTAAATGGCCGAATGCTTAGAAAATATTTGGAATGCTGCCGAGCAAGGAGAATTAGTTAACACCTGATGTTAGGCTATTCCACAGTCTTCAGCAGGTACAGGTGAGGAGACCGTGTACTAGCAAAGCCAGCTCTGATCTAAGACATGGAGAAACTGACCCCTGTTATCACTCAGGTATCTTGCCATTCTTGCCTGAATTGAACCAACTTTTTCCTCCTTGAACCAATTAGAGTCAAATGGTTCTGTAAATTGCAATTGGAGTCTACTGAAGCAATGATTATTTCTATATTAAAAAGCCCTGTGTCAATATCATATTAGACATCTCCAAGGGAAAGCTGGAATCATTTCTCTAGGTCTCCAGTGCTCATTACTATGCTCTTGTCCACTCACTGTCTCATCTCTATGTCCACATGCCCTTTTCTTCTAGCCCTTCCTGTGTGCAGTGCCCTGGCTCTATCCTGCTGTGTCCTCTTTGATGGTTTTACAGTGCTGTTATTACTCTGGGGAAGGCTCACTCATCCTCACTGGCTTCCTCCTGTCTTGGCTCTTTGGCTTAGAAGAGCTCTCCTGAGTTCACTGAGGCTGACTTAGGTAGTGGTCCTTTTACTGGCCTGTAAAATCTCCATGAGGAAACCCTGGTCCTTTCACATCTTGTATTCTCTTGAAGAGCTCTTTCTTGCTGAGACACATCACATTTATTGCCCAGGCTCTTAGCCGTGAGTAAAATAACTGTGCATCCCCAGGGCCTGGCACCATGTCTGCTACATAGAAGGTGATCAAAACAAATCCATGGCATGATTCAGAAGTACCCTGGTGAATGGAGACTAAGACAAAGAGATGAAAGACATGTACGACATGCCATATTTCAACACACCACAAACCTCTGGGTAAGTTGTTAAAACCCAGGTATTCAAGGAAGCAATCTATGCAGGAGACATGTGGTTGAGTTTCCCATTGATCATGATGGTGGCTGGTTTGTGTGTTTCATTGATAGTGAGGCCAAAGTCTACCTAACAGGTGCTTGATTTAATAAAGCACCCTAAACTCATACTAACCCTGACATGCCCAGGGAATACAACTACAAATTAAAGAGATGGAAACTCCACTCTGGTGCAAGCCAAGATTTAAAGAACCCTAGTCACTCTTATTTATAGAGTTTGGATTTCCCTTTAACCCTTGGGTAAGAATGGGACAGCTGGCTTGCTCTAAATACTAATGAGTCCTAGAGTCAAGTATCTAATAAATGTTCCCACCTTTCTACAAGGAAATCTCTCACTGCTAATTGCTGTCAGCATCCATCAGGATCAGAGAGCACAGCATCTCAATAGGGACCTTGGGGCCAAGCTCTTGTCTGTAGGAGAAAAATCTCTTCAGGAGTCTGAGGGATCCTTGAGTGGCTGTCCCTGCAGAGATTCTCCAGTATAGAGACTCAGAGGTCCCTGGAATATGGCTCTTGGGGAAGCAGTCTGAGCAATAGGTTCAGTGGTGGTAGGGTGGTTGAATGATGGGTGGCTTGCCCTTTGACCTGGTTAGACCTGTTGACCTCTTTCATGGCTCAGAGTGGTTCTACAGGCTTTATCAGATATTTTCTGTTTGTGGAACAAGAAAAGTTTGCAAAGTATAGATTAACTCCAGTTCTTACCTTTATCAGATGATAAATAATGTTTGAGGAGTTGGGTGGGGACATGTGTCAAGGTCACCTGTTAGGTATCCAGTTGAGCAGGCAGTGACACTGTCAGTATACTGTGTCTGCCTATGACATACTTTGACTAATGGTCAGGTTCCCTCTGGAGCTCTAAGATGGCCAGTGAGGAAGAGTGATGGATATGGAGTTTCAGAGGGAAGGTAAATCTTTTTGTGTAAGTCACTGGCTAGGAACTTTACACTTCTATTAATTTATCAATTGTTCACTGTAAATTGTGTTCATGGTGCACACATTAGATTGGAGGTCCTGATTTCACAAATATGATATTGCAGTAGGACAAGAGTAGGGATCAAGAAGCCACAAAGTGACTATAAACATTGCACATGATGATGGAAAATGGCTTTAGACTGTGATAGGAAGGAACAGAGAGTCACATGCGATGAGAGCATTTTCACAGTGTCCATAATGTAGCAGTCTTCTGAGAAAGGCTACTGAACAGAGTGAAGTTTGAATTCAGGAAGCCAGGTAATTTCAAGATGACTTCAAGGAAAGCGTCTTCCAGGCAGAGTCCAGCACCATGTGTAAGGAATACCTGGTATCCACAGGCTTCTGAATGCCTTTACTTCTTCCCGGCTCTTCAGTTAGCAAGCACTCACCCATCCCCACTCTCCCAGATCACACTCTCAGAGACCTGCTTCAGCGAAGCCCTATCTAACTGAGATCTCTGTGGCGTGGATACTGGTATGAATCTCATACTGCTGTTCCCCATTCCCCTCGTGGCTTAGTTTATGTGCAGAAGGCCATCACTAAGAACACTGTGGGAGATATGGAGTTGGCTCGGGCAGTAAAGTCCCTACTATGCAAGACCCGAGTTTGGATCCTCAGCACCTATATAAAAGTCAGAGCTGGCTGTGAGCATCTGTAATCCCAGGTGCTGAGGGTAGAGGGCAGATCCCTGGCGCTCACTGACAAGCCAGCATAGCCAAATCTATAAGCTTCATGTTCAATGAGAGATCCCATCTCAAAAAAAAAATGATTACTGGTTTTCATGCTCCTTATGTAATAACTGACCCAGCCAGACATTAAGGAATTCCTTCCTCCTCCCACCTATACATCTGGATACATTGGTGAGATGTTGCAGACTCATCCTATGGACTGGTTCTGCGGGGTGATCATGACCATGGCTACCCATTTCAGATGGATGCTCAACTATGGCCAGCCACCTTAATATATTTAAAATTCCTTAAACTTGGAAAAGCACGTTTGCCTAAATACTCCACTGCCCTTCCAAGCCCTCATTCTCGGTTAGTTTTGCCACTTAGATCATCGAGGAAAAGAATTCAGATCAGGAATCCCCTTCTTCCTACCCCAGCCCCATGGCCTGCATCTGTGGGGCTTCCCTTTGACTTCTTGTCATTTCAGTGAATGGATGGTCCCAGCTCAACATGAGGACCAGGTTCCATTGAGATCTGGATTGCTGGACTTTACTCCTGTACCTTGAGTTAGTCAGTTATTTTATAACAACATGCATATATCTCAACATCTCATATCACAATGTATCCTCCTCTTGCCTCTGTTCCTTGGCTCTGCCTCTGGCTCCCTAACCATTGTTCTTTTAACTCCCATCCTGTGTCCTCTGCTTCCTACTCCAGTTTGGCTAAGTCTTATACCTCCTCCCACTACCGAGTCTACCTCCTCAAGTCACCTCCTGATCTGGAGGTTTGAGGGCCTGGTTCTCAGCTATCTCCTTTATGTCATGTACCTTGCACATGGGTAATGACATTGGCTCATCCTCGCTCCCAGCCCACAGTGTACCTAAGCTGTGTGTACTAGAGCTTATTGTGCTCGCCCATCCTGGGCTCTTCTCGCTTGCCTTCTTCACTGCATCCCCATCCCTGCTCTGGGTCTGAGTCCTATCCACTCACTGCTAGCTCAGTTCTGGATTCCATTGTCTTCCTTCCCCGCACCATCTCCTGAGCTGACCCCATCCACTGCCATGGCTTTAAATACCATGTTCATAATGACTTCCAAATTTATATCTGTAGCTCTGCCGTGCCCGCTGCAGGCTCGTCTGTTCCGCTACCTGACATCCCACTTAGATGACTAATGGGCACCTCAACTTAATGCATCAAAAGGAGAAAAGTCTTAATTTTCTCACCTCACCTCCAAAGTGGTTCTTCCGTTAGTATTCTCTGTCTGAATCAATGTCACCACCACCCTCCAAATCACTCAGGCTCAAGCCCTGGGAATCCTCTTTAATTCTCTTCACTACCTCACCTGCATATCCATCCCATGGAGAGTGTGCACTATGGGTTTTCTTTTTAGGAGAGAGTGGAAATCTGTCCACTTTTTTTTCTGTCCCTGCTGCTCCAAATGCCTCAGAGCTTCGGGACTGCTCTGTCGGCTCACTGTACTCCCGGCATTGTCTTCTAGAATCTATTCTTGTACATATTGCACTGTGTGCTCTTTTCAGCAAGAGAATCAGATCTTACAACTCACCAGTTTAGAGGCTCTCTAAGATTTCTGCCTTGCCATGCTGTCTATAAGTTTTTCCCACTCACTGCTGGGAGGAGTGGCCCACAGACCTTTGAATGATGCTTAGAAGAGTTTCTTCAGAGATCCCTTTCCTTCCGTCTTCTCCCGGAGTTGGCTGCACATGACATTTCTGTGTAGAAGTAACTAACACTTTGGAGCCAGACACCAGCACTGCCCTCCTTGCTCTCTCATCCACGAGTTTTGTGAAGAGAAACTCATTGTGTGGCAGTGTGGCTTCAGATCCCCAGTTCACTCTTGTAAACTGGAAATGTGATTCTGCTTTACAGCAGATTTGCAGTGTGCCATGTTGTGCCCAGTGTATATTAGGCAACAGTGGTTACTTCTCTTCTCAGCATCCCACTGGTCAAGGGAGAAAAAGCCATCCCTGGGCTTAGAGTAGAGAACAAGAACAGCTTAATAAAGGGGTCTGGATAGGAAGAGAAGAAAGCGATTTGGACTTTTGTCTGCCTCAGCCTCTTCAGTAGAAACAACTTACTAGTGATGTACAGAAGCCAAGAAGGCTGTGGAGGACAAAGACAAGCACACATATTACAGAGGGATAGTAGTGCTTCTCTGAGCCCACTGTGGCAGAGCCAGTGATCAGTGCAGGGAGTCACATCGGAGGGTCTTCTGGAAAGAGGTATGTCACCTCCACAAGTGATGACCACATAAGAGTCAGTCCAATGAAAGTGATAGGCCTGCTTGTCCTACAAATCTAGCTCTTCTAGTTCTGGTGGAGTTGGCAATATTGTGGGGGGAGGCATATGAAGGGACACTGGTTCTTCCTGGATGGCCATGGTCAGGTGGGGTGTCAGGAACACTACTGGTCCTCAGTTCCAGCTTTGCCAAACAGCCTGTACTTCTTCTGTAATAGGAGCAGCTTTTTGCTGTCTGTCTGCTCGGGACCCACTCCCCCTCTCCTCTTGGGATAATGTCTATAAATTTTTCAGGCTTGCTCAGAGAATCTAGCTTCTAGAATGCTTGTTTTGTTTTCTTCTTTCCTACATAACTGGATATGCCTCTCCAAATTCACATTTCCGCTGGAGCTTCCTTATCTTTTGCTATAATGTGACTAGATAGCCATACTATCTGAACTTCCAGAGGACAGGCCCAATGTGTTTTCCTACTTCTTTTGCACCAACATTAAGGATGTCACGTGGCAATAGACTGTCAGAGCTAGTTCTTTGTATAGGAAGATCCCTGGCGAAGTCATAGTGACAAGGGAACTTCTTCATAGCTTTTTGTGGCCCTACATTTTGTTTCCAAGCCTTCAATACTATGATATTATCTTCATCTTATAGATGATGAAAGTCTGTGTTATACAAGTCAAATTCAAGCAGATGAGATAACAGCTCTAACTAGGATGCTAAAGTAACAACTAAAACTCTGATCACAAAATCTCTTGCATGAACCACCCAGGGAAGTAGAATTTTAGGGATATTACAACTGCTGTATATCCAACAGAAAACACTGTATGCTTTGCACGTGTCAGTGGGCCTGCAGCCAGGAATATTGGCATTTCCTGGTCCTTATGGGTTTGGATGGCAAATATTTTTTTTTTTTTTTTGAATTTGGAAACAGGGTCATTTCACAGAAGATCCAGTGTAAACAGAGGTTGTTCTGAATTGTGGAGGCCCTCTAGTCTGGGCATCCCTTCCTTGTGAGAGAGGCTATGGGGTAGAAGGATGTCTTGAGTTGTGCTTTCCTGCAATAGGTTAGATATGACGTTTGTGTGGGTGGAGTAAAGACACAAGTGCTCAGGACAAACCAGTGAGGGGGTGGAGAAAGGAAAAGCCAAGCATAGGTGGCACCTCACACAATTAAGATTGGTTCCAGCTTGATACCAAAGGAAGCTGGGCATCTCAGCGCTGTCCTACCGAAGCCTAGGTACAGGACATAGGTAGGAGTTTCCCAGGCCTATGTTCATTGGATAATTCTCACTTCATGGGATGGTATGCCTTCTCAGAACATCCTCCTTCTCCTGAGCACAAAATAAAGTGGCTCTAGCCTCCTGAGGGGCAATCTGTTTTTGAATAGTTTTCAGGTTTTGGTCAGACTAAAACCTAAGGAAGGGTGTGTGCAAAAGAGTTCGGAGTAGAACTAAGTAGAACATTCCAGTGTCTCCCATAGAGAAAGATACCATATCCCTGAGATAGGGCAGAAAACCAAGAATAAGATGCAGTATACTCCTCTTGGAGGTGTGAGATATAGAGTAAATGATACACCTGTGGAGTGTATGAGGCTCAGCTCTACCTATTACGTTAGAGCAAATAATCAAGAGTCCAAGTTCATCTATAATTCAGGATCCATATAGTTCCCCAGGATGCAAGCTGCGAGGGTTAACCTGGATTATTCTGAATTAAGCATAAAGTAGTTGCATGTTGGGCATTGATGTGGTCTACACAGTGGGCCAGCTCCAGATGCTGCCAAATCCATTCTGTCCGGCTTTCAGGTTTTCTGATTTGGAAACCTAGACCAAGCAAATGGCTAACTTACAGAGCTAAAGGTGGCAGAGCTGTCTCATTTTGAACACAAGCCTTTTTCATAGCCTCCTGGAACTCACAGCCAGGCTTGGAACAGGCACCACTAGCACGCTGACTATTGTTTCCTATGTTTTGTGTCCAAAACCTCACCATTCAGGTAAAAGAGTGCAGATGTGGTAAGGCGACAGATGGTCTGCCATTCAGAGCTCATATGTGTCACACCTGTAACATGCAGCTGCTGAGTTCTGAGATATATATTCTCTGGAGGCCCACCCTGGTGTCAGCTGGTGGTGGGCATCATTAGCTCTGACAGAGCAAGATCCTACTCAAGCCAGTCCCTTCAACCAGTGCAGGCCCATCTCCCCTCCTTCCCTGGCTTCCCCACCCATATGCTGCAGCCGAGGACTTACTTTGAACAGAGTAACATGCTCTTGCCCTGAGCCAAAAATCTCACTTAAGTTGACAAGCCTGAGGCTCAAGGAAGGCCAAGTGAGGCCAGAACCCTAAGAGCTAAACCCTGAAGGCCAGGGAAGCTGTGAGAGGGAGAACCAGGGCCTTGTTACAGAAAATATTTTATTATTCAAGACCTGAGCAGAAACCTTTGCTCTTCAGGGAATGGCCCATTGATACAGAAGGGAAACGATTTTAACAGCACAAGGAAGCATTACAACTCCCAGGTGAAACCGGAACATTTATTTTTCAGGACAGCACCCCCCTCTACACTATACAAGACTCTATCTTTTATATATGAAACGTAAAATGGATTTATGTGTATACATAAATGCAAAGATAGTGCAGATCGACAGGAAAGAAGAAAAGAGGCAGAGACTGATAAAGAAAACCAGCAAAGCATAATGTACAAGGCTGTCAAGAGCGGGGATATGACAGCTGGTCATCTCTCAGTGGTGCTAGTGAAAGGGTCTCTAGCATTGAGGGCCCCTAGGTAAGCATGCCAGACCAGGGTGAAGTTCCTGGCTCTCTGTCCCTTGTTTCAGTTTATTTTTGTTGTAAGAGTTAAGGAAGACACGGGGGAAGATTGACAGCATCAACTTTCTAATTGAACAAACACTTATATGCTTTCTTAGACAACATACCAAATGTTATATAAATATTACTTATTTTTAAAGACAAATCTTATTCTCTTGTTGTATATCAGGGCCGATGAACTACAAGTCAGAAGTAGGTGTCACACCATACCTTTGTATGTCCTGGATAAAACAATCACCACCTCAGATTAGACCTGGGTGTGGAGATCTTGCTAGAAGGTCAGTGTGGACATTCACAGATACTATGCCCTCCACTACTCACACAGTTTCTTTTAGTTTACTTCCTGTCAAACCAGGACCTCATGAGTAGGCGTGTTGGAGTACAGCTGAGGAGATCTGAGACTGCACGGCCTAAAGAAGACACAGATGTTACCAGTTTAGGGGAACTACCTGTCAGTGCGGCTCTCCTGGGCTTTGCCCTTGTTGTTCCAGCTTATCAAGGAAAATAGAATAAAATGGCAGAGGCCTGGGATCTTCTGGGTACCCTGGGCACCATCTAGTATTCATCTTCACAGATCTCCATATTTCCAGCTGTGGAGTTACCTGGTAAAGGTCAGGGGTAAATGAGAAAGCACCCTTTTGGAGTATGGACATATACTGCATCATCTGTAAACTGTGAGGTCTTTGTTACAGTTAGCTGGAGACTATGGCTGCTAACCCGGATCAAAGTGGATCTTTCTACCCCTCCTCAATGAATGAAAAGAAAACAGGCCCATGTTGAATACATGGGCCATGACTTATCTACCTACTCAGAGGCTAGAACAGGGAACCCAAGCCTACTTGTGCCCTGCCTTATCCACCCATTTAGAGGTTAGGAGAGAACCAAAGGCCAAAGAGAGCTAGTAGCTTCTGGGTACAGGGGGTAGAAAAGGAATCTTGGCACATTATATCCCAATGATAGAGCCTGTTTGCTGGTGATCACCACTCAATTCCATCCTACAATCCATAGAGATATCAGGCAAGTCCTATAACCATCAAACATCAACAGTTTCTAAATTAAGGCTGAGAAGCTTAACTTTTTTCCAGAGATGACCCATGTTTCTGACTATGATTTTTTCTGTGTCCATCTCAGAATGGACACATCTTGGAGTGTCGTAGTGTGTTCTCCCATACTAGGCTGTCCCTGCATCTCCTCATACCCATCGCCACAGCTTTCCCATTGGTATCCATCTAGGGATTGGTTTTATTAGACAAAGGCAAGGCCAGGCAGGCGGTTCTGTTGATAAAGTGCTTGTCTTGCAAGTGTAAGGACCCGAGTTCCATCCCCAGCACCCACATTAAAACAATCTGGGTATGTTGTAGAACAGGGGTGGGGTTGGGGTGGTGGGCAGGGGGTGGGGAAATTGTTCAGGTTGGTCTCTGGAACTCACAGGCCAGACAGCCTTGCTATATTGTTTTAGTTCCAGATGAACTAAACAATATTGACACATATGAAAATGCCCCTGCATATACATGAACACACACACACACACACACACACTTAATCAAGACAGCAGACAAATTGCACCTAGTAACAGATTCTCACTTTTAGATGAAACTCTAGGTCTATCCCATCAGACTCTACCTACATCAGTCCTTTGAGATGTTTGAACACTGCAGTGCTTGGCTAGGGTAGAAAGGCCATTGTGCAAGAAAGAGAATGGCTATGAATGTGCATCAGAAACCTCAGGAAGGGAGAGGGCATGGTGGGAAGGGATGCTCTCAGAAACAGCCTCTTTAGGATATTATTCATAGTGTCAGTATTTCATAAGTACTTGAGTTTTTGTTCAGAATGGAGAGTACATGGAGGTGCTGGCTCTGCCAGGGAAGGCTTCAGACTTGGAATAAATAAATTAATGGGAACCTCTGAATCTGTGAAATCCTAACCCACTGACATCATCCATGCATACCTGGACTCAGCTGTACCCAGGGTTAAACTACCTCTGCACAGATCAGGTGCAGGAGTCAATGGTTTGGGTTTATATTGTGTGTTTTGAATTGCTTTGTTAACTTAGAGTTAGGGGAGTCAGTACAGGATAATGAGCATGATGGTTGTGGGATGCAAGACCCACATGGAAGAGATTTCTATAGTCTAGATCAGTGGTTCTCAATTTTCCTAATGCTGCAATTCTTTATTAGAATTCCTTGTGTTGTGGTGGCCCCTTCTGTTGCTACTTCATAACTGTAATGTTGCTGTATCCATGTTTGCCAAAGATCTTAGGTGATTCCTGTCAACCCCTAAAGGGGATGTGACTCCACAGATTGAGAACCATTGTTCTAGCTAATTCTTCTTTGATTGGAATGATCATAGGGATCCTACGTGGAATATGATGGGTTAGGAATCCTACAAAGACAGAGATAATGGCCAGTCTACCCTTAGTCCTGGTTGGAGCAGTCGGGCAAAGCCATTATAACACCATACTCAGCTTTCTTATTTGAACCAAGGAGAAAGTATTAAAACATCAATAATTCCTGAGTTTCGCATACTGAGGCTCTTGGGTGCTGTAGACATGTACATACCAGTAACACAGCAGGTTCCCGGGCATGGCAATTTCCTGTCTTGTGCTAGTATTTTTCATTCTGTTTTTTTTTTCCCAGTGTGATCACGCTTTACGCATTGGAGTTTTTCTCACATCACAGCACTATTCCGTGCAGCAGCTAGATTCTATGAGGAAGGTGCTCGCCTTTAAGTTGTCGTGACTGCCATGTAGTGTTAAGAAGTTGCCAGGGAGACCTGGTGCTGATATTTAAAAATATCCACCAGGCCATATGCAGACTTTGTCTTGTGTATCTACACTATCCAAAGCAAAGATAGGCAGTCCAACTTTTAGATAGGAAACTGGGTTTTTGCAAGACTTGATGTGTCTTGTGCCACACAACCTGCAAGTGATGAGTCTGAGTTGTGATTGCAAAGTCCTACTCTCAGACTCTCAGTGATAAGTGCATGGTGTTGGCTCACTGATAGGATTTCACCCAAGAAGAGTGTGAGGAAATAAAGGGTGTGACTGCCCCCCTTCCCTCTACTCCATTCCACCAGGACCCTCTGGGGACTCGGCAGGGTTGTAAAGCACATCCCCATTCCCAGCTGTATTTCTCCTGTGCTTTCTCTAAGCTAAAGGGGAAGGTCCCAATCTCGGTCTAATTACAGCTTCTTTCTCTCCATCCAAACACTGTCAAAGCCACTTTGTCTTCTTCCATCACTCGGGAAGACTGTTCAGAAGCCATGGAGGTGATGACTCAGAAGCAACGACAACTCAGACAGATGCAAAATTTCTCCAGAAACTTATCCAGTGCCAAAAAGGAGGGCCATCTAGGCCTGTAGGAGAACTAAAGCTCTTTCTCTTTTATTTTTATTTTTTCAAGCAAAAGGTTTGAATATTTCCCTACATATCTTCTACTTAAGTGGAATAAAATTATAAGTGGATATACTTCCATGGGGGAAGATTTCTGTAGAGTCTTTGCTCTCTGCTCATGCCAGATCCCTCTAGGCTAAGGAGCCTGTATATGTGTACTATAAGTGTAATCTCTCTTCCACACACTGAACACAAAGCTAGATATCAGGTCATGAAGGAGAATATGGCATAGTTCTTATCCTTAAAAAGGTTCACGAAGAAGTGAGATGTAAGACCAAGAGGCCAATGGGAGATTGAGGGATTATGGTGAAGGATGATGAAGTTTAGAACAGGATACCATGGGAGGCTGAGCTGCTCATAGAGTTTCGTATGTGATCCTGGGAGAGGAACGTGCATGAGAAGGAGGGATTGGTCATGTAGCTTCATGTATGAAAGAGAGAGGCACAATGGATAAAGGCTCTTGAACAAGAAAGGGCAGAAATAGCTGGGTTAAAACTTACTCTTAAATAATAATAGAACTTATTTTTACCGCAATCATTAATGCATACTCATTGTACATATTAATGAGCTCTGCTGTGACATAGTCATATATATATATATATATATATATATATATATATATATATAATGCTATGATTGTGCTCACTCAGTCAACTACATTTTCTTTCTGTTACTAGTATATATAACTTATATGTAATGGTAGGATCACATTCTCCTCTCAGCTTCTCTCTTTACTCCACTACCTCTTCATCCCGATCCCCTTTCCTTTCTCAAATAGTTCCTGCCCTACCTTCTTGTCATTTTGGTTTTAGATTCCACATATGAGAGAAATCAAATGCTCTGGGTCTTGCTTATTTTGTTTAATATGATGAAATCCAGCCTGAAAATCCAGTTTGTTTTCCTGCAAACATTATGTTCTTTAGGACTAAAATACACAAACTCACACTTAAATATCATTTGTTATTTCTTTCTATATATATCATCTATCTATCTATCTATCTTTAACATATCACTTCCTTCCTTCCTTCCTTCCTTCCTTCCTTCCTTCCTTCCTTCCTTCCTTCCTTCCTTCCTTCCTCCCTCTCTTTCTTTCTTTCTTTCTTTCTTTCTTTCTTTCTTTCTTTCTTTCTTTCTTTCTTTCTTTCTTTCTTTCTTTCTTTCTTCTTTCTTTCCTTCTTTCTTTTTTCTTTTGTTCTTTTTCTTTCTTTGCTTTCCTTTTTCCTTCCTCCCTCCCTCCCTCCCTCTGTCCCTCCCTTCCTTCATCATCACCATTTATATCTATCTACCAACCTTTCTTTCCCTTTCCTTCTCATATGCTCTCTCTCTTCATTCAGTGCCTTACTCTTTCTCAGTGTGTATGTGACACCCATTGTAACTTTGTATTTCAACAGGTATCTAATAACTAAGAACTTTAAGGCACTTGATATTTGACAAACTTTTTACAGCTAATATCTCAGTGTGCTTCACAGTGGTCCTGTGAAGTAGGTGTGCTAGGCTTTCAAGTTCATAACTTGAGAAAACCAAGACTTACAGATATTATGTCCCTAACTGTGTTCCATTTTTGACTCTTAATTTTTTTTACTTCACACTAGTTTTCTATTATTATACGACAGATTTATATAAATGTAGCAGCTTTAAAGAAGGAATAAGTTATCTCATGGTTTCTCTAAGTTGCAAGTCCCTATATGGCTTAGTAGTGTTAGTTGGGTTATGAATTCTTCCAGCCTGTAATAAAAAGTGTGTGTGTATGTGTGTTTCTGCATTCTCATCTCTAGACTTAAATGGAAAGAGAGGAAGTTTTGAGCTATTAATTGTTGGCACAGCTCATTTTCTTTCTTCTTTGTTTCTTTCTTTCTTTCTTTCTTTGTTTCTTTGTTTCTTTGTTTCTTTGTTTCTTTCTTTGTTTCTTTCTTTGTTTCTTTCTTTCTTTCTTTCTTTCTTTCTTTCTTTCTTTCTTTCTTTCTTTCTTTCTTTCTTTCTTTCTTTCTTTCTTTCTTTCTTTCTTTCTTTCTGTTTTTTTTCGAGACAGGGTTTCTCTGTATAGCACTGGCTGTCCTGGAACTCACTCTGTAGACCAGGCCTCGAATTCGGAAATCTGCCTGCCTCTGCCTCCCAGAGTGCTGGGATTACAGGTGTGTGTCACCACTGCCCGGCTACTTTTTTTTTTTTTAATAACTCATTTTTTTTTATATCTATAGGATTTATAGAAGCTTGTTTCTTTAGTGGAAGCAAGGACAGATAACAAGACCCTGGAGCAAATCTCTAGGTGGGAAGACTCTTACATACTATAATCCCACTGCAAGAGGGAGATTTCAACCCTTTGCTTAGAATAGTCTTTATCTGTTCTGTGCCTGTCCAAGATGTCTTTGGGGCACTGGTAAGTCTATGCAGGCTCATCACTTGGACCTTGCTGTTCACTCTAGTCTATGACTAGCTCTTGACCCTCTCCCAACAGCAGTTCATATGTACCCCTTTTAGAGGCCCCCAACTATGCCCTTATCCTTTTTCAGGCATTATCTTCCCATCTTCCCACTCCATTTCAGCAGCCACTATTACCTATGTCACTCTCATCATGGACTTGCATGTTTTTTCTCTTCCTTTCTCTCTCATTGGCATCCTTAGTTTTCTATCCCTTGGGCTTTATGCTTAGTGGGGGATGAATAAGCACTCATGATCAAATCAGTGAATTAAGTGATTTTTCATTTAGGCTCCAAGACTGTTTAGGAATTTCATATCAATTCCAAGTATTATTCTATCCCATCAACACCTTGCTAACTTACCAAAAGAACAAATTGCAGCTTTTTTTGCATTGTAGATACTCTCATTGAGACTAATTGGATTGAAGGGTCCAACTCCCTGTAGTACATAATGCAAGGATGATAACACATACTGTTTTAATCATGATTTTTATTCTCCAAAGCACTTTTGTACCCAGTATTCCATCAGTACACAACTAGATTCTGTATTTATACAGATAGACTAAGTATTTGAAAACTTAGATAAATGAAATGTTTTGTTTACAAAGAGCGAAAAAAATCCTAGGCCATGACTCAACCTGTGGGTTTGACTTTAGCCATTTATGAAATATTTGGAGCATGGCGATTCTGTGTTGACCAGCAATTAGGGTGCAAATATAAATATGTTTGTGTCCTCCTATAGAGGTGTCATACTCAGTGATCAAAATAATAAGAAAGGATTGTTAATATAAACCAACTGTCAAGTTCACTGCTGGAGTTGTACACAGTAAACTTGGGAAATTCAGAGACAAAATACAACATTCAGATAGCAAAGGGCTATATAAGTCTTAGTTTTGATTATTTGCTTGTAACAGTCTACAATCACCTAGGAAGGAGTTTTAATGAGTAATTAATGATTAGGTTGGTCTTTAGGGTGTGTTTATGGGGGATTATCTTGATTTTATTAATTGAGATGGGGAAACTCCACCCACTGTGGGTGGTAGCATTCCCTATGCAAGGGGTTTTTATAGGAGTAAAGAAGGCAAGATGAACCCCAAAATACATGCATTAAGTTATTGTTCTCTGCTATTGACTGCAGATGGGATGTGACCAGTTGCTTCAAGTTCCCATCACCTTGACACACTTGGAATGATGGACTATGATTTGGAATTTCCAGACAAATAAGCCCCCTTTCCCTTAAGTTGCTTTTGTCATGGTATTTTATCATAGTAATAGGAAGGAAAATACGACAAAATGTCTTTAAAAGAAGCCTATAACTTCACTAGGAGTTGGGAGAAAAAAGAAAGGCCAGCACAGAAGCTTGTAGAACATTCCAGCATGATGTGCTTGGCTAAATGAGACAATGACGGGCAGACATCAAAAGATCCCCTCTTTTCACTCTTGCTCTCTTTCTTGAGTCTTGTCTCTTAAAAGACTCCTAAAAGCTGCTCCTGCAGTTGATTCTGGTAATATCTATTTTCTCCTTCCTTCTCCTCATCTTGCTTCATTGATGTTACTTTTCCTCTTGTATCTTTAGGTGGACTTTCCCTCTGTGCTTGTCCTGGTCCTCTCTGGTTTATGTCAGGCTGGCTTTGACACAGAACTTGTCCTTCCTCTGTTCTCTGTCAGTACTCATCTTAATAAAGCCTCCATGATCTCAACAGTAGTGACACTTGAATCCTTGAGAGACTCCATTTTAATTATCTCTCATCATGTCACAGGCCCTGCATTTTCCTAGTCTCAACTCCTTCTCACAGGATTCCTGATGCTATATCCTCTTGTTAATATCTGCATTTCCCATTGCCTATCAGAAGTCTCTTTTGTTAAGTCTTTTTCCATTCTTCAGAATCTAGGGTTTTTGTCTGATGTCATTTGGTCTTCTCAGGAAGTGGAAGAGAGCATGAGCAGAATGTTTGTTATTTTTGATGACAGAGCAGGAAAATTGCTCTGGTAGTAGAGGGTGAGTTGTCAGTGTATAATGAGGATTCTGGCCGAAGTCAGGTCCTAGTGCTTTTTTACAGGTTGTTGAGAAGAACTAGAGTCAGCTGACATAATTGGAGTTCCTTAATGATAACTTGAAAATCAAGTTATTTGGGTAATACCCCTGGTTTCTCAAAGGAATCTGGACAAGGAAAAGCAAGAGCATAAGGCAGAACCAGATGATATACACAAAAGGTAGCATATTAATATCTGCTAAGGATGGACTGTGAGGCCAGTCCATGTTAACAATGGGCCAACTCAATTCCTCCACTATTTGGTTAATTTCACAAAATACTTTTCTTATCTTTGATACTCACAAGGCTAAGGAAGGGTCCACGTCAATGTCTGTCAGAAGCAAGTGATGGAGACTGATGTATATTACTTAGTGAAAAGAATTGAAGAAGGTATAATGTTTGGTCCTGTTTCATGTGTCAAGGAGAAGCAGTTTCAGACCATAGTAGCCATATGACTTGTGCCTCTGCCACAGTGTGGGCTGTCCATGGCTAAGGGTAAGTAGGGTTAGGAAGTATTTGTGCTATCCTCCAGAAAGCCTCAGATTTGACTGTAACTCAAGTGGTACTGAGACAGTTTTGCAGTAGCATCACATATAAGTAGATAGGTAGGTGATAAGGACTAATAGTTGTTCTTAGGTTCTAGAAAGCATTCTGCCAAAGTTCAGTGGAGCTTTAGTTTTTGAGTATATGCTGAGTTTAAATAGAAATATCTAAGGTCACCATAGCACCATAAGGTAGCCTCCATTCTTTAATATGAGGGACCATCTTAGCATAATTGATGTTAATCTGACAGTAGGTACAGAGCATAATGCTTTGTATGGATTACGTCATATATTTAATCTTCATGCAAACAAGTTCTATTTTGTCTCTATGTTTTAGATGAGAGCCCCAACCAAGGCTTATGGAGGAGAACCCCAAGGCCAAATTACATAGTTAGAAGGAACAGTGTTGTATTGGAATCCATGAAAGCAAGTGTTAGGTCCATTTTGGTCAACATCTAACTTGCAACCTCTCAAGAGATGGAAGAATTCATGGCATTCATGAAATTCAATAGATATTAAGCAACTAATTGAAGACTTGGAAACTGATGACTTACAGTTAATGCATATCACATGTGAGGGATTTAGAAGGTTCAGGGCAACTCCTTATCTCATTGCTTCCTGAGAAGAGCATTGTGGTTTTATAATGTGAAGAAATATTAGGAGGAAGAGTAAGTTCATGAGGCAGAGAAGAAACACCCTTTCCAATAGTTTGTTTTCACGATATTTGCAGATCACTTTGGTGATATGGAGATGTTAAAGACATTATTAGGTAAATAAAGAAAAATGAGGTACACTTTGCTCCTTTATGATGCTCAAAGATGTATCAGCATTATAATCACAGTTCAGTAAAAATGGAAGAGGACAAGAGGAGACAGTGACAATCAGTGAATCAAGTCCTTCATTTTGCATAGGACTTTCCCATCTTACGGCAAAGCTTTTTCCTAGCAAGTAGAATCATTGATCAGGCTCAGGGAAGCTATTCTGGTCTTGATGCTTAAGCAGTAGGGTGTCTGGCCTTGAATCTATTCTGGTAATACTTCCTCAAAATTGTTCTCTCAATTAAGCAATGTTTTATCCCTCTGCCATACTGGATTTTCTTATGTTTGAATATATACTCCTGTAATAACCCTGCTTTCCATAATTAGCTTGATTGTTCTTGACCTTCTTAGTGATGCCTATGTGGTTTAAAGAGTTAGATGTCCTATTTAGGCAGACACAAGGGAGGATCTGAGGTGTCTACAGAGACACAGATCCTTGCTCTATTTCAGGCTACCCATGGTGGGACACTCAGAGCTCCACAGAGAAGAAGGAAGACCAAGGATAAATTTGATCTCTCTGAGAGGAGCATGAAGATTGTAGTGCGAACCTTTATCCTTTCCATAAGTTCTAACCACAGTTTCTTCCACTAGCACGAGTTTGTAATGGGGGAATTTTGAAAATGGAAGAGCTTCTCTTTCTCCACAACCTCGCCAACACCTGCTGTCTCCTGAGTTTTTAATCTTAGCCATTCTGACTGGTGTAAGGTGAAATCTCAGGGTTGTTTTGATTTGCATTTCCCTAATGACTAATAAAGTTGAACATTTTTCAAGATGCTTCTCAGCCATCTGAAGTTCTTCGGGTGAAAATTCTTTGTTTAGCTCTGTACCCCATTTTTTTTGAACTTTTCTTTTTCTTTTGTTTTTGTTTTTTTTTTATTCGATATATTTTTTATTTACATTTCAAATGATTTCCCCTTTTCTAGCCCCCCATTCCCCGAAAGTCCTGCAAGCCCCCTTCTCTCCCCCTGTCCTCCCACCCACCCCTTCCCACTTCCCCGTTCTTGTTTTGCCGAATACTGCTTCACTGAGTCTTTCCAGAACAGGGGGCCACTCTTCCTTTCTTCTTGTACCTCATTTGATGTGTGGATTATGTTTTGGGTATTCCAGTTTTCTAGGTTAATATCCACTTATTAGTGAGTGCATACCATGATTCACCTTTTGAGTCAGGGTTACCTCACTTAGTATGATGTTCTCTAGCTCCATCCATTTGCCTAAGAATTTCATGAATTCATTGTTTCTAATGGCTGAATAGTACTCCATTGTGTAGATATACCACATTTTTTGCATCCACTCTTCTGTTGAGGGATACCTGTGTTCTTTCCAGCATCTGGCAATTATAAATAGGGCTTCTATGAACATAGTAGAGCATGTATCCTTATTACATGGTGGGGAATCCTCTGGGTATATGCCCAGGAGTGGTATAGCAGGCTCTTCTGGAAGTGAGGTGCCCAGTTTTCGGAGGAACCGCCAGACTGATTTCCAGAGTGGTTGTACCAATTTGCAACCCCACCAGCAGTGGAGGAGTGTTCCTCTTTCTCCACAACCTCTCCAACACCTGCTGTCTCCTGAATTTTTAATCTTAGCCATTCTGACTGGTGTAAGGTGAAATCTCAGGGTTGTTTTGATTTGCATTTCCCTAATGACTAATGAAGTTGAGCATTTTTTAAGATGCTTTTCCGCCATCCGAAGTTCTTCAGGTGAGAATTCTTTGTTTAACTCTACCCCATTTTTTAATAGTGTTGTTTGGTTTTCTGGAGTCTAACTTCTTGAGTTCTTTATATATATTAGATATTAGCCCTCTATCTGATGTAGGATTGGTGAAGATCTTTTCCCAATTTGTTGGTTGCCGATTTGTCTTTTTGATGGTGTCCTTTGCCTTACAGAAACTTTGTAATTTTATGAGGTCTCATTTGTCTATTCTTGATCTTACTTGGAGCATACGCTATTAGTGTTCTGTTCAGGAACTTTCCCCCTGTACTGATGTCCTCAAGGGTCTTCCCCAGTTTCTTTTCTATTAGCTTCAGAGTGTCTGGCTTTATGTGGAGGTCCTTGATCCATTTGGAGTTGAGCTAAGTACAAGGAGATAAGAATGGATCAATTCACATTCTCCTGCATGCTGACCTCCAGTTGAACCAGCACCATTTGTTGAAAAGGCTGTCTTTTTTCCACTGGATGTTTTCAGCTCCTTTGTTGAGGATCAAGTGGCCATAAGTGTGTGGGTTCATTTCTGGATTTTCAATCCTATTCCATTGATCTGCCTGCCTGTCACTATACCATTACCATGCAGGAGACAGCAGGTATTGGCGAGGTTGTGGAGAAAGAGGAACTCTCCTCCACTGCTGGTGGGGGTTGCAAATTGGTACAAACACTCTGGAAATCAGTCTGGCGGTTTCTCAGAAAACTGGGCACGTCACTTCCGGAGGATCGTGCTATACTACTCCTGGGCATATACCCAGAGGATTCCCCAGCAGGTAATAAGGATACGTGCTCCACTATTTTCATAGCAGCCCTATTTATAATAGCCAGAACCTAGAAAGAACCCAGGTATTCCTCAACGGAAGAATTGGTGCAAAAAATGTAGTATATATACACAGTGGAGTACTATTCAGCTATTAGAAACAATGAATTCATGAAATTCTTAGAGAAATGGATGGAGCTGGAGAACATCATACTAAGTGAGGTAACCCAGTTTCAAAAGATCAATCATGGTATACACTCACTAATAAGTGGATATTAGCCTAGACAGTTGGACTATCCAAAACATAATCCACACATCAAATGAGGTACAAGAAGAACGGAGGAGTGGCCTGGTTCTGGAAAGACTCAGTGTAGCAGTATAGGGCAAAACCAGAACAGGTTAATGGGAAGTGGTGGATGGGAGAACAGGGGGAAGGAAGAGGGCTTGTGGGAATTTCGAGGAGTGGGGGGCCAGAAAATGGGAGATCATTTGAAATGTAAATAAAATATATTGGGGGGGGAAAAAAGAAAATGGAAGAGCTCTATGGCATCATCAAAATGAAAATATTTTTATTAATCTGGACTCTTTCTGTGAGTCAGATTTGGGGAGCACATTTCTGAGTTTGTTAAATCTTTGTCTCTAAGATGACTGGAGAGGCTCCAAAATTTCTATAAACCCTTGAACGAATACTTTGTATTACATTCCAAGGATTAGGTAGTGAATATAACACTTCCACTTACATGTAAGATTCCCCTTTGCTCATACAGAAACATTGTACAAACAATTGTTACTAGCCCATTTTATTGAGAAAGGATGTAGGTCCTCAGATTGATGATACTTCTCCAAGATGTTAAAGCTAAGACTCATTCCATGTTCTTAGATTTCTTGATTCTTGATTTAAAGTTTGTTTCTACCATAAAACAGTGTGTTGGGGTCTTTCCATTGACAAAGTGCCCACTTTCTTGGGTGTCCTCAGAAGCCCACTTTACTTAAGTAGATCAGTGTCTGACATTCTCATTATGGGACTTGAAGGAAACAGGATTCCCTTACTCACACAACAATCTGCTTGAGACTTGGATGAACCTGCTGTGTGGGCAGGTCACATTCATAGACTGCCCAATGAAAGTAAATGAAGATTCATAGGTGTACATCTAGCCCTGTCACGGAGAAAGCATGCAGAACAGTCCAGAGTCCCAGGACCTAGCCATCCCATGTTCATTTTAGCTACTTGCCTAATTCTCTGGGCTTCATTGTCCTTGTGTGTCACCTAAAGCCAACCTGCCCATCCCGCGGGCAAGTAAAAGAATTGAATAATCTTTCAGCGTCTGTACAATTCAAAAGCAGAACTGTAATTATCTTGGAGGCATTTGAACCTGAAACCTGGTGTATAATTGCTTCTCTCCACAAGGGAAATATGATGAGGCATTTGCTCATTTCTTTTACTCACTGAGGAATAGCAGTTATCTAGGGGCATCTGGTCTAGCTTTTAATCATGTGTAGGTATTGTAAGAATCTGGCAGCTCTGAGCCTTGTTAGGTGCCCCTTCACAATCTCTTCATGTAGAGACAGAGATAAGATTATTTACACCCCATTCCATTATTCACAGCTTCTTGGAATGTAGCATTAAATAATTCAGAGACCATACAAACTAGGGGATTGATGGGAAAGCCGATAGTTTTGCAAATACAGCATCAGCAGCTACAGAAAAGTCTAGTTCCAGTATAAGCACACAGGAGAGCAACTGTTAGCTATTAGATCTTCATCAGGACTCTGAAGAGGATCTTCCCTGTGATCTAATACCCAATGGGATACTAGTTTTATTGTGTATGAAATTGTCCAACATCCTGTCATGTTTTGATCTAGAGAGTTCCTCATGGGTCAGGAGAGCTACTGGTATTGTATTAGGGTTCTCCACGGCATTTGTGTAGGTCCTGTTCTATGTAAGGTGCTTGATAAATTTTTTGATGCATTGTTGCTATATACAGACTTTCCTTAAAGTCACCTTGCTCTGGATGGCCCCAAGTCCAGTCTTTCCAACTCAGTTTTCTAAGTTATAGAATTACAGGTGTGTGAGTTTTTTTGTCGTGAGTTTTGTTCTTTGAAATGAAAATTCTCATTCCATTTGTTGCTTCTAGTCTATTTTCAAGAGAAATGGATCAAGCAAAGTTTGATGATTCCAGGGTTAACTTCTCTACCTTCTGGCCTAGTGATCTCATTGACTCTGGAAACCCTGGAGCAATGGTTCTCAACCTGTGCATCATGACCCCCTGGAAGGTCAAAGGACCTTTCATAGGAGTTGCCTAAGCCCATCAGAAAACACAGATATTTACATTATAATTCATAACAGTAACAAATTACAGTTATGAAGTAGCAACAAAGTAGTTTTATAGTTGGAGCTTTCCCCAACATGTGGAAGTGTATTAAAATGTTGCAACATCAGGGTGATCAAGAGCTACTGACCTAGAAGAAAAAGGAAATTGGGCAGGTTGGATATAATGAAGAAGCATAGGACTTAGAGGATGTCGAAGAGGAGAGATCTTCAGGTCAGGAGGACCAATTTGCAGTCATTTGAAGAGGAGTCCTGGGGAGTGACCCTGGGTTTTTCCATGAGGAGTCTGCCTTACCTCTAGAATCTTAACTAGTGCATTCTTTTACAAATACCATGATATGCCAGGTACTGGCAGTGGCCTGGTGGGCTGCTCTAACCCTAGCTGCCTGGGTCCCACTCTGTAATTGGCTCCCATGTGTCAGATGTTTATGTCCTCACTTTTATTCGCTAGCTTTTCTTTCTGGCTCTTCTCTGACTTGAGAAGATGTCCAGGCTGGCCTGGGGCTCAAAGATCTCTACTTTCCATCCATGCTTGACTATAGATTTTTTCTCTTGGTTCCTGTTTTATATGTAGCTCTGAAAATAACCTAGTTTCCTTCTGATCTCTTGGCACCATGGCATTCCCATGGCTAGATGGCTCCTTGCCTTCATGCGGACAGTACTGATGTTCTTTCAAAGGGAAAAGTAGATAGCTCATTATCTGATATGACATCTTTTAAGGGACCAGGAGTATAATCAACACGCTAGGGCTACAAGTGTCAGAGTAGGGTCTCAGATAAAATGTGATAGGGCAGACTCTACAATACAGTGAAATGCAGCCAAGTCCCAGGGAAAGTATGATGAACCAGAGTTGAAGATAAGGCCTGGGCACTTGTCAGCAACCAGGGAATAGAGGCACAGCACTGCTGGATGTTTGTTGGGTGAGAGACCAGGTCAGGCCTGTTGCTTCTGAAGACAAAGGGGCTAGAACATGTAAGTGGGGCAAAGAATGAGATGTAAGGAAAAGTGTGGATATCCAAGCCCAGAGGAACAGACTGAAAGGCAGGAAGTAGGGTGTGTCTTTGGGAACAAATAGATGAAGCTGTAGCATAGCACAGAAGCAGGAGTAGGAAGACTTTGGAGTCTGTGAGGCAGAGGGTGAGGTTCTGTGTATGGGACTTCAGGCTTTATGGGCAGTGAGGAGAAGACTAAGGAGGACATAGAACTGGATTAGAGAAGGCAAGCCTAAGGACATGGGTTGAGGGCTGTCTGTAGTGAGGAAAAAGGATGTCCTACTTTAAATAGTCAAGGACAATCTGAGGGGAAGAAGAAGGAATAGAAGTAGCTGCTCTTGATGGGACAGACCTGCTGATGCTTGTCACAGAGCAGCACTTCCAGAGAGGACTGTGAACCCTGGGCCAGGGAATGCTTGATGCCATCACTAAGAAGCTGGGACCAGCTAAGACTTGGGGTGTGTGCCTGTCACCCCAGTGTGTGAGGGACAGAAGCTGTAGGATTTTAAGTTTCAGGCCAGTCTAGGGTACATGACAAATTCAAGGCTAGCCATAGCAACTCAGCAAGACCTATCCCAAAGAGAAGTACAAGGACTAGAGATGCTTCTCAGTGTAGAACACTTGCTTAATGTGAAAACCATAAATCAAGCAATGAACCGAGGGGTTTGATGGTTCATGGCAGGTGATGCTGGCCCCTGGGAGGCTGATGCAGGAGAATTACTGCAAGCCCATCCTGGGCTGCAATGTGTATACATTTTTAAAAAAATGAAAGGGAAAAAAATCTTGGTATCTCATGCATCAGATGTGAGGCAAGGAGTCTAATCTCACACCTCAGGATTTGAACTTTCAGCTCACACCATATTTCAAGCATTTAACCTAGAGTCTCTCCCAACACTTCAGAATGAATCTACAAAGGATGGACTGCTCTGCCCCACTATACAGACAAGGACTTGAAGGGCCAATGACACTAATTAACTTCACCAAGGGGACAAGGCCAAGTGACAATGGTAGGATTTTAACCTGAATCTCTCTGAGCAGGATGTCTGTTATCTTTCTGTTGTGCTCACACTAAGGTGACTGACAGTGGTCCTCAGGTGTGGCAGCCATGTTTTATCACAGACTTCATTTACTGAGGCCACCCAGCTTCTGAACAACAGTGATCATGAGGGCTCTGGGAGCATTAATTACTTCCATGTGGGTAGCTCTTCCTGGCTTGTAATTTACTTGTTTTGTCTAATTCTGTTCTTTACAGAAATAATTAACACAGGACGAATAGCCTCACTAGGTTCAAAAGTGAAAATAAAGTTGGCTAGACAGATTTATAGCCACATAGCTGTGATGGGAACTAGTTCCTTCTATGTTTTAATTTAAGCTGGTTAGGGACTCATCCTGGTTCTCATGCATGATCAGGTTTACTATACATGCTAAGCAACTGATTGAAAGAGGAAAGGTTGCTATGGTAACTGGTTACTTTCCCTATCACTGTGCCAAGTGCAGGCCTTACACTGTGCTTCCATCTGCATGAATGGCTGCAGAAGACAGGAATGAGCATGAATCCAACACCTACTATGTGCAGTATTTAGAGCAGGCATCATCTCATTTAATTCTAAAAAAGGAAGTAAACCTGGAAAGTAGGTCTTGTCTTTGACCCATTTTAGAGGCAAGGGCCAGTGAGTTCAGTAAACTTGACCTTTGGTCCTTTCTTAATCTTAGGCTGATCTCTTTACAAGTTTCATTCTGAACTTATTCTGTTAGATACAGACCTGCTTTCGGAAACTTGGAGAATTTCCCTTCTTGCCTGAGAATTATAGATCCTCTATACAAACACTAAGGAGATGGATTGTAATGATGGATTTTTTCATATTTTCTTTCCTGAAAGATTATAGGTTTAATGAGGCAGGGACTAGGCTCGAGTTGTTGACCATGAATTCTGCGTGTTGCCTACATTTCAGAGGCTCAAGAAATACAAGAGGAATGAATAAATCCCATTTTATAGCTGTGGGACTTCTAGTCCCAAGACGTTAATGGAATATGGAGTCATGGTTCAGATTTACTGTCCTTCGAAATTTGGTCCAAACCCTTCAGATCCAGGGACTGCACATCATCATGTTTGTACACAGAGAGGGATAGGATCACATTGAGGATATGGAAAGAGTCCCAGGAGACCAGGCACCTCGAGTTTCTCTGTAAGGAGGAGGCTCACAGGGGCTGGTACCTTGTGATGCCTGTTTTCCTAAATGGCTTTTTGCATGGATTGATGATCCTTGTGCTTCTTTGGAAGCTGCTTGTTTTGAGCCACATGATAGAACAGTAAATGTAAGAGCATTAGAGATGAAGAGCCCGCATGAACTCAAACCCTGACTTGCGATCTGTAGGCTCCTGTCAGCTGGCCATTGGCTCTTTGAGCAAGTTTCGCCAGTCCAGCCTCCTCTGCGTCTGTATTACCTTCTGTCCTTGTTCTCAGGAAGCACAGAACATTCCTCAACAGGCATTTCTCAGGCATACTGACTAGAGACAGTTGGGCTTGTAACCTAAGGCAGAGGTTTCCCACCAGTCTCCTGGAGTTTTAGTTTTATTCTTAGTAAGCCTGGTTTTGTTTCATGGGTGCTATGGACATGGGGTGAGCAGTGGTCCTTGAAGCACATCTATGCAGCTATGGTGCTCTGTTTTGTCTTCTACTTTGTATCCTGGGCAGGTAATGAATGCTGTTGCCTTACATGCTGGTTGCAAGGTAGGTCTAGAAACGGATGCTCCTGCAAAGGTCCCATAGGAACAGAAAAGGAAGAGATCAGTGCAGCACACCTGTCTGGAACCTTGGAACATGACCAGGGCAAAGTGCAAATTCTGAGCAAATGGCCTTCAGGATCGCTTTGACCCAACAAAGTCATGTTGACAGAGATGCTTAATCAGAGGAGCTACGTGTACCCCGTGGACGGAAAGAGCCAGTGGTCAACTGCACCTGCAGAATCTTCACACTGCATAATATATCACCTGCTTTCTTTGCTCATAATCACAACATGGTATCTCCAGCAAACTCCTCTTCACACTTTTTTTGCTCCTTAGTGTCACCCCTGCCACACAACCTGCTGTTGAGTTGTTCTCTGCTTTATAGCACTTACTGCAGACCTTTAGACTCATGGGTGCTCTATTGTTCTTTGACAAGCTCAACTGTGTTGGCTTTCTTCACCCTCTAGGCTCTGAGTCAGAAGATTGTGAACTTCTGGAGCTTCTCATTCATTAATCTCACTCAGCTCTGAACCCAGCCCAAAGGCTGGCACATAGACTCTGGCATCCTTTCTGTCTTGAATTGAAGATCCTGTTATTCATAGTAGACAAGAAGTCATCTATAAAATTTGAAAAATTTACCTATAATTTGCAGTCCTTGGTACAGGAATATAATGGGAGATTTAAATTGCTTGCTTTCTTTGATTAAAAAAAACTTTTAATAATGGAAAAATCTACCAATGGATTGTGCAAATATATGTCAGGTTTTTTTCCTCCAAGAATTTGTTTTCTGGCTCATTAATAGAAACTCTCCCACACACTGAAGGAACCTTTTCCTCCCATCTGCTGGAGAGGACAGTGAAGAATTGACTTGAGTTTTATTTTTTCATGAGCATAGAATAGGTAATTGCTTAAAACTGAATTTGGGGCCACTGATGATCCAATTAGGGTCTTGAACATAATTGTGCCTGTGTAACCTGATGCCTTTTATTCTTTATACTCTGACTTTTGAAGCTGAGTCTCTTGGCAACAGCATATCACTTTCTGTGGGAGAAAAGAACACAGCCATTTGGGGGATATCTTTACTTAGCAGATAAGGAAAAGGAAACAGAAAGCAGACAGGAAATCATGTATACTCTTGAAGTAAGATTAATTCCTTTATGTACACACCAATACATTGGTGTCTTAAACAGAAATTCCCTGTATCTCTCTACAGACCCAGTGTCTGTTCTCTTGGTACTTAATGGCATGACAAAGATGAGGCAATGGATATCTCTTCTGTGCCTTGAGCTTTGGTCAAATCATACTGCCAGGGTGAGGAACATGGATGAGATGAAACTGTAATCTTCCTTTTTTATCCTCTGGCAGAGACTGAAAGGAATGAGAGTCTGATGCCACCAGAAATCCCAGAACTAGGCAACAGTATATCTGGATTCTATTACTACTCCATTCACCTCATCAAGCTTCTGAGTTCTCACCAGGGTGGAAGACTGAGGGTTGGATTCAGAGGGCATACATCACTGGCTCATGGGTCACATCTCACCCTTGTGGAAGATGTAGAAGTCCATCTTGTGAAGGACAAAGGAGAATGGGGAGTAAGGCACCCAGGGCTCCTGTGACTCCTAGAAGACTCCTGGTCTGCTGTTCATGGCATTACATCTAAGATGGCTCTCGGAACACCAGTGAGACAGCAAAGGAACCAAGTCCAGGGCAGTGACCATTTCCTCTGTCTTAATTGAAGCTCTAACTGGTGATGATGCTCCCCTACCCTCTGCTCCTTCTGAGTATGTTCATCAGGCAGGGATTTCCTTGGGGACATCGTGACAGTGTGATGAGATAGGACTGGCTAAGGATTTAGGGATTTGGGATTGGCTTAAACACTGTAGGTAAGCTTGTGTATGTCACAATAAATTCATATCTGCACCCTGATGCTGGTCTCTGGAGTCTGAGTCAGAATTCATCATGTGATTCCCTTGTGTCTCGTTTCCCATCTTTGGTTCTGTTCCCACATACCCTTAGACTTATTTACATGGCTAACAAATATAATAATTCTGCCTGATTTCAAACTACCTGGTCATTTACTGCACTCCAGTTGTTCTTGTTCATTCTCATCCTTACATGAGACTTCCTTTATTAAATGTTTAATGAAATCAGAATCAAGCTTCAGATTCCCATCTACAAAATGAAAGGATTGCACAGTTGAACTCACAGTTCCTCAACTCTAAGATTCTATGATTTGGGGCCAATTTCTGCCAAAGCACACAAATTAATTGTCAAGATTGAAAATTGAGAGTACATTTAATAAACATTACATACCTGCCTCTGTTTGCAATGGGAGAAATATAAACACCCCAATCCATAGTCATCACAGGGCAGAAACTAAAGTGAGACTTTCTTTGTTTATTATAATCCATACCATTTCCTACTGTCTCACCCCAGTTGTTGACTTGGTTACATTATCTGCCCAGACCTGTAGGCGTGACTCATGGATCAGGAGTTCCCTTCTCAATTTAATATCATCTGCCTAAGGCTCATTGGATGGTTCTGGTTTGGTCTTTTTTTCTTTTTCTTTTCTTTCTTTTTTTTTTTTGATGTGAGTCTCCATTTCATGGGTATGATAGAGGTTGAAGCCAGTGGTGTGTCTAGTCATGAGGGTGGTGCGTGGTGGAGATGGTACTAAGACCTCAGGGCTCAGGGATCCAGGATTTCTAACTACCAGGGACTTCAGTTGTAATTAATAGGTATATTTTCTGTTGCTTTCATAGTTTTTTTTTTTCCATGTGCCTGAGTGGGACTAATCAGGAGTATTGGACGGGTGGAGCTCTACAGTTGAATATCCTTTAAGAACGCTTAGACTGTGGAATTGGCACTGTAGGACGGTAATTCTGGTAACCAGGGAAATTGAGACAGGAAGATATCAAGCTCAAGGGCTGCCAGAGAAATTTAGTGAGACTCTTTCTCAAAATAAAACCTAAGACCTGGAAGGTGGGGACATAGTTTAATTGTAGGGTGTTATCCTAACATATATTAGACTATAGATTCTACCACAGTCCAAAAAAGAAAAATGAAAAAGAAAGGTAAGTTTAGAAAGCAACCAGAGTGTTTTAGTTACTTCTCCCTTGTGATAAAATGCCAGGACCAAAATCAATTTAAGGAGGAATGTATTTTGACTTATGGTTCCAGAAAACTAGATAATGGCAAGAAAGATCTGGTGGCAGGAGCAGGGAGCTGAGCGATCACAGAAAACAGAGAAAACATGCAGAAAGTGAGCTGAAGCTATAAGCTCTCAGAGTACACCTCAGTGACACGCCGCCCTCAGTAAGGCTCCATGTTCTACAAGTTCCATGACCTCCCAAATAGTACCTCCATTTGGAGACCTAATGTTCAACTAAACAAGGAATTCATGAAATCCTTAGGCAAATGGATGGAACTAGAAAATATTATCCTGAGTGAGGTAACCCAGTCACAAAAGAACACACATAGTATCTACTCACTGATAAGTGGATATTAGCCCCAAAGCTCTGAATACTCAAGATATAATTCACAGACCACATGAAGCTCTAAAAGAAGGAAGACCAAAGTATGGGTGCTTTGCTTCTTCTGAGAAGGGAAACAAAATACTCACAGAAGCAAATATGGAGATAAAGTGTAGATCAGAGATTGAAGGAAAGGCCATCCAGAGACTGACCCACCTGGGGATTCATCCTATATATAGTCACCAAACCCAGGCACTATTGTGGATGCTAAGAAATACTTGCTGAAAGGAGCCTGATATGGCTGTCTCCTGAGAGGCCCTGCCAGAGCCTTACAAATACAGAGGCAGATTCTTGAAGCCAACCATTGGACTGAGTGCGGGATCCCCAATGGAGGAATTAGAGAAGGGACTGAAGGCGCTGAAGGGTGTTGCAACCCCATAGGAAGAACAACAATATGAACCAACCAGATCCCCCAGAGCTCCCAGATACTAAGTCATCAACCAAGGAGTATTCAAAGCTCCAGATGCATATATAGCAGAGGATTGCCTTCTTAGGCACCAATGGGAGGAGAGGTCCTTGGTCCTATGAAGGCTTGATAGATGCCCCAGAGAAGGGGAATTGAGGGTGGGAGGTGGAAGTGGGGGTGAGTGGAGGAACACCCTCATGGAAGTATGGGGAGGGAGGATGGGATGGGGATTTCCAGGAGTGGGTGGGAACCAGGCAAGGGGATAACATTTGAAATGTAAGTAAAGAAAACATCCAATAAAAAAAGGAGGGGGAAAGAAAAGAATCTGTGGGGCATTTTTCCATTCAAACTAAAATACTTATATCAGAACATTCTAGGGATTAAATTGTGGATTCAGAAAAGATAGTGAATCCTGACATTTTGAACATCGAGGCAGCATTTTTGGTACCTTCACTACTGACGTTAAGAAAATAAGGAAGTAGTCCTTAGAGTTTCAGAGTTTAATGGCCTCAGTTGGTGAGTTTGTGAATGTAAACCCTGAATTTTCTGGCTTTGTCATTTTGACTTACTGACTTGCGGTAAGGGATGCTTTGTCAACATGAGTGATGTCCCATACGTGTCACGTGCTTGTAGGTGTCTGTCTAGTACTAAGACTTGATTGCAGGCACAGGGATTATGTGGGGAATATTATCCCAGTGTACAGTTGAGACTCAAGGTCAACAAACACTTTTTATAAGTGCTTATGACTAAGAAATAGAGCTCTATACATGTCAAACTATTAAATATTAAACTATTTGAATTTATGGGTTATTTTTGAATTCTTAATGCAGAATTGAGCCCCAGTTTCCCTCCTACAAAATAGAAGGATTGGACAGATGAATTTAGGCCTCCCCACATCTTGGATTTTATGATCTAACTATCATACAAAAGTAAAAAAAATAGAATTAATATTAATTACAAGCCTAAACATCATCTTTCTTTTGCTTCAAGGAGATCAGACAGAGGGTGTGACAGCACGCATCCCTTTTCCCAGGAACTGGAAGGCTGAGTCAGAATCTCAGTTGTGAGACCCCTGAGTTATGGAGTGAAACCATATCTCAACAAATAGCAACAAACCAGTCAATTAAAATAATTAGTGTGACTATAAGGGAACTAAATGTTGATACAGTGTATTCATTTATTCTCTGGGACAGTTCATTTATGTAGGACAAGCATATGACCCCAATGAAAATCCTCTCCTTGTTCTACACTCCCACTTTAGGTTTAGAAAATAGTTCTGACAAATTATTATTGATGAGGCTAAGCCTGGGGTTTCTGGAACAAAAGACCGACTCCAGGTATAAGCACTCAGCCTGCAGGAGACAAAGAGGCGGTGATCTAAAGAGAATCCTAGTACATCCTCTGATTTTCAAAATTAGTCATGAGATCTCTTTTCTCTTTTCTCTTTTTCCTGGGGAGATTATTACAGGGGTAGCAATGAATAGTCCTCAGAAACTTCCCTTTTCTTCCTTTTCCCTTTGTTTTGGTGGTAAAAAAATAATTGCAATGTTCGGCATGGGCACTTTAGGTATTTCAATTTGGGGGCACCCCTTGAAACACCATAGTTAGGGGTCAATTGAGTATACACCTTTTCACTGCACCAGACCTGATTAAGGTCGACCTTGTTCACCCAAGGTCACTGAGTTCCAGAACAGCGTGTGATCTGGCACTTACTGGTCTTACGGTCCATGATGAACAACAGCCTGGTGTTTTCTTTGATCTTCTGCGTGGATGGTTCCAAAGTAAGCGGTTTTGATTGCCTAGTGGTCAAGGTCCTTACTCCTACCAGTTCCCTTCTTAGAAAACTCTGTGCTGTTTTGAGAGCCACAGTCCCTTACCTTGCTAGAGTGCTGGTGACTCAGCAGCTTGCCTTTGTTCCCTGGATACCTTTGAGCACTGCATACTTAACTCTTTTAGTTTTTGTATCCACTTCTATTTTGGGAGGGATTTGGTGTTTCTTCTTTACTTCAACATCTCTATGCAAATGTCTTTGAAAAAAACCGAGCCTTTCCCCTCTATTTAAAAAAACATAGTACATTACTTGTGGTAGAAATGACCAGGAATTATTTTTAAATTATAATATGATGTTATCAGATATATACTATTGATATAAATATATTAATATATGTACCACCTTCCAATTTATTTTTCCTATATGTATATACATACATACATACATACATACATACATACATATACATATAAAACTACATATATAATCTCTTGCTGTATTTGTTCTCCGGGTTTTTACTTAACTTGTGAGCATCTCCCAGGTTAATTCTCTGAAAGGACTTTTGATTGCTGCATCTGGGTGGATGGCTCTGCATCATTTAGCACATCTATTTACCATGTTCACAGATTTTGATTGTCATGGACAATGCTGCCATGGATGCTTTTGGACAATTATTTGGATTCACATCTCTGACTTTTTGAGCTGGCAGAAGTCATAAAGACTTAGCATGTGGGAACGAAAGTGGCATTTGCTCAGAACCAAATCCTGGCAGCTCCTTGGCTCTGCTCCCCCCCTTATGCTCTGCTCTTGGGAAAAGTCCCAAGCTATTTGGTGAAGTACTTAAAGCCTTGTACAATGTGGTCCTTTCCAAGATATCTGGATTCCTCCTCCTCAGCATCCTTGTCTCTCTCCGGGAGCATCTCCTTGCCCTGTGCTTTTGCACACTTTCCTACTTCAGCTCACTGACTCCCAGGCTCCAAGCATTCAGATAACACCTTCACAATTTTGCCCTTTTCTTAGGACACCTGTACATTCAGTGCATGTTTATTTAAAAATTTCTTTACCTCAAAAGCAGATTTTAATTTAGTAACAATGGGTGTGAGGGGATATAGGTCTGATATGGGTGTGTGTGTGTATGCATATCTGTTTTTTAACATTACATGAAAAAACATTAATAAGTATTAACGTAAAAAGAAAACTTGAAGATATTTTTTCCCACCTTCTATAATGATCTGCTGTGGCCAATCTTTCTGTGTGAAGGAATTCTACATTTGCCAATCTTTCCACAAAGACTAGCTCCCCTTAACTCTTTGATTCTGAAATGGCTTCCTGATGATGCTCTCAGTTGTTTTCTTGGGAGGAGTTCATTGCTCTGTGGCTCCCCTGCTGAGGTCATGGGGATCTAGAGAACAGCTTTCTTGAAGTGGTCAGGGGCACATGCTGAATGGGGAATACGTCAAAGAATGTGTCTTATTTGAAGCAGTTCTGGACTGAGTTTAAAAAAATATGTATTTATTATGAAAGAAGGTAGTAAAGGGGAAACAGTGACAAAATGTCAAAATACATGACCAGTATAAGTAGCAATGTGACACTGGTGTGGTGCAAACCATATTAGTGACTCTATTAAAACCCTCAGAGAGAAAGCAGATACTGCTACAAAATGAAACAAAATGGGATCTATCCATGTGATGTCTGCAGAAGAGCCTCTTCAGATGCAAAGCACAGGACGAACATTAAACAGTGGAAAGATACACTGTCAGACAATCATCACAAGAGAGGTGGAGTGGCTCTAATAACATCAGGCAAAATAAAAACCTAGATTAATGTGCGTGGAGTTTAAATGAAAAGCTGTAATGTGTCAATTTGCAATCTCAGACTGAGAGGAAGCAAGAGGATGGATGCGATGCTCGAGAGGATAATGGCTGAGAATTCCCCTGCACTGACAAAGGAAATGAATCTTAAGACATGGGGAATCGCAAGTGAGATAGAATAGCATAGAACCACATCGAAGGCAGAGCTTGATAAAAGTGGAACCCCAAAGTTAAAGAAAAGATTATAAAGGCACATGGGGGAAATGAACATAATTCACAAAAAAATAGCATCTACTCCAAAGGTCAATTTCTCAGTAGCAACACCCCAATGTGGACATCAGTGGCAGTGAGCCTCTCTAGGTCAGTATGTGGAATCTACTTTAAGAAAACGACTGATCTTGAACCGGTGTCCAAGAAAGAGTGTGTTTCAAGCATCAGAGCCAAAGACAGAAGGACATTTTAAAAGAGATTTGCTTATTTTATGTATGAGTACCGTCTTTAGACATATCAAGAGAGGGCATCAGATCCCATGACAGATGGTTGTGAGCCACCCTGCTGGGTGGTGGGTGCTGGGAATTGAACTCATGAGCTCTAGAAGAACAGTTAGTGCTCTTAACTGCTGAGCCATCTCTCCTGCCCAGAGAAGGACATTTTCATACAGATGAAACTGTGGGAATTGGTCAGTTTTTAGCTGACACTTGGTGAAATATTTATAGAGTGAAGACAATAACAGAAGAGATATTTAGGATATAAGAAGAACCGAAGGCAAAAGAAGTAGTAAGACTGTACATAAAAACTAATGAAAGAAGCAAAGAAAGAGAAGAAAGAAAGGAAGAAAGAAAGGAAGAGGGAGAGAGAAAGAAAGAAAACAGAATCGAGACACACACACATACCATAAGGTAAGCTGGAAAGGAAGTGAAGGAAACCAAATGCCCTACTGACCCATTTTGCACCATAAGTTCTTGAATTGTGAAGTGGTAAGTATGCTCTGTGAATACATTTGGGCTATTGTGGTGGAACGTAAGAGGATAGTAGTACAGTGTACACCCTCCAAACCAGGACATGGAAATATCTGAGATGGAAATTTGAATTGAAAATTATTTTAAAAATGCAAATGATTTAAGAAAAAGAAAAAAGATACAAAACATCAAGGTCAATGTGCACAAAGTATCATGATAGAGCCAAATGCCAACAGGTAAGCTAGTGGCGTGGATGTAGCTAGAGAAATGCTGAAGGACAAAGACGTCATGCAAGACTGAAAAGCCCACTGCTCCTGTACTCACACACACCTCAAACAGAAAGCAAATGGGAAGAATGAAAGAAAAGTGCCCCGACTTATATTCCTGGAAATTCCTAACTAAATCTGCCCCACTACTTAATATTAGACACAGTATAAGGCAAAAACTAGTTAGAGATGAAGGGGTTCACTATACAAAGGAATAACTTTTATTAACTTTTCATTCCTATGGATATAGATAGATCCAATTAAACTTTTATGCATCTAATTACACAGCCTCAATATATTCAAACCAAGATTGACGGAATTGGAAGGGAAAGATAATTCTAGCAGCACAGGAGATTTTTTTAACACTTTTCTCTCAATAATTGATAACATAAATAACCAAATAATCAGCACGGCCAAAGGAGATTTGGACAGTTCAATTATTCATCTTCATCTAAAAGAGACACCTAGAGAATTTCACCTAACCATTGTGAAGTTATCACTTTTTAATCATATAAGGAACATGTGTGAAACTGACCACAGATCGAACCACAAAACAAGACTGGAATCCTGATACTGGACAGCTTGAACACCGTGTACTCAAGTTTAAATAAGACTACATACAGATTATGAATAGCCAAGGTGTCCAAACATTACATGTTCAAAAACTAAACATCTCATTTTAATATCATTTATGAGTCAAAGGGGGAGTATTTAAGATGAGATGAAAATATTCAACCAATCATTTGTGGGATATATCCAAATGGTTACTTAGAAGTATAAATTTTAGGTTTAAATGTTTGTATTAGCAAACTACAAATGCTAAAAATTCGCTGAGATTTGCATTTAAAAAGTCATAAAAGGAACCAGACACATGACACAAACAAGCCGAATGGAGCAGTAATGGCAGAAACAGAAGAAGGACATGGACAGCAAACCCAAATTGGATGTCTCTGTGGCATGAGTTGTAAGGAAGAAAAGAAATCAGTATCCCTGACTTCAAGCAATACTACAGAGCAATAGTGTTAAAAACTGCATGGTATTGGCACAGTGACAGACAAGTGGACCAATGAAATAGAATTGAAGATCCAGAAATGAATCCACACACCTATGGTCACTTGATCTTCGACAAAGGAGCCAAAAACATCCAGTGGAAAAAAGATACCCTTTTCAACAAATGGTGCTGGATCAATTGGAGGTGAGCATGCAGAAGAATTCGAATTGATCCATTCTTATCTCCAGGTACTAAACTTCACTCCAAGTGGATCAAGGACCTCCATGTAAAACCAGACAAACTGAAACTAATAGAAAAGAAACTGGGGAAGACCCTTGAGGACATGGGCACAGGGGAAATGTTCCCGAACAGATCACCAATAGCTTATGCTTAAAGATCAAGAATTGACAAATGGGACCTCATAAAATTACAAAGTTTCTGTAAGGCAAAGGACACTGTTAAAAGGACAAAACAGCAACCATCAAATTGGGAAAGGATATTCACCAACCCCACATCTGACAGAGGGCTAATATCCAATATATACAAAGAACTCAAGAAGTTAGACCCCAGGGAACCAAATAACCCTATTAAAAAATGGGGTACAGATCTAAACAAAGAATTTTCACCTGAAGAAATTCAGATGGCCGAGAGGCACCTTAAGAAGTGCTCAACATCATTAGTCATTAGGGAAATGCAGATCAAAACAACCCTGAGATTTCACCTTACACCAGTCAGAATGGCTAAGGTCAAAAACTCAGGAGACAGCAGGTGTTGGCGAGGATGTGGAGAAAGAGGAACACTCCTCCACTGCTGGTGGGGCTGTAAGATGATACAACCACTGTGGAAATCAGTCTGGAGGTTCCTCAGAAAACTGGACATGAGACTTCCAGAGGACCCTGCTATACCTCTCCTGGGCATATACTCAAAGGATTCCCCGGCATGCAATAAAGACACATGCTCCATTATGTTCATAGCAGCCTTATTTATAATAGCCAGAAGCTGGAAAGAGCCCAGATGTCCCTCAAAGGAGGAATGGATACAGAAAATATGGTATATTTACAAAATGGAATACTACTCAGCAATTAGAAACAATGAATTCACAAAATTTTTAGGCACATGGTTTGATCTGGAAAATATCATCCTAAGTGAGGTAACCCAATCACAAAAGAATACACATGGAATGCAATCTCTGATAAGTGGATATTAATTAGCCCTGAAGCCCTGAATACCCAAGGCACAAATTGCATAACAAATGACTCCCATGAAGAAGTATGGAGAGGGTCCTGATCCTGGAAAGGATTGATCTAGCACTGGAAGGGAATATAAGGACAGAGAAAAAGGAGAGAGGTGATTGGAGAAGGGATGGAGAGAAGAAGGTTTATTGGACATATGGGGAGGGGGGATCCGGTAAAGGGGAAATCATTTGGAATGTAAACAAAGAATATAGAAAATAAAAATATTACAAAAAAAGATACATATTTAGCTGGGAATGGTGGTGCAAACCTGAGTCCCCGCACTCAAGAGGATGGAGTAGCATCATGAGTTCAAGACCAGAGGCAAAGGAAGAACGGGTGTTCAATTTCTTTTCTCCTTCTCTGTCTCCGTCTCTGTCTTCAGTCTCCATCTTCCGTCTCCATCTCCGTCTCCCATCTCCGTCCCCCATCTCTGTCTCCGTCTCCCTCCCCCTTCCCCTACTTCTCCTTCCCCTCCCCCTTCCCTTTTCCCTTTCTCCCTCCCCTGTCCCTCTCTCTCTCCCCTCCCTCTCCCCCTTTCTCTCTCTCTTTCTCTCTCTCTTTCTCTCTCTCTCTCTCTATCTATCTATCTATCTATCTATCTATCTATCTATCTATCTATCTATCTATCTATCTAAACAAAATATATAAACAGGAAATCCCTGTTCACCTGCAACTGGGACAAAGACTGAGCCCATCGCTTTCCTTCTTCCCATCTTGGTACTTGAGTGCAAAGAAAATTTAGGAATACCAGCGGTATACAGCTATATAGCAGCGAACCACTCAGGAGCTCTGTTTCATTCCTAGAGTCATTTTATTTTGAAGATTTCAGTCTCCTCATGTATTATGTAAACAAATGAAATGCATTTTGTCTACCTGAGCGTGTAATCTTTTTAACCACAGGACTGTGTTCCAGCTGTGAAATGGGAGAATGAATTCTGCCTTCGTTCTGGTGGTGCCCAGGCAAACATTTAAAAACTGGCTCTCTGAAAGCAAGCAAGCCAGGTACAAAAATTAAACACAAACAAGCAAACAAACTCCCCCATGATCAGCAGCATTTGCCAATATCTGCAGTATAAATACTCTCAGCAGCAGCTACCTTGAGTCATTGGCTGCAGGACTGGAATGACGTGCGAAGTTGGCATTGACCATCTATTGGGAACTGTGAAGCACAACAACATGCTTTCTTCAAGGAGTGATCAGGAACCTACAGAGCGGCTACAGATCTTACCCTAAAGGACACAGTAAGGGCAGCAAGAGTTTGGATCCTTAAGTCAGGCAAGATTGAGCTTGAATTCTAGATTCACCTCTAATTGCAGTCACTCTAAACTATTTTATTTTCTAGGTTTGGTTGCCTCACCAAGACAATAGGAATGGCAGTAGTAATTTCAACACCATATTTATCCATTCTTTCATTTGCCAGATACTGACTAAGCATGGTGGTGAGCCAGGCCCAGTATTAGGTGTGCTTACCCTAAAGATCTTAAGATCCAGGTATTTCTTTTGAGAGCTTTTCCTTTACCTGGTCCTGTGCCAGCTTTCCTCCTATGTTGGACTCTTTTCTCCTGTAATGCATCTACCTGATCTGTGTCTGGGTGACTTGTTGGGCAGCATTTCCGTGATTTACTTCCATGACACACTTCCTTTATGCTCCAGTTGCTGGTTTCCAGACTCAGTAGGCACCTCCCGTGGGGCATAGCACAGGCTCCCAACTCTGCATAACCCCAAAATGAACTATTCAGTATTTTGTTCTATTCCCTCTAGTTATGCTATCTGAGATCTTCTCTCTTCCAGAGAGATTATCCAAAGCATTGTAAAGTCCTTTGGAAAGCCCTTCACAGCTAACTATCTCTCTTTTTTTAAATAGGAAAAAAGCTGCTTCTCCAAAAGCCTTGCTCATAGGAAAATGCTAGACCAGATCCAACTACACTTTCAAGTTTATCTTGTATCACTCTTGTGGAAATCAATACATAGTGAATTAAATGAGTAAACCAGTGGTGAGAATTTCATGCACCATAATGGGATTTGAGGGAAGCTATTTTGGGGTGTAGCGAGAGCTATTGATCTCTCTGCAATCACATCGTTCAGACAACTCTACATTTTGTCATTCCCAAGCTGAGAGCTGAGACTTAATGAGATTGGCTCAAAATTGATTGATTGACTGGTTTGTTCATTCATTCCTTCTTGTATCTGGCACATACATTTTGAATACCCACTAATGCGCCAGACATTTTTCTGGGTTCTGGGGATACAAAGATGACCTGAATATAACTATAAGGATCTCATTATCTAGTTGGAGGAAGACTCAAAAAACATAATGAAGTGAACGCTATGGTGGGTGTTTATAAGAGATGCTGTCGGCACACTAAGGAAAATGACAGCTGTGCCTCTGAGAACCAGGGCAAGCCTTCAGAGGCAGTCATATTTGTTTGGGGTTATATAGTGAGGACAGTTTATGAGTGGGAGAAAGGAATGAGGATGGAAGAGGAAAAGGAAGTCCTGGCTGAAGGAAGCAGCTTTGATCATGTCGTGACAATAGGACATGAGTGGCTCTAGGAGCCTGATGGGAATTTCTGTTATGATGTGTGTGGATATTCATGTGAGGAATGAGACCATTCAGAGACAACATATGAGTGATATTGTCTAAAAGAGCGAGCCCCATCTAGACCTGAGGAGCCAGTCCCCTGGGTATCATTAAGGAGACACTCTCCAGAAAGGATGTGAATGTACTGAGGCCTGAAACTTTATTGTTGGTCATGTGGAAAGTGGCATAAAGGGAACATCCCACACAGGTCCCATGGGTCATGATTAGGAATCCTGAGGTTCAGGGCTGTTTGTCCTAGATGCCTTTGTGGTCAGTGCAATGGCTGGCTGCTTTTCACAAGCTGTCACAAATCCTGATTTCAATGAACGGCCCGCAATTTCCCTCTTCTGCCTCAAGGTAAAGGCTGCAGCTAGTTCCAGCAAGAGCATCCTTCCTTGCCTCAACCAGCCCTTAGATAATGACAAATCCCTTTTGCTTGCTCCCCATTATTTCATTGTAAATGAGAAAGTAATAAAGCAAGGCTGCAACTGGACTAATTAAATCAGCCATTTCTAATCCCATCGATCCGGGAAGACAGTGTGCAGGGCCGGAAGGGAAAGTGGTTTTTGATTCGAAGTGAGCCAAATCCATTTCTGTCACAGTACAGGGACAGAAGAAGCGAGAAAGAAAGAGGTCTGGATTGGGATAGGAGGCCTGTAGGGGTTGGAGTGGGCATATGTGGAGCTGGCAAACACCCCATCTCACTGAGCAGGCTGGGCAGTGTTTTTCTTTTGAGGACAAAAGGTCTGAAGTGAGAAGGAAAGGCGGTTGGAGCAGGAATCTCACCCTTTGTTGCTGGGGAATGTGCGATGCAGGGTTAAAAAAATCAGCACCGAAGGCAACAAAAGTAAGTATGTGAATAAATAAATCAATGCTTTAAAAGCTACTGGCAAGAAGCCAGCCAGTGTGTTTTTAAGGACCAGCCAAACACCACATGCCAGAATTGAGTTTAGAGGTATCTTTGCTTTTCTGTGGAAGATCATTTTTATCTGGCACGTGGATGAGCCTAGTAGCTCCTGCTACCCGTGGCCTGTGGCCTCCTCTTGCATCTTCCTGCTTGGCCAGATCTGGAAGGCTGTCAGTTCTTTGGAGGCAACAACGATCCATCTTTAATCTTCCTGATGATTGATATATAACTCACTGGGCTTCTTCTCTTCCCTCCCCGAGGATCATTCATGGTGTGATCTGTGCTTAGGTTATGTGAAAGCCCTGGGACGTGTGCTGAAAATGTGCCCCCCATATGAATTCCCCAAGGCTGAGCACATTCCTGCTGAATCAAGCCTGAAGCCATGAGCTCAGGATCCTGGACCCGATGAGTGATTTGTAGCCGTCCGAGGCTTTCGACCTCTGAGCACCATTCTCTCTATAGAAGAACACCTATTCATCTCCCTTCCCAGCCCCAGCATGTTGAAATATACACAGCTCCTGCGGCTTCAGTTTTAGACATGGTCAGGAGCATTTTTATTTGATTCTAACCTGTAAACTTCTGCAGTGAGAAGACAATGAATTGTAACATCCAACCCAAAAAGCGAGCAGATTTTATGGTAGTTGGAGAACAAACAACTAAAGGGAGGAAAAGAATTTATTTTAAAATGGGTAAGTTTGAGTTCAGTTGCACCCAGAATGAATAACAGTAAGTGGAATTTATGAGCTATCATTACTTCTTACCTTAGAGATATTTTATGACTTCCCAAAGTAAGCTAAAACATAGAAGAAAAACCTTGACAACCATCTAAATGTAAGATTTACAAGCTAGGAGAGTAGAGACTGGTTTTGTAATAGAATAATATCACTATAAAGTGCCCTTGGTTCCCAGAGACTAATCCAAGGGCCAGTTGGACCCAATGCGCATGTACCTTCCTGCCCCTTTGACTGGGTCCAGATCCTGGTCTAACGTCTCTACAGACCCTTCTCTGGTAGACCAGACACAGCGCTGCTGAGCAGGTGCTGGCCATTGATGTTTAGATATACCTCTGCTGGCTGTTTGGAGAACAAGAAAGCAGAAGGCAAGGTCTCTGGTTTTGGACACAGAATAGGCAGTTCAGGGTAATCAGCTACTTTTCCTGGCAACCAGGGTCTAGGGAAGGTTTTGCAAAGTAGAATGGTTACTGTGAATTCACTGTAAGCTATCCAAATTGATGACATGAAGTAGTAATTCTTCAAGTGAACTGTAGGACCAGGACTGGACTGGAAGCCAATAGGTGCCACATGTAAGGAGGTTCTGCTCTCTCTCTCTCTCTCTCTCTCTCTCTCTCTCTCTCTCTCTCTCTCTCTCTCTCTCTCTCTCTCTCTCTTCCCCCCTCTCCTCTCTTCTCCTTTCCTCTCTTTCTCCCTTGGTCAAGTACAATGTAGACACATGGTCCCTTTTGGACTCTATGTCATCTACACCACACAGTACAGAATAGATATGCTGGATGGTTCATGCTATTTGAAATTCTGTAATGTTCCCTGCTTTGGCCAGTTGTTCTTATTACTTCTCATTGCACTGCTTGTATTTCAATGTTAATTAATATTTTAACAAACTTTGCTGTTTAAAGCTTAACCTTGTGATTTTGACAATTTGAGAGAGTCTCTGAAGATCCCAGCATATGGTAATTTGTAACTTTGTCAAGGCAAAGTTTGAATTTCATAGGCTACTACATTGCTTTGTCAGGGTGAGAAAGTACCTGGGAATAGAGATTCTGGTGTCCCCATCATTGCTATCCTTGGTCATGTGGCATGTATATACTATTATGGAACTGTGGTGGATAGTTAGAGCCAGATCTAAAATGTGTATCTGGACCAGACACTGTGCTACACACTCTACATATGTTAGCTCATTTATTCCTCCCCAAACTCTGGTGAAATGCTGTGTCTCATTTTGTACAGAAATAGAAGTCCTGAAGAAGTAGAAACTTTCCCCAAGTGTCATAACCAGTAAGTTTTAGGGTCATAATTTGAACCCAGCTCTGTCTTCTGAAGCCTGTCTCTACTAGTGTTTCTTTTAAGGTTTAGGGAAGACTCTGGTTGCATACTAGGAGACTGTGGATTACCTCTTTTTTAATGTACAGTGAGCAGCAGACACTATTCTATCTCAAACATCACAGCAATGGACAGAAAAAGGTGAAGAACATATCTTCATATGGCTTCCATTTAGGTTGAAAGAGACAGGCAACAAGCAGCACAAACACTAGACACGCCCTCTGTGGTATTATGACAGACAACATATATAATCATAAGGCAGTGAAGAATAGTGATTTCAGGGCTTGTTGGGGCAGGGACTCACTCTTTGGGGAGGACAGTGCCCATAGAGGAGGTGATACACATATAAATGCCCAGTGGGGAAAGGGTATGTCATAAAAAATGAGTAGAATATGCTGGAACCCCCAACAATGGACATAGGTGGTACATGGTATGCACAGTGATGACCAGGAGGCCAGTGTGTCTCTAATATGAAATGAAGGGAGAAAGCTGAAAGAGGCCAGAGAGGCCACATGGGAAAAGCACTTGAGGCCAGGTTCTGTCGACCTCTCATTCTACTTGGAGAAAGATAGGTTCTGAAGCACTTTTTTTTTTTTTTTCTGTGAACAGTGACTAGTTATGGCTTTTGTTTTTGAAGAGATCACTAGCAGGTGGAAAATCTACTGAAGAGGGCAAGGGCAAGGAAATATAAGCATTCCAGAGGAAGGCTTCTGTTGACATCTTTGCAAGAGATGCTGAAGATGGGGATCGAGAGGAACTGAGAAGCAGTAAGGATGCTGAAAGCAGAGACAACAGAATTCACTAGACTTTAGATGTAGAGATCAGTGTTTACTCTCCAGTTCCAGGATTTACTTAATGCACTATTTTTGTATTGTACACAGTACCCTAAAGAGATCACAGGAAGGCTGATGGGGGACTCTCATGTATTTTGCGTTTATGTTTTTGAATTTGTGCAAAGAAATTCTGACAGTGCGCACTAGTGAAAATCTTGTCTTGTGGTAGTCATTAATGTCTATTATCTAGTCCTGGGCTTGGTTCAGAGATAGATAGGACCAGGAGACACCACAATCTAAAACTGAAACTGAAGCTCATCCCTCAAGGGTTGGAAGCAATAAATCACGCCAGGAACAAGCTGAGGTGGTGACAGTTGCCTTCTGCAATGGGAAAACCAAGAACTTGTTGTTCCATGAGGAAGATACTTGTAGAACGGGTTGTTGCCTTGGCACCATGGACTAGCAGATGTCTTCCAGTTTTGAGGCAGCAGATTCAAGAAGGATTTTATGGAACAGAACAGAAGGGCAACATAGAGAAATGCAAGCCTTCACTGTCTAGTAGGGCAGAGTGGCTATCACTGTCCTTAGGATGATGGTACAGAGAGAAATGCCCTCAGGACCTTCTTAGGGGTATGCTGGCATTTCCAAGACAGAGGGTCATTACCTAGAGAGAGACGGGTTAGGATAGTAAAACTCCAGCACCAGAACCATAGTGCCATTGATTCAGTAAACACATTAAACTGGCAAAGAAACAAATGCCCAACAGGGAAGAAAATTCCCTGACGTCATTGTTTTATAGGCATATAGGTGAGATCCTAAGTCTTAAAGATCATTTAAAGAAATCACTCTTTTAAAGAAATCATTTTTGGGGGGATATGTGATCATGTTCAAATGCATATAAAAATGAAAGGGGCAAGCACCTCTAGGAACAAGCTGAAGTGGTGACAGGAAATAGAGTGTACGACAAATGGCCCAAATTCTGACACGGTTCATCTTTCATTTACCACTTCATTTGGATAATTTATGTGATTCATTTATGGCTTGGTTGATTTTACATATCCATCCTTTGAAATTAAAAACATTTAAAAAGTGTTTTGGATCAATTAATATTTGTACATATAAATGGGTTACATGTCTTTATTTTTTTCCTCTTGCTGCAATACAATAGCCTAACAAACACTGTTTAGGGGAGAAAGGGTTTACTTTAGCACATGAATCTAGGTTACAGTCTATCATGGTGGGGAAGTTTAAGTAGCAGGAACATGAAATATCTAGTCACATTCATAGTCACAACCAGAGACTGAGAAATAAATATTTCTTGATGACTTTAATTTAAGCTTGATTATAATTTTCTTAGCACCATTGTTTTAGTTTGATTTGAATGTTTATAGATATGGGTGTAAGTGTGTGAATGTTTATGCTTCTTTGTAGGGTGTATGTCATCCCTTGGTGAATATTCTCATGGGAATTCCTGCTGAAACTTTTTGCCCTTCTATAAAATCTTCTGGAAACTACTTTATTTTTTCTCTGTAGCTATCATGACCATTAGGCAGACAGTGTCTCCTCTTTGGGTTTCTACAGTTTCTGAGACTGCTCAGGTGTGCCTTATATATTGGCATTTCCTTGGGTAAATATACCTACCACCCACTCTCAAGTCCTTTCATGGCATCCTAATATTTATTTATAGCATGTATTAGTTTGGGTTCTCTAGAGTCACAGAACGTATGGGCAGTCTCTATATAATTAGGGAATTTGTCGATGATTTACAGTCTATAGTCCAACTCCCCAACAATGGTCAGCAGTAGCTGTGGATGGAAGTCCAATGATCTAGTAGTTGCTCAGTCCTACGAGGCAAGCAGGCAAGGAAGAATGAGTCTTCCTTCTTCCAATGTCCTTATATAGATCTCCAGCAGAGGGTGTAGCCCAGATTAAAGGCTATAGGTCTCTAGCAGAGGGTGTGGCCCAGAATAAGGGTGTGTGCCTCCATGCCTTTAATCCCAGATGATCTTGAACTCGGAGATCTCCTTGTCTTAATCTTCTAGAATTCATAGCCACTATGCTTCAAGATCTCCATGCCAAGATCCAGGTCTGAAACTTATATCTCTGAGCCTCCAGATTAGGATCATAGGTGAACCTTCCAATTCTAGATTGTAGTTCATTCCAGATATAGTCAAGTTGACAACCAGGAATAGCCACTACATAGCATCATATGAATTATATTTTAATGGAACCCCTTTTATGTTTGTGTGTAGCCTAGAATCACACAAAACACAAAAATGGGAGGTGTGTTCCTTTCTGTGTCAGCCAATTATTGGAGACAATTATAAAGAGAAACTTTATTTTGGTTCATAGCTTTGGATGTTTCAGTTTATAACTTACTGACCCATTGCTTTTAGTTCTGGGGGGGGGGAGGATGGTAAAGGCAGGGAGTGTTTGCCAGAGCAACCTCTTCACCTTTTACTTAGTACACAGTGCATATAAGAAGAAGAGAATATGGTCTCATAGACCTCTTCAAAAGGGAATTCTCCAATGAGCAAAGTGCTTCAAGATCAGCTTCAGTTTTTTTTCTAAAGGTTCTCCCACAATCCAACAGTGATATTTGGAGACCAAGCCTTTAGCATGTTTGTCTTTGTGAGATGTTCAACCCTCCAGGTAATGAAAGCTGTGTAGGGCATCCGCAGTGAGTTCAAGTCCCAGAAACTGATACCAGGGGCTTTATTGGGAGCCACCAGTCCCAGCTCTGGGGTAGAGTTCTCTGTTAATTACCAGATTGCTCTGTGTCCCTAGGCTTGCTTCTTTAGTCCTATTTTTGCTCTTTGTCCGACAGACAGCTGAGAAGGCTTCCTATCTCTTTTCTCTAACACTTAAAACTCTAAACCTAACACAAAGGTCCAGATTGACCAAACAGCCCATGCTGTGAGCCACAACTGCATGCATGGCTCCCTCCTCAGCTAATTCCTCAGAGCTCATTCTTGCAAGGCTGCACACTCCCACTGACGGATGTCATGTCTGGCATTTATTAGAGTGACAGTAAATTCTGCAAACAATAAATATCTCAGTACTTTGCCAATGATATATCTTTAAGTGCTGCTTCAAAATGCCTTCCATGTCTCGCTTGATCTGTAACAACGATTCATTTTAATCTTGTAATTAGTTTTTTTTTTTTCCTGCACTTATGTTGGACCCTGATCAGATTCCGATAAACTCCCCCAGAGCAGCTGGCAAGGAGGCCAAAGGAGTAGCCCAGCAATAGTTTTGTCCCAGGTTCTGACAGGTCTGATACCTGATTTCCAGGCTTATCTGTGGAACACAAATTACATGAGGCACACTCACACAGAGAAAGATCTAGACTCATATCCCCTACCCTCCGTCACAGGATAGCCGAGTGGGCTTGGATAGACCTTTCTGAGCCTTACTTTAAAATGTGGGATTATGGTTTCATTGCACAACAAAGGTTCAGAGGAAGTGGGACAAGTAGTGTGAAGCACTTATCTCCGTGAGAAGACAGTGTCTGTCCTGGAAGTGCAAGGATGCTTAGTAAATGTGGAACCAATAAAACCATTATGACTCTGAAGGAAGGATTCCAGGACTCCTGCTCAGAAAGCCCTGGAGGCCAATGTCAGGGGGTCGTAAATCAAGTCGGCCTCTGTTTTAATACTGAATTAACAACCAGGCAGGGGGAAAAATGGAACATTTAAATATTTAAACCAAACATTTAATTTTTAAACACGGACATTCTTTTTATAACCTGGACTGCTCTTCAAGGCCTGTGGAAATTCCCTGAGCCTCTCTCTCTGCCCTCATTCATGGTGCATGCTAAAGAGTGTTGCAATTGTGGATGCTCTGTGTGTGTCAGGGGACAATACACTTGCTGTGTTCTGAAGAAGGCACATTTGTGTACCAATAAAGGCATTATTGACAAGTTTCTATAAAGGAGACTCAATCTCTGTATACTAAAAAGGAAACTAAATCTAAGCAAAATGACTTTACTTTTCTCCCATGGTTTCAGTCTTGCCAAACACTGGCTTAGCTTTTTGTATGTTATCTTTTCCAAATCTCACTGGCGAAAGGAAAAGTTTATACTGTCATTGTCTCTGTGTCGGTGAGGAAATCTGCCCATGGAGGCCAACTATGTGACCCAGGGTCACTTGTTCTGGATAGTGGATGTTTATATAGTCTGTCTCCCTAGTACCTGTCCCTTCTTCCTGTAGGAACCTCTAACTCTCGCATGGATCCTGCCTCTCTTCCCCATCCCTGTTCTAGGTGATGTTTATGGGACTGAACACTCATATAGTTCGTATGTGTCTGGGTCTCATGACATAGAGCATTGGCATAGTGATTGGTTCAGAGATACGATTGATTAATCAGAGTCAAGCAAGGCATTAGGATATTAGGCTGGGCACTGCTCTTAACTTTTAAGTAAAGATTTTTTTTTAGACAGGTAGATGTGTGTGTGTTTGTGTGTATGTGTGTGTGTGTGTGTGTGTGTGTGTGTTTGTGTCTGTGTGTTGACATGTGCATTCCAGAAAAATTCATTGGATCCTTTGGAACTGGAGTTACATGTTACTGTGAGCTACCTAGTGTCACCTACATTGGATCTTTTGGAGCTGGAGTTATATGTCACTGTGAGATACCCAATGTCATCAAATGTGTTAGGAATGGAATTTGAGTCCTCTGTAAGAGCAGTGTGTACTCCTAACCATGAGCTATCTCCCAGACCATTCTCTTAGTTATTTTTTTTTTTTAACCTCAGGTTAAGAGAACTTACTGAGAGAAGACTATAATTTACAGGTAGTCTGGTTGAATATCTGAGATTATCTATTTAAGAAAACTGTTTTCTGTCTCCTCTTTCTGACCTCTTATTTCTCATGCAAGACTTTCACCGACTGATGATGAGCTATGAAGCAACAATTCTGTTATGTTCTCCATGCTCTTCCCGACCCATGTCTCTCTATTCTGCCCCTGGTTTTGCCAAGGTGTGATTACTAAACATCAGAGCATTGCTTATAATAAAATTTCTGCATGAGCTCCTTATCCTTCAATTCTTGCTGGCATCTAAGCGAAGCATCCATAGGACACTGCCTCCCTTTTGGGTAAAGTTCTCCTCTCCGCCTCGTTGGCATGCTTATCACCTTGGTAACCTTCATGAGGGCTCTTCTCTCTTCCCTGAATACATTAATGAATACATTAAATATGGCACATAATTGTCATTGCTTCTGGTGGTAACTGTTCTTGAATTTTAAGGGTTGAAAATTTTGTCTCATGGAACTTTGTGTAGCTATCCTTTCCCTTCTCAGCTCTGACTTGCCTAGCAAGGTGAGAAAATCCCCCAGCTTCCAGTAATTCTCTTCTGAGAATCTCCAGGTCCTCTGAGTCACAGACACTCCTGTCTAAGTCTTAGACTTTAGAAGGCTAAGGGCTGTTTTCCTAAAAAGTATGGCAGGTAGATACCTATACTAACAAATCTTTCAGCATCCTTTCTGGAATAAATATTCAGGCTGACTTGAAGACAAACAAATCTCCAACTACTATAGTTTGAATGTATTATGTCCCCCATAATAAAATGCTTTATCACTAGACCAGGGTGCTATTTTGGGTAGTTCTGCAAACATAGGCAGTAGAGCTGAGCTGGAGTTTACAACAACTAAGCCCTTGGAGACTGGAGATGTATTCTTCAGTAATGCCTCCTGTCTTCAGCCCTTCATCCTAGATGGTCACAAAGGGCACATCTCTCCTCCACTACATGTTCTTGACACAATAATGTCCTGTCTAAATTTATGGGGTGAGAGAAATATTGAGCCAAAAGAGATCCTTCCTAAGTTGTTTCTGTCAAAGTGTCTTGTCAGAGAGACGACAAAAGTAACTAATCGATAACATAAAAGCCAGAAATCACTTCAAAAATTTAAGATGGCTTCAAAACAAACTCTAAAATCCAAACATAAAGCAATATATAGAAAATAATAATTATGAGTAAAACAATTTTCATTTTATAGAAAATGATTGTGAGACATGGGGGAATACACTCAAAGGGCATAATATACTGGCAAAAATGACCATATGTAGCCCTGTATAATGATAGGCAACGATGGCCACAGAGAACATCTACTTTTTTCCCATTAGGCTCCTCTGGATTGACATAGGAATGTCTCTGAGTTTGTGGCTTCTGACTCTCCCATGATATCTGTCAAGCTAATATCCTGGAAAGACTTAGACATCTAACTGTTTCTGGGCTACATGGAATGTCTTTGAAGGGGCCACGTGAGCAGATGATGGGAAAGGAACTTGGCACTTGCTCCTCCTGGTCCCCTCCTTTCATTGGTCACAGGTTCCCTTGCAGGAAGAGTGGATATTATCATTTTTCTTGCTCATCATAAACTTCCATAATAACAGTCTGGAGCCTGAAGCCTGGTGGGCCTTATGTGTCAAGCCAGTGAGGGCGAGGAAGCACTACCATGTTTCTTGCACTGTAGTACTCACAGGTTCTGCATATAATTGGAAGCCATGGTTCAAGGCATTGGGCCAGGTGTTATTTGCTAAATCATGTCTAAAACACTATGAGGGAGTCTAGTGTGCCTTTAAGGACCTGTTTGAGCAGAAATACATAAAGCTTGGTACGGCAAGAAGAATTTGTATAAGTCATAGGCCATAAATGACTCTCCAGCCAACTTGCTTTGGGACTTTGACTATATTTCTAAGCCTTTCTGTGCCCTGGATTTCTTATGAATGAAGCAAGAGTGATCACTAGGAAGTGTCATTGCAGTTTCCAGTTAAGCTGTCCTGAGCCTTATGTTTGTATAAAACTATTCTTTCTTAGTCTTTTCTGTGTCCCTTGTTTTGCATATCTACAGAGTAAAATAGGCTAGAGATGCAGGATCATCAGGAAAGAGTCAACAAGGGTAATGACCATCCAAGATCATGGGCATTTTTCCTTCCACTGGAATTGTAACAGTTCAGGTTAAATATAGCCATGGAAGATTTCCATCTAATGCTGGTCAACTGCAAATATTTAGCACATCTTGGAGTAGAAGAAATTGTCACCAGTCACCAGCAGTGACTCTGAAGAAAGCTGAGGGCAAAATTCAGTGGTGTCAACATTCTCAGTTGGCACCTATAATGACCAAGACTTGCCGGGAGCCCCAGCTGACTGTATATTTAAAGATGACTGCTTATGAGGCTGTTGGGTCTTTCAGAGTCTTTCGTCCTTTGAATTTTTTGCTAAACTCAGACTCCAGAGGAATAAGCAATTATTTTAAACAAAACAAAACAAAAAACCAAAACAAAAACCTAAAGCCATTGTCTGAATCTCAGGTACACATCCCACACCAGGCACACATTTTTTATCTGTATCTTTTTTGCCTTCAGAACACCTTATGCAGTGAGCTCAAATTTTTTCTCATTTTAGATGAGACTCTTGAAGTTCACAGAGATTGAAATCCCAGTTAACATGTGGCACGCTCAGATTACAGAGTACAAGCTTTTGATCATGTTTTGAGTCTGTGTTTGACTGTACTCTTGGAAAAGGAGAAGAAACATCGTAAGATCCAGAGAGTATGGAGATGTGTACCTTAAAGGCTTCTTGTGGATATGACCTAGCCACTGTACCCATGACCTAACTACAGCTGTGGTTCTCTACATAAGACCTGCATGAGATTTATTCCAGCATGGGGGAGAGACTATCAAGTCCCGCTTTCCTTTGGGAGATTATTGGCTGTTTGTTTGTTTTGTTGTTGTTGTTGTTGCCAGGCAAAGAGATACCATCTTCTTCTTTGGTATAGATAAGGATCGGCTGCTCATGCTCCAGTAAATAACCTTCGCATCATATTTGTGCAAGCAATTCTAATTAAACTCAGTAGGTCACATGCAGAGAGCAGAAATGAAAGAATTTGGAGAACTTGTGAAGAAGTAGCGGGGGGGGGGGTCTCAGCAGGAGAGCGGGGAGGGTGAGGAGAATGGGGGTAAGAAGGACTAAAATTCATTATTTACAAGTATGAAATTTAAAGAACAAAAGGGGGGAGAACCCTCTTGACTATGGGACAATTTATCAATGGAGCATTATGCCTGTGATGTAGGCTGCTAAGCTCTTGGGAGCAGAGGAGGGAGTTATTAGACTTTACCCAGCACAGTTCTTGGCAAACAGAGATACCTGGCCACTGGAGAAGCACAGGAAAGTCCACAGAAAGCCGGAGTCAGACTTGATCACTTTTTCTCTCCTTTTCATACATCAGCTGGGGTTAGATGCAGGCCACCAAGATCTGCCTCTTACCCAAATTGTGATTGCCATATTTATGAAAGATGAATGTAAACTGTAAAACATGGTGATTGTGACATTTATTAACCTTAATGAGATACTGGGCACAGTCACAGCACTTCTCATACGTTATTTCATTTCATCTTTCATTTCATTTTTGTGACAATAAGCCACCTGTTAGTCTTACCTCATTTTGCAGATAATGAAACTAAGGCCAGGATGAATTAAAGTGGGCAAAGGGGTTAGTAGCACTATTTTAAGCACAGGATTTTCTGTGAGAATATGTGTTGTGTAGACTGTAACTATGCCTTGTTGGCTGAGGACATCTGGGCTTACTGTTAAGTGGAGACTTTATAAGATGTTGGATCTTCCATGCTCAATCGAGGACCTAATTCCATGGAGCCTTGTTTCCCTGCTGTGACTTGTTCCTACCAAAATGCCAATATTTGTTTCTTACTTCCCTGGGAGCTGTCATGCATGAGCCCGAGGGATGGCTTCAGGGTCACAGCATCATCAGGAGGCTTCGGGCATTGGTGGGAACTGCTGTAGGGTTCTTCCGAAATACTTCATGTTGTGGAGGTAGCCCTAGATTTTTGGACAGGGGAGTTGGGATTAGAAGGTTGTGTGCAGTTCTGATCCCTCATTTACAGTACTTGTGGGTTTGCAGCTCATGCTTCTTCCCTGAGCCTAAGACATAAGATCATTTACCTTTACACAGTTTAGGCTATAGCTGTAAAAACTGTTTATGAACTTTGACTTCATAATCCTTTTTCTGAGAGTTAACCTGAAAGAGATAGTCTAAGTGGTTTCCTTTGAGGGAAGACAGAGTTAGAGAATGATGGAAGCAGAAGCCTTTTTTAAAGGGCCCTGGTGTAGTAGAGAGGGGACCCTGGTCTCACACAATGCATTACTAAAGGTCACTCAACTATTACTGACACTGATGAAATCCTAGGTGCATCACTTCCTTTTCCTGAGATGATTTACATACATTTAAAATGGAGATGAAGATGCCTTTTGTCAGACTCATTCTGGGTCTGATGAATGACAAAAAAGAGAAAACATAATAAAGAAAGTAGGATAAGGTTGAAAAAAAAAGAGGAAATAATTACCAGAACCTAGGGATCTAGAAAACTGGAATACCCAAAACATAATCCACACATCAAATGAGGTACAAGAAGAAAGGAGGAGTGGCCCCTGGTTCTAGAAAGACTCAGTGAAACAGTATTCAACAAAACCAGACCGGGGAAGTGGGAAGGGGTGGGTGGGAGGACAGGGGAAGAGAAGGGGGCTTATGGGACTTTCGGGGAGCGGGGGGGCTAGAAAAGGGGAAATCATTTGAAATGTAAATAAATTATATCGAATAAAAAAAAATCTGAACAAAAAATTGTCACGATCAATGGAATAGAATTGAAGACCCAGAAATGAACCCACACACATATGGTCACTTGATCTTTGACAAAGGAGCTAAAACCATCCAGTGGAAAAAAGATAGCCTTTTCAACAAATGATACTGGTTCAACTGGGGGTCAGCATGCAGAAGAATGCGACTGGATCCATTCTTATCTCCTGTACTAAGCTCAACTCCAAGTGGATCAAGGACCTCCATATAAAACCAGACACACTAAAACTAAAAGAAAAAAAACTGGAGAAGACCCTTGAGGATATGGGCACAGGGGAAAAGTTCCTGAACAGAACACCAATAGCTTATGCTCTAAGATCAAGAATTGACAAATGGGACTTCATAAAATTACAAAGTTTCTGTAAGGCAAAGGACACAATGAATTCATGAAAATTTTAGGCAAATGGTTGGAACTGGAAAATATCATCCTAAGTGAGGTAACCCAATCATGAAAGAATACACATGGAATGCAATCACTGATAAGTGGAGATTAATTAGCCCAGAAGCTCTGAATACTCAAGACACAATTAACATATCAAATGATTCCCAAGAAGAAGGAAGGAGAGGTCCCTGATCCTGGAAAGGCTTGATCCAGCATTGTAGGGGAGTACCAGGACAGAGAAATGGGAAGGGGTGATTGGGGAATGGGCGGAGGGAAGAGGACTTATGGGGAGAAGGGAACCCTGCAAAGGGAAAGCATTTGGAATGTAAACAAGGAATATAGAAAATAAAATAAAGCTGGGTGGTGGCGGCCATGCCTTTAATCCCAGCACTTGGGAGGCAGAGGCAGGTAGATTTCTGGGTTCAAGGACAGCCTGGTCTCCAGAGTGAGTTCCAGGACAGCCAGGGCTACACAGAGAAACCCTGTCTTGAAAAAAACCAATAAATAAATAAATAAATAAATAAATAAATAAATATAAAAATAAAATAAAATAAAATAAAATAAAAATTGTCACGGTAATAAAGCCCTGAATTAGGTTACTGTCTCCTGCTGGCCAGCGCAGCTGAGAAAGCTTTGTCACTAGCTTGGTTTCTCATATACCTGACTCTGGAGAGTTGGCCACATGAAATGTAAGAATGCCCCTGGCCCCCAACTAAATGCCCTTTGGCCCTGCATTGTCTTCTATTTTTCTACCTCAGTCAGAAGTACTTGTGACCACTGGTTTATTTGTAATGGCCTTGGTTTCTGTGTCTTGGAGCTGGTGAGGACACAGATAGCAGAGGGCTAGGAGGGTTCCTGGAGTCTGTTTGTGGTTGGTTCTACAGAGGAGCTCTCCAGGGATGCCAGGTGGACAAGCTGACCTCAGCCTACCTCAGGAGCCTAGGAAGCAAGGCTGTATTTTTTTTGTGCTGCAGCTCCTATTGACAGGTACCCAGGCTGTGTCAGCCTGGGTGTTAAAGAAGCATCTGTTCTCCTTTGCTGGAAGTCATATTTATATCATCCTCCTTGCATAAGTGGAAAATAGCAGTGCAAGGAAGTTAAATAACATGTTTAAGACTACATGCCCCATGGGTGACAGACCTGGTGCTCCAACCCAGGGCTTTCTAAGTCTTTTGCCTGCCTTATTTAAGTACTAATCTGATGAAAGAGGGAGAAAGATATTCATTGATTGTAAATCTTCTGAGTTTCTCACTTTCTCGGGAAAGAATGAACCAAATGTATTTGCATAATTCACTGTTCCAATGACATGGGTGGATATTGCCCTCTTATCCAGGCTCTGAAAATACAGAACAACCTTATGTCAGTTCCCTGTGGAACCTGCATTTCACTGGACGAATTCATGGGTGTTAGGAAAAGCCACTGTTGTCTGATTTTACTTAGAGAAAACCTATAGTTCCTGCTTTCTTCTAAGCTCCCTCTCTATCTTTACATACCTATTGAGCACCTACTATGTTCCAGAAAAATGGTAGAAGCTGTGTGCTATCTTGAAACACAATGACTCCCTAAGAAAACTAAACCATGCCTTTTGAAAGCAGAAGGATCAATGAACTTAGTTTCTTGTTTGAGGTTGCACAGGTGTGTCTGGGAGAGCTGTGACCAAACCTAAAGTCTGACCGGGGACTGTCTTCACCTGGTTTCTAGCCTTACCTCTGATTCCATTTCCTGTGTATTTTTGGGTGCAAAACTTTGCTTCTTGGTCCTCAATTATCCATTTCTTTTCAAAAGTGGCCAGATGATACTCAAGGTCTTCTGACTTGGGTAACTTTGGCAATAAGTCTTTAGGGTAACAAAGTATAGGTGCCTCAAAGATTTCAGATGCAAAGATGTCAGAGGCCTTCTTTTAAAGCCAGGCTGTGTTGCAGTGAAGGAAGTTAATACCCTTCATGTGAAGAGGCCTGAAGCCTACTGGGTGCTCAGAGTTTCCCCTTTTCTGTTAGATGAAGTATGCTTGGAGTTCTGGCAACTACATGACAACTGCAGTGGAGAGAGAACTACCATCACCCAGGCAGCCAGGAGGCTGGCTTTATGGAACTGACTCGTGGAACCTTAAATTACTCAACTTTGGGGTTGTTTCGACCTAGCATGAACCATGAATCCAATTAGAACTAATTAAGGAGGTAACTCTATGTCTGAAGAACCAAACTCAGGAAGTTTCACAATCAAGCTGTTGACTCCCCTTCAGCAGTGTCACCATTGCCGTGGATAATGAGGGGGCGAGAGGGCATTTCTACCATGAGCAGGCATCAGGAGGTTTGCCTACGGATGTTTTTTGCTGGTTTCATCAAATCTTTTGTTGTTTTACTTAAAGTAGAAATGTATTAAACCCAGCTTCAATGTTGACACTAGTATGGTATGGGATTGAAGTCTGGCTGTCATCCCACCTGTGTGTGATGGTGTGAGTTAAGGGGACAACAGCTGCTAAGGAATAGGCTAATTGCAAATGATGATCCCAATTCTTGCAATTCTTACCCTCTCACAACTTGATTTTGCTTATTCTTCAATATTCAAGACTCTCTTCTCTCATCTCATCAATGCGACCTAATGATGTTGGTTCATTCTAAACCTTCACATGAAGAAACAATGCATACTTCCATTGTGTCTTCTGGATTCTAGTCATAGAATTGCCTTGTCAGCCATACCATGTTGACTCTGTGGAGTATGAGAGACTTGTATGAACTTTGGAATATCTAAAGCCCAAGCTGAAGGATCCCAAGGTGATCCTGAGCGTTCTGGCAACGGTGAGGAGGAGAACATACGGGAGTTCCTGATGGAGAGTAATTGTGTTTATTATTTTTATTTAATTTTTACAATATTCATTCGAAGCAAGTGTTGTCTTTTCTTTATAGACACAGATACTGAAGTAAGGAGCCTAAAAATAACCAGAGAAGGCTTCACAGCCATGCATGTAGGCAGTCTGTGAGAAACCTAGTTCCAAAGCCTGGCCCAATACCTCTCTAAAAGACACCTAACTAGATTTTGCCCACCACCCTGAATATCTCCAAAATAAAAACTAAAAGGGAGAGAATGAGGGGAAAACAATATCATTCTTATATCCGTCTCACAAATAAACAAGAGGGAGCTGTCTTACTTCTTGAGTCTGACAGACCACGTATGGCAAGATATTCTCACCTGTCACTCACTGTTCATGCCTCATGAAGCTGCTGGGATAAACTTGGCCATCATACAAAATTATGATCAAATAAAGTTCTGGTCAAATAAACATGAGACTTCCTAGAGTGATAGCCCCTGATCTCAATTTGGCAATTTTCCTCTGGATGTGGGGGAGGGGGTCCCATTGGAACACACTGCTCACTTGAGGTAGGGCTGGGATTTTCCATAGGTTGGTCTGACCTTAGCTTCTATCTTCCCATCCAGGGAGCCATCTTGCTTATGTCCTCTAGTCTTTTTTTTTTTTTTTTTTAATAATTATCATTTTAAAGAACAGAAGGATGGAAAGGACATTTCAGAAATGTTGTCCCTGATTTTTAAGATGGTGCTCAAAAGACATGGAAAATGGCTTGAAAGTTGAGGCATTGGGCTCATCTCAGTAATATGCCATCTGTAGGATCTGAACTCCCATATGAGTTTGGAAATAAAGTCTGTTTTCTTCATTTTCCTTTTTTCTGCTTCAATTTTTTCTAGAACCTTCTACCCAGTTTTCTAGAACCTTCTGCCACAGTTACTTGGGAATGGAGGTAAGAGTTGGTGGAATAAACAAGAGTATTTATCTTCAGGTGTTGTCCTAAGTTTAGTCTCACCTGTACTTCCTATTCTCCAAAAATGTCCCTGAGTGGAAGAGAAGGCAAAGAACTTTAACATCTCTTTTGTGAGTACAGACTCTAGGGAAGCATTGTTCAGAGCCAAGTTACCACTGGGATTTTCATCTAAACAGACCTTTCTTGGAAACTGAAAGAGAACACTCCTACATGCTATTCAAGAACAGCAAATATAACTAAGACTGTTTTGGATGGAGCAGGGAGTATGGTTGGAATATTCACAGTGGGCTTGCATGAGGCCAAATCTAAGAGAAGCTGTTGTGTGAATGCATCTTTAGTTTGTGGGCCAGTTCTCCTGGGACAGACAGAAATGGTATTAAGACTTGAGTCATGCAGAATGCCTTACTAGATACCTAATAGACCACTTATGGGTTGGTGCTGCCTTTGTCTGAAAAATGGCTGATATGATAAATGCTTGTGTTAAAAGGTATTGTCAAGAATAGTTTGAAAATCACTCTCAAGGCACAGGCAAGTGTGACTCTGTGAGTTCAAGGCCAGTCTGGTTTTCATAAGGAGTTGCATTCTGGCCAAGGCAACATAGTGAGACCCTGTCTTAAAAATAAGGACAAAACTTAGAAGAGGTGACAGTACCTGAGAGAAGACTTTGTGAATGCTTTTTCACATGTTCAGGAGCACAGTGATGTTCTCTCCTGTACTGCTGAAGTCTTTCCTCTAAATCCTTTGGCATTTCCCATTTGTGTGGGAACGTATCAGATTAAAACATGCCGAAGATCACACTCCTCCCTCTTCAGTTCTTATGTTTTTTGGCTTTAGTAACAAGCATATACATCTGAAAACCCTTTCCTAAAGTTTACAGCAACACTTTAAACCCTATCATTTTGATTACTTAATAGTTATGTGTCTTTCAAAAACTTATTTAATCCTTTATGCCTCAGTTTTCTCACAACAGGGATAATAGTGACACCTACCTCATTGAGTTCAGGTGAGGATTTAAGGATTAAGCCTTGTAACTCACTGCACTTGGCCCAGTGTCCAGTATGACACCCCAGAAATGCTGGATTTGGAGGCTGTAGTTAAAATTATTTCTTCTTGAGAAGGTTCTTATCTCTTAGTTTCTTGGACCTTGTAAGAAGTCTTCAGATATCTTCAGGATTGCCAGATTCAGAAGGATCATATGCAATGTGTGTATATACTTGGCTATTATATTGTATTCACCACTGCAGAAAGACATTTCTTCTGAAGTTGTTACTAGAACTAACCAGAAGAGTATATTGCCTTCTTTGGAGCATCCCATTTGCCAATAACTAAAAATGAGTTGATGGAGGTTGTGACAGTGTGTGTGTGTGTGTGTGTACCCCAGGGAGGATTTTGTCAGTAACGATTGGGGCGTATGTGATTATTTCAGCACCAGTGTAAGCGAGGACACACTGAGCTGGTTAATTACCCTTGAAGTAGTAACGAGGTCAGAGGAGGGCATATCTAACTAAGTCCATTGAGCTTTCTGGATAGAGGCTAAATCCAATATATGTCACCTCTTCCTTCTCCCATGTAGGTGGCAAGGGTTGGACACTCAGCAAACACTGTGGAGTATGAGGTGGTTAGTCTACAGAGCCAGGAACCATAGTTTTCCTACTTCTCACCCAAGCCCCCATTTCATTGTGTGACTTTGAGAAAACTCTGTCTTGTGAATAGAGAGCAGGGAGTGGGATAACAGCCTCACTTTCTTTTGTTTCTTCTATTTTGCCTACCAACGTGGGGTGAAAGCAAGGTGAGGCTGAAAAGACCTTCCTACTAACATGCCTTGGTTACAGCCTTTGGTTCTTCACTGTGAAAATGTGTAAAGTTCTAAGTCATGGTTCATGATGTCTTCCTAGAGCCAAGATAAACTACAGCAGCCTAAGTAGTAGAGACAGAATGGGTTTAGTCACGACTAGTAAAACCATTCTTTGACCGTGAGCCTAATTGTTGACCCACAAAATAGTATGAGAGTAAATGAATAGGTTTTGATTTAAACCACTAAGGTTCGGGATGTTTTGTTCTATAAAAAGTACCTGATACATCAGACTTTCAGAACATAGACTCTACTCTTGGATACTCTTCTTGAATATGGCCATTATGTATACATACATACATACAGACAGACAGACAGACACACATATGCACAAACAGTACTTTAAACTATTTGTTTTCTTGGAACTTTATAAATTACTTAGAGCTTGGCACAAGAACTTATTCTTCTGTTCTTGACTCGTTCCTACTAAATTCAAACCATATGGTATACAAGTACAGATAAATGCCCAAAAAGTCTTTAGAGCCTCTTTGGAAGCTTAAAAAAATCCCACCCAAGTCTTCTGCAAGGAAATCGTGCTTGGCCAAGAAGAAGGGAGCCTGAACAGCTTGAGTTCTGCTTAACTCTTCCTGTGAATGGAAAACATTTCTATATTTAGGATAATTTCTTTTCTAGAATTGAATTAATAAGATGGCCTTTGCTTGACATCCTATTGGTTTGCATAGAATTTAGGAACTGGGAGAAGTTTCAGATTTTATATAGTATAATTCTATCAGCTAATGTATGGAAGAATCGCAGGCTTCTAGATCAGAGATGAATACTTACAGTGGCTATATTTGAGTCTCTCTGGACAAGGCTTTCTAGACTTTTGAGATTTCATGGTGTGTGTGTGTGTGTGTGTGTGTGTGTGTGTAAGGGTCAGGTAATGCCTGTAGGATGTGACAGAATGAGTGTTGACATCTTGTTCACAATACAGAAGCCCCTAGTACCAATCATATGTTCTTTCGGGGAGGGATGTGGTTTGGATGTTCAGCACGTGCCTGATATAGTGCAGATATGCTGTAGGTTATAATCCAACTCTCAGCCTTAGAAGCTTGCACGGGTCTTAGAAATCACTGGATGAGTTTTCCATTATTTCTGTTTAATGTTCTTTATAAGGTAGACAGAGACTTATTTCAAATGCAATTAAAAACACAGAGGTAAACAAGACCTAATGTTTGATGGGAGGGCATTCATGGTCTACTAGGGCAGACAGACGTATGAATAAATGAATAAAAAGGACCCTTGATAGTGATATTGGCTCTGAAATCTTGACAGCGAGAAAATAGTGCTCATTTGAGACTTGGTTCACTCCCCTGCTTAGCATATGTAGTTGTTACCTTCCCGGCATTGAGACATCAGTAAAGACTGAGATTTTGAGCCTGGCAGAAGCTGCCATAGGCTGGGAAGCCATAAAGAGTAGAACGAGAAGTTCAAAGGAAATCAGAAGGTCATGATTGTTCCCAAATCTCTGTTTCCACACTGAACTCTTAACTCTGCTTTGAAATGATGCAAACAACTACAGGGTTTTTTTTTTTTTTTAATTCATTACCCACTCACCACCTGAGTTTTCTGAAGCTCTAATTCCTTTATTTCTATAGTATCGATTAGTGATTGCGTTATTTTATCAGTCCTTTAGAAGTATGAATAGTAATGAAGTATTACTACTTATTGTAACTTATCACACTTGTCCCAGTGTCCAGCATGACATTCTAGAAATGCCAGGTTTGGAGGTTGGGGTTAAATATTTTTCTTTTGAGAGGGTTCTTATCTCCTGTTTCTAGGAGCTTTTATGAAGAGCTAAGTTCTCTCAGTCTTGACATTTGTAACACACACACACACACACACACCACACATACATACACACATACACACACACACACACACACACACACGCGCGCACACACACACCACACCACACCACACACACACACACACACACACACACACACACACACACACTATACACCACACCAAGGCTCAGGGAACAATATGGAATATGAGATATTATGGACAGAAGAACTAGAAGATGTTTAGAAATGCTGTGCAATGCTGTCTTCTGGCCTTGGTAAGACCAGTGCATACACAGATTAATGGATACTGTGGTTACCTCACAAGATTAAGCTATCAACATTCCAGCATGGATAGAGAGAGGGATCATGAGCTCCCATCCCTCCCTGAGGGGCTATTGACAGAGAGATGACTGCTAGGAAAGGTGCTTTTTCTTCAGTGGTATATCTACTGAAAAATTGTCCATGTAACAGTAAGTATCTGATACTCATGCTCCTATAATCAACCATTACTAAACCCAGTAGGTCACAAAAAATTCCTGATAGCAGGAGGGGACTTTGGGGATGAAGAGAGATGCTAGAGGGAGTAGGAGGTGATAATAGGAATAATAGAGGTGAAGGTGTTGAGATGCATTATATAGAGATGTATGAAATTGTTACGAAAATAAATTTAAAAGGAAAACTTGTGCATAGAAATGGAAATTGTCATCAGTGTGAAGAGACTGTCTACAGAATGGGAGAAAAATCACTAACAACCTATATATCAGAAAGGGGATTCGTGTGTAGAATATGTGAAGAACTTTGAAAATTAAACATCAAAGAAACCAACCATCCAATTAACAAATGGGCTAATGACATAGTTATGGGCATAGAGAGTTGCTAAAATAAGAAGCACAAATAGGCCATAAATATTTGAAATAGTGTTCAGTATCTTGAGCCAGCAGAAAAGTACAAATTAAAACTACTTTAAAATTATGTCTCACCTTATCAGAATGGCTAATCTTTAGAAAACAAACAGTAACAAATTCTGAAAAAGATGTGGGAAAGAAGAGCTCTTATTCACTGTTGCTACAATCCCAAACAGATACAGCCCTTATAGAATTCAGTGTAAATGCTACTCCAAATCACCAAAATTAGAACTACCATGTGACCCAGCTTTACCCATCTGGAGGACGCTCAGTCAAGTCAAGAGATACTTGCACTTGTGTGTTTATTGCTGCACTAAGAAAGCTAACCAACCTAGGTGTCTAACAACAGATAAGTGAGTAAGGAAGATATGAGCTATATATACAATGGGGTTTTATTTAGCCATTAAGAAAACTGTGATCATGATATCTATAGGAGAATGTATGGAATTGGGGACCATTGTTAAATGAAATAAACCAAACTAGGAAATGGAAATACTATCTATTTTCTCTCATATGAGGAATCTGAATGTGTGTGTATATACACATACATGCATGAATTCATGTGTGCTTAGGTCATGAAAACAGGAAAGGGAAAAAAAAAAAAAACAGGAAAGGGATCATTTAGTAGGAGACAAAATTGTAAGAAATGGGGAAGGGAGGAGAAACACGAGAAAATGGAGTGCAATAGGCCTTGAAAGCAGAGCAGTGCAGTAACTGGGAGAGAAAGGAGAGCAGCGATAGTGATGCAGGGGAATGCAGGAAGCCAGTGTGGGAGAGGGATGAATAAGAAAAGTGTGCAATGATGTGAATCTATGGAAATGCCATCATCCCTCCCTCCCCTGCCTCTAAGAAGGCTCCGCTCCACTCCCACCTCACTGCCCTATGCTGGGACACTGAGCCTCCACAGGACCAAGGGCCTCTCCTTCCATTATTGCTAGATAAGTCAATCATCTCCTACATATCCAGCTGGAGCCTGGATCCCTCTTTGGTTGGTGGTTTAGTCCTTGGGAGCTCTGGGATTTAGGGTGGGGTCCCATTAGTTAATATTGTTATTCTTCCTATGGGGTTGGGTTGCAATCCCATTCAGCTCCTTCATTCCTTCCCCCAACTCTTCTATTGGGGTCCCCATGCACAGTCTGATGGTTGGCTGTGAGAATCATCATCTGTATTGGTAAGGCTTTGGCAAAACCTCTCAGGGGACAACTATACCAGACTCCTGTCAGCAAGTACTTTTTGGCATCAACAATAGTGTCTGGGTTTGGTGTCTGCAGATAGGACATCTGGATCCCTAGGTGGGGCAGTCTCTGGATGGCCTTTCTTTCAAACTCTGGTTCACTCTTTGTTCCCTAATTTATTTTTTAAATCCACTTTACATTCCAATTGCAGACTCCCTTCCTCCTCTCTTCCCAGGCTTGCCCTTACAATCCTTCCTCCCATTACCCCTCCCTTTCTTCTTAGAGAAGAGGAAGCCCCAACCCCTGGATACCACCCCTAAAAATAGTTTAAAAATGCTCATTGCATGAAACTTTAGATGATTTTTTACCTGCTTTATATTCATGCATAATTGGAGATATTCAAAACAATGTTTGGTAAGTAAATAAATGAAAAAGCTGATGTTCCCCATAGTCCTCTCTGCTTCTGCTCATTTTCTGAGTGTCACCAACGATGATGGTTTGTATATGCTCGTCTCAGGGAGTCGCACTATTAGCAGGTGTGGCCTTACTGGAGGAAGTGTGTCATTGTGGAGATGGGCTCAGAGATCCTCCTATATACCTAAGCATGCCCAGACTGTTCATTTGGATAAAGATGTAGACTCCTCAGCTCCTCCTGCATTATGCCTGTCTGGATGCTGCCATGCTTCTGCCTTGATGACAATGGACTGAACCTCTGAGTTTGTAAGCCAACCCCAATTAAATGTTATCTTTTATAAAACTTGCATTGGTCATAGTGTCTGTTCACAGAAGTAAAACCCTAACTAAGACACCAACATAACCCCTGTGTCTCCCCCTCCGGCTTAGAGGCTCACAGCATGCAAAGGATGGTTATAATGAAACAACCTCCAGTTACAAAGACCTGGTTCTGCTGTGACCTGTCTCCAGTAGAGTAATTTCTAGTAAATCATTTATGTACCAAGATCTGAAGGTGATACTTCTGTGAAATGGCCATGGGAATCCAGGTTGACTCATGAAGTCTTTTTATAGTGGACCCTCTAGAATTCAAAGAGTTGATATGCTTATATTTTGGGTCACAGGCATTTCTTCTTCTGTCCCTGGGGAGGGCAGAGACTCATGCTGCTCAGTTTAAAGGCAGATGCAGGCAAGGGAGTAGATGTAGGAGCCAGGAGGAGGCTGAGAGTTAAGTTATCAGCAGTCTCACTTGCAAATAGCAGTGTCATCAAGGACTTGACCCCAACAGTTTGCTTCAGAGGCTTGAACAAGAACAACAAAGAATGTGATGATGTGTACAAACACTTATGTGTTTGTAGACACATACACACACACACATACACACACACACACACACACCTGATACATGGATTCAAAACACAAACCACCCGTTTACAAGAAGATTAGTCCTTTTCAGTGAAAAAAAAATGAATATTCTGCACGCAGAATATTGTGGCATGTTATAGCATGTGGGGTGCTCTGAGGGTGTAAACCCATTTGGAGCTCTCTCCCTCCAATGTATTAAGCCTGCATCTAAATCTGGGTTTTACTAGTTTCTAGAATTCCATAGCTTTAGGGCTCCCTTGCCTAAGCTCATATACTCTATAAGCAGAGGATTTGCCTACTAAATCCACATTTTCCTGGCTTTGGAGCATGATCTCTGAGTTAAGTCATTGCATTACTTCTCCAGAGACAAGAATAGTTTCCCCTCAGTTGTCAGTGCCTCTCTTCTGGTGCAGGGTTAGGCATGCTCAACCCCAATGCCTTCTTTTTCATTTTCTGTGCTGAACATCACGCTTAAATACTGCAATCAATTTATAAACATTTTCTCATGGGCTTCATAGATAAACTCTTTTCTTATTTTCCCTTTTAATCTGTTTAACTCTTGGAGGACATATCAACAGAGACATTTCTGGATATAAGTAAGAGAAGATTGAACCATGCTGAGCATTTTCAGCACTTAACTGAAAAGCACAGGCACAGGTCTCCTTAAATAGCTCAGTGATGTCACCAAGTGACACTTCTAGTGCTCCACTCTGCCTTCAGTGGCTTCTACTTCATCCTAATATTGATCCTCTTCATAGGCCAGAAATGATGACTTTTGCTCTCACTTGCTAAGCCTTCTGATTTTTCCCACTTATATTCACCATGAGAGCCAAATTGTTATTATCTAGACTTTTGAGGAGAACCCACATAGTCAAACTGTCCTGACTTAGGTGAAAGGTTCATCCAGAAAAATGGAGTGTCCTTATTGAGTTAGCTAGCCTAACCTTCCATATCTGTAGGGTAACCTAGCTTCCCAGGAGCTGTCAAGATAGATAAGGGGAAAACTAGATGCTTCAGAGGTCCTAGTGAAGTTATTGGATAGACCACTTCCTCATCGGTAAGAACCTGGGTGGAGTGTAGAGAAAAGAGCTTTCTATCTCCCTTCCTTATTCCCATCACTTTCCGTACTAGTAGTTGTACTGTGGAACTGTCAGGGGTTAACAACACAGTGTTGTTAAATATTAAGGGAGATTGCTGTATGGACCACTGCAGTAGGCTTACAGTGTACTCTAATTGGTATCTAACTAGTGGGGTTCCCAGAGGAAAAGATGTGGGAAGAATGAGGTTGGATATTCCTGTGCCGCTTCCCGCCCCCTCCAAGAATCTCTGTGTTTGACAATACTTCAATGATAGCCTTCACGTCAACTGAGAGGGTCTTACTTTCTATTGATGGTTTAGTTTCTTTTGAGATATGTCTTAGTATGTGACCCCCACACTGGCCTTGAACTCATCTGTTAATGGTAAATATCACTAACTTGATTAGATTTAGAGGTACTTGAAAAATTAGTAACTCATATTTCTGGGTGTGTCCATGAGGACATTTTCTAAAATCAGATCAGATTTGAAGTCCACTGAGAGATTCAGAATTGGAATGGACTCTTGGGAAGTGGTAGACTGTGGAAGTTGGGGCATGCTCAGAAGAGAAGGTATGATATTATGTCCTACCCACAGGCCTAGAAACATTGGAACTGGTTGTACTGGTCAGGTTTTTTAACTAGGAACAAGACAGGCTTGAGGAATCTGTGATTGGTGTGTGGACACGTGTGTGGGACATTTTCTTGATTACTGATTGATGTGGGAGGTCAGTTTCTGGGTTGCCTAAGAAGCTATACTAGCAAGACAGAGAGACATTTGGTGATCAGCATTGCTCCATGGTCTCTGCTTCAATTCCCATCTTGAGGTCCTACCTGATAATAGACCATAACCTGTTAGCTGAAACAAACCCTTTCTTTCCTGTGGTGGCTTGACCAAGAAATGTGCCCCTACATAGGCTTGGGTATTTGAACACTTGGTCCCTAGTTGGTAGTTTCATTTGGGGAAGGAAATATGGACTTCCTGGGTCTGTCATTGGAGTGGATGCTGAGTTTTTATAGATTTGCCCTATTTACAGCTCTTCCTCATGTGTGAATGTGTGTGTGTGTGTGTGTCCCTCCTCACATCCCTCCCTAATCTCCCCCATTCCCTCCCTTTCTCCTTCTCTATCTCTCTCTCCCTCCTGTTGCCCCTCCTCCTATTCCTCCCTTCCCTCTACTCTCCTCTCTTCCTCTGCCCTTGTGTGTATTCCTCCTTTCATCTCTCCCTCCCTGCCCCAACCTGCTTTATGTTTGAGATCTTTTAGCTTCTTGCTCCTGCTACCATGCCTGCTTGCTGGCATGTTCCCCCATCCCACCACTATCACGATAGACTCTTATCTTTCTGGCACCATAAGCCAATATAACTCTACCTTCAGTAAGTATCTTTGGTCATGATGTTTTATCATAGCAACACACTCCTCCAAACTGATTTGGGTCAACTTTTATTAGAGAAGCAAGCTAAGGTGCCAGTCTGCTATGGAATGTAACTTCTGGAACTGTGAACCAAGTTAAATATTTCTTCCTTTCCAGCCATTCTCGTGTATATTTGTCACAGTAAAGGAATAGCTGATAGCCACTCTCCATGCAGCTACTATCTGTATCCTGGTGATTCCTACAACACCTACCCAAGCTTCATTACCTCTTTGTATGTAAAAGTTGAGTTGCTTTTATTGTTGCTAGCTGGTGATTCTGTCCTGTTTCCTGTTAGTCTCCTTCCTACATGCAGTTCTGCAATTAAATTTGCATATGTCTGGCTTTCACATGGTATCACTTCTCTGTCAGATTCCAGACTGATGTCACCATCATTTATACAGAGTTACTGTTAGACAGGTTTAATATATCATCCTTTGGCTCTATTCTCTCGGACTCAGGGTCTTATTTTTTTATCACTAATCTATCATCTTTGCATTGTGATTATAATGCCACTGTAGATTCCAACACTGAAGTCTTAACTACATACTACTTCAAGTTAACTACAAGGATATAGGTTGCAGAGAACATGAATCCATTCAGGTATTCATGACCAAGTACTAGTAGGCAGGAGCTATGGTGAGTGGGTTGACCGTGTTATGAGGATTAGTGGCCAGTTGGTCGGAGAAAGCAGGTAGTTCTGACCATCTTAAGGACTGAGGCAATGCAAAATCTTGTTTTAAAGGCAAAGCCAAAGAGCCTGAGTTAAGGATTGGGCTTCCAGCTTCCAGCCTCAGGGGCCTCTTGTTTTAACTGCAAAATGCAATATTTAAATGAGTGGGAGTGGTAGGATCTGGAGAGGGAGGACAGAGTGATGCCTGAGAAACTGTCACACTCACTTAGACTCCATCCCACAGAGCACGAACCCGTGGGCCCAAGCTTAAGTCCTGGGAGAGGTGACATCTCCTTTTGACACCCATCCTTTGTAGCAGAGATTGTTGTCTGCTCATTGTGAGTCATGGTGTCCTACTTGCTCCTTCAGCAGCCTCCATAGCCCTGAGCTGCAGGAAGATGTGTAAGCACTCCTCATGGGAGAAGCAGAGCAGGCAGGGACACAGGCTTGAGCCTCCTAGGACCGAAACATTCTTGGCTTTCTCTTTCCCTTTCCTTAGAGATACCGTGGAACAAGAGAGAGATTGGGAGGAGTGGGAAGGGGAAAGCTTCTTGTAAGTACCTGGAGCACTTGAGTCATGATGTGTCAGTGTAGAAGGGACCTGGAAGATCTCAAATCCCTGATTAGACCCTGTTCATATTATTATAGATACATCTAGTTTATTACTCTTTGCCTGGGCTTCATCCTTTTTAACTAGTGTCTAAACTGTGTCCCTAACTCTCAGTCTCATTCCTGTCTATCCTCCAACCCTGTGCAGTCCCTTGCTAAGTATACTTCTCAATCTTTACTCTTTTGAACCATTCACAACACTGTAGTCAAAGGATGCTGGCCCATGATTATTTTAAATGCTTTGCAGCTTTTATGACTGTCTACAGGAACTCTAGACCTCAGATCTGTGCTTCTGACTGAGGAACCCATACATAAAGTCTTGTTCCATTTATCTCTATAACCTAGTACCTTACCTATTGCCTAATCAATGATTTTCACTTGTTAATTGTGGACAATGTCTTGAGGCATATTAGTTGTGAGAGCTTGAGGGATGTTATTGGAATCTACTGAGTAAGGGCCAAGGATGTTGTTAAATACCTGAGTGATTCAGAAGGTGGACTCATAATAAGAATTATGTCACTTAAATATCAGTATTTACACAAGTGGAAAAACTCCATTTAAACCCATGGGAATTGCTCATTTTCTTGCAGAATGAGTTCATAATGAAGACTGCTAAATATCTAGGAACTAATGTCTGCTATATGTTGTATGAGGTGTTTCTCTTGTCTTCTTTGAAGACATCCTTCCAATACAGAAGTTTTAGTCACTTTTAGGATGAGGTGTATTTTCCACCAACTTTGATACTCTTGCATCTAGGTACATGCTTCATATATCTAGAGCTTAAATAAATATATGAAGCAGTGATGTTCAGAGAAGTTATCTAACCTTATAGCATCCTGGTTAGCAGTCAGACCTTGGGTACCTTCTTCCTGTTTCAGAGAATCAGTTATCACCTTTAATTTCAATGGCTCTGATACACAGGCTTCTAAATCTTAAAAACTTTAAGGCAAGTTTTATTAGGCTTATTAGAATTGAGATAAATGGCATTTGATCAGGAGCTTTGCTTAGGCATTTCAGGTCACTGGGTCACCCCTAATTGCAATCCATCTAGGGGAATTAATGAGTATAGTCTGGGTTTTCAATATAGTTATCCCCATGGCTTGATCCTCACTGTGATAGGACAGAGAGGAAGACTTTGGGAAGCACTTAGGAGGTTATGAGAGATAAGCCCTCAGGCATGGATTAATATATTTCTGATGGGAGTCCTCATCAAGCATGATATTATGAAGCCAGCCTGCTGCTTTGTCTCTCCTGTTTTCTGTATCCACTCATATCCCCTTGTCTCTTCTAATATGCCGCTCTCACCAGAATCCTGGCCAATACTGTCATCATGGTCTTGGTTCTCCAGATTCATGAGCCTCAAATGAATCTCTTTATGAATTTACCATTTTAGTTCTTCCATTGCAGAAATGGATTAGATCATGGGCAATAGCGATTTTTGGGTATTTTCCAACACTGAGATGGAGGTGGTCTCTTTGTCTGTCAGCATCCATTGACTAGATCTAAGGTAGCATTATAGTATCCTGTTGATACAGATGGTGATGGTTCAGTTCTTGACACTTTGTTTTTTCTGACTACAAACTTCCAGCAGAGGCTTTGATGACCTGAGGTTTTCTCAACCTTCTAAGTTCCAGAAGTAGATTTCAAAGACCCTTGAACTTGAGTCAGAAGATCTGTGGATAGAGGTTCTTGCTCTCCTTCGATCTAGATGGCTTGGCAAATGACTCAATCTTTTCTCATCTCATTATCTTATGTGACTGAATGGAGATAATGCCCAGTGTTGTGAGGCAGAAAAGTGATTATGTATGTACATATACTTAAGACTCTGAAGTGTCTTTCCAATGTGTGTGTTATGATGATGGGTTGATCTTTGCATCAAAAGTGATTCTTTGTCATGCTATGTGAAATAATCCAGAGGAAGCAAAAAAAAATCTATATGATTCTACTTGTATGAGGTACCTAGAACAGTCAATTTAATGTAGATAAACAATAGAATAATAATTACCAGGATTCAGAAAAGTAGGTAATAGTGTTGATTCAGCACAGAGTTTTAGTTTGCTTTAAAAACCTGCAGAGGGCCAGGTGGTGGTGGCACATGCCTTTAATCCCAGCACTTGGGAGGCAGAGGAAGGCGGATTTCTGAGTTCAAGGCCAGCCTGGTCTACAGAGTGAGTTCCAGGACAGCCAGGACTACACAGAGAAATGCTGTCTTGAAAAAAAACCAAAAATAAATAAATAAATAAATAAATAAATAAATAAATAAGGAAAGAAAGAAAGAAAGAAAGAAAGAAAGAAAGAAAAAACAAAACAAAACAAAACAAAACAAAAAAACCTGCAGAGGGGTAGCACTGACACTTGCATACTAATATGAATATACTGCACAACACTGAAATATATGCTTAACTAGGTTAAACTTTAAGTTACATGCACATTTCTAGAATAAAAACATCAAATTAAAAAGTGTTTTTCTTTTACATCTAGAACGTTTTTCTTTAAAAACATATCATTCTTTGAGAAATTTCCACAATGTATTTTGATGATAGTCACTTCCCCCAACTTCTCCTAGAGCCACTTCCTTCCCGACCCACCCAGTTTTGTATCCTCTTTTATTCTCTTAATTCATCAATTCAAGTTTGTTCTGTCCATAATTTCTTGGATATGCAGCCTTTCACTGGAGTGTGATTAGCATCCCAGGGGCAACACTCTTAAAGAGAACTAACACCTCCTCTCCTAGTGGCTAATATATATTGCTAGTAAGTCCTTCAGTATGGTGGGACTTCATGCTCACTTCCCTTCTCCATGCTGGGGTTTGGTCTGTCTTGAGCTTGCACAAGTCTTCTGCATATTATCACAATCACTATGAGTTCCTATGTACAGCTGCCCCATTGTGTCTGGAGGAGAGTTTCCCTTTATTTACCCACTGCTTCTGGCTCTTACTTATTTCCCCTGCTACCTCCCCCACAATGATCCCCGAGCCTTGTGTGGAGAGGATGATGTCTCCTTTAAGGCTAAGCATTCTGTAGTCTGTTATTCTCCACATCTTGGCTATTTGTGGGTCTCTGTGTTAATCACTATCTACTTCAAGTAGAAACTCCTTAGGTGAGGGATGAGAGATTGGTATAAAAATAAGTCGTTAGGAGTTGGATTAACACTATGCCCACTTACCAGAAAAATAGTAGTAGACTTTACCTGTCTAACCACAGATTCTTGGCTTCACAATGCTATAAGGTTGTGGGACCGTGAAAGGCAGCCTGTGTTCTGGTTGAGCTAGGTTTAAATCCTTGAGATCCAGCAGAAAATTATTTAAGAAATGGAAGGCCATTTGCCATGCTCCCAGACACTAGGCTCCTGACATGAGGCCTCAGCTCTCCATAATTCTGTGGCCATCAGTCAGGTAGGGCAATGCCCCAAGGCCCTGGTATTCTGTCTGGACTCTACCCCCACAGTTACCTGTCAATAGCCAGGCATGCTCCTCCCCACAATTACCTAGCAACAGCCAGGTAGGCGTGGCCCACTATAAAGGGGCTGCTTGCCCCTTCTCCTTCTCTTACTCTCTTACTCTTGCTTCTGTCTTGCCCTCTTGCTCTCTGTCTCTTCACATTCCCTTCTCCCTATCTCCACGTGGCCATGACCAGCCTCTACTTTTTACTCATTACAACTCTCCTCCAACAATAAACATTTTAAAAACATGGACTGTCTCTTCTCATCTGGACCGGTCGTGCTGGAGCAATGGAGTAGGTCTTCCTCTTAAGAGCCGTGTTTATTCTCCAGCAGGAAACCTCTCTGCCCTTCTAGACATGGTTTCCGCCAAGCCAAGCAGCAAAACCACAGACTCTTGTCCCTGTGGGTCCTGGCCAGGGTTCTCCTCCCTGCCCTTTCCTTTTCAGCCCTGGGCTAGAGCTGGCCCATGCCCCTCGCACTCCATTCTCAGCTCTTATGAGACATCTGTCACCATCTGTGATGTCCAAGAGCTAGAACCTGCTGTACTCTGCTTCCATGAGGCCCGGAGACCCATGGGTCAGCTTCTGCCAGTTCCCTGGAGACCTCAGACAACGACGATTTCTAACTCCCTCTCCCCCTACACACACTCAGCAAGGTCCTGTGGCTTTTCACAGCTCAACACCTGCCCAGTTGGTGGCATGGCATGCGCACAGTCAAATTTCCTTCATCCGCCGTGCCCAGGTCAGATGCAGACCACCATTTTAACCCACATAAGGTATGGGTTTTATCTTGTTGAGAAAGATTTAAATTCAATTACAAATCGATTGTTACTCTTATGACATTTATATCACTTTTAAACAAATGGACATTTCTTACAAGGACAATCTTTATAGCTTACAGGGTTCACATTTGGGTAAGCTTGAATGGAACATTTTAGTTCTATGAAAGATAGCCATTAGGGATGAAGCTTCCAGGTCAGTGCTAGTTTAATGTCTCCATATTCTGTGACTCAAGCATGAGAAATCTTCAGGTCATGCATGTCATCAAATTATGGGCAGTAATCAATAACTATGATAATAGAATTTCATATTTGACAGTGGAATTTCACTGACCAATAGCTTCAAAAGATGTAATCCATCCCTAACACTGGCCTTCTGAGGTCATGGTGTCTCTTCACAGCAGTAGAAACTCTTATGAAGACAGCACCTTAACACTAAGGCCAAGCGAGGAAATGAATGTTTACAAATCAGAAGCCAAGCAGATCCTGCCTTGTGAGCATCAGTGCCCTCTCTGTACAAAAGAAAGAAAGCTCATCTGCTTTCTTGTGTGGGTGTATCTCCACAGGTGGTGTCTGGATCAGATGAGTGGCAGATGAGTGGTGTAACGCTATCCATCAACTATGTGTTTGCTCAGTACGGTGTTGACTTGGGCTTGGCTCAGGAATTTGTTCAGTGAATGTATAAACAAGCATCCACATGGAATGGGTGGAGTGGTATGGAGCAGCAGTATAGTCATATCTGGAGCTGAATCTCAGGCTTTCTGGTTGCTTCCTGGGGCCTGCGATCATATCTCAGATCCTTCCCATGACTCAGTTCTAGCATGAAGATAATCATAGTGTATAGCTTATAGGGAAGTCATGAGACACAAATGCAATATGTGAGGTGCCTACAGCTCACCTACATATGAATACCAAGCAAGCATTAAGGATGTTTACCCTATTAAAGATACGTCCTGCTAAACTTGCTCCAAGAGATCCAGGACCATCAGAGTAACTGGGGAGCTCTTCTGTCCCAGATGCTACACTTGGAGAGTGATACAAGAATGCCTGTGACCGTGGGTGGCTGAGGTGGGTCTGACAACATGGGACTGTGCCTTGGTTCAGTCACTTGTTTTGTGATAACAGGAAAGACATTCCTCATGCTGCTGACCTTCAGTGACCTCAGTGGTCACAGGACCATGATGCCCATCTCATGGTTCCCTCAGTGTCACTGTAGTTCTACAAGAGACAAAGCCTGAAAGAGAGACTTGTAAACTGCAAAATACCATGAGTTTATTGAGGTACCATCTTGCCAGGAGTTTATTGAGGAGGCCAGTTCACCACCAGTAGCCTTTGTGCCCTCATCTCCTCATTCTTGTAATGGGAGATAGGGGTCCATTCCCTGCGAGGCTGAGGACCAAGGTGAGCCTATTCTCTCTGATTGCTGTCCCCAGAATAGCAATGCCTCCGAACTTCCCAGAAGAAAGGCTCTGCCTGCTTGCAAGACAAGTCTATAATTATCATTTTTGATTTAGAAAATAGCGTGACTCAAGCTCGGAGTGGCGGGTAATGTGGGTTGGTACGCCTTGGTTTCCTTCCCAGAAAGTCTTCCGCTAGGTACAACACACCTTTGATGAATGTACAGTGTAGCTCTTTTCTTTACATGATTTTGAAGACCTCATTAATGCATTTGGAATATTAATTAAGGCTATTTTCAGCTATGAAATATAAACCTAAAGTAGACACTAACGCAAGGGACTTTCTTGACCAGTAGTCCTCAGTTTGGGTCATATCAACACAGGCAGGATGCTAATCATGGAGAGGGAGGCTAAGTAAGGAATGAGCACCCACTGTGCAGGCAGTGCTGTGCAAATGCTGCTTCTTAAAATCACAGTCTCGGGAATGTTGACATACTTATCACCGATTCAAGTCAGGTAGCCAGAACTCGAGGAAGGAAAGTAACTTGACCAAGGTTATGTGGACAGAGACATAGCAGCCTGAGAGCTGGGTCTGTGGGGCACGGCTCATGCTCTTTCCACTCTGCCGAAGACCTTTCAGGCCTCTGCAGCTGGCATGGGGCTTGGGGGTGGAGAGGAGGCAGAAGGTAGATGATCTAAATGAATGGCTGGCAACAGAGACAAAGTAGAAAAGCACCCCAGACAGTCTGGGTTCAGCTGCTTAAAATAGGTGAAGAAATTCTTTGGCTAATGCATAATCACCACGGGGATTAATGCGGCTCTGCTCTTTGGGGTTAATTTATGCTCCATGAGCCCCTATTAGATAAGATTTCTAAAAGGCACAATAGCACCAAGCTTGTTAGGGACCCTCATAAAAGCCATGCAAAGGGAACAGAAAAGAAGCCCAGTACCATGACGCCAGCCCAGAATAATCTGGGCAAAGAGGCCTCTGGAGCAAGTGGAGGAGATGATGCCTGGCTTCCTGGGTTTTACTGCCAGTGTATGTAGCAGCACCGTTGGGCTGGCTTAACATGGAAGGGATGGGATGCAGCATAGGTGGGAAGCACAGAGAGTAGATTCTCATCAAATCTCAAAGTAGTAGAGCCAAAAGGGACTTTGGAAGTCGTCTTTTTCTGACCCTTCCCTGCTAACTGCTGCTGGGCAAATGGGGAAACTGGGGTCTAAAAGAGAAGGTCCATTGTCTGATCCCTTCCCTTCTCCTTGCTTCTGATGCAGCCTAGTAATTTCTAGTTCCTCCCTGCTCCTCTCCATCCATAGGTGCTAAGCCACCCATGTTCTGACTCGTGTGGGGATGCTCCTCCTCTGCTGCTCGCCCATCAGCTCCTTTATCTAGAACACTCCGACTCTTAGCAGAGGTCAGCAAAGCATTCACTTCACTAAAACTGCCCAACTTCTCTACAGTGGCTGTGTCATTGGGCAGTGCTGCCACCACAAAGTGTGTTCCATTCCTCATCTATCTTTCTCTCCCCTCCCCTCTGCCCACTCTCCACTCTTCCAACCTCTCCAGAGAATGCAGGTGAATAGCAGTTATATCTGCCCATAGAGAATTCTGTCTTATGTTCAAGGTAAAGTTACATGTCGTTCTTACTCTTTCTATTTCCTTTATCTCTTCCTATTCAGTGTATCTCAGCAGAACAATTAAAGTTTCTCCACATCTCCCCATTGGTTTGCCTTCTCAGCTCATTGTCTATTCAGGAGACATGTACTGTCATATTAATCTCCCAGACACAGAGCTCTGATTATTCAGAAGGTCTCAATGAACTCATGCATGGCTTCTCCTAAAATCCACATTCTTTCATTCCCTTTAGCTCACATGTCCTTTCAAGCCTGAGTTCTTCTTCTTCTTCTTCTTCTTCTTCTTCTTCTTCTTCTTCTTCTTCTTCTTCTTCTTCTTCTTCTTCTTCTTCTTCTTCTTCTTCTTCTTCTTCTTCTAACTTCTTCTTCTTCTTCCTTTTCTTCTTCTTCTTTTCTTCTTCTTCTTTTCTGTCTCTGTCTCTGTCTCTGTCTCTCTCTCTCTCTCATTCATGTATGTAAGGGTGCATGTGAATGTGTGAACACATGTATATATGAAGGCCAGAAGTTCATGCTGGGTGTCTTCCCCGATTATTCTTCATTTCCTACCTTATTTTGGAGGGGGTGGGCAAAGTCTTTCACTGAACCCCAAAGTCATGGATTTATTTGGCTAGACTGGCTGGCCAATGAGTTTCAGGGATATGCTTGTCTCTAGTGCTCACTCCCCGGCCCTGGGGTTAGAGATGCATACTGTCATGCCCTGATGATAGGTGCATGCTGGAACTCAGGGTTCAGGTCCTCATGCCTGAATTGAGGCATTTGGTAAAATGAGGGAGGCACTTACTGCAGAGTCATCTCCCTAGGCCTGGCCTAGTAGTTCTTGCTAGGTCCTGAAGAATTCTCACTGCTGCTTTGTTCCTAACAAGGTTGGCAAGTCTTGTCACCAACACCTGGCAGTCTTCTTTTCCATGTCCACTTGTTTGAACAAGAGCCTCTCTTTACAGCTAATATTCCATGTCTCCCTCTGTGAAGATCTTTGTGAACTCTTCCAAGAAAGGAAGTTCAGTGCATCTCTGAATGCCCAAAAACCGTGTCAGATTTTTTTTTTTTAAATAACTCTTAAAGTTCTAGGATGATATTTAAGCCATGAGGATTTCATTTTCTTTATCTGTGAGACGGGAAACTATTTTACTCAGCATGTAGAATCTATGTAGGTATGTGAGCCTGGGCAGATCAACTAGTCTGGTGCCTGTGTTGTCAAACTTGCTGGTGAACTTTGTGATACAGAGCCACATGTGCCGCCGCACTGTAAAGCATCAGTGAGCTGCTACTTCCTATAGGTGACACAGAGTATCTGATGTTTAATTGAGTTTTGTCCCTTTAGAAATTTATCGAATAATTGTTTTTAAGATGTACTAGGTGCTGAGGGATGGGACTCTATCCCTTTAGAACCTCATAGCCTGGAGGGAAGTTAAACACGAATAAAAAAAAAATAAGGATTCACTGTGATAGATATTAGAGAGGTGGGCAGGGTATTGAGGGTTCTGGGAGAACTTTGGGGGCATTTATTCAGGTTGGAAATAGCAGCAATTATGGCAAGGCTATCAGGAAGACATGTTGTGAGTTTTTCTTTGGCCTAAACTTTCACTGAACCTCCGAGTTTGAAAGCACATGCTGTTAAGCTTGAAGTTTTAACAAGTGAAATGAGTTACCTATGAAGAACTAGCTAAGGTGTAGTTCCCCTCCTCCCCCAGAGGTCCTGGATCATCATTACCTTCATGGAAGGAATGGGTTGCCTGGCAGGGTAATCAGTAGAGTCTCCTTTGCAGATGTGTTTAGAGAGAGGTCTGGGATTCACTTCTGTGTCCTCACAGGCACCAGGACTGCCTCTACCACATCACCAAGGGAAAAGGCCTCCTGAATACCACTTGGAGTTTTGAGTCTCTGAACTTGGGGATGCTGGAAGCCAAGGAGTGAAGCAAAGAGCACAACAACCTATGTTCTGAGTTGGCCAGCTGCACGGAAGCAGGAGGATTAGAAGGCATTCAATGCAATACCCATCAAAATCCCAACTCAATTCTTCACAGAGTTAGAAAGAGCAATTATCAAATTCATCTGGAACAACAAAAAACCCAGGATAGCTAAAACTATTCTCAGCAACAAAAGAAAATCTGGGGGAATCAGTATCCCTGACCTCAAGCAATACTACAGAGCAATAGTGTTAAAAACTGCATGGTATTGGTACAGTGACAGGCAGGAGGATCAATGGAACAGGATTGAAGATCCAGAAATGAACCCACACACCTATGGCCACTTGATCCTCGACAAAGAGGCTGAAAACATCCACTGGAAAAAAGATAGCCTTTTCAACAAATGGTGCTGGTTCAACTGGAGGTCAGCATGCAGAAGAATGCGAATTGATCCATCCTTGTCTCCTTGTACTAAGCTCAAATCCAAATGGATCAAGGACCTCCACATAAAGCCAGACACTCTGAAGCTAATAGAAAAGAAACTGGGGAAGACCCTTGAGGACATCGGTACAGGGAGAAAGTTTCTGAACAGAACACCAATAGCGTATGCTCTAAGAGCAAGAATTGACAAATGGGACCTCATAAGGTTACAGAGTTTCTGTAAGGCAAAGGACACCATCAAGAGGACAGATCGGCAACCAACAAATTGGGAAAAGATCTTCACCAATCCTACATCAGATAGAGGGCTAATATCCAATATATATAAAGAACTCAAGAAGTTAGACTCCAGAAAACCGAACAACCCTATTAAAAAATGGGGTACAGAGTTAAACAAAGAATTCTCACCTGAAGAACTTCGGACGGCGGAGAAGCATCTTAAAAAATGCTCAACTTCATTAGTCATTAGGGAAATGCAAATCAAAACAACCCTAAGATTTCATCTTACACCAGTCAGAATGGCTAAGATTAAAAATTCAGGAGACAGCAGGTGTTGGAGAGGGTGCGGAGAAAGAGGAACACTCCTCCACTGCTGGTGGGGTTGCAAATTGGTACAACCACTCTGGAAAGCAGTCTGGCGGTTCCTCCGAAAACTGGGCACCTCACTTCCAGAAGATCCTGCTATACCACTCCTGGGCATATACCCAGAGGATTCCCCACCATGCAATAAGGATACATGCTCTACTATGTTCATAGCAGCCCTATTTATAATTGCCAGATGCTGGAAAGAACCCAGGTATCCCTCAACAGAAGAGTGGATACAAAAAATGTGGTATATCTACACAATGGAGTACTATTCAGCCATTAGAAACAATGAATTCATGAAATTCTTAGGCAAATGGATGGAGCTAGAGAACATCATACTAAGTGAGGTAACCCAGACTCAAAAGGTGAATCATGGTATGCACTCACTAATAAGTGGTTATTAACCTAGAAAACTGGAGTACCCAAAACATAATCCACACATCAAATGAGATACAAGAAGAAAGCAGGAGTGGTCCCTGGTTCTGGAAAGACTCAGTGAAACAGTATTTGGCAAAACCAGAACAGGGAACTGGGAAGGGGTGGGAGGGAGGACAGAGGAAGAGAAGGGGGCTTACGGGACTTTCGGGGAGTGGGGGGGGCTAGAAAAGGGGAAATCATTTGAAATGTAAATAAATTATATCGAATAAAAAAAATGAGCATATATGTTTTTACGGAAAAAAAAAAAAAAGAAGGCATTGTAAGTCTCTAGTCGGAAGTGGGTTCCAGCACTGTATTAGGGGTCCTCAATGAATGAATCCGTGGAGTTCACAAAAGCATTCCCTGAGAGAGGTTAAGCAAGCCACAGCAGCATCCCCAGTAACACAATGATGAGTTCTGATTCAAGTCAAACTGGACTTGCTGTGTGCCCTACTTCATCTCCTCTCTGATTTCCTTGTCAGCCACAAGGTATCCAGAGGGAGCTTAGAAAGAGGAAGGGGATAAGGGGATGGGAATAAGAGACATATTGAAGCTGGAAGTCCCCTGTTCCTCAAATGGGAATCTCAAGAACATGAGGATGCTGGTATGTTCTAGATACAATGGGGCTTTAGTAGTGCAATGTTAGAATGGATCAGACATAAATAACTGCTAAATGATAGTATTTACTTGTTCCCAAGACTTGTTTAGAATATGGGGGTTGATCCTTCTCTCAGACAGGCAAAGTAGGTCAGCCCAGCACATTAACTGTGGTGACATTGAGAAAACCTCTGTGTTTGGTGTTACCCCAACCCTGTAAGTTGATTATCCTTAGGTCACACAGATACAGAGCCACCAAACTTCAGTGGACAGATCTCTGAATGATTTATTTATCCATTAAAGTGAGGTTGTCAACTTCCTTAGGATGAAATCAAACATAGGGATGTTGGGAAGTGTGACTTTTGGGACTTTCTAGCACTTCACTCAAGAGCTTTTAAGCAAAGCAATGCCTGTTGACATGGACAATGTCAGTGCTCACGAGCCTCCATGAACATCAGTGTGAGAGCAGAAGCAGAAGGAGAAAGCACCAGAGAAAGAGGCAGGCGGAGATCCAGTCAGTCCCCAGAGCCAAATCAAGGGCTGTGATTGGCGGTGATTGGAAAAAAAAACAAAAACAAAACAAAACAAAAACAAAAAACCAAAAAACCAAAAAACAAAAAACAAAAAACAAAAATGAGGTTTCAGGGAGAATAATAGCCAGGAAAGGCTGGAGACCACTGGGCTGGGAACCTGCAGCCGAGCCAAGCCTTGGGCTTACAGGATGGAAAAAAATCATAGGAATTCCTACTCCCAAGAGAGCTCAGAATTACAATACAGCAATAGTCAGGAGGACCGGGAGGAAATGCAATTAAAACAGGACTGCAAATAGCACTCCGCCCTGGTTGCACATTAAAACCAACCCAGGAGCTTTTTAAAAATACTACTGTCTAGTTTATTCCCAGAGTGATAAACTGAGTGTCTCTGGTGAGGGGACTTCAGGATGCTTTGTTTCTGCAGACCAAGAGTGGACTAGGGGAATTAGAACTGCTTCTCAGGGAAGGTGAGGCTGATCCTGCCAGTCCTAGCAGAAGGCATGAGTTAGGTAAGGAAGGCTAAGTAATAGGCTTCCATGGAGTACAGGTCAAGCTCACACAGAAGTGCAGAGTGGTCGTGACTTGGTACACTGGACAAGGACAGGTTCTGGGTAACCAGAGAGAAGACGAGATGGAGGCAGGCCAAAAACGTGGGCTGAGAAATCCAAGGCTACAGCCTTGTGTGATCATAAGGAATCAAGGCTCTTGGGGAGCTCTGGATCTCCAATGTGGGGTAGCATCATCAGACATATGCTTTAGAAGTCCACTTCAGCGGAAATATGGGACATCACTAGACAACGTAACAGGTTAGAGAACAGCTTAGAGTCTGAGTGGTGAAGGATAAACTTATGCACCAAGGACAGGAAAGCAGGCTGGAGAGGCTTGATTTGGAGACATGGAGGGATCAGGATCTGAAGATTGGCTTCAGTAGCAAATAAGCCCTGACTTCAGAGGCTTCTGACAATAGAGATTTGTTTCTGGATTAATCTATGTCAGTTACAGTTCAGTTCCATCCTACTTGTGGAAGGGAGGCTCAGGATCAAGCCCCAGCTTAGGCAAATGCAGCACCATAGTGGAGGCAATGGCATGTCACTGGCCCTTGGCCAACTTCCATTTAGGAAGCCATGTGGCCAGTCCAGTGCTAACATGTTTCCCCTCCGGAAACCCCCTATCACATCCCACTCACCCTGCTTCTATGAGAGTGCTCCATCACCTACCCACCCACTCCCATCTCCCTGCCCTGGCATTCCCCTACAGTGGGGCATCAAGCCTTCACAGGACCAAGGGCCTCTCCTCCCATTGATGCCCAACAGGGCCATCCTCTGCTACATATGTGGCTGGAGCCATGGCCTGCTCCATGTGTACTCTTTGGTTGGTGGTTTAGTCCCTGGGAGCTCTGGGGGTGGGGGTCTGGCTGTTTGATATTATTGTTCTTTCTATGGGGTTGCAAACTCCTTCAGCTCCTTCAGTCCCTTCTCTAACTCCTCCATTGTGGACCCTGTCCTTAGTCCAATGGCTGGCTGCAAGCATCCACCTCTGTGTTTGTCAGGCTCTGACAAAGTCTCTCAGGAGACAGACATATCAGGCTCCTGTGAGCAAGCAGTTATTTCTCCCTATCCATGATACTTAGAGCAGCACAAGCTCCTACATTCTGTAGGTCTGCTCTGTCTCAGGCCGCAGAACCCAGGTCTTCCATTTCTTTGTCACTTTCCCCTAGGACTAGCAGCTAGCTGGTAGATCTTTCTCTCATAGAAATGGCTGAAGAAACTTGAGAGGCCTTATAAGTCTCAGGCTCACTCTTCAGCTTTTGATAAGAACTAGTAGAATGGTAGAGCCTAAGGCCAGTCTAGAGATATGGAATTGTCCTCTCCCCATAGTACAGGGAAGATACAGCTCTGTGTGGGTGGTACTGATGAAAACTGGGGTCAAGGGTCTAGTCCATTCCAAGTACTAAGATCACCTCCAGGCAACAGGGCTTTGAATATCAGAATATAGCCCATCATCCATTTTCATCTTCCTTATTTCTTCAGGTGCTTCTTATCACAGAGGCATGTCAGCACTCTGAACTAACCCAAGGAAGTCAGCAAGTATGGGATTACTTTTTAACAGTTTTTGATCACAGATTTTTAGCTTTTATTAAATAACTCTCACCACAGTTATGTCTTTTCTGTCCCCATATAGTTGTAAAAGAAACAACTGAGGTCATTGTGGAATTGTTTGGTAATTGGGATGGACCACACATATGGCCCATAGTTCTTCAGGGTTTAGGATATAGCATGTCATCATCCTACATTATTGGAGTACATGATTCTACATGTTTATCCTCCATGAACCTTATACTCAAATGTGGCTTCACCTGAATGTCATCACCTGCTTTGCTACAAATGTAGTATGTCTAGGAGTTCTCTCATATTAAGCACACATATGCTTCCAGCTATGTACTTGTGATGGTTTGTATATGCTTGGCCCAGGGAGTGCTACTATTTGGTGTGACCTTGTTGGAGTAGGTGTGTCACTGTGGATGTGGGTTTAAGACTCTCACCCTAGCTGCCTGGAAATCAGCCTTCCACTAACAGCCTTCAAATGTAGATGTAGAACTCTCAGCTCTGGCTGCATCATGATTGCCTAGATGTTGCCCTGCTCCCACCTTGATGATGATGGACTGAACTTCTGAACCTGTTAGCCAGCCCCAATTAAATGTTGTCCTTTGTAAGACTTGCCTTGGCCATGTTGTCTGTTCACAGAAGTAAAACCCTAAGACAGTACTGCTGATGTGAAATGCAGACATACTTGAGAAAATGAGCTGGACCATCAAGAGTGCAGGTGGTGTCATTAGAAGAGGGGGGGGGGAGGGAGGTGCAGGGAACAGGGAAGGAATAGGCAGCAGAGTTGCAGGCCTGAGATAGAAATCAAAGACCTGCTTTGCTTTGATGTAGAGACTTCACCTACACTGAACACTATTTGTTACTTCTGTGAAGTAACATACTTGTTAATTTTCAAGGGTTTCCTAATGAGTTGCCTCATCTGCTTTATAAATCACTGGGGATTGCAGAAAGAAAAAAGCAGTATATTTCTAGTGCAAAATTAGAAGGTTAGAGACACAGGCTAGAAATAAGGAAGAAACTGTGGGGGTACATTTGCTTTGAGTCAGGTGTTGTATTGAAGGCCTTTAAAAGTTCATCTTGATGGGAGTTCAATGGCTATACTTACTTCCGGCATACCCACTCAGAAATCTCACCATGTTCTGCAAAGAAGCATCTTCTATCTAGTAGTCAAACTTTGGTGTTGTTAGGGAAAGCTTCAGGAAGCAGGGACTACAGTTCTTGCTTTGCTGTGATTTATCTTGGACACACAGAAATAGTTTAATTTCACCGAAGTTAATTTCATTGTGAGGATATTTAGCATGGAAGTCCCATGCCAGGTTTGGAGATACACCAGGCTGCCCCTACTTCAGGGCAATACTTGACATCCCGGGCCAGAGTATGATCACAAGCTGGTCATAGTGGAGTCAGAAGGCAGCTTACAGCTTTCAGCTTCTTCGGAGTTAGCTTCATCCAAGATCATATCTTCTTAGGAACAGCCACATCTTGTTCCTAATTGAGGCATGACTTGGGCACATGAGTCTGACACTGGGCAATTTAAATTGAATTCAGTGTTCCAGATGTTGTAGCTACCTTGACTGAAGTGTTGCCATCTTCACTTACTTAATCTTGCTTTCTTTCTCCATTCTATTCACTACCACCATTTTCTTTTACAATGTGGGATCTTACTAAGCATCTTGTATCTCAATCCAAACTGCAGCACCCCCCCTCTGGAACATAGAATATGCAATATTATCTCAAGATTGTGGGCATATGATAGGAATCAGGGGCTTGGACTTCCACTTTTCCCCTGACTGCGGTCTCTTTGCTGAGGAAGGCCAAGTGTAGTTAATGTACCCCTTTCTCATAATGGCTGCAACAACTTGTCATCAAAACCTTACAGACTTAGCATCTTATCACTCCTTAGTCTAGGAATGCAGTGTATCTCTTATTGGCTAAATCTAATATGGCAGTATGTCCACCTTCTTCCTAGAATAAATCTGTTTTCTTTTCATTTATATTGGCAAAATCCAGCTCTTGCATTTTAGGGATGTAGGTTCCCATTTACTCATAAGTTGTAACTGGACCACTTATGGCTTGTAGAAGCCATCACAGACATTGGAATGGAAGATATTCAGAGTATATAGATGGACTTTCTTTGCTCACATTGTTGACATGCACCTTGGGCTGTCTTTCTCCTTTGCTTCCCTCATTCTCTCTGGTCATACACTCTTCCTTTCCCTAAATCCTTTAAGCAAGTATCGTGTCAATTTTTTTTTGGACTGTTTTGTGAAAGCCTACATGAATACAAGTTGTGGTATTAAACAGAAATGGTAGCTCATGGATCAGTGTGAAATCAGGCACTTACAGAAGTATATTTAGTTCATAGTAGTCCATCTAGTGACGGATAGAGCATAGAAAATTAAGTCAGAAGCATCTGGCTTTTCTTGGGATACTATGGAAGGCTTTATGAAGGAATAAATCTCTAAGGTGAGATCTTAAATAGGAAAGATGTTGGCTAAGCAGTTTGTGGTGTTCAAGTAGAGAGCAAGTGTTAAGGATGAAGCTATTCCTATGCGGATGGAAAAGAATGCTCCAAGATCTTCTGGATGACAGTAATGGAGAGGTACAAAGAATCATGTAGGACTGGGATACAAAGTGTGAGGGTACCAGTTCCTATAAGGAGAGATACTGTTACAGAGAGATACAGGGCCTGGACCATGAATACATCTTCTGATCACTGTAACCTAATCACCATATGAATCTACTGACAAGGCTTACAGATGTGACATCCAGGTGTCTAGCCCTGAACTTGGTCTATACCATAAAACTTATACTCATTCATCTTGAAGAGTCTTTTCTTCATTCTCCTCTCATTCTGTGTCTATTGCTGTGTGTGATTACCCAACTGCCTCTAGTTTATCATCATGAGCACATGAGCATGCACACACAGCTATACCCATACACCCCCCCCCCCCCCCCGACACACACACAGTTTTCTCTTCTAAGGCCAGAATATTCATAGATTCAAGTTCCCGGTGAGATACAAAGAACAAATCCTGTTAAGGTGCACCTGTAGTGGTTCCTTAGGAATTTGGTGATGCCATCTAGGGCTCAGTATCTATTAGCCTTTCAAAAATCTTCTGTCCGTGGTGCTGACTTATCCTTATTGGTAACAAAAGGATGAATGAATGACTTTTACTTGTCATGTCCTGGCAAGATTCTGTAGAGAACACTTGCCCGAGAGTCTGTTTCTATGAAAGAAAAGGATTCTTTCTGAAACTTTCTCTCAAGACCCTATGTTTCTCACTGACTAGAACAGTCTCATGTCCATTCTGGTCACTGGCAAGGGTCAGAGCTGAGTAGTTGGGATGGAGGTGGGTGGTTGTTGAACCAGTTCTGTGTGAAGGTCAGTTAAGGGCTTATTAGTTTCAGCATCTAAGGGCAAATCAGAAAGTCAGATCCCTAGATTCTTCTGAGATTGTTGAAATCAGAATTTCTAAACTTGGATTCCTCCAAAATCTGTGATTTAAAGTAAATCAATGATTTTGTTGATCATTTGAGGACCTGCTTGGAATTACCTCAGATGGAAAGTTTGTTGTTGAATGATCTTTAAGGACCCATTAAATCTGTCATCCTATTCCTTCAGTACCAAGATCTGTGTCATTTGCAGGACTTGTCATGTTCTTCTCTTGCACCCAGACTTATCAGAGTTTTGTTTTGTCCCAAGTGCTATGCTTCTCCTAAAGTATGGGGGCAGCCTTCCATCCATCTTTTAACATATAAACATTCTGTGGGTGAGCCTTTCTGTGGTATTCCTTCCTGACTCTCTTAGGTTCTTTCCTTGGGTCTGCACTACTCTTGACTACAATCCTTATCAGTTTATTTCTTCTGCTGGTGGTTTGCATTATAGTTTATAGGGTGGCCTGAGCACCAAGTGAATGTGCTGTATGCATGGGTGATGGGTATTAAAAGGATGGAAATGCTCACTCTGAGACCTTAAAAGATTAGAGAGGTGGATGGTTCTACCAAACTCCCCAATCTGATGAAGATCTCCCGTATTTAGTGTGTGTTATAGTGGGGCAATCACAAGATTTAGAGTCAGATCAGCTAGAGGTTGAATTCTATTCCATAACCTAAGTTTGCTGCCTCAGTTTCTTTAGCTGTAAAATGGGATAGACAATGATGACCTCATATTTCTCTCATGTAGCTTGAGTGAGGAGGTAGGTCTAAGAACCCTAGAATAGAGCAAGAACTCAATATAGATTCAGAGCTGTGAAGAAGGTGCAGAGGGAATGTAGGAGAGGGAGTTTTGCAACATTCTAAAGTGTCATTTCTTTACCTCACAGTTGACCCTGAGAATACAAACAATAAGTAAAACATCTGTGACTTCAGAGCAGGGAGGGCAGAGCCCTCCTGAAGTGAAGTTTCAGGCTTTGCTCCAGCACATTTGAGGCTTCAGGGTCTGCTCCAGACCATCTTAATCTTAATCCCCTTGCATTCTCAGCAAAGGTCTAAAATCAGCTAGAAAATTTCCCTTTTGCTTCTTAGCACCCAGGTCTTGGACTAAAAGGGAGTAGGGAAAGAAACAAGAAAGATAACATTTTTAGAGGCAAGATGGTCTTTAGATTTTTTCCCCTTCCATTTACAGATGAAAGAAAGCAGGTAGTGGTAAGTAGGGAGATGGTTGGGTGGGGATGGGTGTTTCCCTTTCTGAGTTAAGAATAACCTTCCTGATTTCTTTCTTTCTCCAGTCATCTGCTTGTGAAATGATCTGTTTCTAAAGTCAACAGAAGGGTCAAGGAGATGGCTTACACTGTAAAACGTCTGGTGCGCAAACATGAGGAACTGAGTTAAGGTCCTCAGAACCCATGTAAAATCCAGGATCTGTGTTGTATATATGAATTCCAAGCAATGGGGAAATGGTGGAGAGGTGAGGCTAGGCAGATTAACTCCTGGTCAGTAGCCTAACCAAATTGGTGAGCTTCAAATTCTGTGAGAGTCCTTGTATCAAAAATAAGGCAGATATCTATTGAGGAAGAAACCAAAAGTTGCTCTCTAGTTTCCATATATATGTTGACACACACATGAATATCTATACATCACACATATACACTGCTACATACATATCTATATATAGAGATATATATAGATAACTAGAAATATAGTTTTACAGATAGATTGATATACATACATACATACATACATACATACATACAATTCAAAACATGAAAGATTCAATCAAGACATTTTCACCACTGGAAGCTTTGACAGAGTAGCTGGTAGGAATTAGGAGGTGTTCCTGGAAATGAAGTTGAGACCATTCAGTTTTAGGAAACTGAGAAATGGTGGAATTAATCAATTTTGAACTTGAAATTTCTTCCATTGTAGCTGAAAACTCACATATTCGTTCAGTCATGATGTCTGTCTGGGCTTGAGGTGTTCTGAAATTGTATTTCTCCCTTATTTCCTGGCATAGGGCTGGTCTCCCAAGGATGTGACCAGAGCCTGAATGGCACCCAGGAGAGAGCCTCAGGGCTTCATTCTCATCCTGCTTTGTTCTGAGCTATATGCCCCATTGCTTTGGACAAGTGTGTTTTTTATTGAGACATCACCCTTTGGGGCACTGTTAGTGTGTATAGCAGCAGAGCAACACAAAGGACATGGCTAGTGAGCCATTAGTAGGCTGAATCCCTTGTGCTCTGCAATAGCCTCTCTGATATTATCCCATCTGGATTAGGTTTTGGTTAAAAACATAAAGTAGTGTGTACCAAGATTAAGTGAATGGGTACCAGAGAGAAGAAGGCTAGCCAGTACCCTTTGCACCTCCTTAGATCTCTGCCTTTGCAGACAGGCACAGCTCTGAGATACACCTAGACCTTGGCCAAGCTGCTTTGGGGAAACTGAGAGTTAAAGTGGCAGACATTGGGGTCAACAGGGCAGAAAATGCTTCCTGAGGACTAGGATGGAAGCTGATTAGGGAAATGTTCAGGTAGATGTGTGGAAGCAGGAGAAACCCAAATAAAACATGCGAGGAAAGGAATCAACATGTATTTACAGTGATGATGTGAACAACCCTGGAGATGGGAGGGTAACTCTCCATGTGTCTACCATCTAGGAGAAGGGAGTCAGAGAAAAGGAGCAATCTGCATGCCCCTGGCAGGATTGGGATCATCTTCCCTTTTCCATTGTGAAACTGCTTCCTGTAGCAGAGAAAGTGGAGGGTACCTCCTAGCAACCTCTAAGCCCAGATGTGCTCTGTACCCCTAAAAAGATGGAAGAAAGGAGGAAGGACAATGACCATATCCTGGTTCTCTCTCCACATTTGATGTTGTTTCATCATTTTGGGCAAATTCATTGTACCTCTGTCATGAATGTGGTCCTGGGCTGGTCATGTCCTTGAATAAACAGGCTAAACTGGCATGGTATGGGTAACAGTGTTCCTCATTGGATCCAGGTTCATCTTTGACTCCTTATGGCTTGAAAGGTTCTATTCTCATTCTCTAGAAACTGTGAACATAAACGAGATGTAGTAAGAGATATCTGACTTTAGTTTAATAATTCTGCAAGGCTCATTCAGGTCCATTTATTTTGTCATGGATGTCACACATCCTACCAGCAAGTTCCCAAAGGTTTCAAATTTCTTATCTCTTTGTTCTCTTTTCTATCTTCTCTTAATGTTGATAGGTACTCCCCCTGTGGTCCTTGGGAGCAAGGACAGGGCAGAAGGTGTTCAGTGGAATGTTACGGCGATAATCACTGTGTCCTCCCAACAGTCTGCTGTGAGCCACTTAAGTGGTTCCTTTTGAATCTTCACAGAATCTGAGCAAGAAATTATTAACCCCAAGCATCAACTTTATCTCCTCCACATGTTTCAGAAATAAAACCAAACAACTTCAACTCTAGGAAATATGTGTGAGTTTTTAGTAAGCAAAGAGAGAGACTCATGTAATATAAGAACTATACTCAGCAAACTTGAAGTAGGCCCATAGCCATAGCCTGCCCATCTGTGGATGCTCATTTCCTCTTGTCCCAATCTATGCTACTCTGAGCATCTGAACCCAAGATTTAGTGTCCTCCCTTCCACATGTCGTGACTCACTAAAAATGTATAATATGTCTTCCTGAGTTGATGTCCCAAATTCAGCAAATCAAAAGCTCCCCTCTCGCTCCCTCTCTCCCTCCCTCTCTCCCTTCCTCCTGTCTCTCCCTCCGTCCCTTCCTCCTTTTCTTTCCCTCCCTCCCTCCCTCCCTCCCTCCCTCCCTCCCTCCCTCCCTCCCTTTCTCTCTTCCTCTTTTTCTCTTCCCCCCTCTTTCATGTATGTGTTTGTATGTGTATCTGTGTGCATGTGTGTGTTTAGTAGGTCCATGTTAAAGCACATGTGTGAAGGTATGCATGCCCATGTGGAAGTCATAAGTTGATATCAAATGCATTCCTCTATCTCTTTCTACTTTAGTTTGTATGGCCGAGTTTCTCAGTGAACTTAGAACTAGAGTTTTCACTCCATTGACTGACCGCTGAGCCTCTGGGATCTGCCTGTCTCTCCCGACCTCCCAGAGCTGTAATTGTGAATGAATCCAAACACACATGGCTTTTAAGAGAGCATTGCAGATCTGAACGCTGATCTTCAGGTTTTCACAGTGAGCATCTTACCCACTGAGCCATCTCCTCTGCCTCACTTTTAAATTTTTAATTTTAAAGTTTTATATAGGTATATAGTGTGTCTTCAACATACCCCCTATGTCCCCTTATCCCTGCTTTTATGCTTCCCCTAGACAGTTTTAGTTCTACTTCTCTTTAAATTTGCAAATTTAACTGAATGTGTATAATTTCATATAACTGTATAAAATACAGAGAACAAATGAAGCAAAATATGCTTTCCACCTCTCTGCAACTGGCTTAATTTACTTAATACAATTATTTCTAGCTAATTTGATTATTTCTAGTTGTGTCCATTTTCTTTTAAATGTCATTCTTCTTTATGTCTGAAAAACCCCATTGTGTACAAAAAGTACATTCTCTTTATCCAGTCTTCTATTGTTAGACAACCAAGTTGGTCTTATAACTTATCTGTGGTTTAGTAAACATGGATGTGCTAGTATCTCTGTGATGTGTTGACTTGGAGGCCTTCAGATACATGCCCAGAAAGTGGTATTAGCTAGGGCACGTAGTACATCTAGTTTTAATTTTATTTTGAGAAACCTTTATAATGGCAAGTGTATGAACAAAGGGGAACCTTTATATACTGCTAGTTAGAATGAAGACTAATCCATCAACTATGGGAAGGATATTTCTTTTTTTTTTTCTAATTTAAAGGAACATGACCAGTAGGCTGCAGTGGAGAGGAAAGGCTTTGCAACAGAAACTGCTGTCAAATGCTGTGTGCGGCAGTGCAGGAAGGAATAAGCCTCAGAGCTGGGCTAGAGAATAGAGGACATCTAGGCAAAAAAGGTAACAGGCTTCCACTGCAATGTGCATTGTATGGCTGGAAAACAGCTGTAGAGAACTCAGGTTTGTGGCATCATACAGGTTGTCTGCATCAAGCAGGAGAGCTGTACACTGTCTGATTCCCCATCCCTGTCCCTTTATATGGTCTTCATGTTCTGCAGTATGGAGAACATATACAATATGGTATTTGAGATGCATGTAGGTGCTATGCAAATGGATGTTTTCAATGTAGTTGGCATCTGTACAATACAAGGCATCATGAAAACCTAGAAAGTAGAGCTTTGATGAAGGAGCATAGGCAACAGAATGAAGGAAAGATAATCTGTTCAACTGATAGTTCCTGAACACCTGGATAGCCACATATAAAAATAGCATCTCAGCATGGCTCACATACCTTCTTCAAAGATGAACTCAAAAGGAAGCAGAGGCCTCAATGTGAAAATGCAAAACTGTAATTTCTGAAAGAGAACCTAGTAGGAAATCTAAACAACCTTGAATTTGATAGCTTTAGGTACAGAGGGAATTCCTAGGCCATGAAAGATTGATTTACAAGCTAAACATTAAAATTAAAAAACTGTCTGCTCTGTGAAGGACTCTGTCAAGAAAATGAAAAGACAAGCCATAGATGGGAAGAAAGTCTATACAAAAGACCCGCAGGATAAAGACTTGTTGCCTTAACTTTCTGAGCTCTGAAATACACCCGTAAGAATATGCCAAATCAAAAATGAAAGAACAACCCAAGTAAAAATGTGCCAAATACCTTCAAGGGAACTTTATAGCAAAGAAGGAATAAAGACAGCAAATAGTAAGTGGGAAGCAGTTATCACAGTTATCAGAGAAGAATGAGGGCGTGGCCTGCATCTAGAATGGATAAAGTGAAAAGGTTTACAGCACCAACTGCTGATGAACATGAAGAAACAGGAGCCCCACTATTGCTGCTGGCGATGCTAAATGCTACAGCCTCCTTGGGGGAACTGTAGAAAGTTCTTATAAAGCTAAACAAACTTTTAACCCAGTAATTGATCTCCTCGGTATTTCCACAAAGAGAACTGAAGACTTATGAACACACACACACACACACACACACACACACACACACACACACACACACAACTATTCATAACAACTTTCTTCCTAATTACTAAAGCTTAAGCTGTCCTTTAGATAAACACAGTGTGGTGTACGTAGACAATAAATTATTATTGTGCACTAAAATGAAATGAGCTATCGAGCCATGAAGAAAGAGAAATTCAAAGTTATTGAGTGAAGTGCACCTAGTCTGAGGACACTGTGAGTGGACAATATATGCCATTTCAGAGCAGGCAAAGCTAGGACAGTAGTAAAAGACTGTCAAAGGTTAGGCGGGATGTAGGGATGAGCAGGTAGGTCACCGAGTACTAAGGGCGCGGGAACAACCTGTGTGATATGATAGTAGGAGGCATATGTCATGATGCATTTCCTCAGCACCTTAGACTGCACACCAGCAAGAATCAACTCTGATATAAACTATGGGTTTCAGGTTACCCTGTGGTACCAATACGGTTCATGTATTATGACACCCTGTAGGAACCAACCACTGGTTGGTTGTGCACATTGAGAATTAGGCTGTTTAATCTTGGTGTGAATATAAAAAAGTTCTCTATTAAAATAGAAAATAGTTGAGAGCCAGCTAATTAATACACAAAGCAAGCAAAGCATAGATGGAGTGATGGATAGATAGTAGAATTCTGTTCTTTGCAAAGGATCAAAGTTTGTATTCCTCAGCAGGAGACCGATACAATTTCCCCTCAAGCTTTCCCGCTTTGACGATATTTATTTATTTTTATTCAACTGCTTCATTTCATCTCCTTCAACAATACCAATGAATTACAAAACCCTTAACCAAAACAAAATACCTAACAAAAATTCAAACAACAAACAAACAAACAGTAACCCCCAATGTTGCAGGTATGGAGACTTCATTTTTATTTCCACTCTGGTTTCCAGATTTAACCAGCAAGTATTCCTGGAATCTCTCTTCTCTCAAATGTCACTTAGAGCAAATACCAGCAGGACAAGTCTTCCTGCGGGGTCCATTCTTCATGGAAAGTATTGGGGTTATTTCACCAGGTTCAGTGTAAATATAAACCCAAAGTTTTAGAAGTACTTATGATTTTCTTCAACCCCCACCCCACCCCAAGGGCCTTTTGGCTGTCTCTAGTGGTAACCCTGGGGGCTCAGAGGCCTGTGAAAGTCAGTTACTCTGTCATACCTCAGAGAGTTTCCCTACTGAAAACCACCATGCATTATTGTGACATTTTGTGATGTAAAGGCCTGACTTGCTGGCAACTGATCTGTATGATGTTTGAGCAGAGAGTAGATACACCATGGATATTTATTGACTAAATCTGGAAACCAGTGTTAAGTTGATACTGAAGCTTCTAAGCTTGTGGGTTTTGTCATTATTTGTTTGCTTTAGTTTTTTCTCTATATTTTGTTGCTTGAATGGTTTAGGTCTTGAAGAGAGTCTCTGGTCTTATGGATGGAGTCATTGGAGGCAAGACTGTGAAGTCCAACAATGCATAGCAGGTTGGAGTGGTTTCAATCTTTAGCTCTGATCTGGGTCAGAAATTGCCTCTTCTCTGCCCCACCTTGGGTCATTTTGTAGGGTATTCGCCCCACAGAATCCCCATATACAACCACAGATGGACTACCTATTCGAGAGCTCTTGGTATTTTCACCTGTCAGCAGACATTGTCCAAGGCATTCCTCTTCAACCTAAGGACCTAACATTTGATAAGTAAAACATCATTTGATAAATGAGTTTGGCCTTTGGATGTTTGTCTTCAAAAAAGTAATCCAGACTTTTGTAAAGTGACTGAACACAAAGATGGTCCAGATTGGACCAAGTGCTTTATATGCAGGTTCCTGGGAGGGAGTAAGTCCATTTATTGAGAGTTCTAAAGCCCGGAGTTCAGTGCAAAGCAAATATGTTATCTCCCTCCTTATAATCCACTGTACCTGTTCATTGGTCCTCAGCTACAGAAGACCTTTTAAATGTTGCCCAAGATGGTTCCAAGAACAATAGTGAGCTTTAGGAATGGCACAGGATCTATTAATTGTTTAAGCCTCAGTTTGACTGGATTTCATTTTACACTGACCGGACTCCTTGTTGGCCTTTTTCTGTACAATTCCATGCTCTGTTACTTCCTTGCTATAATGACTGCTTTCTTGCACGTGAATATGTACACCTATGGCAGAGAATTATCCATCATCCTGCCAGCCTCTGCTCATCTTTTTAAATTTACGTGCAGTGCCTTGACAGCTCTATTTCCTCGTCTCTACTTGCTCCTGAGAAAGCAGAGCCCAGTGTGGGAGCAGCCTCACTCACAGAGCTCGCCTGCATTTGTTTTATGACACACATGACATTACTGCAGTGTCTTAGCAACATACCCAGCACCATGAGTCTTGGGATACTGTCGAGACATTGTTTCCTTGACCACAGCCTGCATAGGACTCCATGGTGCTCCAGGCGAGGACCTTTGGTCCTTCCATTTACTGCGAAAGCTGAGGCTGCAGGAATATCTGAATCTATGTCCAAAGAGTCCCCTTGGGGGTAAACAATTTTAACTCACAGGAATTTATTTGCAGGTGCTGTAGAAATGCTCACCAGCTCAGGGCAATCCATCCCTGAAGAAAATGATGAAATTCTCAAGAGCTGAACCTACAGTTATTTCTGAAATCCCAAAGCTTCATATTTTTGCCTTGGTCCTTTTTGGATCCTATTTTGAACATATGGCTATATGTATATCTGATGTCTCTTCTCTCTTCTTGGGAGGTCCTTTAGGGTAGGGATTTTCTTTTACTGCTGGATCCTGAGAATAAGTCATAATGCCTGTGAGTTAGTGGACACCAAAGACAGAAAAGAAGAAAGAAAAGAATGCAGTCAGGAATGAACCTGGGTTCACTGATTATGGTCTCCCAGGTCAGGTCTCAGTGCAGGGTTGCATGTCTATTACCTGTGGTTTCTCTACCAATGTAGTTAGGTTGCATGGCTTTACAAGTTAAGTAAAACAGAACAAACCATTTCCATAATGAAAGAATAAAGCCCCCTGTTCTCGTGTTTCTTTGAAACAACCACTTCTCACTTTTGGAACTATTTCTCCTGCTTCATCCACTAAGACAGAATGAATTGAGTAGCATACTGCTATTATTAATGAGTATTTCACTTCACTTTTAATAAACACCCTCTTTAGGTGTTCTCATATTCTCTTAGAAGACTTTTACCATGATTTTAACGTTTGAGCACAAGTTTTAGGCCTGTAGGTTAAGTTTGCTCTAGAACCAGGTTGTATAACTCCATTTTGTTTTATTTCTTGTATAAATTTTAAATTATTTCATCATCCTTTGCTCATGTCAAGCAACCATCTTTATAATTTTATGTTGCATTTCTTCCTCCAGGGGGCAGATCTTGGCCATTCAGATCTTCTGATGAGAATTTATGCTGGCATTCTTATAGGCTGACATGCGCAACTCCATCTTACTATATCTCATCTGTATGGAGGTCTCTGCCAAAGCATCCCTCCTTTCTGTGTTTCTTATTTCTTTATTTTGAAGGAACACAACTCCTATGCTACACAAATGATACCTAAAATGTCCTGGCTTCTGCAAGTCTGAGCATGAACATATTTGTTACTTGTCCTAGAAGACAGCTGAAAAACGATTGGTTTCAGTGTTAGGATACTTAACTATGTCCTCTCTGGACTCTCTGAAGCTGGAGACCTGGAGGTCAGAATGTAAGATCTGAACATGCAGTGCTCTCTTGCCTCATGAAGTTAGATACTTGCCTTTTTTCCACATTGTTCATTAATAGTTCAGGCAGTATGGCACTAGAGAGTGAATCATTTGAGCTCTGGTATGTTTTTCCATGCCCCTACAGCATAGCAGCAGGAAAAGGCCTTCCTCATGTGGTGGGGATGAAGACCTCACTAAACACGTACAGCTGTGCTGGTCTGCCAGCTGTTGCTGTGACGGCTGGCCAGATGATGTTTACAGCCTTGGGGCGTGGAATGTCTCATTTTGGTTTCAGTTATATGAACCTCCAAATGTACTTTGGGAGTAAGCACCCACAGGGTCCTTTACTGCATGGATCAGGAATTTAAATCCCCTCAAAGGGTCATCAAGAGTAGTGCATTTACTTCTTCCTCATGGTTCCAGACCCACAGATTTCTACTACTGGTGGAGAATGTCATGTGATGGCTATTATGGTCCTCATTGGGTATTCTCCTTAAACTAGTTCCTCAGTTTTCCCCAAGGGGGACAGGGCCTTGGCCTTTTGCCTCAGTGGCTTCTAGGTAGTGTGTGTGATATAACAAAGGCACAGAGGGTCTTGGGCTATGTGGCTACCCCCTCCTTCTACTAAACTATATGCCACTTGGTCTGGGGCAGTAGTATACAGGTCATCAGTCTCAGGTCATCAAGTCAGATTTCTCTGATCCCTCAGCTAGAGTCACTGAGGCCCTGTGGCAGGACAGGGCCATGATCACCGTATGTGTCCATCCCTGTCTTGAGTATATGACTGCCATTCCCAGATAAGAGGAGAGCAGTATCAACAACCTTTGAATTTTGTAGAAATGGCACCATGACCTTTCTCTGTTCTTGTTGAAAAACCAGGTTTCCATCTTAGCATGCATAGAAGAGTCAGCATCATCTCTTTTGGCTCTTATCACCCTATAACAATTCAGTTAACCCACATGGATCTAGTGCTTCACATCAGCACTGTTAAATGCTCTATTCATTCTACCTTTCTTTCGAGAGCCTCCTGGTGGCTCTACCCTGAGCCTCACTGTTCTCTAGAAGTGCTCCACAGCTGCGAAGCCCAGCCATCACCAATACTTGCTCTATTATATCTTCCTGGTTTGTGGGCCTGATACCTACTCAAAAGGTTCCTCAGAAAGTTGAGGTGAGTGGGAATTCTATTTTTGATATTTGGTATGCCCAAGCAAACATTTATTTTATGCTCACATTCGATTTAAATTTGGCAATACTGTAAATACCTATTGTATAAATGATTTTGGCTTAAAAATAATTACTTTGGGGCTTATCGGTTAAGAGTGCTCTTCTGAAGGTCCTGAATTCAAATCCCAGCAACCACATGGTGGCTCACAACCATCCGTAATGAGATCTGACACCCTCTTCTGGAGTGTCTGAAGACAGCTATGGTGTACTCACATGTAATAAATAAATAAATCTTAAAAAAATAATTGCTTCATATGCCTAGCTCCCTATATTCCTACTGAGAAGTTCAACACCACCCCTATTCCCATACTGTTTTCTGTAACTTGCCCTGTATATTTATTTAGCATTTTCTATTTTGAAGTTTCAGGTGTGCTTTTACTTGGGACTTCATACTGTTTTAATCCTTCTTTTATATCATATTCAGAGAACAGTTGTGTACCTTCATTCTTGGAAATAAACTTACTTTTTTCTATGATAATATTCTCCCTTCTATTTTCTCTGATTTCTTGGGAAACTCCTTATTAGTTGGACACTCAACCTTGTGGGTTGATCTAATTTTCTTGTCTTTCCTCTTCTATTGTTAATTGCCTTTTCTGTTACTTTCAGAGAATTTTACTTTTACTTTATTGTTAAGCATTTATTTTGAACTTCTTTAAAGTTTGAGTCATTGTATTAAAATAATTCTGAGAATGCTTACTTGTTCACCATATCTACCATTTATGAAATGATTTTCCTTGTTTTATAGATTATACCATCTCCCTTTATTTCTTTGAGGACATTAATTACATGTTCCTTGGAGATTTTTTATTATTCCTGCATTAGTTCAGTTGCCACTGTATTTTTTTGTTCACATCTCTTTTCTTAAGTAGGACAATTTCTTTAAATTTTTCTAGTTCTTCATTGTTTTTGCAAACTAATGAGTTATACTGCACTGCAGTTCTACTCGTGGGCCACAGACAGCCAAAGGACTGACATGTCTTTTCCTCATACATGGTTTGTCCACCAGGGAGCTATGAGTCCTCTCCTCCAGTCACATATATAAACTTGCATTCATTTTCATCAGTGGATACCCAACAGTCAATTTAGTTTATCTCCAGGATGATAAACCTTTGTGGGTCAACAGGGGACTTAGATGTATGTATCTCCATCACTCCAACTTTCCCGTCATCCCTTTCACTTGTATTCCCTTATCTTTTGATACCACCTTCTGTTACCAGTTTATAAGTTGTCTTTTCTATGTAGATGAAGAACTAGACTGGCTTTTATTCCATACAGACACTTGGGGCTGAGATAGTCCCCCTATAAGTCCTTTGCTATCTTCCTTCTGCATCCCACCTTCCAAAATTGTGGCTTACAACATATCTTATTGTGATTGAAGATGAAATGAGATTTATTTTTATTTTCTAATTATTGCTACTGGAGGATGTATTAGGGAAGGAGAAGGTAGCAGAAATGCATTTAGTTGGACATCTTAAAAGGAAAGGTCTTCGGTAAAACTTTTAGGGAAGTTTCTTTCAGAAAATTTTGGTCTAAATGTTTTAAAGCACAACAAACTCTTAGGAAAATCTTGGCACACACTCCCTCAAATCATTGCCAGCACTTTTCTCTTTCCAGGCCTTGCACTTAGGGAATCTCATATTTTCAACTTCGAAGCCTTTAAGAAAGCAACTCCAGGTCTCTAGTAAAAAGACAGCCCAGATGTGCTGCCTGTAGTGGGGGGGAAGGGTGTGATTCCATCCTTGATTTCTGATGTTCTGAGTGTGGTTGCAGCTGGAGAGGAAAGCCTGCTTGGGGCCCAGTCAGCTCCCTACATTGGTGTTGCTGCTTTTCATCTCACCCAGTTCACCCAAGTCCTGGACTTCTTGTTTCATGGTGCAAGATAAGAAAATTCACACTCACACACACAAAATTTTCACTTCCTTCGGTCTGCTAACACACAGCTGAGGCTCCATCTACCCCATGACATCAATTACTTCTCTGTGCGATCCTTTCTGGAGCTTTGATTCAGTTCTTCAACTGACAATGGATTTTCGGCAGGTGTTACCTTCATTGTGGCATAAATGCTTTTTAACCCTTTGTGGTTACAGAGACTCAGAGGAAGTGACTGACCTGTGGTATCTGGAAAGCATTGCTATCGTCTGTCTATAACTTTGGACAAGCTGCCAGCATCTTTCCTCTCCATTTTCTATCTGTAAAAGAATAATTGGAATATCTCCCTGGTAAGATAAATGGGGGTTATACAGGGAAATTAATGGCAAAGTCACACGTGATACAGTGACTCATACTTGTCACTTCACAGATATTATTCACCATTATAATTTCAGTGCAATGTTAGGACGGAAGGGGGTGGACATTTGCTTCTGCTCTCTGTTGAGAACTAGAAGCTGTGCACCTTTGCTGAGATCAACATGTTTGTATAGATACATCAGGAGAAAATGAGCTGACACACTCAGAACACAAAGATCATGGCAGGCCTGGAGTTGTTCTTATCGGTAGACACTCAATTCTCGATCTTTGAAGGAAACTTATGTGAAATGAATGACAAGCCGGAAGGATGTGCAAATAGATTTACTCCTAATTGCTGTGCTTTCTCTGTGTAATTCCATTTTTATTTCATTGGAGAATAGGAATAATACTAGCAGACACTGGCCAATACTATAGCATTGATGCATGTGATCAGTTTCATATAAACTGGCATGATGATGATCATGTCTGCTCATGAGCATGGGAGGTACCAAAAGACAACATGAGAAGAGGCATTGCTTGCCTTTTACACAGGGAGATGAAAACAAATGTCTCCAGATCAGGCATCATGGACAGATCAAAGAACTGATGCCTCTTAGGTGCATCATAAGTCAGCGAGTTCATTGGAGTTATATCTAGGAGCATCACTAGGTCAGGTAGAAATCCTACCCAGCAAAAGTGACAAGTGACGACAGCCAGATTCCTTGAGCTCTCTGTTCAACTTGCAGGTGGCTCCACTGCAGAGTCTCCTGTCCTCTAATGTCTTGGTTACTTTTCCTGCTACTGTGATAAAATGTCTCGACAAAAGCAATGCAAGACAGAAAGGTTTACTTTGATTCACAGTTCAAGCAAGGTACAGTCCATCCTGACAGGGAAGTAAAGGCAATAGGAACTTGAAGCAACTGGTTTGTGAGTTCTCTCCCTCCCTTTTCCTTTCCTCCCTCTGCCCTCATGGCCTCACCCCCATCCATTCCTTACTCCAAGAGGGAGTGTTTCAATTTAGAGGAAATAAGTATACAAGAAGGAATGCTGGCAGGATATTGTTCAAGATGTTTGGAAATTCCACCTGTTCCAAAACAAAATGCTGCATGTTCTACGTTTTCCCCAGAGTCTGATGGTGATAAAGAATGGCTAATTAGTGTCAGAGTCTCTAGACTGGTGTTTGGGACTTCCCTGCTACCATGATGTTCAGTGTAAGTCTAGGTTAGTGTGTGTGTGTGTATGTGTGTGTGTGTGTATGTGTGTGGTGTGTGTGTGTGTATGCATGTGTGTTTGTGTGTATTAGGGAGAGATACTACTATTAATGATCACCCTGGGAGAGAGCACATTGTTTATTGGCATGAAGTTCACAAATGTGATGTTGGTGAACAGGAGCAAGGATAGGAGGCTACCTGTTTCTTCTAAGTCTCTGGATGGAGACCCAGGATCACAATTCAGTGTCTCCCAGGCCAGAGAATCCTGTTTCTCAAACATGAGTTTTATTTTTGTAACTTTGCCCTGTTGCCACTATCTCATGGCTTCAAACAGCCCTCCCTTCCTAATGCTTTGTATCAGAATCATTTGCTCATTTCTGAGGGTCCTTCAATTTCCATGTGAGCTCCCAGCCTTCCCCAGTGAGACCTCTACACTCAGTTCTGTGTTCATCCTGTTTCCCAGGAAGCTAATTATATTTCCCTGTGCAAAAGCCCACTTTTGACTTTGAGGCTGTGCTCAGCCTCCTGGGGTGGGGAGTAGCAGATAAGAATTTTAGTGATCCTGACTGTATAGCAGATGACCTAAAAATACTCACAAATTGGTTTTCTCTTTTCCTAACCAGGCTTGGCCTTAATGGAAAGACAAACTCTTTGGAGAATTCAGAAGGACTATTACTTCTCACAGACGGCATTGTCTATAAATAGCAGTGCTTTCCAGGTAGTGAGATGCTGGCTTTTAGAGTCTAGTGCTCATATCATTCCAGGGGAGATTTGATGCTGCTGGAAAATTCTGGGAGCCAAAAGATTGGCTGGGAGTTCTAGAGCTTGGGGATAGTCACAGTGAGGGTCCCTGGAGCCTGTTCTCAATACCCACCCTGTGAGCAGGGACACTGGGAAAACATATTTGCATCTGAGTTATAAGATCTGGTACCTCAGGAACTTAATAGCAGAGAACTGCAGCTACTTTTCAGAAATGCAATGCAAATCATGGATGAAATCTAGTAGTCACATTTTTAAAAAGTGTTAACACTTTTAAAACATAGCTTTAATATTTTATGTTATTTAATCCACTAAAAACAAAAACTTCACATTTCAACATGCAGTTATGTAAATGGGATACTTTACCTACTCCTTTTTGCTGTGTTTTGAAATATGACATTCATTCATACATCTCATTCATCCCTAGTTGAACTCATACTTTTTATTGGAGTTAAGCAAATTACTTGATGTCTAAAAATTGATGGTTAGGAAAAGGTCCACAACAACTTGTATTTCAAGTGATGTTAGGAGCTTTCTAATAAATAACTTGTATTTTGATACTGAGATTGGTATTTAAAGTTATCAAAATCAGAAAGTGACTCTTCAGTTATACCAATCATATTTCAAGGACTCAGTGGTCTCATGTAGCTCCTGATGATTCTGCTTCACAAAGTCAGAATCAGTGAAGAGACAACAGAATGAGCCCAACTGTATGGGTAGAGCTTGGATCTAAGATCTATTACTCAGGTGTGGATGACCTTGGATATATAGCTTAACCTTTCTCTGCATCAGTTCTATCATCTATAAAAGAGAAATGGAGTAAGAGGGATATGTGGGGCCATGTCTATTTCTGCTTGAGGAAAGAAGGGGCTTTGCAATGGTGATAGCATCTAGCTGTATCTTTAATGATTGCCAGGAGTTTGCTGGAAAGAGAGGATCTAGGTTGGGGGAGCTTCACATCATGGAAAAGATGAGAAGGCTGAAGAGTACAGGGTATATTCAGATTGTAGCAGAGGAGGGATTTCACTGACTGGAGGAGAGGCAAGAGGTAAAGCTAGTAGACTGTACTTATCAACCATCCTCCAGGGCTTACAAGGCTGTTTGTTGATATTTAAAGCTGACCCTGCATCCTTGCATTTTCCTGGTCCTTGTTAGTAGTTTTCCTTGCTGCCCCCATCCTGGCTTCCAAATTTTGAGGTACAATAGTAGTCTGCACTTAACAAATCTTGCAGTTTATTTAGCTACCTACTCTTGTTTGAGAAACATTGTTTGGACCAAGGGATCATGAAAGTTCCAAGTTGAGATAACCTCATTAGAAGGCTGTTCTAGAAAGTAAGTGGTGGTCTGTTAGATAGTTTTTATTAAGATATTACTTTTGATAATTTCATACATATACACCACATGTCTTGACCATATTCACTCCAACCACCCCAGTCCTCCCAGAATATGTTCCCTCCCACCTTAGTCTTCCTTCCTTTTTTTAAAAAAAGATCTACTGAATCCAATTAGTACTGTAATGCATGGGTATGGGGACACTTACCAGAATGTGGGCAACCCACCTTCGAAAAACGTCTTACCTTTGTCAAGCATCTGTCAACTGACTATAGACTCTTAGCTAGAGATGGGGCTTCATGAACTCTTTTTCCATCTGTTCTTCATGTAGACTAGGGTGTTGCTCTGATGGTCTTTTGTAGGTAAGCATAGCTTCTGTGAGTTCACAGCATATAATGATATATGATTATTATATATCATTGCATATAAATATAATTGCATATAAAATATAATTGCACAATTTCCTCTTCCTCTTTCTCTCCAATCTCTTCTATGTACCCTTCTTGCTTCCTCTTAAGATCCTGGCTTCTTTTTCTTTAATTATTGTTTTACACACACACACACACACACACACACACAAACACCCACAACCACACCCCCCCCACACACACACAGACAAGCCTAAACTCATAAATGCAACATGATCAGTTCTTTTAGTGTTATCTGCATGTATATGATTGGCCATTTGGTAAGTAACCAATCAGGGGGCTCATGCCTGGCAAAGATTATATCCTCCTTTCTCAGTTAGTCCTTAGTTGCCTATTGTTCTTTATTTATGGGCAGAGCCCCACATATCCAGGAAATCCAGGACAAAATGAGAAGACCAAAACTAAGGATAATAGGTATAGAAGAGAGTGAAGATTCCCAACTTAAAGGGCCAGTAAATATCTTCAACAAAATTATAGAAGATAACTTTCCTAACCTAAAGAAAAGGATGCCCATAAACATACAAGAAGCTTACAGAACACCAAATAGATTGGACCACAAAAGAAATTCCTCCTGTCACATAATAGTCGAAACACAAATGCACAAAACAAAGAAAGAATATAAAAAGCAGTAAGGGAAAAAGATCAAGTAACATATAAAGACAGACCTATCAGAATTACATGACTTCTCACCAGAAACTATGAAATCTAGAAGATCCTAAGCAGGTGTCATACATAACCTAAGAGAACACAAATGCCAGCCCAGGCTACTGTAGCCAGCAAATATCTCAATTACAAAAGATAGAGAAATCAAGGTATGCCATGACAAAAACAAATATATACAGTATCTTTCCACAAATCCAGCCCCTCAAAGGATAATGAATGGAAAAGGACAACAAAAGGAGGGAAACTAGACCCCAGAAAAAGCAAGAGAGTAATCCTTCAACAAATCCAAAAGAAGATAGCCATACAAACATAAAAATAAGATCAAAAGTAATAGGAAACAACTATCACTATTCCTTAATACCTCTTAACATCAATGGACTCAATTCCCCAATAAAAAGATACTAATAGACTGGATATGTAAATAGGAGCCAAGATTTTGTTGCATTCAGGAAACTTACCTCAGTGTCAAAGGCAAACACTACCTCACAGTAAAGGGCTGGAAACCAATTTCCAAGCAAATCATCCCAGGAAACAAGCTGGAGTAGCCATTTTAATATCAGATAAAATTGACTTTCAACCAAAAGTCCTCAAAAAAGACACAGAAGGATACTTCATATTTATCAAAGGAAAAATCTACCAAGAAGAATTCTCAATTCTGAACATCTACACTCCAAATGCAAGGGCACCCATATTCATAAACTTTACTAAAGCCAAAAGCACGCATTACACTTCACACATTAATTGTGGGTGACTTTAACACTCCACTCTCCTCAATGGACAGATCATGGGAACACAAACAAACAGAGACATGTTGAAACTAACAGAAGTTAAGGACCAAATGGATTTAACAGATAACTATATAACATTTCATCCTAAATCAAAAAATTATACCCTTTTCTCAGCACCTCATGGTACCTTCTCCAGAACTGACCATATAATTGGTCACAAAATGGACCTCAACAGATATAAGAAGATTGAAATAATCCCATAATTATTAATCCTATCAGATCACTACGGATTAAGGCTGGTCTTCAATAACAACAAAAACAACAGAAGCACACATACACATGGAAGCTGAACAATACTCTACTCAATAATAATTGATTGAAGAAGAAATAAAGAAAGAAATTAAATACTTTTTAGAATTTAATGAAAATGAAGGGACAACATAACAAAACTTCTGTGATACAATGAAAGCAGTGCTAAGAGGAAAACTCATAGCTCTGAGTGCCTCCAAAAAGAATTTTCTGAGAGCATACACTATGAGATTGACACCACACTTGAAAGCTCTAGAACAAAAATAAGCAAATACATCCAAGAGGAGTAGAAGGCAGGAAATACAAACTTGGGGCTGAACTCAATCAAATAAAAAGAAAAAGAACTATACAAAGAATCAACAAAACCAGGAGCTGGTTCTCTGAGAAAATCAGCAAGATAGATAAACCCTTAGCTAAACTAACCAGAGAGCACAGAGACAGTATCAAAATTAACAAAATTAGAAGTGAAAAGTCAGATATAACAACAGAAACTGAGATTTAACTGATGATTCAAAAAATCATCAGATCCTACTACAAAAACCTATACTCAACAAAACTGGAAAATCTGGATAAAATGGACAGTCTTCTTAGATACCAAATACCAAAGTTAAATCAAAATCAGATAAACCACCTAAATAGTCCCATAATCCCTAAAGAAATAGAAGCAGTTATTAAAAGTCTCCCAACCAAAAAAAAAAAAAAAAAAAAAAAAAAACCAAAACAAAACAACCCATGACCAGATGGGTTTAGTGCAGAATTCTATCAGACCTTCAAAGAAGACCTACTACCAATACTCTTCAAACTGTTCCTCAAAATAGAAACAGAAGGAATACTACCCAATTTATTCTATGAAGCCACAGTTATGCTGATACCAAAACCTTACAAAGACCCAACAAAGAAAGAGAACTTCAGACCAATTTCCCTTATAAATACCGATGCAAAAATACTCAATAAAATTCTTGCCAACCAAATCCAAGAACACATCAAATCGATAACAAAACACGATCAGGTGCGCCCAGAGGCAGTCTGGGAGCTCACAGCACAGCTCGTTCCAGCTTGGGCTTCGGTACTGAGGCCTCTGGTGGTAGCCCTCCGACCACTCCACTTCCGGATCCAGATCGGCCTGAGGAGCAGTGCCACATCTCCAGGTCCTGAAGGAGGCAGGTGGTGCTTCCAGGCGGCCAGCGGGAGAGGTCAGTGTGCTCCGGTGAATCCAGCAGGCCCCAGCGGGAGCCTTCAGGCACCTGCTTTGGGATCTGAACAGCCTGGGCCGCAGTGCTCGGTCTCCAGGAGGTGCCGGGGACCTGGTGTGCGCCCAGAGGCAGTCTGGGAGCTCACAGCACAGCTCGTTCCAGCTTGGGCTTCTGTCCTGAGGCCTCTGGTGGTAGCCCTCCGACTTCTCCTCTTCCGGATCCAGATCGGCCTGAGCAGCAGTGTCACATCTCCAGGTCCTGAAGGAGGCAGGTGGTGCTTCCGGGCGGCCAGCGGGAGAGAGCCTAGATTTCGGTCCTGAGGCCTCTGGCAGTAGCCTCTACGCTTCCGGATCCAGATCAGCCTGAGCGGCAACACCACATCTCCTAAGTCCTGAAAGAGGCAGGTGGGGCTTCCAGGCGGCCAGCAGGGAGAAGTTGGTGTGCTCCAGTGAATCCAGCAGGCCCCAGCAGGAGCCTTCAGGTGTCTGCTTCGGGGTCTAAACAGCCTGGACAACAACACCCTGTCTCCAGGCAGTGCAGGAGGTAAGCTGTGCACCAGAGGCCACCTGGGAAGGGGCAGCTTGCACTGGTGAGTCCAGCATTGACAACACCAACTAACACCAGTAAGAACTAGATGGCAAAAGGCAGACGCAGGAACGTCACTAACAGAAATCAAGGCAATATGGCAACATCTGAACCCAATTCTCCTTTACCAGCATGTCCTGGATACCCCATCACACCAGTAAAACAAGATTTGGATTTAAAATCACTGGTCATGATGCTGGTACAGGAACACATGAAGGACATACTTAAAGAATTTCAGGAGAAAATGGATCAAAAGTTAGAAGCCCTTGCAAGGGAAACACAAAAATCATTGAAAGAAATCCAGGAGAATACAAAAGCCAATAAGGAGGAAACACAAAAAACACTTAAAGAAATACAGGAGAACTTTGGTCAACAGGCTGCGGTCATGAAAGAGGAAACACAAAAAAATCACTGGTCATGATGCTGGTACAGGAACACATGAAAGACATTCAGGAGAAAATGGATCAAAAGTTAGAAGCCCTTGCAAGGGAAACACAAAAATCATTGAAAGAAATCCAGGAGAATACAAAAGCCAACAAGGAGGAAATGCAAAAAACACTTAAAGAAATACAGGAGAACTTTGGTCAACAGGCTGAGGTCATGAAAGACGAAACACAAAAATCTCTTAAAGAAATACAGGAGAACTTTGGTCAACAGGCTGAGGTCATGAAAGAAAAAACACAAAAATCTCTTAAAGAATTACAGGAAAGCACAAACAAGCAAGTGAAGGAGCTAAGCAAAACCATCCAGGATCTAAAAACAGAAGTAGAAACAACTAAGAAAACTCAAAAGGAGACAACTTTGGAGATAGAAAGCCTTGGGAAGAAATCAGGGGACAGAGATGCAAATATCAACAACAGAATACAAGAAATAGAAGAAAGAATCTCAGATGCTGAAGATTCCATAGAAACCATGGACTCAACAGTTAAAGAAAATGCAAAATGCAAAAAGCTTGTAACCCAAAATATCCAGGAAATCCAGGACACAATGAGAAGACCAAACCTAAGGATTATAGGCATAGATGAGAGTGAAGATTTACAACTTAAAGGGCCAGCAAATATCTTCAATAAAATTATGGAAGAAAACTTCCCTAACCTAAAGAGAGAGATGCCCATGAATATACAAGAAGCCGACAGAACTCCAAACAGACTGGACCAGAACAGAAATACTTCCCGTCACATAATAATCAAAACACCAAATGTTCTAAACAAAGAAAGAATATTAAAGGCAGTAAGAGAAAAAGGCCAAGTAACATATAAAGGAAGACCTATCAGAATCACAGCAGACTTTTCACCTGAGACTATGAAGGCTAGAAGGTCCTGGGCAGATCTCATGCAGACTCTAAGAGAACACAAATGCCAACCAAAACTACTATATCCAGCAAAACTCTCAATCACCATAGATGGAGAAACTAAGATAGTTCATGACAAAACCAAGTTTACCCAATATCTATCCACAAACCCAGCCCTACAAAGGATAATAGGAGGAAAACACCAATACAAGGAGGGAAACTTCACCCTGGAAAAAGCAAGAAAGTAACCTTTCATCAAACCTAAAAGAAGTTAAGCAATCAAATTTAAAAAATAACGTCAAAAATGACAGGAAGTAACAATCACTATTCCTTAATATCTCTTAACATCAATGGACTCAATGCCCCAATAAAAAGACATAGACTAACTGACTGGATACGTAAACAGGACCCTACATTTTGCTGCTTACAGGAAACACACCTAAGGGTCAAAGACAAACACTACCTTAGAGTAAAAGGCTGGAAGACAATTTTACAAGCAAATGGTCTCAGGAAACAAGCTGGAGTAGCCATTTTAATATCAGATAAAATTGACTTTCAACCCAAAGTCATCAAAAGAGACCCAGAGGGACACTTCTTGCTGGTCAAAGGAAAAATACAACAAGAAGAACTCTCAATCCTGAACATCTATGCTCCAAATGCAAGGGCACCCTCATTCGTAAAAGAAACTTTATTAAAGCTCAAAGCACACATTGCACCTAACACAATAATTGTGGGTGACTTCAACACTGCACTTTCCTCAATGGACCGATCAGGAAAACAGAAACTAAACAGGGACATAATGAAATTAATTGAAGCTTTGGACCAATTAGATTTAACAGATATATATAGAACATTCTATCCTAAAGCAAAAGAATATACCTTTTTCTCAGCACCTCATGGTACCTTCTCCAAAATCGACCATATAATTGGTCACAAGATAGACCTCAACAAATATAAGAAGATAGAACTAATCCCATGTCTCCTATCAGATCACTATGGAGTAAAAGTGGTCTTCAATAGCAACAAAAACAACAGAAAACCCACATATACGTGGAAACTGAATAATATTCTACTCAATGATACATTGGTCAAGGAAGAAATAAAGAAAGAAATTAAAGACTTTTTAGAACACAATGAAAATGAAAACACAACATACCCAAATCTATGGGACACAATGAAAGCAGTGCTAAGAGGAAAACTCATATCCCTGAGTGCCTCCAAAAAGAAAATGGAGAGAGCTTACATTACCAGCTTAATGACACACCTGAAAGCCCTGGAACAAAAAGAAGCTATTTCACCCAGGAGGAGTAGAAGGCAGGAAATCATCAAACTCAGGGCTGAAATCAATCAAGTAGAAACAAAGAGAACCATACAAAGAATCAACAAAACCAGGAGCTGGTTCTTTGAGAAAATCAACAAGATAGATAAACCCTTAGCCAGACTGACCAAAGGGCACAGAGAAAGTATCCAAATTAACAAACTTAGAAATGAAAAGGGAGATATAACAACAGAAACTGAGGAAATCCAAAAAATCATCAGATCCTACTACAAGAGCCTGTACTCAACACAACTGGAGAATCTGGAGGAAATGGACAATTTCCTTGACAGATACCAAATACCAAAATTAAATCAGGACCAAATAGATCATCTAAACAGTCCCATAATGCCTAAAGAAATTGAAGGAGTCATAGAAAGCCTTCCAGCCAAAAAAAGCACAGGACCAGATGGTTTCACTGCAGAATTCTATCAGACCTTCAAAGAAGAGTTAACACCAATACTCTTCAAATTATTCCACAAAATAGAAACAGAAGGAACACTACCCAATTCCTTCTACGAAGCCACAATTACTCTGATACCAAAACCACACAAAGATCCAACAAAGAAAGAGAACTTCAGACCAATTTCCCTTATGAACATCGATGCAAAAATACTCAATAAAATTCTTGCCAACCGAATCCAAGAACACATTAAAACGATCATCCACCATGATCAAGTAGGCTTTATCCCGGGAATGCAGGGTTGGTTCAATATACGGAAATCCATCAATGCAATCCACTACATAAACAAACTCAAAGAACAAAACCACATGGTCATTTCATTGGATGCTGAAAAAGCATTTGACAAAATTCAGCATCCTTTCATGCTTAAAGTCTTAGAGAGAACAGGAATTCAAGGCCCATACCTAAACATAGTAAAAGCAATATACAGCAAACCGGTAGCCAGCATCAAAGTAAATGGAGAGAAACTTGAAGCAATCCCACTAAAATCAGGGACTAGACAGGGCTGCCCCCTTTCTCCTTATCTTTTCAATATTGTACTTGAGGTACTAGCTCGGGCAATTCGACAACATAAGGAGGTCAAAGGGATACAAATTGGAAAGGAAGAAGTCAAACTATCATTATTTGCAGACGACATGATAGTCTACCTAAGTGACCCAAAAAACTCCACTAGAGAGCTCCTACAGCTGATAAACAACTTCAGCAAAGTGGCAGGTTATAAAATCAACTCAAGCAAATCAGTGGCCTTCCTATACTCAAAGGATAAGCAGGCTGAGAAAGAAATTAGGATAATGACCCCCTTCACAATAGCCACAAACAGTATAAAGTATCTTGGGGTGACTCTTACCAAACATGTGAAAGATCTGTATGACAAGAACTTCAAGACTCTGAAGAAGGAAATGGAAGAAGACCTCAAAAAATGGGAAAACCTCCCATGCTCATGGATCGGTAGAATCAATATAGTTAAAATGGCCATTTTGCCAAAAGTAATCTACAGATTCAATGCAATACCCATCAAAATCCCAACTCAATTCTTCACAGAGTTAGAAAGAGCAATTATCAAATTCATCTGGAATAACAAAAAACCCAGGATAGCTAAAACTATTCTCAGCAACAAAAGAAATTCTGGGGGAATCAGTATCCCTGACCTCAAGCAATACTACAGAGCAATAGTGTTAAAAACTGCATGGTATTGGTACAGTGACAGGCAGGAGGATCAATGGAACAGGATTGAAGATCCAGAAATGAACCCACACATCTATGGACACTTGATCCTCGACAAAGAGGCTGAAAACATCCAATGGAAAAAAGATAGCCTTTTCAACAAATGGTGCTGGTTCAACTGGAGGTCAGCATGCAGAAAAATGCGAATTGATCCATCCTTGTCTCCTTGTACTAAGCTCAAATCCAAATGGATCAAGGACCTCCACATAAAGCCAGACACTCTGAAGCTAATAGAAAAGAAACTGGGGAAGACCCTTGAGGACATCGGTACAGGGAGAAAGTTTCTGAACAGAACACCAATAGGGTATGCTCTAAGAGCAAGAATTGACAAATGGGACCTCATAAAATTATAAAGTTTCTGTAAGGCAAAGGACACCATCAAGAGGACAAATCGGCAACCAACAAATTGGGAAAAGATATTCACCAACCCTACATCAGATAGAGGGCTAATATCCAATATATATAAAGAACTCAAGAAGTTAGATTCCAGAAAACCAAACAACCCTATTAAAAAATGGGGTACAGAGTTAAACAAAGAATTCTCACCTGAAGAACTTCGGATGGCGGAGAAGCATCTTAAAAAATGCTCAACATCATTAGTCATTAAGGAAATGCAAATCAAAACAACCCTGAGATTTCACCTTACACCAGTCAGAATGGCTAAGATTAAAAATTCAGGAGATAGCAGGTGTTGGAGAGGGTGTGGAGAAAGAGGAACACTCCTCCACTGCTGGTGGGGTTGCAAATTGGTACAACCACTCTGGAAATCAGTCTGGCGGTTCCTCCGAAAACTGGGCACTTCACTTCCAGAAGGTCCTGCTATACCACTCCTGGGCATATACCCAGAAGATTCCCCACCATGTAATAAGGATACATGCTCTACTATGTTCATAGCAGCCCTATTTATAATTGCCAGGTGTTGGAAAGAACCCAGGTATCCCTCAACAGAAGAGTGGATGCAAAAAATGTGGTATATCTACACAATGGAGTACTATTCAGCCATTAGAAACAACGAATTCATGAAATTCTTAGGTAAATGGATGGAGCTAGAGAACATCATACTGAGTGAGGTAACCCAGACTCAAAAGGTGAATCATGGTATGCACTCACTAATAAGTGGATATTAACCTAGAAACCTAGATTACCCAAAACATAATCCACACATCAAATGAGGTACAAGAAGAAAGGAAGAGTGGCCCCTTGTTCTGGAAAGACTCAGTGAAGCAGTATTCAGCAAAACCAGAACGGGGAAGTGGGAAGGGGTGGGTGGGAGGACAGGGGGAGAGAAGGGGGCTTACGGGACTCTTTGGGAGTGGGGAAATCATTTGAAATGTAAATAAAAAATATATCGAATAAAAAAAAGATTCAAAAAAAACACAACCTAGCCAACTCATTTGCATTGTAATCTAATTTGAAATTACTTATCAGTGCAATAACACATTCAATAGAGCTTTTGTCTTAAAAAAAAAAAAAAAAAAAAAAAAAAAAAACCACGATCAAGTTGGCTTCATCCTAGGGATGCAGGGATGGCTCACTATATGGAAATCTATCAATGTAATCTACTACATAAACAAACTCAAAGAATTCATGGCCCATACCTAAACATAGTAAAAGCAAACCAGTAGCCAATATCAAACAATCCCATTTGAAGCAATCCAACTAAAAACAGGGACTAGACAAGACTGCCCATTCACTCCCTATCTATTCAATATAGTACTTGATGTTCTAGCTAGAGCAATTAGAAAACAAAAAGAGATCAAAGGAATAGAAATTGGAAAGGAAAACTGTCACTATTTGCAGATGATATGACATTATACTTAAATGACCCCAAAACTCCACTATAGAACTCCTACAGTTAATAAAACAACTTCAGCAAAGTGGCCAGATAAAAAATTAACTCAAACAAATCAGTAGCCTTCCTATATTTAAAGGATAAACAGGGTGAGAAAGAAATTAGGAAAATGACACCCTTCACAATAGTCATGAACAATAAGAATTATATTGTTGTAACTCTAACCAAGCAAGGGAAAAATCTATACGACAAAAACTTCAAATCTCTAAATAAAGAAATCAACGAAGACCTCAGAAGGTGGAAAGATCTCCCATGCTCATGGATTGGTGGGATTATTATAGCAAAAATGGCCATCTTGCTGAAAGCAGTATACAGATTCAATGCAATTCTCATCAAAATTCCAACTCAGTTCTTCATAGAGTTAAAGGAATAAAAACACTGAGGATAGCAAAAACTATTCTCAGCAATAAAAGAACTTTTGGGGGCGATAACCATCCCTTACCTCAAGCTGTACTACAAAGCAATAGTGATAAAAACTCCATGGTATTGGTATAATGACAGGTGGGTATACCATCAGAATAGAATTAAAGACCCAAAGATGACCCCACACAACTAGGGTCACTTGATCTTTGTTTGACAAGGGAGTTCAAACCATCCAGTGAGAAAAAAGACAGCATTTTCAACAAATGGTGCTGGTTTAACTGGTGGTCAACATGTACCAAAATGCAAACTGATCCATTCTTATCTCCTTGTACAAAGCTCAATCCAAGTGGATCAAGGACCTGCACATAAGACCAGATATACTGAATCTAAGAGAAGAAAAAGTGGGGGAAAATCTCAAACACATGGGCACAGAGGGAAATTTCCTAAACAGAACACCAATGGTTTATGCTCTAAGATCAATAATTTATAAATGGGACCTCATAAAATTGCAAAGCTTCTAAAAGACAAAGGTCACTGTTAATAGGACAAAATGGCAACCAACAGTTTGGGAAAAGATCTTTATGAGTCTCACATCCTATAGAGCGCTAATATCCAATATATACAAAGAACTCAAGAAGTTAGACTCCTATGAACCAAATAACCCCATTAAAAATGGGAAACAGAGCTAAACAAAGACTTCTCAACTCAGGAAACACAAATGGTTTTGAAATACCTAAAGAAATGTTCAACATTCTTAGTCATCAGGGAAATGCAAATCAAAACAAGCCTGAGACTCCACCTTACACCAGTCAGAATGGCTAAGATCAAAAACTCAGGTGATAGCAGATGTGAGGATGTGGAGAAAAAGGAACATTCCTCCATTAATGGTGGAAATACAAGTTGGTAAAACCTCTATGGACCTCAGGACCCAGCTATACTACTCCTAGGCATATACTCAAATGATGTTCCAACATGTAATAAGGATACATGTTCCACTATGTTCATAGCAGCTATATTTATAATAACCAGAGGCTGGAAACAACCAGATGTGCCTCAACAGAGGTATAGATACAGAAAATGTGGTATATTTACACAGTGGAATACTACTTAACTATTAAGAGCAATGACTTCATGAAATTCACAGGTAAATTGATGTAATTTGAAAATATCATCCTGAGTGAGGTAATTTGGTCACAAAAGAACACACATGGTATGTACTCACTGATAAGTGGATTTTAGCCCAAAATTCCATAATGCCCAAGATTCAATTCACAGACCATATGCAGCCTTAGAAGAAGGAAGAGCAAAATGTGGATGCTTCAGTGCTTCTTAGAAGGGTGAACATAATACTCACAGAAGGAAATATGGAGACAAATTTTGGAATAGAGACTGAACAAAAGGACATTCAGAGACTGCCCCACTTGGGGATCCATCCCATATCCATCCACCAAACCTATATACAAATGCTATGGTAGATGCAGGGAAATGTTTGCTGATGGAAGCCTGATATAACTGTCTCCTGAGAGGCTTTGCCAGAGCTTGACAAATACAGAGGCTGAACATGGTGGGTCTCTGGTGGAGGAGTTGGAGAAGGGACTGAAGGAGCTGAGGAAGTCTGCAGCCCCATGAAGTAAGCAACAGTGTCAATAAGCCAGACCCCCTGGAGCTCCCAGGGACTGGGTCACTAAGCAAAGAATACACATGGAGGGACCCATGGTTCTGTCCACATATGTGGCAGAGGATGGCTTGGTTGGCTGTCAGTGGGAGGAAAGGTCCCTGTCCCTGAGGTGGTTCAATGCCCCAGTATAGGGTAATTTCTAAGGTGGTAAGATGGGAGTGGGTCGGTGAGGAAGCACCCTCATAGAGGCAGGGAGAGGAGGAATGGGACAGGGGTTTTCCAAAGCAGTGACCTGGCCTGGAAAGGGGAAACATTTGAAATGTAAATAAAGAAAATATCCAATAAAAGCAAAAGATAATTCTTACCCATACCTGTATTGTGTAAGGTATCATTTATGCTTTCATCTAGTTACAAAAATGTTTAATGAAAATTTCATGTGAATATTGTACTTACATCATTTCTCCTCTCTCTCATTCTAACTCCTTCTACATCTCCCTCACCTTTTTTCAGGTTTTAATATCTATCTATCTATCTATCTATCTATCTATCTATCTATCTATCTATCTATCTATTATCTACCTATCTATCTATCTATCTATCTATCTATCTATCTATCTATCTATCTACCTACTATCTATAAATCATGTATCCATACATCTCTATCTCATATATCTATATCTGTATCTATCTCTATTTTTATGACTATATATTAGTTCATTTCATGTTGCTCTGTGTATATTTGTTTAGGACTGACCACTTGGAATTTGGTTACTTGTCAGAGGTCTCATCCTTGGAGAAAAGTTATTCTTTCTCAATAGTCATTAAATTTCCATAGCTCTTCATCTCGGAGTGGGACCTTATTCATGCTGACATGTCAACTCGTATTGTCATTATGCAGTTCTTATTTAGGCCACTAGAGTGTTAGTATTTCATGGGTGCAGCTTCCTGGGCATATATAGAAAACATTATTTTGCAGAAGATGTTATGTTTTTCTGCTTCTGACAATTTACTGTTCCCTCTTCCATGATGTTCTATAAACCTTAGGTGTAAGGCTTGTATTCCCCTTATCTATCTATCTATCTATCTATCTATCTATCTATCTATCTATCTATCTATCTATCTACCTACCTATCAATTTATCAATCTATCTACACACACACACACACACACACACACACACACACACACACCAGTTGGTATTGGCCACAACTCATCAATTGCTTTGTGCATTTTGACCAGTTGTGGCTTTCTGGACTCTGCTGCAAAAAGGTTCTTTGATGATGGATGAGAGCTACACTTTTCCCTGGGTATAAGTGTAAGTATTTGGAATGCTTTTTATAAATTGTACTGATTTAAAGCAATGGCAGTAGTACACTCTCTTCTAAGGTCCACTGCTTTACTAGCTGCAGGTGGTGGGCTAGATTTACAGTACTAGTGTGAAGTCCCTCCTGTTGAAACGAGCATAAGTCCAACCTGACTGCTATTGTTTGCCCCAGGATATAAGTGTCACTATTTCACCTCTCAGCATAGCTTGACATTCTGGTCATTATTGTTATTCATTGGTATTGTATCTAGGTAGGAGTATTGATGGCTTTTCTCCCTTGGCAGCTTGTATAGCTTCTTCCAGTACTCTGAGAGCCAGGTCTTGTGGAGAAGGTTCCCAGGTCAATTCCAGTTTTGCATTTCCAACTACTATGTATAGAGTTTCTCATATCTTCAGCAATAGGGTCTTACTTTCAGTGTCTGGATGACAGCCAACGGTACGAGCAATAGCCTGTACTGTTTCTGGAAGTCTCTCACATACCTCTGACCAACAATTCAAAAGGTTTTCTGTGCCTAGCAGTAGGATTTTAGATAGTTTGTGGCTTTGGGGTATAAATTGTCTTTCCAAGTAGTGTAATTTCACTAAAGTACACACACACACACACACACACACACACACACACACACACACACACACACACACGCAACTTCAAATAATGTAGTTCCTTATGGCTTTTTCCAGATATTTTCATCCCTCCTCCCTCCTTCCTCCTCTGTGTTGCCTCTCCAGGTAATTCTCTCCTCTACCTTGCAAAACCTTAACAATATGATTTCTTCTGCAAGAACTGTTTACTAACAACACCCACTAACATGCCAATGTAGATGGGGGAAGTATTACAAGGCCATACTCCAAGTTGAAGGGTTGTAAGTAATTAATGAAAAGTAATTCATTCCCAACCACTAAACACATATGCATTAGAGCAACCTAGTGGACTCAGCAAGTTATATTTCTGTATACAGATATATGTATACACACATTCTCATACACATGCACACATGTATATGAAACAATAATTGAAGATGAGAATTTGATAGAGTTGGGGAGGTACATGGGAGACCTTGAAAGGGAACAGGGAGGGGTGTAAATGATATAAATCTATATTCATGTACAAAATATGAGATAAAATAAATGCAAAAATAATAATGTGGTTTCCTCATTCAAGCTTTGGACAGATGAATGTTTTCTTATTGCAGAATAAACTTATTATTTGCTTCTACTTGTCTATGAACTCCATTGGGGGCAAGTACAAGAATAATATCCAATAAATATATTTGAAAAAAGCAGCTATGAATCATGAATGGAAGGTGAGGGATTATAGATCCCCAAGCTCCTCAGAGATTGTTAAGGCTGGAAGTGAGGTAACTCATGCCCGGAAGCTGGGGCTGGAAACAGATCCACCACATAGGGAGATAGGCCATAATTGGTTGAAATCCAGAAATCAGCAAAGGAGTTGTTGAGTTTGTGCTAGAGACTGTGCTTATTTAAATCTCTGACCAGTGCAGCAGGGTGATACAGCAGGGAAAACACAGGTTTTGCAGTGTTAGCAACTTTCTTTTTTTTTAATTAGATATATTCTTTTATTACATTTCAAATGTTGTCCCCTTTCCTGGTCCCCCCCATCCCCCGAAATTCCTAACCCATCTCCCCTCACTCTGCTCACCAATCTACCCACTCCCGCTTCCCTATCCTGGCATTCCCCTATACTGGGGCATCTAGCCTTCTCAGGACCAAGAGCCTATCTTCCTTTTGGTGTCTAACAAGGCCATCCTCTACTGCATATGCATCTGGAGTCATTGGTTGCTCCATGAGTACTTTTTGGTTGGTGGTTTAGTCCCTGGGATCTCTGGGGGTGCTGGGTGGTTCAAACTGTTGTTTCTCTGTGATGCTGCAAACCTCTTCAGCTCCTTGTTTTTTTTCTCTAGCTCTTTCATTGGGGACCCTATGCTTAGTTCAATGGTTGGCTGAGAGTGTCTCTCTCTCTCTATATTTGTCATGCACTGGCAGAGCCTCCCAGGTGACAGCTATATCAGGCTTCTGTCAGCAAGCATTTGTTGGCATCCACAATAGTGTCTGTGTTTTGTTAACTGTATAAGGGATAGATCCCTAGGAGGGGGTAGTCTCTGGATTGTCTTTCCCTCAGTCTCTGCTCCACACTTTTTCTCTGTATCTTCTCCTGTGGGAATTTTGTTCTTCCTTCTAAGAAGGACCAGAGTATCCATACTTTGTTGTTCCTTCTTCTTAGGCTTCATTTGATCTGTGAATTGTATCTTGGGTATTCAAAGATTCTGGGCTAATATCCACTTATCAGTGAGTACATACCATGTGTGTTTTTTTTTGTGATTGGGTTCACTCACCCTAAAATCTGGCAGTAGACAAGGCTTCCCTCTCTCTCCATATCTATTCAATATAATACTTGAAGTTCTAGTTAGAGAAATTAGACAACATAGGGAGGTCAAGGGGATACAAATTGGAAAGGAAGAAGCCAAACTATCACTATTTGCAGATGATATGATAGTATACTTAAATAACCCCCAAAACTCCACAAGCTAATAAATAACTCCTACAGCTAATAAACAACAAAAGGGGCTGGATATAAACTTAACCAAATCAGTAGCCTTCCTATACTCAAAGAATAAACAGACTGAGAAAGAAATTATGGAAATGACACCCTTCACAATAGTCACAAACAATATAAAGTATCTTTGTGTGACTCTAACCAAACAAGTGAAAGATCTGTATGACAAGAACTTCAAGTCTCTGAAGAAAGATATTCAAAGAAGACCTCACAAGATGGAACGATCTCCCCTGCTCATGGATTGGCAGGATTCATATCATAAAAATGGCCATCTTGCCAAAGGCAATCAACATATTCAATGCAATCCCCATGAAAATTCTAACTCAATTCTTCATAGAGTTAGAAAGAGCAATTCTCAAATTCATCTAGAATAACAAAAAGAAAAATTCCAGGATAGCTAAAACTATTCTCAACATTAAAAGAATTTCTGGGGGAATTAGTATCCCGGAACTCAAGTAGTACTGCAGAGCAATAGTGATAAAAAACTGCATGGCATTGGTACAGTGTCAGGCAGGTAGATCAATGGAATAGAATTGAAGACCCAGAAATGAACCCACACACCTATGGTCACTTGATCTTTGACAAAGGAGCTAAAACCATCCAGTTGGGAAAAAAGCTTTTTCAACAAATGTTGCTGGTTAGCATGCAGAAGAATGCAAATTGATCCATTCTTATCTTCTTCTACAAAGCTCAAGTCCAAGTGGATCAAGGACCTCTACATAAAACCAGATACACTGAAACTAATAAAAAAGCAACTTTCTTTAAATCCCAACCTTGCCATTTAAAATCTGTGAGGCTAGAAGCAGGTTACTTTGCCTCTAAGCTCCAATTTCTGTCCTGGTAGACAGGACCAGGAGCTCTCTATGTACAGTGGGTGCCATGTGAAATCTCTTGGAAGACAACTGGACTACAGTGCTGGAGTTTGTCAGTGTCCTGAACATTGCCTTTCTTCTGCAGCTTTCTTTGCAGCTATTACATTTAAACCACTCTCAGAGGTTTAGTTGCCACCTGGCAGTGTCTTGCCTTGGGCTGTGGCTTGCTTCCTGTTTCAGGACTTCTCTGACGTGTGCACACTCACATATTCAACCATCCTTGTGAGCAATCCAGAAATGGACCGGAATTGTCATGTCACGGGGATACCCGTGAGAAATGGGATGGGGGTTACCTGAGAGCAAGATGTTCTTTGTGGTCAGTTCTCTACCATAGCTTATATTAGCTTTCCTCCCAGTGAGCTCCATCTCTCCTGGTGTCCTTCCTGCACTAGACCCAGAGCCTGAAGGTTTTGTCTCTGACACCTCACATCTGATACAACAAGCCATATCCAGTCACAACCTTCTTCTTTCTTCATTTCATAAGGAGTGACGTTTCCTTCCTTGGACATAGCAAGTCCAGAGAGAAAAGTCTTAAAGAGAGAATGGTTACAGGCAGGACAAATGATTCCTGTCACATCATGCTTACTTCCTCTCATTTCCTTAGTTCCTCACAGGGGACCTTAGAAGAGTTAGCTCTCCTCTCTTGAGCACTGTCTCTTCATTAAATCCACCAGTGAAGAGTCTTACGCACAGATATGAAATAACAGGCATTTGCCCACAGTTCTCAAGGCCAAACATCTACACTCAAGATGCCAGCTACCACAGTCCCTCCAAAGTTCTCTTATACAGTCCTTTATTTTTTCTGTCAGCTCCAGGTGGCTCTGATGGTCTATGTCTTGTATCAACATGTCTCTCATCTCTACTTCATGTACTTGGGTCTCTGCATGGCTTTTCTATGCCTATATATCACAATCACAATTAGCTCCTGTTTCTTTTAGCTGAAACCAGTCATTGAATTTAGAGTCAGCCTATATCCTGTAGGGTCTTCCCTCAAGATCATTAACTAATTACAATCTATAAATACGTTATTTAAAAATTACATATATATATATATATATATATACAATTTTCTCTCTCAGTGCCAGTTGGCCATAAGTAACACACACACACACACACACACACACACACACACACACACACACACACACACAGCTTTCTCAGGTTCTTCTTTAGTGAAACCTGCCCTGTGATATTTAAGCTGAGATAACTGGCTGTTCTCAAATAAAATATGGAGTACAGATTATCCTTATTTAGATATTGTTTCAAGGACACATGAATGGAAATTACAGGAATGTGTTTTCTCATGTAGAATAAATGGTTTGGGCAGTTACAGTGTAACACATGGCATTCTAAATACTGGAAATATAATAGTGACTGTGAAAAGACCTCCCTAACAGAGAGCTTATAGCACAGTATTTTAAAGGATTCTTTCTCAGACACATAGGCTATATAACTTCCTCAAGTGTCATGTAAGACTCTCTGTGAATCTCCTCAGATGGTTTAGATTAGGCATGTTTTTGATTAAGTTCATTTCTTAAACATTTGCTTTTATTTCTTTGTTTTTAACTCTTCCAGGAAGTAGGTGAGCAAGCAGGTGCCTAACACTGGAGTGCCTAACAGGAGTTGTACATTTTTTTGTTTTTGTTTTTGCTTTGATTTATTCAACATTATTCTTTCCCCTCCCTCCTTTTCTTCCTGTCCTTCTCTCCTCCCTTCCTGCTTCCCTCCCCTTGTGCCCTTCCCCCTTATCCAGGGGAGACCTCCCATGGATATCAACATGCCTTGGCATATCAAGTTGTACATTTAAGAATGATTTACATTTTTCTTCCATGTTTCCATGGACACGAGCCACATCTTAGTCTATGATATCTTAATCTTTTGTAATGGATGGGCACTCTCAGAATTATTGACAATTATTCAGATGACAACACCTTAAACACCTGTCTCTGCCATCAGCACTTCAAGTACAGGAGGTATGCTTTAGGGAGCATCAGAGATGGAGTCTTTCTTTGGGCGTGAGTTTCAGTGATACAAGGAGGTGGTACCGCTCACGCCTTCCTTTCATGCCAGATCCAAAGTCCATTATAGGTATCAGTTCTCTGCTGCTGCTGTTTGGTAACATTTCAAACTAGGAATACTATTATTTATGTCCTGAAGCCTCCCTTTTACATTCCCAACTTGAACAGTCTGTCTTAGAGTCCTACACGGTAGTTACATTTACTTCAAGAAAGGCATCTCCCACCATGTACATTGTCATGACTCCAGAGCATACCCACCACTGTCTCCCTAAACTATGAGTCAGACCCACAATCCTGGGTACTGCATGCTTAATGTAAATATTATGCTTTTGAAAGCAGCTTTTTTCAGGCTTTGCATTTCTGTACAACATTGCTTTTCTCTTCTTTCTTCCCCTGCCAGCTTCATTATCTCTCACCGCCCCCCCCCCCCAGTGATTGATTTCATTCTCAGGCAATGTATTCATATTCAGAATGCATCTTTCATGTTTCGCCTCTCTTCCAACTTTTCCCAGTCCTATGCTGCAAACAAGGAAAGGTCAAAGTTTATCAAGATGATGGACTTGTCACACTTGGAATCCTCTCTTGCCAATGACCTTCTCTTTTAGGCAAATTGCCTTTCATCTCTCGCTACTCTGTAGACTTTGATAGCTGTATTTTGGATCTATGAGTCTGGAGTGTGGACACTGCCTGCTCCTAACATTTGTCTTTTTGCACTGTGGCATGCCTGAGCAGAGATGGGAACTTTGTAGACTGTATGCACCTTCCTTTCCATTCATTCAGACATCACTGTTCTCATCAGGTTTTACTATACAAGTGCTTATACGTTTGCCTTATATATATATGTAGCCCTGTAAACTGCATACTATAGACAAGCTATGAAAGATAGCTATGGTGTTTATTCTATTGGAAATGGTGGATTATTCCACAGCCTCCTTCCTATCTTTTAACATTTCTCTGCATGATGAGGATGGAAGGTTACAGTGAAGCTTCCAAGATTTCTATAATCCAGTTTGAAAGTGCAGAAGTGAGGTTTTCCAGACACCATTAGATTTTATGTCTATAGTGATGCTGCCTCTGGTAGTGAATGTACCACAATGTCTGTGGAAGTGTTTGTGGGAGTTCAGAGGAATCAGAGGCAGCAGTGGATTGCTGGTCCACCACCAATGTTTCTTGGGATGTGTTTTTAAAGTTTATGCTTACTGTGATGGTGCAACCTGACTCTGTGCTGATATCTTGGTAGAAGAGGAGATATAGAAAGAGAAATATGACAACATGTATGGTTTTTATGAAGTTCTGGTGGGAAACCCAAAGCAGCCTGTATTTTTTTTATGAGGATGGAGAAAATCTATAGAATATCCTTCACTGACAGCTCAAGGAGTAAGGAGGTATCGCAATCTGGCATTGGTCTATTTGGCTACGTTTGGCTCTGAAAAGAGCATTATACCCTGTAAGATAACTCCAATGGAACTCTTTTGTATTATACATGCAGTTATGAAGCATATAAAATAGCATATTTCCATAGGGCCTTTTGAAGCATCCTTTATATTATTTTCCCTCCCTCCTTCCTTCCTCTGCTACTTCCTCCTCTTATCGTACTTAACCCCCCTCCATTAATTCATATTTCCCTTAATATCATAGTATTTATTTATATTTCAAATGTTATCTGATTTCCCCTCTGCAAACACCCTACCCACCCCCTTACCCTTGCTTCTCTGAGAGGACTCCTCCAGCCACACACCCACTCCCACCATAGAATGATCTCTGTCCTTATACAATTACCGAAGTCTTAGAGGAGTAAGCTCTAACCTTCAGCCTAGTATATCCACCAGTTGGGAGTTTTGAGACAACTTTTTATCTCTGATATGGCCAGGAGGGTGTGGACTATCAAAGCCAGTGCTATTCAGCACTTAGATTAATTAATCTACCACATGATTTCTCCATGTTTTGGGTTCTCGACCAAATTGACTGTAGTAGGCATGTTTCCTCCTATGAAATAAATCTTAAATTCACTCTGACAGCAGGTAGTTACTTTTGTAATATATGTGTTGCCATTATGCCGGTGGTCATATCTTTTCAGACTGGTCATGAAACAGAAATTTTTATATAGAATATTTAGAGTTTGGCCAAAGGGTTGAGAAAGGACTCTCATTTCCTCCTGATCTTGTGTTTGACTATTTTTCAGTTTATACAAAGCTGAATATATGCAATAAAGCCTTAACATCAGTTTTAAAGATTCTTGAGTTTTGACAGAGAAAAGAATTTCAGGGATTTATGGGATGGTTTTAAGACCTCCATCAGTTTTGTTTCTGGCAGAGTTCTTTGTTCTATGTCCATTTCTTTGATATGAAGAGAGTAGAAGCCATTTCTGCACTTTCTCCGGGATTCAGTCTCAGGCTCTGGACTCTTGAATTCCTATTGAAGTGAGTAATCTGTGTACTTGTCACAGTGCAGAGAGGAAGTATCTAGAGAGTGCTCTACAATAAGTGGAACATCTGTATTACATGACTCCCACAGGCTTGGGTAGCAACATGTTAGGAGGGTGGAAAGTGTTTAAAAGGCAGAGGTTGCACATGACAGAAGAAAAACACTCTTCTGGACATAGCAAGACCCCTGAACACATGAATCAGTTGTGTAGTATGCGCACAGGGTCAAGCCAACAAACTCCAGCATGGAGGGAGGTGGGGTATATGAGCCCCTACATATAGCTGAGGAACTATAGGCAGGTGATGATCTGGTGGAGGCAAAGTTTGTATTATTTAAGTGCTTGGTCCCTAGTAAATGGACCAAATCCTTGAGTGTATATGGGCAACATTAACTGCACTCAGTGGGTTATTATTTTTTAAGGGAGGGGGTTGATTGGGGAATGGGCAGAAGGAAGAGGACTTATGGGACTTATGGGGAGGGTAGAAGCAGGAAAGGGGAGATCATTTGGAATGTAAACAGAGAATGTAGAAAATTTTAAAAAAGTCATGTGATCACACTATCAATAAATGAACAGACATGCCTTTTCTTTCAAGGGGTGGCAGGAAAAAATGGATAGAAGGAGGAGGAGTTAGGAGGAAGGGTAGGATGAGTATGGTCAAAATATATTGTATACATGCATGAAATTTTAGAATAATTAATATGAACATTATATTTTGAAAAATTTACTGTGAAAGGTACACTTCAGTTGATAATTTAAAAAATACTCAGAATATCTCTTTCACTTACACCTACATGCTGAGGGAGGTAGGCCTTTAGTCTAGTCTGACTGAAAGATGGAAGGGAGGATTTTTAGAGGTGGTAGCATGGGCGAGCAGTCTTGGTAACTGGGTAGGTATTCGTCATGGAAAGAATTGGAAGAAGGATCAGTGGACCCAAGCTTAGGACCAGTAGGGCATGTGGAGTGCAGGCATTTTCTACAGGTCTAGGAACACTTAAGTACAAATAGAAAGACAGATGGTAGGGGATGAGCCCAGAGAACAGTAAGGAAGAGATTGAGGAGGGTCCTCTAAGTTTTCTAAGTCCTCTAAGGGTGCTAAGTTTGGAGGCTTGGATTCACATCTGTTGGGCGATTCCACAACAGGTAGAATGAGTCACCTACCCCCGTGTCTAGACATGCTGGCATATAAAGAGATCCATGGGACATATAAACTTTGGTGGAGCTAAACCTCTACTCTCAACTGAAGATGTCTGAGACAGTGTTTTCCCTTCTATTCCTCTTCAGGAATTAATATGAGGGTTCTAAGACCTATCTGGATATAATAAGATCAAAGAGGGGAAAGAAGGAATTGCTTTCTTGGATGGAATGCCTGACCCTCACATTTTCAGGCCATGAGGTGTTGTTCCTATTTGCACATCTGGACTCACTGAACTTTTTTCTTTGAGTTTCTGTAGCTTCAATGAGGAATCCAAAGAGAGGAGACCAGGTGTGTTTGTGCATCCCTGAATATCTCCCTCATGCTGTCCTTTGGACGCTGGTCATCTACAGGGTCCTCTGTAATCTGTGATAGGAGAAAATGATGTAAATTACATATTCAGTGAATATATGCTTTAGGTGGGGCCTGGGTGGTAGAGTTAAAGGTGACAAAGGAAATCAAGACAAAGAGCTTTAGTTGGCAGCAAGCAGGGAACTCTCACGCAAAGCAAGAGGCAAGGCTGATGAGAGACTAGGCTCATTAGGATTTCCATGCCTTTCTGATGAGCAAGAACTTTAATATATGAACATTCTGTCCCCATTTGCCACATCTCTGCTGAGGGGAAACATGCTGATTTTGTGGGAAGGTCTCTAGATGGTTTTTAAACATTAGGCTTAGATATCTCTCATGTGTCCTTTCTCTTTTCCTTCTTTGCCTCATATTCTAACTTCCATTCATTAATCATATCTTGTCATTAGTCATTGATTGCATCCATACTGTACTCAAGGAGTTTGTGCACTTACTCATTGTGAGAACATGATGTCACCAAGGACCAAAGAGAGGTCTTGATACTGAGTTACACCAGAGTGAGAACTCGGGCTCTCTCATTGAACTGGACAAATTATTTAGCAATGGGAGAGACATCAAGAATGAATGTAGGTCTCAGACTTCCTTCCTAATGCCCTATTCCTTAAGGAAACTCTAGAAAAACTTTTGTGGCATTATTTTCTTACCTGGCTGACAATGCCTGCTCACTAAGGACAGAAGGGCCAACTGGTGGGAGGTAGAGGCAGATGATGCAGAGAAGTAGGATGGTCAGACAGCCTAGAAGTGCTGATTCTCAGGGGTGGGTGAAACTTGGCCAAGAAGCTAACAGCATATGTCCCAAAATGGCAAGTCCCTTCTTGTACCACCCCCAAGCCATGGCACAGTACTGGAAGGACTACAGATGGAGTTCCAGTCATTCAAAGAAGAGAAAGGGCATGGAGCTGCTAAGACAGCTGGGCTGCATCAGAAGTGCTACACTAAGCCCACTCACACATGTGCTTTGCAGAAACCTCTGTGGAGCTCAGCTTATGTGGATGGGGCCTCTTAGTCCCATTGGGTATGGCTGTGATTAGTTGCATACTCTATAACTGAAGTTTGTTGAACTTTTCAGTGTCAAGCATGTTTTGTATGATACTTGCTTTTGTTTCTATCTTTGTAATAATTCTGAGGCAGAAATGATCATTTTCATTTCACTAGTAAGGAAATCAATGTTAATATAAATACAGCAATTCTTGTAAGTTTATCCAGCTAGGTTTGAGCTCAGGTGTGTTTAGCTGCAAGGTCTTTTATCTGTCTTAATTTATATGTTAATATTAACTAACCAAAGTGAAGAAACAGACAAGATTCCTGCTCGCATGGTGTTTTCATGACCACAGCATGATTGTATAATTATTGAAGAAAACATTGACAATTAATAAAAATATATACCATTTTATATGTCATATATCTTGAAAGCTAACCAAGCCAAACAAACAAACAAACAAACAAACAAGCAAACAAACATGCTACCTGGGATGTCAATAGGGGTTGTTTTTGACTGGGTGATTTGAGAAAATTTTGTATTGATCTGGCAATTATCTGACAATGAGAAATGCTAGTCAACCTAAGGGTACAATCCAGTCCATCACATCACACACATCACAGCATTACATGCCATCAACTCCTTTGCATCCTGTTTTTGCCATCCATCCATCCTACCTCATCCTATCCTACTGTGTTCCTTTCCATTTATCTCATTATATACCACTTATCTCATTATATCTTATCCTATTCATTCCATTCTATTTCATTCTATATCTTCACACCCTATTCTCCTCTTTCACTGACTCATATCATACTGTCCCATCCCATCCAATCCCATCCCATCCCATTTGTCCCATTCTTTCCCATCTGTTTAATCCTCTCTCAGTCCATCCCATCCACTTCCATCCCATCCAATTCCATCCCATAAATCTTATTGTTATTCTATAGTACTCACCCTATCTTAGCCATTTCATCTCATCCCATACCAGACTCCCTGAAAGCTATATTATTGCATTCACAAAGGTTCTCAACGCAATATAATAATTGAGTTATCTATCACACAATCATGAGCACTTAGATTCAGGACTGGTAGGAATGTTACATGGTCAGATTTTTATCCCCTTAGAATCCTGTGGCTGATTCCTACTCGACCATTGCTGCTTGGTTTTCATAATACTCTAACTTTTTACATCATAGTTTAGAATTCTTTGCTTGCTTTATATATTTAAAACCTGGAAGGACATGTCTACACACATTATCTGAGAATAAACAAACAAACAAACAAACAAACAGGCAAACAGGCAAACTCTTTCTTTCTTTTTTCTCCTGGACCTACCACAATGAGATGATACTCTCTTCCTTGTATCTCAAATTGATGTCTTCAAGGTTTCTAATGAACTCCATAGTATTAAATGCAGTAGCCCTTTGGGTCCTCATTTCTCTTGCCCTATTTGCATCCTTTGCACAGATAGTCCATCACTCAATCCTCATCAGAACAGTCTTTATTGTCCAGGATTTCCTCATTTTTCTGTGGCTGATCTTTTTTATTACCATTGAGCTACATCTCCTTTCCTAACCTTGAAACTGAGGATTCAGTGCTCAGTACTGGAGTTCTTCTTTTCTCATACTTACATACTTTTTGTGATCTCATCTAGTCTTGGGGTTTAAAAAAGCATCTAGCCACAGACAACCTCCTTTGAGCTTCAAATTCTATACTACTAGATATCTCATTTGAATGCCTAAAAGACATCCTAATTTAACATGTCTAAAACCAGATCTTCCCCCAACAAAGCTGTTCTTCTTCCAAACTTCCAAAGCTTAGTAAATGAGCTCTCAGTAGAAGTCCCTCTGTTTTCTCAGACTAAAATCCTTGGAGTTGTACTTAGTATCTTTTCCTAGACCCTATAGCTAATCTATTAGCAATATTGTTGGTGGTCCTTTAAAACAGAGTGAGAATACTGTTCTTCAAATCTCCAGTATTCTCATATGATTTACAATGCTCTTTGGCTTTGATTATAATAAGGTTCTTTTCTTCCCTATTTAGTTTATTCCCAATACCAGAATCATTAACAGAAAGCAACAGTTATAATTACAATATTGATATATTATTGGAGTTTATACTTCCATATATTTCATTTTTATTTTTGGCAGTATAGGAACATGGAAAGATTTGTAAAGACGTCATGAAAGTTTTTCTCCCTCGTTGTTTAATCAAACATTAATCAAGGTTTCAAAGGATTTTGTAGATATAATTAACATCTCAAATTAACTGGTCTTACAATAAAGGTAGAGGCATTTTTCCATCAGATAAGTTCCTTAAAAACAGAATTTTCCTCAGCAAGTAGCAAGGAATAGAAATTGGAAGTATAAACAATGTTGGCTTTGGAGGAGGACAGGTGGTGGTATATTAGGGTGGGCAAATGGCCTCTAAGAAAGAGGTATGATCCCTAGAGGAGAGCTGGCAGGGAAATGAGGACTAAATTATACAGTTACCAGGAGCAATTTAAACAAATATCCGTCCTTGATACTTTCAAAGAAAAGACTACCTCTTGCTTTGATTTTAGTCCCATCAGACTCAAACACAAAGATTAGGGTAAGTGATTTCACCTATGAAACCTACCTATAATTCTGGTGTATGGAACTTGGAGATGAAAAGAATATGTTATTTTAAACAACTGACTTTATGGTAATCATTGTGCAACAGTAGATAGCTTTGCAGGAAATAATGGGAGAGTGTAATATCACTTTTAAAGTGAGTAGTGTCTTTAGTCTTCTTTTGAGAAATTGCTGATTAATGAAAAAATAAATACTATTTTGAGTCAGTTACAGGTAGACTTGGTACTTAATTATTTATTTGAGTAGTTAAGTTTAGAAACAGAGATTCAAGTGAAAATGTGGATTGCTTTTTTTATTGCCTGACAAAAGAAAGGATCCTGGTTACTTCAAAGATACAAACTACATTCATTGTATGATAATCTTTTTTTTTATTCGATATAATTTATTTACATTTCAAATGATTTCCCCTTTTCTAGCCCCCCCACTCCCCGATAGTCCCGTAAGCCTCCTTCTCTTCCCCTGTCCTCCCTCCCACCCCTTCCCACTTCCCCGTTCTGGTTTTGCCGAATACTGTTTCACTGAGTCTTTCCAGAACCAGGGGCCACTCCTCCTTTCTTCTTGTATCTCATTTGATGTGTGGATTATGTTTTGGGTATTCCAGTTTTCTAGGTTAATAACCACTTATTAGTGAGTGCATACCATGAGTCACCTTTTGAGTCTGGGTTACCTCACTTAGTATGATGTTCTCTAGCTCCATCCATTTGCCTAAGAATTTCATGAATTCATTGTTTCTAATGGCTGAATAGTACTCCATTGTGTAGATATACCACATTTTTTGCATCCACTCTTCTGTTGAGGGATACCTGGGTTCTTTCCAGCATCTGGCAAATATAAATAGGGATGCTATGAACATAGTAGAGCATGTATCCTTATTACATGGTGGGGAATCCTCTGGATATATGCCCAGGAGTGGTATAGCAGGATCTTCTGGAAGTGAGGTGCCCAGTTTTCGGAGGAACCGCCAGACTGATTTCCAGAGTGGTTGTACCAATTTGCAACCCCACCAGCAGTGGAGGAGAGTTCCTCTTTCTCCACACCCTCTCCAACACCTGCTGTCTCCTGAATTTTTAATCTTAGCCATTCTGACTGGTGTAAGATGAAATCTTAGGGTTGTTTTGATTTGCATTTCCCTAATGACTAATGAAGTTGAGCATTTTTTAAGATGCTTCTCTGCCATCCGAAGTTCTTCAGGTGAGAATTCTTTGTTTAACTCTGTACCCCATTTTTAATAGGGTTGTTCGGTTTTCTGGAGTCTAACTTCTTGAGTTCTTTATATATATTGGATATTAGCCCTCTATCTGATGTAGGGTTGGTGAAGATCTTTTCCCAATTTGTTGATTGCCGATCTGTCCTCTTGATGGTGTCCTTTGCCTTACAGAAACTCTGTAACCTTATGAGGTCCCATTTGTCAATTCTTGCTCTTAGAGCATACGCTATTGGTGTTCTGTTCAGAAACTTTCTCCCTGTACCGATGTCCTCAAGGGTCTTCCCCAGTTTCTTTTCTATTAGCTTCAGAGTGTCTGGCTTTATGTGGAGGTCCTTGATCCATTTGGATTTGAGCTTAGTACAAGGAGACAAGGATGGATCAATTCGCATTCTTCTGCATGCTGACCTCCAGTTGAACCAGCACCATTTGTTGAAAAGGCTATCTTTTTTCCATTGGATGTTTTCAGCCTCTTTGTCAAGGATCAAGTGGCCATAGGTGTTTGGGTTCATTTCTGGATCTTCAATCCTGTTCCATTGATCCTCCTGCCTGTCACTGTACCAATACCATGCAGTTTTTAACACTATTGCTCTGTAGTATTGCTTGAGGTCAGGGATACTGATTCCCCCAGATTTTCTTTTGTTGCTGAGAATAGTTTTAGCTATCCTGGGTTTTTTGTTGTTCCAGATGAATTTGATAATTGCTCTTTCTAACTCTCTGAAGAATTGAGTTGGGATTTTGATGGGTATTGCATTGAATCTGTATAGTGCTTTAGGCAAAATGGCCATTTTAACTATATTGATTCTACCGATCCATGAGCATGGGAGGTTTTCCCATTTTTTGAGGTCTTCTTCCATTTCCTTCTTCAGAGTCTTGAAGTTCTTGTCATACAGATCTTTCACATGTTTGGTAAGAGTCACCCCAAGATACTTTATACTGTTTGTGGCTATTGTGAAGGGGGTCATTTCCCTAATTTCTTTCTCAGCCTGCTTATCCTTTGAGTATAGGAAGGCCACTGATTTGCTGGAGTTGATTTTATAACCTGCCACTTTGCTGTAGTTGTTTATCAGCTGTAGGAGCTCTCTAGTGGAGTTTTTTGGGTCACTTAGGTAGACGATCATGTCGTCTGCAAATAATGATAGTTTGACTTCTTCCTTTCCAATTTGTATCCCTTTGACCTCCTTATGTTGTCGAATTGCCCGAGCTAGCCTCAAGTACAATATTGAAAAGATAAGGAGAAAGGGGGCAGCCTTGTCTGGTCCCTGATTTCAGTGGGATTGCTTCAAGTTTCTCTCCATTTAGTTTGATGCTGGCTACCGGTTTGCTGTATATTGCTTTTACTATGTTTAGGTATGGGCCTTGAATTCCTGTTCTCTCCAAGACTTTAAGCATGAAGGGATGCTGAATTTTGTCAAATGCTTTTTCAGCATCCAATGAAATGACCATGTGGTTTTGTTCTTTGAGTTTGTTTATGTAGTGGATTGTATTGATGGATTTCTGTATATTGAACCAACCCTGCATTCCCGGGATAAAGCCTACTTGATCATGGTGGATGATCGTTTTGATGTGTTCTTGGATTCGGTTGGCAAGAATTTTATTGAGTATTTTTGCATCGATGTTCATAAGGGAAATTGGTCTGAAGTTCTCTTTCTTTGTTGGATCTTTGTGTGGCTTTGGTATCAGCGTAATTGTGGCTTCGTAGAAGGAATTGGGTAGTGTTCCTTCTGTTTCTATTTTGTGGAATAGTTTGAAGAGTATTGGTGTTAACTCTTCTTTGAAGGTCTGGTAGAATTCTGCACTGAAGCCATCTGGTCCTGTGCTTTTTTTGGTTGGAAGACTTTCTATGACTCCTTCTATTTCTTTAGGCATTATGGGACTGTTTAGATGGTCTAGTTGGTCCTGATTTAATTTTGGTATTTGGTATCTGTCAAGGAAATTGTCCATTTCCTCCAGATTCTCCAGTTGTGTTGAGTACAGGCTCTTGTAGTATGATCTGATGATTTTTTGGATTTCCTCAGTTTCCGTTGTTATATCTCCCTTTTCATTTCTAAGTTTGTTAATTTGGATACTTTCTCTGTGCCCTTTGGTCAGTCTGGCTAAGGGTTTATCTATCTTGTTGATTTTCTCAAAGAACCAGCTTCTGGTTTTGTTTATTTTTTGTATGGTTCTATTTGTTTCTACTTGATTGATTTCGGCCCTGAGTTTGATGATTTCCTGCCTTCTACTCCTCCTGGGCGAAATAGCTTCTTTTTGTTCTAGGGCTTTCAGGTTTGTCATTAAGTTGGTAATGTATGCTCTCTCCATTTTCTTTTTGGAGGCACTCAGGGCTATGAGTTTTCCTCTTAGCACTGCTTTCATTGTGTCCCATAGATTTGGGTATGTTGTGTTTTCATTTTCATTGTGAAACAACTTATTATTTGATTTTGTATGTATGATCAATGTTATGACATGAAAATCAATATATTTAATAGTATTTTCATAGTAAATAAAAAGTTATTTTATATAATTTTGCTGAAATTAAAAAAATTAAGAAAAAAGTTAAGTCTAAGAAAATCCCAGGGTAACTAAATTATTGATATTTGTATTTTAATTGTTAATTCTCAGAAATGTGTTTAATTAATCAAGTAACATCAGCACCTGACACAACCATAAAAGCTAGTAGGATAGAAAAATGGATCATTATCTCTAGAAGTCATTGCTTTCTTTTTTTGCAAGGGGACCCTAAACCTTTTCAGAGTTTCTGGGGATATCAAAGGTGAAGCGCTGTACAGAAAACAGCTGAATTGGTTTTCCATCTTTTATAGAACATTTTATGTGCATTTCCACCAAACTTTGCGATATTTCATAAGTTGTATCTTATTTATTCTTCTATTGCTGTGATAAGACAGCGTGACCAAGGCAACTCATAGGAAAGAAAGAATTAATCTAGCGCTGGGGGGAGGGAGGGTAGGAGGTGAGTGGAAGGATGACATGGGCTTTTGTAACCTTAAAACCTACCTTGGACAACACGCCTTATATCCTCATCCTTCCTAAACAGTTCCGCCAACTGCAGAGCAAGTATTCAAATACACTGGCTTATGGAACCCATTCTCATTGAGTCACAGGGAATTATTTTCAGTCTGTTTTGCAGATTAATGATGAAAGCAAAAATACCTAGTAAGGCTGTAACCTATCTCCCCATCTCTAACTTCATATGGCCTGCTCCAAAACTACCATCTTTCTGGAGAAAAAAGTCTCAGACAGTAGAAACTCATACATCTCCACAGACATTGGTGAGGTAGTGGGATTTACTCATGTTTCAAGGACACTCCACACAATTTGAGTCCCCACTCCTACTATAGATGTGAAAATATCTGGAAATCCTGAGACTAGGTTCTATCACAACACCCAAACTCTAGGTGTTATGGTCGAACGAACCCTTTCATATTCTAAGAATGCTACACATAAAATGTTTTGTAAACGTAAAATCATTTAATTTTCCCTCAAAAAATGAATATTTGAAATTTAACTAGAACTAAATGTAAAGCCCCTCCTAATGTCACATTCAAGAAGCTGGCTCAAATACAGCAATGACCTCAGGTTACTATGGTATGGTAACTTCTTTGTAAGTATTACAGGCATAGCAAGCATCTCTACTTACATGCTAGACTGAAATAGCCTGAACTCTGGGATTTGGGGAGGGGAGTTACACAGATATCTTTATTCTTGAGAAAACATTGGTCCTAACTGTGTATACATGGGAAGAGGGTTGGAAACTAGTAGCATTCCACAGACTCTGAAGACCAGGGTTTTAAACAGTGACAACTTAAGATCTTCTGTAGCCTTCAGGGTCTCAGTCTCCCAGCCACTGCCTTATTGTGTCTACTCCTAAGATCCAAGAAGCTTGGAGCTGAGAAAACATCTGTTTTGTCATCTGATAGGTTGTCATCTGATAGCTCAGACAAGGCAGTGCTTTAAAAAACATGCCAAGAAAATATAATTGCATTTAGCTGGAACTAAAAGCCCAATGCAATACAATAAGGATACTGTCATTTATTTCTCATTATCTTTTGTGCCAAATACCATATGTGTACTTTATGCTAAATATTTCACTTATGTTTACAAATGAAGAGCAAAGGCTTTGGGGGGACATGTGGCTTGCCTGACTAGGAAGGGTGTATAGATGGAGCTAAGCCTTCAGTCTACATTCTGAGCAATAACAAGAGCAGAATCCTCCACTTGGCTGTCAGTAATGTTTCATTTCCAGTGGTAATATTTTTAAAATATTTTATTTTTCTTTTCTTTTATTGAAAATAGATTCTTTTCAATTAATATGTTCTGATTATTGTTTTCCATCCCTTTACCCTTCCTACTTCCTTCCGACCTTTCCTCTCATCTGGATCCACCCCCTTTCTGTCTCTCATTAGAAAACAAGCAAAAACCTAAGGGAATATAATATAGTATAATATAATAAATATAATAAATATAATATAATATAGTATAATTAATATAATATAATATAACATAATATAATGAAACAAATTGAACTAGGACATAATAAGTGGAAGAAAAAGAAGCTTGCTCCCATTGATAACCAATTGCAAATGAAAAATTAGTTTTGTCCAAGGGATTCTCACTAGCTTAAACAAGCTACTCTTAAGAATAGGCTCACATGCCCAGCACTAGACAGCCAACAGAAAATGAAGTCAGTGGCATCTTTGGAGGTTACTTGTCTCATAATATCATGTCAGATATTTTTAAAAATACATTTTTTTGTTTACAGTAGTAATAATTTTTAGCATCTTATCATTTGTGGATGGAATGCACTATCTCTTCCTCTCGTGTATTGGTGAAACCTACGGATTACTTTCTAACAGTGTCAGACTAGAAAGATAGACTCCAACCTTTATAAAGAGGATGCAGAGATGGATGCCTCTTTCAGGGTTCTCACCTCTTTCTTCCACCCCATCTGTAGACCTTGTTCAAGGAGAAGCAAAATATTTATTAGAGAAACACTTGATTGTAACTGATACCTCAGGCAGTAATGGGATTGACCTGCTAATAACAATAACTTCTCCCTGAGTCCAGCCTTAAGATATCCACAACGACAGCACGCACCTTGCCTGCAGTTTCATAAGAAATCCTGAGCCAGAGGACCACTAAGCAAAGCTTCTAACCTACAGAAAGGAATAATGCACGTGGCGGTCATCTCTTATATTGCAATAGGTAGTAGAGAGTATTCCACATACCAGTATTACTACAAAAATAGCTACTGCATTTAAATACATTTTAATGTCAAGAACAAACTCTAAGATCTCCCAGAGCAATGACTTGCGTTATACTTTCAACAGCCCAGCTTCATATTCACATCTGACAAAGACACAGAGAGGTAAGCTCACCAGATGAGTACCTAATGTCTGAGGTCCATTATTTAAACAGGCCTTTTCTAGAGTTTTACCCTCAGAGAGGATGACAATGAGAGAACAAACTCTGTTGTAGAGGATATCTGGCCATATCTTGGTTGGATAGATTCTTGGGATGCTCAGTGGGCTCCGGTGTGAAGAGGCAGTTATGACCAAGTCTTTTGAATATGACTATCATCTTTGGACCAATAGAAGAAGTTTCATTTATGTATTGCATTCTGAGATTCTCCTGAGATGGCTCTCTGGGATGTGCACTGCCATGGGAAAAATAGTTAAAGCTCGCTGAAGGACAAAAAGAAACACTTGAGGGCCGTCTCCTAATGTTTGCCCTTGAAACTGGCACATTACCATTTACTTCAACTGAAGTAAGTTAAGTAGCTCAGCTCCACACCACTCTCACTGCTCTCACTTTGGGAGGTAGAATAGAGAAGGGGTTGCTTAACTCAAGCCTCTGCTCCATATGCAGATCTACAGTGAGGGAAACTGAAAATCAATGTGGAAGGCCACAACCTACACTGATGCATGGCTTCTACAGCTTTAAACCTTATGCTTTTTCTTAAAGAAAAACTTCCACAGTCCTAATATTGTAGGATCCTTGGAATCTCTACAATAAAAATAAATTAGAGATAGCTGCAAGTTTCTCTGAAAAAAAAAAAACTCAAAAAAGATTGGATTCATTAGTAAAGGAACTTCAACTGGGACTAGCCATGGCCCTGATGGATTTGAGCAGTGGAGAAACAGGGAAGTAAGCAAAGTGTATATAAGTGAATGCAGATGCTGTCAGGCTAACCAGGAAGGATGGCCTAGCGCAGTGTTACGAATTAAGCTGAAAGGAGTCCAATATAAGTTTCTCGAAATAGAAGCCACATATACCAAAACAAGCACAGCCATAGATAATTCTCATAGGTTACCGTGAGCAGGGAATTTTATAAATCAGGCAAAAATGTACCTGAGTGGTTAAATTAACTCTTTTTTCCTTTGCTCCTTGGTTCATATGCTCTAGAAAGGCAGAGAACAGAATCTAGAAAGGAACCTTGGAGCAACCAATTAGAAGGATGACTTTGTTGCTTTTGATATCTACCCTTGTTAAATGCCTATAGCATTTACTTTAGAAAGCAGTTACTCTTTCAGTTTAGCACTTCCATTGTATAGTAGGCCATTCGTTCCTATCATATAAAGCTGTTTTATTGCATACAGTGTGAATACTTTGCAAAAAAACCCCAACATAATCAATGAGGGAAAACTGCCATGAACATTCAAACAAACCATGGTATGTTATATAGTGGAGGTGAATATGAGAGTTATGGGGGAAGCTAAGGCCCTGGGGAGGGGGGAGAATGGGACATCCTGGAGGAGGTAATATAGATACCTGGAGTGTGGTCCTAGAAGTAGCAGGGAGAACTGTATGTGCACAAATGTGGAGAGTAGTGAGGGAAGCGTCATTGGTTTGGAGAAGAGTGTGCTGATACATGATGGGAATGTGGGATCATGAGAGTGAATGCATGAGAGGTAGAGACCCACCGTCATTAGAAATATAGAAGACCTCATATCTCTTCTCATCCCTTTTCTGTCTTCCAGCTCCTCCACAGGCCATCCCTCTTTCTGTCTTGTGTATTTCAGCTTTATTACTGCTTTGGACTCCATGGACTTCTCGATGCACATTACTGCTGATGCTCATCTTTGTTGTAATAATCTTTCTTACACTTTAAGGCAGCTAGAAACCCACTGAAGACTTTTCTGTGCTGGCTTAAGTAAAGCCAATTCCCTTTGCTTCTCCTTGGGGCCTTGGTTTTATTAGAAATATTAATGAAAAAACTATATAGTTTTTGAAAGTGGAAATGTCCACTTCCCTGGGCTTTATGGTTCATTGGACTTTGAGGTTTTATTCTCATTTACAACATGCAAGGTCCACCTTAGGGCATGTCATGCACTGCACTGATGAGTTAAGAAACACAAAGAACATCTTTGAGGCTCCATGGAAGTTGTGTAAGGATTATGTGATTTTCTGTAATCCTCTTTGCATCTAGAAAGCATGGGTATTAGTTTCCTCAGGTTGTAGGCAAGCAAATCTATGCCTATAGAAGAAGTGCACACAATTTACCCAATGTTACATAGCCAGAAAGAGGCTTTACTAAGTCAGTAGCTCACAGAACATTCCTGCTTCACTCTGATGTGTTCCACAACAGCTGATGATCCCCAACAATGTACAGAGGCTCAAATTTAGACTAATCAATTGCCCAACATCAATGATCACAACAAGATACCCTTGTTACTGCAACATACTTTTCTCAATTTTTCACAGAAGTTCACCCCAAGTCACCTTCATATTTGGATGCTCTTAGCTCAATAATATCACAACTGTAATTATCTTTGTATATAGGAGAGACTGCTGGGATATGAAGACAATGAGCAGTATAGTTACTGGTTCTCCTCATAAGTCTATTAATTCTGGGTCATAGGATTTGCAGAAGTCACACTGTTTAAAGCATTTCGAAAATTGAGAAGCCTTAGGGCCAGGGAAACTGGGTCTGCGTGACCTTGATAAGTCACTAATGTTTTACACTCTACAGTTTATGAAGCAACTGTATTGTACTGCTTTACTCTTGGCCATACTGACTTGCGAGGCTAGCAAAAGAAATACAGCGAACTCAAGGCAAAGAATAGAATCAAAACATAAGGCTTTATTTCAATGGTTAAAAACAAACATCTAGCCCCTCTCTTTTATCAAATTCTTGAATCAAAAGCAAAGGAATGAAAACACACAGGACCACAAGAAAGAAAAATGGGAAATGTGCTGAGATCAGGTGAGAGGACAGGCGACATCTAGCTGAGAAGAGAGTTCTCAAAGTCAAGCCTGGAATTCTAGCAGTGTGTATGTAGTTCGATCTCATCTGAAAGACAGAAGTGCACGGGGACTGGAGACAAGAGGCCTGAAGAAAATCTGAAAACAAGGGAAAGTTGTTATTAAAAGCACAATATCAGAAATACTTTATTCAAAAGGAAAGTCTCTAAGATTAAACATAGCAAGATTAACAGATGGAAAATTGGAAAAGAAATGGTAGCCAACTAGAGGATCAACCTAGAAAGCTCAACAACCGATGGAGAGCCAGAAAAGGAGGAAATAACAACAGGTTTAAAATAAAAGAGATTCTGTCTACAGGGAGAGGGAATCTATGTTCTCTCCCCCATTCCTGTTACCTCGACCAGAAGAAACCCTGAGCGTTATATACAAAGTTTATACATCAAGACGCTGAAAGATGAAAAGAATTCTGTCAAGAATCTAGACTCAGAACTTAGATCAAGACCTATTAAGGAAACTTGTCCCTCTAAATATAAGCAAGTAAATAAATAAAGCAACCAAAATCCAGTCTCTACAAGCCAAAGGAGCCAGGTTCGAAAGACAGACTCTTTCCAGTCAATATGTGCTTCGCTCCAGACAAACACTGCAAAGAAAGTATGGCCTTGCCACACTGTGTGGGGAAAGGCTCAGAGGTGGAACCTAGGCTCATTGTCACTTCTCTGTAAGGAAGCCCCTACCTATGTACAGTAGTGTTGGCAAAACCCAAGGAAGGGTTCTGGACTGCCATCCATGCTGGTCAGTAAGACATATTCCTATGTTTTCTACAGTGTTGGTAGAGACCAGCCAGGAATCCCAACTTGCCCTTTTTACCATCTGATGGCACCATCACCTTCTTACTGATGAAACCTCTTCTAGTATCCCTCAGTGTGGTATTAGGTGAGGTTTAATGAAGTGAGGAGTTTGACTGCTGTTCAGCAGCAATAAAAAAAAAAAATCCTTAGGAGTAACAGCTAAGATTACTAGAAATGGAAAACTTCTGCCTGGGCACGGTAACCAAGAATACCACCTTGGTGTCAACATAAATTCACACAAAACTCTTGCCATCTTGGAGCTGGAGATAGTTTAGTTGTTAAGAGTACCTATGGTGATTGCAGAGGAATGGGAATGATTTCCAGAATTCACTTGGTGACTCATGACTGCCTACAACTCAAGTTCCACAGGGATCTAACAACTTTATCAGGATTCTCTAGGATCCTATGTGCTCATGGCACACAATAAATTACAAAGGGGCATATGTATGTATACATGTGTGTGTGTGTGTGTGTGTGTATGTAAACTGAAGAAATTAATAAAAAAGAATTCTGGACTTTTAACTCCAGCTATGCCTGGAAATCTTTTGTAAACAGTGTCCAAAATGGCAGCTAATATTCAAGGGTTATACAGTCTCAAAATGTAGAGGCAAATGTCCAGGGCCCTGAGAAGAATCAGTCTTTATGCCATCAATCAGAAAAACTAAACTCTAACTAAAGAAAATAGAAAAAAAATGCCACCAATAGGATGATGGTATTATGAGGAGGATAGAGTTATCCGACAGATTTCATACCACTCATGGCTTAAAAGGTCAAACTTATAAATAATCAGTAGCATTCTTGTAATGAATAAAAGGAAAGTCTCAGAAAATTTGGCAATTTAGAAACATGGAGAAGAGATAATGGCCAAATAGAAATTTGGAAATTTTAGAACTAAAAAGCCAAGACAAAGAGTACAGTGTATGGACTCAAAAGCAAAGCAGAAAAAACAAACTGAACATAAGAGTCTCTAAGATGGAGAAGGCTAGAGCAACCAGCTACTCTGAACAACAGCAATAAAACTGGTGAAAGCAGAAGACCAACTGGGGAACAGGTGTAGCTAACACAAGATATGATGACATTCCTGATATCACACATCCAACAAGATAATCAAAAGGAGGAGCTGGAACATGCTTGAAGAAATAATGGCTGTAAACTTCATGAATTTGGCAAAAGGCACATGCAGTTACTCAGGAAAATGGTTGAAGCTCCATTAAATGAAGTCCTTACCCTGCTCACCCTGCTCAGCATGACCAAACATGTAACATTTAAAGACAAAGGAAATACCAAGAATATCCAGAAAGGATGAACACTGTACCAATAATGACGGCGAACCACATTCGAGAAGGATTGTGGGCTTCTCAGCAGATGCTGTGAGACCAGAAGGATGGAAGCTGGAAGCATTTTTCATGTATTAAAAGAAAGCCTTCGGTGCAGAATACACGACTGGCAGAACAAGCTGTGATGCACTGATGCCATGGATTGCTGATTATCAACTAAAGAGAACAAACATGACACAAACAACCTGGGTGAACATCCATGGAATCAGACTGAGGGAAAAGAGCCAACTCCAAAACTTAGGTATTATACACTTCCATTTTTATTTGACTCATGGTGACCCAAACTTATGGAAATAGAGAACAGGCAAATTGATGAGTTCCAGGAGGTAGGGTCACAGAAAACTGACCAAATTCCTATGCCAACAATGAAGGTGAAGATATTTGGTCAGTGAGCTGACTCTTAGTAGGCAGGGGTATTAGTGTTTAAACCTGATCACCTGAGTTCCAGTCCTGGGTCCCAAAAGAGATCCTTAGGATATACATACCTTCACACACACACACACACACACACACACACACACACACACACACACACACGCACACACACACATGTTTCACTGATGAAAGAAAAATAAATTTTAAAAATTGAAATAATATCTTAGCTATAGCTGTTTTTCATCTTGTTAGTTATTCTGTGATGACTTGATTAGGTGAGTCATATTTACTTTTCTGGAAATGTTTGAGAAGACAGAGGCACACCTTCAAATAATTTCTAAATACCCTTCCTCTATCTATGGTATTGGCAATAACGTGATAACATGGATGTATGCTCCAGTCTGTGGAACCAATGGAGGACATTTGAGAACAACAGTGGGCATGTGCTGCTATTCATCTTATTGGCTCTTACTTTGTCTCTTTGCCTCCATGAAGATGGAGGATCTGGGGCTGTGGTAATAGAGCAGATTCATGTACCATGTTAATGATCTCATCTTTCTCCTTTATAACCCACTGAAGCATGAGTGGCTGGAAAATAAGTGTATTAAAAATGCAGTCACCAGCACAGTTAGACCAACAAAGAAGGAGACAAATCAGCCCTATTGATGGGTTTTAAATTGGATCAAAGGAGGGGTCATTCATTGCTTTTTCCAGTCTGGTATAGGCTTGGATTTGTGATTTGTACCATATTGAATTCATAATATGAAGGTCTGCCAATAGGTAGAGAGTCTCTTGTGTCTCATGGATCTGGAAGTTCATAAAGCATCTGCTGCTTTGTCCACATGGAAGCAAGAACATTATTGTCTTGTAAATAAAGAAATTGAGATGTCAATTCATTCAGGAACGCTGATGTACAGATGCAAGATGAGGACCTTCTTTTACACAAAATATTATAGGTAGAGATGGGAACACAATGCATTCCAAGTATAGAGGGTGAGAGTCCCAGGATGTTACCTCATCATGGGAAAGAGGCTGACTTATTTGTTCATTTCATTAATTCATTTTCATTCATTCATTCATTCATTCATTCATTCATTCATTCATTCATTTACTCAACAATTCAACCAATATTCATTTAGAATGTAAAGATAAATATTTGTTGGATCCTGGAGATATATTAGGGATTAAACTAAGTTGAATATTCCATTTTTGAAAATTGGAATCTTGTGCAAAGGTTGTTGGCCATGATCTGCGTTCTTCTAAAGAGGAGGTGTTCTAAGGTTCTTGATGGTCAGTTCTTCCTATGGTCAAAGGAGCAAAATCCTTCAGTCAGGATCCTCTTCAATCCTCTAGTGGTATCAATGTCTAGGCAAGCTGGAGACAATTGGTTCAAAGCAACAGAATGGCAAAAAATGTATGATGTCAAATGGTAAGTGTTGTGAAGGAAACTCAGAAGATGAAGTAACAGGATGATGGGATGATGGTATCTACCCTAACCACACATGTCAGAGGAAACTTCACTAGGAGGTGGCATTGAATTTAGTTGTTTAAGAATGAGCATCCAAGGAAGCGAGAGCAAGCACTCACAAGGCTCTGAGAGGACAGAACTGGGCTGTTCTGGCTCTGAGGCCAGAGGCTTCAGGGCTTCAAGCCTGGCTCTTAAGTATACAAGGAATGGGGAGGCCAGTGTTGCAAAGGAGAAGGCTCCCTTGCTGGTCAAATACAATTCAGTTCCTGCTCTTGAGAAAGAAAACTAAGAATGTGAGGTGACAGATGGTCAAGAACAGGAAGAGAAACTGTAATATGCAAAGAGATAGGAAGGAATAAGCCATTCCCCTGAAGTCTGTTTATCCTCTCCTCCTTCCCTCCCTCCCTCCTTGCCTCCCTCCCTTTCTTCTTTTTTTTCTTCTCTTTCCATACCCTCCCCCCTCTCATTCATATCATAAGAATTCAAATTCTAGAAAGGCCCAAGGCCTATGACGCAGGTCTCTTCATCTCTGTAACAGCCCTTCAATATTCTTAAGCATGGTCACGAGAACCATGTGATTACTTCCCTGTGGAAATATAGATCCAAATGGTAGGCCCCTAATGTGAGCTTACCTTGGTGGAAAGAGGCATCCTTGGATATACGAGATCTACTTTCCTAAGTTTATGAATGTTAATGGCACTCTGAGTGTTCCTTTTCTGTCTATTAGTATGCTGGGATTTTGGCTTCTTCCTTCCTCTGCAATCTTTTCATAGTCCAAATATCAGTAGGAAGAGCTTCTGAAAATACCAACACAATCACATCACATAAGTATAAATAAAAACACCCTTCAATGAGACTTCTTAGAATACAAATGGTACTCAAAGTCTCTCCCTAGCCAAGAAGCCCACCTTGGTCACTGTGTCCATATTTTTAAATATATCAGCAGTCCCTTCTCCCTTCTGTTATTCTCCTATCACAGATCATCTAACGCCCTTGATGAGAATTGAAAGTACAGGATGAGGAGCTGTTAGCCTCTCAGACCTGCAAGTCTGCTGATGTTCCATTCTCTTTGCCTAGTTGTTAGAGTTTTCAGTGGGTCTTACCTCAGACATATCTCGAAGCTCTGATGGCTCCCAGCCTGAGCATAGTTTGGTCCTTTGCAAGGGTCAGAATGTTCCAGAAGAGCCCAATCCAATGGAAGCACAATGACCATGTGTGTGGCGCTTGCCTCAGCTCTGTAAGAGGCCTCATCCACAGGAGCCACAGTAGGTTTTGTGGAAAGTCCTCTGCTTCTGTCACAGGAAAGATGTTAATGGCAATTCTTGAATATTCTCTCTTCTTTTCTAAATCAAAGAAGGAAAAAATTATAAGAGTACCCATGATTCTATCCATGGGAAAGAAGTAGGCATCAATAAGCTGGGGTCTATGGTTTCTATTCCATTAGGAGAGTGATTGGAATTAAAGCAGAGAATGCTGAATTAATTTCTTCTCTTCTGTTATGTTATATTCTTTGTTAGTTTTCACTTGCAATAATCTGTCCTGAAACTACATAATTACCAGTAATGTGCTTTTGCCATGATCTGGTAAGCATTTCATTACTTTGACACTTATTTTGGGGGAAAGAAAAGGGGCAAGACACAGGGAGAGAGACACTTCTGTGTCAGGTTTCACACAGCTATCTGACCCTTCAAGCTTCCTAGTAACCTGTAGGGAAGCACAGTATTTCTCACTGGACAGCTGAGGAAACCTTGACTTAGGGACTAAAAAGAGGGTAGATTTTGACTCAGGTCTGCTGACCTTAGAGTCTGTGCTCTGGAATCTTCTCCCACCTAGAGCAAGATGCATAAACAGAGAAGCAGCAGCCCACTTCGCCTGCGGCACCTGCTGACTCTCGCAGCACAGGCAGAGCATGATGACAGCCAAAGACAAGCTTACTGTGAGATTTACTCTCCAAGCAGGGGTGTCTCTGAGATTTAAAAGGTGCTGTTATTTAAATTGTGCCGATTAATGCCCATTGCAGGAACTCTCCCTGAGTCAAAGAAGAGTGCAGAACATTCTACATGAGACAAATGTGGAAAATTCATGGAGCCCTGAGTTTCTCTTTGCAGGAAGCAGAAACTACAAATCACAGAGATGAAGTTCAAGGCAGCTGGCACCCTCACTCAGGCCTATGATTGTTAAGTTCTGAGTTTCTTTCCAGCATGTCTTCAGGAAAATTCTGAGTTCTACCTTTTGAAAGTACAAATTCCCTCTGGGGCTGGGCTTGGGATAGGCACTGCAAAGTGCATCTTCTTGTGCCAACACCATTTTCTTTCAAATCTGTTTTTTTTCCCCAGACATCCTGTCCCCACGTCCCCATATGGAAGCTCCCTCTGCACCAGGTCCTGGGGACTGGGCAAGAATACAGGAGGCTTTCCTTGTGCCAAATGCTGCATGCTCTGTGGTCTCGGGATTATTTTTCCCATCTGACCATCCCATGTGTGTTCCTTCATTCTGGCCCATGTATTAATCTGTTCAGTCGATGGTTTGCTATTCACAGCTTTAATTTACCATGCTTTTATTGAGAAATAACTCTAGGTAGAATCCCTATTAACTGGTGAGACTAATAGAAAACTAAGGTATTAATTCAAACTGTTAGTCTTCAAGAGTCTCACAAACTACTGCAGCGTGCAGATAGTTCTCACTGCCTCATCAGGGAACACAAAAATGGCCATTGCCACCTGAGAATCGAAAGTCAGTGACATTATCTGGGATGAAAGGGTAGCAACATTGAGCAGTACATCCATTTGTCTTTTACCATGGCTTGCCCTTCCAATAAATTGGTTTTTGTAGGTTTGAGCCTGATGAGGCCTGACTTGTCAATATAATGCTTTCCCAGATATCTGGTGTGTTATTCTGTCAGTGAGTTAGATATAGGGAGGAACAAGCTCTAGAGCTTGAACTTGGACTCGTTTTTTTTTTTAAATATTTTTTATTTTCTATATTCTTTGTTTACATTCCAAATGATTTCCCCTTTCCCAGATCCCTCCTCCCCATATGTACCATAAACCTTCTTCTCTCTACCCATTCTCCAATCACCTCTCTCCTTTTTCTCTGTCCTTATATTCCCTGCCAATGCTAGATCAATCCTTTCCAGGATCAGGACCCTCTCCATACTTCTTCATGGGAGTCATTTGTTATGTGATTTGTGCCTTGGGTATTCAGGGCTTCTGGGCTAATTAATATCCACTTATCAGAGATTGCATTCCATATGTATTCGTTTGTGATTGGGTTACCTCACTTAGAATGATATTTTCCAGATCAAACCATTTGCCTAAAAATTTTGTGAATTCATTGTTTCTAATTGCTGAGTAGTATTCCATTGTGTAAATATACCACATTTTCTGTATCCATTCCTCCTTTGAGGGACATCTGGATTCTTTCCAGCTTCTGGCTATTATAAATAAGGCTGCTACGAACATAATGGAGCATGTGTCTTTATTGCATGCCGGGGAATCTTTTGGGTATATGCCCAGGAGAGGTATAGCAAGGTCCTCCGGAAGTGTCATGTCCAGTTTTCTGAGGAACCGCCAGACTGATTTCCAGAGTGGTTGTACCATCTTACAGCCCCACCAGCAGTGGAGGAGTGTTCTTCTTTCTCCACATCCTCGCCAACACCTGCTGTCTCCTGAGTTTTTGACCTTAGCCATTCTGACTGGTGTAAGGTGAAATCTCAGGGTTGTTTTGATTTGCATTTCCCTAATGACTAATGATGGTGCCTCTCGGTCACCCAAATTTCTTCAGGCAAAAATTCTTTGTTTAGCTCTGTACCCCATTTTTAATAGGGTTATTTGGTTCCCTGGGGTCTAACTTCTTGAGTTCTTTGTATATATTGGATATTAGCCCTCTATCAGATGTAAGGTTGGTGAATATCCTTTTCCAATTTGTTGGTTGCCATTTTGTCCTTTTAACAGTGTCCTTTGCCTTACAGAAACTTTGTAATTTTATGAGGTCCCATTTGTTGCCATTTTGTCCTTTTAACAGTGTCCTTTGCCTTACAGAAACTCTGTAATTTTATGAGGTCCCATTTGTCAATTCTTGATCTTAAAGCATAAGCTATTGGTGATCTGTTTGGGAACTTTCATTCTGTGAGGAACCCATGTCCTCAAGGGTTTTCCCCAGTTTCTTTTCTATTAGATTCAGTGTGTCTGGTTTTACATGGAGGTCCTTGATCCACTTGGAGTGGAGTTTAGTACATAGAGATAAGAATGGATCAATTGGCATTCTTCTGCATGCTGACCTCCAATTGAACCAGCACCATTTGTTGAAAAGGCTATCTTTTTTCCACTGGATGTTTTTGACTCCTTTGTCGAAGATCAAGTCACCATAGGTGTGTGGATTAATTTCTGGGTCTTTAATTCTATTCCATTGGTCCACTTGTCTGTCACTGTGCCAATACATGCAGTTTTTAACACTATTACTCTGTAGTATTGCTTGAAGTCAGGGATACTGATTCCCCCAGAATTTCTTTTGTTGTTGAGAATAGTTTTAGCTATCCTGGGTTTTTTGTTATTCCAGATGAATTTGAGAATTGCTCTTTCTAACTCTATGAAGAATTGAGTTGGGATTTTGATGGGGATTGCCTTGAATCTGTAGATTGCTTTTGGCAAGATGGCCATTTTAACTATATTAATCCTGCCAATCCACGAGCATCTTCAGAGACCTGAAGTTCTCGTCGTATAGATCTTTCACTTGTTTGGTTAGAGTCACACCAAGATACTTTATATTGTTTGTGGCTATTTTGAAGGGTGTCATTTCCCTAACTTCTTTCTCAGCCTGCTTATCCTTTGAGTATAGGAAGGCAACTGATTTGCTTGAGTTGATTTTATAACCAGCCACTTTGCTGAAGTTGTTTATCAGCTGTAGGAGTTCTCTGGTGGAGGTTTATGGGTCACTTAAGTAGACTATCATATCATCTGCAAATAGTGATAATTTGACTTCTTCCTTTCCAATTTGTATCCCCTTGTCCTCCTTATGGTGTCTAATTGCCCTAGCTAGTACCTCAAGTACAATATGGAACATGGAGACATTGTTCCATCAAGACTTGTCTGTGTGGAAATGATAAAATAGAAAAAAAAATCAATGGAAGTGAAGAGTAGTTATTTCATGCTCGCCTCGTTATTCATAGATTCAGACTTCCAAATGATCTATGGCTTAATAGTGATGAGTATTCATAATCCCAACACCATGGTAAGAAAACAGGCTTGCTCCCAAACCAGTGTGCATGCCATCTCCTCGTGATTATGCCTTTCCCCTTCCCTGTGTTCTTCCCACCTCCACCTTCTGTTTACAGTGACTTTCCTATCCTAACAGCCAGTCTGCTCAAGCCAAGGTACAGGAGGATCAGAAAAGAGAGTGAGGCAATCTCCAACCTCCTACACTGCCTGGAGGTCAGACTGCAGGCAGCCTTGCCATGGGTTTCCAATGCCCTTCACTCTCCAGTCTTTGCCCCTCCATAGCAAATGCTCCAACTCTCCTCTCCTGTCCTCTGGGTGCTGTGTTCTGGGAATATTACCCAATCTAATATGGCTTGATTTTCTCAGTAATGAATGAGCTGGGTGGGTGCCTAGAACTCTATTCAAGCTCTTGATTCATTAGTTTTTCTGTCTCCTTTGGCCTAGTAATTATAATACCATCCCACTATCATTTGGTACTGCCCTCGATGATCCAGCAAGATGGGAAAATCCCAGTGGGGAGTGTTTGAAGGCCCAGGGTATAGTCATTCCTCAGCTTTCTTTCCTTAAGGTTCACAGGGCACTTCCAACAGGGCTCAGCAACTCAGACTCAGTGACAGGAAGGACAGGGACCTTGCTCTTACGGAATCCATACCTGGAGAGAAAACTCCTGACCATGAACACAAAACTCTTAATTGAGAAGGACTGTATCTACTAGGGGCTATTAGTGGTCAGCAGGATTCCAAGTACCCTCCAAACTGTGATGAAAGCTTTTTCAATAGGAATCTGCTTTGAAAACTTGTCCTGGTGCATCAGAGCCTCCTTGATTTTTATGCTTAGGAAATGACCTTAGCTAGTAACCATCAGCTTCTTCATTTTGTGTTACAACTAGTCTAAATATACCTTTGCCTGTAATTGCCCCTTTGCTTATTTACCCCCTGTCTTTTTCCTCCTCTTCCTGTTCAGTCTCTTCTGGAAGCATGAGATTCAATTACCCCATCACCCAATTCTTCATCCCCTGTCTACATACTAAAACTCAGTGACAGATGGACACACCCAGCAACCTGGATCAAATATACAAAACAAAGAAAGTAACAGATATCAGAAGCATGACATTATAGCCAAGTTCTGGGAAATGGCAAAAGTCACTGGGAAGAAATGCTGAAAGGCTGATGTGTATTTTTAGAATCCTCACACCCTATAAAATATCTTCTCAAGGTTAATACCAGAAATTACTCTCCAGAGGCAGGTAAATTGGTAGGTGGATGGACAGATGGGTAGGCAGGTAAATGAGTGGATAGATGGATGCATGGATAGATTGATGCATGGTTATTTGGATAAATAGGTATGTAGGTGGGTGAATGAATGGATGAATGAAAGGTGGATATTTGGTTGGGTAGACAGGTGAGCAGACTGATAGATTGTTGGGTGGTTAGTTGAATAAGTGGATTGGTGAATAGGTAGTTGGACTGGTATTGTTAGGTGCTGTATTGTTAGGTGTGGGATACTTTGAACAGTTTCTATACAAATGCTACAACTAACACAGCTGACCTATGAGTAATTCAGACATTTTGACTCACAGAGATCTTATGTTTATAGCATATTAATGCAGCATTTGTATGATTCATTACTATTTTATTATTTTAGATAGTTCCAGCAGACAGTAAAGTAAAAATGTTGAATTCTTTTTTATTTTATTTTTTTATTCGATATATTTTTTATTTACATTTCAAATGATTTCTCCTTTTCTAGCCCCCCACTCTTATCTTTAAAATACACAAGATGATATTTTTTTTTATAAGAGTGCATGAAATAAGTGGCGAGCCTCAAGTCCTGGCCAATTTGTGCTCACTGTGAGCAGTATGAACAGGCCCAACAACCAAGGTGATTTGGAAGGTTCTAGAATTTGCCAGTGAGAGATTCTGGAAACCTCCTAGGGATGAATGATGCAATTTGAGCACTCTCACACCTCGTGGAGTTAATTGACTCCAAATCGAGGCATTCTCAGGAGGGCAATTGCTGGCATTAACTCTGCTCACTTGCAGCCTTCAGGTCTGATAAGCAAGGAGAAATATTCATGCGAGAAAGCATTCCCGAGAAAGCTAATGCATGCATAGAGAGGGAGGAAGGGGGTTGGCATTGAACAGTCCACAGTAAAAGGCTCACAAGAAATCATGGCTGAGATCAGGGAACCTAGGAAAATAAAGATGTGCTTTTCATGTCTCAGAAACTGAGAGTTAAGGTCATCCATGAGGATCTGGAGGAGAAATTGGAGAGCTTTAAAAGGAAGACTTTCTCAACTTCACAAGACCTAGAGATTCCCCCAAAGAGATGATTTCTAATTTAAATTATATTTCCCTTCTAAGAACATTACTTGTTTTTAATCTTTCTCTCTTTATTCCAATTGCTAACTTTTATTTGGCTTCATCAAGGGATGTTCTCATATATTTATTCCAATGTGGAAGCTGAGATTCTCTGATGAAGTAAACTAGCCAAGACCATGTGGCTTGTATGTCCTCAGACTAAGTCAAGGGATGAACCATTTCTTAGCCAGTAGCATATCCTTCAACTTACTGACCTAAGCATTCTCAAAAATAATTGCCTCGTGCAGGAATGTCTTTGAGATATTTTATGGAACTATACCATAGAGCCTGTATATTATTAATATATAATTTGGATGCATTTTCACATACTGCAAGTAGATCAAGGCAATCATTAACACAGCAGCACAAGGGATCCTGCTGTTGGCCCCTGTGAACACCACCTTGAGGATGCCACTATCCTTGTTTCTAACAGTCTGTTCATTTGTCTTGCTTTTAACCATCATGTAAGTTCGATCTCACGAGCCTTATCACTGGGCAGAGCTCCTTTGCCTTGCTATTTTCTTTGTGAGATTCTTGCATGTTTCTGCATGTGTCTGTAAGTTATTCTTTCTTATTGCTGCTAGAATTCTATTATGTGAGAATATCACAATTTATTATTCATTTTATGTTGACAAGTACTTGGGTTGTGTCTAGTTTAGGGCCATTACAGATTGACTGATATTTTGATATTTTACTCTTTCTGTCGAGAAAGAAATACATGCTGTTCATAGGAGTCTACACTTCCACATGGAGCTGCTGGAATCATGGGGAGTGTATGTGTATATTTTCATTATATCCAAACAGACTCTCAAAGCACCTGCACCAGTCTCTTCCCTCTAGCAATGAATGACCATTCCCAATACTCTATTTCCCCAGACTCTTGCTATTTCTATAGTTCGAAGTTTGGTCATTTTTTTTAATGATAATGCTGCTTTATTATTGTTTTTAATGGGAATATTTTGTGAATAATGGAACTTGATACATTTTGTATGTTTATTAAATCCACAGGCAGTGTCTGGATTTGCTAAAACCACAGTTAGAAGATACCATAGACAGAGAGGCTTGGTTAACTGAGGCTGAGAGGTGAAGGAGCTGGAAGACTATGGGAGGGCTTTCTTCCTGGACTAGCCTCTTATGGGACAGTTAGAAATGGAGATTCTCAAGATGGAGAGAGATAGAAACAGAGATGAATAAATAGACAGGTAATAGAGAAAGCATTATCCCACTTCCTAATACGACTATATGTTGAGTTCTGCATGGACATGTGGAAGGAATGACCTGACACAGTTCACTGATCCCAAACACCCCTTCCTCAGGAACCCCCTCTCCAAGCTGAAGCTGGTTCTTGGCAACTCCATGGAAGAGTTAGAATATACAATATTTGGAGAGGAGATGAACATTCAGTTCATAAATTAGCAAAGCAAAATCTTTTTGTGATGTTAAAATATTAGCTACAGTTTTCAACGGACTCTCTCTGGTTCAGTTCCCAACCCATAAAGGAATTTCCAGGAACACTTTAATATAGGGACACTTAAAAATCCATCAAATGCCATTCATCAAAATCAAATTTATTATATTAATGGAACTTCCTTCCTTTATTTAGCCTTGACTCTGCACCAGGCAGAATTTTTTTATTTGGCACCACACTGTGAAAGGACTTAAGTCATTTTGTCAAACAATGTCATTAAGAGGTAGCCATGTATGTATATGCATGCAAGTGTACCTGCACACTAAATATACACTCCTCACAGAGCATGCCCAGTGCTGACTTCCTCTTTTCCCTCACCCTTTCAGCATTATTATCTGAGGGATATCTAGTTCCACACACTGTCCTATTTACAGGACACAGTACATAATACAGGATATAATCTAGTACACAACCCAAGAAAAAGGCTCATTCACCTGAAGGTTATAGTCTATATCTCTGTAAGGTGAAGATGGATTACAGAACCCAAACAAAAGTATAACTCACCCCTCTCTCTGTGTGTATGCATGTGCATGCATGTGCATGTATTCATTCACGTTAGCAAATACTGGAATAAAGAATTGCTTAGAAGTGAAGGTGTGTCATCTCAAAGTTTATCTTCAAGAAGAATCTAAGTGACCCATGAGACTCCCACGTGCAATTATTTACAAAGTTCTTGAGATTTTGACTGTAATAATGAAGGATGCAAAGAGAAACCTTGCACAGCTCATCTCTAGTACAAGGGGATATTATTGTCTCCTAATCAAATTCTTGGAGAAAATAGTTCTCTTTCATTGTTCAGGTGATGGGAACATTCCTTAATCTGAGAGGAAGGCTTTGTGGAGGCACATTCCATTCTATAACCTAATATTTGTTATAAATCCATAAGCATCTAAGTATGCATGCATACAAAAAATATCACATATCTAATACATATTGATATAACATGACCTCCTCTAGAGCGTCATGCAGATTTTATGGAGAAGGATTGAAAGTTCAGAACTTGTTACTTGCCTTTTTGGCTTTGAGACATTTCAAGGAGCAAGTCTCATCCCTAATTTCAGCCCTAGTCACATGGCAGACCATGCCATGTCTCTGAATTTTATTAATATCAGCCTTTATCCCCATTCACTCAAAGGTCATCTATGATTCCATGTTGGCTGACAGGATAAAGCCCTAACTCTTTAGGGTTTCATCCAAGGATGCTGTAATCTAGGTTCAATTTTCTTGATGCTCCACTCTTCTATCTTCCCCCATATGAGTTCTGGACACATCAAACAGGCTAGCTATTCTCTTGACTGAAAAGTGCTTTTGGCTTCCAGCTCCACATCATTATACGTACCCTTAAACAACCTCTACCCTGTATAAGAGGTACCCCAACGCACCCTCATGAGGACATTTTGTCCTTAAGCTTTCCTGCTGTGTAACCTGGAATGTGCTCTGCTCTGTTGTCTCTCAATGTGATTGGTCTCTTTTTGAGGAAGTCCTGTCTGCTCCATAAGGTAAAAATACTGACCCAAATGAGAAGTGTCTGCAGGCTCACCTGGGCCCTAATCATGGTTTTGACCTTGAGTTAGCTCTTTATTAACAGCAGAATATCCATATCTTTACCCTTAACTAGAGCATGATGATGATCATGTGGGTGTGGGGCTAGAAATTCAAAGTTTTATGCACTGTAGCTCGCATATTATAGGTACATGCTTGTGGCCTTTAAGTTGTTCACATACTGAATAACTAGCCCACAGCCTAGTAATTTGCTGGTAATATATGTCTAGAATTATGAGAAATAAATAAATTTGATTATTAAATTATTACTGAGGTTTATAAAGAGGAAAAACAATGATATAGAAAGTTGATATAGGCAGGCGAATGCAGAAATTATTAAACTGTGTTGTAGCCCAGAGCAGAATTAAGAGGGCATGCTCAGGAGAACAGACAGCAGGATTCAGCAGTAAAGCTGGCAATTGGCAGGGCAGGAGTCGAACCTTTTCTCTTCTTCAAGCTTGAGTCAGTGGAGATGTCACCTTGCAGGCAAACCTAGAGAGTTGAGGCTTTGAAGGAGGTTTCAGAATGTCCTTACCTCCTGTGAGGGAGGGAGAAGGGATTGTTGCTGAGAACACATCAAAACCATACCTGTCTACTCTGACAGGCTGCCAGGAGCTTCCGGTCCCGCTGGACAAATTTTGATAATCTAAAGGCAAGCACTCTGCCATTTTGCTAGCTCAGGGAAAGAGGCTGAGTTTTTACTAGTGTCAAAGTAGAAATAAAGACTTTCTGTGCCTGACAGGGAAAAAGAATGACCCACACAAAGCTAGGGACCAAGGCTGAGCTCTGGAGGGGATGCTGCAGGCAAAAGTGAGAAAGAAAAAAAAAACGTGTGACTCTGACAGTGGCATCTTCTTTCTGTACTTAAACGACAATTCTAAACTGGTCTGAGGTTCAGCTCCTAGGATGTCATGTGACATGAGAGACACTAGGAAGGAGGTGACCAGGGACGTCATACTCACTCTGAGTTTCTATCATGGAAAGTCATGCCCTTGACTAGATGAATAAAATTAGCTCACCGAATACATGTTTTGTTTATACCACGCTCAGGCCATAACGAAAAGCTAAGTACTTTACCAGAATGTATTTACTGCAAACTAAGATGAAATGTTCTTAATAGAGTCCTCTTTGAATCCTTGGTGTCCAGCTACTGGTGCTATGTGGAGGCAGACTATGAATTTAGAAGCTAGAAATTAGATAAAGGTAATAGGTCAATACGGATATATCCTTTGTGTATATTCTCCTTGGCTCTTCCATTTCCTGTTTTGCCTTCTCTCGGCTAAGAGCTGAGTGTGTAGGGCCAAGCAACCCTGTGTTCTGAAACCAAGAGTCAAAATCAAATCCTTCCCCTCTGTCAACTATTTTTTCCAGGTGCTTGGACAAAGCTGATTCATGCATAAATTATAAAGAATAATCTAAAAGAACCAAGTAGAAGTAAAAGAAGAGAATTGCACAAGGATAAAAATCATTTGGGTCTATGAAGTGCTACAAGAATGCTAAGATCTGCATCTTGGCTTAAGGCAACCCAACAGAAGATGTTTGCACAATACTATCAGGCAGCAGAAATGCAGATGCTTGCAGAATAGGGGATCTGAGGAAGTAACCCCACTAGCAGCAGCTGCTGCTGTTTGCACTTAATGTGGTCTAGGAACTGTTCTAAGTGGTTGCATTATTTCCTCTAATCTCGCAATGACCCCATAGGCACACTGCTGGATAGTCACCTGGAACGATTGTCTTTCATTTGTGTCTTCCAGAAGCACAGGAGTTGTAACTCAAAGATGACATGGAAAGAGGGTCACCAGTAGCCCCAGTTATCTCAAATCTGCTAATACAGAAGTGATTGGCACACTGGGCTATTAAAGCTATGACCTTGGTGGTTTCTTGGTCTCTGAATTTCAGATAGTGTGTTCTCCCAAGTCATGTATGACCCTATGATACCCCAGTTTTTGGATCTTGAGAGATTATGATTTCCAGGGCATTTAGTTCAGTTCTATCTCTCTTTTTTAGTGAATTGCTCCTGCGGTTCCAACCCGCTTTGTCCTGTGCAGCCCTTGAGGTTGCTGTCATCTCTTCCCACTGAGTCCTTTTCGTCTTAGAACACCTTGATTCATGTACCAAACTGACTATTACAGGTAGATGCTAATATCTACTTTATAGATAAAGCAACCGAGACTGGCTCACACCTGTGAACTCAGTCCTTGGAAGATTGAGGCAGGAGGATTGCCATGAGTTCCAGGCCAGCCTGAGCTTCAGAATGAGCTACAGGATAGTCCCGGGCTACACTTCGTCAACAATGTCATCATCATCATTGTGACCATCATCAACATCAACAACAACTTAAAGTGACTGAGGCACAAATAATTTAAAGTTTGTTCGAAGACACACACTTCATGGGTCAGTGGACAACTTAAGCTCTTCTATTTTGATGTTTAAAGTTGTTCAGAAGGGATTTGGTGTGGGGAGGTGGGGGCACAAAACAACCAAATCAAACCAAACCAAAACACAAAAACAAAGATTCTTATCTCCCAGACCCCTCAACTTATGATTTGGGATGAGTCACACAGAGTGTGAAGCTAAGAGAAGCCTGCCTGTTTCCATTTCCTCTCTTGGGCCTTCCATGAGCCCTGTATTGAATCCTCAGTGTAGGAGTCACAGTTATCGTGTTTATGTTAAGTGCTTCAGGAGATGAGGCGCTTGACCTTGGCTGGAGGAGTCATTCAGTCCAATAGTCCCTCTGGGAAAACTTCCCACACTGCTGTTCATGACACTTCCTAGGCCTCTGACAGGCAGCTGGATGGAACACACCCCCAGGCCTCCACAGCAGAGAGAGATGCCTGATTGCCCGTTAAATTGGAACACTCACTAGGACATCTGAAACAAGGGAAAGAAAAATGTCAGCAGTGTTTGCATGGCTGAGTGGTTGGAGCAGAGCTGGCAGGAAGGGCTGGCCTCTGTCAGTGGATCGTGGTGTGACTGTGGACAGGTTATCTTGCACACTTCTGGACTTGGGTCTTCTTTTTGAGCCCAGAAGTGGAATCATATGCCTACAAAGTACCCTTCAGTTCCAGGAGGCTCTTGGGAAATATGAAAGAGTTGCTCTGTTTTTTTGCAGGTGCCACCAAATGCAATGGGTTACACATTGGTCAGTGCCAAGTTCAAAAGAAGTCTTATTTCAGAAGAAATAGGACTTGAGAGAGACTGCAGCAGGTAAAGATAGTACTGGAGTTATTCCAGAAGTAACGTTTTCTGAATGAAACTTGGTGAGTTTCTTTCAAAGCCTGTACGTACCAGGTAAGAAAGTAAGTCAGGGGCAGGCACATTTCTGAGCATTCGTAGTTAAGGACTGCATACCTAAGCATGCTCAGTTTAAATCCATAGTCAAAAGGAAAATAGTGGACATGGTATGGGACATGATTAGCCCAAGGATGTGGAGCACATGTTCAAAAGGTTAATATGGCAGACAGGAAAACTTTTAGGCCTGCCCAGTTTGCATTACAGAGATAGTAGTCAGAATCCTCTGGTCATGCTCAGTTTTCTGCATGTAAGTTTTAGCTAAACACAAAAAGGGCATTTTGAAGGTGTGTTAATGTAGGCATTTTCTTCTAAAGGTGCTTGCCTCTCTTGGCTAACAGAAGGGTTTGATAACCGACTCTTTTGGGACTTTGCAGAGAAATTGTGAGCTCCTTGGCTGGGTTTCATAATAAATCACACTGTAGTGTAAGGGCTTGTAAGAGACAATTGAGGGAGAGGATGGCCAGGCTTGAATCAGGACTTGGCTTTGCTCACCAGGCGCAGACACCGTCCTGAAGCCTGCGTGACTTCTGCACCACTTCTTTCTTAGTGCTTCCATCATGCAAAGGTCAACCCAAAAAAATTGCGACTGGCAGGAACTTTGCTTCTTGGTGATCTGGGGGACATATGGAAGGAAACAGGGAAAGGAGGGAAGAGAAGGCAAGAGAGGAAAGGGTAGAAGAGAAAGGGAGGAAGGAGGTGAGAAGGTGAAGACCATGGATGTTGGTGCTTTATCTCATACATGGAGAAAATGGTACATCTGAATCCATCCCTTTTTCATTCAGGACACAGGGCCAGTAGGAGGGGCTACCCTGTCCTGCAGGACTGAGGGCTGTCATTATTAATGTAGGCTAGTGCTGTTTCCAGAGCTTTGCAGATGACTCTACAATGCTAGCATTCTTGTGCTATTGTGGCTATTCAATTGACTGTCCCCTCATCCAAACTTATGTGTAGCTCCTGGAACCCTTCTCTTCCTTCAACCTCCAATTTGCTCTCTTGGTAACCCCTCCAGACGGGAGGCAGATAATGCCTTTTTCCACTTAGTCCATCACAGACAACACTGCTTTCAAAGGTCTTCATCATCAGCAATGGAAGAAAGGCAGAGTTAAGTATGGCTTAGAAGAAGCGACATACTCAGTCATCCTTATTTATTCTTTTGATGTCTACCGTCATATATCTAAATGGCTTCCTTCCATTGCTGTTTCTTGATTTATGATGTTATTAATTTTGTTTCAGGTCTAATCTATTGAGTTTCCTTTTTGCAAGATAAAACCTGTTTCACTACCACCCCACTAACCCCAGACATTTTTAGCATTCACAAATGTCCTGTCCCATAAGCCTACAGAATTACATTTTTGGATAGATTTGTGTTTATATCATCATTTACCATAGATTACTGTTTTTTATTTAAGCTGTGTGTTGCCACGATTAATCTCCATTCATGGCACTTTTTATTTCCCCTGGAATTAATAAGAACTTGACATTTTGTTTGCTTAATCATCTCCATTATTATTATTATTATTATTATTAATTTGATCCAAATTCTCCATCTCTTGTCGAAGTCTCCTCCAAAGATAGTCAAACTCCCTGGATATTCCAACTACTTCTTCTTTTTGGAGGATGCTTTTCTGGAGTTTTCCTAGTATTAGATGACATGCAGTGTCCAGGGGCCAATATGGACCCTTCATTTTCTGTCCCCTTTAGTTCTTTCTGCCTCTTTTGTTCTATGTCCCAGTGTCAATGACCTTAATTTGTGATCAATTCCTTTGCTTTAGCCAATCATTATAGCCTCTATCAGCATCCTGGCAATGGGTACAGGTATGCCTGAAATGTATTGTTTACATAGGTCTTTGCCTATCCTCATACTATATTGAGAGTATATAGTTTGAATTTGAATACAATTATATTTGAGAAATTTCAAGGCATTCCTTCATCATTTTTTTGTTTTGCTTTATGACTTGTTTTAGGATACATGGACATTGCTGTTTCTATTGGAATTTTATATGATAATGCCTTATTCTATTGTTCTGAACTATTTTGAGAATAACATATAGTTTATTTTGTTTCCCCATAGGGCTGAGATTTGGGGTCCTTTCTTTTTTCTTTTTTTTTTTTCGATTTTAATTTCTTTTTATTTATTGAAAAGGGAAGTAAAGGGAAGTAAAAGCACTTTATGATAAAATTAAAGATTTACATGGAAAATATTTCAGATAAACACATTAAAAACTGACAATTTTCATGGAAAATTAAGGAATAAAGTGTTAGACATGTAAAACATTGCTAAATTAATTGAAATATGGGATAGATACATTTTATGATAGAATTGAAGATTTACATGGAAAATATTTGATAAAATTTTAGAAATATATAGAAAAACATGTTAAAATTAAAGATTATCATGGAAATTATATAGATTAAATGATAGGTATAAAGATAATTCTAAGTTGGTTGAAGGTGGAATTATAAACATTTTCAGAAAACATTGAAGATTTATATGGAAAATATTTCTGGTAAAATTCAAGAAATAAATAGACAAACATTAAAATGGACTATTTCATGGAAAATTTTACATAAAGACTGGTTGGTGTAAAAACTCTTTCTAAATTAATTGAAGGTGGAATTAGAAACATTTGTGATGAAATCAAAGATTTACATTGAAAACATTTCTGATAAAATAGAGGAAGTATATAGAAAGACATTAAAATTGAAATTATCATGAAAAATAATGCAGATAAAATGGTAGACAAAAGAAATTACTAAATTAATTAAAGGGGGAGTTGCAAACATTTTCTGATAAAATTGAAGATTTACACGAGAAATATTTCATAAGTCTATATTTTTTTTTATTTGATATAATTTATTTACATTTCAAGTGATTTCCCCTTTTCTAGCCCCCCCACTCCCCGAAAGTCTCTTAAGCCCCCTTCTCTTTCTCTGTCCTCCCACCCACCCCTTCCCGCTACCCCATTCTGATTTTGCCGAATACTGTTTCACTGAGTCTTTCCAGAACCAGGGGCCACTCCTCCTTTCTTCTTGTACCTCATTTGATGTGTGGATTATGTTTTGGGTATTCCAGTTTTCTAGGTTAATAACCACTTATTAGTGAGTGCATACCATGATTCACCTTTTGAGTCTGGGTTACCTCACTTAGTATGATGTTCTCTAGCTCCATCCATTTGCCTAAGAATTTCATGAATTCATTGTTTCTAATGGCTGAATAGTACTCCATTGTGTAGATATACCACATTTTTTGCATCCACTCTTCTGTTGAGGGATACCTGGGTTCTTTCCAGCATCTGGCAATTATAAATAGGGCTGCTATGAACATAGTAGAGCATGTATCCTTATTACATGGTGGGGAATCCTCTGGGTATATGCCCAGGAGTGGTATAGCAGGATCTTCTGGAAGTGAGGTGCCCAGTTTTCGGAGGAACCGCCAGACTGATTTCCAGAGTGGTTGTACCAATTTGTAACCCCACCAGCAGTGGAGGAGTGTTCCTCTTTCTCCACACCCTCTCCAATACCTGCTGTCTCCTGAATTTTTAATCTTAGCCATTCTGACTGGTGTAAGATGAAATCTCAGGGTTGTTTTGATTTGCATTTCCCTAATGACTAATGAAGTTGAGCATTTTTTAAGATGCTTCTCTGCCATCCGAAGTTCTTCAGGTGAGAATTCTTTGTTTAACTCTGTACCCCATTTTTTAATAGGGTTGTTTGGTTTTCTGGAGTCTAACTTCTTGAGTTCTTTATATATATTGGATATTAGCCCTCTATCTGATGTAGGATTGGTGAAGGTCTTTTCCCAATTTGTTGGTTGCCGATTTGTCCTCTTGATGGTGTCCTTTGCCTTACAGAAACTTTGTAATTTTATGAGGTCCCATTTGTCAATTCTTGCTCTTAGAGCATATGCTATTGGTGTTCTGTTCAGAAACTTTCTCCCTGTACCAATGTCCTCAAGGGTCTTCCCCAGTTTCTTTTCTATTAGCTTCAGAGTGTCTGGCTTTATGTGGAGGTCCTTGATCCATTTGGATTTGAGCTTAGTACAAGGAGACAAGAATGGATCAATTCGCATTCTTCTGCATGCTGACCTCCAGTTGAGCCAGCACCATTTGTTGAAAAGGCTATCTTTTTTCCATTGGATGTTTTCAGCCTCTTTGTCGAGGATCAAGTGGCCATAGGTGTGTGGGTTCCTTTCTGGATCTTCAATCCTGTTCCATTGATCCTCCTGCCTGTCACTGTACCAATACCATGCAGTTTTTAACACTATTGCTCTGTAGTATTGCTTGAGGTCAGGGATACTGATTCCCCCAGATTTTCTTTTGTTGCTGAGAATAGTTTTAGCTATCCTGGGTTTTTTGTTGTTCCAGATGAATTTGATAATTGCTCTTTCTAACTCTGTGAAGAATTGAGTTGGGATTTTGATGGGTATTGCATTGAATCTGTATATTGCTTTTGGCAAAATGGCCATTTTAACTATATTGATTCTACCGATCCATGAGCATGGGAGGTTTTCCCATTTTTTGAGGTCTTCTTCCATTTCCTTCTTCAGAGTCTTGAAGTTCTTGTCGTACAGATATTTCACATGTTTGGTAAGAGTCACCCCAAGATACTTTATACTGTTTGTGGCTATTGTGAAGGGGGTCATTTCCCTAATTTCTTTCTCAGCCTTCTTATCCTTTGAGTATAGGAAGGCCACTGATTTGCTTGAGTTGATTTTATAACCTGCCACTTTGCTGAAGTTGTTTATCAGCTGTAGGAGCTCTCTAGTGGAGTTTTTTGGGTCACTTAGGTAGACTATCATGTCGTCTGCAAATAATGATAGTTTGACTTCTTCCTTTCCAATTTGTATCCCTTTGACCTCCTTATGTTGTCAAATTGCCCGAGCTAGTACCTCAAGTACAATATTGAAAAGATAAGGAGAAAGGGGGCAGCCTTGTCTGGTCCCTGATTTCAGTGGGATTGCTTCAAGTTTCTCTCCATTTAGTTTGATGCTGGCTACCGGTTTGCTGTATATTGCTTTTACTATGTTTAGGTATGGGCCTCAGCACCTCATGGTACCTTCTCCAAAATCGACCATATAATTGGTCACAAGACAGACCTCAACAAATATAAGAAGATCGAACTAATCCCATGCCTCCTATCTGATCACTATGGAGTAAAAGTGGTCTTCAATAGCAACAGAAACAACAGAAAACCCACATACACGTGGAAACTGAACAATACTCTACTCAATGATACCTTGGTCAAGGAAGAAATAAAGAAAGAAATTAAAGACTTTTTAGAACACAATGAAAATGAAAACACAACATACCCAAATCTATGGGACACAATGAAAGCAGTGCTAAGAGGAAAACTCATAGCCCTGAGTGCCTCCAAAAAGAAAATGGAGAGAGCATACATTACCAGCTTAATGACACACCTGAAAGCCCTAGAACAAAAAGAAGCTATTTCACCCAGGAGGAGTAGAAGGCAGGAAATCATCAAACTCAGGGCCGAAATCAATCAAGTAGAAACAAAGAGAACCATACAAAAAATCAACAAAACCAGGAGCTGGTTCTTTGAGAAAATCAACAAGATAGATAAACCCTTAGCCAGACTCACCAAAGGGCACAGAGAAAGTATCCAAATTAACAAACTTAGAAATGAAAAGGGAGATATAACAACGGAATCTGAGGAAATCCAAAAAATCTTCAAGAACCTGTACTCTACACAACTGGAGAATCTGGAGGAAATGGACAATTTCCTTGACAGATACCAAATACCAGAATTAAATCAGGACCAACTAGACCATCTAAACAGTCCCATAATGCCTAAAGAAATAAAAGGAGTCATAGAAAGTCTTCCAACCAAAAAAAGCACAGGACCAGATGGTTTCAGTGCAGAATTCTACCAGACCTTCAAAGAAGAGTTAACACCAATACTCTTCAAACTATTCCACAAAATAGAAACAGAAGGAACACTACCCAATTCCTTCTATGAAGCCACAATTACACTGATACCAAAGCAACACAAAGATCCAACAAAGAAAGAGAACTTCAGACCAATTTCCCTTATGAACATCGATGCAAAAATACTCAATAAAATTCTTGCCAACAGAATCCAAGAACACATCAAAACGATCATCCACCATGAACAAGTAGGCTGTATCCCGGGAATGCAGGGTTGGTTAAATATACGGAAATCCATCAATACAATCCACTACATAAACAAACTCAAAGAACAAAACCACATGGTCATTTCACTGGATGCTGAAAAAGCATTTGACAAAATTCAGAATCCTTTCATGCTTAAAGTCTTGGAGAGAATAGTCTATATCTTTTTATTGGGGAATTCAATCCATTGTTGTTAAGAGATATTAAGGAATAGTGATTGTTGCTTCCTGTTACTTTTGATGTTATTTTTATGTTTGTGTAGGTATCTTCTTTTGGGTTTGTTGGAACATTACTTTCTTGCCTTTCCTAGGGTATAGTTTCCCTCCTTGTGTTGGCATTTTTCATCAATTATCCTTTGTAGGGCTGGATTTGTAGACAAATATTGTGCAAATTTGGTTTTTATCATGGAATATCTTGGTTTCTCCATCTATAATGATTGAGAGTTTTGCTGGGTATAGTAGCCTGGGCTGGCATTTGTATTCTCTTAGGGTCTGTATGAGGTCTGCCCAGGGTCTTCTAGCTTTCATCATCTCTGGTGAGAAGTCTGGTGTGATTCTGATAGGTCTGCCTTTATAAGTTACTTGCCCTTGACATCAGAACTCTGCCTCCCGCCAGTCAGTTACCAGGGCTCCATATTGGTTCTCGGTCGCCAGAGAAATCAGACTGAGGTACGCAAATATAACCCGAGACCAACATCGCGGGGGACTAAGCCTGACGGGCGTTGGCCTGCACCCAGGCCCTGGGCTGATCGGGGGTCCACCGGGGTGCAAACCCGGCCAGGAGGTTTTTTTCCTCCCAGGCCGGCGCGCGCACCACCACCATTTTGCCTAAGGGAAGCCAGGGAGACCTAGCAGGCAAAACCAAACCGGCTAACAGGCATAGCCCGAGGCGGACATAGCAGGGGTCTCAGACGGTCAGGCCCCGGACTGCCCCCAGGTCCTGGGCTGCTCGGCGGGCCATCTGTGTGCCGACCCAGCCAGGAGCTTGTTTGCCCGGGCCAGCGGGCACCGCCGCCATTTTGCCTACGGGAAGCCAGAGAGACTAGCAGACAAAACCAAACCAGCTAACAGGCATAGCCCAAGGCGGACATAGCAGGGGTCTCAGACGGTCAGGCCCTGGACTGCCCCCAGGCCCTGGGCTGCTCGGTGGGCCATCTGTGTGCCAACCCGGCCAGGAGGTTGTTTACCCGGGCCAGTTTGCGCACCACCACCATTTTGCCTACGGGAAGCCAGAGAGACCTAGCAGGTAAAACCAAACCAGCTAACAGGCATAGCCCAAGGAGGACATAGCAGGGGTCTCAGACGGTCAGGCCCTGGACTGCCCCCAGGCCCTGGGCTGCTCGTTGGGCCATCTGTGTGCTGACCCAGCCAGGAGGTTGTTAGCCCAGCAGACTCTCCCAGCACTCTCAGGGAACTCGCGCACGTCACCATCCTAGCCACCTGACACACCCAATTAACACCCACAGCTGAGGGGAACTTTGCACCGACATTGGCCTGCCAGGCTTTTGCCTAGACTCAGGGCCTGAGCAGCTAGGCTAGCCTTGTGTGCACCAACCCGGTTGGGAGTTCTGCTGCCCAGATCAGCCTGGGCGGCAGCACCACATCTCCAAGTCCTGCAAGTGGCTAGCTGGGTTTCCGGGTGGCCAGCTGGGAGAAGTCAGTGTGCTCCAGTGAATCCATCGGGCCACAGCGGGAGCCTTCGGGTGGCTGCTTTGGGATCTGAACAGCCTGGGCAGCAGCACCCGGTCTACAAGCAGCGCAGGAGGTAAGCTGTGCACCAGAGGCCAACTGGGAAGGGGCAGCTTGCACTGGTGAGTCCAGCACTGACAAGAAAAACTAACACCAGTGAGAACTAGATGGCAAAAGGCAAACGCAGGAACGTCACTAACAGAAATCAAGGCAATATGGCAACATCTGAACCCAATTCTCCTCTACCAACATGTCCTGGATACCCCATCACACCAGTAAAACAAGATTTGAATTTAAAATCACTGGTCATGATGCTGGTACAGGAACACATGAAGGACATATTTAAAGAAATTCAGGAGAAAATGGATCAAAAGTTAGAAGCCCTTGCAAGGGAAACACAAAAATCATTGAAAGAAATCCAGGAGAATACAAAAGCCAACAAGGAGGAAATGCAAAAAACACTTAAAGAAATACAGGAGAACTTTGGTCAACAGGCTGAGGTCATGAAAGACGAAACACAAAAATCTCTTAAAGAAATACAGGAGAACTTTGGTCAACAGGCTGAGCTCATGAAAGAGGAAACACAAAAATCTCTTAAAGAATTACAGGAAAGCACAGACAAGCAAGTGAAGGAGCTAAGCAAAACCATCCAGGATCTAAAATCAGAAGTAGAAACAACTAAGAAAACTCAAAGGGAGACAACTTTGGAGATAGAAAGCCTTGGGAAGAAATCAGGGGACAGAGATGCAAATATCAACAACAGAATACAAGAGATAGAAGAAAGAATCTCAGATGCTGAAGATTCCATAGAAACCATGGACTCAACAGTTAAAGAAAATGCAAAATGCAAAAAGCTTGTAACCCAAAATATCCAGGAAATCCAGGACACAATGAGAAGACCAAACCTAAGGATTATAGGCATAGATGACAGTGAAGATTTACAACTTAAAGGGCCAGCAAATATCTTCAATAAAATTATGGAAGAAAACTTCCCTAACCTAAAGAGAGAGATGCCCATGAATATACAAGAAGCCTACAGAACTCCGAACAGACTGGACCAGAACAGAAATACTTCCCGTCACATAATAATCAAAACACCAAATGTTCTAAACAAAGAAAGAATACTAAAGGCAGTAAGAGAAAAAGGCCAAGTAACATATAAAGGAAGACCTATCAGAATCACAGAAGACTTTTCACCTGAGACTATGAAAGCTAGAAGGTCCTGGGCAGATCTCATGCAGACTCTAAGAGAACACAAATGCCAACCAAAACTACTATATCCAGCAAAACTCTCAATAACCATAGATGGAGAAACTAAGATAGTTCATGACAAAACCAAGTTTACCCAATATCTATCCACAAACCCGGCCCTAAAAAGGATAATAGGAGGACAACACCAATACAAGGAGGGAAACTTCACCCTGGAAAAAGCAAGATAGTAACCTTTCATCAAACCCAAAAGAAGTTAAGCATTCAAATTTAAAAAATAACATCAAAAATGATAGGAAGTAACAATCACTATTCCTTAATATCTCTTAACATCAATGGACTTAATGCCCCAATAAAAAGACACAGACTAACTGAATGGATACGTAAACAGGACCCTACATTTTGCTGCTTACAGGAAACACACCTCAGGGTCAAAGACAAACACTACCTTAGAGTAAAAGGCTGGAAGACAATTTTACAAGCAAATGGTCTCAGGAAACAAGCTGGAGTAGCCATTTTAATATCAGATAAAATTGACTTTCAACCCAAAGTCATCAAAAGAGACCCTGAGGGACACTTCTTGCTGGTCAAAGGAAAAATACAAAAAGAAGAACTGTCAATCCTGAACATCTATGCCCCAAATGCAAGGGCACCCTCTTTCGTAAAAGAAACTTTATTAAAACTAAAAGCACACATTGCACCTAACACAATAATTGTGGGTGACTTCAACACTGCACTTTCCTCAATGGACTGATCAGGAAAACAGAAACTAAACAGGGACACAATGAAACAAATTGAAGCTTTGGACCAATTAGATTTAACAGATATATATAGAACATTCTATCCTAAAACAAAAGAATATACCTTTTTCTCAGCACCTCATGGTACCTTCTCCAAAATCGACCATATAATTGGTCACAAGACAGACCTCAACAAATATAAGAAGATCGAACTAATCCCATGCCTCCTATCTGATCACTATGGAGTAAAAGTGGTCTTCAATAGCAACAGAAACAACAGAAAACCCACATACACGTGGAAACTGAACAATACTCTACTCAATGATACCTTGGTCAAGGAAGAAATAAAGAAAGAAATTACAGACTTTTTAGAACACAATGAAAATGAAAACACAACATACCCAAATCTATGGGACACAATGAAAGCAGTGCTAAGAGGAAAACTCATAGCCCTGAGTGCCTCCAAAAAGAAAATGGAGAGAGCATACATTACCAGCTTAATGACATACCTGAAAGCCCTAGAACAAAAAGAAGCTATTTCGCCCAGGAGGAGTAGAAGGCAGGAAATCATCAAACTCAGGGCCGAAATCAATCAAGTAGAAACAAAGAGAACCATACAAAAAATCAACAAAACCAGGAGCTGGTTCTTTGAGAAAATCAACAAGATAGATAAACCCTTAGCCAGACTGACCAAAGGGCACAGAGAAAGTATCCAAATTAACAAACTTAGAAATGAAAAGGGAGATATAACAACGGAAACTGAGGAAATCCAAAAAATCATCAGATCCTACTACAAGAGCCTGTACTCAACACAACTGGAGAATCTGGAGGAAATGGAAAATTTCCTTGAGAGATACCAAATACCAAAATTAAATCAGGACCAACTAGACCATCTAAACAGTCCCATAATGCCTAAAGAAATAGAAGGAGTCATAGAAAGTCTTCCAACCAAAAAAAGCACAGGACCAGATGGCTTCAGTGCAGAATTCTACCAGACCTTCAAAGAAGAGTTAACACCAATACTCTTCAAACTATTCCACAAAATAGAAACAGAAGGAACACTACCCAGTTCCTTCTACGAAGCCACAATTACACTGATACCAAAGCCACAAAAAGATCCAACAAAGAAAGAGAACTTCAGACCAATTTCCCTTATGAACATCGATGCAAAAATACTCAATAAAATTCTTGCCAACCGAATCCAAGAACACATCAAAACGATCATCCACCATGATCAAGTAGGCTTTATCCCGGGAATGCAGGGTTGGCTCAATATACGGAAATCCATCAATACAATCCACTACATAAACAAACTCAAAGAACAAAACCACATGGTCATTTCATTGGATGCTGAAAAAGCATTTGACAAAATTCAGCATCCCTTCATGCTTAAAGTCTTGGAGAGAACAGGAATTCAAGGCCCATACCTAAACATAGTAAAAGCAATATACAACAAACCGGTAGCCAGCATCAAACTAAATGGAGAGAAACTTGAAGCAATCCCACTGAAATCAGGGACCAGACAAGGCTGCCCCCTTTCTCCTTATCTTTTCAATATTGTACTTGAGGTACTAGCTCGGGCAATTCGACAACATAAGGAGGTCAAAGGGATACAAATTGGAAAGGAAGAAGTCAAACTATCATTATTTGCAGACGACATGATCGTCTACCTAAGTGACTCAAAGCACTCCACTAGAGAGCTCCTACAGCTGATAAACAACTTCAGCAAAGTGGCAGGTTATAAAATCAACTCAAGCAAATCAGTGGCCTTCCTATACTCAAAGGATAAGCAGGCTGAGAAAGAAATTAGGGAAATGACCCCCTTCACAATAGCCTCAAACAGTATAAAGTATCTTGGGGTGACTCTTACCAAACATGTGAAAGATCTGTATGACAAGAACTTCAAGACTCTGAAGAAGGAAATGGAAGAAGACCTCAAAAAATGGGAAAACCTCCCATGCTCATGGATCGGTAGAATCAATATAGTTAAAATGGCCATTTTGCCTAAAGCACTATACAGATTCAATGCAATACCCATCAAAATCCCAACTCAATTCTTCACAGAGTTAGAAAGAGCAATTATCAAATTCATCTGGAACAACAAAAAACCCAGGATAGCTAAAACTATTCTCAGCAACAAAAGAAAATCTGGGGGAATCAGTATCCCTGACCTCAAGCAATACTACAGAGCAATAGTGTTAAAAACTGCATGGTATTGGTACAGTGACAGACAGAAGGATCAATGGAACAGGATTGAAGATCCAGAAATGAACCCACACACCTATGGCCACTTGATCCTCGACAAAGAGGCTGAAAACATCCAATGGAAAAAAGATAGCCTTTTCAACAAATGGTGCTGGTTCAACTGGAGGGCAGCATGCAGAAGAATGCGAATTGATCCATCCTTGTCTCCTTGTACTAAGCTCAAATCCAAATGGATCAAGGACCTCCACATAAAGCCAGACACTCTGAAGCTAATAGAAAAGAAACTGGGGAAGACCCTTGAGGACATCGGTACAGGGAGAAAGTTTCTGAACAGAACACCAATAGCGTATGCTCTAAGAGCAAGAATTGACAAATGGGACCTCATAAAATTACAAAGTTCCTGTAAGGCAAAGGACACCATCAAGAGGACAAATCGGCAACCAACAAATTGGGAAAAGATCTTCACCAATCCTACATCAGATAGAGGGCTAATATCCAATATATATAAAGAACTCAAGAAGTTAGACTCCAGAAAACCAAACAACCCTATTAAAAAATGGGGTACAGAGGTAAACAAAGAATTCTCACCTGAAGAACTTCAGATGGCAGAGAAGCATCTTAAAAAATGCTCAACTTCATTAGTCACTAGGGAAATGCAAATCAAAACAACCCTAAGATTTCATCTTACACCAGTCAGAATGGCTAAGATTAAAAATTCAGGAGACAGCAGGTGTTGGAGAGGGTGTGGAGAAAGAGGAACACTCCTCCACTGCTGGTGGGGTTGCAAATTGGTACAACCACTCTGGAAAGCAGTCTGGCGGTTCCTCCGAAAACTGCGCACCTCACTTCCAGAAGATCCTGCTATACCACTCCTGGGCATATACCCAGAAGACTCCCCACCATGTAATAAGGATACATGTTCTACTATGTTCATAGCAGCCCTATTTATAATTGCCAGATGCTGGAAAGAACCCAGGTATCCCTCAACAGAAGAGTGGATGCAAAAAATGTGGTATATCTACACAATGGAGTACTATTCAGCCATTAGAAACAACGAATTCATGAAATTCTTAGGCAAATGCATGGAGCTAGAGAATACCATACTCAGTGAGGTAACCCAGACTCAAAAGGTGAATCATGGTATGCACTCACTAATAAGTGGATATTAACCTAGAAAACTGGAATACCCAAAACATAATCCACACATCAAATGAGGTACAAGAAGAAAGGAGGAGTGGCCCCTGGTTCTGGAAAGACTCAGTGAAACAGTATTCGGCAAAACCAGAACGGGGAAGTGGGAAGGGGTGGATGGGAGGACAGGGGAAGAGAAGGGGGCTTACGGGACTTTCGGGGAGTGGGGGGGCTAGAAAAGGGGAAATCATTTGAAATGTAAATAAATTATATCGAATAAAAAAAATTAAAAAAAAAAGTTACTTGCCCTTTTCCCCTTACTTCTTTTAATATTCCTTCTTTGTTTAGTGGATTTGGTGTTTTGATTATTATGTGCCGGGAGGATTTTCTGTTCTGATCCAGTCTGTTTGGAGTTCTGAAAGCTTTTTATATGTTCATAGGCATCCCTTTCTCTAGGTTAGGGAAGTTTTTTTCTACAATTTTGTTGAAGATATTTACTGGGCCTTTAAGACGTAAATCCTTGCTGTCATCTATACCTATAATCCTTAGGTTTGGTCTTCTCATTGTGTCATGGAGTTCCTGGATGTTTTGAGTTACCAGCTTTATGCATTTTGCATTTTCTTTGACTTTTGAGTCAATGTTTTCTATGGTGTCTTCAGCACCTGAGATTCTTTCTTCTATATCTTGTATTCTGTTGTTGATGCATACACCTATAACTCCTGAATTCTTTCCAAGCTTTTCTATCTCCAGAGATGTCTCACTTTGTGATTTCTTTATTGTTTCTACTTCCACTTTTAGATCCTAGATGGTTTTGTTCAGTTCCTTCACTTGATTGTTTGTGTTTTCCTATAATTCTTTAAGGGATTTTTGTGTTTCTTCTTAAAGGGCTTTTGCCTGTTGACCCATGACCTCCTGTATGTCTTTAATGGATTTTTGTATTTCTTCTTTAAGGGCTTTTACCTGTTGACCAATGTTCTCCTGTATTTCTTTAAGGGAGTTACTTACGCCTTTTTTGAAACCCTCTATCAGCATCATGAGATACGATTTTAAATTCAACTCTTGCTTTTTTGGTGTGTTGGGTTATCTGGGACTTGCTGTGGTGGGAGAACTGGGTTCTGATGTTGCTATGTGGCCTTGGTTTCTGTTGATAGGGTTCTTGTGCTTGCCTTTTGCCATCTGGTGCTAGTTGGTATTGTTGTCTCTGGCTGGAGTTTGTTCCTCCTGTGGGCCTGTAAGCGTGTGTCCTTACTCTTCTGAGCTTAAAATTGAAAGTACTGCTGGGATATCTCTCTCTCCTGGTGGGCTATGCAACCCAGAATACTGTAGAGTTTCCTGGCTCCCTGGTGCAAATGGTGGCGGGTGGGAAGACTTCTGTCCCAGCTGCTCCATTGATCTTAGGCCCTGTGTGCTCCTAGCTGGTCCCCTCCAGAGAGAAAGTGGAGATTTCACCTATGCGCTCAAAAGTGAAAGCCTACTGGAAGATCACTCCATCCTGGTGGGCTATGCACAGAATGCTGTGGAGTCTCCTGGCTCCCTGTTGCAAATGGCAGTGGGAAGGCTTCTTTCACAGCTGCTCCACTGATCACAGAAGACTGTGGAGTCTCCTGGCTCCCTGGTGCCTTTGGGTCCTTTCAGTTAAAAAAGTCAAGGTATTCAGTTTTTGGAAATTTTCTTAAATTATTTTTTAAATGATTTTTATCCCCTGTGGGTTTACTTTACTTTGTTGTTGTTCTAGTCTACACGTTCTGGAGAAAGGCTCTCTCACTATAACCCAGAATAGCCTTGAAATCTTAGTCCTGCCTCAGGCTGTGGAGTACTAAGATCATAGGCAGGAGTGGACTGCCACTCCAAGGATTGTCTTCCTCAATTGTTATACAATGTCTAGTCCTTTCTGCTAGTCTGTTCATCCCCTCCACAAGGAGCTAAATCAGACAAGACACAACCCACCTCTTTTGAAGTTCACATTTGTTCTCTTGTATTTTCTGAATATTTTCTTTTAAAAAATCATTTTTGCAATGTCCTATGAAAGCATATATTCCACTTTGCTTGGAGATGCCCATCAAATCCTCATGATGTGTAGTTTCTGTTTTATAATGTGTTTTGTTTTCATTGATGGCTTGTTTTGTCTGTCTCCTTTTTTGGTACATATGCAAGCAAGTAGACACAGGGTTTTGTTTGTTCTAATTTTTAATGACAGAATCAAAAATATACCTAAAAATGAAGTTACTGGAAAAACATTTGTTCTTCTGTTTCTTGTATCATCCCTCAAACATGACCTTGTCCTCTTGCCTGGCCTTGAGTTTGAGAACTGGGTCACTAAAGACATGTTTTTTGACAACAGTTTTGTCCAAAGGGATATTTACAGAATACTTTGTAGACATGAGCTTATTGTAGTTATAAACTTCGATAAAGGACTTGACCTTTGATCTCTTGGTGATTTTCTTCTTGCCCATGGCAGCTGTCACTTTTCAGGCATAGTGGTCAATTCCAGCCACCAGGGCATGCTTGTAAGGGCAGTGACACTTTCATTGTTCTTGACGATAACAGTTTTGTATGTGGAGTGGCATCTAGCTAGGACCAGCAGCACTCTCTTGAGTTTCATGAGCTTTTCCATTTCCACAGCAAGTAGTCAGCACCTGGCAGGAAGGAAAGAAGGACACTACTGCTCTCATTGATAACTTTGGATTTAGAACTTTCATCAGATACATATCTGGCCATTTTGACTATCCATTCATATTTAAGAGAGAAGCTCTCAAGTGCCCAATGGAGTTCTGAGCTTGTGATGATGCTTATGAATATTGCAGATTAATAAGAGTGGTTTAGCCACTTTTTTGGGAAAACATCTTGGGGTCTGAATGTGAAATGTTCTCCATGATCACATATATTTGGATGTTTCTTCCCCAGCTGATGGTGCTATTTAGACATTTAGAGAATCTTTAGGAGGTGAGGCCTTGTTGCAAGAAGTGGCAGAAAAGTATTATACGGTTAGTTCGTAAGGTATCAAGAATGAAAGTTAAAAAGAATTCTGAACAAAATCACAAATACCTAAAAGATACTTTTAGGTGGGCCTTGGGGTTTTGTATCCTGGCCCTGCTTCCTGTTTGCTTTCTTTGTCCTGACTAAATGTGGTAACTGCCTCACACTCATGTGGCCATGCCTACTGTGCTACCATATATGATAGACTTCTCAAACTAAAAGTCAAGATGAAATTTCCTTCCCTTGTGTTGTTTCTTGTTATTTGTTTGGTCACAGAATAGTCACTAATACAAACCTGATATCAGTGACTTTAGTGTTTTATTACGGGATAATCACATTACCAAAAACCAAAACAAAACAAAAAATACAAAAACAACTTTCTTGTACAACTGACCTGAGACTTTAGACCTGACTGCTCTAGTTCAGGAGCATTTAATATTCAACCACTACTCCATTTGTCTCCAGTAAATTTTCCCTGACCTCATTGTCTCCAATTTTATAAATGTGTATATAAAGATGTAATTTATGGTGACAGTGATCTACTGGAACAGAGGCCCTAATGACACCCTAAAGGAGAATTCTATGAACTTCCACTTGTCAGCTCACTGTTGCTAACAATCCCAGATGTGTTGGTGGTATTTGTGATATTGCTCAGGATTCGTTATAACTTTCATTATTGACACCTTAGGGACTAATTTAATAACACTTTTCTTCTTTAATTTCTACTCACATATAAGCCCTAACATGCCATTTTTTTCTGTTATCATTACCCATTCTCAGTGTCTGTATGAGTTGATATTTTTATGTTCCCTTAATATGTGCATGTGTGTGTGTGTGTCTGTGTGTGTATGTGTGTGTGTGTGTGTGTGTGTGTGTGTGTGTCTGTGTGCACACAAGTATTTGTTAATCATGTGCATGAATGTGTGGTGCATATGCTCCAAGATACATATGTGGAAATCAGAGTTGTTCATATTTACCTTTCACATTGCTTGAGACAGGGCCTTTTTATTGTCGTTCAACTATATATCTCAGGTTAGCTAGGCCACAAACCTCCAAGATTCTTTAGTCTTCATGGCCTATCTCACCTCAGGGGCACTGGTATTAGAGGTGCTCCACATGAGTTCTGGGGATCCAAACTTTTCTCCTCATTCTTGCTCATGGTTGATCTCAATTGTCAACTGGATAGAATTTAGAATCACCTAGAACACAAGCTTCTTGGCATGTCTTTCAGGGCTTATCTTGACAATAATAATTGACATTGGAAGGCTGATGCTACAAGTAGGCAGCACCATTCCCTAGACTTGTATCCTAGATGCTTCAAAAGGAGGACAGTAGCTGAGCACCAGCATCCACTCGTCTTTGCTTCCTGCACGTGCATTGTGACCAACTGAACTTTTGATGCTTCTGCCTTGCCTTCCTTCTCCTGGTGGATTACATTCTCCTCACCATGAGGGACTGAACTCTTGCACTACTAGCCAAAAGCTAAAATATACCTTTTTAAATTTTAAGTTGATTTTCTCAGGGTGTTTTATCAGAGTGTCAGAAAAATCATCTAAAACGCACGCCTTCCGACTGAGTCACTGCTGTGGGTCTGCTTTTGCATTTTCTTTCTTTGCCTTTTTTTTTTCTTATGAAGCTAAGTGCCCATCTTACTTGAGAAGATGTATTATTCTTTTTACGAAATAAACAATATTGAATGGAACCTTTCTCTTGCCTCCAAATTCTCTAGCATATGTCAGTAACATTTGGAAGAAAAGTCAAAAAAATAATGAAGAGATTCCTCATAGAAGCTATTCTACTTCTTGTTGTTATTGGTTTTTTTCCTCATGTTTGGCTTATTTGGTTAGTAAATTGGGTTTTTTTTTTCATGTCTTCATCTTAACCCCCTAATACTAGAAACCCTAAAAAGATCATGTCCTTTCTTATGCAGGGAGATTACTTAGGGTAAAAGCAATTAATTTAAATGTCATTGTCAATTTAACATCAGTCTGAAGAGTTAGAAGTTTTCTCCATTCAAAATGTCAACCACTTTTGCTATGATTGATAGGAAATTGGAAATGATTTATCTAAATAAACACACATCCAAGCTAAATGCCCAGCAAATTTTATTAAGAAGGGGAAACAGAACCATTTAGTTGGTGCCATGACAAGAGTTGGGTTAAAGTGAGTTTATAAAAATCATAATTGTGTCTATTTAATTTGCAAACATGAAGGCCATGGTTAGACATTTTAAACAGCTGTGGCTTAGGCATCATGGGACCCAGAGGTATTTTAATCCTATGACCAGGCTAGGAGAATATCAAGGATAGGAACTATCATGCTATAGAGAGAACCTTGTTCCTAGAAGCAGCTCAGTAAAATCTCTCCACAGTAGACTTAATGGAAGCACTGGGGAAGTAGTTAGTTACATACAAGATTGGATGACATCATTGAGAAGGACAGCTTGAAATATGTGACAATTGAGGCAATGACAAGTGGCCCTATTATTCTTGATGGGGTCAATTAAGGACTGAGAACAAGAAACACCAGAAAATACTATAATCTCTTATGAAGACTTGTAGCTAATTTGTCAAAACAAATTCTGTTCCCTAATGAAGCAGCCTAGCAAAGGATGACCTGTAAGAAAGCATAAACAAAAATATTAAAAAAAATAGAAGGAACATATTTTTATAGGATCACTGGGAGACTCTACCAGGCCTAAGAATTGAAACAGAGGGGAGGGTGAGGGGTGTAGACAGCTTGTTGAACCTCATATAGCACCCTCATATTCCAGAGACCTACCAATAAGGTGAATTATCAACTAAGGAATATCCCACATCTTGTCATGGAGGCTCTTCCCTTCTCTCTCTTCATGTTCTCATTTCTCTGTGTCTTTGACATCTGTGTCTGTTTGTCTGTCTCTACTGTTTCACTTAGTGTCCTTGTGCTTGTCTCTGGTACACACACACAAACACACACACATACGCACACATACAGAATATATATCTATCTATCTATCTATCTATCTATCTATCTATCTATCTATCTATCTTCTCTCTCACCCTTTCTCTCTCTCTTTCTGTCTCTGTCTCTCTGCAGCAGCTTTACCCAGCTCAGCACTCAGATCATATTTTAAAGTCTGGTTTCCTGATAGTTGTCAGCAACTAGAGTAAGTATTCAGTTTTTCCAACTTTAGTTGAGATGCTTGAAGCTTGCTTCATGCATGTGTAGTTGAGCCACCAACTACAGATTAGGGAAGAGTTTGTATGCAGAATTTTGTACTTTTTCTGAAATATCTCTTAAAATTTTTCCCCTCACTTACTGCCTGATATGCTTGGTGTGAACTCTGTGTTCAGTCTTTTCAACAAGATCTTAGCTGAATCCCAGACTTCCTGAAGAAAACAACAAACAGACTAAAGTTTGCCTTTAGGAATAACAAATGGGAAAATTACTCTGCACCATCTCTTTAAAAAAAAAAAAAACACTTGTACAGACCAGTCCTTACCTGTTCTTGGTCCTCTCCAAGATTTATGAATATATAGATACATAATTTTTTACCTTTCCCCATGTCTCATCTGTGAGAAGTGTACACCAATACAGGAATAAAAGCCACTTCGCCATTACTAGAAGCAGAACTGTAAAACTCAATTTTATTAGACAGCAAAATGTTATGTGAGCCAGGGAAGGCAGTAAGCTATGGCTATGCACATTTTTCACTTCTTGTTTATGGCTGCTTTCAAGCCGCAGCAGCAGAGTTGAGTGCTTACATCAGAGATGTGCAAAAGCAAGGGGCCACAAGATCTAAAAACACAGACTGTCCGACCTTTGTAGGGAAAGGTGGCCAATCCTTAATTCATAAGATTCGATAGACCAGGCATCCAGGCAGCTCTGCACAACCTTTGCTTCTTATCACTAGGATATAGAGAATGAAATGGTAGAAAGGTTCATGTTGTATATTTCTGACATGAACTTACTTAGGAGCCACGTGTATGTGGTTGACTAGGTGAAGATGCACATGCTTGGATAGACTAGGAAGGAACTGAGCCAGAAATTCTCACCTAAGCTTGTGCAGATGCGGAGTAAATACATAATTTTTTTGTGTGTGTTTTTTGTTTGTTTTTGTTTTTGTTTTGGTTTTGGTTTTTTGAGACAGGGTTTCTCTGTGTAGCCACGGCTGTCCTGGAACTCACTCTGTAGACCAGGCTGGCCTTGAACTAAGAAATCCACCTGCCTCTGCCACCCAAGTGCTGGGATTAAAGGCATGCGGCCACCACTGCCCAATGTAAACACATAATCTTCACCTTGGTCTGTTCCCCAGAGAGTGTGCCCTTTCCAGTCTACTGCTAGAACATCTTCATTCTTGACAAATACTAAATTCCAGTAATTTGGGGTTGTTAAGAAAAGATCTCATTATGTAGCCCAGGTTAATTTCACACTCAGTTTTCTTGTATTGGCCTTCCAACTTTTGGCATTGCTGGCTACCATGCTTAGTTTTGCACTTTAGATTATTTTTGGTTTTGTTGTGTTTGCTTATTTTTAAAGCTGGTACTAATAGAAAAGAAAACTTGCCTTTTCTGTTTTTTTTTTTTTTCCTGATTATATTCCAAAATTCTCTTTCCAGCCAGGACATTTGATGTGAAGCCCAGTCTTGGGTATAGAACTGCTTGTTCACTATTTCCACTCACAGATAGGAAATATATCCCTCAGTTAAAATGTCAAGAAACAGAAAGGAGAGACAGGGTGGGGGAATCAGATGGGAGACCAGAGGGATAAAACCATTCCCTCCTCACTCTTTAAAGCTATTCCATTCTTTTGAAATATATCTTTGCCCCACCCCCATTTTCTGGCCGTATTACCTGATTATTGAATGTAAAGCTAAGTTAGGCATATTGTGTCTAACTCTGACCCCCTTATCAAATAAAGAGGTTTATCTCACATTCCTAGTCACATACTGTGCTGTATTAGTACTCTTGCAAGGAAGGAGTAACTGTCCAATGGCAGGCTGTCTGCCCAGTCATGTTTTGCTGGTAGACATGCACATTGCCAGGAAAGGTGCTGCAAGACTATATATCACCTCTATTTTCTTTCCTGTTGACTGATGCCTTCTGCAGGAAGCCCATCTACGATTGTCTCCATGTGGCTATCTGAGAAAGAGAGCTTGAAGCCAGCTTTGCAGAAGCTGTTTCTGGGCCATGCAGATGCTCTTCAGGGTCAAAATCTGAAAGAATGAGAGTCTTCACCATGTCCCTGTTTTTCAAGTAGTCTTCAGCACAGAGCTATAGTTTATCACTATAGTGCTAACCAACCATCTCCAGGATCCTGTAAGGGTTCCAGTATGAAAGCATATTTGGGTCCAGACTATAAGTTCCAAATTTCTTGTAAAAAGCAGATGAAACATATGAAGTGGAAAAGAAAACCATGTCCTTAAAATGCGCGATGTGCCAAGTTTTAATGGCTACTGTTCCCTGAATTCCTAGTAGACTATGAACTGTCTGCACAGTGTTTCTCCATCTTTGCCTCATTTTCAGCACTATTATTTTTTATCTATGTTAAAATCGAGGGGGTGGACTGGCATTCTCTTTAACTCCTCTGCTTGGACCTCAATTTCTTTTCTAACCACCATGAGTGCTTCTTCCTTTAGTATCTACCTAGTCCCCAGAGAGCTCCTCTTGGCTCCACTCTTCTTCTGACCTTCTTCTTGACTCTCACTCTCTCCACCAACCCTGTCTAATGGAGGCCTTTAAAGCTGGACACAGCCTGTCCCCTCTACTATCTTGACATGGTTGATCCATTTCCCCCCTTACTTGCTGTACTTTTGCTGATTTTCCACCATATGATCACCTTGTCACCCATCATGTAACTTACCCATTTTAAGTGTATTAGCCATTGTCAATCTTCTTCTGGGATGCATACACATTCTGTGATAATGTGTATCATTATTCAGCTTATTAATGTATACAAAATTATACAGCACTTGTTGGTTGTGTGAAGGAATGCTGGCCTCCATCTTCTTCCAGACTGCAGCTCATATCTCTGTTGAGCTTTTGCTTTATTCCTCCATAGTAGACCTCCATTCCTTCCAGGCCTGGCCACTCCTAGAATTTGAAGACACCCCATTCTCCCCAGTGCTGTGTTGCCATCATTATTGTCTTAGTTAGGGTTTTGCTGCTGTGAACAGACACCATGACCAAGTCAACTCTTATAAAGGACAACATTTAATTGGGGCTGACTTACAGGTTCAGGAGTTCAGTCTAGTATCATCAAGGTGGGAACATGGCAGCATCCAGGTGGGCATAGTGTAAGAGGAGCTGAGAGTTCTACTTCTTCATCTGAAGGCTGCTAGCAGAATACTGACTTCCAGGCAATGGGGATGAGGGTCTTAAAGCCCATACTCACAGTGACACACCTACTCCAACAGGGCCACACCTCCTAATATTGCCACTCCCTGGGCTGAGCATATGCAAACCATCACGGTTAATTATATTAGGTTCACAAGAGGGAACACCTATGCATCTGTGCCTTCATCTCCTCCTATCCAGCATGCACTTTCATGACTTATTAGTCTCCTCTAAGATATGAACATGCTACACTTAAGACTTAAAACTACAACTTTGATTATTAGGGTAGAGGGCATAGGTATCATGTCATATGAGGGTCAACTTTAAGTTGAATGTCCTACTTTACTGATCCTGTGCATTCTCTAATCATTCCTGTCCCACAGGGATTTTCTTTTGCTGTGTCTATAGCTTTCTGCCAGATTCTTGTATCTTTTTCCCTATGACGACTATCCTTTCTTTTCCTTACTTTTCAATGTTTTGTGAATCAAGTAAAATCCATTCTATGCAATAACTATGGGATATGGGATAGCTTCAAAGCTCATCTTCTGTTGTTATACTGAGCCATTTCAATGAAAACTCCATGCAATGCATTATGTACTCAATGCACATGAGAAGAAAGTTGCTGGGATGTTGCCCTTGGTCAAAGATGCATCTTTCTCACATCTTTTCCCAGTGACATGGGAACAGCAGGTGTTTGTAGCTCTGGCATTGTTTTTTGATGTTGAGTTTCCGGGATAGCCAGATCAAACCTTTGTGGACTCCCCCCACCCCCAAACACACACACCTGCCATATCACTAAATGGAAATCATTAGTGAGAATCAGGTTAGATAAAGACCCCAGGCATACATTGATGATTCTTCATCTAACTGAGTGTGAAAACTGCCAAGGGAACTGTTAAGAATCCAGATGCTGTGGCTGGGAGATGGCTTGTGGGTTAAGAGCTTGCTGCACAAGGATGATGATATGAGTATAGATCCCCTGAACCTGGATTCAGTGACACACTATAATCCCAGTTCTCCTAAGGTTCGATGAGAAATAGACACAGAAGAATCCCCAGAAGCTCATAAGCTACTAGCCTGAAGCTCACAGCAGTTAACAGCAGGGACCTTGTCTCAGATAAATTAGAGACAAGGAGTGACACCCAAGATTGTCCTCTCATCTGCTCCCACCCCGGGCTCATAGGTAGGAACACAGACATATAGATACACTGATAGACACATTCATAGGCACACAAACAAATAAAAACAGAGAAAACAAAATAATAGCAACAAATTAAAAACCCCAATGTTATTTACAAGTGAGGCTAATCTCAAGGGCGGACCCAACACTGACACTGAATGCCCCGAAGTGGCACAAAGGACTATTGTTGTAAACCACTGGCAGCTGAATTACATTTTGTGTCAGCAGGAAGCTGACACATTTTGAGGAATGTGGATCTAGGAGCAGAAGGAAAAGGAAACCCACATGTTCACACTTTCTGGAGGAGAACATACAACACAGGATAGACAGACACTCTATCCTTCACAGTTGTGCATATATCCACAGGAGTGATGCTGTATCTCCCTACGGAGCGGGACAAAGAGGCAGTCTCTTCGTGATGCCACAGTAGACAGCAGATATGTGGCAAATGCTTTGCAATCACATAGGAGAAGCATCTTATGTGAGAGTAAGGAAACAGAGTTGTGCAATTGGATGTTTGTTTCAGCCTGGCTTTATCTGGATAAGCAGGTTGAGGAGGAGAGAATTGAGGACCTGAGGGCCCCATTAGTGTGACTCTAATCCCCCAAGAGGAAAATCTGCACAAATCTCCCAATGAGCTAGCTGCTAATCCCTCTCCTTCATTAATGAGGTAGGAAATTTCCCTGCTCCTGTCCTGGAATGGTTCATTAGCCTCAGAGCCATTCTCCTTCTGCAGGAGGCTTCTTTGAGATGACTCCATCTGGATTCTGAAGGTGTGCTGAGAGACTGAGGTTGGCCTCTTGTAAATAGCCATCCAGGAATACAGGTAATCAGTGCCATTTGCCCTTCAGCGCCTGGGGTGGGGGAAGTGCTACACCAAACACATGACTAAATTCCATGAAGGTGTGTGTGTGTGTGTGTGTGTGTGTGTGTGTGTGTATTTGGATGTATCACAGAGAGAAGACACAGTATGATAGAGACAATACTAAATTTTTTCCCAATCCTACTCTTCTGTCTTGGCATGCTGAAGATCACATTTCTCATTCTCCACTGAGATTAAATTAGAATTGTGTATTTGCGTTTGTCTTGTAGTTTGTATCAAACTTATATAAGCACCCTCCATCCCCAGCCTTAGAAAGCATTTAATCCTGCACTCCTCTTTTCCTTTACTGCATCAGCCCCACAACTGTACAGTAAATGATTGCTCATAAGATAGAGAATCTTGAACCTCCTGAGTGGGAATTTTATCATTGAGTCCCTGGCCTCACTGGACTTTTAATACATTAAGTTAAAGTGTGAGAGTTTGAGGTTTGCCTCTTGCATCAAGAACTTGTATATGCTGCCTAAGACAAAGAGATATAACATACTTCAAATGTATGTATAAAATATAGATAAACTTAGAACATATTCCTATGTAGAACAATGCCATAGACTCACACTTACAGATGTAAATATGTTCTCTCTCTCTCTCTTTCTCCCCTTCAACCCCTATCTTAGTTCACTTCTAAGTATTTTCTCCAGCTTACAAGGCACACTGACATGCTCTAAATGGACATAGAAAAACACAGAGATCAATCCAAGTCTTTAGTAGCAGAACCTCTGGTGGTTCAGAGCTTAAGCTATATTAACAACCCCACCTTTGTCACAGTTCTCATTTCCCTACTCTGTCAATCTCCCTTAATTGATAAAAGTCCACGCTTTGGGTCCTTCTTTCTATCTAGACACAAGAGAGTCTTCAAATTACTCATCCAAGGCCTTTTCAGATTCAGGTTTTCCTTGAGCTAATCACCTATGGAGCTGTAACTTCCTGTGTTGGGAGGGCTGAGCTGAGGGACAGAGACTGAGCTATACCTTCAGAGCACGGCTGTAAAAGGACTTAGTTTCTCTGTCCAAATACCCAGGTTTGATTTGTGACTTCGGAGCTCTCACCTCACTGTCTCCAGGTAAGATCAGGGAGAAAGTGTTCTAGTGCAGTAAGCATGGCCGGGAGGAGCCTGCTGTGTGCTGCACCTTGACAGATGGTGACAGGTGTGAGGAGAGGTGAACGGTGGAGTCTTTTGGTTGGGGGTACTTCTTTCAACCAGAAGCAAAATGGCGGAATGTACAATGACCAGAGGGTTTAGTAGAGGAAGAGTGGAAGTGGGAGAGTGAAGGAAGTCTTCTCAGAGGAAAAGAACCTTGTGCTGCCACGTCAGGGATAAATCTGACAAATGACCAAAGAGAGGCCAAAAGTGCAGGCAGAACATTAGCACTCTCAAAGATAGAAAGGTAGAGAGCACAGCGGCTCGGTGGCTCTTGATGGAAAAATGGCCTTACATCTTCAATTTTAGAATTGTGTTTTCCATATCTTAGTGTTTCCAATTATATTTGAAAAATTTCAATTATATTTCCTTGCTTATTCTGTGCCCCTGACGTCCCCTGTGCTGTATGTATTAGTATCCGGGCAAATGAACCACAATGCACATGTGGAGGTCAGAGGACCCCTTGAGAAGATGGCTCTGCCCTTCTACCTTGTGGGGCCCAGGACTGAATTCAGGTCACCAGACTTGGCAACGAATGCAGAGCAATCTGGCCACCCTGAAGGACTTTGAAAATTTATGTATGTTTTAAAACCAAGACACACAATGAAACACCTGGGTTAGCCTTCAAAGATTGCCATTCCATAACACAAAATTTGTAAGAAATGCCTTACTAAAACAAATCAAAACAAAAACTACAACAAATAGCATAAAATAAATGAACAAAGATTGATGACTGATGGATCAGAAAGTCAAAGTTTTCTTAAATCACCTGTTTTTATGTCTAAATTTTTAAAGAGTGGGATGCTTCTAGCTCATGCTGTTATGTTAGGCTATTGGATTAAGAAATGGTTTCTAGGTGAATTTGTCATCTAACTTAAGATTCAAGTACTTTATCTAAAAGCATACGTTTTAAGTTCAATGTCTCTATTTTGTGCGTTCTGCTTATTGGAGATGACTCTTGAGAAGGGTCACTGAGGAATTTGCAAAATATATGTTCAGTTGTGGTGTTTAGACAGTTAGGATCTGGTTTTTCTCTGGCTGGAGCACAGAAGAAGTGATTTCCTCAGACGTAAATAAATGCTATTATTTCTCATGGATTTTCAAAGGCGTGATTTGTTTCTTGAGCCACTCTTCATGTTAGGCGTCCAGGTTGCTCTGGGCATCTAGATGCTTGCTGGGAACACGGAAGCTGAAGCAGAGATTTTGAGGTTCAAACTGAGAAAAATAGTAGGCATTATTATGGCCTGAAAGGTGAGGAGAGCTAGAGGTCGGGAAGATCTTCCTGTGGGTAGTATCCATAAGAACGCTAGGAACATTCTGCATATTTGACTTGATTTATATTTTATATATATGATTTATGGAAAATTAAAGATAAAGGCAGCAGCCAAAAGGTTTGCAACAATTAAAAGAAGTATATTGTCTTTTAAGAGCAAACTGCCTAGCTCCTTTGAGTTCTCAGGGGTACCGAGAGTACTGGTCTGCAGACTATCTCCTTCTCACAAGAATCCTATTCCCAGAGTGGGAGTTCTCCTTCCTCCTCATCATCGCAAATGCTACTCCCATGGGAGAGGCATGCATGGCTTCTTCCTAACATTTGTTGCTGTAGCTGACAGGGATTCCTTTTTTACTTTTCCAACCCTTCACATTTTATTATGTCTTCATTCTCCAAAAGCTTGGGCAAGATAACATTTTTGTTTAGGAGCTTCAAAATACTTGTCTGTTTTTCTCAAATGCCACCACCAGTGTGCCCATGCCCTCTTTCCTGTTCTCATGGTTCTGTTTTGATTTGACGACAAGAACATCCTCTTCTCAAACAGTTGTCACTGTTTCTCTCTGTTCTCAGCAGGCTTGAGTTGTCTGGCAACCTACTGGATTTTGTATCTTCCCTAAGCAATGACATGGGCCTGAACATACCTTCTTTGTGTTTTGACATGCATCTTCTCTGGGAAAGTTTACTTTCTGACATTCATCATAAGAGAATTGATTTTAAAGAAGAGATATTCAACATCACAACAGAAACTTCCAGAAGCCTGGTGGAGTCTGGGCATTGACAGTTTTCTTTTCTTTTCTTTTCTTTTCTTTTCTTTTCTTTTCTTTTCTTTTCTTTTCTTTTCTTTTCTTTTCTTTTCTTATATATTAAAGTCTCAGCAATGAAGGAAGGACATATCATCTATGATTTTAGAAAGAGTCACACAGATCAGTAGGTTACAAACACTGCTTTTTTCATATTTATGTTTTAATAATTCTAGTTAAAGGTTTCCTGATTTACGGGCCCAAGTAGTTTGCATATGTGCATGGAAATGCGCTATGAATGTGCCTGGTGTGAACATGGCTGGAAGATAGTGTCAGTTTACCTGAAATGGACTTATGGATTATGTGAACGCCAAGTGTGTTCTGGAAACTGAACTCAGGTACTCTGCAAGAGTGACCAGCACTCTTAACCTCTGAGCCATCCTTCCAACCCTCATTTTTAAATGATTCTGTAGGTTTCCCCTTTTACAGCAGTTACAGTAAATGCTATGCTGGAATACCAGGAACAATAGGACCATTTGCAGAATGATGATTCTCCCTTCTTTCTCATGTGACTGTTCAGGAAAAAGTCACTCTATCCACTGGCAGCATTGTTCTGAAGAGCCATTCAGGGATCTAGTTATCATCCATCATATGAAGTCTTCCTCTTCTGTAACACACCATCAGTGACATCAGTGACTGAATCCACCATGTCCAGTGTGGTAAAGAAGGTAGATAGATGAAATTGTGTTAAAAAGAAGAGGAATAGGAAGAGGAGGAAAAGGAGGAAGAAGAAAAGGAAAAAGACTGAAGAGGAGGAAGAGGAAGAAGAGGAGAGAAAGAGGAGAAGGAGGAGGAAAAAGAGGAAGAAACTGTGTTAAGGCACTAGCTTGAGAAAATCATGTGACCTTGTCTTGTTAAGTAGCCATGTATCTGATAATATTGACTCCTTTTGCTATCAAATAAGGGGTCATTTCTGAAAGAATGCATAACAGTCTATATAACATACTCACAAACAAATACACACACATACAGAGAGAGAGAGAGAGAGAGAGAGAGAGAGAGAGAGAGAGAGAGAGATTAGATTTGTGTACTCTAGCATTTTATATCATCTAGCAATGTCTGGATGTTCCTGTCTTTAGCCTGGGTTTCTAGCTATTCTGGAAGTCCAGCGCAGGAAGGCCCATGTGCTCCACCACCAGGATGCAGAGAGATGTCCAGATATAATGCACATTCAATGATTATTTGCTGATGAGCCCTAAGAATAACGATCAGGCAAAATCCACATTGTGTTTTCGAGGGAAAGCATGAGGAGGCATCCTCTTCCTTTTCAATGCTAGTAAAGGACAATTAGGGGTGCAGAGTGATTTCTGTCACACAAGCACACCCTTTCTAGACTTGAAAGGTGACCTTAGGGCCTGGAGGTCTGGTGATATTCAGCTAATTGAAGGGAAAGTAGGATGAAAGAGGCCTTTCTTTAAACCAACACAGAGGGAGAACAAGCCAAAGGTCACACACATGCAAATGTGTGTTAATTATAAGTTCACAGTGACATCTCTGCTGTTCTGCTTCCATACCCTTTGATCTCCTTAGAAATTCTGTCCCCATTTAACCAAAGAAGACCCCTCTGATCCTGCAGGCCAGTGCACCACAGGTGACCTAAGTCAGAAGGACAAAACTGACCTTGCATGGACATCTCTAGAAATTATTAGTTCAACCTGAAACTCATAAGCTTTCTTCTTTTAAAGAAAAACCTTTTGCATTGTATTAAAAAAAAATGGTTATCTAATACCAAATACTCATCCCTGAAGATATGCATACAAGTAACAGACAAACTGAGAAGGTTGTAGTTATGTTTTTAGGAATGTGTGTGTGCATGCATGCGCGCGCGCGTGTGTGTGTGTGTGTGTGTGTGTGTGTGTGTGTGTAGCAACAAAGGATTAAAAGAAAGAGGCCATGAATTAGAAAGTGTTAAGAGAGAACATTTGGGAGGGTTTAGAGGGAGGAAAGGAAAGGGGTAAATGATGTCATTATTGAAGGGGCTTATAAGAGGAGAGGATAAGGGCTTAGGGGAGTGTGGCTAGGCAGCATGGGGGAAGGTGTCCAGGTGGGCCCTTGCCTGGGCACCTCTGCCCCTGAGGGGCCACACACACAGGCATAGTATAGAATAGAGTTTATTCAGAGTAGGGGATGGGAGTTAGTGGTAGAGAGAGGCAGAGAGAGAGAGAAAGAGAGAGAAAGAGAGAGAGAGAGAGAGAGAGAGAGAGAGAGAGAGAGAGAGAGAGAGAATAGAGAGAGAGAATAGAGAGAGTGAAGTGGAGCCTGGCCATGACCACGTGGAGGGGGGAAGAGCCCAAGGGGCAGAAAGGTGAAAGAATGTAGGAGAGTGGAGAGCAAAGAGGGAGAGGAGAGGCAAGTAGCCCCTCTTACAGTGGGCCAGATCTCTGGGGCGGGGCATACCTGGCTATTGCCAGGTAGGTGCGGGGCGGAGCTTAGACAAAACATCAACAATTATAATCTGAAAAGTAAAAGGAATAATAAAAAAGAGAAGTACTTTATCTTGCAGCCTATGTCCTTGAAAATATTTATCGAATTGAGTAGTTAGTATGAGAATATAAGGATGTCAGAACATCAGAGTAGAGGCATATTTTATCCAATATACCTATTTTATAATCATTTCAGGGCTGAAGACATCACACTTTATAGCAAAAGATTAGGTGTGAGGAAAACTGGATTGGAAGTCAGCTTCTCTGGGTCTCCAGCCTCAAACACTATCCCCCTGCAGGGGTGGTCTGCCACGAAGGCTTTGCTGTAGCAACAACTTTTCCATCTGCTTGTTAGCATTGATTATCTGATATTTTTGGCAGAATAGTCTACCCTCTCCTAGCTGTAGGGCTACAATGAGAGCTTTCCCTCTCCCCATGAAGGCTTGTAGCCATCAGTAAAGAATAGCTGTTGTCATTGTCACCATGCCAGCTTCCTACATTTCCCCAAACTTTTTCAATGAATATGAATTTACCTATCCAGTGAATTAATTTGGCACTAAAAATGGATACACATACCAGAATAAAATCAGGCCTTGCTAACGCTGACTACATACTCTTGTTTCTGTAAGGAAAATTATCTCAAAGAGTTGCTTTATGAAGGGAGGCTGAATTTAACTTTGCTTCTCTCTCCTAGCTCCCTCCCTCCACCCCTTCCTTCTTTTCTGCTTAGTTTTCTCTCAGTTCATATATAACATGCTCATTAATCTTATAATACCAAGGTATCTTGCATCATAATAGCTAGCCTGTGGTCTACAGAGGCAGGAATAGAAGACTGCCTCATAGAAGAATGGATGCAGAACAGAATAAGGACCACTTCCTCCTTAAGATATTCAGGAGTCACTTATCACTTTGTCAGTGTCAAAAGTAGGAGAGGAAGGGGGCCACAGTTTCTGTCTCCCAGACGCGACTATTTAAGGACAGGCAGAAAGTCATTTAAAAATACTTATTGCCATTTTATTTAAGCAAATATCGCACAATTTCAGATAAGTCTAAATTTAGCTAAGTTTTCTAGTAGCCAAGGTAAATATTGTGTACTGCACTCTGGAAATTCACTTCTTTCTGGATGATCAAAGGTTGCAGATAGAAAGTGAATGCAGGATTCCTACTGTGGACGGACTTCGAAGTTACTGCACTCCTCTCATTTACAAGCAAGCCTGAATTCTAACCTGGTTGTTACTGCATTCTCTGTCCAGGTGGTAGGCAAACCTTTCGCATTTGGGGTGTGTGTATGTGTTCAAGTCATAGCAACCAGGGAAAAAGATGTACCAAAGTAGTTCATTCTAAACAGTTTGAGTTTACTTTGCCTTGGAAATATTCTTTCTTCTTTGTATTCTTCATACAAAATGCTAGGTTTCATCTGGAAAACTTATTTAAAGTGTATCATTTTAACCAGGTTGCTCCTTCTCTTTAGTGCCTCTCTCTTTTCATTTTTTACATTTTTTCTCTTTTTTTATTGGTTATTTTATTTGTTGACATTTCAGATGTTATCCCCCTTCCCAGTTCCCCTCCACAAATCCTCTGTCCCCTCCAACCTCCCTCTGCATCTATGAGGGTGCTCCCCCCCACACCCACCCACTTCTGCCTCAGCACCCAAGCATTCCCCTCCCCTGGGTCACCTAGCCTCCACAAGACCAAGGGACTCCCCTCCCAGTGATGCCCAATAAGGCAGTCCCCTGCTACATATGCAGCTGGGGCCATGGGTTCTCCATGTGTACTCTTTGTTTGGTGATTTAGTCCCTAAGAGCTTTGGGGGTTCTGGTTGGTTGATATTGTTACTCCTCCTATAGGGTTGCAAACCCCTTCAGCTCCTTCAGTCCTTTTCCTAACTTCTCCATTGGGGACCCCATGCTCAGTCCAATGGTTGGCTGCAAGCATCCACCTCTGTATTTGTCAGACTCAGGCAGAGCCTCTCTGGGGACAACTATACCATGCCCCTGTCAGCAAGCTCTTCTTGGCATTAGCAGTAGTGTCTGAATTTGGTGTCTACAGATGGGATGAATCCCTAGGTAGGGCAGTCTCTAGATGGTCTTTCCTTCAGCCTCTGTTCCACTTTTTGTCCCTACTTTTCCTTTTGACAAGAGGAATTCTGTATTAATAATTTGGAGATGGATGGATAGCCCCATCCCTCAATTGGGGACCGTGCCTATCCACTGGATATGGTCTCTATAGGTTCTATCTCCCCTTTCTTGGGAATTTCGGCTAATGTTCTCCCTGTTGGGTCCTGGGAGCTTCTTGGGTCCCTGGCCAGTTTCTCCTCCCTCACTGCTATTCTTCTTTCAAATTCCTGCCCCTCTGTACTTTTTCCTCATTTCCTCCCATATCTGAACTAGTCCCCCTTTTTTCCTTCCCCTCCTCTCTCCTTCCCAGATCACTCTCTTCTTCTACTCCCCAAGATTATTTTATTCCCCCTTCTGAGTAAGACTGTATCATCTACACTTTGGTGTAGTCTTCTTTCTTCTTGGGGTTCATATGGTCTGTGAGTTATATCATGGGTATTCCGAGGTTCTTTTTGGCTAATATCCGCTTATCAGTGAGTACATACCATGGGTTTTTTCCTTTTTTGTGTGTGTGACTGGGCTACCTCACTAAGGATGATATTTTCAAGTTCCATCAATTTGCCTGTGAAATTTATGAAGTCATTGTTTTTAATAGCTGGGTGGCACTCCACTGTGTAAATTTACCACATTTTCTGTATTCACTCCTCTATTGAGGGACATCTGGGTTCTTTCTAGCTTCTGGATATTATAAGTAAGGCTGCTATGAACATAGCGAAGTATGTGTCCTTGTTTATGTTGGAGCATCATTTGGGTATATACCCAAGAGTGGTATAGCTGGGTCCTCAGGTAGAACTATTTCCAATTTTCTGAGGAACCACCAGACTGATTTCCAGAGTTGTTTTACCAGCTTGCAATGCCATCAGCAATGGAGGAGTGTTCTTTCCACATCCTCATCTGCATCTACTGTCACCTGAGTTTTTGATCTTAGACATTCTGACTGGCGTAAGTGGAATCTCAGGGTTGTTTTGATTTGCGTTTTCCTGATGACTCAGGATGTTAAACATTTCTCCAAGTATTTCTCAGTCATTGGAGTTTCCTTAGTTGATAATTCCCTGTTTAGCTCTGTAACCAATTTTTTAATAGGGTTATTTGGTTCTCTGGAGTCTAACTTCTTGAGTTCTTTGTACATGTTGGATATTAGCCCTCTATTGGATATAGGGTTGGTAAAGATCTTTTCCTAGTCTGTGGATTGCCATTTTGTCCTATTGACACTGTCCTTCTCCTTATAGAAGCTTTTCAATTTTTGAGGTCCCATTTGTCAATTCTTAGATCTTAGAGAACAATCCATTGGTGTTCTGTTCAGGAATTTTTTTTCAGTGCCAATGTGTTTGAGGTTCTTTCTCACTTTCCCTTCTATTAGAATCATCTTATTCACTTCTAAATGGAGGGTTTTGATCCACATGGACTTGAGCTTTGTACAAGGAGATAAGAATGAGTCAATTTGTATTCTTCTACATGCCAACTGCCAGTTGAACCAGCACCATTTGTTGAAAATGCTGTTTATTTTTTTTTTCACTGCATGGTTTTGACTCCTTTGTCAAAGATCAAGTGACCAAAGGTCTGTGGGTTCATTTCTGGGTTTTCAATTTTATTCCATTTATCTACCTGCCTGTCTCTGTACCAATACCATACAGTTTTTTTTTAAATCACTATTGCTCTGTAGTATAGTTTGAGGTCAATGATGGTGATACCTCCAGAAGTTCTTTTATTGTTGAGAATGGTTTTTGCTATCCTGGTTTTTTGTTATTCCAGATAAATTTGAGAAATATACTTTTCATTCTAGGAAGAATGAGTTGGAATTTTGATGGGGATTGCATTGAATCTGTAGATTACTTTTGGCAAGATGGCCAGTTTTGCTATATTAATCCTGCCAATCCATGAACATGGGAGATCTTTCCATCTTCTGAAGTCTTCCTCAGTTTCTTTCTTCAGAGACTTTCTTGTCATACAGATTGTTCACTTGCTTGGTTAGAGTCACACCAAAATATTTTATATTATTTGTGACATTGTAAAGTGTGTAATTTCCCTCATCTCTTTCTCAGTCTTTTTATCCTTTGAGTAGAGAAAAACTACTGATTTGTTTGAGTTAAGTTTGTATCCAGCCACTTTGCTGAAGTTGTTTATCAGCTGTAGGAGTTCTCTCATAGATTTTTTTTTTTTTGGATAACTTATGTATACTATCATATCATCCTCTAATAGTAATATCTTCACTTCCTTGTTTCTAATTTGTATGCCTTTGGTCTCCTTTTGTTGCCTAATTGCTCTGGCTAGAACTTTGAGTACTATATTGAATAGATGGGGGAAAGTGGGTAGCCTTGTCTAGTCTATGATTTTAGTGGGATTGCTTCAAGTTTCTCTCCATTTAGATTGATGTTGGCTATTGGCTTGCTGTATATCGCTTTTATTATATTTAGGAATGGACCTTGATCAACTCTTTTCAGAACCAGGGCCCTCTCTTTCCCTCTTCTTGGGTATCATTTGACATGCTAACTGTGTCTTGAGAATTTAGAGCTTCTGGGCTAATTAATATGTACTTATCAGTGATTGCATTCCGTGTATATTCTTTTGTGATTGGGTTACCTCACTTAGGATGATATTTCCAGTTCCAACCATTTGCCTAAGAATTTCATGAATTCATTGTTTTTAATTACTGAGTAGTATTCTATTGTATAAATATACCACATTTTCTGTATCCTTTCTTCCATTGAGGAACATCTGGGTTCTTTCCAGCTTCTGACCATTATAAATAAGGCTGCTATGAACATAGTGGAGCATGTATCCTTATTATATGCTGGGGAATCCTCTGGGTATATGCCCAGGAGAGGTATAGCAGGGTCCTCCAGAAGTGTCATGTCCAATTTTCTGACGAATCGCCAGACTGATTTCCAAATTGGTTGTACCATCTTGCAATCCCACCAGCAGTGGAGGAGTGTTCCTCTTTCTCCACATCCTCACCAACACCTGCTGTCTCCTGAGTTTTTAACCTTAGCCATTCTGACTGGTATGAGGTGAAATCTCAGGATTGTTTTGATTTGCATTTCCCTAATGATTAATGATGTTGAACATTTCTTAAGGTGCTTCTCAGCCATCTGAAGTTCTTCAGGTTAAAATTCTATGTTTATCTCTGTACCCCATTTTTTTAATAGGGTTATTTGGTTCTCTGGGGTCTAATTTCTTGAGTTCTTTGTATATATTGGATATTAGCCCTCTGTAGGATTTAGGGTTGGTGAATATCCTTTCCCAATCTGTTGGTTGCCATTTTGTCCTTTTGACAGTGTCCTTTGCTTTACAGAAACTTTGTAATTTTATGAGGTCCCATTTGTCAATTCTTGATCTTAGAGCATAAGCTATTAGTGTTCTGTTCAGGAATTTTCCCCTGTGCCCTTGTAGTACCAGGACAGGAAAATGGGAGGGGGGTGATTTGGAAATGGGTGGAGGGAAGAGGGCTTATGAGACCGATGGGGAGGGGGGAACCGGGAAAGGTGAAAGCATTCAGAATGTAAACAAAGAATATAGAAAATAAAAAAACAAAACAAAATGGAAAATGTGCATTTAATGAGCAAGTCCTCTATAGTAAACTAATAGAAGATCTGTGGCATGTCAGTGCTACAAAGGTGAGCCTTCTAACATTGTCAAGCCTTGGTTTTCTCTTCTGTAAAGTGAGGAAGTTTTCCCCCAGCTTTTGCAGGGGCTGACTCAGACCTGTGCTAGGGTCTTCATGTGAGAACTAGAGAAAAACTGTAGGAGTGGGTCAGAGTCAGCCAAGAAGGAGGGGACAGCTCAGCTCACTAGAGCAAACCTCACATGTGTCCTAGAGTGGCGTCCCATGGGGGACAATTCGTAAGATGTCCCATAGCTTCAGCATCTACTGAAAACTTTGGAGGAAACACAGCCGTTGGTGACTGAACCCAGCAGGATGTGCAGATGCAGAAGGAAGGAAATAGGTGGGGTGGCAAGGCCCTCACGGGGTTACTGTGCAGACTGAATGAGGCTCTGGGTATCTAGAACTTCAGAATGCAGCCTTTGGGGCTGGGGTCCAGCTGAGTCACCAAGCATATGCTTTGTGCATGAGAGGTGCTGAGCATTGCACTGGCTTGAGGTACAATGTAGCTCTTGGACTACAAATGAAGCTTCATATATTTGTTTTATTAAATATCATATAGTCAGTCAAATAGGCTCTCTAAACCAAACTTAAATATCTCTTTGCAAAGGAATAAATGAATAGCTTTTAAAACAAAACCTTTAGGGACTAAACAATAAAATCTTTTTGTGACTATAAAAAACAAAAAAGGAATGGACCTTGAATTCATGATCTCTCCTATACTTTGATCATGAAGTAGTATTGTATTTTGTCAAAGGCTTTCTCAGCATCATGTGTTTCTTTTCTTTGAGTTTGTTTATATAGTGGATTATGTTGATGGATTTGGATTTCTGTATATTGAACTATCCCTGTATTCCTGGAATAAGCCTACTTGATTATGGTAACATTCATAGCCAAGCATGAGCAGAATGCTTCTACCTGGATCCTACTAAGAACTTATTTTTCATTTGCTCTTCTTCCACATTGAACATAATCTTCCTCATGTCTCATAATGACAGCATGTCTCTCCTGTCAGAACAGCTAGCTTGTTTAAATTAGGTTTTTGTGTTATTTTTTAAGAGCATCCTTCCTAACTGTAGAGAGGAAAGTTTCCTCACCTACTATCCACTTCACTACCATATAGCCATGTCTATTCTTAACTGGCAACTACGCCCCTTTGAGCAGGGAACTGGGGAGGCCTGCCACTTCCAGGAAGAGTTGTAAAGAACAGATAGTTCTGCCCCATTGTAACTGTAATTGGTCTCTCACTATCTCTTGGCTCTTTGGATGTTCTGTGATACCTCTCATTAATCTAAATAGCTCATAGACATGTTATTGTTTCCAATGAGTCGCCCCTCCTTGCAAATACAGCCTCCTAGCCAGTGAGTTGTCCCTGTGTCTACTCACCTGAGTTTTCCTGCCATGGGTGTCAGTTTTAAAGTTCAATTATTTGCCCAGCTTTGGCACACAGGCACACTCTGCACTTTCTGAGTGACTTTGTATTGCAGTGGTTTTTGTGGTTTGGGGAACATAGATTTGGTAGACTTTACTTTTTCGTTTGTTTGCTGTTACCAGGACTATCAAGGCCAAGCCAAAGAGGGGGTGGGAAGTGAGACGCTTTACAGGTAATGAAGACATCACTCATATTTCACAGGGGAAGGAAATGGCTGCATGTTAGAAACCGAGGGAGAATTTAGAGCATATGTTTGGAATCTATAACAACCTAATTTGTTCCCCAAAGGCAGTTCTGTGAGAAAGGAGGTCGGTTTGGTCAGAGGAAGGCAATTGAAAGGAGTTAGGGCTCTTAGCACCAGGGAGATTGTTAGGGAAGATGCTCCCAGAGGAGGCAATGAACACTAGATTTGCAAATATTTCCTCCAGCTAGTTGCTTGCTGAGAGCAGACAGGGGGGCATGTTTACTGGCATCTCCCACCTCTCAGATGAGTGTGCCCACTCAGGCCAGGAAGGGGTTAATCTAATTGAGACTTTATTGGCTTGTGGGGAAGCTGAAGGGAAAACCACGCAGGGGAACTCATGAGCCTTCATGAAAGTTTAATTTGATTTCGAGAAAGGGGAACAACTTGTATCTGGGCTTGCTGTGTTTAATATTAAAGCAACGATGTGCTCCTAAGACAGGCAGGGAGCTGGGTAAAGCATAATCCACAGATGGAGTTGTGTGTGTGTGTGTGTGTGTGTGTGTGTGTGTGAAGGGGGGGCTTTCTTTGAATTGGAAGGCCAGGGTAAGAGTCAAACCCAGGGTCCCAGATGAGAGCTTCTAATTCAGGCTTCATTTTCATGAAAGACCTCCAGTTAGGCTTCTCCACAGGTTACTCATGAATATTTGCAAAGATAGCTTGATAACATGAACAAAAGCAGACTTCCTTAATAAACCTTTAAAACTTCATCACCAGGCCACTGAGTTCGATGTATTCTTTAATTTTATATTTTAAAGTAAATTTTGTCATTTTACTACATACCACATTGTATTGCTTTGGAAGTCTCTCCTTTTGTGTATGTGGTGTGGTGTGGTGTGGTGTGGTGTATCTGTTTGTGTAGGTCTATGCACATGGAAACCAGCAGTCAATGTTGAGTTATTCTCAATTGTTCTCCACCTACCTCTTTAGACAGGGTCTGTTACTGAACTTGGTGTTTGCAGATTTAGTTATATTCCTAGCCAGTGAACTTCAGGGATCTTCAGAGATCTACCTTTGTCCCATGGTGCTGGGATTACAGTCCTATGACAGTAGGTAGGATTCAACTGTTTTTATGTATATGGTTGCTGGGGATCGAACACTGGTCCTCCTATTAAGCCTTCTCTCCAGCCAAGGTTTTCTCCCATTTTGTTGTTAAAAATAAGCACAGAATACAGGTCCCCATGTTTATAAGGTTGTTTTTGGCATTTTCCTGTCCACTATGGGTTGAGTTTAAAACAGCCCACTGATCTTACAAACTCATGTGCTTCATTTGGTCCCCAGGTGGTGGCACTGATATGAGATGCTGTGAAACCTGGCTAGAAGACTTAGGTCACCAAGGATAGGGCTTGAAGGTGCTTTTTGGTTCTTCGTCCCCAAGCTCTCTGCTTCCTGCGCTGGCTGAAGAGATTTATACCACATTTCCAGGAGATCCGAGATACTCCAGCTGCCTGCTATTCCTTAACCATCATGACGGGCAGTCTCTTCTGAATCAGGAGCAAAGCAAGCCCTCTCCACCTGTCTGCATGACATTCCTGCCCCCTGAGTCTCCAAATTCCATTTTAATTTTCTGCCAGGTAAATAGGGCTCTGTCAAAAGGCTAGAAATTGCTGACCTTGTCTCATTCAGCAGCTGAGCAGTGAGTGTGAAGGAGGGCAGGAGGGGCTGGGTGGAGACTCGGGGGATCTTACAGCCTTGTTTGAAGTGAGAAATGCTAAGCCTGCCATATTTAATGGCTGGTCTGGGAGCTCAGTTGAAAGCAGGAAAGCTGCACTGCTCCTTGACTCGCTGCCCTGTAACACTGCCAGGGGCCATGCTAAGTGGTGGCTTCAGTCTGGCTCTAGATAGAGCCAAGGGACTAGCAAAGATTTCCAGGTAGCAGTTTGCCTAGTTGGCCCATGGCTTTCTCTTTTTAATCCTTTTACTTGTTAAAGAATAACTGCTGTTTCTTTGTGGAGGGTCTCGAACTATACTATCTGCTTTTCTTACTATTGTGACCAAAATATCTGACAGGAAGCAGGGTTTATTTTGACTTAAAGTTCAAAGGAATGGAGTCCATCATGGAGTGGAGGTTACAGAGGCAGGAGTGGGAGGCATCTGTCATATTGTGCCCTCAGTCAGGAAGCAGAGATAGAGGGATACTAGCACTTAGTCTATCTTTACAGAGGAGTGCTAGTACTTAGTCTGCTGTCTCCTTTTTTTTTTTCTTTGTTTTGGTTTTGATTTTTTTTTTTTTTGATTTTTTTCAAGTCATGGTTTCTTTGTATAGCCCTGGCTGACCAGGAACTCATTCTGTAGACCAGGCTTGTCTTGAATTCTGAAATCTGTCTGCCTCTGCCTTGTGAGTGCTGGGATTAAAGCTGGTCACCACCACTACCTGGCTACCCCCTTTTAAAAAGAACTAGAAAGGCTAGTTAAAAATAAATGTATTAGTCTAAGGTCCTCAGCTTATAGAATAGCTTGCTTCCTGTGGTTAGGATGAGTCTTCTCATCTCAGCCAACCTAATCTAGACACTCTTTCATAGACAGGCCCATAGGTTTGTCTTTTAGGTGGATTCTAAATCCTATCAAGTTGATAACATTAGCCATCCCATTAAGGTTCCCTGGGGAGCTATAAAAGGCATTGGGAAGCTCTTCAGGGCAGCAATGGGAAGAAAGTCTGCCCACGGGACTAGAAATTCCAATAAAAGCTTAGCTCTGTGCAGCCCTCTCTGGCCATCAGCTGCCTTCCAAAGGTCCAAATCTCAATTGCTCAAGATGCCTAATTGGAAATGATCCTTTCAGACGACCATCTGGGTTAAAGTCTCCCAGTACTCTAGGACTATGGCACACATGTATGTCAGTTTATTTTATGCTCAGTGTGGGCCCTCTGGAATAAATGCTTCTGCCTTATATTTCTATCTAGTACTCCAGCCCGCAACAGCTAACTCTGATTCCCCCATGAAGATGTTTTCTTCTCCCCCTACTGACATCTGAACAGTCTTCTCTTATCAATTAAAGAAAACACCTCTGAGATTAAAAAAATAAAAGCAAAAAAGCTGCAGCGTCAATACTTATAAAAGCCTTCTTGCCTTTTCAGAGTGTCTAATTATCAATATGAGTGAGCAGTTTGCCGCAGCCCTTGCTGATTAATTTATCAGATGCTGAAGCCTTTCTCATTCACCTCTCATTCAGTTCAGTTAAGTGATAGAAATGACAAGCAAGACAGTGTCTCTGAGAAGCCCCTGCCTTTCCATGGCATGGTCTTTATTCCCAACCCACACCCACGTCGTTCATTTCATTGTTTCTCGCCATAAATTTTCCTGGGCTGGTACCTGAGACCCATCTCTGGAATGAGTCACCTCAGGCAGTCTGTGGCTCAGGGCAAAGCCACAAATTCATTAACTGTCTCAGCCACTGATGGATTGCGCTGCCCAGCTCCCCCTCCCCCCCCAGCCCACTCTCTGATGAGAATCAATTTCATTCTCTCCCACAGATGCACTGGTGGCATCCTCTAACGAATAACTAGCTGCAGCTCACGTGTGTGCTTGGTGTGCCATTGCTCTCCAAAGTGGCTTTCACACCTGCTGTGATGCAGCATTGAGAACAGTAATTACTATCATCTCCATTTATGAGAGGAGGGAATTTATTCTTAGACAGATGAATGTCAATCGTCCAAGTTCACCACCTTGTGTATCCAACTGCCAGAATCGAGGCATAATATACCAACTTAAAACTCAGTGGCTTTCTTTGGGTATATGCCCAGGAGAGGTATAGCACGGTCCTCCAGAAGTGTCATGTCCAGTTTTCTGAGGGACCGCCAGACTGATTTCCAAAGTGGTTGTACCATCTTACAGCCCCACCAGAAGTGGAGGAGTGTTCTTCTTTCTCCACATCCTCGCCAACACCTGCTGTCTCCTGACCCTGGCATGCAATAAAGACCCATGCTCCATCATGTTCATAGCAGCCTTGCTTATAATAGCCAGAAGCTGGAAAGAACCCAGATGTCCCTCAAAGGAGGAATGGATACAGAAAATGTGGTATATTTACACAATGGAATACTATTCAGCAATTAGAAACAATGAATTCACAAAATTTTTAGGCAAATGGTTTGATCTGGAAAAATGTCATCCTAAGTGAGGTAACCCAATCACAAAAGAATACACATGGAATACAATCTCTGATAAGTGGATATTAATTAGCCCTGAATACCCAAGGCACAAATCGCCTAACAAATGACTCCCATGAAGAAGTATGGAGAGGATCCTGATCCTGGAAAGGATTGATCTAGCATTGGAGGGGAATATAAGGACAGAGAAAAAGGAGGGAGGTGATTGGAGAATGGATGGAGAGAAGAAGGTTTATGGGACATATGGAGAGGGGGGATCTGGGAAAAGGGAAATCATTTGGGATGTAAACAAAGAATACAGAAAATAAAAATATTAAAAAAAAAACTCAGTGGCTTTCAACAAGAAACATTCATTTCGCTCACTCAACTAAGTGTTAAGCATGAATCAGCTGAATGCACTGGGTCTGGCTGATGTGCTTGGTTCTGCTCCAGGAGTCTTTTATTCTCCAGAGACAGAGGGCTACTCTGTTGCTGCCTGTGGTGGTTGTGATGGAAACACATGAAACATGGAGCTGGTACATACTTGCTTAGAGCGTATCCATTTGTCAAAGGCTGTCTTGTAGCTTTACTTGATTAGTAAAGGGTTGGGAAAGAGGCTTGGCTGTCTTTTCTGAGAGGAGCTGCAGTCACATGACAGGCACATTTCAAGAAGTGATAATGACTCCTGTCTGGGAGTTGCAATGAGCTACAGTTACTTTGTCTACAATCCTGACTATACTAGTCTTTGGGCATGTCTGTGAGGAATTGTCTTTTTTTATTAATTGAGATGGGAAACCTTGCTAATTATATATGGCATCACTTCCTAGACATATTGTATGAGCATGGAGAGAGTAAGTTGAGTGCAGAGATGCATCAAGCATTATTTTCTTCCTGATTTTTGAGAATGTATGGATGTAATATGATCAGCTATGTCAGTGTCCGGCTGCTGTGACTTTCCTACAATGAAACATAATCAAAAGTCTAAATGAGGTTTTCCTCCAAGTACTTTATATTCTCTTGGTATAAATATTTGAAGGGGAGTGTCTGTTGTACCAGACTCTTTTAGGAATGAATGGTGTATGTCTTTAATCCCAGAATTTAAGAGGCAGAGTCAGGTGAAACTTTGAGAATGCAGCCAGCCTGGTCTACAGAGACAGTTTCAGGACAGACAGGACCACACAGAGAAGAAGCCCTGTCTCAAAAAATAAGACCAAAACCAAAAGCAAAACCCTCAAAGACAAGCAAATAAACAAACAACAACAGAAAGATTTAATAGAGTAGTTTTATGATCTCACCTGTGCCAATTCATGTATTAAAACCAATGCTTAATGTAATAGTATTAGAGTGTGGAATATTTTATGCATCTTTCATGAATATACTAATGTTGTTCCTTTATAAAAGGCTTTGGCAGGAGTCTTCCCCGCACCCCCCTGCCTCCTGTCAATGAGCACACTGTTTCACTTTCCCAGGAGGAGGCTATCTTGTATATTTAGGGCAATTCTCAGCAAATGTCATTGACTTGAATTTGTACTCCTAGTCTCCAGAACTGTGAGGAATAAAGATCTCTTCCATATATTTCCTATAGTCTGCAGTAGTTGGTTAGAGCAGCACAGATGAACTAAGAATAAGAAACAGCTTCTGTTTCTGTGGAACTTAATTCCTAGTGAGAAGGGCCAGAACAACTGATATTGATACAGGATACTGTATTTCTAGGAAGGGCCAGGGAGCAAATATTTTTAATTTGGAGACTGCAAGGTCTCTTATGCTATGGTTCATCTCACAGGTAGATCAGGAAGACAGCGGTAGAGTAAATAGGAGTGACTAAATTATCATAAAACTTTGTTTACAAAACCAAGCCAAAGTAGAATTTAATATATAGGCTTAGGTGGTCCTGATTTGAGTGTACACAATACAGTAATGGAATGTGTGATGATTTGACTGAGAATGTCACCCTCTATTGGCCCATATATTTGAATGCTTGGTCTCCAGATGGTAAAACTGTTTGGGAAGGATTGGAAGTGTGGCCTTGTTGGAGATGTATCATTGGGGGTGGAATTTAGGGTTTCAAAAACCCAGCCCATTCTTATTCATGCTGCTGCCTCCGACTTGCAGATAAAGATTTAAACTCTCAGCTCCAGTGCTGGTGCCATGTTCTCCCCACCATCAGGAAGGCCATGGACTCACATACTGAAACTATGAAACATTATAAACCTTTTTTTTTTCAATGAAGTCATGGTGTCTCCTCACCAGGATAGAAAGGAGCTAAGATAGAATAGCAGCACAAGGGGTAGAGATCAGAGGACAACTTTTTGTTGTTGTTGTTGTTAAATGGGGTGCTTTAATGTAGTTTGTGATTATTGCAGTTCATAAAAGGTGAAAATATTTTAAGATTCATTATTTTGTTTATTTATTTTCTAGAGGACAACTTTTTATCCATGTTACTTAAGTTGAGCCCTAAACACCAAGAGGAAGGAGGACAACAATCAAGTGAAAGCCATAAGAGAGGAGGTCCAGAACTTGCACAAAGGCACAAAGGTTGGAAGAACCCGAGCAATAAAAGCAAGAACCGGGCAGCGGCAGCGGCGGCGGCGGCAGCGGTGGCGGCAGTGCAGCAGTGGCTGGTCCAGCTGAAGGGCCATCAGCAGTGGAACCAAGGCGACACAGGGTCCAGTTAGGCCCTGCGCCCACGACCACTGACCTTCGCTGACCAGCCGGGCGGCAAGCAGCTGCGGTTGTGCAGCGCCTTTCGCTGCACGGAAGCCACTTCAGAACTCGGCCTCCCGCAAATCAGGAGAGGCTCATCTCCATCTTGGTTTCGGACTCCAGAGATCGGACCGACTGAGGTACACAAACATAATCCAAGGCCAACACCGAGGGGGTCTGGGCCACCCAGGCCCAGGGCTGTTCGGGGGGGGGGGGGCATCGGGGTGCCAACCCAGCCAGGAAGTGTTTTGCCTGGACCTGCGCGCAGGCTGCCATTTTGCCTGCAGGACGACAGAGAGCTCTGGCGAGCAGAGCCGGAACAGGCATAGCCTGAGGCTAGCAAAGCGGGGGTCTAGGCCCCCAAAAGGCACAGGACTGACCCCAAGAACTGGGCGGCTTGGTGGGCCATCTGTGAGTCAACCCGCCCAGGAGATTGTTAGTACAGCAGACTCTCCCTGCGCTTTCAGGGAGCGCGGGCACGCACGCCCGCCATCCAGGTCATCTGGCGGACCCAATTAACAGTCATAGCCCTAGGGGAACTTTGCTCCGACCTTGGCCTCCCAGGCTTTTGCCTGGAATCAGGGCCTGGGTGGCCAGGCTAACCTTGTGTGCACCAGCCCGGTTGGGGAATGGGCTGCCCAGCGGAGTGAGCAGAACACAGGGGAGGTCACAGCAGCATACACCGTGAGTGCTCCCTGAGGGTGCACATGGGCTCCATCTGGTCCACAGACACAATCTGGGGCAAGGCCTCAGGCTGAAGCCCTCAGCTCAACTCTCTCCGCTTCCAGATCCAGATCAGCCTGGGCGGCCGCACCACATCTCCAGGTCATGCAAGAGGCTAGCTGGGCTTCCGGGCGGCCAGCTGGGAGAAGTCGGTGTGCTCCGGGAAATCCTGCGGGCCCCAGCGGGAGCCTTCGGGTGCCTGCTTTGGGATCTGGACAGCCTGGACAGCAGCACCCTGTCTACAGGCAGTGCAGGGTGTAAGCTGTGCACCAGAGGCCAACGGGGAAGGGGCAGCTTGCACTGGTGAGTCCAGCACTGACAAGACCAAGTAACACCAGTGAGAACTAGATGGCAAAAGGCAAACGCAGGAATTACACTAACAGAAATCAAGGCAATATGGCAACATCTGAACCCAATTCTCCTCTACCAGCATGTCCTGGATACCCCATCACACCAGTAAAACAAGATTTGGATTTAAAATCACTGGTCATGATACTGGTACAGGAACACATGAAGGACATCCTTAAAGAAATTCAGGAGAAAATGGATCAAAAGTTAGAAGCCCTTGCAAGGGAAACACAAAAATCATTGAAAGACATCCAGAAGAATACAAAAGCCAACAATGAGGAAACTCAAAAAACACTTAAAGAAATACAGGAGAACTTTGGTCAACAGGCTGAGGTCATGAAAGAGGAAACACAAAAATCTCTTAAAGAATTACAGGAAAGCACAAACAAGCAAGTGAAGGAGCTAAGCAAAACCATCCAGGATCTAAAAACAGAAGTAGAAACAACTAAGAAAACTCAAAAGGAGACAACTTTGGAGATAGAAAGCCTTGGGAAGAAATCAGGGGACAGAGATGCAAATATCCACAACAGAATACAAGAGATAGAAGAAAGAATCTCAGATGCTAAAGATTCTATAGAAACCATGGACTCAACAGTTAAAGAAAATGCAAATGCAAAAAGCTTGTAACCCAAAATATCCAGGAAATCCAGGACACAATGAGAAGACCAAACCCAAGGATTATAGGCATAGATGAGAGTGAAGATTTACAACTTAAAGGGCCAGCAAATATCTTCAATAAAATTATGGAAGAAAACTTCCCTAACCTAAAGAGAGAGATGCCCATGAATATACAAGAAGCCTACAGAACTCCAAACAGACTGGACCAGAACAGAAATACTTCCCGTCACATAAAAATCAAAACACCAAATGTTCTAAACAAAGAAAGAATAATAAAGGCAGTAAGAGAAAAAGGCCAAGTAACATGTAAAGGAAGATCTATCAGAATCACAGCAGACATTTCACCTGAGACTATGAAGGCTAGACGGTCCTGGGCAGATCTCATGCAGACTCTAAGAGAACACAAATGCCAACCAAAACTACTATATCCAGCAAAACTCTCAATCACCATAGATGGAGAAACTAAGATAGTTCATGACAAAACCAAGTTTACCCAATATCTATCCACAAACCCAGCCCTAAAAAGGATAATAGGAGGACAACACCAATACAAAGAGGGAAACTTCACCCTGGAAAAAGCAAGATAGTACCTTTCATCAAACCCAAAAGAAGTTAAGCAATCAAATTTAAAAAATAACGTCAAAAATGATAGGAAGTAACAATCACTATTCCTTAATATCTCTTAACATCAATGGACTTAATGCCCCAATAAAAAGACACAGACTAACTGACTGGATACATAAACAGGACCCTACATTTTGCTGCTTACAGGAAACACACCTCAGGGTCAAAGACAAACACTACCTTAGAGTAAAAGGCTGGAAGACAATTTTACAAGCAAATGGTCTCGGGAAACAAGCTGGAGTAGCCATTTTAATATCAGATAATATTGACTTTCAACCCAAAGTCATCAAAAGAGACCCTGAGGGACACTTCTTGCTTGTCAAAGGAAAAATCCCATCAAAATCCCAACTCAATTCTTCACAGAGTTAGAAAGAGCAATTATCAAATTCATCTGGAACAACAAAAAACCCAGGATAGCTAAAACTATTCTCAGCAACAAAAGAAAATCTGGGGGAATCAGTATCCCTGACCTCAAGCAATACTACAGAGCAATAGTGTTAAAAACTGCATGGTATTGGTACAGTGACAGGCAGGAGGATCAATGGAACAGGATTGAAGATCCAGAAATGAACCCACACACCTATGGCCACTTGATCCTTGACAAAGAGGCTGAAAACATCCAATGGAAAAAAGATAGCCTTTTCAACAAATGGTGCTGGTTCAACTGGAGGTCAGCATGCAGAAGAATGCGAATTGATCCATCCTTGTCTCCTTGTACTAAGCTCAACTCCAAATGGATCAAGGACCTCCACATAAAGCCAGACACTCTGAAGCTAATAGAAAAGAAACTGGGGAAGACCCTTGAGGACATCGGTACAGGGAGAAAGTTTCTGAACAGAACACCAATAGCGTATGCTCTAAGAGCAAGAATTGACAAATGGGACCTCATAAGGTTACAGAGTTTCTGTAAGGCAAAGGACACCATCAAGAGGACAGATCGGCAACCAACAAACTGGGAAAAGATCTTCACCAATCCTACATCAGATAGAGGGCTAATATCCAATATATATAAAGAACTCAAGAAGTTAGACTCCAGAAAATCAAACAACCCTATTAAAAAATGGGGTACAGAGTTAAACAAAGAATTCTCACCTGAAGAACTTCGGATGGCGGAGAAGCATCTTAAAAAATGCTCAACATCATTAGTCATTAGGGAAATGCAAATCAAAACAACCCTGAGATTTCATCTTACACCAGTCAGAATGGCTAAGATTAAAAATTCAGGAGACAGCAGGTGTTGGAGAGGGTGCGGAGAAAGAGGAACACTCCTCCATTGCTGGTGGGGTTGCAAATTGGTACAACCACTCTGGAAATCAGTCTGGCGGTTCCTCCGAAAACTGGGCACCTCACTCCCAGAAGATCCTGCTATACCACTCCTGGGCATATACCCAGAGGATTCCCCACCATGTAATAAGGATACATGCTCTACTATGTTCATAGCAGCCCTATTTATAATTGCCAGATGCTGGAAAGAACCCAGGTATCCCTCAACAGAAGAGTGGATACAAAAAATGTGGTATATCTACACAATGGAGTACTATTCAGCCATTAGAAACAATGAATTCATGAAATTCTTAGGCAAATGGATGGAGCTAGAGAACATCATACTAAGTGAGGTAACCCAGACTCAAAAGGTGAATCATGGTATGCACTCACTAATAAGTGGTTATTAACCTAGAAAACTGGAATACCCAAAACATAATCCACACATCAAATGAGATACAAGAAGAAAGCAGGAGTGGTCCCTGGTTCTGGAAAGACTCAGTGAAACAGTATTTGGCAAAACCAGAACGGGGAACTGGGAAGGGGTGGGAGGGAGGACAGGGGAAGAGAAGGGGGCTTACGGGACTTTCGGGGAGTGGGGGGGGCTAGAAAAGGGGAAATCATTTGAAATGTAAATAAATTATATCGAATAAAAAAAAAAAAAAGAAGAACTGTCAATCGTGAACATCTATGCTCCAAATGCAAGGGCACCCTCTTTCATAAAAGAAACTTTATTAAAACTCAAAGCACACATTGCACCTAACACAATAATTGTGGGTGACTTCAACACTGCACTTTCCTCAATGGACTGATCAGGAAAACAGAAACTAAACAGGGACACAATGAAACTAATTGAAGCTTTGAACCAATTCGATTTAACAGATATATATAGAACATTCTATCCTAAAACAAAAGAATATACCTTTTTCTCAGCACCTCATGGTACCTTCTCCAAAATCGACCATATAATTGGTCACAAGACAGACCTCAACAAATATAAGAAGATCGAACTAATCCCATGCCTCCTATCTGATCACTATGGAGTAAAAGTGGTCTTCAATAGCAACAGAAACAACAGAAAGCCCACATACACGTGGAAACTGAACAATACTCTACTCAATGATACCTTGGTCAAGGAAGAAATAAAGAAAGAAATTAAAGACTTTTTAGAACACAATGAAAATGAAAACACAACATACCCAAATCTATGGGACACAATGAAAGCAGTGCTAAGAGGAAAACTCATAGCCCTGAGTGCCTCCAAAAAGAAAATGGAGAGAGCATACATTACCAGCTTAATGACACACCTAAAATCCCTAGAACAAAAAGAAGCTATTTCACCCAGGAGGAGTAGAAGGCAGGAAATCATCAAACTCAGGGCCGAAATCAATCAAGTAGAAACAAAGAGAACCATACAAAAAATCAACAAAACCAGGAGCTGGTTCTTTGAGAAAATCAACAAGATAGATAAACCCTTAGCCAGACTGACCAAAGGGCACAGAGAAAGTATCCAAATTAACAAACTTAGAAATGAAAAGGGAGATATAACAACGGAAACTGAGGAAATCCAAAAAATCATCAGATCCTACTACAAGAGCCTGTACTCAACACAACTGGAGAATCTAGAGGAAATGGACAATTTCCTTGACAGATAACAAATACCAAAATTAAATCAGGACCAACTAGACCATCTAAACAGTCCCATAATGCCTAAAGAAATAGAAGGAGTCATAGAAAGTCTTCCAACCAAAAAAAGCACAGGACCAGATGGATTCAGTGCAGAATTCTATCAGACCTTCAAAGAAGAGTTAACACCAATACTCTTCAAACTATTCCACAAAATAGAAACAGAAGGAACACTACCCAATTCCTTCTACGAAGCCACAATTACGCTGATACCAAAGCCATACAAAGATCTAACAAAGAAAGAGAACTTCAGACCAATTTCCCATACCTAAACATAGTAAAAGCAATATACAGCAAACCGGTAGCCAGCATCAAACTAAATGGAGAGAAACCTGAAGCAATCCCACTGAAATCAGGGACCAGACAAGGCTGCCCCCTTTCTCCTTATCTTTTCAATATTGTACTTGAGGTACTAGCTCGGGCAATTCGACAACATAAGGAGGTCAAAGGGATACAAATTGGAAAGGAAGAAGTCAAACTATCATTATTTGCAGACGACATGATAGTCTACCTAAGTGACCCAAAAAACTCCACTAGAGAGCTCCTACAGCTGATAAACAACTTCAGCAAAGTGGCAGGTTATAAAATCAACTCAAGCAAATCAGTGGCCTTCCTATACTCAAAGGATAAGCAGGCTGAGAAAGAAATTAGGGAAATGACCCCCTTCACAATAGCCACAAACAGTATAAAGTATCTTGGGGTGACTCTTACCAAACATGTGAAAGATCTATACGACAAGAACTTCAAGACTCTGAAGAAGGAAATGGAAGAAGACCTCAAAAAATGGGAAAACCTCCCATGCTCATGGATCGGTAGAATCAATATAGTTAAAATGGCCATTTTGCCAAAAGCAATATACAGATTCAATGCAATACCCATCAAAATCCCAACTCAATTCTTCACAGAGTTAGAAAGAGCAATTATCAAATTCATCTGGAACAACAAAAAACCCAGAATAGCTAAAACTATTCTCAGCAACAAAAGAAAATCTGGTGGAATCAGTATCCCTGACCTCAAGCAATACTACAGAGCAATAGTGTTAAAAACTGCATGGTATTGGTACAGTGACAGGCAGGAGGATCAATGGAACAGGATTGAAGATCCAGAAATGAACCCACACACCTATGGCCACTTGATCCTCGACAAAGAGGCTGAAAACATCCAATGGAAAAAAGATAGCCTTTTCAACAAATGGTGCTGGTTCAACTGGAGGTCAGCATGCAGAAGAATGCGAATTGATCCATCCTTGTCTCCTTGTACTAAGCTCAACTCCAAATGGATCAAGGACCTCCACATAAAGCCAGACACTCTGAAGCTAATAGAAAAGAAACTGGGGAAGACCCTTGAGGACATCGGTACAGGGAGAAAGTTTCTGAACAGAACACCAATAGCGTATGCTCTAAGAGCAAGAATTGACAAATGGGACCTCATAAAATTACAAAGTTTCTGTAAGGCAAAGGACACCATCAAGAGGACAAATCGGCAACCAACAAATTGGGAAAAGATCTTCACCAATCCTACATCAGATAGAGGGCTAATATCCAATATATATAAAGAACTCAAGAAGTTAGACTCCAGAAAACCAAACAACCCTATTAAAAAATGGGGTACAGAGTTAAACAAAGAATTCTCACCTGAAGAACTTCGGATGGCGGAGAAGCATCTTAAAAAATGCTCAACTTCATTAGTCATTAGGGAAATGCAAATCAAAACAACCCTGAGATTTCATCTTACACCAGTCAGAATGGCTAAGATTAAAAATTCAGGAGACAGCAGGTGTTGGAGAGGGTGTGGAGAAAGAGGAACACTCCTCCACTGCTGGTGGGGTTGCAAATTGGTACAACCACTCTGGAAATCAGTCTGGCGGTTCCTCTGAATACTGGGCACCTCACTTTCAGAAGATCCTGCTATACCACTCCTGGGCATATATCCAGAGCATTCCCCACCATGTAATAAGGATACATACTCTACTATGTTCATAGCAGCCCTATTTATAATTGCCAGATGCTGGAAAGAACCCAGGTATCCCTCAACAGAAGAGTGGATGCAAAAGATGTGGTATATCTACACAATGGAGTACTATTCAGCCATTAGAAACAATGAATTCATGAAATTCTTAGGCAAATGGATGGAGCTAGAGAACATCATACTAAGTGAGGTAACCCAGACTCAAAAGGTGAATCATGGTATGCACTCACTAATAAGTGGTTATTAACATAGAAAACTGGAATACCCAAAACATAATCCACACATCAAATGAGGTACAAGAAGAAAGGAGGAGTGGCCCCTGGTTCTGGAAAGACTCAGTGAAACAGTATTCAGCAAAACCAGAACGGGGAAGTGGGAAGGGGAGGGTGGGAGGACAGGGGAATAAAAGGGGGCTTACGGGATTTTCGGGGAGTGGGGGGCTAGAAAAGGGGAAATCATTTGAAATGTAAATAAATTATATCGAATAAAAAATATTAAAAAAAAATTTGTCCTGACTACAAGATGCACAGGGATAAAGAGAGGAGAGTCTGAGGGAATGGCCAATCAATGATTGGCCCAACTTGAGACCCATTTCATGGGAGAGGCCCAACCCTTGACACTATTAATGATACTGTGGTATGCTTGCAGACAGAAATCTAGCATTAGTCTCTTCTGAAGAGCTTCATCCAGATGCAGAGACCCATAATCAAATATTAGGAAGATCCCAGGGAGTATGGAAGAGCGCGGAATAGGATTAAATGTGCTGGAGGGGTCAAGCACACCATAAGACCTACAGCGTCTTAATCTCAGAGATTGAACTATCAAACTAAAGAGCATGTAGAGACTGTATCTAAGCCCCCCAACACATTTGTAGCTGATGTGCATCTTGGTCTTCAAATAGGTCCCTTAACAATCGGAGCAGGAGCTGTCTCTGACTGTTTCCTGACATCGGATCCCTTTCCTCTAGCTGGAATCCCTGGCTAGACCTAAATGGGAGAGGATGTCCTCAGTCCTGCTGCAAATTGATAACCAAGAACAGGGTGGTAACCAAGTGGTCTTCTCCATCTCTAAGGAGAAGGAGGGGTGGATTTGCTGGGACTGACCTGAGAGGAGGGAAAGGGGCTGCAACCAGGACATAAAGTGCATAAATAAATTAATTGAAATAAATTCTGTTGTGAAATTTTACATTTATGAGTTCTAAAATTTTTCTCCATAAATTAGAAAACTAATGCCATTGGTGTCTATTGCTTCCCATATATCACTGCTTCTTCCAGGGAAGGAAAAAGGATTGGAGGACTAGAGATATGGTTTGCAGTCAGTAAAGCACAACTTTCAGTCCTGAGGACCTGAGTTTGATGTATAGCAACTGTGTAAAAAAAATGCTGGATGTGACGGTACATGTCTGTATTCCTAGTGCTGGAGACATGGAGATAAGTGGATCTCTGGATTTCATGCTGATGATGAAATCTAGCTGAATTGGTGAGCTTTAGATCGAATAAAAGACTGTTCCCCCCAAAACAAGATACTGAGCAGTTGAGGAGGATATAGACCTCTAATATCCAACACACACACACACACACACACACACACACACACACACACACCGGGGAGAGAGAGAGAGAGAGAGAGAGAGAGAGAGAGAGAGAGAGAGAGAGAGAGAGAGAGAGAGAGAGAGAGAGAGAGAATGAGAGAGAGAATATTTTCACTGCTTTTTAAAAGCAAATTTGAGTACACTAGTGGGGTTTCAGGAAGGTGATTTGATGAGAGGCTCCTCTTGAGGGACCCACTAAACATCCTCATCCTTCACAAGGCTGAGATTATGTTTGTGGGATCCTCTAATAAGAGTGCCCGCATTGGTCGTGAGCTTGTTGGCTTTGCTATATATTGGAGGCATCTAACTTAGCAAATGGCTCTTAATACAGATAATTTTCCTCTTGGCACTGTTCCAGGCTCCAACTTAGGCAATATTAATATGCCCTTAAGCCATCCTCTTAGAAGACTGGCAAGGGTGAATTTATTCCCAGTGGCATTAGTATGAATTCTGATGAATGCAAATGCCTATATGGCTTCATAATTTTCACACTCATCTCCCTACTTCATGACACTCCTGATACACAGTTGGAATCCTGCCAGATGCTGTCCAGCTGCTGAGGAGGAAGAGATGACAGGATGACAAAAGCTTGCCCCTCACGTCATTCTCAAGCTTACCTCTCCATGTTCAAAACTAACACTACCTTCTGCTGTTCTCTTTAAGAGTTGTGTTTGCACTGTGTGCTTCTACATTGAGCAATACCCATAAATCATCTCATGTAATAGGATTGACCTTTCCTTTGCCCTCTGCTCATACTTAGACCTGCAATAGATTCATTGGTATATTTACCTAAAATGGCTATTACCTGATAACCTGAAAAATTTAAAGACCAAACCTCTAGTTTCCAAGTATAGCTGAGACACTTTTGGGTTATACTCCTAGATATCTATAGGCACTTCCACCATTAGCTCAGTTCTGAGCTTTTTACGTAGAATATAATATTGCATGAGGTAACATTTATGGTTCTTAAGGGCAGCTTATGGATACCCCCTTCAATGGAATATGTCCCTTCATTTGGGGACTATACTGTCACTTCTCATTTGTACATAGGCACATAATGGCCTTAAGGTAATTTTACGTCTCCCTGAGTATTAATCACTGTGTTCCAGTCTCCTAGACTGAAAAGTGTACAGCAAAGTTGATTTTGATATCTCCTGTTTCCAACATACAATAAGTTAGCAAATGCCAATTATTCTAGATACCCCTTCTCCTACCCTTCTCAGGTATTCATCATATTCATCCATATATTCACATACTAACATTTTACCATCTTATCTGTAAGTAGACATGAGACTGGATATCAATGATTTGACTTGAACTTCAAAATTTTGGAAAACATGACTTCCATGTGGGCTAGGGCTAGGCAGGATTCTTCCCAATTCTATTTTGTATTTCCAAAAGACAAGAGCTTTGGCCTATACTGTGGACAACTGCCATTAATACATGGTAGAAGATCTTTGGAATTTATTTTAAATTCTTTCTCAGCATCTTTTCTTTCTCAGCATCTTTAATGTCACATCATGAATTAAGATTCTAGAAGGAAATCTGGCAGAATACCTTCTATTTGACATGCCTCTTCCCAACAGCAGCACTAAGGTGACACTTCACTGTGACTTAGAGCTGATGCATATTTTCCTCTAGATAAACTCTAATAGTCATAAGAAGGTCCGGGACATGATTCTAATCACAGTGACTTGGTGACATGCAGACATGAAGAGAAAGAGTTCTTTACCATAGAAAGTTATTTTTTAATTTCATAGTATTTTTCTGTAGCCTATAATGATATTAGTTCATTCATTGACCAATAATCTATTGACTATATATAATATTCAAAGTGTGGTTATATGAACTGAGGGAATTAGGATAGGTACTTTCAGTCTTTAATCAGTTTCTAATGTAGAGTTAACTAAAACGGTAATCATATGAGCATCAAATAATGAGTTTAAAGATACTTGTATTTATTAAGGGTTCATGAGGAGACTGATGGGAAAATGTAACAATGCCTACTTTTAAAGAAATGAGCAAAGTTCAGTGTCAGTGGAGGAGAAGAATAAGAAATTATAGAAATAGGAGAGTATGGTATACATAGTCAAGAAGCCAGGAGAAATATGACCAGTACAGAGAATCTCATTCTATGGTGGAACAGTGCCAAGAACTGAGCTGGAGATGTTTGCTAAGGACCAGATGGTGATGAACATTGATGGCCACACTAATATGTTTGGACCTTTTTCTGAAGATGATCAAGATCTATTCAAGCATTTCCAAGGAGTTTTGGGAGTGTTGCTAAGGTCAATGTTGTTAAAAGAAGCTTCACTGGCAGTTTGTTATCCCAGATGTCAAGACTTTAAAAGCACTCATGAATTTTTTTTCAGTGTGAGAGAGCCCTAGAGAATCCAGGTTGGCTTAAGAAGAGCATCCGAGCAAAGAGTTACTGAGGTCGTCTGAGCAGAGTTGAAAAGCTTCTGTGGGGACCATGAGCATCACTACTTTAATGGGGGCAATTATTCAACAAAGCAACACCCTGAAATTGTACTTGGCGTCAAGCCAGCTACTGCTAAGAATGCTGTTATATCATATTCATTGGCCATAGGGAAGAAAAGAAAATGTCATCAAAGTGTCATTATTCCTTCAAGTCACCTGGCTTTTATCTCTTTTCCATTTTCTGTCAATTCTCCATCATTCAATTTATTTTCTCTTTGATTCCAGGCATCTCAGCTGTTGCTGAATGTAGCCAGAATCACTTAAGCACTTGAGCTTGCTTAGATCTTCAGCTTGAACAGAGCTCTCTGCTTTTAATGATTTTTAGAGGCACAATGTCTCAAAGCACACTCTCACACACAGAGGTACTAATGGGATAATGGCTGGGGATGTTTAGAGGATTTAGAACACATTCTCTTAAGGCTCTGAGCCTCATGACTTAGAGGAATGAACTGTACCAAACCATCTGATCAGGGTCTCCATCTGGGCCCTGTATAATTTTGACTTGAGCATCACATTTTTTTTCTTCAGCTAGATTCACCTTTTCTTACATATAGTTTTGTTTTCCCTTACATATGTTTACTTTATTTGCTCTAGAGATCTGAACATTTTCCGTTGTTTTTTGTGATTTTTGTTCTATTCTATAAAAACACTAATCTCTTTTCTTGTGAATATTAACAAAACATTTTTGTCCCTCATTCTATTAGTCTCTGAATATTGACCCTGAGAAAGCCAGTGGGACAAGGTACAGAGGGTTTAGAGTATGAGGATGAAAGTACATTGATCTAAATGGAAAACAAGGTTATTTAGAGAATCATCAAGCTGTAAAATGTACAGAATGGTCATGTTATATATGACTACAGCAGTGTACCATGTTTCTCAAATAAGAAAATAAAGTTGAATGTTCATTCAAGATCACATGACTGATTACCAAAAACTATGTGGATCTTGATTCTCTTTCTCTCCCTCTCTTCCTCTTCCTCTCTTTCTCCCTTTCCCCCTCCCTCAACTTTCCCCTCCAAGTCTTTTCTCTCTTTCTCATGTGTGTGTTTGTGTTTTTGTATGTGTATGTGTGTGATTTATTTAGGTGAAGGTATTCATGTATGCATGCCAAAGGTTGATAACGGATGGCTTTCTTGTTTGTTCTCCACTTTATAATTTAAGACACGGTCGCTTACTGAACCTAGAGCTCACCAATTTAGCTAGACTAAGTGGCCAGTGAGCTCTAGGGCTTCACATGTCTCTACTTCCCTAGCACTGTGATAGTAAACATGTGTTAGTAAGTCTAGCTTTCTATATAAATTTTGGACATGTAAACTCCAGTCTCATACTGTTAGTCAAACAGTTTACTAACTGAGCCAGCTACTAGCCCTATGAATTTGGATTCTTATCACTTGACAAGCTCTGCTGACTAAAGGGACCTACTGGCTGTCATCTTCATCAAAGGAACTACTGCTTTCACTGTTGGAAATACTGAGAAACGTTTCCTGAGGAAATACCTGTTGCCGCTAGTTGTGAGTCAAGTGATACATGAACATTTTCATGAGCATTGCAAGTAGATACTTCGCCCAGACTAAAACAATTGTGTTCCTTTTGGAAGCACAGAAGCAGCTATCACCATCTGATGAGCTGACTACAATCACAAGGAACTGATCTGTAGAGTAAAGCAACTAGAGAAGAGGAAGCAGAAGCAGGAAATTGAGAAAGAATGAGTTCATTCACTTCTTTCTTGGGACCTTTCCCTGCTGCTGATATTCCTTGCTGGCATCTCCTCACATTTAAGCCTGTGCAGTTGGCATGTGCTTGTTGATCGCATGTGATATTTCTGGCATTGATCTAGGCTCTCGGTTACAGTATAGACTACAATGTAACAGGTTAGGCTTTTGTGGAATTGCCATCCTTGTGTGGGCAAGTAGACAGTAAACAAATTAAAAATAATGTTAAATAATTGGATGGTGATAGTTACTCTGCAAAACATCTAAACACACACACACACACACACACATACACACACAACTAGGATTTGGTTGGGAAATTATTAAATTTTAGGGTCTGAATAGACAAAGGTGACCAGGCCTGACTCTGGTCATTGTTCTTTTATAATTCTAGCAGATATTAACACAAACATAGATTTCCCACTAGAGTTTTGCCACACATAACTAGTCAACTCTAGGCAACAGTTCTGGGATGGGTTTCTGTGAAAGAAACCTTTGTATTAAAACCTGTGTGAAAAGGAAAAACCTAGTTATGTGGAAATATAGAACATTCCAAATAACATTAGGATGTAGTGCCTGGTAGAGTGCTGGGAATGAGCATAGTTGGTTCAAAGCAACAAATGAAAGGAAACAGAGTTAGGTTAGGCCTGGAGGTATAATGAGAACACAGCAGAGTTGAAGTGGGGTGGGGGGATGACATCACTTGCATCATGCATTAGACAGCTTTAAGTTCCTTGGAGGCAGATTCTCTTTCACTTTCACCACTGGCTCTACAGCACCTTCCAATGGCCTGCTATGCTGGAAGTAGTCAGAAACATCTGTTACTGCCTTCCTCTGCCCAGTTTTCGAATTTACTTGGTCTGATATAATAAAACTTTCTTGTGTCACACTCATCAGTTGTAAGTCCACTCTAAGAAATCTAGACGCTTAGTTTATTACAGATAAAACATTCAATGACGATGAGCTAAACTTTGCTAGGTACTAAATCTTATGTTTAGTTCTTATAACAAGGCAGAGTTAGAAGGATGTTCACAGAAATTGAATAACTCACTCAGAAACATAAAACCAATCAGAAGAATGCCTGGGGTAGACATCCCATTTAGTTCTGAGCACCCATGGGCACGTATTCTCAGCTCTTTGACCACCTGTGTATCCCAACATAATAACCACTTATGTTAACCACTGTCCACTTCACCTGAAATCTCAGGAAACATTACTGATGGGGTAGAAAGAATGTACCAGACAAAGGATGTGGAAAAGTGTTTCAAAATCCTCTCCTCCAGAAATTACTTTGCTCTTGCCTTCATGAAGTCATATCAACTGTGATCACTTGAACAAGATCAAACTAGGAAACAGTCTAGCATGTGTTGGGAAGGACCTCATAAAGTCTCAATTCTAACTGAGAAGCTATTGGCTGCTAGAAGAGAGTCACTTCTTCTTGTGGGGGTGCCACTGGTAAGTTGACTTTGTCCAGTGGTTGTCCCCATACCTATGCAGCACTATTTAGACTCACTGGGTTATATTGTTTCAAAAAATTTTTTTAAAAAGCAAGACAAAATTCAGAAGAACATGTGATGAAGAGTCACAGGTAGAATTAGGAGAAAAGGAAGGATGCATATAAGCAAGTGACAACATGTATATCAAAAAACAAATTTAAAATATTTAAAAATACAAAATATATTAAGTATGTATGTATTTAATACAAAGGCAGTATTTTAAGAACTTTGAATAGACTTTGGGGGAAAGACAAGGAAAAAGGAAAATTAATGGATAGCAATTTACAATTAGAAATTCAGGTGAGCTTTCATATTATAGAATAAAGATAATACAATATGGAAATATTGTATGGTAGGTTGAATAAAAATGCCCCCATAGCCCTATAAACTATTATACTAGGTATTATTGGGTGCTGTGGCTTTGTTGGAATTGATGTAGGGGCAGGATATGAGGTCTCAAATGCTCAAGCCATACCCAGTGGGACAATCTACCCTACTGCCTGTCAACCCAGATGTAGATTTCTCAGTTACCTTTTGGTCACATATCTGCCACCATGACAATAATGAACTAAATCTATGAACTCTAAACCAGTCCCAATTAAATGCTTTCCTTATAAGAGTCAATGTGGTCATGGCATCTCTTCACAGCCATAGAAACCCTAAGACATGTTGGATCCAATCCAATGCATTGAAAAACAATAATACATGGGGTGTTGGATAGTTTTATGTCAATGTGACACAAGCTAAAGTCATCTGATAGGAGTCAACTTCAGTTTAAAAATGTAGAAAATGTCTCCATAAGCTCTGGATGTATGCAAGCCTGTCGGGCATTTTAACTAGTGATTAATGGGGGATGGGCCAAACCATTATATATGGCACCATTCTTGGACTGGATTCTACAAGACACCATGTTCAGTAAGTCTTGAGAAGCAAGTCAATAAGAAATATCCATCCATGGACTTTGCTTCAGGTCCTCCCTTCAGGTTTCTGCCCTGTTTGAGTTCCTGTCCTGATTTCCTTTAATGATTAACAGTGATGTGGGAGTGTAAGCCAAATCAATCCTTTCTTCTCAAACTTGTTATTAGTCATGATGTTTCATCACATTAATAACCATAATTAAAACACGTATAATATTTGAATGAACTAGAATAAAGCACTTTGAATGTTTTGTCACAAAGAATTCATAAATGTTGACGGGGTAGACACGTGTACCCTGATTTGAAGATTGTTTGGTGCTTATATATATTGAAACACCATGTTGCATCCCACCAATATGTACAATATTGATCTCCTTCATCAAGTTAAATACATTTTAAAATAAAATAACTTTCCTAGCAGGAAAACAGTTCTTTCATGGAAAAGGAAAAGAAGAGGAGAGGAGAGGAGAGGAGAGGAGAGGAGAGGAGAGGAGAGGAGAGGAGGGGAGAGGAGAGAAGAGAGAAAAGAAGAAAAGAAAAGAAAAGAAAAGAAAAAAGGAAAGAAAAGAAAACAAAAGAAAAGAAAGGAGAAGAAAAGAAAAGAAAAGGACTTTTAGAGTCCTTGTGATTAATCTGGGAAGAACATTATTGATTATTCTTTAATAAACATTTATTTAGAACTAAATTGCTCCCACATTGTGGAATTCCTTAGGGACTTTGAGGTGTTCAATTCATTATTTCTGGGAACCTAGAAATTCCCTCAGGTCAGTGTGAAGCACTGTCAGTTGGATATGGCTAGGTTTTACACTTTGCTGAGTATCCCATGCTAGAAACTCACTTAGCCCATTCATTTTATTTTCTGTGAAGGGTTAATCTTATTGTTAATCTGATTGGATTGAGCATTACCTGGGAGATTAATGAAGGACATTCCAGGGTATTTGCAAGGAAATTTCCAGAGATGATTAGCTAGGAGAAAATCCACCCTGAATATGGTACCCAGATGGGATAAAAGTGGGAATAGAGAAAGCTGGCTAGAGTATGCATCCATATTCCCTCCCATATTCTCTTCCCCCTCTTTCCTATCTACCATTCTGTCCTTTCTTCCAAACTGTGATAGAATACTGGAGCCTCCAGTACCATGAGCACAAATTGTATGCAGTCAGTAATAAATATCTGACTGACAAGATTTTTTACCAGATCCTCTGTGTAAGCCATAGTGTGCCTTTTCACAATGAACCTAAAGCCTAAGGAAACCTGTTTTGTGGTCATGTAGTTAGTATATGTAAAAATGAGAGATTAATATTAGGTATCTTCATTTATTAGGAAGCAACTCTGAGGTCACTACTCTGGTGGAAATGAGCCAAGTTCCTACATATTTCATTTCTATTGCTGGACACCAAGCATCCACAAACATTTGAATTAACCTTTGGCAATTTGTTCATAGTTCAGAAAGTTAGACCTAGCTCAGCTGGGGAGGCTGTTCTCCCTTATGATCAATCATGTAGCTGAATGCCTTTGAGGGATCCACTGCAGCTGGGTATTGAAGAAGAATCCATTCCTGTTGGGCAGCAGATGCCACCTCAGTTCTCCTTCATAGAGTATCTCAAGCAAAAGCCCAGAATACCCAGGCTTGTTACATTCCTTCTTTGCTCCAGTTTCCTGATGGCCCATTGATTGAAGTAAGTGCATGGGATAGAGCCCGGAGTTGATGTGGGAGGGGCTGTCACGGGGTGTGACTATGGTAGGTATGACAAGACATGAGTGACAAGAGCCAAACATCGAACGAGCCAAGGTTACAGAGCTGATATGTATGGCCAAATTAGAGATTTCCTGCTAGAATTTGCCAATAAACCCCAAGGTATATGATTCATGCTGTGACAGAAGGGAAGTCCAGGTGACTGGGAGAACTCTGGTAAGGATTAGAGATGGGCTGTGGATAGAGCTGCATTGTGTCTCTACTGAATCTGGATGGGATTAATATAGCCACAGCCTAACTTCTAGATAAGGACAACTATGGATATAAGAAGGATTATTTTGCAAGATTAGAGGATACTGGGGGTGGGAGGGACTGGGGGAGGCTCCAAGGCCTGATGCTATTACTGATGCTATGGTGTGCTTACAGACAGGAGCCTAACATGGCTGTCCTCTGAGAGGCCCACAAGCAGCTGAAAGAGTTTGTTACAGATACATACATACATCCTTCTGGGCATTTTGGCTAAAATCAAGTGCAGATACATACACCCAACCAATGGACAGAATCTGGGGACCCCTGTGGTTGATTTAGGGAAAAGCACTGGAAGAAGCTGAGGAGCGCAACCCCATTGGAAGACCAGCGGTTTCAACTAACCTGGACCCCAAGATCTCTGAGACACTGAGCCACCAACCAGGCAGCATATACCAGCTGATATGAGGCCTCAGATACACAGCAAAGGACTGCCAGGTTTGGCCTCAGTGAGAGAAGAAGCACCTAACCCTCCAGAGACTGAAGGCCCCAGGGAGTGGGAGGTAGGGACATCCTCTTGGAGATGGGGGAGGAGATATGGGATGAGGAACAGTCAGAGGGTGGACTTCGAGGGGGATAAAAAAAATAAAAAAAAATAAAGAATAATAATAAAAAATGAATAAGATACATGTGGTTCAGGGACTGGATGGAAAGAAAAGTTAGTTACGTGCTTGTCTAGCAAACATCGGATGAGAGGCCAACCCCAAACTGACATAAACTAAGATGGGAGGGGTGGCATTCTCGTAAGGACAGCCCTAGGTGGAGAGAGGTAAATGCCAAGAGCTTCCTGATAGGTCAATCCAACCTATTCAGTCAATATTCCGTCTAGTGATTCTTTGTCTCAGAAGAAATGGAGTTCAACCCCTAAAGTACGGAACTCAAGGTTGCTCTCCAACATGCTCACAAGTGTTTATCGTCACACATAGGACAGACACATTAACATGGTACACTGTTTTCCACATCACACTTGCCTTTCAGATACTCCAATCTTTACACCTCAGAGTTACTTTTTTTTTTTTTTTAACCTCAGAGTGTCATTTGAAGTACTATAATGCAAGGGGACAAAGGTCCAGAAAGTCTGTGAGGAAGCCCCTCCCCCCAATCTGAAATCCTGTCATTTATCATCTATAAAAAGAAAGAGAACTGCAAAGCAATTCAGCTGAGTTGGAATCCTGGAACTTGACGTTTCTGAGTGGGCTACAGTTTGGACCAAAGAGTCTTTTTTTTTAATTGCCCCAGGGCTGTTATTATGTCTTATTTTTCTGATAGTGCCAAGACAGGATAGACTTGTTTTGTTTGTTCCTCAGTGGGAATTTAGATTTCCTGAGCAGATTTTGGTTGCAGGGCACCACAGAGCCATTAACAGCAGCAGGTGGGGAAATAATAATAGTTTACACATCTCCAGTGGTATTCAGTTCTCTCTGCATTAGCACAAGCTTTATCACACAGGGCCTTGGCAGCAAGTCTGAGAGAGGCAGAACTGGCAGGGATGTCTCTATTTTAAAGATGACTGGGTCTCTTACTGAACCCCTAGCTCAGACAATGACTCTCTAGCATCTTGCTGGGAGGGCCAGAATGAATATGCCATGCTGTGTAGCTGCCACAGTTTGGGGCTTGAGAGCATATTCCAGTACTCCTCCCAAGTACTATGTAGTTGAAACGTAATCTTCAAGGCTTATTACTATGGGACATTAATTTAAAGTATGTTTCAGGAGGCTCTCTCCTCCTCCTGTCAACTGCTGCTATATTCAGTGTCCCTGGAAGCTGTGGATCCTGCTCTATACAATCTTCTCAGCTTCACTGATATATATTCCATTAAATTCAGGATTCCATCACAATCCTAGATATATAGACCCATGCCTTATGTTCCTTAAGTTTTGTTATTATTTTAGATGGGGGTGAGGCAGGGTTAACGGAGAGGTTTTAGCGCCTCAGCACTAAGAGAGAAAATTAAACACTTTGCCAAGATTAAATCATATTATGAGACTTCTGCCCTCAATTCTCCTAGAGGACAGTGCACTATTTTAGTGGTGACATCACCCTTATAACTTAGAACACTAATAATAGATGTTTTGCCTTGGAATTTTTTTCTATGTATTAGTTGTGTGCGGGACTTGTTCTTGTAAACTTGCCTCTAGCCTACTCTTGAAGACCCTGAGTAGGGGTGATTGATAACTAACATGTCATTTTCAAAGTCTTGAACAATCATCTTTAGTCCTGTATTCAGAGTATCTGTTTCTTGGATTCCATTGCCCCATAGTTCTCCTCAGCAAACTCTGCCTGCTAGATTTTGTTGCATCTTGTAAATTTCACCTTAAACATCACCTCCTAGTAATCAGACTATCCTTGCTCTTACCTCATGGATCTATCATTCTATAATAATAACTAAGGTTTAATACTCTTCAAGTATTGCAATTATGGCATATTGCTATTTTATTTTGCATATTTTTATTTACTTGAACATCCTGTCATATATTCAAATTTCCAGGGCATTTTTTCTCTTTTATTCTTTCTTTCTTTCTTTTTTTAACAGCGTCACACTATGTAGCTCAGGCAGTCTCAAACTTATTTCCCCCATGCTGGGATTTCAGGTGAGTGTTAACTCACCTACCAGAGGTGCAATTTTGTTGAATTGTTTAATTATATTCTTTTCAAATTATTCAAGGTAATGGTATAAGATACCTGACCTCTTCTTGTTCATATTCAGACATTAGTCACTCAAAAGAAAGTTTCTGCTAATTATACTCTTGTCAATATATATTCTATTGTATTGTGCTTTATCAGTTGTAAAAATTGAAACAGGAACTCTTTTATATGATGTCATCAGATCACGATGGGATTTCACAGTCCTTTGCAGGGATTTTTATGGAAATCATTGTCTATCTCCAAATCGGAACACACTCTAACTGTATTTTTAAAGAATCTTCCCAACAGCAGGAAACACTGCCAACCGCTTCTTCAGAGTTTCTGTTACTGTTTCCCTGGATTTCCTTCTACATCCTGGCTGCACTTTCAGTTTTCTTTGCCACTGTCTTCTCCCACACTTGAATGTTAGGATGCCCAGACCTCAACTTCAGTTTACTTCCTCTCCTTCCCTGAACTGCATTAACCAGTATCTTAACAACTACTGGAGTTTCAGGTATGATTTATCACAGATGCATTCTACCATTTGTCTTTCTAGAAACCACCTTTCCATGGGATTCTAGGCTCATCAATAAATGATCCACTTCATGGTTCTTTGTAGATGTCTAGTAGGAGCTCATTCTCTTCTTCTGTTGCCCAATTGATCCCCTCGGGCTGTGACAGTGATTAACAGAGTTACATTATGAATCACCTTGCACGATCAGAGCCTATGGTAGGTACCAAAGCTGTCCCCTTCCTAGTCTTCTCTATTCAGTGAGACCACAGCCTTCTCCAGGAGCTGTCAGTTCAGATTCTGGCTTTCTCCCCTTCTGCACTTATCTATGCAGCCCACTGGAAGGTCCTTCTAACCTCTATTCTAAGCATCTTCCAAGCTACATACTTTTGTCTGTTTCATTGACACACCTCAAGTCCAGTGCCTAGCTTCTAACAGAGTAGGAAGGTCACCTTCTATGCTTTCTCCCTGCTTCTGCTCTTATCTTCTTGAAATCAGTCCAGAAACAACAAGCAGTCTGATTAAATAAAAATTAAAGCGTGTCACTCCTCTTCTCAAACTCCTACAGTGATACATAACAGGCTTTCTCTTTGTCCAAACCTCAGGCTGCTCTGGACTTCCAGCTTGAGTACATCTTGACTTTACCCTGCTACTCTGACCTTGTGCTGACAACTCTAGTTTCATCCATTAAAAAAAAAAGTTTCTTTTTTAAAAAAAATTAAAAACCTTAATGTATTTAATGTACTTAAGTTGACATATTAATGATAACGTTAAGTATATTTTCCAAAATTGGTCTGAAGTTTAAAACGGAGTTGTTCAAGCTCAGTGACAATCAAGAAAAGGTTACAGCTGACCACTGGGAAACCAAATCAATAGCTTTAAACAGGTACCAAATCATCTGAACATGGAAGTTAGGAGTTTTCACATAATGCCTTAACTGTCGCTCATTTTATCACTTTTTGGTTAAATTACTAAAGGCATCTCCAAAACTTCCGATACAGAATTAACCAAAGTTAATCTGACATTTGTTCCATCTCTTCCCTTCAATCAGAGACAGACTATTACAGCTAAAACTTCAGCCTTGGGGTCCCTTGTATCCCTTTTAATTCCTCTATGTATGACTCTCAACTTTTGATATATGAAGGGTATTGCTTTTTCCATATATTGTTATTTAAATACTTGACCTTTTTATTAGTAAACATTTGTCTCAAGCTGCTGAGAAAGAATCCTCTTGCACTTAGATTCCAATCCTCAGAGAAATTTTCTGTTCACTGGCAGCCTGTCTTGGTGTTCTTTCTGTTGTAGTGAAAATAAACTCTAACAAAAGTAATTGTTGGAAGAAGTGGTTTATTTTAGCTCATGTAACCATGTTAAAGTATAAATTCATTACTTTTCCATTGCTGTGATAAAACACTCCAACCCAAAGCAACTTTAAAGAAGGAATGGTTTGTTTGGGCAATGATTCCTGGGGGATCAAGTCAATCATAGAAAATATAGCATGGAATGGGGACAAGAGCTGGGAGATGACTGATGACTTTTTTTTTTATCTGCACATAGGAAGCAGAAAGAGGGAACAGAAGCTTGGGCAAAGCTATATATCTTCAAAACCCCCTCCAATGACATATTTCCTCCAGCAAGCCTGTATCTCTTAAAGGTTCTATAAGCTCTCCAAACACCACCAACAACTAAGGACAAATGTTCAAAGACATGAGCTTGGTGACGTACTTTTCATTCAATCTACTACATCAATCATCACTAAGAAACTACTGCCAATCAGGAGCCTGGCATAGCTGACTATAATGCATCCATACAGAGTTAAGAAGCAGATTGTAGTAGTTAATGTATGCGTGCCTATACTCAGCTAAATTTCTCTGTTCTTATCCAGTTCAATATCCCCTGCTTAGGGAATGTTGTTACCCACATGAGCTGGTATTCCCAGCTCCATTAATATAATCAAGATACGCCCCCCAATATGATAAAGTGACCTAGACAGTCCCTTATGGAGACTCTCTTCCCAGGTGATTTGAGATTATCTCAAGTTGACAATTGAAACTAGCTACCACATTGCCTAATTCTTGGCTCTCTAGCTGTAGAAGTTTGCTGTAATTAGAGTAGATTTCAACTCCATCCTATATGATACACAGAAATACTGTTGTCTACATCTCTGAACCTGGTATCCTTTATTGTAGAAATTTAAATGCAATCTGTCTTGCTATTTTTAACTAGTGTCAGAATAATTTTTCCCCTTTACACTTCATATTGCACTTCTGATAAAACCTGAATTTATTAGCCCAAGTTACACTTACCTTGTTCTCCCTTTCTCCCATAAGCTCAACTACACGGTTCTTGCTTTTATTTATTTTTTTAAATTTTTTTTATTCGATATAATTTATTTACATTTCAAATGATTTCCCCTTTTCTAGCCCCCCCACACCCCGAAAGTCCCGTAAGCCCCCTTCTCTTCCCCTGTCCTCCCACCCACCCCTTCCCACTTCCCCGTTCTGGTATTGCCGAATACTGTTTCACTGAGTCTTTCCAGAACCAGGGGCCGCTCCTCCTTTCTTCTTGTACCTCATTTGATGTGTGGATTATGTTTTGGGTATTCAAGTTTTCTAGGTTAATAACCACTTATTAGTGAGTGCATACCATGAGTCACCTTTTGAGTCTGGGTTACCTCACTTAGTATGATGTTCTCTAGCTCCATCCATTTGCCTAAGAATTTCATGAATTCATTGTTTCTAATGGCTGAATAGTACTCCATTGTGTAGATATACCACATTTTTTGCAACCACTCTTCTGTTGAGGGATACCTGGGTTCTTTCCAGCATCTGGCAATTATAAATAGGGCTGCTATGAACATAGTAGAGCATGTATCCTTATTACATGGTGGGGAAGCCTCTGGATATATGCCCAGGAGTGGTATAGCAGAATCTTCTCGAAGTGAGGTGCCCAGTTTTCGGAGGAACCGCCAGACTGATTTCCAGAGTGGTTGTACCAATTTGCAACCCCACCAGCAGTGGAGGAGTGTTCCTCTTTCTCCATACCCTCTCCAACACCTGCTGTCTCCTGAATTTTTAATCTTAGCCATTCTGACTGGTATAAGATGAAATCTTAGGATTGTTTTGATTTGCATTTCCCTAATGACTAATAAGTTGAACATTTTTTAAGATGCTTCTCCGCCATCCGAAGTTCTTCAGGTGAGAATTCTTTAACTCTATACCCCATTTTTTAATAGGGTTGTTCAGTTTTCTGGAGTCTAACTTCTTGAGTTCTTTATATGTATTGGATATTAGCCCTCTATCTGATGTAGGATTGGTGAAGATCTTTTCCCAATTTGTTGGTTGCCGATCTGTCCTCTTGATGGTGTCCTTTGCCTTACAGAAACTCTGTAACCTTATGAGGTCCCATTTGTCAATTCTTGCTCTTAGAGCATATGCTATTGGTGTTCTGTTCAGAAACTTTCTCCCTGTACCGATGTCCTCCTCAAGGGTCTTCCCCAGTTTCTTTTCTATTAGCTTCAGAGTGTCTGGCTTTATGTGGAGGTCCTTGATCCATTTGGATTTGAGCTTAGTACAAGGAGACAAGGATGGATCAATTCGCATTCTTCTGCATGCTGACCTCCAGTTGAACCAGCACCATTTGTTGAAAAGGCTATCTTTTTTTCCATTGGATGTTTTCAGTCTCTTTGTCGAGGATCAAGTGGCCATAGGTGTGTGGGTTTATTTCTGGATCTTCAATCCTGTTCCATTGATCCTCCTGCCTGTCACTGTACCAATACCATGCAGTTTTTAACACTATTGCTCTGTAGTATTGCTTGAGGTCAGGGATACTGATTCCCCCAGATTTTCTTTTCTTGCTGAGAATAGTTTTAGCTATTCTGGGTTTTTTGTTGTTCCAGATGAATTTGATAATTGCTCTTTCTAACTCTGTGAAGAATTGAGTTGGGATTTTGATGGGTATTGCATTGAATCTGTATATTGCTTTTGGCAAAATGGCCATTTTAACTATATTGATTCTACCGATCCATGAGCATGGGAGGTTTTCCCATTCTTTGAGGTCTTCTTCCATTTCCTTCTTCAGAGTCTTGAAGTTCTTGTCGTACAGATCTTTCACATGTTTGGTAAGAGTCACCCCAAGATACTTTATACTGTTTGTGGCTATTGTGAAGGGGGTCATTTCCCTAATTTCTTTCTCAGCCTGCTTATCCTTTGAGTATAGGAAGGCCACTGATTTGCTTGAGTTGATTTTATAACCTGCCACTTTGCTGAAGTTGTTTATCAGCTGTAGGAGCTCTCTAGTGGAGTTTTTTGGGTCACTTAGGTAGACTATCATGTCATCTGCAAATAATGATAGTTTGAATTCTTCCTTTCCAATTTGTATCCCTTTGAGCTCCTTATGTTGTCGAATTGCCCGAGCTAGTACCTCAAGTACAATATTGAAAAGATAAGGAGAAAGGGGGCAGCCTTGTCTGGTCCCTGATTTCAGTGGGATTGCTTCAAGTTTCTCTCCATTTAGTTTGATGCTGGCTACCGGTTTGCTGTATATTGCTTTTACTATGTTTAGGTATGGGCCTTGAATTCCTGTTCTCTCCAAGACTTTAAGCATGAAAGAATGCTGAATTTTGTCAAATGCTTTTTCAGCATCCAATGAAATGACCATGTGGTTTTGTTCTTTGAGTTTGTTTATGTAGTGGATTGCATTGATGGATTTCCGTATATTGAACCAACCCTGCATTCCTGGGATAAAGCCTACTTGATCATGGTGGATGATCGTTTTGATGTGTTCTTGGATTCGGTTGGCAAGAATTTTATTGAGTATTTTTGCATCGATGTTCATAAGGGAAATTGGTCTGAAGTTCTCTTTCTTTGTTGGATCTTTGTGTGGCTTTGGTATCAGCGTAATTGTGGCTTCGTAGAAGGAATTGGGTAGTGTTCCTTCTGTTTCTATTTTGTGGAATAGTTTGAAGAGTATTGGTGTTAACTCTTCTTTGAAGGTCTGGTAGAATTCTGCACTGAAACCATCTGGTCCTGTGCTTTTTGTTCCAGGGCTTTCAGGTGTGTCATTAAGCTGGTAATGTATGCTCTCTCCATTTTCTTTTTGGAGGCACTCAGGGATATGAGTTTTCCTCTTAGCACTGCTTTCATTGTGTCCCATAGATTTGGGTATGTTGTGTTTTCATTTTCATTGTGTTCTAAAAAGTCTTTAATTTCTTTCTTTATTTCTTCCTTGACCAAGGTATCATTGAGTAGAATATTGTTCAGTTTCCACGTGTATGTGTGTTTTCTGTTGTTTCTGTTGCTATTGAAGACCACTTTTACTCCATAGTGATCAGATAGGAGGCATGGGATTAGTTCGATCTTCTTATATTTGTTGAGGTCTGTCTTGTGACCAATTATATGGTCGATTTTGGAGAAGGTACCATGAGGTGCTGAGAAAAGGTATATTCTTTTGTTTTAGGATAGAATGTTCTATATATATCTGTTAAATCTAATTGGTCCGAAGCTTCAATTAGTTTCATTGTGTCCCTGTTAAGTTTCTGTTTTCCTGATCGGTCCATTGAGGAAAGTGCAGTGTTGAAGTCACCCACAATTATTGTGTTAGGTGCAATGTGTGCTTTGAGTTTTAATAAAGTTTCTTTTATGAAAGAGGGTGCCCTTGCATTTGGGGCGTAGATGTTCAGGATTGAGAGTTCTTCTTGTTGTATTTTTCCTTTGACCAGCAAGAAGTGTCCCTCAGAGTCTCTTTTGATGACTTTGGGTTGAAAGTCAATTTTATCAGATATTAAAATGGCTACTCCAGCTTGTTTCCTGAGACCATTTGCTTGTAAAATTGTCTTCCAGCCTTTTACTCTAAGGTAGTGTTTGTCTTTGACCCTGAGGTGTGTTTCCTGTATGCAGCAAAATGTAGGGTCCTGTTTACGTATCCAGTCAGTTAGTCTGTGTCTTTTTATTGGGGCATTAAGTCCATTGATGTTAAGAGATGTTAAGGAATAGTGATTGTTACTTCCTATCATTTTTGACGTTATTTTTTAAATTTGATTGCTTAACTTCTTTTGGGTTTGATGAAAGGTTACTATCTTGCTTTTTCCAGGGTGAAGTTTCCCTCCTTGTATTGGTGTTGTCCTCCTATTATCCTTTGTAGGGCTGGGTTTGTGGATAGATATTGGGTAAACTTGGTTTTGTCATGAACTATCTTAGTTTCTCCATATATGGTGATTGAGAGTTTTGCTGGATATAGTAGTTTTGGTTGGCATTTGTGTTCTCTTAGAGTCTGCATGAGATCTGCCCAGGTCCTTCTAGCCTTCATAGTCTCAGGTGAAATGTCTGCTGTGATTCTGATAGGTCTTCCTTTATATGTTACTTGGCCTTTTTCTCTTACTGCCTTTAATATTTTTTCTTTGTTTAGAACATTTGTTGTTTTGATTATTATGTGACGGGAAGTATTTCTGTTCTGGTCCAGTCTGTTTGGAGTTCTGTAGGCTTCTTGTATATTCATGGGCATCTCTCTTTAGGTTAGGGAAGTTTTCTTCCATAATTTTATTGAAGATATTTGCTGGCCCTTTAAGTTGTAAATCTTCACTCTCATCTATTCCTATAATCCTTAGGTTTGGTCTTCTCATTGTGTCCTGGATTTGCAGGATATTTTGGGTTACAAGCTTTTTGCATTTTGCATTTTCTTTAACTGTTGAGTCCATGGTTTCTATGGAATCTTCAGCATCTGAGATTCTTTCTTCTATCTCTTGTATTCTGTTGTTGATATTTGCATCTCTGTCCCCTGATTTCTTCCCAAGGCTTTCTATCTCCAAAGTTGTCTCCCTTTGTGTTTCCTTTGTTGTTTCTACTTCTGATCTTAGGTCCTGGATGGTTTTGCTTAGCTCCTTCACTTGCTTGTTTGTGCTTTCCTGCAATTCTTTAAGAGATTTTTGTGTTTTCTCTTTCATGACCTCAGCCTGTTGACCGAAGTTCTCCTGTATTTCTTTAAATGTTTTTTTGCGTTTCCTCATTGTTGCCTTTGTATTCTCCTGGATTTCTTTCAATGATTTTTGTGTTTCCCTTGCAAGGGCTTCTAACTTTTGATCCATTTTCTCCTGAATTTCTTTAAGGATGTCCTTCATGTGTTCCTGTACCAGCATCATGACCAGTGATTTTAAATCCAAATCTGTTTTACTGGTGTGATGGGGTATCCAGGACATGCTGGTAGAGGATAATTGGGTTCAGATGTTGCCATATTGCCTTGATTTCTGTTAGTGACGTTCCTGTGTTTGCCTTTTGCTATTTAGTTCTCACTGGTGTTACTTGGTCTTGTCAGTGCTGGACTCACCAGTGCAAGCTGCCCCTTCCCAGTTGGCCACTGGTGCACAGCTTACCCCCTGCACTGCCTGTAGAAAGGGTGCTGCTGCCCAGGCTGTTCAGATCCAGAAGCAGGCACCCGAAGGCTCACGCTGGGGCCCGCTGGATTCACTGGAGCACACCGACGTCTCCCAGCTGGCCGCCCGGAAGCCCAGCCTGCCTCTTGCAGGACCTGGAGATGTGGTGCGGCCGCCCAGGCTGATCTGGATCCGGAAGCGGAGAGAGTTGAGCTGAGGGCTTCCGCCTGAGGCCTTGCCCCAGATTGTGTCTGTGGACCAGATGGAGCCTGTGTGAACCCCCAGGGAGTGCCGACGCTGTATGCTGCTGGCACCTCCCCTGTGTTCCACTCATTCCGCTGGGCAGCCGATCCCCCAACTGGGCTGGCGCACACATGGTTAGCCTGGCCGCCCAGGCCCTGAGTCCAGGCAAAAGCCTGGGGGGCCAAGGTCCGAGCAAAGTTCCCCTAGGGCTATGACTGTTAATTGGGTCCGCCAGGTGACCAGGATGGCGGGCGTGCGCGCCCGAGCTCCCCGAAAGTGCCAGGATAGTCTGCTGTGCTAACAACTTCCTGGGCGGGTTGACTCAACATATGGACCACCAAGCGGCCCAGTTCTTGGGGTCAGTCCTGTACCTTTTGGGGCCTAGACCCCTGCTTTGTTACCCTCAGGCTATGCCTGTTATGGCTCTGCTTGCCAGAGCTCTATGTCGTCCTGCAGGCAAAATGGCGGCACGCGCACAGGCCAGGGCACAAAAACCTCCTGGCTGGGTTGGCACCCCGATGGCCCCCCGAACAGCCCAGGTCCTGGGTGCAGGCCAACGCCCGTCAGGCTCAGACCCCCGCGGTGTTGGCCTCGGATAATGTTTGTGTACCTCAGTCTGTCTGATGTCTCTGGAGTCTGAAACCAAGATGGAGGTGAGCCTCTCCTGACTGGCGGGAGGCCGAGTTCTAAAGTGGCTTCCGTGCAGCGAAAGGTGCCGCAAAACCGCAGCTGCTTGCTGCCCGGCTGGTCAGCGAAGGTCAGTGGTCGTGGGCGCAGGGCCTAACTGGACCCTGTGTCGCCTTGGTTCCACTGCTGATGGCCCTTCAGCTGGACCAGCCACTGCTGTACTGCCGCCGCCACTGCCGCCGTCGCTGCCGCCGCCGCCGCCCCTAAATCCCAGGACAAAATTTTAAGTGAAGGTTTTATGAGTGAGTTGATATCCCCCTCTCTCAAACTGAAAGTCCTGCCTGGCTACAGGAGGTGGCCAGTTCAGGCTCCATATCCCTGCTGGTGGGAGTCTCAGATAGGGTCACCCTCACAGGCTCCTGGGAGACTCCCCATCCCAAGTCTGCAGCTAGTCCCAGAGATGCCCCATACCTATTTCCATTTTCTCCCCATGCCTTGTCCTCTCTCACCTCTTGCCATACCTGATCCCTATCCCCATTCCCCTCCTCACACCTTCTCCACACGATTCCTTCTTTCCATCCACCTCCAATGTCTATTTTATTTCCCCTTCTGAGTGAGACTCATGCATCTTCTCTTGGCTCTTCCCTGTGACTTAGTTTCTTTACATCTGTAGATTATAACATTATTATCCTTAGGGCTAATGTCCATTTATAAATGGATTGATACCACATTTGCCTTTCTGTGTTTGGATTACCTGCAAATTTCATGATTTCCTTGTTTTAATAACTGAGTAGTATTCCATTATAAAAATGCATCACATTTTATATATCCATTCTTCAGTTAAGAGACAACTGGTTTGTTTCTAGTTTCTGGCTATTATGAATAAAGCTGCTATGAACATAGTGGAGCAAATGTCTTTGTGGTATAGTGTGGCATCTTTAGGGTCTGGACCTTGGCATAGAACTATTGTAAATTTTCTGAGAAACCACCAGATTGACCAGTAATGTTCTCCATTCTTGCTAGGATGTGCTGACACTTGTGCTTTTGATCCTAGTCATTCTGATGGGTGTAAGGTGTAATCCCAGAGTTGTTTGCATTTGCATTTGCATTTCCCTAATGAATAAAGACAGTGAGCATTTCCTTTATTGTCTCTCAGCCATTAAAGGTTCCTCTGTTGAGAAATCTCTGTTTAGCTCTTTGCCTTGTGTTTTAATTGGGTTATTTGTCTTGTTGGTGTCTAATTTCTTGTGTTCTTTATATATTTTGATATTACTCCTCTGCCAGAAGTAAGGTTTTCCCATTTTGTAGCCTGTTATTTTTGTCCTATTGATAGTGTCCTTAGCCTTGCAGAAGCTTCTCAGATTCATGAGGTCCTACTTATTAATTGTTAATCTTAGTGCCTAAGCTACTGATGTTCTGTTCAGGAATTTGACCTCTGTGCCAATGGAGTCAAGGCTGTTCCCCACTTTCTCTTCTGTTAAATTTAGTGTGTTAACTTTTATGTTGATTCTTTGATTCATTTGGATTTGAGTTTTGTACAGGGTGATGAATGTGGATCTATTTGCATTCTTCTATATGCCGACATACAGTTAGACTAGTATCATTTGTTGAAGATGCTCTCTCCATTTTCCATTGTATGGTTTTGCCTTCTTTGTCAAAAATTGTGTCCATCGGTGTACGGGCTTATTTCTATGTCTTTGATTCAATTCCAGGGATTAACCTGTCTGTTAAGTGAAGTGTTCTATAGGTATCTCTTAGGTCCAGTTGACTTATAACCTCTGTTCATTTCATTATTTTTATATTTTATTTCTGTCTAGATGACTTGTCCATTGGTGAGATTGGTGAGAGTTGGGTGTTGAAGTCTCCCACTGTTAATGTGTGGGGTTTGATGTATGATTTTAGCTTCAGTAATGTTTCTTTTATGAATGTGGGTGCCCTTGCATTTGGGGCATAGATGTTCAGAATGGAGATGTCATCTTAGTGAAAATTTCCTTTGATGACTATGAAGTGTCCTTCTCTAAATCTTTTGATTAATTTTGGTTGAAAGTCTATTTTATTAAATACTAGCTTTCTTCTTGGGTCTCTTTTCGTGGAAAACCTTTTTCCAGCCCTTTACTGTGAAGTGATGTCCATCTTTATTGCTGAGGTATTTTGGGGTGACTCTTACCAAACCTGTGAAAGATCTGTATGACAAGAACTTCAAGACTCTGAAGAAGGAAATGGAAGAAGACCTCAAAGAATGGGAAAACCTCCCATGCTCATGGATCGGTAGAATCAATATAGTTAAAATGGCCATTTTGCCAAAAGCAATATACAGATTCAATGCAATACCCATCAAAATCCCAACTCAATTCTTCACAGAGTTAGAAAGAGCAATTATCAAATTCATCTGGAACAACAAAAAACCCAGGATAGCTAAAACTATTCTCAGCAACAAAAGAAAATCTGGGGGAATCAGTATCCCTGACCTCAAGCAATACTACAGAGCAATAGTGTTAAAAACTGCATGGTATTGGTACAGTGACAGGCAGGAGGATCAATGGAACAGGATTGAAGATCCAGAAATGAACCCACACACCTATGGCCACTTGATCCTCGACAAAGAGGCTGAAAACATCCAATGGAAAAAAGATAGCCTTTTCAACAAATGGTGCTGGTTCAACTGGAGGGCAGCATGCAGAAGAATGTGAATTGATCCATCCTTGTCTCCTTGTACTAAGCTCAAATCCAAATGGATCAAGGACCTCCACATAAAGCCAGACACTCTGAAGCTAATAGAAAAGAAACTGGGGAAGACCCTTGAGGACATCGGTACAGGGAGAAAGTTTCTGAACAGAACACCAATAGCGTATGCTCTAAGAGCAAGAATTGACAAATGGGACCTCATAAAATTACAAAGTTTCTGTAAGGCAAAGGACACCATCAAGAGGACAAATCGGCAACCAACAAATTGGGAAAAGATCTTCACCAATCCTACATCAGATAGAGGGCTAATATCCAATATATATAAAGAACTCAAGAAGTTAGACTCCAGAAAACCGAACAACCCTATTAAAAAATGGGGTACAGAGTTAAACAAAGAATTCTCACCTGAAGAACTTCGGATGGGCGGAGAAGCATCTTAAAAAATGCTCAACTTCATTAGTCATTAGGGAAATGCAAATCAAAACAACCCTGAGATTTCATCTTATACCAGTCAGAATGGCTAAGATTAAAAATTCAGGAGACAGCAGGTGTTGGAGAGGGTGTGGAGAAAGAGGAACACTCCTCCACTGCTGGTGGGGCTGCAAATTGGTACAACCACTCTGGAAATCAGTCTGGCGGTTCCTCCGAAAACTGGGCACCTCACTTCCAGAAGATCCTGCTATACCACTTCTGGGCATATACCCAGAGGATTCCCCACCATGTAATAAGGATACATGCTCTACTATGTTCATAGCAGCCCTATTTATAATTGCCAGATGCTGGAAAGAACCCAGGTACCCCTCAACAGAAGAGTGGATACAAAAAATGTGGTATATCTACACAATGGAGTACTATTCAGCCATTAGAAACAATGAATTCATGAAATTCTTAGGCAAATGGATGGAGCTAGAGAACATCATACTAAGTGAGGTAACCCAGACTCAAAAGGTGAATCATGGTATGCACTCACTAATAAGTGGTTATTAACCTAGAAAACTGGAATACCCAAAACTTAAACCACACATCAAATGAGGTACAAGGAGAAAGGAGGACTGGCCCCTGGTTCTGGAGAGACTCAGTGAAACAGTATTCGGCAAAACCAGAATAGGGAAGTGGGAAGGGGTGGGTGGGAGGACAGGGAAAGAGAAGGGGACTTAAGGGACTTTCGGGGAGTGGGGGGGCTAGAAAAGGGGAAATCATTTGAAATGTAAATAAATTATATCGAATAAAAAAAAGAAACACACACAGACACACACAATATACTCTCTCATACACACAAATCATATAAACACAAACTCAGAAACCATAATATACATATATATCATTATAGTATACATGTGAAAGACAAAACAATACCTAAATAAAGCAATATAAGACTAAAAAAAAAAAAAAAAAAAGAAAGAAACAGAAAGAAGGATCCTGTTTTCACATCCATTCTGTTAGCCTGTGTCTTTTTATTGGGAAACTAATTCCTTTGATGTTAAGAGATATTAATGACCAATGATGATTGTTTTTTCCTCTTATTTTAATGTTGGTGGTGGAAGTGTGTGTGTGTGTGTGTGTTTGTGTGTGTGTGTGCGCATGCTTCCCTTCTTTTTGTTTGCTGGTGTTGTCTTATTTCCCGTGTTTTCTTTGGTGTACTTAGCTTCTGTGGGTAGGAGTTTTTCTTCTAGTATTTTCTGTAGGGATGGATTTATGGATCAATATTGTTTCAATGTGGTTACTAGCTAGTGGTGATGTTTTGGGACTTTGTGGAACCTTTAAACGGCAAGACTTAGGTGGAAAAATTAGGGCAATGGGGAGAGGGTTTTACAGATAATATCTACCTGTGGTCATGCTCAAACTGTTTTTCTAAGTCTTAGAAAGGTGCACAAGCAGCTTCAAGTTACTGCTGCCACAGCCTAAATCTGTCACAAACTCCTCCATGTCTCCCTACCAGTGCACTGTGGGCAAAAATAAATAGTTTTCCTCAAGTTGATTTGTAGGGTATCACAGCAAGATTATAATAAATGCAGTGATGTCCTTCATTACCATGATGCTGTGAGAGGTTTCCCCTGGGGTATGTCAATTCCCTTCCTAGCTGAGTATAACTCCTGATGCATGTACAGTGTTGCCCCTACCAGTCAGCATAAGGAAGAGGTGGAGGGGACACCAGCAGAACTGGGGAATAGTCAGAGCTATACTTTAGGGAAGTTCTTCTGGATGCTTTGTTGTTTTGGAGGAGGACTGTAGGTCGATTCTGCATTTCTCTGGAGGGCCCTTCACTAAGCCTGTCTGGAGCTATTGTGAGCTGACTCAACCCTCACCTCATGAGCCTCTGAGACTGAGTTTTCAAGGGCAAAAGGCAGCTCTTCTGTTTCAAAGTTTATTTTTTTTTCCCCAATAGATCAGGAAAGATCACTGCCTGGGGTGTCTATGTAGTATGTTGTCAGCTGTTAGACATCTTCCCACATTGCCTCCCTCCCACCCCATCTCTGATAGCTAACCTTGGACCTTTAATTCAGCTCAGGAACTTCATAGTGACATGTCCTTCAATAGCTTATCTAAACACCATGCTGGGGAATAATCAGAGGACACACCTTATCTTGGGCAACACTGGGAGCCTATTTCTTGTAAAGCAAGGAAACCTTGGGCTCTGCTACTCTGTGGCCTCACCCCAGCAAAGGGAATACTTGCAAATGGGGAAACATGCAGAGTAGATGTCATGACCCCACAGCCTTGTTACTGGGGACCCTGTGCATATTTCCCCCTATACCTCAATATCATAGCATCATAGTGAGCTGTCTTACATGGCTAGGACCTGAGCTGAGCTATACAGTAAGGAAGGTAGTGAGAAAGGGTGTCGTCTTTGCCTGACCCCATGCACAGTTCAGATTCACACATATTAGCACAACAGAACATTTTCATTGGGTGTTAAGAGTAGAATGGATGTTCGAATCAAGACTGTGACTGTTGTCTCTGAACTTTACCTGGAGGGAAGGAACAGCTATCAATGCACACTTGGATTTCTGAAGAAGTGGTGCATATAGAAGGTACAAGATACTGATCCCTGCCTAATAATTGGAATGTGAGGTTGAATGCTTTTTTATTATTTGGTAATTTTATACCTGTATATACTGCATTTAAATCATATCCATACTCAATTCTTCCTGGACTCCTACCATCCACCCTCTCCCCACTTCATGTCCTCTCTCTCTCTTTTTTTCTATAACCTGCCGTGTTCAGTTATTGCTGTTGATATATACTTGGGAGTAGGGCCATCCACTGGAGCATGCACAATCTCAGAGGTTAGACCCCTGAAGAAAGCTGACACTTCCTTGGAAGCCATGAACTTCAAATAGCTCCTCAGCTGAGGTTAGGATCTCAGGCACTTTCCCCTACTCCACATCTCACAGCTGCTGTGAGTTCATGAATACAGTGGTTAGCCTGGACCTCTGCATTTACAACAACTTTTTTTTTTTTTTTTTTTTTTTTTTTTTTTTTTTTTTTTACAATTCCTCTTTGGCTGAGGATGATTATGATATAGGTTTTCGGCTTAGGACTGAGCATTCCATAGTTATGTGTTCTCTGTACCTGACCAGTTGAGAGTCTCTGTATTATAAACTGCCCACTGTAGAAAGAAGCTGCTCTGATGAAAATTGAGAGCTATTATTATAAAGATGTCTTGGTTAATCTTCTGTTGCTATGACAAAACATCACACCCACAGCAACTTCCAAACACAAAAGATTTAATTGAGCTTAGAGTTTCAGAGGGTCAGCGTCTGTGACATCTGAGCAAAGGCATGGCAGATGGAACAGTGGAGAATATACAAGCAAGCAGGAGGCAGGCAAAGAGACACCTAGTGACACACCTCCAACAAGACTATACCCCATAATTCTTAGCAAATATGAACGAAATGGGTACCAAGAATTCAAGCATTTGCACCTATGGGGGCCATTCTCATCTAAACTATCATAAAAGGTTAAGTATTTACAGGGCAGTGGGACACTGTCAACTTAAAAATATATAGCATTAGGTTCTCCCCTAAGGCCTATGACTTCTCCAACCACGCCTGGCTCCTTGATTGGGTTTCCAGTATCAGGAGTAAGCTTTCCTTTGTAGAACAGGCCTTAAACCAATTTAGAAAGCTTTGGTTTCCTCCTTAATCTTTATGCCATTATTGCACCAATGAGCATATCTTGCTAGTCTAGTTGTCTGATCCCTATTACATAGCTCACAGGGTTCACAGCTGGGCAAGCCTCTTGATGACTTTTCTCCCCAGCAATAGCAACTTCCTGGTCTATAAAAGCTAGGCAATAAGGAGGAAGCTTTTAAATCAGTACCAGCTTAATTTCCCCTTGTACTGGAACCAAAGTGCAACTCGTTCAGCAGTATGGCTTTACCATCAAGTTGGGAGGGCAACCAAGAATAATGGTAATAATAGCCTATTATAGTTATATGGCGGGCCCCCAGGACCACCTCTTACACCAGGACACATCACCCATTTGGCACTGGGCTTTATATTTGATAACCTCTGGAGTCTGAGAGGATCATTAACTCCTATATAAAGTTGAGTGATTTTCAAAAAATTCCCTTTAAATGAACTTTGTTTGGTCCATGGAACCAAGTTAACTTGTTTTCAAGTTTCAATGTTGAGTTTATTAAGTTCATTCTCAAGTTTTAAAGATTACATATATTATTTAATTGTTTTTAATGTTAGCATATTCTTTTCACCTCATGAACTGCTTTGGTGTGTGTATGTGTGTGTGTGTGTGTGTGTGTATGTGTGTGTGTGTGTGTGTGTGTGTGTATGTGTGTGTGTATGTGTGTGTGTATATGTGTGTGTGTGTGTGTGTGTGTGTGTGTGCTTTGTGCAGATTGTAACAGCTGCCATGTGTTCATAATTGCTATTACTATGTCACAATTAGAATACAGGACATTACAATACACTTTCCCATATTCAGATTCTCACATATCTGCCACAATGTTCCTTGAGCCACAGAATGAGTTATGTGGAAGTCCTTTTCAGGACTGAGTCCTTGACAGCCCTTATTTTTAATATTTTGACAGGTTGAGTCTTTGATCTGCCACTGTTACAAGTCAAATTTTTGCATGTAACTTACAAGTCTCACCCTTCCTTAATTCTTGTATGATAAAAATTAAAAATGTTTAATAAGAAGATCCTGATTAATATTTAACTCTAGTTATAAATTTAGGGATTTTTGAACTGACTTTATAATTTGAATTATTCTATTTTGAGTGCTTTGATTAACAAACCAAATTTCTGGGTACTGAAGTCTTATAAATCTAATATATTATGCTAAACTCATAAACACCAGGTGATTCTTATAATATTGTAAATGTTCAAGTGTGCTGTATATAAATCTAATAAAAATTCAGCTTAAAAGAAGATAAAATCAATCCTAAATTATTCATCTTAATTGTAATCACAAAGTTGGACTGTTACCCCAATAAACCAATCTCTTTACAGATAATTTACCTTATAATAATAAATGAAAACTGTCTAATAATTTTGGTGAAATATACAAAAATTATATGTATAAAAACTAAAATACTAACCATTGCTAATTTGGGATGGTAGGGTAGGCTTCATTTTCATTTTCATACTCAAATCTTCCTTCATTTTCTATGCATATGTCATTCCTTAGTTAAGAAATAACCTAAGTTTTAAAAGTATTTTATGCATACCTGTTCAGACCTCAGGTCTGTGCTTGGGCTGATGGAGTGGGGCCCATATGCTTGGGTCTCTGACCTCTTCCTGGGCCATCTGGAGCCTAGATCTGCACACTTAGTGTGGCAGGTAGGTTGTCTCTTGGGGCAAAGACTTTATGAGTTAGTATGTAGACACTTGTTATGACAGACTCTGAGGTTTTTACATTTTTGTTATTATTTTTAACACAGAGGGGGACATTTATGTTAGAACCACATCTAACAATCTGTGCCTTCCAGGTCATCATTGCAAATTCAAGTTCAGATGGAGGAAAGGTTGATTAAGAGGCTGTCGTCTTGTGGCTCAGTATGCAAGTTCATTATGGCTATATAGCAGATTGCTTGCCTGGTTGCATTACCATTGTTATGCTATGAAAAGAACCAAACAAATACAACTTAAGGCCTCACATTTTGTGAGCACAAAGCCCATCATGGTGGAAAGGATGGGGTAAGAGGGACTCTGCTGTGGCTATAGAGGTGTGAGGGGAGGTGACTCGTCACATTGCATCTGCACTCAGGAAGCAGAGAGGGGTGCATGCTGGTACTCAGCTCACTTTTCTTTTCCATCCAGTCTGAGACCCCAGTCTGGGATGCTGTTCACATTCAAGTTAGGTCTTCCTGTCTCAGTTAAACCTTTCTAGAGATACCCTCACAGGCACACCCAGGGATATCTGAGTTATACTACCATTGGAGTCCAAAGCCAGTCAAGTTGACAATCATAGTTTACCATCATACTGGCTGGCTGGCTAAAAGGTAAATGAATAAGTGCATGAGAAAATAATGGATTAGTGACTGGTCCTGAGCTTACAAATAATGAAGAAAATGGAAGACGAATACTATGTCATGACTGACAGATTTGACAGACACAGATCCAGCCTGAATAGATGAAGGAATGACTGAATCAGTTGACTACTTGAGACAGAATGTGTGTGAATAATTAATTGATTTACTGAATAAATGATGCAATAGAACAGAGGGTGCTAAATGGACTGACCCCTTATATCTGACTAAACTGTTGATTGAGAGACTAAGCAAAAGAACTAGAGAGAAGAAATGACCAGGTCAACAAAGCATTGGCTGACACACTCTGCATGTGAATTTACTGATGAAATGATGACCATCTAAAGTAACAAAATGTTTAAGTGTCTACCATAAACAAAAGCCTGACAGACTGAGTGGATGCTGGAGGTCCTGGCATGTCTTTTCCCTTGGGATTGTCATGTTGTATCCTCTCACTACAGTGTTGGTCAACCCCAGATGGCCCTTTTGTTAGCAGATCACATATCTTACTGCATCAATACTGTTATTGTTACCTTGACATTGCTTTCCTAGCTTGCCCTCATTTCATTTTATTCTGTCGGTAGAGTCTGATCTTGGGTTTGTATCCATTCATCCTCTTTGTAATGATTAGTGTCATGAACTTGACAGGATCTAGAATCACCAAGGAAACAAGCCTCCAGAAATGGGAAGTGTGAAGACACACTATGAAGGTGGGTGGCACCATTTCCTGGGCTGTGGTCCAAGACTACATTAAAAAGAGAAAGCTAGCTGAGCACCCACATTCATGCTCCTCTGCTTCCTGACTTACAATTGCCTCAAACACCTGCTGACACGTTTTCCCTACCATGATGGACTCTGCCTGGAGACCTGAACTGGTTCATGGGTGTGGTGACACAGGCATATCTGTTCTCAGCCACTGGGCAAAAAGATATGCTGGCATCTCTTGAGTAACTTCCAGACTTATCTCTGTTAAGGAATCACCATATCTGTTTGCTCCTCCTTTATTTTTTGGCTCATCTGGATCTGTCCTTATTTCCCAGCTCACCTGAAGGAGATTGATTCTTGAGACAATTTCTGTTGACATCAAGTCTTCCCTGGTGGCCCACTGGAATACAGCCACCAGGAAGCAGCCTCCCACTCCCCTCCCTTGCCAGCTTGAAGTTGCCTTCAGGGACAAGAAGATTTTGCCACGGTAGACTCCATGTCTTATTAAAAGACTTGTTAATTGGGGCACTGTACAACCCTTCATCCTTTTCACATCAGACAGCAGTTCTGTTGTCTGTTTACATTTGCTCGGGGAGCATTTCACAAGGGTGCTTATATTACAGGAAAGCTCAGAGGTTAGCCCTGCATTTCAGAGTGAAAATCTGCCAAGAAATCCACGGCAAAGAAGCTGAAAATAGATGCAGTGTTGATTCATCAGCAGCCTCTCCGGGTGCTTTATTAGAGGCTGGCAAAGAACTAGAGCATCACCTGAATATGCCAGGTTGAAGGGAAGGTAGCTGACATGGCAATGGAGATGGTAACCAGCGACTCTGAGAAATCAGCTTGCCTGGTTCAAATCTGATAAACAAGGAAGCCTAATTAGATGTCAGCCATTCTGTCGGGGTCTGAGGAGTGGCCTAGCTTCCCGAAGGATCTTTGCACATGCGAACATGCACTCAGACCCTGCAAGTGGGGCAAGTGGAAGCAAGCTATGTCTACCAGTCATTGCATCTCATGCAGCCTTTTGCATCTCAGGCACATTGTAGACACAAGCAGCTGTATCATGCTTCCAGGTCTATTATATTCACTCTGATGGCATAACTAGAATTTGATAAATATTTGTTGGTTAAACAAACAAGCAAACAAACAAACAAATGTCAAATCAGATCTCCCCTTTAAAGCCCATTGGAGAATTTCATAACCTCAGAATCTCTCCTGCTTATAAAATGGGACAAAGGCAAGCTCAAGACGCTTGGGATGGAGCCCCTTCGTTGTCACTGTCCATCACTTTTACTAGTTAATGTTGTGCTTATCTTCTTGTCACCATAGTAATCACCACCATCAATGGTGAAGACTTTCAAGTGTCGACTGTCTGACCATTCATTATGCTACTAGCCTTCACAAAGCTTCTGCATGTAAATTACCTTCAGTGGACAGGTGAAGAAACCGAGGCACACAGAGACTCAAAAACAAAACTCTCTACCACTGTATGGAACTTACTATTTGTCTGGATACTGTTTACACTTTGAAGCCATGCAATCATATAATGACCAAAGTGGGTCTTAGCTTGCCAAGGCATATCTTGGACATGCGGAAAGTTCTATATATCTAGAAACCTCTTAATTATAGGCACACCGGGGCAGTGCTCTCTCTACTCAATGTTTTGGACAAAATGAGGGAAAGTCATTGATCATCTAGCACAGGAGGGAAAGGTTGAGGCACGAGGGGAAAGGTTAATGTCCACCTCCAGGCACTAAATGACAGAATTGGAATTCTACCCCAGGGTTGAAGCACTACAGTGAATTCTCTCTGAAATACATAGAGAAGCAACCCTTTCTCCATCGGATGGTTAGAAAATGATACTCTAGCTTTTCCAGAAGGAGAATAGAGCTCAGGGTTTTCTGTCCCATTCCAGCCAAAACTATTTCCTTCTTTTCTCTTTACATCCATGATTCCAAGAGTCATAGCAGGTCATCTCCACCTGGTTGCCTACCAGTCACATCTTGACATTGGTGTGTTGGTTGGGTTTCTCCATTGCTATTTCCACCTATTAACATTTGTTGCACTAAAGCAATCAGAAATGAATTGGACTGGAAAATAACACAGGGAATCTTCTATGTCTGACCTCTCTCTTTTCTTTCTCTCTGCTTTGGCTCCCATGACTCTTATTCTGTCTCTGATGGTCCTTCTCAGGCTTCACTTTTGCAGTTTTCTTTTTAAATCCTGCTGTTTTGCAGAATTCTTTTGACGTCTTTGCTGTTCCTATGCAGTTCCTCAAAGTCGCGACCATCATTTCTAAGATTTCACTGCCATTCTATATTCTTCAAGCTCTTCCACTTTCTCTCGACTTCAAGCACACACATTTATGTCATAGTAACAAACAGATCCCAACATTGCATTGAATTTATATATAAAATATGTTCTATTCTATTAAATATCAAATACTATCTATTTGATATATTTATATATCAAATAATATCTATTTGTTGGATAGCAGCTCACGTAGTCACTTTGAGACCCAGAATCATGGATGTCCTATTAGTTATGAACACATGAATCCTGTAGTCCCTTTTGGCATGGAAATAGTCCAGTAGGGCACGAAGGGATGACATGACTTTTAAACATGTCTTACCCAATTTAGCAAAGTTATTCATCATGTAATCTGCTTAACTACAAAGGTGCTGTTGTAAATATGAGGATATTTAAGACATTTAGTGAGAAACAAACATCTCTACCATTTCAAATAAGTCCTGACAGCTTCACATAGTGTACATCAAGGAATCTCAAATAAAGTGGGTTTCTCAAGAAAGTTGAACATCATGGCATGCAAAGGTTTCTACCATGTAACTCCTAATCTTGGTGCTGTATGCCTATGCTGACAATAGACCTGTCATGTACCATTTCTCCTCTACTTTTGGCAACCTATGGAAACTGATTTCACATAGGATTTGCTTGACCCTGGCCTGTTTTCTTGTCCACAGCTTTTCCTCTCTAGACTAAACATACCAGGTCCTCAGTCTATTCCTTGTGGGGTGGTTTCAAGTCTTCGGCATCTTATATGAAGGAAAACTCCTGCTACTTTAGTGAATATTGGAAACTTAGGTATAGAACGAATAGTTGGATACATCTAGGCCATTGTGAAATTTTCTGGAGGCTTCTGTATCCCAAGAGAAATACTGTTCTTTTATATATATATATTCTTTATTTACATTTCAAATGATTTTCCCTTTCCAGGATCCCCACTCCCCTAAAGTCCTACAAGTCCTAGAAATACTTAACTGTTCTTTAATTGCTGCTCTGATCTTGCCCAGGGGCCTCTGTCTAGGAGTCTACCCATAGCTAAAGTAGTCCTAAGCTCCATGAGGCTGCATGGCCTTTGCACAAAATAAAAGTCCTATGGCTTCTGTTTGGATTGAAGCACTGGACAGAAAATCTGAGGGAGAGAGGGCGGAATAAGAAAATAATAAGAAAAGAAAGAAGGGAGAGGGGAAGGAAGAAAAAGAGAAGTGGAGGAAAGGGGAAAGGAGGAAGGAAGGCAAGGGGGAGGGGAAAGAGAAAGGTGAGATGGAAGAAGAAAAACAGGGAGAGGGGGAAGGAGAAAAGGGAGAGAGAAAATTTAGAGGAGGGGGAGGAAGTAAAGAAGACTGAAGGGGAAGTAATACAAATATCTTAACTCTCCCCAGTGACTTTCATATTTTTTAAAATTACTCTGATAAGTCTGAAGGTGGATGGTCTTCCTTTGGGTGGACGGTCTTCCTTTAGTCATTGCATTGTCTACCAGGAATCCCATGTCAGTCACTCTCCTGGTCACTGAGTCCATTGATATAAAAGATCTTTATGGAAAAAAAGCAGTTCACCAGTTAGGATCTCAGTGTAGTACAGCAAACTGATTGTTTCTCCATAATCAACCAATCATCTCTTTCAGGTTTTAGCTTACAGCAGGCATTACCGTGGCTCAAATATCCAGACACACCACATCAGTCCTGAGCAGAGGGATGGGTGTGGGAAATATGAACTCCTTACTGTAGGCAGCTTTGAATAAGCTATTTATATGGCTGACATTCTAGTATGGAGAAATGGAACCTCTAATTCCTTTCCCTTTCACCAGACTGCATAGTGCTGTGCTTGGAAAATGAGAATTTAATTTACTCTTCTTATTTTTACACATAAGGCTAGCTTGGTTTCTAGTGAAGTCTTTCTACTTTGTATACCTCAGGAACATGTAGTTAACTCTATAGGTCACTTGTTTGTGATGCTTCTTCTCTTCCTCTTTATTACCCTCTAACCTTCTTTTATTTCTTTTTTTACTCTTCCTTTCTTCTCTCTCTCTCTCTCTCTCTCTCTCTCTCTCTCTCTCTCTCTCTCTCTCTCTTTCTCTCTCTTCCCTCCCTCCCTCCCTTCCTTCCTTTCGTTATAGTGTATATGTGCATGTACCATTTCACTCTTTTTTTTTTTTTTGAAACAGGGATTTGCACTGGTTTCTATTTGCCAAGTAGCTAGGCTGGCAGGCAAGTGAGCCTCAGGAGTCATGCATTTTATGTGGCTTCTGGTGATTGAGCTCAGCCTTGTGTTGAAGAGCAAGGCTCCTTTCATACTGAGCTACCTCTGTAGCCTGGCATGTCAATTTCCCTCTCTTTCTGGTACCCTGAAGCCATTGACTATCTTATTCATTTTCGTCTCCCCAATATCAAAGCAGCCAATATCATTAGCACTTAATCGGTGCCGAGTGTACACAGTCTGGAAAGATGATGCTGGAAGTGCTCTGTCTACTCCTGCTTCAGCATCACATAGATAACAGCTTTCCAAATTCAAGCATTTTCTTTCATTGCTTGAATAGCCACATGATGTTTTCATGTGCTCACTGAGTAGCCCCCACCCCCCATGGCTTCATAAAATCCTGGTGTCTCAGCAAGGTCTCAAAATCATGAAAGGTCAGAGCCCTCCAATCTGTGCTGATTTGGGTCACTGTTTCCTTGAGACTTCCTCTGCTTCTTCTTTGATTAAAGCTACATTCGCCTTGCCTCCCGCTTTTTAGCAATTACACTAATTAAGCTAATTTTTCTTTGTTCTCTCTATACAATTTGCATAAATGGCAAATTTATATATAGTGTCCCTAATTCTCCTGTAACTGCTCTGTAATTAACAGGATGCTCAGGCTAAATATAAATAAGTGCAGAAGGAAAAACAGCTTTCTGCTAAAATACAGATAGAAGCTGGGAGAAAAGGGAAGCAGAGAAGAAAACAGTTCTGAGCCTGTTCTAAACTCATTAGGCTTGATTGGGTCACAGTTGGAGGGTGCCAGCTAAAGGTCAGCTCCTGCATGAGTGTCTCTGAGAGCCCTGTCCCCAGAAGCAATAGGAAGACAGAACGGGAGCCATTGCGTTGAAATAATAACAACATGGTACAATTTCTCCAGGTTGGGCGGTAGTGTGTAGGCAAAGAACTATACAACATCCAGGAAATTGGGACACAAGTTCTAATTTTGACCAGCCAGCCAGGGCACCTGGAGTCAGGGGGCAGCAAAGCCAAATCCCAGATGTCTGGACACTTTATGGAGACACTGTAGAACATCCTGTTGCCCTGTCATCTCTATGTCCCAGTGATAAAATACACTAATCATGGTGATGTGTTCAAAAATAGTATTAGATAAAGACTGAGACTTCCTTTTACAAATAGAAATGATTATGAATTGGCAAGTGGCTCAGGTAGGAAGAAGTCCTTTGAGTAGTGATAACAAGCAATCCGTGAATCCTTAATTCTAGCTGTAGTTCTGTGTCTCTGAAGAAACTCCATAGAGTGTCTGAACCCAAGGCCCATTTTTCATAGAGTGAGATTAAAGAAATGGCACTGGACAGTGTAGTGCCTGGCATGCGCAAGCCCTTGATGCAATTTGGATGATTTACGTGTCAAGTCATGAAATCCAGTCTTTCATGGGGTTAGGTAAATGGATGAAGCCGAATTTCCAGCCAACGTGTGTGAGCCTCAAACCCAGAAACTTGGGTGATTTGAGAAATATTGTCTGGAAAGAAAATTCCTCAATTTTCTGAAAATTTGGGATCTGTGATCAGGGTCATTGCAATAACAGCACTGTCACATTATGTCACTTCCAGAAAAGTTAGCTTTGTGCTGCACACTTCTCCAAGCCTGGAGAAGGGAAGTGAAAGGGACTTTGCTCTTTGAGGGAGCTGTGGGTAAAAAGACATTGTAGATGTCTGTGATCCAAAGTCTCCAGAGAATGTGGTGTTTAAACCTCACACAGGCAGTCCATTTTAATGCTGAAGACCCCTTAGGAGTTTGGTCTTATAATCTTTTCATCTATGCCTTTTAAAATTGGTGTTTTTGTACATACTTTGTACTATATATCATATACTAAAATATGTATATAATTTATAAATAAATAATATGCATGCCCAGGCATGCCCAATCATAAGATTTTTATTTATAGTGGAGAGGGAAGCTTGTTACAGGAAATTTTTGTTGTCATCCCCAGTGGCAGCTGACTGCTGGTTTGAGCACAGTACAGGGGAAGAGCATAGTTTGTCAAGATTTCAGAGTCTACATGTGCACTCTCTGTATCTCATATTTGTTACTCATGGGCAGAAAAAAAATATTCCTTAGTTGTTTGGCTAAGAAAGGAAGGCAAGGTAATATATAAAATCATTTTTGTGCCAAATAAGCAGATATTATTTTTCTTACCTGAGTATTTAAGACACTAATTTGAATAGCTATTTGCATACATGCAGGAAATGGTAAGATGCCTATAAAATAAAACCATTTTATATTTAGTTTAAAAACTATTTTATTGTTTAAAGGTGAAAGACCATTTAGACACCCAGTAGATGGAACTTAGGATTCTCTTATGGGAGAATAAGAGAACAGATTTTGTGTCTGGAAGAAGATAGGAACTCCACAGGAAGACCAACAACATAGACAACCAACCTGGACCCTTGGGGCCCTCAGATTCTGAATCACCAACCAAAGAACATACACAAGTTGGACCTAGGCCTCCCCACACATATATAGCAGATGTGTGGCTTAGTCTTCATCTGGGTCCTGAATAACTGGAATGGGGGCTCTCCTAAAAGCTGTTTCCTATGTATGAGTGTTCTTCTACCTGGACTGCCTTGTCTGGCCCCAGGTGCAGAGGAAGTGCTTAGCATTGCAGAGACTTGAAGTGCTGGGGGTGGAGGGATACCAAGAAGTGGGGAAGCCCATCTGATCAGAGGAGAAGGGGAGGGGGTGGGAGAAGGATTGTGAGAAGGGGTGACCTGGAGGGGAGCAGTGAGTGAGATGCAAAGTGAATGAGTAAAAATGAAAATTACGTTAAAAAAAGAAAACAAAATAAAATAAAAACAGTGAGGTACCCACACCTCATGTGACTCATCTGCTAAGTAGCAAACAGCCTTAGCTACCCATCACAGCCACATGCTTCTGTATCATGTCACATGCTGACAGATGTGGTTTGGCAGTGGTTGCTTTGGCTCCATTCATTCTGCTCTCTGTGTGTTGTCTCATTTCAGGCACTGTAGCCCCTGTGAAAGTTGCCTTTAAGGCCAAAGAAACATTGCACTGGAAGTTCCACTCATACATGGCTCGCACGCTGCCACTCACGCTGTCTTGAGTGAAGGCCCACATGAGTGGAGCAAGACACACAGTGGGAAGGGGAGTGGACCTGGCTTCTTTGACACTCTCTACTGTGTTATTTTCAACCTGGCCTCTCTGAAAATGGGTGCCTCTTTCTCTGTTAATACTGTCCTTAGCTTTTTTTTTTCAAGTGGATAAAGTTTGATTTTTTTTTAAAGTGGATAAAGTTAGAGGATTGTTGTTTTGTTTTGTTTTGTTTGTCTTTGGTTTGGTTTTGTGAAATCCAAGCAGTATTTTTCAGAGGCCTTGAGGCTGGGCACTCTGATGAGCTACACAATGAACACCATCCCTTCTTCCTAAGCTTTTACACTGCAGCAGAGCTCTTTTGATTTTTCTTCTTCTTTTTAAAAGAAAATCTGACTCTTAGTTAGAATATGCTAGGAAATACTAACTCATAGCACTTTAAAATTTAAAAGAACCAAGTCTAGAATTTAAAAAAGAGAGTGAACATGAAGTTAGTTGGGAGAAATGTGTGGGTGAGTCTGGGAGGAGAAAAGAGTGAATGTGATTAGGATATATTGTATGAAAAAATATTCTTGAAAGAATTAATAGTAGTAATGGAAAGAGAAGAGCTTGTAGGTTTGCATATCCCTCATTAAGTTTGCCCCAGAGCCAACTAGATGGACTCAGCATTGGAAACAGAGCTAAACAAGAGAAAGACATTCTGAACATACTGTGGGATGCTGGGAGAAGTGATGCCAATTCTTCCTTCTAAGCAATGGCTCCACAGTGGACTACCAATAAAAAGTGGCTTTCAGAAACCTTTTATGGGATGAAGGAATATGAAGAAAGAGCCCTAAAATTCAGCCACGAGGCTTTCCTAGTGTGATGTACCCAAGAATTAAGTTCTAAAGATGGCAGAGACACTCCACGTAAATAGCTCTTTCTCGGCTAGGTAAACCAGAGATATGAGAGGGATGAACCAAGCCCAATCAGGTGATTAAGATAAGGCTCCAGTCCTGGGATGAAGAACTGGACAAGTGCTGTACATGATAATGGATTTTTATTGTGAAGTTGATTGGATAATAACTCTTGTAGGGCATTAGTGAAGCAAGGCTTTGAAGGCTTCAGTGGGAGTGTTTATAAAGAGGATTAAATGAGAGAGTAAGACCTGCCCTGAAAGTGGGTAGTATCACCCTTTGGGCTGGGGATAGACAACTTATGTCAGTCATCTTTTCCCTGCTCTCCCAATCTGCATAGGTAGAGGAAGCTCCCAGTGGGGACAAGCCACCCCTGCCACTGTCTTCCCTACCCCAAGGAACTGTATCCCCACAAACCATGAGGGAAACAGGTTTTCTTCCATAATTCACTTCCTGTCATAGCCATAAAAAAAGTGACCAATATAGATAGGTGTTTGGGGGGAAATAAAGACCCTACTTACAAATACACCTACTTACAGGGAGACCTACACGGAATGGTACAGTAGCCTGGAGCTGGGGAAAGATGGGAGGTATCACATTTCTTAAGTCAGAAGGTCTGACGGAGAAGATACCAGTCCCCAGAGGAAAAAAGCAGTATGGAAAAGACAGTGCAGGTAAAATGACTGATGCAGGGACACATGACGGTGCCACTACAGAGAATGAACCAGGGAGATGAATTACTGAGTGTTGCTCTTGCAAACATCTGTTGTCTTCTGCATGTTCTTGTTGATTGAGCCCAGGGAAAACCAGCCAGGAAAACTATAAGTATCCTTTAATACAGCCCACAGAGGTGAACATATCAGGAGCATAACTAGATGAGAAGTATGTTATAGATACCCTTACTCTGAATTTCCTCAACCCACTTCATGAGTGTACCTGCATTGTGAAGGAGCTTTCTCCATCTGCTTCTTGGCCACAGAGCATTTTCTCACCACATTCGGGATTATCCATCTGCCTACTATGTAGGACAATGCAACATGCAGAACATTTAATGCCCCAAACTCAACTGCCAAACCCAAGGGTGTATATCAAGGATTCACACCGTGTCTCTGCGTCTCACTTGCAGAGGTTTGCATCAGTACACATTCTTGGTGCCTTCTCCCAGATCACCTCTCACATCTCGTGTTCCTCATATACGCTTCCTGGGATCACCTGCCCAATGAACTACCTTCCTGCCAGACATAGTTCTAAGACCTCTTCAGGAGAAATCAAAACAGATGTGCATAGAAAATGACCCAGAAGGACAAACAGAAACTATATAGCTCAATGTATAAGGAGAAGGGTGTTGAAGCCTAGGGGCAAATAACTCAGTATAGAAATACTGTCAAGAAAACAAGCTGGAAGGACTGTGGCAAAAGAGAAGGAGCACCCAGCCTGGGGCGTCGGGTGTGGTGATAGGAGGCTTCCAGAGATATACAATTTCTAAGTCCTGTCTTCTTTCGGAAAGAAGCAGACTTTCTCCAAACTGAAAATTCACAGAGCCTGAAGGTGAGAATTCTGTCCCCTCTTCCTCTCTGTGGGAGAGGAGCTGATTGGAAGCCTGCTCACCATTGCTCATTCCTCCTGCTGTTTTGAAAGGTTCTGATATGAGGGAAAATATCCTCTCTGGGGAGCCCTTGCCCTTTCATGATTTGCCAAACACCTCCTCAGCAAGGTACCCGAAGCCCTCTGCAGCTGATTGAGATTCAAAGAGAAAGCAGATCTAAATGAAGGGTCTGAGTGAAAAGACTGTGTTTATTGTTGCTCTCTGGCATCCCTGGCAATCTTCACCAGAGGAATTTCCACACCACGCTGACTGCCTGCCAGGCAGACTGGGGAAAGGCTTCTCACCGAGCAGCAGGCACATCTGTTTAAAGGAGAAAATGTTCATGGTGGTGAATTGAAGTTGTTTGATGCACTTCAGGGAAACTGCCCTAAATAGTCTTTGATGCATACCTCTTAATAACCTTCGTTCTACCTGAGTATGGCCTGTGTGATTTTTAAGATAATAGAAATCAGAAAATGGAGGCTGGTACTCCAGCCCAGGCCCCTCGTTTATACGGGAAAATGTGGTCAGAGCAGACAAATGGCTACCCGATGGCCATGGGGCACATGAGTTACAGAGAGAACCTAGTACCCATGTCTACCCCAGTGGGAAAGTAGCAGGATGGTAGCTTGATAGTGGCTACTATTCAGTCTTGCAAAAATCAAATTCTGCATGCACTTGTTGAGCACTAGTCATGGATGTGATCCGATGTTAAACTTTGGATAATAAAAGGTGAAAAGACACTGATACAAAATAAAACCCAAATTGATTTGACCCTCAAGACACCACAGTATGTTAAGAGACATGGATTTTCAAGTCAGCAAATATATCCATCCTAGAAAGCCAAGACACTGATGGACATGTCAGCACACACAGACTGGGAGACCACACAGGATCCTCAAGTCCTCCATCTCCAGACTGGGTTGTGAAGAGTGTTCAATAGAATTTCATGTTCACACAGATCCCCAGATTGTGATCTTATCTAGAACTGGGGTCTTGGTAAATATAATTCTTAAAACAGCATCCTATTGGCTTAGGATTGGTCTTAAGTGACAAATGTCATTATGGGAAAGATGGCTGACAAAGGTATTACATGAAGACTGAGGCAGGGGGTCAGAATGACAGAGCTACAAGGAATAAATATCAAGAGTTGCAGGCTGTGCCTAGAAATCAAAGGATAGGCATCTGATAATGTTGTCCCTGTGGGCTTTAGAGGAGCAATAGTTCTACCAACAACTCAGTTTCTCAGTCCCAGGCTCCACAATGGTATCAGAATATACTTCTGTTCCTTTAAGTCATGTAGTTTGTGGTTCCTTGTTACATTGGTTGTAGAATGTTAAAAGTCCTTAAGCTAAAGGCTTAGTTTCTTCCTACAGGGTATAGAGGGCTGTTGGAGGGCAGATAGTCTTTAATGTAAGGCTGACTCATACCTCTATATCAGTCACCTGCATTTTTCCCATCATTTGAGGTGACCTCAGAGCACCTGTGTCATGAAACTGCTGTACAAAGTTTTCAACTTCCTTCTCCTATAGAAGACAGGTCAGGAAAATTATCAAGGGGAGCTTCCCAGCAAGGCGGTTCATGAGAGAGTCCTTAGAAGATGACGATGAGGAATTATCTTATAGGAAGTGACAGAAGGAAAGTCCATGTAAGAGGGACAAGTAGGACAAAGGCTTGGAACTGAAAACAAGAGGCATATGTTTGTGTCTGTGATACTGTACGTGTACAAGAGTGGAGGTGTTTTAAACTTGTGTATGTATGTATGTATATAATCAACAAGTAGTATCTGAAGGCCTGAGGACTAAGGATAAGAAAGCTCACAGTTCAAGGTATACAGTAAGTATAACATAGTGGGGAAGTACTGGGGGCAGGAGCTTGAGGCACTGCATCACTTTGCATGCACAGTCAGGAAACAGCAAGAAATTAATGCTGGTATGTATAGACTTTCCCCAATATAGCAAGCAGTCAAGCATCCAAGCATATGCGTGAGTAGGTCTTCTCACTTCAATTCACTTAATCTAGCCATCCCTCCAGACATCCCAGAGGCTAAGCTAATCTAGATCATCCCTCACAAGCAAGCCCAGAGGTCTCTCCTTGGTGATTCTAGATCCATCTAAGCTGACATTTAATAATAACCATCCTAGCATCCTTCCTAGGTGACAGACCTTATATTAGTCAGGGGCTGTCACTGTGGCCAAACACTTGGGAAAGGCAATTGACAAAAGGGACTATGTTTTTCAGGCATAGCTTCAGAAGACTCAGTCTAACATCAGATAGAGATGTTGCTTTGGGACAAAGATGAGGCAGATTATGATAACAAAAGTATGTGATGGTGAGGAACACTTACCTCACAGCAGGTAGGAAGCAGAGAGGGGGGTGAACTAGAAAGTGCTCAGATCCAAGATAGACTTCTCAAAAGCATGCATCAGGAACCTACTTCCTCTACCTGGGCTCTCCCTCCCACAGTTCCACCACCCCTCAATAATCTATTCAAAGTTTGAATCTATCAGTAGATTAAACCATTTGTTATACCAGAGTCCTTATGATTCAATGGAAACACCCTTAGAGACACACCTAGAGGTGAGTTTCATTAATCTTCTATTATGTCTCTCAATCTATCAAGGTAACAATCAGTATTATCGATCACAGTGCATGTAACAACTAATATAATAATCAGCTGGTTAATATCAAATCACTCCAATGATAGCTCAGATGCAAAGGAAAGAGACCAAATAAGTGAATTTAGAGACGTTATGCATTACAAGTGTTGGCTAAATAAGTACTGATGTATTATAACATCACCATAGATTTCATAGGTGTAACTTCTCATGCCCACTACTAATAAAGGGATCAACTATAGAGCAAAAGAACACTGAAGCCCAAGGTTCTTGTTTCCCGTCAGAGCATTAAAGTTTTTTCTTGGTTCTAGAAATGATTATATACATGCACACAAACTAGAGTCAATGGGAATATATTGTATTATTTACATTGTATTGTATATTATCTATCATCTATCTACCCACTTACCTATCTATCATCTATCTATCTATCTGTCTATCTACCATCTGTCTGTCTATCTATCTATCTATCTATCTATCTATCTATCTATCTATCTATCTATCTATTCAGTCAATTTGTTCGTACATATGTGTGTATTTGGGGCTTACCCCTTGAGACTGTGTAACCTGTCAGCAGGCTTGTTCTTGGAGAAAATGGATTCTCTCTTTGTGTACAGACATTCGCTGCCAATAGCTCATTATGCAGAGGTAGAGCCTTATGATAGTTCCCTCACCCATGTTGGTATATACACTGATGTCATTAGGAAGTTCTTGTGAAAGCATTCATACTGTTGAGATCCATCGATGCATCATGCTTTTGTCTAGGAGACCAATTTGCAGCAGGTAAGAGTGTCCTTTAGGTCTTCCAGTCATTTTCCCACAATGTTTCCAAAGCCTTAGGTATATGATTTGTATTTTAGATGTACTGACTGGTGATAGGCACCACACACATTATTTTCTCCATTATTGATCTCTATAGTAGCTTCTGTGTTTTGAAAAAATGATGAGAGATGAGAGTCATTGTATCTCTGAATATAAGGTTAAGCATTTAGAACATGGGCAGAAATAATATTGGTTTAGGAAAATGGCAGAAGTAGGTTTTCCTCTAGGACCTATGATGTCTCCAGTCATGGAGAGTTGGCTAGGTTTACAGTACCAAGCATAAGTTCCTTTCTTAATGACTATGTTCAGTATGTTTGTTGAAGTAAAATATTATGTGCAAGTTGACTTTAATTGTTTCATATTTTGAAAATCTTAATACAGAATTTATAACAATAGTCACTCTACTAGTCATGTAGATGTAAACAAATATTATCATCCTATTGAATCTTTTTTACAGTCAGTGCCTTTTAGTACTGTTACTTTGTGTGTGTGTGTGTGTGTGTGTGTGTGTGTGTGTGTGTGTGTGTAGATCAGAGAACAACTTGTGGAAGTTCATTCTCTCCTCCTATCACGTGGATTCCAGGGGTTCCTCAATCCTTTATTTTATCTTCAACTCCCAATAGTCTTTATTATTATTTTGAGGATTTGTTCACTGTATTTTGAACATACTCAGGCCCTCATCTTATCACCCCTAGCACCATTCCATTCCTTTCCACCAACTTTGAGAGGACTTCTTTCTCCCACTGAATCCAGTTTGTGTTGCCAGTTTATATTGGGTTTAGGGCTCACTCTGGTGTGTGGTCAGCCTATGGTGCAGGGGGTTACATCATTAAGGAAAATAGCCTATGCCTCTCCTGAAAGCTATCAAATGCCAATACCTTCATATCCACTTACCCTTTGGAGTTTTGTCTCACTGGAGCTTGTGCAGGTCTGGTGCATGCTGTCATAATTGCAATGAGTTCATATGTCTTCCCTGTTGTGTCTGGAAAACACCCTTTAAAAATGTTTTCCACCAAATCTAGGTCTTAAACTCTTCTTGCCTCTTTGTTCTGCATGTGGTTGAGTCTTGGGGTGAGGCCTATGACATGAATGTCCAGTTTTGGGATGAGCACTCCATAGTCTTTTGTTCTCTACACACTGTTGAGAGTCTCAGTTGCCATCTTCTGTAAGGAGAAATTTCTCTGTTAGGATTTAGAGATGTTCTGATCTATGTTTACAGTAATAAGTCAGAGTCCTTTTTAATAATATATCCATTCAAAAGTATAATAGCATTGGGTTCTCCCTAAGACCTGTGAGCTCTCTAGCTACAGGTTCTGAATCCTTCTAATAGTATCAGGTATTTCTACTTATTTAAGTCAGTTTTCAGATCTGGAATTGTCTTTTTTATTTCCTTCAGCTCTGTGCTTGCTTTTCTTGGACTTCCTCAGTAAACTGTATGGAGTCTTTCTCAATGTTTATAATTGTTCTTTTAAATCTCGTGTCCTGGAGTTAATCTATGTAACATTTTTTTTTTGTAGAATTAATGATCTTTTGGGGAGGAGAAGGAGAGTAAAATTGTATTTACATTTCATATATTTTTGTGTTTCTGTAATGGGATCTGGGCGTATGGGTTTATTGAATCAGGTATTTATAGGATATGAGAATCTACTCTATCTCTGTTGACTGGAAGATTGGTTCTGTCTTTGCTATTACCCAAGCTTAGTTGACTTCAGATCAAGTACAAAGATTTTGTAGTGCAGTTGTTCAGATACTCAGTGTTGACTTTTATTAACGAGTCTTTCACATCTCTAGTTCAGTGGCAACCAAGAAAGCACACACATGTGGCTTCCAGTTAGGTCTGAGCATATGAAGGGATGCAATGGTAGGGATCCAAGTCACGTTTTCTTATACAGCATGTGAGTATGATTCCTCATTGAGCCAGGGCATGGAGGGGAAGTGCAACCAAGAGTTTGGGATGACTTACCTACAGAAAACTTATACTAGTATAACTCCTAACTGGGCCTGGGAATGGAGAGATGGCATAGGCAAAGATCTTGGGTGACTCACCTGGATAGCACACACATAGATAAGGAGCCTATCTAGACATGGAAAGGGGCAGGGTACGGGTAATGATCTGGTTGTGTTCGTGTGTATGTGTATGTGTGTGTGTGTGTGTGTGTGTGTGTGTGTGTGTGTGTCTGTGTGTGTGTATGTGTTATACACGTGTGTGATTACATTTGAGTAGATGCTTCCTAGAGCCCAAAGAGGTTGTCAAATCCCCTAGAGCTAGAGTTACAGGGAGTTTTGGGCCACTTGACATGAATGGTTGGACCTGAACTCCAGTCATCTGGAAGAGCAATGAGATCTGTTAAGTGCTGAGCCATTGCTCCAGCCCCATAAATTACCTTAAAAACATACACCTATATAGATATATAAATATTTACATATATACATGTATATTTACAGTATCATTATTTCAACTTAATTTATTTTGTCTCTTTGCTTTTCTTAGCTTAGTCTCTATCTTTTCTTCTAACTCATAAGTTAAAGTGCACCTTTTGACATAATATATAGCTTTAAAACAGTGTATTTTCTTCTAAGTATCCTTTCAATTGTATTACTTAAACTATAATGTGTAATCCTTTTTATCATCATTCACTAAGTTCCCATTATGATTGCTAATTTAGCTCATGAATTATTAATTGTACCGCCTCAATTTCTAAACATATGTTTTGTTTCTTTGCACAATCTCACTCAAATAAGATAGTAACGGACTATTCACTTTTGCAGCAATAAAGCAGAGGTTCACTGAAAAATATCCAGTAGATGTAACAAATACACCCAGTTTATCCTACAGAAAACAAAAGAGCAGACAAAATTACTTTAGTTTATATACCAAGTGTACAGCTGCATAGAAAGGTTTTATTTACCAGTAAATTAAATTCTATTTTCATGGGCATGCAGTATTTCATTCACACACTTTGTTACATCTGCCAGGACTGTAGTTGGTGCTGAATTTGCCCTTTATCAGGTTCTAACAATTAAATGCACAGTTTTGTGGTTGGCCAGAAGAGGGTGCCCAGGGAGGTTAGAGAAGGAGGGCCTGAACAGGAGCAGGGATATCAGGAGGATCTGCAAAAGTGCAGTACCGTGGGGAATAACTTGCAACTAGTCAGAGAATGGAGTGTGGTCTCCTGGTAAGAGGACCAGACTGGATACAAGTAGGGTGCGTGGCAGAACATGTGACTTCACTTAATGCAAGAATGCAAGTTTGCAGAAATGTCTGTAGTCTCCAGAAATCAGGCCCATGATGATTTGTAAGCTGCTCTTGTTCCCTCTGACCCCCTTTGCAGCTGCTCAGGGGATTCCAGAGTGAGAGCACACAAGGCAGTCAGCAGTGTAATGGTGTCTTCACCTTGTGCCCAGTTATGTGTTCAGAACGTCGTGTACTTTATTCCACTTCACTTTATCAGGATCTGGGGTAAGCTACTCTGCTGTACATATTGCAGATATGGAAAACTGAGTGTCAGGTTGCTAATACTTGCCTAAGGTTTCTGCTGTGCACTCAGTTGTGTACAACAAGTGATATATTCCAGTTTGGGGGAGAAATTATCACCTACCATCACACAGACACACACAGACACACACAGACACACCCACCCACACAACACACACACACATACACACATACACACACACACACACACACACACACACACATACACATACCCCAAATACATATGTTGCCTAATCCTCTATGTGATTGTGTTTAGAGATGGAGTCTCTGGGAGATAAATAGGTTTAGATGAGATAGTGATCATGAGAGGAGCTTTCATGATGGAATTAGTGCCCCTTAAAGGAAGAAACAGGAGAGCCCATTTTCCTTGGAGGAGACAACCTGATGGCAGCCTTCAATAGTTCAGAAACAGAACCTGCGTGGGAATCTGAATCAGCAAGTACCTTAATATTAGAATCCCTAGCTTGGAACTGTGAAAAATAAATTCCTGCGGTTTAAATCTGCCAGTCTATGGTAGGCCGTTATGACACCCTGTGCTAACATGTATTTACAGCTAGAAAGTAGCTAAGATAGGTTTTCATCCCTCAGGCTCAAACACAGAAGAACCCATGCCCCCCCCCCCTTGTCTCTCTACAAACAGAGCCTAGGTTTGTCTTATTGGCCTCCCAAAGGCAGCAACAACAAGTTGCAAGCATCCATCAACATTACCACAAGCTTTGCAGCAGTAACACGTATACAACAGCATCTCACAGGTAATGGAAGCCACAGCTACAGTCAACTCTAACAAGTACATCAGGGGTTTTAATTAGAAGCAATAATATTCAACTAAACATGACTTAACCAGTAGAGATTATTCTTTCCCTAGCAATTAGATGTCCAGAGGTGGTGATTCATTATTAGTGCTGATTTAGTCAGTATTAATGAAGCTCAGGAAATGCCACATGATCCTAAGATAAAAAATGTTCAAAGAAAAAGACAGGAATAGGGGCTGAGAGTTTGTTTTTAATCCCTTTTTAAATCAGAGAGTAGGGAGGAATAATTTCTAAACAGGAGTCCCAAGCTCAGGAAACTTCTCTCTATGCCTCATTGGCCTAAACTGCCTTGTTGTCTAGGCAAGCTACAGGGTAAGGACCTAGAATTTCCACTGCATGAGAAGCAGGGTCAGCTAGGGATCATGGGGAATGTGGTGGTTTGAATATGGTTGGCTCAGGGAGTGGCACTATTAGAAGGTGTGGTCTTATTGGAGTAAGTGTGGCCTTTTGGATGAAGTGTGTCACTGTGGGTTTTGAAACCCTACTTCTAGATGCCTGGGAGTCAGTTCTCTCCTAGTGGTCTTCAGATCAAGATGTAAAATTCTCATCTCCCTAGCCCTATGACTTGATTCTACCATGCTTCCTGCCTTGATGATAATAGACTGAACCTCTGAATCTATAAGCTAGCCCCAATTAAATGTGTTCCTTTATAAGAGTTGTCTTGTTCATGGTGTCTCTTCAGAGTAGTGGAAATCCTAACTAAGAGAGAAAAGAAGAAATCAATATGTCTATCATAGGTGTTTAGTTCAGTTTACTATCTGATGATTTACAAACATCTATGATTACCTTAGAGAAAAAATTAATTTATTCCTTAAGGAATGAAGGTTGACTGAATTGCTTTCAAAACTGAGAGCAAGTCAGTTATATTTGGTTCACCAAGGAATATTTACTGAAAATCTACTTTATGTCAACCAAAGTGCTGTTAACACAGAGATGAAAACAAATGACCATAGAGATGATGGTGATGGTGATGACCAGGATAAGATGATGATGGTGATAATGGTGCTGATTATAATGATAATGATAGTAATTATTGTGATGGTGATTGTGATGATGGTTATAGTGGTGATTATGATGGTAGTGGTGGTGGTGGATGCTGATGATTGTGATGATGACGATAGAGGATGGTGATGATGCTAATTATGATGACAGTGGTGACGGTGGTTGTGCTGCTGATGCTGGGGATAACAATGATGATGACAATAACAATGATCACAGTGATGATGATGGATTACTTTGTTTTAGCGAAAGTAACCCTAACAATCTCTATCTGCTATTAGACTTCTTTGCCTGTAAGGCTGACATCACAGTAGTTTTTGTAAAGGATATACTAAGTGTCCCAGTCTCCTTATTCTGCCTTAGGCACAGAATGATCTGGAAATACTAGAATGTGGGTCAGTGAATGCAAGATTGACCCTCAGGGAATTTTTGAGACAAAGCAGACAAGCACCATGGTTTTGAAATTCTGGGTAACATTAGATTTTTCTGGCTAACTTTAGAAGTCCAATGTATCAGGCTATAACATCCTAAGTTTTCCATTGTAGGACTTGAATAACATTATGTCCCCTTTCATCCTTCTAGACTGAGATAGGACAAGCTTCATGTCCCAGTTACAGCCTGTGCAGAAAGGAGAGCCCAACAACTCTGATCCCAGGACAACATTCGAGACCTCACCTGCTGCCTGAGAAGTAAGCTGAGAGTAGCTACTGGGAAGAGCCAGCCAGACTTGCAAGTCATGGGGGGAGGGGAGGGTGTAAAGAAGGGGTCAGCCCCTTTGAGCTGAGAGCACATGCAAATGAGGTACAGAGAGAAGAGTGAAGAAAAGTATTATAGTAAAACAATGACTCCTGTGTGCACACACTGGGAGTGTAATCTAAACTATCCAATCCTTACTTCCAAACCTTGCAAGGCATAGAAATGTTAAGGAACTTGTCAGGAAGCAAAATAAATAGGTTTAAAACCAGGTTTCACTTGCCTCAGTAAGTCTATTCAGAACACTGAGGAGATCTGAGAACACCCTTGAGTCTGGGATGGTCTATTCAAATGGGTAACATGCATGGGAGATACTTCAGAAGGGGAAATAAGTCCAGATAGGGGGATATGTGGGGGATGACCATCAGCTTCCTGAGAGCAGATTCTGTCCTTCTTTCAGCTTTTACTTGAACAGCCTGGTAAGTAGCAGGTGTCAGGGAAATGTTTAAGTAGGTAAATGGGTGGGAAGATGCCTACTCTAATTAGCTGTAAAACAAGCCAAACTATGGGATTTAGTTTTCAACCTCCAGGTAGCAGAAGCCTGGAAAGTTTCTCAAACAGAAGCGGGAAGAGGGTAGCACTGTCCTGACTATCTTCATGAAATCTTCACCCACAGCTCCATAGTGCAGTTTCTGATTGCATTCCCAAAGAGAGGTCTGTGCCTTTCCAGCCAGCTTTGACTCAGTTAATGGTCTGGTGGTATGAGTCCAATATGAGGAGGAGAATCCTGGCATAGGCAAACAGGAAAGCTAGAGCTAAGAGTCCTAAATCTTCCAGCCTGCTGAGCCCTCTGTAAGCCACCCTACTGCTTTGTGGATCAAAAACTAATCCTTGGCTCCATTTTCTACATGCCACTCAGGTCCAGTCACCAAACTGTGAATGCTTTTCTTAGATTCAGCTTAGACCCATCTGTCTTCTCCCTTTCTCTCTCTTGGCTTGTACTTCTGGCATGTCTTTGAGACATGCCCCAGGGTTGAAAATGCATGACCTCTTCCTGTGGCATTGCTGCCAGCATCTCACCACCAGACCGGGAAATAGAGCAATAGCCATCTATATACACTTATGGAGAGAAGAATTTGAGCAGACACAATGTCTATGGGAACTGAGAGTTAGCAGTGAATATATAAGCATAGAACTCCTACCGAGAAAAGCTGTCAGGGCCCTAGTGAAGCTAGTCAAGAAGGGAGCCCATGTGTGTGTTGCAGGTGGTGGAATCATGGGAACCAGTTTATTCAAGGCCATCAGAGTTCACATAGTGTCATTGTATGTCATGCAACTGTATACCATGGATGCTGCATGTGGAGCAATAAGACTTGGTGTTTCCTTGCTGGGGTTTTGTCTTACTCTTGTGCAGTCCTTCTCTGTTGACATCTTATTCTTCTTCAGGATGTGAAGGTTCATTCTGAGCTACTGGACATTGGAAGTACATAGACTACCTTTTGATTTCATAGCAACAAACAACTAATAGATTTACAGCCAATAGACTATGTTGACTATCACAAGGACTTTGAACCCCAGACTTCCAAATGAGTATTGAATGTTAAGGCCATTGTACCTTTTGAAGTTAAACTAAATGTATGAGTCTTTAGGGCTAAGATTAGCATATAATAACTTGAATCTGAAACTTCCTTCACAGGTTCTTGCTTAGAGTTCTTTGTCACAGGGTGATGGGATTTCAACTGCTATGGAGCCTTTAGGGGGTGGGCGTCACTGTCAGTAGTAATATCACTAATGGTGGAACTTTGAAAGTTATGCCCGCCCCTGCTTTAGGCTATAGTCTCTGCCTCCTGGTCTGCCATGATGTGATTGGACATAAGCCTCAAGCTATGGAGACCAGATACACAGCCACTTTTACCTACTCTGAACTGAAATCTCTCTGAAACTGTGAGTCAAAATAATCGGTCTCTAGATTTCTTTCTTTTAGGGACTTTGGTCAGTGATGCAAAAGTACCATATGTTCCTGGTGCTAGGAGTCTTAGGCTATGTTAGCCCCATGGAACAAATGTGCAGTGCTAAGCTAGAATTAATATCAAATACTTTTGGACACAATATTAATAAAACATATAAAACTAAACTGACTATAGGTAGTTTCTTAGAGCAAAAATATAGAGAGCATATTAAAAAAGAGAGATCTGTTGGTTAAGCACTTTTTTATTTCTGAGAAGGTAAGAATAAAGAGACACAACTCATATGATATATACCTATCAGAAGGAATTATAGAATTAGTTGTGCTCAATGATTTAAGGGGTGGGTTGAGCAGACCCAGTTCAGATTTTTATGCTAGGTAAAGTCTATGAATAAAATATGTGACAGGTAGGCTCCACACCGCATCTTAGAATATTACTTAGTATTGATACTGTTTTAGTTTATGTTTTATTTCTGTGTAGACACACCATGATTGAGACAACTCTTATAAACAACAACATTTAATTGGGGTTGTCTTACAGTTTCAGAGAATCAGTTCATTACCATCATGGCCATAAGCATGGCAACATAAGAAGATATGGTGCTGGAGAAGGAGCTGATTCTGAAGGCAGCTGGGAGAGACTCTCTCCTGCTGAGGGCAGAGCTTGAGCACTAGGAGCCCTCAGAGCCCACCCCCACATTGATGCAGTTCCTCCAACAAAACCATTCCAAAGCCTATTCCAATAAGGCCACACCTAATAGTAGCACTTCCCATGGGTCTAGCATATTCAAGCTGTCACAAATTCCCTGCTCATTTTCTCACAACACAATCCATTCCGTTGGATTTTGCTATGCAGATGTTCTTCCCTCCATCAGACCAAAATCTTCCCTCATTTATTTATACCTATATCAAAGTTTACCCCCATTTCTCCAGGTTAAGTTGCAAAGAACGCCTCTTGAATATTCCTTTTCTTCCAAATCTCCAGCTTCTTGGTGGATATGAAGCCATCACTTCTCACTTCAGCTCTTTCCTATACTGATTCCTGGAAATCACACCTGGATCATGTCCTCAGCCTACAAGCTGTGTGAAAACCACCAACATGTGTGGAATGACTTCTGATACCAGCCAGCACAGGCTTCTTGGCTTTCAGGACTTTTTTTTTAATGCATCTTTAAGGCTTTTCCCTCCCGTTTCAAAATAATTTCTCCAGTTTCTTTCTTTGGGGCTACTCTGGAACTTTTATTTGTATCGGGTTTATTTGGTAGAACAGTAGAGAGGCAAAGAAGATGTGGATTCAATAGAGAGAGTAAAGGTAAAATTGATAGAATTCTTTCCAGTTTAGACTACATTGCAGGTGGATTTGTTGCTTAATGGGGGCTTAGATAGATATTCCAGACCCCACCTCATCTTATTACAGCCCCTGGCCAAATGCCTATCACTCCCTAGTTTCTTTTGATGAAGACTAGTCCTTATTTTTATGTTAAACCAAAGGAGTTTGCTGCATCTTCCTCTGTCAAGGTTTAGATTCATAGATAAGAGTGACGAGTTGGCTTATTAATGAGTGAAGTGAAGCCATCAAAACTAGGGAACATTTCCTATGGAAAATGTGTTTCATCCAACATGAAGAATGCAGCAGTACTGCTCCATGGAGCTAGCTGCCTGGGAGTTGAGACTGCCCTTGCCGAGACAGACAGGAAGTGATATGTGGCTGGATTTTTAATATCTATTTTTAAATGGATAAGGAAATTTTATTTGTTTTTATTATCACCTTTGAGGTCCTGAACGACTGACAGCCTCTTCTTATACTTTATTCTGATTTCCATTTGTAATAAATACAATTTAATTTTATATCTTGAAATATATTCTATTTTCCAAGTCCCTTGCTTTCTTAAAATTTTGCAGACATTTTTTGTTGTTTATGCACTTGTGAAATGAACACAGATACAAATATAGATTAAGAAGCTTACTTCAGTTTGAAAATTCATCCTATCCTTCCAGCTGATGACAGAGGATTGTGATTTTAAGAAATGTGATTTGGATGTGTTTAATTCTTAAATGCCACTTACACATTACAAATAAGTAGCTAGAGCTTGGGAGATGGCTCAGTGGTCAAAGCACTCGCCATGTAAGGATGAGGACCTGAGTTTGAGGGCCTGCATGTAACTCCAGCTTTAGAAGATGTTAACAGGGATGCCTATTCTCCCACACACATATGCCCCCATACATCCAAGCCTACACTCAACATGAAAATGGAACAAATGGCTGGTTTCCATGAATTCCCATACTTTTATACAGTTTAGATTTTATGTGCGACCATGCATGCTGTACATCTGTGACAAGAATGGATGGAGAAGAGGATGTAGATTTGTTAGTAGGACCAGAATCTAAGAGGCTTGGGTAATTCTTACTTACTAAATTCGTAGAGTCGAATCTTTACTTATATACAAGGAAGAGGATGGAGATAATCTTTTACACACCATGTGGGATGATTCAAGGATTGCAAGGGCCAGGGCAAACCTTTAGTTTTGTGGTTGGGGCTGAAACTTAATTGTTTTGGACAAAGGAGACAAAGAGTATACAATACAAAGAGATGGGATTTGGGAGAGAATTTGGGAAATGAAGAGGAGAGTGGAGAGGAAAACAAGAGAAGGAAGGGAGAGAGGGAAACACAGAGGGAGGTAGGGGGAGAGAGAGGAGGAGAGGAGGGAAGAGGAGAGGTACAGTAGGAAAGGAAAAATGCTTAATAAAGCAAAGTAGGTTTGGAGTGTTGGCAGATGTGTTTTGATCTTCTCTATAACCACAAATACTCTTCCTTTCTAGTCATAACTTTTAAAGAAAACCCTTTCTTTTCAGACACTGATGTAATTTCTGATGTGACAGAAAGAAGAAAGTTTGATGTGTGTGTATGTGTATGTATGTATGCATGAGTATGAATGAGTGTCATCAACAAAAATGTCTTCAAAGGAGCTGTGTCAGCAGAGAGAGACTGATTTTTCTGGTTAGAATTATGGTGATATGGAGTTATTGTGATGTTGCAGGCCCAGAACTAATTATTTTATCTTAGACTAGCTATAGCCTTGTGAATAGTCATTCTTCGACCAACTCTGTGACTAATAGATTAAAAAACAAAACAAAACGAACAGACAAAAAGCTTTTCAGAACCTCTTAAGCCAGCAGCCCACTACCTTCTATCAAGCTGAAAGCTAAGAGTGGCACCAGCATCTGAGACCTGCAGAAAACCTTCCTTACTGTAACCACCTCTCTGATACACCTACCAATATATTTTAAACTTACGTGATGTGTTACTGCCTTTGGTCTGTAAAACTATAAAACATTGTGTAACTAACTGTTCCCATGTTGAAACATGAAACTTAGAGTAAGCTAAATCTGTGTCATGGGTCATCATTACTCAAATTTGACTCTAGAATAAACCATTCTTTAAGGTGGGAGGTATATTTTTTGCATCATCAGTATGTATGCATGTGTGTTCATGTGTAGGTCTGCACACATGCATATATGTCTACATGAGTGTATCATTTGCATACATGTGTATGTGAGCATGATATATGTGTGTTCCTGCTTCTATTTCAATGCTCATGCAGCAAGAGAGTTAAGAGTGGAACACACGAAAGGACTCAGCTATATCTCAGTTGTAGCAGTTGGTCAAGTTCAGAGTCCTTCAGAGTGGCCCAGGATGGAGTGAGACAGTCGTCTGTCACATGGTTTTCTCATTCTGCTGTATTCATTCCTAAGGACTCAGCTCTTGAAACCTACCTGGGTGAGAATCTCTGGGAGACACACTGGAATCCCTATCCCCTTGGTGTTAGAGTTAGTAATAACAAGATTAACCATAAAGAGTAAAGGGTTGAATATATGGCTCAGCGCACAAGAATCTGATTTTAAGCCCTAGAACCCACATAAAACCCAGGCATGGTATGTGTGCTTGGAAGCCCACTTACCACTGGGCAGAGACAGGAAGACCTCTGGGACTCACGGGTCATATGGCCTAATCTTCAAGCCTGGCATCCCAGTGAGAGATCCTATCTCCAAACTCCAGATGCCTTTATCTGTGGGCTAAAAAGGACTCAAAGTTGGGTAGGTAACAAAGGGTGTAGATATGTGAGGACTGGAGGAAGGGGTCAATATGATCAAGACTCATTATGCAAAATCCTCAAAGAACTGCTAATGAAAACCAAGCAACAATAAAAGCAATAAGGACAGCTACTGAGGAACGACACTCAAGGTTGAGTTACGGCCATCAGATGCAGGCGCATCCCTTTACACGCATTTATACCTGCACACACACGTGCCCGCATGAATAATCACACAGACTTTTTTTTTTTTCAAAAGAGATCTTAACAAATATTTCTTACATTTCAGTGGCTACTCAAGGCAGCTAAAATCAGGAAAACACAAGACTTTTTCACATCCTAAGTGGAGGGTAATGGATGGTATACAGTTGAGACATGCTTAACATTCCTATGCCTAAGTAATTTTGAGAGATCTTTGTTCCTTGCTGCTTATAAGTGATGAAATAACATCCATAAAATGCGGGTCAAAAAAAAGCACAGCTTGAAAAAGCAATTAAAACAACCTCTATTGCTTTCTCCAGTCACCTCTTTGAAATTTATGCAGTAGGTCCACCTTTGCATGCCCCTAATAAAAACAATGCAAACTCACTCATAGCTTTTTAAGCCATTTTAAGTTCCAGCCATTTTCTTGATTTAGTATCCTGGTGGCCACTCAAAGATCTTAGCCCAAGCCGAGGGATTCTATAGTGAGCCTTCTTTATTCTCTTGGCCATGGAAGCATTTGCAAGAGCCTGTGGTAGGGAAAGGTGGGACCTTTGTGGTTTGTTTCTCTAGATCTGACTTGTGTTTTAACTGTTTCATGAATGACAGCTTCTTTTCCACTTCTATCTCTCTGAGGCTGGAAGAAGTGAGAGGAGAGGGACGAGTGAGAAGATCTGCTTTGAATGTCACCGCAGGACCTGACAGAACCATTGATGTTCCTGGATACCTCAGACATCCTATATTTACAAAAGCCTCTGAAAGCCCCCCACCCCAGATAGAAGCAACTGCATTTTGGAAGATGCCTCCTCCCCTTCCTTTGTTAACTGATAGAATTCTGATTATATATGTATATATATATATATATATATATATATATATATATTTATACTGAGATCTCACCACAGCTTCTATTATTAATTTCAATGTGCCTGCTCTGGTGTTCTCTCAATGGAAAAAGTCCCACACTGCCTCACTGGTTTCTGGAAAATTCTGCTGTATCCTTTGCTTCTAAACAGTAACATTCCACAGATTCCATCCAGAAATCAGCGATTGTCCCTCTTCCCCACTGTGGTTCCTTGGTTAGGAGTTGATCTCAATGTAAGGAATACTTTCTGTAGTTTTGGGGAAACCCACAGAGGCTAAAAAGTACAAAGTGCACTGTGGCAGACATCTCTGCAAGTTTCCTCTCTCTATCACTTTGACTTTCTTTGCAACTGCAGTGTGGATGAGGCTCCTTGGATCAGGCTCCCTGACATTTCCTTTTGAGTTCTACCACTGGGAATCTGGATTTGAATTTCTCATGTGTTATCTCATGGCACTTGCCAGAGGCTTTGAATTTAACAGCCTGCTATAAATTTGCTTCAAGATATCTTGTATGCCAAGAAGAGATTTTTTCCCCTCTCTCTCTCCCTCCCTCTCTTTTTGGTCTCTCATCCAAATGTTCTGTGCCTGTGTGATTCTGTGACTCAGTAGCTAAGACACATTCTCTAAGTCACGAGATGGAATGACTCATACCTGTTTTGTACTGTCTCTAATAATGACACTGAGTCTTCAGGGAGGAGGACAGCACTTGCTACTATTCAGGTAAGGGGGAAGCTAGACTGAAGAAAAAGTCTCTGGAAAATTAAGATGAGACATGGCATCTGGACTGAGGATATACCATAACATAAGACATACTGCTATGCTACATAGCACATAACTTAATTTTTAAAACAGCCATCCTCATCTCTGAGGTAGTACAATTTCTTCAGATTTTGCTTAGATGTTACTTTTTCTAGAAACCTTCCTTGACCACAGACTATAGTAAAGCTGAACTCTATTCTTTCAGAGCAAATTGCAGTTGAATACTTATCACACCGGGCAGTAATTGTCTGCTTGGTCCTCAACTGCTTCATTTATTATCTAAATGAAAACAGGACCCACCAGTGACTGTATTATCATTTATCCTGAATGCCTAGTGCAAAGCCGGCAATCATAGATGCTTAATAAACATTGTACTTCTATGACAGTTAGGATAAGGTTAGGGTATCCTGTAGCAATGAATAACCCTAGAGAGCTTGGCCTAGGGAAGATTGAATGTTTCCTCATGTTAGGCTCCAGAAACACACCAGGGCAGTTTTCCTTTATGAAGTGATCCAGCCAGTTAAGCCTAGATTTCCTAATTCCATTTCAAAAAGTTGAACTAGGGTTTAGTGGTTATGAGCACTGACTTTTCCATAGACCCCTCCTTTGATTCCCATCAGCCACAGGGCAGCTCAAAACTGTCTGTAACTCAAGTATATTATGCCCAGACATATATGTGGTACACCAATACACATAACAAACAATACAATTTATAAAACTGTTATAAAATGTTGTAGTAGAGAAAATGTAATGCTGGGAGGGTATGCACCAGCTACTCTGTGCTTTAACATGGGATTATGTGAGTCACTTCTGTGGTGCATTGGCCAGGACATGTGTCCCTGTGAAGGGTATTATAGTAGTGTGAAGAAACTGATCTCTCTGTTCTCCGAATCCCACTTAATCTCTTTATGCTGATGCTGGTAGGCTGAACCCTGAGCTGAATAGTTTGTCAGACACTGGAGCAAGCAGAGAGTAGAGTGTTATGCTGGAGCACGAGGCTGAACATGGGAAGCATGGAGCCCATCCTTGTTCAACAAAATGAGCTCCTATCTGTTGGAGGCTCATGGTACCTCAGATCTATTATTTCTGCTTCTAGAAAAACTTAATCGAGGACTTCAGCAACCATGTGACAGAGTTGGGATTTGGGCTTGGTACTCATTCACAGTGTGAAATGTTCAAATGGCAAAATATTGGGCAAGCAGAAACAAGAATATTGGGGTGCTGCTAAATTGGTCCCAGGATACACAGTGCAGTGGAGCAGTAGCCTCTCCTCTTTTAATCAAATTTGACATACCATGATGTAGCAAGTTCAAGTTTTCAGCCTCTCTCTCTTTCTCTCTCTCTCCCTCTCTCTCTCAATGAAGAGTTAATAAAAGCCACATTTTGTAATATTTGATATATTTAAATTTTGCAACTCCATTGAGTTCCTGTAATGCTCAGCAAAGCTGAGGTGCAGAGGGCTTACAGATGGTATATGACCAAGTGCTTTATGTGCTTAGCACTTATAAGGCAGTGGGCAATCATTTCACAGCTCCTTCAGTCCACTGCATTACAAAGGTCTTTCTGAGTGATGTAGTCTGCAGCAATGTGAGCCTGGAATTCAAGAAGAGTAGGGTTCAGAAGTAAGAACTGTCTATTTTTAAATATTTTCTTTAAGATTCTAGTTTGTTATTGTTGTTTTCCTGTTTGCTTTCTAAAGAGAGAGAAAGACCATGGAGTTGGATAGCTAGAGAGGCAGGGAAGTTGTGGAAGGAAATGGAATATGGGGAGTGTTTTCAGAATATATGAAAGCTATTTTTAATATTAATAATTTTATATATTATATTAATTATATTATATTATATTATATTATATTATATTATATTATATTATATTATATTATATTATATTATATTATATTATATATTTCTCATTCCTATGACAAAATACCCCAAAAAATCAACTTAAAAGAGGAGAGTTTTGTTTTAGTTCACCGTTTCGAAGGTTTCAGTTTGCTGACCCCTGGCTCCACTGTCTTTGGGTCTGTCTTGAGGAAATACATTTGGATGGAAAGGCATGGAAAAGCAAAGCTACTCACTTCCTGCAACCAGAGAAGGGTGGCATTGAGACAAAATATACTTGTGTGGCCCCAGGGGCCCCCTTCCTTCAATGAGATCCTACCTCCTAAGCGTCATCCCTTCCCAATGACATACCACATCATGAACCCACTCAGGTACTGATTCAGTCACGAGCTAATCACTTGTTGTAAGGTCATGAGCTGGAATCCAAGCCTTTAGCACATGACCTTTAGTAAACATACTAGATGCAAAATATAAAAAGGACAGAGCCTGAAGAGTTCTAAGCTCATTTCTAAGTGGGTTCAAAACTATCACATAAGACAAAGAGAAAGCTGGAGTATTAACACCACACAAAGCAGGTTTTTTGACTGGGGTATCCAGGGACATTATTGTGTGTATTGTGTTATTGTGTGTATTATTGTGTATTATTGGACATTATTGTGATGGTGCAAGACAGGAGCACTGGACTCTCAGACACCTTGGTCATAGTTGCTCCTTAGCCACCAGTCTGTGACCTCGGACAAATACATTGTAAGCCTCATTCCAAGCCTCAGACTTTCCTTAAGCTCTCATAGCACGATGGTAGCAAGACAGTTTGTCTTCTTGCAGAAAATGAGACAGAGTTTCAGAGATGTGGGCAAGGGATGCTTCGATTTGAGCATTGCAGTTGTCCTGGCGTATGGTTTATCATATCACATTTCACAACCACTCTTCACTCAGGGATGGTTGGGCAAAAGCTGGTGTTCCAATCATGCTGGTCTGCTTCCAGACACTGTGCCCATCCTCTTCTGCTCACACATCAGAGAGCAGAAGTGTGGGTGTGAGTTCCTGAAAACGGGAAACATCACCTTCACCAGAGTGAAGGCTTCTTTCTCGTGCTTTAAAAAGGTGTAAAACATATTGCTTCTAAGGATTTTTCTGAGCACTGAAGCCGTTTCACACATGAAACAGCATGAGGAAGGCTACAATTCTGTACTCCTGAGGAGTTGTAGATTTTTCCTACTTTCCAGGGCAATTAATATTCCACCATGGAAGCACAGTTCAGCAAACCTATGAAGATGAAGTTTTTACTTGAGTAAAAGGAAAAACAGCCATTCATCCTGACTTTCATTGGTGGGGAAAGTATCCTATGAGCCATTGAACTCTGAATCACTCCAAAGTCTTTAGTCAAAGACATCTTGTGCAATCGGCATCTCCAATTATTCTTATTCAAGTATTAAATTTGGCAGGTTGTGAGCAGAAGAGCACTGATCTAGTATTCCAATATAGAAAACTTTCATGGGTTTAGAAGTTCCCAGTTCATACCCTGGGCATTAGGTGGGTACCAACTGACTTCTATTTTTCAAAAAGTCTAATACAGTTAGAAGAACTTGTTCTCCTTCCTTTACATCTTCTGACTTTTATTTTCAACACCCCTGCAAACCATCCCACTCATCTCCACCTTTATTACTTCCTCCGTGGCATCCTCTTCTTGGTCTAGTTGTTTCTTCTCCAGTTTTGCATGCAAAATCATTACTATATGGTATAGCTGGGTACTTAACAGAATTTTTCTGTCACTTGTCTGTGAGGACTCTCACATGTTCTGTTGTCCACAGGAGGAAGTAGGATCTGCATTCCCAGGCTTACAAATCCTTTGTGTTTTACACTCAGGAAGTATTGCCCAATATATGCTCCCCATCTTGACTTAATCTCTATCACTTACATATATATGTGTTAATGCTGGTGTCTCTGACTGAGGTGCTGATCCTTCCCTAAAGTTGCCAAGTCTCCTGGCTGTCTCCTAGGACTAATCTTAGATTGAGCTCAAAAGACTTCTGAGAAGTGTAGCCTGACCTCTCAATACTAAGTAAGGATAGTTATGTACTTTTATAATTCTTCCTTTTGACTAGCCACTGGAAAATAAAGTTTTCCTTTACTTATACAAAATGTAAGCTCCCACGAGCTTAGAATCATTATTATAAAAACATATACCCAGGGCTGGAGATATGGCTCTGCAGTTAAAATCATTAACGGCTCTTATGTCAGTCCTGGGCTCAGTACCCATTATTCATATTGGACATCTCACAATCATCTGAACTCCAATTCTCAGGGAATCAGACTTCCTCTTCTGGTCTCTGTCAGCATCTGCATGCATAGGATGCACACAAACTCATGCAAGCATGTATGTGTGCACACACAACACCTTTAAAAAGTGCTCCAGAATAGACTTGCATTCAATGTTATTTGAATGAATTTATGAGCATTCTGTGGATGATAACTACTTTGTCAATGAACAATGCAAATAAGGAAACTACAGCTTGGTGGCTTTAGTGATTTTACCCAACCAGAATAAGAGCGTTTTCACACACAGCTTGATCCTTCCCTGGATCTTCAATGGCCAAACTCTGAGCCCGCTCGAGGCATATTATATGCTTAACACATGTCTTCAACTGAGTATCAGTGGAGAAAAGCCTGGGTCTATCTATGAATATGTAATTTTCTATGGGCAGGAAGCCAAGTGTGGCAGAAGGAGAACCAGCAGTGCCACTGACCACAAAGTGAAGGCCACAGTCTCTGATTTTGTCATCTCCTCTACAGTCACCCCAGGAAGGCTTGGAAGGAAGTCAAAACAGCTGGATGATCCCATTAACAACCAATAATCTAAGAATGCTGCTAAATTCATTTGAAACTGAACTAGCCGTAACTCCCCAAGGGTCCATTAACCTGCAGCTGAAATTAGATTACGTAGAAATAACATTAAATAAAGAGCCACAGTGTTCAGTTAATTGAAAGGCAAACTTGTGAGTGAATGATGAGATCATTCTCTTTGAAAGGCAGAATATTCCATCACCCTAAAACCCTTGGGGACCAGCCATGAGGATCCAGTTTGAGGTTAACTATAAAGAAAGCATGTATTTCACAGGAGTGCTCAAAACACGTTTATTGTTTAAAAAAAAAAGTTTGAGATGAAAAAAGCTTAAAGCCTTTGGAGTGACAGCAAAGTTACATAAGTTTAAATCTTAAATCTGGGATCTGCAATCTTATAGTTTCTGAGCTTCAAACACAGTCGTCTGTCGACATCCCTGGGAATTGGGTGGCTGTAACATACGTTTCTAGACGTGTGAGGAAGAAAACTGCAGGAGTAGATCATTGCAGTACAAGAAAAAGTAGACACAAAGGGAAAGAACTGTAGAGCATCAAGGGGACACACTTCTCCTGGGCAAAATAGTTCAAGGCTGCTTCTTCCTGAGTTGAATCAAGACTGGAGGGCCAGTGCAACTGGTTGGGGTGGTGGTCTGCTAGCACAAATACTGTAATAATATATATATATATATATATATATATATATATATATATATATATAATCTTAAAAGAGGACAAAACTGTCTGAAGGCAGCTGCCCTACCCCCTGCCCCCTCCCTGTGAAAACTCTCCAGAGGCTGGGGGCCTCTGGAGCTACCAGCTTGCCAACCTACTTCATGACCTCTTTTGAATGCCAGGTTGTCTAATACCCCTAAAAATGCAGGGCTAGAAAGGAGTCCATCCGACTAAGTGGGTGGCCTACTCTAGCACTTTCCCAGCTTAGCAGACTGCTGCCCAAGCAGAAGATGCACCTGCTTCATGGGGCCTAAGTGTGCTATTGTTCCAGGCTGGCAGTTGCATTGTCAGTACAGAGTAGAGGGCTGGAGAAGAGAGCTACATGTTTTACTGAAAAAGACAGTCTGTGGTTTAGAAAATTGGTGTGACCTTGGATCAGACATTCAGCTTTTCTGACTCAGGCTTGTGATTGACTTATCTGTAACTTGTTGAAAGCACTAAATGGTAGGAGGTGGCAGAAAGATCTCATGAGTTTGGCACTGTGCCAGACACATAGCATGAGGTTAATAAATAGTAGACATCCCTCTCTTTCGCCATTCACTGTTTCCTTCCCTCCTTTTCTACCTTCCTCTCTTTCCTCCCTTCATTCTTTTTTCCATGTTATCCCTTTCCCCTCTTCCCTCTCTTCATTCCTTCTCTTCCCTTCTTCCCTTCAGTCTTTCCTTTCCTCCTCTCCCTCTTTGCATTCCCTTACTTCATTCCCTCCCTTCATTTCTTCCTTCCTCCTTCCTTCTCTTCCTTTTTCTTTTCCTCCTACCATGCCTACAAATCCATTTCCTTCCTTTCTGTCTACTGATCTTCCCACATGCCCTTTTATCATGGTCTCCCCAAGCCCAAGCAGAACCATCATTCATTGTTTTCATGGGCTCTAAGGGGATCCAATATTCCTGTTCCTTCTCTTCTTGCCTAGTCAATCCTGCTGAGGGTTAACTCTTCTCTCTGCCACAGACAGATGTCAGGGAAAGATATGAGTCCCTATGGAGAGGTAAAATGTCTCTGATTCTGAGTCTCTCAGAATGCTGTGTCCTGGAAGGAATCCAGAAGAATTTGAAATTCATCATGACTTTTTAAAAGTGAGGTATATTTGTGAGCCATAAATTCATAACAGACCTGAGATCTGATTGGTCTAAAGCACTAGGGACTGAGGGCCACTGACAGCATGTGGCGGTACATGCGTCCTGTGCTTTGGTTGATGGAAGCATTATTTTTGTGGCTGAATAGATTGGTCCCCAGACAGGCACAATAATCTCACAATTACACCACAGGTATTAAGTAGAAACAGGTCAACTTGCCTGGTCTTCTGAGCCACAAGCCAGGGTTCTTTCATTACGACGTGCTGCCTCTGTATACTCAAAAATATTGGAATTTTCTACCATACAGATAGATGACTCAAGACTTTATAATTTTTATAACTTTGATTTTCACAGTTTTGACTTCAATGTTGCTTGTACTAAATAGTGAACCATTATGGAAACTTCCCTTTCTTCTATGACTTTCTATGACTTCTCTGACCTTCCACTGGGGGCACCACACCAGCTATCATCACCCTAACAAACAGCTAGTGGTCATCTTAAACTCTTAAGCTTATTTCTCAAGCTTAGACCACATTAACCAACCCCAGACCCTTGTACCTTTTACACCTCCAACCATGATTCCCATATAGTGACCTATTTTCAACACTTTAGTTCAGCATCTTGGAGGAGTTTCTTCTATTTATGCTCTACCCAGCAGTGAGATGAACTTCTAGTATTAAAATCAATACCTTCAACACTCATTTCCTAAGGGAAGCTGCTCTAACCAAGTCAGACACGGAAGCTACACACACTATCTCTAACCCTACATATGTTCACAGAGGAATTCACAAAACATTTTTTACAGCTAGAACATACTACAGTTTTGCCTCTAACACTGACAAACCTGTCTATAGCACGATGTGTTCACTGTACCAAACTGTCTCCTGGGTATATATTTCTACCTACTCCCTACACCTAGATGTATCCCACACCCTGTCTCTAGGCACATCCCATCCCTGAAGTCTCTCCAGATGTTCTTGCATCTCTCTGGTCCATTTTGGAGATTCTTCATTCTTTCAGAGAGGGTAAGTCACAATTTTTCAACCTATCCAATCTTTCCTCTATAGAGCCTTTAGCATAGATGAATATAATTTCCTTCTAGCTTTTTCATACATACATATGTATATACTTCCATACATAGACACATACACACACATGTACATATGTGTATAATATATATGTATACATATATGTACATATATGTGTATGTGTTATATATATTATATATGCACAAACATACATACACACCATGCACACACATACACACACACATACACACACACACACACACACACACACACACGTAACATGTAATCAGCATGGGTGAGGGAATGTTTCAGTTGCCTATTAATGGGCATGTTGGCTTCTTGAAGAAAATTCAAGACTTGAAGTGTTAAGGAACAGGACTTAATTTTGATCAGCCTGACTGCTGTACTCCAAGGCCACATTGGAAAGACAATTTTCATAAAACAACAGCCCATCTAGGAACATCAGAGGGTCATTTTGAGACTGGGATGTACTGATTTTTATGGGATATACCTTTCATAATTAATCCCTTTGGTACTTCTATGTGGGGATGGGCCACAGTCCCAAACAGATGACTCAGAGAAGGATAGACATCTGAGGTATAGGTACCCATAACCTCTAGCTTCTCACATCAAGTCTAATGGAACAAAGCAGAATTTGTCCTTTCTGAGTTATTACAATGAAAATACTGGCAGCTGATTGAGACCCCAATATATTTAGGCCCTAAGATGGTCCGATTTATGTGATGATAGAGCCAGAAAACAGTCCCTAAATTCCATATTTAACTGTTGGGTTAACCAAAAGGCTGACCCAGAGTTGGGTTGACCCCTTACTGATGATATGTTTTCAGCATGAAATATTTGCTTTATTTGTTCTGCCTAGAGTACATGTAAACTTTTCTAGAGCATAGCTGTCTTAGTTAGGGTTACTGTTATTGTGATGACCAACTTGGTGAGGAAAGAGTGTATTTGGATTATGCTTCCATCGAAAGAAGTCGGGAGAGGAACTTAAACAGGGCAGGGACCTGAAGGCAGGAGCTGGTGCAGAAGCCATGGAGAAGGGCTATTTACTGGCTTGTTCCTAATCACTTTCTCAGCCTGCTTTGTTATAGAAGTCAGGACCCCCAGCCCAGGGATGGCACCAGCCATAATGGGCTGAGCCCTCCACCATCAATCACTAATTAAAAAAATAAACTATAGGCTTGCCTATTAAGGAGGCATTTTCTCAATTGATGTACCTTCCTCTTTGGTGATTCTAGCTTGTGTCAAGTTGGTCTAAAACTAGCTAGTATAATAGTCAATCAAAAAATGCTAGTCTTAGCTATGTAATTACCAGAGTATATGATGAAAATATAGAATGCTGAAGGGTTCTCTGTTAGAGGCCCAATATATCACTTATAGTCTCCTCATATGATAAATCGGGCCACATCTTGGCGTGATAAGAAAGGATTCCCTGCCAATTATATTGGTGTGATAAGGAATGTGGCTTCTTTTCTCTACTTTGCCCTTATCATTGAATATATTATATCATCAGTGTTGCTCAGAAACTGTCCTAACAGCTATATATAATATGACCTTTTTGGAGACAGCATTCCATGCTTTTTTTTTAGTTTTCACACCTTGGACCAATATTCAATATGAGGCTCCATGCTTGTGATGAATTAATGGCATAACTGTGTATGCAGATGAACTTCAGAGACTTGGAACATAATTTATATTTTATATAAGACCAAGTTTACTAATTTTAATGTTTGACATAATCTCTGAGGACTGCTAAATAATTACCAATGTTCCGTTTTGGGTTTTTTTTTTTTTTTTTTTTTTTTTTTTTTTTTTTTTTTGGTTTTGTTTTTTGTTTTAAACTTCTCTGGCTCTGTGACAAGCAATTTACAAAGAAAAATTTAAAGTTGTTTAAAAGCATAAAACATAAGTCAAATATATTTGAAGAAGTATGTTTAAAGGGAGCAAAGGTCTATGGGCAGCTGAGTTATCAGTACAAGCTCATTAGCCCCTAAAAGAGCATCTTTCTTGACTGATGGGATTACTTAGTATAGGTAGAAACAGGATGAACCACACTTTGGTGGCAACTCCCAAATCTGAGTGGTTTAGTCATGAGCATTTACTCCTTGGTCATGCTACATGCACCGATGGATGGGTAGAATGGAGATGGGGCCATTCATCTTGGTCACTAAGGAAACCAGATCAATAAAGACATCATCTTAACTCAGGATCCCATGATTACCCAGACAAGGTAAGGGGAATCTCCAGCCAGCATGTTGGCTGTTAAAACTGCCATCTGGAAGTAACACATATCATTTATATTCCCATTTAACTGGATAAAACTGGTGATATTTCCAGACCTAACTTCAGCAGGGTAGGGAAGAGCAACCCTCTCAAAATTCCATAGTATAATTGAACAAACAATATTGATGAACAACTAGGACTCTACACAAACATCGATTCTGCAAGAGACCTTCATTTTGCAACTCATACCTAAGAATGGCACTAGCCATTGGTTTGGGAATTTTTGCTTGCATCAGCTGGATGCAGGGCCTTCTCCATGGGCACTGAAGAAAGTGAGAATATCTTGTTTCAGGCTACAATAAACAAGTAGACACCCAAGTTCACTTCAAGGCTATGCTACTCTTCCAGACACCCGTAGGCTATGGACATAGAGAGGAAAACTGGAGAGGAACAACACTGAACTTTGCAAGAGGTTTCAGGGGTGGAGCCAAGCAAGAGTTAGTTCTGGGTAATATCTTGACTTATTCTATTTTATTTGCCTAGCACACAGGGCAGAGTAGATAAGTGATACCAGAGAAGGTGACAATGGCAAGCTGTTTATATAAGTATGGCTCTCTGGTCAGCCATCCAAGCGTGGTGTGTTCTAGCTTGTTCTGGAAACGGATTGTACCACATTGTTCACATGCCTCAGTGATATGATTGTAAAGTACATGGGAGAGCAGATCAGTAAAGGCAGATGAAAGTATTTTGCATAAGAAATACAAAAAGATCAGTTTGCCCTAGCAAAAAATGAAATTACACTTTAGAGATATGGGAATTAATTTTGCTCAAAACAGGTCATTGTTCAGTGACTAACCAAATCCATTAGAAAAAGAGAAGGAGTACAGAATCCAATCCTTAGTATTTGGGAACTTGCGATGAGAGTTCTACTTCAAATCAGTACAAAAATGAATAACTGTGATTCAAAAAATTTGCCTAAGATAAATGTTCTCCTTCACATCAGAACACATGTAAAAACAATACCAAGGTATCTAATGATATACTTTAAAAGAAAACTTTGGAAAATATTATAGTAAATATTGAAAAGTAATTTTAGTAACAGGTTGAGGAAAATTGTTCTGTAGATTTTTAAAAATTTATACTATAAAAAAGACTGGCATATTTGATTCTGAAATGTTTCCTAAAATGTGCTCTTTGTGAAAAATAAAATAAATTCAAAAGAAAATTGACAGGATAAGAAAAACAGTTTAATATACACAATAAATGATTAATAATCAAAATATTCAGAGATTTATTTACAATCATTTATTTAAAATCTTCTTAAAAAACAAAGGCATAATAAAAATCTTCATGTAAAACAGACTACTTAATATAAAATATATAAAAGGCTAATAAGCATTTGAATAGCTGTCAGTTCCAGAACCAATGACATGTTTATTGATATTTTAAAATTTAAATTTATATTAAATTATTAATGGTTACAATAAATTTAGCTAATTAAATCCACTGATAGTTAAAATTCTTAAAAATGGATGATCAATGCAACTCAGGCTGGTTTGGAACACAGACTAGAAAGCCAGAATGTTTGGTACCTCAAATTTCTCAATGTAGCTTTCAACAACTATATTACCTCTCTTTGTTGTATTTTGCTTTGTTTTAAATATGCCTATTTCCCAGGGCTATTTCGAGATTAGACAACATGGGTGATGCTTTAAACAGCTCTGGCATACTGCAGATACTTGGCAATGATTAGGGTTTATTACTCCCTGTCAATGAGAACATCAAAGTTAAAAATGCACAGTAGTTTCATTTATAGGACTGTGCTTTACAGAAATAACCATCCATGGCATAAATTTCTTTTTACAAGAATATCCATTTCAACATTTTAATGCTAAAAATTTATAGACTAACTTAGGTGTTAATTAAAAGAAGAGTCATGTAAATTTTGATAACTTTTTCTTTCTATAGCATTATGCAATGGTTTACAAAGAATGGGTTCAATCCCTATTTATTGGAAACAAGTCAGAGACTCATTCCAATAGTGTGAAATCTTGGAAGTCATGAAGAGGAAGGGTGGACCATGGGGATGGAGATTTCAGTGGGGAGAAGAATAGGAGGCGAGGGAAGCAAGGAGGCAGACAAGGGATAACTAGGATAACTATCACTAAGGATGTTTGAAAGTTGGAAACGTTCTGCTTTATAATCTTTGTGTGTATGTGTGTGTGTGTGTGTGTGTGTGTGTGTGTGTGTGTGTTGGTTTTTCAAGATAGTGTTTCTATATGTAACAGCTCTGGCTATCCTGGAACTCACTTTGTAGTCTAGGCTGGCCTCAAACTCACAGAGATATGCATGTGTTTATATATTCATATAAAAGAGTTCTGTTGGAGCCATCTTACTTAGGAAATTTTACTCTTCCAAGAGGCCATATACTAGGGATTAAAAATCCCAGTACCAGGTATGAAATATCTCATCTTGAATTGTTCATCAAGCCTGTCTTATAAACCCCACCCCCAACCCAAACCATAGATATTGCCATTAATTTTGGTTGTTCACCAAAACCCTGCCGAAGATACCACACACTTTGGTTACAGGATATGAAGAAATCAAGTTGGTACTATTATGGACACAGTCTAGAACCCACTGAAGGTCTTTATTCCAGCTGGCTGCGACTACATACAGGTATTCAAAACTGAAATATAGCTCTGTGTGTTTAGGGTAAGGGATTTTTCTAAAGGCAAAAACCTTGCTCCTTAGTAGTAAACAGGGAAGCAGTTTAACAGAAGCTAAGATGAGCAGTTTACTGGAAGGCAAAGTTTGCATAAGCAGGCAGTTTAGCAGAAGCTAAGATAAATTAATTTCAGGCTGCTAGAATATGATTGTGATTCTCCACCAATGAGATCAAATTCTATTTAAACTTAGGATGGCTTCAGAAAGAAGGCAAGATGGAAGAACCTCTGCACTGTTTTGGTCCTGTTACCCTGAAAAAGAAGCTTTGTCACTATTAGCCATCTTTTATAGTACCAGAGGGTGCTATGCTAGGTACTAGGAGGAAAATCTTCAAAAGTCTGATGCATCTGTGCATCCTGTGAGCTGCAGTGATGGTCAGTATAGCATGATATACTCACAAGTGCAATAGTCAGACAGATGTTTTGTAGTTAACGAAAAGCTTTCTGATTGAACTTAAAGCCTACTCCACTGTGAGAAATTTCATGATTTTGTAAATTGTCACCCCTGTGCATATTTGGGAAGCTCAAATGTCACAGGGTTGAACCTATTAGTATAAGTCTACTAAGTGGTTACACTATCAAATTTACCTCTAAATTTTTATCACTATAATCACAGACTGGTATAGCTCTAAGACCCTATTAGAAAAGTTTGTGTAACAACAGACAGAATTTGATGTAGAAACTCATAACAGGTCAATGTGTAGAGTATAAATGCCTATGCTACAGGTGAGACATCTATATATCATATCCCTTCTCTTAAAGCCCAGGGACTATCATGTAGGAGGAAGTTAGAAAGATTGTTAAGACCCAGAGGTTGAGGAAGACTCAAATGAAACAGTATCTTATGGACATAGTATGACTGTTGCTGTTATGAACTCCCAGCAGCTGTGGTAGACTGCAAAAGCCCATACAAGATCCAGACCGTCAGCATTCCACAATGCAGGGGTTAGGAGCTCACCAATCACCAGCTGACAGCTACTGACAGGTGATGGTTTCTGGCGAAGGAAAAGTCAGCTTTCTTTAAGGATGTGGCCACTAGCAGGTCAAACACACTCCAGTGAATGGCCCTATGTCCAGGCATATATATGTCACATTAATTGCAGTTGGTGTGTTATAAGATAAGGATACTAGGTTGGGAGTGAATATTGGAGAGGGAGATAAATCTGGAAAGAGATACAGGGAAAGTGGGAATGTGTATGATCAAGATACATTATACACACCTGTGAAATTCTCAAACAATTAATACAATACTATTTTTGAAACTCCAAAAGTATGCTTACAAATATCCCGACAGTTTTATAGAAGAAATTTCACCTGTTTATAGCAGCTGCTTTGAGGAAAGGATGTACACATTTTTTGTTTTTGTCAGCATTTGCTGGTTCTTGGAGTTTTTCCTTAGCCAAGAATTTAACACTCAAGTTTGCTTCTTTATTAAGATCTTTATTGTTTCTCCTTTCCTCCTAACAAAAATTGGTTTTTGAAACCAATTCAACTGTGCTATTGTTAAGCTTACAGGGAAGCTGCCAGCAGCCAGAGTTTCACACCCACAGTCCAAGGAAAGTGAGAGGCAGAGAACCCTACAGAGAGCCCAGGGACAGGGTTCTGCCCTTGCTAACTGTTGGCCCAAGAACTCAACTTCTGGAAGCCTCCGGTTCTACACTAACCTCCTGGAGGGCTCAGAGCATGGGCCACTTGTAACCTTCTCAGACCTCAATAAAATGTTGATGACAACAAGGCTCAAAACCATGGACCATGGAGAAAAGAAAAGATTCTGGAGAGCATCCCCAATTCCTTTGTTTGAGAGTTCAAAATGTCCAGGGAGAGCATCTTGGCCACTGGTTCATCACACTGTCTACTCAGGCACTGGGAACCCTACACCACTTTGCAGAGATAGCATGAGGCCTAGACAGGAGCGACTGAGACCGCTGTTTAATCTCTGCATTAGGTAAGAGCATCTTGAGAACAGTGACTCTCCAATCCTGGGGTGGGGGGGGGTGTCACTGTAGGCATACAGTCAGAAGCTGTGAGAGAGCTGACAGCCCACATCCCCCCAGAAACACATCTACCCTTCACTGGTGCCAAGCTAGGGAGAGTGTTCTCTAGCCACAGGTTTCAGAGTTAAACATTTGTAGGCTCAAACTTTGGTCTATTAATGGCAAACTTTGGGATTTGATGTTTTTAAAGGCAGCTCATGTCTTCACAGGGATGGTTCTGTTTCCCCTGTTCTCCCCTCTTCACCTGTATCCTTCTCACTCATCTCCTTTAGCATCCACTCCATGGTTTTCACTCTTCAGCCCTTCTTGTCTCCTCTCCCCTTGTTGGTACACCTATCCTAGTCTCATGCTGAGCCACAATATTCTTTGTCCCCTTCTATCTCCAAGAGAAGACAGTGAACTCCAGGTAGATTAGAGTTGTGTGCATCTCCACAGGAATGGACATAGAGCACATGTATAATATATCTGCAATGCCATGTGAGGGCAATGGGGGCACAGAAGATGGTATATACTTTATATGGTTCCTATCCATATCTATTTCTTGTGGATGTAGAATTCATCTTCTGCATGCACGGAGTATAGCACTTTGCCTAGACTGTCACTCTCAAGACAGCAAATGTAATTTCCAGTAGTGAACTTTGTCTGAGTCCCTTACTCCTTAGTATGAAATTAAAAGTGTATTTCCTGCCTCTGTTTAGTTGCTCTCCTTGTGAAAGCTTGTTTGAGTCAAGTAACATTCATCAATAAAGACAAGAGTGGGGAGAATGCAGAGGATACATTAAAGGACAGCCAGTGTCTGTGAAAAGACCAGCTAAACCCTTGCTGTCTTCCTAACCTAGGCAGTCCCCTCTTGTGCATTCCACTCTCCTTGGAACACCCAGGAGAATAGGCTCCCAGCAGGCACTCTGTTCTCTTCACAGCTACATCTCTATCTTGCCAGCCAGAGGCGGTCTGTTTCTTTGTTGCTGTGCTGAGAGGCACAGCCTTGTTTGGAGGGAAGTGTGAACAAACAGACCCGAGGCAATTCCACTTCTCCTCAGCCTCCCCCAACCCCAACAGCTGCTGTTCCCTCATTCTCTCCCCCTTTCTCCCTCAGCTCCTTCTAACAATGCACAGGGTGACAGTTCTGAATTTGCACTGGATTCGCTGCCTACTTCTACAATCCTGTGGCTTGGCTTCTCTATCCTTGGAAATGTTGTAAGGACGTGGTCATCACTATGCAGTCAATTCTGGCAGATAGACCAAACTGGACACGTCATGGTTCAGTCAACTATATCTCACTTTTTTTTTTTTTGACAGTAGATATCACAGTGACAGAAAGCCCATGAGCAAATTTATGGGAAATATTAAATGAGGCAATGCAGAGTAGCTCTGGAGGGGAGGGGGGTTTTATTCCACAATATAATCTGTCCATATTTGGAACACACTATCCTGATATGTTGGGTACGGTTTCCTTGTCAAACTGTACCGCCTGAAGTTTTAGAGATTAGAGTTTAGCTCATTGGGTCTGAACTGGGAACCATTCACAGGACTGTATCTCTTATTCAGGTAAGAGATTGTTCTGATTTGGGTCTGAATTGCTCACACCCACATGGGCTCATCTTTTGAATAGTTGCTCTGTAGCTGGTGATGCCAGATTAAGAGGCTGCAGAACCTTTAAAAGATGGAGTTCAGCTGGAGAATGTAAGTCAGTAGAAATCGAACTCTGAAGGTGACACACAGCCACTGGGTTCTATCTCACTTTCTTGACTGTGGTGTAGCAGGTTCTCTTACATGTTCCTGTTGGCATGGACTGAACTGCTCTGCTCTGGTTTCTCAACCATGCTGTACCTATCCTCTTTAAGTTGTTCTGTCAAGTACAACTTGAAACATGAAGTAAGTAAGATCCCAAGTCAAGATTTTATTATTCTAATTATGGTATTACTTGCTCTCTTGTGATCACAGCTAATTCAATGTGGCTCCCAGATTATGGTGCTCATGCCCAATTTTTCTCTATCCTCTCAATACTTTTGAAGATCTGTCAGGGCATGTTGTGGGATATAAGTATATTTTATAACAGTTGGACTAATATGTGGGGAGGTGGAAACTTGGCAAGCTGACTTTATCTATAGTAGTATTTATGCTATAGTATCGACAGTGGTAGATTAGTGGTTCTCAGCCTTCCTAATAAGTTGATCATGTTGTGCTAACTCCCAACCACAAAAATAATACCTCATAACTGATTTTACTACTGTTATGAATCATAATATAAATATCTGATATGCTAGGATTTCACTCTGTGAAAGAGTCCTTTGAGTCCAAAGGAGTCAGAAACCACAGGTTGAGACCCTCAGGCTCCAACTAACTGGGCCTTTACTTTACTCCAGCATGGATGCAGGAGATCGGAGGCCAGAGTCTGGATGCCCTATAAAATCCTTAAGTGTCTGTCTTCCCCAGCCTCTTCCAGTTTTCCAGTTCCTCAGACATCACATGTTTCTTATGCACAGATTTGGAATGGGAAAGAGTGGAAACCACCGCCATTTCCATATTTTCCACTAGTCGCGTTTCCTTCTACCCCTCACAGAAGTGACCCATATGACAGTCCTAGGACTCAGACTTTAAGAATGTAAGGAGGCCAGCCTGTCCAGGGCAGACAATTGCCCATTATGCCTTTAAGCACAGGGCTTCTTTAATGTACTATTCTAGGCTCACTGCTGGCTCCAGCCTCGTACTGGTCCTGGCATATACAGAAGGAATTTAATAGAAAGAATAAAATGTCCAGTAAAGGATTATTTGAATATTAATCATTAATGCCTAATGCTTATTAGGGGAAGTGGGCGTCGGAGTCAGGCCTTCCAGGCACAAATTCCAACATCTTCACTTGGGTTGGAGAACTTGGCAAGACTTAGTCACAGCATTTTCTCTCATTTGTAAAGCAGAGACTATGAGGACAGTACCCCTGGAATGGTGGAGTGAGCATATAAATTGAAATTGCATCAATATATGCAATATGCATTAGTAGGAACAAAAGTAATGAGGGAGAGAGAATAAATTCCAACCAAGTGCTGTATCCCATTCTATGTGCCTTAAAAGGGGTTCCCCCCTGGGTTAGATCCCAGAACTACCTTCTATAGCCCCCTGATGTTCTGCAATGCCTACCTCCATGTAATAATATGAGGAGCACAGAGAGTAAGGCAGTTGCCCCGGGATGCCATTTTGGTATGAAGTCACAGCATTTCTATCCATAGTATGGAGATTCCAAATATCTCTGCTCTTCCCGTTCACACTGAAGCCATTCCAGTTACATCCATGGCCCAGACACCCTGTTCCTCTCTGATTATTTAATTTACCTGGATGGATTCTAATCCCATCTGGGGTCCAGGTTTATAGTAGGTTCAGCTGTGAATCTATGATGTTGACTGGTGGTCTTGAAATAAGCAGAAACTTCCAGGTTTGGGTGGCATAGTCAGCAGGGTGACCTCTAATACCCTTTTCTCCAAATGTCTAAGTATAGTCTCATGAGAGGTGAAAGTAAAAGTGATTATCAAATTACAAGAAGAAAGTGCCTCGCTAGGAAAAGGCTAGCACTTTCTGAGGGATGTATAATTAAAGCCCAGTAGATTAAAATCCCTTTAAGAAATGAGTAATACAAAGATTAAGGCTCATCTGATACAGCTTCCTGAATGGCTGCTCAAAGATTTATAGGCAAAGAATAAATCAGCTCTGAAGAGAGAGGAGAAAAAGCATCTTGCAGATAGCTTACATCTTGCAATAGAGTGCAGGGAAGGAGCTGGCTGCAGCATCAGGACCAGAGGCTTTTCTCCAAATCAATTCCCAGGTGAAAGGGAAGAAACCCTTTCCTGTGATCAGGCAAAGGACAGTGTCAGTCTGAGGATTTGGTATGACAAATTCCATTCTTAGTAGGGTTGTGCTTTTTTTTTTATGCACAGAAAATGAGCAAAGAAACTTAGAGTAATTAGGAGGTAATGAAGTTGTCAGAATAAGCTATTGACCAAAGAGCAGACAAGGGAGGAGATGAAAAATTTAAACGTTTCTAATTTAGCCGATGTGGAAGCCGCACATCCTTCGGCCATATGGGAATCATCCTTAGTATCTAATGAATGAGATTTCTGGGTGTTGCAGGGAGCCTCCCAGAAGGCAGCAGAAAAAGGAACTGGAATCAAAGTCCAAAATGATAATGGTGAGAAAAATACAAATTATATTCAGTCCCCAATGGGTTGGTTTTTTTTTTTTAATCCTTTTTTTTTTTTTTTTTTGCAAAGCACTTGAGAATATATTATCTCATCTCAGTTTTCACAGAAACAAGGGGAGAGAAACATCTATGAGTGTGGATATGGAAACTGCTGGCAGGTCCATGTTAGGAGGGCAAGGTCCTCGGGACAGAGTCTGCTTCACAGAAATTGTCTGAAACAGATACTGATTTGAAAGATAGAAAAGGCAAAGTCTTCCTTTTACCAGCAGGCTTTTAAAACTCACAGTAAAATGTTTCCAATGTAAAAGCAAAACAAGTGGAATAGAGTTGAATATACTTTCACTTCAAAAGAAGCCTAGTACCCAAGCAAGCATTGACTGAGAGCTATGTGGTGCGAACTTCTGTGGGGAGGACTTCACTCAGATACTGAGAGCCATCAAGTGCGTCAGCTCTCTTGCATCTCTCAGGCTCTCTGGCTTCAACGGGACCTCAGAAGGGTATGCTCTCTCCCGTCAGCCTCCATAGGACGAGACTTTCTGTGGTCTGAGTCACCAGTGACTGCTACTCTCAGGCCGGTTCTGTGAGTGCTACCTTGTGAGATCTGAGTGGCAGGATCATCCTGAGGATGTGCTGGTGGAGGGAGGGAGGGAGGGTCTAGAAGAACACATAGCAGGACTGGCATTTTAGAAAAGTGTGGGGAGAAACTGAAGAAGTGACAGTACTGGAAGGCAGGGGGTAGTGAAATTGGTGTGGGGGTGGTCTATAGCTCTTGCCCATGAGCTCAGGTGGCAGTGACATCCAGTCATGGTGCCCTGCATATACATGAGGTCATTTGAACAAAGGCAAGCCAACATTAGGTGGTTTGGACAAGGGTAAAAGATACCTAAGGAAGGGGGTTTGGGGGGGTCTTTCTTTCAAACTGTGCTCAGTTTCTCATCCCCTCCACCTGAACTCAGTGGCTTACACCCTGGAGACTTGATATTTCCAAGCTACACTAGCCTGCCTTTCAGCTTTCTTCACCCTACAGCTCCTACCAGTGCCGTGCCCTCAAAATCCATTCAGCTGGACCATTTCACACCCCAGGGCCGATGCCCTCTGTTCCTCTTTTGCTAGTGTCATTCCATACATCTCCTCCTGTGACATTAGTGGTCTACCAAGCTCTCTTATTCATGCTCTTCTATGCATTTTCCACATTCTATTCTCTTGGAAAACTCAACTTCAATAAACACAGTTGCTCCTCCACTGTCGTCCAATAAGATAAGGCTGGAGGCAAACACACAGTCACATTGACTAGCCTCATTTAATTCCATAACCAGGATCCCAAAGTGTCAAGGCATCCCTTCCTGCTGCCAGGAACCAACTTTAGACACAAGTTTCTTCTCTCCCAGGTGATCAGCCACACCTATTCCCACAACAGCCCCCATCCCCAGCACTTGCTCCCCACTTCTTGCTTTCAGTGGGTGATATGTCTTCTCATATCCCAGAAAAAACACAGCTTAGCAGGACAACCATGCTGGCTTCTGTCTCATCCACCCCAATACAAATGCCTGAACATGAGTGCTTTGCCTTTGAACACAGGCAGATCCTGTGCAGGAATATTAATTTCTTACTTTTCTACTGCTATATCAACTGGATTGGAGACTGACTGAAAGGACCATGTTTTTCACCATCACAATATATTTTTGGCCAGATAATTCTACCCAAAGGAAAGTAATATTGTGCTGTGTAGTAAGAGGCAGCAAAGTCTTAGATTAAGTACCCTTCCTGCAAGAAGACAAACCAGAGGGCTCTTAAGGTAGAGGTCAAACATACCACTGACTGTAGTGAGGATTGATGGATTTATACTTATTGCCAAGCACATCAGTATATGCATTAACTATCAACAGCCTTTTGTGTGCCCATCACACCTTAATGAAGTGGTTCTTTAAAACCCTATGCTTGTAAATGTGTAAAGCAATCTCTCTTTTCTTGGTTAAATCCTGTACAATTTGTTCTGGAGAATTAAATTTAAGGTTTATCTTTTACCTTCTGGCTTAAGAGTCCGATTACATTTATGATAACTTTCAGACCCCCTCAAAAGTAATTCTACTTTTTAAACTAGTTGAAGATCTGAAAAGTCACAATAAGAATTCCCTGGTCCATGCTTTCAAGCCATTATTGGTGGTGTCAATCACTGCTTCCCACCCCCCCCCCCCCCGTAGATCCATTGAATGTTTTCTTTGACATAGAGACAGATAACTAGAGTTGTGTAAATTAATTAGAATGCATGGGCCTGAGAATTATGGGTGCAATTGGGAATGGGGCCTCTGACTACAACATCAAATGATGCACGTATAGGGTCTTGGGACCTTCCCCCTAAAGAGTGGGTCCTGCTAACCAAGAAATCTTAATTCTCATGTGAGGATTCTTTTGCCAGAGTCCCCATTTCTGGCTGATTTAGAATGAAAGTACAGTTTGTCAGTTAGTTAGTATTGCCATTGAGTCAATAGGCTTGAAAGGGCTCTGGTATACTGAAGATGTACTGAATTCTATTACTAAGGGATACTGGGTGTTTGTTGCAAAATTAAAACAAGGAGGCCTGTGTCTTTTCCCTGGATACAGGAGCATGGCATAGAACTGCATTCGGTAGCAAAACCCAGTGTAAAACTATAGAAGCCTATAAGAGAAGGCTCATAAAGTACCCAGGCTCACAGGAACTGAAGAGTGTGTGGTGAACTGCTCCTAGAAAAAAACATAGCATAACAGAACAGAGCCAACAGCAAACTAAAATGCTGATTAAGAGCCAGGAAAACAGGATAGTGAGTTGAAGGACTATGAACATTGCCCACAGTCAGAGAAGCAGTTACAGAAATACTGATTAGCTCTGGAATCTTATTAGGTCCAATGCAATCAGAGGCTGCATTTCTTTTTCTTTCTTTTGCCATTTTGTGGTAACTGTTATTCTGTCAGAGCGATGACAATAAGCAATATAGATACTGTATAACTCTCAAGACCAAGCCATCTTGCAATCCGTTGCTATGAGAAATCTGTCTACCCAGAGGCCTTGTACTGTTAGAAAGTCCACATATGCAGGAAAAATAGAAACCGAGGCACAGGCAGAACTGAGGCAGACTGCATCATCTCAGCTCTAGTCAAAATGATCCATCTGTCCTCCTGTAGCCCAGGGATCTACTCTCACAGGTCTCTGAAGTATGATAGGCTGTTCTGAACAAACCAAGACTAGTTTGTAGACTATGCAGAACAATGTTGTTGGCAAGATGGCTCATCTGTAAGAGCACTTTCTGCTCTTGCACAGTACCAGAGTTTGTTCCCCAGCACTCATATCACATAGCTCACAACCTCCTGTAACCCAAGTTCCTGGGGATCCAGTGTCCTCCCGCCTCCCTGGGCGCTAGCACATAGCAACATAACTAGTAACATTAGTGTACATAGCAACAAACAGTCACACACACACATACATATAGAAATTTAAAGGCAATGATTTAAAAATGAAGTAATTTTAGTGTTTTAAATCATTTTAAAAGTAATTATTTTAATTGTATAAGTTTATGGCATAGATCCAGTGTAAAAACTCTGTACATATTCAGTGTATAATGATCAAATCAGGGGAATTAGCATTTCTATCTTAAAACATTGATGATTATATAATAACTGTGCATATTTATGAGGTACAGCATGGTATTTCAACCCATGTATACCATATGTTCTAATCAAGTCTCAAGTCAGGGTAATTAGCATTTCCAGCTTATCATGACATTGTGTTGGAGTTCCTCCCTTTTAGTTATTCATAAAATACATAACAGGTTGCTGTGAACTGTAGTCGCCCACGGTGCGGTATAGCAAGTGGGCAGCTGTTGAGCCATAGAATTATGGGGCAGTGTGTGACACAGCAAGAGACATGGGTATGTCAATTAATGCTTGTTCAGAGAACCAATTCTGCAAGTCCTGCTTTTGTATGTGTAACTAGGCCACTAGGAGCTACTAGATAGACTGAAAGGCAGACAGGAGAAGTCTGTGGTGTGTCTGGCAGAAGTTACTTTTCCTATCCAGTTCTAACATACCAGAAAGATGTTCTTCAATTCTAGTTTTGCCGGGTGCTTCAGCACACTGTCTTGCCAGCTTGTCCCCCAAAGGGAAATTAAGAGTATCCCGGGCATTGTTAGACTCAGTCTGAGATCTGTGTTCTTAGTTCCCTCTTGTAATGAACAATTTCTGATGTCTCCTTCTTGTTTATCATTCTTTGCTATGCTTACCACAACCCTCCCGACCACTGCCACACATACATGCTTGTCTCCTGGCCACCATTTGCCTGCCCCCATGCCCCCAGACCTCACTGATTCAACTCCACTCAGCAATTCATTTTGCATAGTTATTCTCTTTGTCCTGGAAGTTCTCAGATGTACATAATGATTCACCTCTCCTGTCCTAGTGAGGCGATATCAGTGTGTGTGTGTGAAACCCCAGCCCCCTCTAAGCCATTCTTCACTCTCCCAGGACCTTGTGTCCTGCTTTTTTCCCCCCTGACACAGTTGGTACCTTTTAACAAAAAAAAAAAAAAAGCAATTTTTAATGTGTATTTACAATTGCCTTTCTTTCTACATAGAGTCCCATGAAATCAAATTTTCTCCTGTAACTGTGTAATGATCTACATGCTAAACATTCTATAAGCAGTTGCACTGGAAATGAGTATTTTAGTCATATATAAAGCATGAAGAAGCTGGGCCTCTGTAATAGGAGTAGGACCAGGAGCCTGAAAACGCAGGCCATTCCCCTATGCCCAACTCTAAGACAGTCTCTTTGGGACCTACTAACCACATTCTAAAACCCATGATTTAGAGGATTGCCGGAAGCCCCAACTTGCTCTTGCAAAGATCACAAGACTGAGCTGACCACTTGTTGCTTATGATCCATGACAATGTTTGGCCCCAGACACCCTCGACTAATTTTAACAAACAGTTAAAGATGATTTAGAGAAAAAATAAAACCACAGAAAATCTCAGAGCATTTAAGCTCATGAATGCTGAATGCTTTCAAGAGGAACATGGGGTGTTTCCCAAGTTGATGACCAACTCCCTGTCCCTAGAGCAACTCTAGGTCTGGTGAGACATACAGGTAGTGAACTTCTAACTTTAACTCCATGTTTTAGTAGTCATAATCACTATGAATAATTAAGTAATAACTCTTATCTCTATATGAGTGCTGCTAGTAAATTTGCATTAATACCAGGCTTACAATCATGTGGCTGATGTGATTAGCAATTCATTTTGAATGATTAATTGCTGTTCACTTCTTAGTCCACATTAATTAAATGCCAGTCCGGAGAAGATGCCATGTCAGAGGGCCAGAGGAACCCGCACTCAGGTGGATTTCAGATCTGAATTTGTTCCTGGCTTCATCATGGCTATGACACGGAACGGTAACAAATTCTAGCACCTCAGTTTTTCTTTTTTAAAATAATGTTTTTATTTATTCTCTGAGAATTTTATAGAATGCATTTTGATTATATTCATTCCCCACTGTCACCTCCTTCCAGATCTCCCTACACACCACCAACTTCACATTCTCTCTCTCTCTCTCTCTCTCTCTCTCTCTCATTCTCTCTCTCTCTCTCATTCTCTCTCAAGAATAAACAAGCAAGCAAAAAAACAAAAAACAAAAAAAAACAAAAAAAACAGTGCCCACGTAGTCCAGTTTGTGTTGCTGGCTGACTATTTATGGACATAGACCTGCCACAGAGTGTGTTTGACATAGCAAATGTAACTTTAGAAAAGAAAACTGCTCCCCCCCCCCATCCATCAGCCATCAGATGCTGATGTCTCCTTTGCCAGAGTGGAATTTGTGCTCACCTCTCCTCTACTATGCTGGGATTTTGTCTGGTTTGTCTTGTGCATGCCATCTCAGACCGTTAGTTCTTACGTGCACCTGCCCTGGAGTGTCTAGAAAATGCTGGTTCTTAAAAGTGTAGAAGATAGGGCAGAAAGAATTTAAAGACCCTGTTTCTTGTCTTTTCTTAACCTGACTGCTTTGATTCAGCCTGGGTGTTTAAGGTACTAAGATGTCACAAACAGATTGGTCAGGGAAGCAAGCCCACATTGCCACATTCCCACCTAAATGGCTCTGTGGTCTTAGCTTGCTTCATTCCAGCTGAAGTGTCGCTTGATCCACAACTATAACTTGTGTCATATGTTAAAGGCTTGGTCGTCAGCTAGTGTGACAAGCAACATCTAGTAGACATTGCATAGAACCTTTAACAGGGAAGGAAACTTCCAGAAAGTGTTAGGTTACAGAGATGCCCTTTAAGGGGTTGTGGAACCTGGGCTCCATTTTGGTCTCTATTCTTTGTCAACAAGTTCAGTGCTTTTTCTCTGACATGTTATCCCATGCTGTGTCTCCTCACCACAGCCCCCAAACAATGAGACCAACTGATCCAGGAAGGAAACACCTTTTAAATGGAGATACAAAGTAAGCCTAATACAGGAAGGTGATTAGCACAAATACTGTGAGCTACAGACTGTCAGAGCAGCTTCTGGGTATCATGCCTATAAAAACCCCTGCTAAATTCTTGCAGTGAATTGCAGAAATAAACTCGGGGCAATCTGGCTATGCTGTACACTATGGTATAACTAGCAACAATGTTCTAGAGCAATGCAGACAGACACAGGCACAAGGTCCCAACATGTTTGTAAAATATGCAAAACAGTATATTGCAAGGGCTTAAATGCTTGTCAAAGCCCAGGCAAGCTAAAAGACCACAGTGGAAAATGAGATGATCTTTATCCAGGAAGGTCATAGAGTCAGCAGCTGGAGGGTGTCCACTCTGCTGCAAGAGCATTTCCATCTGTAATGAGAAGCAGGTCCCCAAAGGTTGAGCACAAGTCAACAGCCCAGAGGTAGAATGGCAGTTGGAACTGTTGGTTATTTAGAGTCCAGGCTGGAAAAGAGACAGGAGCATTTCTTCCTCTGCACACTGTCTCGAATCGCCAGGAAATCAGATATCATGAAGTCCTGATTAGGGTGTTTCAGTTCACAACTTTTTTTTTTTTTTTAGATATTTTCTTTATTTACATTTCAAATGTTATCCCCTTTCCTCCTCTCCCCTCTGAAAATCCCCTATCCCATACTCCCTGCCCCTGCTTGCTAACCCACCTACTCCCACTTCCCTGTCCTGGCATTCCCCTACACTGGGGCAATGAGCCTTCACAGAACCAAGGGTCTCTCCTCTCATTGATGTCTAATAAGGCCATCCTCTGCTACATATGCAGCTGGAGCCATGGGTCCCTTCATGTGTACTCTTTTTGTTGGTGGTTTAGTCCCAGGGAGCTCTGGAGGTACTGGGTGATTCATATTGTTGTTCCTCCTATGGGGCTGCAAACCCCGTCAGCTCCTTGGGTCCTCCATTGGGGATCCTGTGCTCAGTCCAGTGATCAGTCTGGAGGGGGGCGCTAAGAGCATCCCCCTCTGTATTTGAACTGGCAACTTTCATGCTTACACTGGCATAAAAGCAATATGGGTCTGGTAGATATTGCATTCTCATTTGCTTATTATCTGTTTTGAGTTATAGTTTTACTATGAGGGTCAAAGTAGTCTAGAACTTGCTGTGCAGATCATGGTGATCTGAGACGTGTGATGTGTCTACTTCTGCACCTCAAGCTGCAATGACATGTGTCACTAAACTTGGCAGATATTATAGTTTTAATTTGGACCCTTTCCTGGCCTAAGGAACCACAGTTCTTAGTCAGCTGGATCATGAGGAAAACTGAATTTTGATCATCTCCAGATTTGTGCTATATATTTCCTTGTCTGGAAAGGTGGCAGTAGAAGAGAGCTGCAGATCCTAGATAGTCATGTGATCACATAGGGATGAAACTAAGATGCTATGGCGTTCTTTTATTAAGCTAACATGCTCAGTAACCCAGGTACACTGACTGCCTTCTCTACCCAGTAACTTTGCTCCTTACAATGGATTTGCCTTATCTGAAATCTAGGATGAATACAGAAATTTGGTAGACATGTGAGCCAGATTCCTATAATTGGGCTCTTTTTTATATATATAATTTTTTATTTTCTATATTCTTTGTTTACATTCCATATGATTTTCCCTTTCATGGTTCCCCCCTCCCCATAAGTTCCCTAAGATGTCTTCCCTCCTTCCATTCTTCTATCAACCCCCTCCTATCCTGGTACTCCCCTACAATGCTGGAACAAGCCTTTTCAGGACCAGGGACCTCTCCTTCCTTCCTTCTTGGGAGTCATTTGATATGTGAATTGTGTCTTGGGTATTCAGAGTTTCTGAGCTAATAACCACTTATCAGTGACTGTATTCCATGTGTGTTCTTTTGTGATTGGGTTACCTCACTTAGGATTATATTTTCCAGATCCAACCATTTGCCTAAGAATTTAATGAATTCATTGTTTCTAAAGGCTGAATAGTACTCCATTGTGTGTGTGTGTGTGTGTATATATATATATATATATATATATATACCACATTTTTTGTATCCATTCCTCCGTTGAGGGACACCTGGGTTCTTTCCAGCTTCTGGCTATTATAAATAGGGCTGCTATGAACATAATAGAGCATGTGTCCTTACTGCATTCCGGGGAGTACTCTGGGTATATGCTCAGGAGTGGTATTGCAGGGTCCTCCGGAAGTGTTATGCCCAGTTTTCTGGTGAACAGCCAGACTGATTTCCAGATTGGTTGTACTAACTTGCATTCCCACCAGCAGTGCAAGAGTGTTCCTCTTTCTCCACATCCTTGCCAACACCTACTGTCTCCTGAGTTTTTAATCTTAGCCATTCTGACTGGTGTAAGGTAAAATCTCAGTGTTGTTGTGATTTGCATTTCCCTAATGTCTAATGATGTTGGACATTTTTAAAGGTGCTTCTTAGTCATTCAAAGTTCTTCATGTGAAAATTCTTTGTTTAGCTCTGTACTCCATTTTTTAATACAGTTATTTGGCTCTCTGGAGTCTAACTTCTTGAGTTCATTGTAGATATATTGGAAATTAACCCTCTGTCAGATGTAGGGTTGGTGAAGATCCTTTTCCAATTTGTTGGTCGCCATTTGTCCGCTTGATGGTGTCCTTTGCCTTACAGAAACTTTGTAATTTTATGAGATCCCATTTGTCAATTCTTGATCTTAGAGCATAAGCTATTGGTGTTCTGTTCAGGAACTTTTCCCCTATGCCCATGTCCTCAAGGGTCTTCCCCAGTTCCTTTTCTATTAGTTTCAGTGTGTCGGGTTTTATGTGGAGGTCCTTGATCCACTTGGAGTTGAGCTTAGTACAAGGAGTTAAGAATGGATCAATTCGCATTCTTCTGTAAGCTGACCTCCAGTTGAACCAGCACCATTTGTTATCTTTTTTTCCCACTGGATGGTTTCAGCTCTTTGGCAAAGATCAAGTAACCATAGGTGTGTGGGTTCATTTCTGGGTCTTCAATCCTATTTCATTGATCTACCTGCCTGTCACTGTACCAATACCATGCAGTTTTTAACACTATTGCTCTGCAGTACTGCTTGAGGTCCAGGATACTGATTTACCCAGAGGTTCTTTTACTGTTGAGAATAGTTTTAGCTATCCTGGGTTTTTTGTTATTCCAGATGAATTTGAGAATTGCTCCTTCTAACTCTATGAAGAACTGAGTTGGGATTTTGATGGGGATTGCATTGAATCTGTAGACTGCTTTTAGTAAGATGGCTATTTTTACTATATTAATCCTGCTGATCAAAAAGCATGGACGATTGTTCCATTTTCTGAGGTCTTCTTCGATTTCCTTCTTCAGAGACCTGAAGTTCTTCTCATACAGATCTTTCACTTGTTTGGTTAGAGTCACCCCAAGATACTTTATATTGTTTGTGGGTATTATGAAGGGTGTCATTTCCCTAATTTCTTTCTCAGCCTGTTTATAGCCTTTGAGTATAGGAAGGCTACTGATTTGCTTGAGTTGATTTTATAACCTGCCACTTTGCTGAAGTTGTTTATCAGCTGTAGGAGTTCTCTGGTGGAGTTTTTTGGGTCACTTAAGTATACTATCATATTATCTGCAAATAATGATAGTTTGACTTCTTCCTTTCCAGTTTGTATCTCTTTCACCTCCTTATGTTGTCTAATTGCTCTAGCTAGAACTTAAAGTACTATATTAAAAAGATATGGAGAGAGGGAGCAGCTTTGTCTAGTCCCTGGTTTTAGTGGGATTGCTTCAAGTTTCTCTACATTTAGTTTGATGTTGGCTACTGGTTTGCTGTATATTGTTTTTACTATGTTTAGGTATGGGCCTTGAATTCCTGTTCTTTCCAAGACATTTAGCATGAAAGGATGCTGAATATTGTCAAATGCTTTTTCAGCATCTAATGAAATGACTATGTGGTATTTTTCTTTGAGTTTGTTTATGTAGTGGATCGCATTGATGGATTTCCATATATTGAGCCATCCCTGTATCCCTGGGATGAAGCCTACTTGATCATGGTGAATAATTGTTTTGATGTGTTCTTGGATTCAATTGGCAAGGATTTTATTGAGTAATTTTGCGTCGATATTCATAAGGGATATTGGCCTGTAGTTCTCCTTCTTTGTTGGATCTTTGTGTGGTTTTGGTATCAGCATAATTGTGGCTTTGTACCATGAGTTGGGTAGTGTTCCTTCTGTTTCTATTTTGTGGAATAATTTGAAGAGTATTGGTGTTAGGTCTTCTTTGAAGGTCTGATGGAATTCTGCACAAAAACTATCTGGTCCTGTTCTTTTTTTGGTTGGAAGACTTTCTATGACCCCTTTTATTTCTTTAGGGGTTATGGGACTGTTGATCTATTTGATCCTGATTTAATTTTGATATTTGGCATCTGTCTAGGAAATTGTCCTTTTCTTCCATATTTTCCAGTTGTGTTGCGTATAGACTTTTGTAGTAGGATCTGATGATTTTTTGAATTTCCTCTGTTTCTGTTGATATATCTCCCTTTTCATTTCTAATTTTGTTAATTTGGATACTGTCTCTGTGCTCTTTGGTTAGTCTAAGGGTTTATCTATCTTGTCAATTTTCTCAAAGAACCAGCTCCCGGTTTTGTTGATTTTTTTGTATGGTTCTCTTTGTTTCTACTTAATTGATTTCAGCCCTGAGTTTGATGATTTCCTGTCTTCTACTCCTCCTGGGTGAATTAGCTTCTTTTTGTTCCAGGGCTTTCAGGTGTGTCATTAAGCTGCTAGTGTATGCTCTCTCCAGTTTGTTTTTGGAGGCACTCAGGGCTATGAGTTTTCTTCTTAGCACTGCTTTTATTGTGTCCCATAAGTTTGGGTTTGTTGTGCCTTCATTTTCATTAAATTCTAAAAAGTCTTTGATTTCTTTTTTTATTTCTTCTTTGGCCAAGGTATCATTGAGTAGAGTGTTGTTCAGCCTTCATGTGTATATGGGCTTTCTGTTGTTTTTGTTGCTATTGAAGACAACTCTTATTCCCTAGTGATCTGATAGGAGGCATGGGATTATTTTGATCTTCTTATATTTATTGAGGTCTGTTCTGTGACCAATTATATGGTTGATTTTGGAGAAGGTACCATGAGGTACTGAGAAAAAGGTATATTCTTTTGCTTTAAGATGAAATTATATATATATGTATAGGAAATCATTATATATATATGTAAAGTCCAATTGGCCCAATGCTTTAATTAGTTTCACTGTGTCCCTGTTTAGTTTCTGTTTTCTTGATCTTTCCATTGAGGAGAGTGGAGTGTTGAAGTCCCCCACAATTATTGTGTTAGGTACAATGTGTGCTTTGAGCTTTAGTAAAGTTACTTTTACAAATGAGGGTGCCCTTGCATTTGGAGCATAGATGTTCAGAATGGAGAGTTCTTCTTAGTGGATTTTTCCTTTGACCAGTAAGAAGTGTCTTTCTGTGTCTCTTTTGATGACTTTAGGTTGAAAGTCAATTTTATCTGATATTAGATTGGCTACTCTGGCTTCTTTCCTAAGACCATTTGCTTGTAAATTTGTATTCCAGCCTTTTACTCTGAGGTAGTGTTTTTCTTTGGCCCTGAGGTGTGTTTCCTGTAAGCAGCAAAATGTAGGATCCTGTTTATGTACCCAGTCTGTTAGTCTATGTCTTTTTATTGGGGAATTAAGTCCATTGATGTTAAGAGATATTAAGGAGTAGTGATTATTACTTCCTGTTATCTTTGTTGTTATTTTTGTATTTCAGTGGTTATCTTCTTTTGGGCTTGATGAAAGAAGTTTACTATTTTGCTTTTTCCAGGGTGTAGTTTCCCTCCTTGTATTGGTGTTTTCTACCTCTTATCCTTTGTAGGGATGGGTTTGTGGAAAGATATTGTGTAAATTTGGTTTTATCATGGAATATTTTGTTTTCTCTATCTATGGTGATTGAGAGTTTTGCTGGGTATAGTAAACTTGGCTGGCATTTGTGTTCTCTTAGAGTCTGCATGAGATCTGCCCAGGATCTTCTAGCTTTCATGGTCTCTGGTGAGAAGTCTGGTGTAATTCTAATTGGTCTTCCTTTATATGTTACTTGGCCTTTTTCTCTTACTGCTCTTTTTTTTTTATTCGATATAATTTATTTACATTTCAAATGATTTCCCCTTTTCTAGCCCCCCCCACTCCCCGAAAGTCCCGTAAGCCCCCTTCTCTTCCCCTGTCCTCCCACCCACCCCTTCCCTCTTCCCCGTTCTGGTTTTGCCGAATACTGTTTCACTGAGTCTTTCCAGAATCAAGGGCCACTCCTCCTTTCTTCTTCTACCTCATTTGATGTGTGGATTATGTTTTGGGTATTCCAGTTTTCAAGGTTAATATCCACTTATTAGTGAGTGCATACCATGATTCACCTTTTGAGTCTGGGTTACCTCACTTAGTATGATGTTCTCTAGCTCAATCCATTTGCCTAAGAATTTCATGAATTCATTGTTTCTAATGGCTGAATAGTACTCCATTGTGTAGATATACCACATTTTTTGCATCCACTCTTCTGTTGAGGGATACCTGGGTTCTTTCCAGCATCTGGCAATTATAAATAGGGCTGCTATGAACATAGTAGAGCATGTATCCTTATTACATGGTGGGGAGTCTTCTGGGTATATGCCCAGGAGTGGTATAGCAGGATCTTCTGGAAGTGAGGTGCCCAGTTTTCGGAGGAACCGCCAGACTGATTTCCAGAGTGGTTGTACCAATTTGCAACCCCACCAGCAGTGGAGGAATGTTCCTCTTTCTCCACACCCTCTCCAACACCTGCTGTCTCCTGAATTTTTAAACCAAGATGGATGAGCCTCTACTGACTGGTGGGAGGCCGAGTTCTGAAGTGGCTTCCGTGCAGGAAAGGCGCCGCACAACCACAGCTGCTTGCCGCCCGGCTGGTCAGCGAAGGTCAGTGGTCGTGGGCGCAGGGCCTAACTGGACCCTGTGTCACCTTGGTTCCACTGCTGATGGCCCTTCAGCTGGACCAGCCACTGCTGCACTGCCGCCGCCGCTGCTGCCCATTATCTCTCTTACTGCTCTTAATATTCTTTCTTTTTTAGTGCATTTGGGGTTTTGATTATTATATGACAGGAGGTATTTCTGCTCAGGTCCAGTCTGTTTGGAGTTCTGTAGGCTTCTTTATATTCAATGGCAACTCTCTCTTTAGGTTAGGGAAGTTTTCTTCCATAATTTTGTTGAAGATATTTGCTGGCCCTTTTAGTTGTAGATCTTCACTTTCATCTATACCTAAAATCTTTAGGTTTGGTCTTCTAATTGTGTCCTGGATTTCCTGGATGTTTTGGGTTACAAGCTTTTTGCTTTTTGCATTTTCTTTCACTGTTAAGTTAATGGTTTCTATGGTATCTTCTGTATCTGAGATTCTTTCTTCTATCTCTGTATTCTATTGTTGATATTTGTGTGTCTATGGCTCCTGATTTCTTCCTAAGGTTTTCTATCTCCAAAATTGTCTCCCTTTGTGATTTCATAGTTGTTTCTACTTCTAGTTTTAGATCCTTGATTGTTTTGCTCTGCTCCTTCACTTGTTTGTATTTTCTTGTATTTCTTTAATATATTTTTGTGTTTCCTCTTTAATGACTTCTGCCTGTTGACTTAATTTCTCCTGCATTTCTTTGAGTGATTTTTGTGTTTCCTCTTTATTGGCTTCTATCTGTTGAGCCATATTCTCCTGTATTTCTTTAAGTGATTTTTGTGTTTCCATTGTAAGGGCTTCTAACTTATTCATGTTCCCCTGTATTTCTTTAAGAGATTTATTTATGTCCTTCTTGTGTTCTTCTAACAGCATCATGACCAGTGATTTTAGATCCAAATCTTGTTTTTCTGGTGTGTTGGGGTATCCAGGACTTGCAGTTGTTGGAGAATTGGGTTCAGATGCTTCCATATTGACTTGATTTCTGTTAGTAATGTTCCTGCTTTTGCCATCTCATTATCTCTGGCATTAGTTAGTCCTGTTGTCACTGGCTGGAGCTTGAACCTCCTGTGGGCCTGTAAGGGTATTTCTGCACCACTGGATGACTGGGTTTCCCCTGGGACAGATTGCTGATGTGCTGCCCTACTCTTGGGTGTCATTGAAGCCAAGAATAGTCCCAAGCAATGCTATACTCGGTTGTCTCTGTGTACCTGGTGTTGCCTGTCTGGTCTGCCCAGTAGTAAAGATGGTAGACACCCTTCAAGTGCTGATCACTCTGTAGGGCCAACAGCCCAGGACAGGGCTTGTTGCTGGGTTTCTAATGTTCTGCTGATGCTGATTCTCAAATGCTCCCCACTTCTACTGAATACCCTGCTCCTGTCTGTTCTTGTGAGTTTCAGGAGGTAGGATGTTCCCATGTCAGATGTGTCATAGGTTTACCACATCTGATGGAACAGGGCAGTGGCGATTAACCTGCTCCTGCTGGTTCTGTAGAAAGTATTAGGTAGTGGGATCTTCCCCGTGTCCGATGTGGCACAGGTCTCTGGCTGAGCTGGCTGCTTGGTCACAGGAGCCAAGATGGTGGCGACCTCGGACCACAGGGCTCTGTCTAACCATAGGACTCCTTGCAGGTCAGGTACTTCACTGGCTGAGCTGCTGGAGCCAAGATGGTGGTTGGTGACCTCAGACAGTGGGGCTCTGTCTAACCACGGGACTTCCTGCCAGTCAGACGATCCCCCCACAGGATATGTACCCAGGCAGCTGTAGAGCTGCCCAGCTCCTTTAGTGGGGAAGGAACCCAGGCAGGCTGTGTCCTGGGCAATCCTTCACTCTGGTGCCGTCTGTTTACCTGGTTGAGCTGCCTGTGCCAAGATGGTGGCTGGTGACCTCAGACCGCAGGGCTCTGTCTCACCTGGGCTCTTATTATGTAGAAATAGTATAATTTACTAAAGAAGTCTTAACTACCAGGCTCACTGAACACTGAGAACTCTTGTCAACATCGTACTCTAAAGAATAACACCAGAGTTGACCCAGGGGATCTGAATAGCAACAAAATCTGATTCCAGTTCTGGCAAGCATCCTTAAATGAGAGGGCTTCAGTCACCACAGCTTCTTCTCACTAGTACCACCTCCACACAGTGCTTTCCAGTTGTGTAAATAAGGCTCTCTAATATCTAGAGATCTATTGTCTAGAATATCCTTTGAGCTATGTAACTATCCCAGGGTATTTGTACCTGAAGGTCAATTGTATCCTAAAGTCCTTGATGTGATGAACAATCTTCTGATGAAAAAAAAATCTGTTATGAAGACAAACTCATAAGTGCTGACAGGTATCTTAATAACCAAATCCTGGCTGCTTACAAGCAGACACATTTTTAATTAAACTTCCTTGGAGATCACTTTCTCTGTGATGTCCCAAGGAAGGGTCTTGTCTGGCATTCTTATGTGAAGGGCACTTCACAACTTTAGGTACTAATTATCCTCTGAGGAAAGAGGACAAAGACCTCAACCAGCTGCTGGTTTCACAATATAGGTCAACTCTCTAGAGTTTGTATTTTGTTATTTCAATTTCTTCAAACTCATTATCAGACGGAACCTTTGAACTCTTGATTTACCAAGCCCCAAATGAGCCTGTTCAGTAAACTTTTCAAAGCCTTCCTCTCCAAGGGCAAGAGAGAGAGGACAACATACCACGTTAACAGGAAGAATAACTTAGAGCAACAAAAAAGATGCTTATGCAGAAAAGCATGTGGGGCTTAATGACAATGTAGTGATGTTCTTTTAATTTGATGAAAACAGCAACCACATTTTTGCTTGCTTTAATGGGTCAGGAGTTTAGAGGCAGTTAAGTAGAACATTTCATCAATGTCTCACATGATGTCAGTACAGGCAGCTTGGGTTGGAAAACATAAAATGGATTCGCTCATTTATTTTTAGGAGTATAATACTTGCTGTTAGTTGAAAGCCCCACTTCATCTCTATTAGACATCTTTCTCTCTGGTTTGTCTCTAACTTCGTCTGTTTTCTGTTGCTATAACAAAAATTGTATGAGATCAATATTTATAGAAACAAGAGATTTATTTAGCTCACTGTTTTGAAGACTAAAAGTTCACAAGAAGACAGTATGTCTAGCAAGAGCCTTTATACTGCCGTTGCAACATTGCTAAGCATTACATTGTTAGAACACAGGCAAGAGTGGCATGTATAGAAGAAAAGCATAGCTACTTGATGAGAGAGGAAGCAAGAATGAACAGAGAAAGCAAAATTATACTATAGCAATCTCTCCCAGTCTTCAGTCTAATCCTATAGGACCTAATGGACTCTTCTCAAGACATGAGCATTGCTCTGCCTCATGGGTGGTGCTCACAAAACCCAGTCTTCTTTCTCTAAGCTCTACCTCCATGATGATCTACAAAGATTGTCAACATGACAGGATCAAGAATAACCAAGCAGGGTGGGGCTGTAAAATGATACAACCACTGTGGAAATCAGTCTGGATGTTCCTCAGAAAACTGGACATGAGACTTCCAGAGGACCCTGCTATACCTCTCCTGGGAATATACCCAAAGGATTCCCCGGCATGCAATAAAGACACATGCTCCATTATGTTCATAGCAGCCTTATTTATTTTATTTTTTTTTGTCTTTTTTTTTTATTTGATATAATTTATTTACATTTCAAATGATTTCCCCTTTTCTAGCCCCCCCCCCCACTCCCCGAAAGTCCCGTAAGCCCCCTTCTCTTCCCCTGTCCTCCCTCCCACCCCTTCCCAGTTCCCCGTTCTGGTTTTGCCAAATACTGTTTCACTGAGTCTTTCCAGAACCAGGGACCACTCCTGCTTTCTTCTTGTATCTCATTTGATGTGTGGATTATGTTTTGGGTATTCCAGTTTTCTAGGTTAATAACCACTTATTAGTGAGTGCATACCATGATTCACCTTTTGAGTCTGGGTTACCTCACTTAGTATGATGTTCTCTAGCTCCATCCATTTGCCTAAGAATTTCATGAATTCATTGTTTCTAATGGCTGAATAGTACTCCATTGTGTAGATATACCACATTTTTTGTATCCACTCTTCTGTTGAGGGATACCTGGGTTCTTTCCAGCATCTGGCAATTATAAATAGGGCTGCTATGAACATAGTAGAACATGTATCCTTATTACATGGTGGGGAATCCTCTGGGTATATGCCCAGGAGTGGTATAGCAGGATCTTCTGGAAGTGAGGTGCCCAGTTTTCGGAGGAACCGCCAGACTGCTTTCCAGAGTGGTTGTACCAATTTGCAACCCCACCAGCAGTGGAGGAGTGTTCCTCTTTCTCCGCACCCTCTCCAATACCTGCTGTCTCCTGAATTTTTAATCTTAGCCATTCTGACTGGTGTAAGATGAAATCTTAGGGTTGTTTTGATTTGCATTTCCCTAATGACTAATGAAGTGGAGCATTTTTTAAGATGCTTCTCCGCCATCCGAAGTTCTTCAGGTGAGAATTCTTTGTTTAACTCTGTACCCCATTTTTTAATAGGGTTGTTCGGTTTTCTGGAGTCTAACTTCTTGAGTTCTTTATATATATTGGATATTAGCCCTCTATCTGATGTAGGATTGGTGAAGATCTTTTCCCAATTTGTTGGTTGCCGATCTGTCCTCTTGATGGTGTCCTTTGCCTTACAGAAACTCTGTAACCTTATGAGGTCCCATTTGTCAATTCTTGCTCTTAGAGCATACGCTATTGGTGTTCTGTTCAGAAACTTTCTCCCTGTACCGATGTCCTCAAGGGTCTTCCCCAGTTTCTTTTCTATTAGCTTCAGAGTGTCTGGCTTTATGTGGAGGTCCTTGATCCATTTGGATTTGAGCTTAGTACAAGGAGACAAGGATGGATCAATTCGCATTCTTCTGCATGCTGACCTCCAGTTGAACCAGCACCATTTGTTGAAAAGGCTATCTTTTTTCCATTGGATGTTTTCAGCCTCTTTGTCGAGGATCAAGTGGCCATAGGTGTGTGGGTTCATTTCTGGATCTTCAATCCTGTTCCATTGATCCTCCTGCCTGTCACTGTACCAATACCATGCAGTTTTTAACACTATTGCTCTGTAGTATTGCTTGAGGTCAGGGATACTGATTCCCCCAGATTTTCTTTTGTTGCTGAGAATAGTTTTAGCTATCCTGGGTTTTTTGTTGTTCCAGATGAATTTGATAATTGCTCTTTCTAACTCTGTGAAGAATTGAGTTGGGATTTTGATGGGTATTGCATTGAATCTGTATAGTGCTTTAGGCAAAATGGCCATTTTAACTATATTGATTCTACCGATCCATGAGCATGGGAGGTTTTCCCATTTTTTGAGGTCTTCTTCCATTTCCTTCTTCAGAGTCTTGAAGTTCTTGCCATACAGATCTTTCGCATGTTTGGTAAGAGTCACCCCAAGATACTTTATACTGTTTGTGGCTATTGTGAAGGGGGTCATTTCCCTAATTTCTTTCTCAGCCTGCTTATCCTTTGAGTATAGGAAGGCCACTGATTTGCTTGAGTTGATTTTGTAACCTGCCACTTTGCTGAAGTTGTTTATCAGCTGTAGGAGCTCTCTAGTGGAGTTCTTTGGGTCACTTAGGTAGACGATCATGTCGTCTGCAAATAATGATAGTTTGACTTCCTCCTTTCCAATTTGTATCCCTTTGACCTCCTTATGTTGTCGAATTGCCCGAGCTAGTACCTCAAGTACAATATTGAAAAGATAAGGAGAAAGGGGGCAGCCTTGTCTGGTCCCTGATTTCAGTGGGATTGCTTCAAGTTTCTCTCCGTTTAGTTTGATGCTGGCTACCGGTTTGCTGTATATTGCTTTTACTATGTTTAGGTATGGGCCTTGAATTCCTGTTCTCTCCAAGACTTTAAGCATGAAAGGATGCTGAATTTTGTCAAATGCTTTTTCAGCATCCAATGAAATGACCATGTGGTTTTGTTCTTTGAGTTTGTTTATGTAGTGGATTGTATTGATGGATTTCCGTATATTGAACCAACCCTGCATTCCCGGGATGAAGCCTACTTGATCATGGTGGATGATCGTTTTGATGTGTTCTTGGATTCGGTTGGCAAGAATTTTGTTGAGTATCTTTGCATCGATGTTCATAAGGGAAATTGGTCTGAAGTTCTCTTTCTTTGTTGGATCTTTGTGTGGCTTTGGTATCAGCGTAATTGTGGCTTCGTAGAAGGAATTGGGTAGTGTTCCTTCTGTTTCTATTTTGTGGAATAGTTTGAAGAGTATTGGTGTTAACTCTTCTTTGAAGGTCTGGTAGAATTCTGCACTGAAACCATCTGGTCCTGTGCTTTTTTTGGTTGGAAGACTTTCTATGACTCCTTCTATTTCTTTAGGCTTTATGGGACTGTTTAGATGGTCTAGTTGGTCCTGATTTAATTTTGGTATTTGGTATCTGTCAAGGAAATTGTCCATTTCCTCCAGATTCTCCAGTTGTGTTGAGTACAGGCTCTTGTAGTAGGATCTGATGATTTTTTGGATTTCCTCAGTTTCCGTTGTTATGTCTCCCTTTTCATTTCTAAGTTTGTTAATTTGGATACTTTCTCTGTGCCCTTTTGTCAGTCTGGCTAAGGGTTTATCTATCTTGTTGATTTTCTCAAAGAACCAGCTCCTAGTTTTGTTGATTTTTTGTATGGTTCTCTTTGTTTCTACTTGATTGATTTCGGCCCTGAGTTTGATGATTTCCTGCCTTCTACTCCTCCTGGGTGAAATAGCTTCTTTTTGTTCTAGGGCTTTCAGGTGTGTCATTAAGTTGGTAATGTATGCTCTCTCCATTTTCTTTTTGGAGGCACTCAGGGCTATGAGTTTTCCTCTTAGCACTGCTTTCATTGTGTCCCATAGATTTGGGTATGTTGTGTTTTCATTTTCATTGTGTTCTAAAAAGTCTTTAATTTCTTTCTTTATTTCTTCCTTGACCAAGGTGTCATTGAGTAGAGTATTGTTCAATTTCCACGTGTATGTGGGTTTTCTGTTGTTTCTGTTGCTATTGAAGACCACTTTTATTCCATAGTGATCAGATAGGAGGCATGGGATTAGTTCTATCTTCTTATATTTGTTGAGGTCTGTCTTGTGACCAATTATATGGTCGATTTTGGAGAAGGTACCATGAGGTGCTGAAAAAAAGGTATATTCTTTTGTTTTAGGATAGAATGTTCTATATATATCAGTTAAATCTAATTGGTCCAAAGCTTCAATTAGTTTCATTGTGTCCTTGTTTAGTTTCTGTTTTCCTGATCGGTCCATTGAGGAAAGTGCAGTGTTGAAGTCACCCACAATTATTGTGTTAGGTGCAATGTGTGCTTTGAGTTTTAATAAAGTTTCTTTTATGAAAGAGGGTGCCCTTGCATTTGGAGCATAGATGTTCAGGATTGAGAGTTCTTCTTGTTGTATTTTTCCTTTGACCAGCAAGAAGTGTCCCTCAGAGTCTCTTTTGATGACTTTGGGTTGAAAGTCAATTTTATCTGATATTAAAATGGCTACTCCAGCTTGTTTCCTGAGACCATTTGCTTGTAAAATTGTCTTCCAGCCTTTTACTCTAAGGTAGTGTTTGTCTTTGACCCTGAGGTGTGTTTCCTGTAAGCAGCAAAATGTAGGGTCCTGTTTACGTATCCAGTCAGTTAGTCTGTGTCTTTTTATTGGGGCATTGAGTCCATTGATGTTAAGAGATATTAAGGAATAGTGATTGTTACTTCCTATCATTTTTGACGTTATTTTTTAAATTTGATTGCTTGACTTCTTTTGGGTTTGATGAAAGGTTACTATCTTGCTTTTTTCAGGGTGGAGTTTCCCTCCTTGTATTGGTGTTGTCCTCCTATTATCCTTTTTAGGGCTGGGTTTGTGGATAGATATTGGGTGAACTTGGTTTTGTCGTGAAATATCTTAGTTTCTCCATCTATGGTGATTGAGAGTTTTGCTGGATATAGTAGTTTTGGTTGGCATTTGTGTTCTCTTAGAGTCTGCATGAGATCTGCCCAGGACCTTCTAGCCTTCATAGTCTCAGGTGAAAAGTCTGCTGTGATTCTGATAGGTCTTCCTTTATATGTTACTTGGCCTTTTTCTCTTACTGCCTTTAGTATTCTTTCTTTGTTTAGAACATTTGGTGTTTTGATTATTATGTGACGGGAAGTATTTCTGTTCTGGTCCAGTCTGTTTGGAGTTCTGTAGGCTTCTTGTATATTCATGGGCATCTCTCTCTTTAGGTTAGGGAAGTTTTCTTCCATAATTTTATTGAAGATATTTGCTGGCCCTTTAAGTTGTAAATCTTCACTCTCATCTATGCCTATAATCCTTAGGTTTGGTCTTCTCATTGTGTCCTGGATTTCCTGGATATTTTGGGTTACAAGCTTTTTGCACTTTGCATTTTCTTTAACTGTTGAGTCCATGGTTTCTATGGAATCTTCAGCATCTGAGATTCTTTCTTCTATCTCTTGTATTCTGTTGTTGATATTTGCATCTCTGTCTCCTGATTTCTTCCCAAGGCTTTCTATCTCCAAAGTTGTCTCCCTTTGAGTTTTCTTAGTTGTTTCTACTTCTGATTTTAGATCCTGGATGGTTTTGCTTAGCTCCTTCCCTTGCATGTTTGTGTTTTCCTGTAATTCTTTAAGAGATTTTTGTGTTTCCTCTTTCATGAGCTCAGCCTGTTGACCAAAGTTCTCCTGTATTTCTTTAAGAAATTTTTGTGTTTCGTCTTTCATGACCTCAGCCTGTTGAGCAAAGATCTCCTGTATTTCTTTAAGTGTTTTTTGCATTTCCTCCTTGTTGGCTTTTGTATTCTCCTGGATTTCTTTCAATGATTTTTGTGTTTCCCTTGCAAGGGCTTCTAACTTTTGATCCATTTTCTCCTGAATGTCCTTCATGTGTTCCTGTACCAGCATCATGACCAGTGATTTTAAATCCAAATCTTGTTTTACTGGTGTGATGGGGTATCCAGGACTTGCTGGTAGAGGAGAATTTGGTTCAGATGTTGCCATATTGCCTTGATTTCTGTTAGTGACGTTCCTGCGTTTGCCTTTTGCCATCTAGCTCTCACTGGTGTTACTTGGCCTTGTCAGTGCTGGACTCACCAGTGCAAGCTGCCCCTTCCCCGTTGGCCTCTGGTGGACAGCTTACACTCTGCACTGCCTATAGACAGGGTGCTGTTGTCCAGGCTGTTCAGATCCCGAAGCAGGCACCTGAAGGCTCCCGCTGGGGCCCGCAGGATTTATTGGAGCACACTGACTTCTCCCAGCTGGCCGCCCGGAAGCCCCCACTAGCCTCTTGAGGGACCTGGAGATGTGGCGGCCACCCAGGCTGATCTGAAGCGGAGAGAGTTGAGCTGGGGGCTTCTGCCTGAGGCCTTGCCCCAGATTGTGTCTGTGGACCAGGTGGAACCCGTGTGCACCCCCAGGGAGCTCCGAAGGTGAATGTTGCTGTGACCTCCCCTGTGCTCCACTCACTCCGCTGGGCAGCCGATTTCCCCAACCGGGCTGGCGCACACTAGGTTAGCCTTGTCGCCTGGGCCCTGAGTCCAGGCAAACGCCTGGGAGGCCAAGGTCCGAGCAAAGTTCCCCTAGGGCTATGTCTGTTATTTGGGTCCGCCAGGTGACCCGGATGGCGGGCGTGCGCGTCCGCGCTCCCCGAAAGCACCGGGAGAGTCTGTTGTGCTAATAACCTCCTGGGCGGGTTGACACACAGATGGCCCACCAAGCCGCCCAGTTCTTGGGGTCAGTCCTGTGCCTTTTGGGGTCTAGACCCCCGTTTTGTTAGCCTCAGGCTACGCTTGTTAGCAGTCTCTGCCCTCCTGAGCACTCTGGCTCCTGTAGGCAAAATGGCGGCGCGTGCACTGGCCGGGGCAAAAAAAAAAAACTCCTGGCTGGGTTGGCGCCCCGATGGCCACTCAAACAGCCCAGGGCCTGGGTGCAGGCCAACGCCCGTCTGGCTCAGACCCCTGCGGTGTTGGGCCTAGGATTATGTTTGTGTACCTCAGTCTGACCGATCTCTGGAGCCCGGGATCAAGATGGCGGTGAGTCTCTCCTGACTGGCGGGCAGCCGAGTTCTGAAGTGGCTTCCGTGCAGCGAAAGGCTCCGCAGAACCGCAGTTGCTTGCCGCCCGGCTGGTCAGCGAAGGTCAGTGGTCGTGGGCACAGGGCCTAACTGGACCCTGTGTCGCCTTGGTTCCACCGCTGATGGCCCTTCAGCTGGAGCAGCCACTGCTACCGCCGCCGCCGCCGCCGCCGCCGCCGCCGCCGCCCCCAGCAGCCTTATTTATAATAGCCAGAAGCCGGAAAGAACCCAGATGCCCCTCAAAGGAGGAATGGATTCAGAAAATGTGGTATATTTACACAATGGAATACTACTCAGCAATTAGAAACAATGAATTCACATAATTTTTAGGCAAATGGTTTGATCTGGAAAATATCATCCTAAGTGAGGTAACCCAATCACAAAAGAATACACATGGAATGCAATCTCTGATAAGTGGATATTAATTTGCCCAGAAGCCCTGAATACCCAAGGCACAAATTGTATAACAAATGACTCCCATGAAGAAGTATGGAGAGGGTCCTGATCCTGGAAAGGATCGATCTAGCATTGGAAGGGAATATAAGGACAGAGAAAAAGGAGGGAGGTGATTGGAGAAGGGATGGAGAGAAGAAGGTTTATGGGACATATGGGGAGGGGGGATCCGGGAAAGGGGAAATCATTTGGAATGTAAACAAAGAATATAGAAAATAAAAATATTAAAAAAAAAAAAAAGAATAACCCAGCAGACAAACATCTGGGCATGTCTGTGAGAAAGTTTCTAGATTTAGGGGTTTTGAGGCAGGAAAACCCACCAAAGCATGGGTGGCATTATTCTATGGACTATTTGATGAGAATAGAAATCACATTTTTTTCTTGTTTTATGTGTCATGGGTTTAGATGCAGCTAAATTATACAGAAGAAAAAGAAGAAAGTTATCAGAACGAGCTTTCAACTCTCTGCCTTTTGACTGGACAAAATGTGACCAATTGCTTCAGGTTCCTGTCTCTATGTCCTCCCAGCCATAATGGTATACTCTGGGACTCAGTCTGCATAAGACCCTTAAGGGTTAAACTGTAACAAGTATCCATTAACCAGGAATCTAGAGATCAATGCCTTCCCCCAGGAAGTACATTTTTTTTGAAGATTTTTATCTGTAGTCTCTCTGTAACACTCTAAAGAAGAACATGGAAAAGTCAAGGATGCCAATTACAGGGGAAGTAAAAGGAGTCTGATCCACCCTCTAGGGGCTGATAACTCCTACCTCATAGGTTTCTTCTGCGACTTTTGTTTGAAGGAACTTGTATTCTTATAAGACAGACACATTGGGCAACTTTCATCAATTTTCTTTCTTTGGCATAAGCTAGAGCAGAAGTCTTGGTGTGTCTCAGTATGAGGTTTCTTCTAACCTCTCCCTAGTACACAGCATTAAGGAATGTAAACCATATGTCAATTATGAGCCCATCCTTCAAACGTACTGGCCACATGCAATGTCTCTAGTTTATCTCATTACCCACCTGGCAGCAGACTTCAACAGCTGTTCCATCCCCTCTGAAGATACCACTTGTACCAAACCATTAGTGAGCCATGTGGGCTGACAGTTATGCAATGGAGAAAACTTACAAAGCACAATCCTCAGCAAAATTAAGAAAAAAACAGATCCCTTGTTACACATTTCTCTTTCTTAATTCTGTTCTCTACAGGATGTCTGGGAGAATTTCTCCCTCTTTGATTTCCTCCCATTACACCCAGGATCCTCTCTCTTCTCTGTCAGGCAATTCCAGATATTTCAAATGCATCTTGTTCTTTCTATCCAGAGTAATCCATCCCCTTCTTCCTAAACTCTTAACATTTCTTAGTAACATCTTATCTGCTTTTAAAACCTAGCATTTGAAAGCTACAAGGTAGAACAAAGAAGAATGGTCTGACTTAGTTCTACTCACCTTTTCCACTCTTACATCATTATGACTGAGACGACAACATGACAGAAACATAGAAATTGGCTGAGGCTTCAATTCTTCTGACTTGTTTGTGTGCTTAACTAGTCTGTGGATCTCTACTAAGAGCCCTGTTGCATTTTTACTGTGCAGTCATTAGTACATAGTGGCCAATGTATCTGCCTGCACTAACATTTGGGTGCATGCAAATAGACACACATAAATATAATACGCAGTAGATGAGTGTCAGTAGAAATAAATAAATGGTACAGTAAAAAATCAGAGAAATTTCTTTAGATTTATAATTAAGAACTCCCATAAACTTGGGTCCTTTATGCTCAAAAGAATTCCTTCTCTTGACAATCTCTTGGTTTCATCCTCTCTTCCTCTTGATTCCAAGAGAATCAGTACTAAGAATACATTTTTACAAATATCAACATGAATAAGTCTAGAATTCAAAGACCTTTGAATATCTTTGTAAAGATAGCAGAATAGAGTGAGTATGGGGAACTAGCTTACTGGATTCGGAGGCAAATTGAGCCCTGAATGTTCTTAGTGAACCACATTGTACAGACATGGCTTCCAGGATTAGGTCAGAGAAGAGCCTCTTTAGTCTTCAAGTACTATGGAGTAAAAGTGGTTTAATAATGAGTTGTGGCTTAAATGCAAGTAGAGGGTGCAGGGGAAATTGCCATCCAGAATACAGAGTGATAAAAGAAAATAAAAATGGACACTGAAGCACCACCATTTAGAACCAGAAACAAATCCAACATTAGACACAAGCCAGGCCCCCAAAGTGAATGTCCAAGTGAAGCTTAGATGGGAGCTAGGAGTGTCTACTGATGAACAGTAGCAATGAAATAACCATTGCCTTAATCAGTAACCATGAAAGTGAATTGGGTGCTAAGGATCATGGATAAGTAAGACCTACTAGCTCTCTTCATGCCTATTTATTGCTATATATGACCCCTAACCCTTCTAATGCAAGGGCCCAACTTTATTTCTACCCCAAGTTCTTTTCTGGCTCCTAAGCTAGGACCGCAGAGAGAAGGGGAGTGAGGATCAGAGTCCACAGGACTCCCAAGTCAGGGTGAGTTTTATGCTCCTTTATAGACTGCGTTCGTAACAGAGATCCTTCTCTACTACCCTTCGTTCAAACTATTATTTCTCTTGCTATCATAGTTGCTCTGTGTCTAATTATTACTAACAAAAATCTCTAAGGTCAGATCCTTCAAATCTTCTTTGTTCTGATGAAAAATGGTGAGATCACACACTCAATTTTTGGCTACTGAAATCTACATCCACAATTTCTTTTTTTTTAAATTCTATATTTTTTTTTATTTACATTTCAAATGAATTCCCCTTTTCTGGATCCCCACTCCCTGAAAGTCCCATAAGCCCTCTTCCCTCCCCCTGTTCCCCCATCTACTCCTTCCCACTTCCTTGTTCTGGTATTGCCCTATACTGGTACACTGAGTCTTTCCTGAACCAGGGGCCACTCCTCCGTTCTTCCTGGACATCACCACAATTTCAAACACATGTCTATGCCCAAGGCTGCAGAGGTGTTAGAGAAAGGATGCCCAGGGTCCCACACGGTTGGTTTTGAGGTAAAAATAAAACAATACAACAACAAATCCAACAAGCAAACAAACAAAAACAAAACTAGAAATTATTGATGAAAAGGACCACTACTGTTCTTTAAAGATCTTCTAACACTTTCCAAGTGTTTGTGTATTTAATAGCAAAATAATAATGCCCAATATTTATTAAGCATTTAATACATACTTTACACTATGTTGAATTCACTAAAACAACTATTTTATCATCATGCTAAGCAATACATTACAAAATGTTGAATCAGTTTTATAAAAGACTAATGAGTAGATTGTTCTAATATTTGACTAGTATACAGTCTGAAGTAATGCAGAATCCTGTTTGCTGAAGCTGTATCATGAATTCTCAGAATTGATGAGTAAAGCATATCAATTTTAAAAGATAAAATACATGACTCTAGTTTAGTTTCCAAGTTAAAAACAATTACTAAGTACAATAGAGAGCCAGTTGAGAGAGTGTGGCACCCTTAGCAGAGAGCAGACAGCAGTGAATATAGAAAATATACTCAATTTGCCTGGCCTGGGGTTTCAATGTCACATATACATAGGGGATAAGTGTGCAGTTTATGTTAGGCAAGTAGTATTAACTGAGGCTATAGAAAGCTGAAATTTAGAATAGAACCTAAATTCTTAATGAGAAATAGAATAGAAAAAGTGCAATTATGAAGGTAGGAATTAAAAAGGAAATATTTCTCCAAACAAAGCTCTACGGGGACAGGTTCCAACCCTTCAGTATAGGTGAGTTTGGAAAATGGACTCCAGAATGCAAGTTCAGAAATCTCAGCTCAGCATATTACTATAAAACATGATCCTTATGTTAGAGCATCCCTGTAGCCCTTGATGAGAGCCAAAACAAAGTGCTTAGAAGCACAAATTTACTCCTCAATTGCATACATTTCCCACAAGACAAAATTAGCTTTCTTAGAAGATGAATTAACCAAAAGCATGTACAAATTACATGAGCAATGGCTCACCACAGGAGAATTCCAATGATCATGATTAACAGGGGACCCAACACTTCCAAGACATTGACACAACAGAACAGTCCAAAGGGACTACACAAAAGGAATATTCTAAAAGTATTAATCAAATGAACAAAAGAGCAGTAACCATAAAGAGACAATAAGACATTTTTAAAGAAAGCTATATTACTTTACAGAAAAAGAAATTCGAATGACTAGACAGTAAGAATTGAGTTCCTGAACTTAAAAATCTAGCATGTTAGTCAAATATCAAGCTAGATATAGCTGAGGAAGATGACTAGAGAACTGGAAGAGTAATCTGAAGAATATAATAGTTGATGTATCAAAGGGTAAAATCTATGAGGGAAGAATAAGAATATCTGCTGGACAAAGCCAGAAAACCCAGCATTTCATTACCATGATTAGTTAAAGTAGGAAGATTGGGCAAAAGCAGTACTAAAAATGTGGATATTGACTTTCCAGGGTGTATTAAACATATTATCAGCATGTGAACCCTCAACAGTGGATGAATTGAGCTTCTCAAGATAAAATAGCAAGTCAAAAGGGGAGGGAGCCAGATTCAGATGCACTCATCCTGAGTGTTAAATTCTTCATTGTACCCAGCACAGCAGTACCTCCATACTGCAAATGCATCTTTGGCATCCTCTTTAAGGGTTCAAATCATGACTGATCCATGAAGCCCTAGGTGCTATAAAACCCCTCTGAGATACTATGTGGCCCAAACCCAATTCTAGTCATGCGGCTGTCAACACAGCATTCCTGAAATATTTTATAAAAAGCAATTTTACCACATGGTGCTCTTTTCTGAGTGGTAGTGGTATTTTATTGCTGAGATGTGTTGGGTTGTATGGTCAAGCATGTTTGAAAACATTATGTATGGTACATCTTTTCCATGAGTTAGTAAATATCAGCACATTAAACTCAATGACTGACCTTTGATGATGATCTCTGACCCATTTCCTCCTAAAAACTGAGAACTCTTGCCTTTCATAGGACCACCACAGCTCTACCAATGTGAAGACAGGAATACATCTTCCAGATAGTTCTTTTTGTTATGGAGTGCAGTACCCTCTGAGGTAGCCCTCTCTGTTTTCCATATAACATTATTAACAGAGTAATTTTCTATATGAGAAGGAACTCTTTCATATCCTTTGTATGGCTAATGATGATGGGCCATAAGGATGAAATCTTATGCCCATAAGAAATATCTTAACCCAATCAAGTTGTATTGAAGTAACAACTGACCCCAAGGTCACTGTGGTTTCCAACAAGTAACATTTTTGTTGCTTATTAATGTCAGCTCTTGATGACCCGAGCCTCTGCTTTTGCTCTTCGTTGGGAGGTCCATGGTGATGTGCATGGTTTACTTTGGTCTAGTGGAGTAAGTGGGAGGGGAGGACTCATTCAATGATCAGGATGAGAACCTTCCAAGGACAGGACAGCCAATATCTGAGAACTATAGTATCATCAACTACATTGTCAACTCTGTCTGAAACATTTGGATATGGCAAGTAAGAACTCTGTTGCATTGTCTTTCCCAGCATCAGTTTACAATTCTTTTTGATTATTCTATAGAATTATTTTTAGTTTCATGGAATCTTCATTTTGTATGGAACTCCAGATGAAGGTGATGGTGGTGATGATGATGGTCATAGCAGTGATGACGATGATAGTAGTGATGATTATGAAGATGGTAATGGTGAACTGAGTGGTGATATTAATGGTGACTGTTTTGATGTTAGTGGGTATAAGATTGATGATGATGGGGTTGAGAATGATGATAGCAATGATGATAAACACAGCTAAAGATAATAATCCTGTGGCTCTACTCTGTCCTTTACCTGAACCATTTCTTAGAGTCCTCACAACTGGCCTTATGTTGGGCATTCATGATGTTCATTGTACAATTTGGGAAACTGAGGCTCAGTAAATTTATTTAACTTAGCCAGATTAACACAATTTAGGCATAGCTGAGGTTATCTTACCATAAAACTCGCTCCTTCACCTCTGATGCACACTGCCTTCCTATGCAGCAGTGACCCTGGTGGTACCAGAGAAGCTGAAGATGAGCTGACACATTTCTCCTTTTAAGAACATACTCTGTGGGATATTAGTGTCCAAAAGAGAGATTGATATTCTGTGATGGCAATGTTTGAATCAGAATATGTTGGCACATCTTTCACAAGTGCCTGTCCTCTAAGCACCTAGAGGGCCATTTGTACATTTAATGTACATTAAAACCATCTGCACATTCCTGATATACTAATCAGCAGAATAATTTATGAACACGATGTGGCTCACAGATGGAGAAGTGCTTTACTTTATATCTCCTCCGACTTTTAGTGACCACCTGAAGCACCGTGTTGAGAAGACTCCTGAAAAGTCTTCAAGGAGAAGTATAGTCTAAGAAATGCCTAGTGAAAGAAAGGAAGGAGGGAGTTGTGGTTATGGGCACCAAGTATTTGCTATCCCTGTTTAAGGAGAATTAGCCATATGCTCCTGGGAAAGAATCATCTTTAAGTTAATGAATGCCTTAATATTTAATGTTATTAAAAGTGGGAAGAGAAATGATTACAAATGTAACATCTTCCGGTGGCAATGAACTTCACCTCTCACAGCACAGGGCAGATGGGAAGGAGTGCTCATTTCCTAACATTGACAAGGCTGGGACTGCAGTATGTGACAGAGACAGCCTAAGGGAGGAGAGGTTTACTTGTGCTGTTGTTTCAAAGGGCTTCATTCCTTATGGTGGAGAAGCCATGGTGGAGCAGCTGAGCTCAAAAGCAGTGGGAATCTGTGTAAAAACTTGCTCACACAGCTCTGAACCAGGAAGCAGAGTGTGCTGCAGAAGTTTTGAGCCAAGGAACTCTTCAAAGGCTCTCCCTCCATGACCTGCTTTCACAAGCTACTACACGGTTAGTTCCTAAAACTTCCACAACCTCCCAAGATAGCACCACTGGTTGGGAACAAACCTTAAAAACATGAGCCTGGAAATGTGTTTCAGATTCGAATTTAAGCAACAGACAAGAAGCTCATAGTTGTCAACTGACTTTCCAAGACCCATACTGAGGGTTAGATGTGGCATGTAGCTTCTTTTTCTTTTTAAGCACACCACTTCCTAAAATCCCCAGTCTTCACCAAAATGGCTACTGGGATGTGTGATGATTCCAGGAAACCCAACACTTTTCTCATTTTCCTCCTCGCTGGCTGAACACTCACCCCTTTTAGAACACAAATGGCTCTGAGGAAACACACTCTGTTAGGCCAGATCGTGCCTCCCAAAGGTGGCAGGTTTGCATCACGACTTTACATAAATGCTCTTGGCACTGGCAGTGGGCGGCAGGCAGGAGGATGGCTCTGCCACAAGACAAATTTAGAGCTGCCATCCTTAAAACTCTAGCAAGAGACTAACCCTCAAGGGAGATGCCATGCAATAAATAATTTTTTTGCCACAACACATTGCTTCCCTTTGCATAAATTTAACACCCCATTCTCTGTACAATATGTGATCTTCCCGCTAATTCTCCACAGACAGAAATAGCTTCGGTAAGATGTGATAAAGGAGAAGTGGCAGAATGGAAGGGAGACAGGACACATGGAAGACCTTGACCTTGATGCTAGCTTTTCCTCAGAGGATATTATTTTCTGAATATTAAGACTATTCAGAAAGTGACGACAATGGAGCAGAACACCAGTCTGATGGAATCCCCAGAGCATGATGTGATTTCTAATTTTAGACTCCAGAATGTTGGTTCCCGATTTGCTCTACAGGATGCTGTCTGACTGCATGCTTGCTCGCTCCTTCCCATTGCAGTAGCTGACATATTCCTCACCCTAGACCTAAAGCCTAAGCACCAGGATCAAGAGCCAATATTGCCTCCAAGCCCTTTAGGACTCTGAGAAGGCTTAGCAAAACTTGGACTGTCAAATATTTTTCCCCCAAGTCTATATACCACCTCAGGTTGCTCTGGAACTTTGGATGCACATATGCAAATTAACAGGTGTATTTCTGGAGTGTAGACTGTTAGAGATTTCAAATCTTCTTAAGTCATTTTTCCTATAGTTTGTGTTTCAAATGTGTCTCAAACATGGCCTTTGGGCATTAGAAAATCTTTAATTTGGAATAGTATGGCATGCGCCTTTTGGTCTATATAGCTTATGTAACTTTGGCATTCGGTCTGAAAAGACTGCGTCTCTGCCTTGGCACGAAGACACCTGGTTAGGTAAGTTCATCTCCTTAGTGCTTCATCATTGCCATAACTCAGGACCACAATCTGCTTGTGCCATCTTCTTCCCATCCTTGTCACTCTGAGAGTGCCATATACTGCAACCCATCTTCCTGTATCCATAGATTTCATTGTCACCACACAATCTGTAGATTCCATTCCTGGAAACTGGGCACCAGGAAGAATTCCAAGAGACAGGGAAATGGAACTTTCAGTCAATTCTAGGCATGCAGTTTGATTGCCAAGGTTTGAGAAAATAAATCACACACAAAAATTTGGCCATAGATGTTCAAGTTTCAAGTGACAAAGTCACTACTTTGAATAGAAACTAAAATCTACAGGCCCCGATAAAAAAACAAGGGCAAAATGATTCCTGAAGGAGTTAAGTCAAGGACAATAAGTAACACAGATGTGCTGCTACTCTGTATTGTCTCACTGTCAACAGCCTCCCCTGACCTGGTAGCCAATGTATGCACTGGCAGTTCCTAGCTGAGGTTACTCACACAGGTGATCTGGAGAAAACAGGGCATTTCTGTCCCAACTGCTTCAGTTCTAGGAGTGACTTGAATTTTCCCAGTTCATGTACATGGACCTATAATTAATCCTAAATAATAGCTTTCACTAATCTCTCAGGCACCATTTGGTTATATTCAACCCAAGGAAATGGATTATTTAACTAACAAGATAGAACTCAACCCCAGACAATCCTTTTGCTGCCTAATATGGCAAAGATGAGTAGTTGTGCCAAGTATCACACCTGTCTGGTATGTTAGGAACCTCAAATAAACTTGGAACTTAATATTTATAGACACTTATTCTAAAGTTCTGAGTTCCAATACCACATTGTCACCCACTAGAATGCTTGTGTCATCAAATGTCAAACATGTTGCTGGTGTGCTACCATTAACTCAATGGCATAATCATGAGAGCCTAAGCCTCTGAGTGGGCACATTAACAATTAGACTCCAGCTGTAGTCCTGTGTCACTACTGCTTCTTGTCACTCAGCCCCTGCCCATGGATTGCCATTATAGTTCAGGCTGTTGTCCTGATACTTTAGCTCCACTATAACTTTGTTCTCTCTGGATATTGAATCTATACATTTAACTCTGAACTCATGCTGGAGGACTGTGGTACTCTGGCCTTCCTATAGAATAAAGACAGTCTTCTGCGTTAGAATACCTCGGTTACCCTTCACAATAGCCACAAACAGTATAAAGTATCTTGGGGTGACTCTTACCAAACATGTGAAAGATCTGTATGACAAGAACTTCAAGACTCTGAAGAAGGAAATGGAAGAAGACCTCAAAAAATGGGAAAACCTCCCATGCTCATGGATCGGCAGAATCAATATAGTTAAAATGGCCATTTTGCCTAAAGCACTATACAGATTCAATGCAATACCCATCAAAATCCCAACTCAATTCTTCACAGAGTTAGAAAGAGCAATTATCAAATTCATCTGGAACAACAAAAAACCCAGGATAGCTAAAACTATTCTCAGCAACAAAAGGAAATCTGGGGGAATCAGTATCCCTGACCTCAAGCAATCCTACAGAGCAATAGTGTTAAAAACTGCATGGTATTGGTACAGTGACAGGCAGGAGGATCAATGGAACAGGATTGAAGATCCAGAAATGAACCCACACACCTATGGCCACTTGATCCTCGACAAAGAGGCTGAAAACATCCAATGGAAAAAAGATAGCCTTTTCAACAAATGGTGCTGGTTCAACTGGAGGTCAGCATGCAGAAGAATGCGAATTGATCCATCCTTGTCTCCTTGTACTAAGCTCAAATCCAAATGGATCAAGGACCTCCACATAAAGCCAGACACTCTGAAGCTAATAGAAAAGAAACTGGGGAAGACCCTTGAGGACATCGGTACAGGGAGAAAGTTTCTGAACAGAACACCAATAGCGTGTGCTCTAAGAGCAAGAATTGACAAATGGGACCTCATAAAATTACAAAGTTTCTGTAAGGCAAAGGACACCATCAAGAGGACAAATCGGCAACCAACAAATTGGGAAAAGATCTTCACCAATCCTACATCAGATAGAGGGCTAATATCCAATATATATAAAGAACTCAAGAAGTTAGACTCCAGAAAACCAAACAACCCTATTAAAAAATGGGGTACAGAGTTAAACAAAGAATTCTCACCTGAAGAACTTCGGATGGCGGAGAAGCATCTTAAAAAATGCTCAACTTCATTAGTCATTAGGGAAATGCAAATCAAAACAACCCTAAGATTTCATCTTACACCAGTCAGAATGGCTAAGATTAAAAATTCAGGAGACAGCAGGTATTGGAGAGGGTGTGGAGAAAGAGGAACACTCCTCCACTGCTGGTGGGGTTGCAAATTGGTACAACCACTCTGGAAATCAGTCTGGCGGTTCCTCCGAAAACTGGGCACCTCACTTCCAGAAGATCCTGCTATACCACTCCTGGGCATATACCCAGAAGACTCCCCACCATGTAATAAGGATACATGTTCTACTATGTTCATAGCAGCCCTATTTGTAATTGCCAGATGCTGGAAAGAACCCAGGTATCCCTCAACAGAAGAGTGGATGCAAAAAATGTGGTATATCTACACAATGGAGTACTATTCAGCCATTAGAAACAATGAATTCATGAAATTCTTAGGCAAATGGATGGAGCTAGAGAATATCATACTAAGTGAGGTAACCCAGACTCAAAAGGTGAATCATGGTATGCACTCACTAATAAGTGGATATTAACCTAGAAAACTGGAATACCCAAAACATAATCCACACATCAAATGAGGTACAAGAAGAAAGGAGGAGTGGCCCCTGGTTCTGGAAAGACTCAGTGAAACAGTATTCGGCAAAACCAGAACGGGGAAGTGGGAAGGGGTGGGTGGGAGGACAGGGGAAGAGAAGGGGGCTTGCGGGACTTTCGGGGAGTGGGAGGGCTAGAAAAGGGGAAATCATTTGAAATGTAAATAAATTATATCGAATAAAAAAAAAATCTTAAAAAAAAAAAGAGAGAGAGAGGGAGAGGGAGAGAGAGAGAGGGGGGGAGAGGGAGAGAGGGAAAGGGAGAGGGAGAGGGAAAAGGAGAGCAAGAGAGAGCAAGAGAGAGAGAGAGGAGGGCTAGAAAGAGAGAGAAGGAGGGAAAGGGAGAGAGGGAGGAGGGAGAGAGAGGGAAGGAGAGGGAGAGAGAGAGGGAGGGAGAGGGAGAGCACGAGAGAGAGAGAGAGAGAGAGAGAGAGAGAGAGAGAGAGAGAGAGAGAGAGGGAGAGAGAGAGAGAGGGAGAGGGAGGAGGGAGAGGGAGAGCAAGAGAGAGGGAGAGGGAGAGAAAGAGAGGGGGGGAGAGGGAGAACGAGAGAGAGAGAGAGAGAGAGAGAGAGAGAGAACAAGAGAGAGAGAGGAAGGATAGAAAGAGAGATAGGGAGAGAGAGGGAGGAAGAAGAGGGAGGGAGGGAGAGGGAGAGCACATGAGAGAGAGAGAGAGAGAGAGAGAGAGAGAGAGAGAGAGAGAGAGAGAGAGAGGGAGAGGGACGGAGGGAGAGGGAGATAAGGAGAGGGAGAGACAGAGAGGGAGAGAGGGAGAGGGAGAGAGGGAGAGAGGGAGAGGGTGGAGGAAGGAAGGAAGGAAGGACAAGTTGACAACTTAAACTTTTTTAAATTGCGTTGGGGTGGCATGCTCATACCTCAGCAATTGTGTGAAGGTCAGAAGACAACTCTTCTGAAGAATCAGTGCTCCCCTTCCATTACTTGGGTCTCGGGCATGGCACCCAGACACCATCAGGCTATGTGTCAATGTGTCCACAGCCGAGTCATCTCACAGCCCAAAATGGCATGGTGCTTACTTATCCCAATGTATAAAAATGTCATTATTTTCTTTTCCACTTGATTTGTGTGTCCATATGTGTGTGCACGTGTGTGTGAATATTGGGGTGGGGACAGGAAAATTCAATTTCTTGTGCTATGTTTTTGGAAAGAGCTCTCACTGACCTGGGGATCATTGAGTTTTCCGGGCTGGCTGGTTGTCAAGAGCCATGAATTTGCTCCTCTGCATTTCCCTATTGCTACCCCATAGAAGGGAATTCGTGCCCGGGACTTCAGAGCTGGTCAAAATCCCAGAACTTGAGAGGTCATAGACCCTAGGAGGGGGCCTCCTGTGGCTCTTTCACAGAATGGGTGTGTTGTCACACTGCCTTCTGGATGTTTCTGTCTGTGCATAGTATTATTCCTACCCTTAGCCTCTCTCTGCAGCCGGCAATAGGTAACGCAGAGACTCCTGGCTGATTGAGGTTGGTAATAAATGACTTTTTGAATGCTTAAAAAAAAAAAAAAAAAAAGAATACCTCGGTTACTAACCATCTTCACTGCTTCCAATCCAGATCAACATGTCAATAATCAACTATTCCAAATATTTCCATCCTATCTTACTCTTGCATAGACACAGTTGCAGTGAATACCAGTACTGTTTTTCAAATGCAAAAATGCAGAGGCCATCTCTGCTAACTAGGATTCTCTAGAGAGAACAGATAGAAAGGATATGTATTGTAAAGGGGATTTATTATACTAGCTCAAGTTATTGGGGCTGGGTAGTTCAACATTGGCTATCTACACACTAGAGAAACTGAGAGTCTGGCAGCCACTCATTTTGTTCAGTTGGATGACTCATCAGTCCCAAACTGGTGCTGGTGGCCTGGGGAGAGATTCCTTATAAGCCTGTCCAGAGATGTTGCCAGATCCAATCAAGTTGAAAATCAAGATTAACCATCACATCGTCTGTCTCTTTGCTCACATTTAGGGAGTCACTCAGTTAATTCAATTCCCCATAGTTTTCCAGCAGAACCTCCTCTGTCTCTCTTTATGGACAGTGTGTTGGCCTAAGCAACTAGCACTTCCACCCTGACTCCACCTTGTTTCCAATCTTTCCCTCTACTATGTTTTCACAACAAAGTCAGAGTGAGCTTTTCAAACCTACATGAAATTACAAACCTGAAGGCGCTGAGCTCTAAATGGTTTTCTTTGTCTCAGCATCTGTCTATCTTGCTTACTCATATTTTTAAAGATTTTTCTTAAAGTTTAATTATATGTACACATATGTAGGTGTGCATGTGAGTGTGGGTGGCCACTGAGGTCAAAGGTATCCAATCTCCTTGTAGCTGAAGTTATAGGCAGTTGTGAACCACCCAATGTGGGTTTTAGGAAATGAACTTGAGTCTTTGTAAGAGCACTAGCCACTCATAGCTACTAAGCCATCTCTCTAGTTTCTTTTGGGGCTTAAATGCAACATTCTTAGATAAATTTATCCTGAACAAATTTTGCAGCATTCTATCTTAGTCCATTTTATACTTTTATAATAGAATAGCTGAGATGGTGATGTATAACCAGTTTGGTCTTTACTCTAGAAGCTGGACAGCCCAGTACTGAGAAGCTGCCTTGAGATCTTGATGCATCATGATGTGGAAAGAAATCATGATCTGGTGAGAGGCCATGGCAAGCAAGCAGGGGACAGGCATCAGTCTTTCTCCTCAAGAACCTGTGCTCAGGATAACCAGCCCATTGGTATAATCAGGCTCCTTGTGGAGACCAAGTTACTCTTACATGTGGATTTCTCAACACTGTTGCATTGGGAAGTGAGTTCTCAGCCTGTGAACTTGTGGGAAGACCCATTTATATTTACAGAGCTTGAAAGAGTTTAAAATCATAGAATGTATCACAACCGCAAAATATCCATTGTCTGTGTTCATTGTCTGAATTAGTACTTATTTATGTCTACCCTTCCAGGGAGATTAATTCTATAAAGTGAACACCGTGTGAAGTTTTCCCTGTTTCCCTCAAACCTAGTTCCCCCATGAATTTAAGGCCCAATAAATATTTAATGAGCTAATTTATGAATGAATGCCACAATACATTCAAGCAGTTCCTACAGCTTACCTAAATATTCATTATTCTGGAATGTCTCAAAGGAAAACCTGTGAGCAAGGCTGGAGCAGACTGAGCTTCAAATTCTTTCCAGGAAATCCCTTGCTTCTATCTCTCATTGTCTTCATGTTAAACACTCTTTGCTGCTCAGTGTTTTTTCCCTGTGAAAGGAGAAGTCACAAATGCTCACCGTGATGCTTATAAACCTGTCACCAGAGGGGTCACTGGCCATTATGCTGAGTTCACTAAGACGCTTCCTTTCCATTTTATTTTCCATCCTTTTCTCCTCTATACAGGGTGAGGGAAACATTTCATTGTCTTGATTTATCATCATCTATAAAAAATGAAACTAATAAATTAGGGGATAGTTTTAGGTCTTATAAAAAGATTTGCTAAAGGGATTCCTTGAAACACTGTGCTCTCTAAGGACATTTAAAATTGGATTTGATTTACAAAAATTTGATTTGCACATAACTACTGGGAAATGTATTGATTGCTTTAAGTGAGCTACGCAAGGACATAACTACCTTTAATCTTTTATAACAAAGGTGGCAATTAAAATTGCTTTTGCTAAGCAATTTTGAAATTGAGGGTCGATCTCTTTGATGGCTTTCTCTCACCCAGAAGATTCCTTCCCCCACATCTCCCCAGCCTTTCCTCTTCCTAATTAAAGGAAGGAAAGTTTGTATTCTTGGTAGAATACAGTTTCTGATAGAATCCCATGTTCATGCGAATACTGTGAAAGCCAAGTTTGGAGTTTAAGTTCATTTGGTCCCCCTCTGTTAATGCAGTGTCTTTTAATCTCACTTCTCAGAGGTACCTTTAGATGACTCATTTGTTGGTTATTAAAAAGCAGTCAATTATCCGGGTGGTAGTGGTGCATGCCTGTAATCCCAGCACTCTGAGAGGCAGAGGTGGGCAGATTTCTGAGTTCAAGGACAGCCAGAGCTCCTACAGAGAAACCCTGTCTCAAAAAACAAAACAAAACAAAACAAAAAAAACAAATCCAAAAATCCAAAACAAAACAAAACAGTCAATTACCAGGTTTGTGCTCCCCAGCCATACTGCCATTTTTATCTTACCCCAAAAGCCTGCCTTTGTTTGGGGCCTGTTTGTTTGCTTCAGTTAGCCTGTGCTGTGAAATGCTTAATAAGGGATCTTGACAATAGTTTGCTCCATCACTACATTGAATTTCTTTATAGATCAACCTCCGTAATTCATTTCCCAACTGGTCCTAATCAATACAGCTTGGCTCAGCTTAAGGGTAGAGAAACTTGCCATGGTGTTGATGGGGACTCAAAGCACTGCCTTCATAAAGACCCTCTTTGATAGTAGCCTATCAAATTGACCCACAGCCTGTCCCAGGTCTGAGCTGTGTCTGGGTCCCAAAGCTGTCATTGTCTTGTTCTCTTTGATTTCACAAAGCCAGAGACCAGAGAGGCTTTTATAGAACCAGCATGAGTGAGGACATACACATTGTGCACACTGCAATAGCTGAGCTCAGACCAGGCTCTACTGCAAACTGGCTTTTGGAGTTCAGTGAGTGACTAGACCATGTTGTTTTAGCTTCTGTATTTTAAGAAAGCTGGGCCTGTTGATTCCTGGGGCTCTACTGGTTTTGAGATTTCTACAAGAAGGCCTTGTTTTTCAACTCACCTTGTTTTTCATGGATTTCAGGGTAAAATCCTTGCTTCTAGATCATGAAAACAGCAAAAATGCCCTGTTCTGTTAGCATCCCTGTTAGCATTTGAAAACTAGATTTTCAAAGTTCCTGGTTTTGGTTTCTTGGCCAAGGCCCATTGTTTTTCTCTGGCTCTTATTCCTTCTCTGTAAAATGATGACATACAATTCTGTTATTTGTCCATTAAGAGGCAGCAGGATTGACAGAGGTCACCAATGTGAGTAGCACTGTGGAAGCTAAAGTAGACTTCGAAGAGGATAATGTTAATCAAACAGATGCTGCATTGCCAGAGGGCAGAGACTAGCATGTCACCCTGGAGCCTCATATATCTGGCATTCTCTTGTTCTTTATTCTTCTGTCCTCTCTGCTGCAGCTGTGGTTCATACTTGACAAGAAATTATGGCCCGTTTACAAACTAAGTGGAGAGACTCTTTACCCTGAGCAGGGGTACTCATCCTTCAGGGGTGTACAGATTTACCTAAGCAAGCTCAGCTAGCCTCTTAACCCACCTGGATGAAAACACTAATACCCACTGGCCAGCCAATCAAATCCCCACCTATCATATCAAGAGTACTTGTTTTACAATGTCTCCAGGGACTAGAATAAGTCAGGAGGATGAGCTGACCTCATACCCATTTAGGTTACCAGGGACATTCACAGACCATTCAGTAAGGACATAACATGAGACAGGTTGGTGCTATTAATTTTATTCCTTCAATGTTGTCTCTGTAAGACTTAGTTCTGGAAGTATAATTATACTCAAATTATATATAGCAATGATTTTTAAAATATTTATAATGTCCTACATTTTTACTCTGAGTAAAAGTTTTGCACTAAGCATATTATATAAATGATTCCACTTGGTATATTCATTGCAATGTCCCTGTGAGGTGTTCATTTAGTAACCTTTCTGGAATGAATGGGCAAAATGATGAATTCATACAATCCAATAATGAGCAAGTGTTGACAACTTTCTACAAGCTAGACATCATGTTAAGCTTTGAAGATTCAGATATGAATCAAATATCCCAGAAGGCAATTCTTATTGACTTTGGAGTCTAAATATGTTGACCTCTATTTGTAAACAAACAAAATGAAAATGCAGCAGATGAATTAACTTGACCAAGGTCATATAGCAAGATAATGTCAGGACAAGAGAGAGGAATAAATTTGGCTTTGGCTACAATGGAATAACTAACACAGACAGATCTTCCTCACCCAAATGTTGATAAAACTATAAAAAATTGTATGAAGATAATGTTTCTAGGCACTGGGCATCAAGCATCTCAGGACTGAAAGTCTGAAATAAAATGAGAATCACACAAGATGAACTTCAATTTTTTTTCTGTCTTTCAGTTCAGGGACACATTCTTAAGTTATACATGGAGTCCACCAGAAAAGGTATTGCTGAGCTGGGAAAGTTGGCACTGAGTTTACTTCAGAGAGTACTAGAGGTAAAGGCTACAAAGGTGATGTATGTATGTATGTATGTATGTATATGATATATATATATATATGCATATGTGTATAACAGTGTTCTAAATACTTACTCTTATACATACCATTATAGACAGGTTCCTCTAAATTGAGACATATTTCCCAAGTTGGAGGTGGAACTTATGAGCCTAAGGTGATGAACAAAGGGTCATTTGTCTGGGAATGCAGAAATATGGAAGATTCTTGAGGTCTCTCCCAGCAGTATAAAAAGCAATTTAAAAAAAATGCTGAGGAAGAATCTCTGAGCAGTCAAGCTATAGAGAGAGGGAGATGGAGATGTAGAGGGAGAGGGACAGAAGAGGAAGAGAGGGAGAGAGGGGGAGGGGAGGGGGAGAGAGGGGGAGGGGGAGAAGAGAGGGAGGGGGAGTGGGAGGGGGAGGGGGGAGAGAGAGGAAGGGGAAAAGAAAGGGAGAGGGAGAGGGGGAAGGGGGAGGGAGAGAGGAAGGGGGAGAGGGAGAGGGGGAAGGGGGAGGGAGAGAGTAGAGGGAGAGGGAGAGGGAAGGGAGAGGGAGAGAGTAGGGGGAGAGGGAGAGAGAGAGGAAGAGGGAGAGGGAGAGAGAGAGATGAAGTATCAAGCTGCCTGTAAGAGCTATAGAAAGCTCTAGGATCTAGGATCACAGGATTACAGCTTTCATGACTTAACATGGGTTAGGGTGGGGTGCTGGGTGATGCAGCTGCTTTTGAGTCCTTACTGTTCCTTCTACATTACCCCTCTCCCATACTCCTCTTAGCAATACCAATAAAAATTCATTGATTTGCCTGATTGGAAATTAATACAATCATTGTTTTGGTTTGTCATGAGTTCTCCCTCTCTCATGGGTATAGAGACATGAGTATATTGAATATCCCTAGGGAAGGAATATCCCTAGGGAAGGAATATCCCTAGGGAAGTAATATCCCTAGGGAATACCCACAGATAAATGTGGTGCTCATCATGCATCAAAGAAAACGCTTGGTGAAATAAATGGAGACTATTACAGGGATGCACAACTAGCCTGTGTGCAGAGGATAAATTATTGTGAGGTGCCCAACCCCAACTGGCATCTAGACAACATAACTTCTGTACCTAAAGCTCAAGGAAAACTATGGCCAAGAAGGAAGAAAGATTATAATAGCCAGAGGACCAGGTTTCCTTCTGTGATACAATGTCTGCTAGACTTGACAAGAAAGCTATACTAATTAACTCTCAACAATATGGTTGTTCAAACAAACCTGCATAAAAACAACACTAGTAGACATGTCAAAGAGGATAGAAGAAATTGTACAAGGTTCCATTCCTTAATGAAGAGCTATAGGAAATCAGTGACTGCTGAGAGAGAGAGAAAGAGAGAGCCAATCAATTTTCTCTAGGGATGAGACCCCCTATTAGACTCAATTACCCCTAAGGACGTGTATATAAAAACAACAGTAAATGGACTAATGTATACATGACACATATATAATATTACATATATTAGTCCATTTATATATATTTATATATCATATATATATAATGGTTAAAGAAGAGTTAATGAATTGAGAGGCAGTTGGAGGGATGTAGGAGGCAGGAATGAGGACCAGAAGTGATATTCATACTCCTGTATGAAATTCTCCAAAAAAAATTGAAAGAATAAATTAAAAATTGTTAGGCATGAAAGGAAGTAATGAGAGTAAGCATTAAGATTTATGAAAAAAATCAATAGATACTAACCACAAGATAATATAACCATTAAGATTTGAAGGAAGTAGCCTTGAAAAAGTTACCATACATACATTTAAGAGAGGTGTGAAGACAAAATTTCCCAGAGGAAATGGCAGTCACTGGGCCCTGGCACCCTTTTCAGTCATGGACTTGAGACATTTCATACACAAAGCTTGGGTGATAGGGAATTTGAAATCTCAATTATATTTCTGGACTCTGATCCCTTACTGGCTGTCTTAGATGTGGTTGGCTACTACGATGAGCTGGCACACCTCTCCTCTTTACACCATGGGACCTTTCCAGATCAACATGGGTTACAGACATTGGACAGGCATGACCCAAGACTTCATGGAGCAAGGTGGTAGGTTGGAGGAGGGACTCCTAAGTGGCTGCTTGACTATAGACATGGAAGCTTCTATAGGAATTCAGTGTAATGGCAGCCCATCTGTTACAGTTGATGTAACAATAACAGGCATGACATCTGACTTAATGGGACATACTCAAGTGACCACTATTAATCAGTCCCTGAATTTCCCAGTTGGTTTGACCTTGTCACCTGTCCAAGTATTTGAGGCTCATCTTTTAGTTACTCCTCCTCCTGCCATCTACTTCACAAGGGTGGTTTTGATGATACCCAGAAATGACTTCCGGGCAGAAGACAGTGAAAACAGGGAAAAAGCAAAAGGCTCCAAAGAAGAGAAGAAGAGAAACCCTAAGGAACCCAGACACTGGTCTATGTGTATGCATTATTCTTTCATGTTACTCAGGCTGCCATCAAGGGACAGAACCCTCATGACACCTTTAGTGAGGTTTCAATGGTAGGGGCTTTCTGGTGGGACAGTCTTGGAGAAGAGTAAAAATGTGTATAAGTGAAAACCTGAGTGTCCAAGAAAGTATCTCAATGTGATAGCTGCTTATAAAGACAAGGGGGGGGGTCAGGTTACTGTGTAAATAGATCCTATTTTACGGTTATGCACTTCTTCACCACTTCCTGTGACTATTGAGACCCACCATCTCAAGCACCAAACTCAACAGTTACCTGCTTTGTCCCCTTGTACTGTAGTTAATTCCACAATGTCTTATGTGGCAAACCAGACATCTTCTGGGGCTGAATCATCCCAATATTACCAAGTTGATTATTACTAGCCAATTGTTGCCCTCCTTTATTACCATATCTCAAGGAGAAATGGTAATTGTTATACCAGCCACAGTGGTTATCTCCTCTGGGATCCACTAGACTAAACAAGTACAACTACTACCCAGCCCAGTCAACAGGTTGTCATTCGGTCAGCACTGTAGACAGTAGCAGCTCCTACCTTCTATGCAACTGCCTCCACCCTGACTATAGCCCCTTCTGTGATAACATACCTCATCCCTCAACTCAACAGCAAATCACCATTCTGTAGTAACCACTTCCACTTCAAGCCATGTAACATTCCCTTCAGAAAGTTACAACAACAGCCACCTTCCCAGCAGAGCAAGATTTTGCTTCCATGCACTCTGAAAATGCATACTACTCTGTGGTAGTAAAATGCAGTAACTATGGTGCTGAGCACCATACGAACTGCAGCACTGAGGCCCACGTGGTAGAGGCAGCTTCTGAGACAATCTGTGAAAATGGTCACAGGCGTGCTTCCTGAGGTAGAGTCTCCTCAGATGAATGTTGAATTAATGAGTGGATCCTCTGTGACATTGTCACCCCAGCCTCAGTAAGGGACCTCTGGCTGTGAGCACCCTTCCTTTATCGGGAAGGAGTAGGACAATGTGTGCTGCAGCAATGGATATTTGGAGAAGCAGTGAGGGCATGTATTCTTGGCCTCTAAGAATCCAATCACTGTGCTGTTTCTCAAGTAGTCTTTCTTCTCCAAAGCACTGAGAATTCATCTGTTGGACACAGGTCAAAAAAATCCTGGTTTTGAAACATAAGCTGGGCCTCTAGTAGTTTATGAACTCTACCCATGGTCCTTTATGCCTCTACCTCCATTTTCTCTCTTCAGCAGAGGCTAGAGCATGTAGCAAGGGCATTGAATTTACTGTAATTGGGAATTGCTTTTTACTCGCAACCGCAAGTGAAAATACCAGGTTAATAGCACAGGGAAAGGTGAATGGAACATAGAAGTAAATCATAGGGGGTTATTAGAAGAATCCTGTTGGTAAAATCGTCAAAGATTTGCTTTAAACATTATTAAAATGATGGGAAAGTACTTAGCTTTGATCCTAGGAAAAAACAGAGCTGGGATAAGAGAGAGGCTTGGGGTTACAGCTCAGTGGTAAAGTGCACTGATTTTATCCCAAATTAATAAATGAGTTTTAAAGAGGAATGAAAATACTGATTTAAAATAAATATCTCTTTAGAGGGGAGCTATTATTAATCTATATAGCACTTTAAGAACAAACGTTTGGGGCTTCTGGAATTATTGCCCAGCAATAACAAAACTCTGGAGTCAGTTTAAAGGCAGGAAGATCAGAAGGTCAAGGTCATCTTGGGCCACTAATGAGTTTGAGGAAAGTCTAGGACACATGGGACAAAAATAGAACAGAGTTTTTGCAGATCGTGGTGGCCCAGGCCTTTAATCCCAGTATATTGGGGTGGAAGTAGGAGGATTGCTATGAGTTCAAAGTCAGCCTGTTTTTAAAAACACAGATGTTGAGTGTAATGACACTTTCCTTTAATGCTGGCACTTGGGAGGCAGAGGCAGATGGATCTCTAAGTTTGAAACTAGCCAGGGCTTCATAGTGAGATCCTGTCTTAAGGTCCCCTCTTTATTCCTGACATGCCTATATTCTCTCCCTCTTCCTCTCACTAGGATTATATCACTGGAAGGGATATAATCCTATAGAAGTATCTTGGTTTGTTTTTCTCTACTATTTCTGCAATCAAAACTTTCTTTACCTGACTTGATTATCAATTTTGCATGTAAGGGGCAGAACTCCATATGCTAAAGAAGAGGTTTTACAAAATAAAATATGTTGCAGGACTTTCCCTGTCCAGTTACATTAGGGCAGCAGGAGGCCTGTGATTGGACAGGGAAAATGGAGGTGGAGCTAAGAGTTGCAGAGACAGAGCAATTCAGGGAGAAAGGGGAAGGCCAAGAGAGAGACATGGCTTTAACCAGCCACCTGTAGTTATGCTATCATAAGGTTAGAATAATTGGGACGAACCTCTTATCATTATCAACTGGTTCTGAAATTATTGTATTGGCATCTTGTAAATTGAGAATGTATTGACACATAAATCTGATTGGTTAATTATAAGCTTTAAGAGTTTTGATTCTACTGTGTAAATGTGTGCTGTGATGGCTGTCCCGAATGGGGAGTTGGCAGGCTGAAAGTAGCTGGATGCAGAGAGAGGGGCTTGTAGCAGCAATCCACCAAGGGACTCGGGAGCCCCCGACCAGAAAGACCATCAAGTTGAGATCACCCAGCTGGAGCTGTGTGGTCCACCTGTTGCCAGGAATAGTGTGGGAAGCCTGCTATTTTTTGTTTTTTTTAAAAAATATTTTCCCGCAACAAAAATAAATAACTTTAAGAATATAAAAGAAAACATGGACATAACCATTGAAAAGACAAGCTGTCTCAGAAACAGTGAAGACTATTTTATAAGAATGATTTTGAAGTTATAACTTAAATATATAATAATTAACATTTATTTAATAACTTACTATATGTGAGAAGACAGAACAGATTCTGTGAGATAAATGTATAGAAATAATCCCAGTGGGGATGGGGCTTATGGTTCAGTTGTTGAAATATTTCCTGCATAAGCAGGAAGATCTGAATTGAGAACTCCAGCATCCCTGCAACAATTTAGATCACAGGTGGCATAGACCTGTAATCCCTGAACTGGGTTGGGGGTCAGACAGGGACAGGAAAATACCTTGTGCTTGCTGGCCAGCCAGTGTAGCATATTAGGTGATCTTCAGGTTCAGTAAATAATTTGGTCTCAAAAAATAAGATGAAGTGTGTACACACACATAAATGTGAACTCATATGTGCACATACTTGTGCGAAATAGAACACTTATACACACACACACACACACACAGAGTCACACACATGGGGGATTGGGAGGGGGGAAAGAAAGAGAGAATCCTGACTCAAAAACATAGGTTAAAGGCTTGAGAAAAAGAAAATGAACCCCAATGATCTCTGGTATAAGAGCAAATGTCTACTTTATGCATAATCAAAGCCTCTGAAGGAGAGAATGTAGACAACATGGCAGAAAATATTCTTCCCCAGAGAAGAACACACCAATCAGTTATCCAATAATAAATGGTCATCCCTGAAAATATACACACAAGTAACACTATATAGACTGAGCAAGTTTCACTTAAATGCATATATTATATATGGTATATTATATAAAATATAAAAATAAACTTATTTAAATAAGTACATACTTTAAGTAAGTAGATACTTATTTATATATTATATATTATATAGTATATATATTTGGTCTACATACATGAAAAAAGAGGCCATGAATTTGAAAAAGATCAAGAAGAAGTAAATGGGCAGGTTTGGAGGGAGAAAAGAGAAGGAAGAAATGATATAAAGCATAATTTCAAAAATAAAGTAAATAATTTAAAAATATTTGAGGAAATAATTGTCAGAATTTCCCAAATTTAATTAAAAAAATCTGCCCATAGATTCAAAATCCTCAGAGAACCTGGAGCAGACTAAGTATAAAGAAACTCTAGGAAGAATGAAAGATGGGAGAAGAGCACATAACTTAAAGAAAGAGACAACAAAGTAAACACAACAACTTGGGATGAACTGGACAAATCATCTAAACATGGCAAGTTTGCAAAAGCTGAACAATATTTGTGTAAGTTGAATTATTTCTCAAATTTACATGGGAAAACAAAGTGCATAGAAAAATACTAAAATCTTCATTAAAGAATGTGGAAGGTTTGTGCGATCTGATTTCTAGACTTGCTATAAATTTCAGCCAAAAGTGCCATGTGGCATTGGCCTAAGGTGAGCAGATAAATCACTACAACACAGTGAAAGTATCCAAAAATAGACCCAAATGTTTGGATCAATCGATTTTTAGTAAGTAAATAAATAAGCACACTATCTATTTAACAGGAAAGGGACATTCAACAAATGGGGCAGAAAGGATCTCAACGTTTTCCGACTCAAGCATTAAAATGGACCCTAGACTGATGGAGTATGTGTGTGTGTGTGTGTGAATCTGTGTTTGTGTTTATGTGTATGTGTGTGAATCTGTGTATGTGTGAAAAAGATGATATTGTCAATACAACTGAAGTCAATAAAGAACATATTTAAACTTTAGTTAGGTAAAGGGTGCTTAGAAGGGACCAAACAAGTGCTCATTCCAAAAGGAATAAAAAATTAAAAAATAAAACTTTATCAAATGTAACAATCCCCAGTCATTAAGAAACAGCCCATTAATAAGCTAGAAGGGAACACTACATGTTAAAATAAATCATTCATGTACGTCTGAAAAAATACTTAATAGCTGTAATATATAATGATCCTATTAATCAGTAATTTTAAAAGACATTTAAATGTGTCAAGGAGTTGAACAGGTACTTAATGAAAGATGATCTGTAAGCAAGTAAATAGTCTAAAGAGTAAATCCACCATCAATAGTTTTATCAGGAAATAACCAAGTTAGTCTGCAATGAAGTATCACTATATACTTGTTGTGGATTTCGTTTATTGTTTATGTTATGTTAATTATGTTCCCAAATTACACAAGAGCTCTCACATCTGCATGTGAGATGCTGACAGTGCCTACCCACAGCTGGTTCTCAGTGGTAAATAAAGTTACCAGCAGCCAATTGCTGGGCAGGGAGACAGAGGTGGGACTTTTGATGTTCCCAAGCAAGGAATGAGATGGAATAGGAGAGGGTAATCACCATTGCTGGGGAGAAGGTTCTGGCCTGAAAAGCGTAGGACAGAGAGACAGAGATGCTGCCAAGATATCAGAGTAGTGGTCAGGGCCCATGAGAGCTGCAGGCCTGTGTCTGTGGTGGCCATGATGGAAAATAGATTTTAGTAAGTAATAATTCAGAAATATCGGAGAGGATAATGTTTTAGCAATCTACCCACCCAAATATTTTGGTTCCTTGAATGAAACACACATACACACACATACACACACACACACACACACACACACACACACACACACACACACACAGCCTTCTATTTTAACAAGCCTTGAACAGAGCAATGGCCAGGCACGTCCAAACCTCCCCAAAGCTAACAACCCACAACTCTTCCCTCTCTGATGCTTTTGGTCGGGGGAAGTGTGCATTTGCAAAATCTCATTGATTTGTACTTATAGCAATCTGTGTATGGAAATTTGCATCAGTTAAAATAACCCAATCTATCTGACTCTAAACACCACAGTTTTCTACATACTCTGCTGAGCACCAGCAAAAGTTAATCCCTGGAAATTTTACTACTGCTGGGGAAGGGATGAGAATGATTCTTCTGTAAAACGAGCATAAGGAAGAAAACTGTTTATGAACTGTAAAGGTGATAAACATATTTATAATTGTTTCCAAAGCAATTACTATAAACTGCTGAAGCAGTATTATGCCTTGGGGTGGTGGGTGGTTGAGAAAATTGGCTGTATTAGTTATCTATTGTTGCCTAAGAAATCACCACAAAACAATGTACTCAAAAGAAACTTTATAACTTATGAGGATCGGTAACTTGAGGTTGGCTTAATTGAGTAGTTCTAGCTCATAGTTGCAATCCATCTGTCAGCCATTTGAAGGTCAAAGTTCACTCTGTGGTCATGGTCCTGCCTCCATTCTTGACTGGCTGTTAGTAGGACAATGAAGAAGTGCTGGTAAATAACTTCCAAGATGAGGGTATAAAATTGTCTTCAGCATTCATCTGGTATGTTCATGGGAGGCCATTCGTTTGCTCTGAGGGAAGTCAGATGATACTTCATGTGGATGTGTAGTCTGTAGAGAAGTAAAGAGGTAAGGCCTCCTGCCAATGGGTAATGTAGAGCTCACCCTCATCAGAGCAGCTTCTCTGTGTGACACACAGAGCCAGTTATAGGAAGCTACAACTGTTGACAATGTAGAGAACAATCAATTATGGCCTGTCCTCAATAGATGCATCTATAATACTGCACGCAAGAGTGGGGAACATGAGAGAGAGGGAAGGAGGGACAGAAGGAGGGAGGGAGGGAGAGAGAGGGAGGGAGAGATTGTAAGAGCCAGAGGAACAGGAAATCTGATGTGATTGTGTCTCCTAGAAATAACAAGAAAGCTTCTTCACCCACACCTCAACAATATGACTTCCTAAACAAGACCAGAACAAATATAACAATGGGCATGCTAATAAGGAAGGAGTAAATCTTGCAGGGTCCCACAACTAGGCACAGAACTTCAGGAAGCTAGGGAGTGCTGAGAGCAGGAGAAATCATCTTTTCCAGGGATGAGCACCTTAGTTGGTTATCTAATACCAAATTGACAGTCCTGAAATCACGTACATATAAGCAACTCCAAATGCACTCAGCATGTTGTATTTATATATTTATACATATGGATACATATACATGTATGTAATATACTTGAGAAGGAGTGAGGGGATCATTGCAGGGGTTGGTGGGAGGAAGGGAAAGAGGAACAATATAATTACATATTTTAACTTAAAAATATGTAAGGGGGAATAAATTAAGTACTGAGTTATCATTTTTTAAAAAAAATTATATGGAAAAGTGTGTAAAAAAAAAGAGATGAAACAATTGGCATCAATAAATCTACCACAAAGGGATAAAAGTTGAAAGAATTATCTCATAATGCTGGGTGGCTGAGGGAATTTCACTTTTTGAAATATCTGAGTATCTTTTGCTTCTAGAAGTGAGGGGATTTGAACAGTAAGTTAAACCGGAAGTCTGTACAGAGTGATGTGAGACCAGGCTCAGGATGCCTTGACTCAACAGTTCTTTCCTCTAAATTCTGGCTGCGACCCTACTGTACCTTACTGGAACTTTAACAGCTTTGAGACTTGTTTTTCTAAGACTGAAGTAAAAATAATAAAAACCTATCAAGGTTTTTGTAGAAATTAGCATGAACCAGAGTGTAAGTAAGTTATTGCCATAGAGACGTAATTGTGAGTAATTAAAAGTGTGCTCTCAGATATCTTTGAAGTCCTAAATAGTTATCTTTCTGTTAAATTCATATCAGTGTGAGTCAAAATCTATAGCATGTATTTTCAAATCCTATCACTGTGTGATTTGTTGTACTTTTAGCTAAAGGAAATAAAGGAATCTTTCCTAACCTTATCCTAATGTGAAACTTCTACCCCTTTCCATAGGAGTGGGGTCTGGTTTGCCAGAAAAATTCAGATTTCAATTTTGCTTGCCTTGTGCATTCTGGAAAGAGTCTGTGAGCAGATCAGAGCAGCCAATGTAGATAGCCTCAGAATAAACATATGTTCTCTTTGCTCGCAAATCCCACAAATGATTCCTGCAAGAATCCTAATCTCTTCTCTTATTTTTCCTTTGTCCCCATTCTTTAGCCGATCTTTTATAAAGATGAAATAAACCCTACACCCAAATACATTTCAAACCCATCATTATCACCCAATTCTGCTAGATATCTGTATGAATAAATAAACTCTCCCATGGTTGTCTTGCATCTACTGGCTCTCACCTTCCCAATTCATTTTGTATGAAGCAATCCTAATGGTTTGTTAAAAATCCATAATCTCATCACTCATCTTTCTCAACAAAAGGCAGGGAGGACTTTAAATGGATTCTCATTTAAGCTAGATGCCCAGATTTGTTAGAAGTCACTCAAAAGACCTCTTGGGACTACATGATCCTGCCATGGTCTGTACTTCTACCTTAACTCAAGGTACTCAATTTCACCCTACAGACATTCCAGACCGCTCTTTAATGTTCTACCTCCTTCCCTCTTAAAATCTTTATACAAGCTGTTTCCTTGAATAGATCATCTTTCCCTACATTTTAATGTCCAGTTACTTATCTTTCTAGCTCAGTTGAAATGATATTTCACATAGTTATCTTCTTTGATTCCCAAAAGATCTCCTCTGCTACCTTCTCATTTCCCTAAGTACTTACCTTAGTTTATTATAAAGATATTTCCATTTTATCTTGTTGAATACTGGACTAATCTATTAGATATATCAGGGATGATGTTCTATGCCTGATCCTAGAAAATAGTCACTAATATGTTGGTAAATATACATATGCATACATGCATATATGAATGAATGTTTATCAAAAACCTAAATTATCTACAAAGCACCACCAAATAGTCTTCACTAGAGCCTCACCTGCAGAACTAGGAGTCCAGCTTGAAGTCAAATCCTGTCACGAGAAAAGCAAACTTAGTACTTCTGAGTCCAAATAGGTTATAGAAAACTAGATTATGTCACTTCTAAAATTTCACATGTCTCCTATAATCAATTTCTATAGTAATAGGGTTTATATACTGGGAAATATTAGTTTATCATTGCATGTAACAGAATCCAACACTCAAAGTAGACAGCATCTTAAGCAATATTGAATTTCTTGGTATTTCTTCTTCTAGGTCTGGGTTTGAGCATTCCAAGCTGCAAGACTCAAACTCTGTTTTCCTTCTCTGTTCCTCTAGCCATTAAACATGGTCCATATTTAAAAGGATATGTCACTGTATGGATAGAGTACACTCCATCTAGTAGGACTGATTCCCTTACTTTGGAAAGTAGGTCAATTAAAAAACAAAAAAACATTTTCCAAAATCAGAGATTGTAGCAAGCCTTAAGTAAGGAGATATATCAGAGATTCCTCATATCATGAGAAATATGCTAAGTAAAGAGGAATTAGGCTTGCAGCCTCCTTGCATAATCAGAGGATTTAGAAAGTTTGGAATATCTAATAGAAGTGGGGTGCAAGAAAGCCTAAGAGCTATATAATTGAATTCCCTTTATGCAGAAGTATTTGACATTCCATGTTTTCTCTTTTTGAATTTAATTTACTTATATATATATAGAATGACTGTCCACTAATCAGTTAACTTTTTATATGTATAAAATACTGTAACATACTCTATATAAGAGCTCTTCCCCTTTATGCATTGTTTCATCAAGAGGCACAGAGCAAACAGAGTAAAGAGTTCATGAAGGGGTCAGTGGGAGATAAAAAAAAATGTGGCTCAATTCTGCTTTATCTGAAAGCGTATGGTTCATGACAGGGCTTCTGCAGGCACACCCTAAGATAGATTCTGAAGGTTAAGTAACAAAGGTAGTGCCTGACAAAAAGGTAGAAAAATAGATATGCATATCATCCTTAAGTAATGATAAAAAAAGGAAATGGAAGGAAGGAGAGATGAAGAATGGCAAGAGGAGAGAAGGAGTCAGAAGAGAGGTGGAAAGGAAGGGGGAGGAAAGGGTTGGTGGGAGGGACCAGGAAAGCAGAGCATACTACTCAAACATTTTCCAGGGCCTTTTAGACTGCCCATCTGGTGGTGAGAGCTGATCTTCGGCCTTATGCACCAGGACAAATCATTTTCATTACTGAAGATGGTGGTAATGTTTTGTAAAATGAACAGGCTGTATCCTTTCTGCCTAGCCCTTTCGTGCACACACAGTGGCCCAGGTGTCTTATCCACTTAGGCTGACTTGCATGCCCATCTCCACCTAGACAGTGAACTGTGAAGGGCAGAGGTTAGATCTGTTTATCTTTCTGGATTCAGACTCTGAAAAAGTCTGACATAGTACCTGCATCAAGAATTGCCTGAAAAATTAGTGAGTAAGCAGGATTTCTAAGCAAAAATATCTCCCTCCCCGAAAGATAGAAGAAAGTATAATTCATCACCATTTGAGGATGTTGAGTGTTCCATAAATTGGAAAAGATAAATCAATCCTCCATGATCGAAGTCTCTTCTGAGCCCCCCAGACTGGGTACCATGTTGACACTCCAAGACATCCCTTATGGTGCCCATTGCTCATTGTCATTGGTAACTGGGTAGGGAATGCACAGTGACTAAGACTAGAGCTGAAATCCTCAGGGTAGATGTTGGTCTTGTTGTTTCCTAATTGTAATATTGGCCAAGTCACATAGACTCTTGAAAGGGGAGTTGCTTGTTTTTGAAAATGGAAATGAAATCTTTTTCATAGGCTGGTTCAAAGATCTAAATAAAAATAAGTTTAAATGTTGGGAAGAAGAAAGGAGACAAGGAGAGGGGGGAGGGAAGGAAGGGAGGGGGAAGGAGGGAGAGAGGCAGAGAGACAAAGACAGAAACGGAGAAAGAGACAGAGACAGAGAGGGAGGAAGGGAAGGAGAGAGGGAGATGGGGGAAAGAGGGAGAGAGGCAGAGGCAAAGACAGAGAGGGGGGGAGGGTGGGAGAGGGGAGAAGGAGGGAGAGAAGCAGAGACAAAGACAGACAAAGAGAGAAAGAGAGAGAGGGGAAGGAGGGAGGGAGGGAGATGATGAAGGAAGGAGGGAGAGAGGCAGAGGCAAAGACACAGAGAGAGAGAGACAGAGACAGAGACAGAGACAGAGCTGTTCAGGTATATTTATCTAGCTCCATTGTCAGTAAGGAAGAGGAGCACATGGGTTGTGGAAGGCACCTAGCAATATGAATGGAACGAGCAGGATGCACATGTTTGCAATAAATGGACATTGAAAGGATGAGTATGGAAAACGTGACTGGGGTTGAAGGCCAGAACCAACCCCACAGAACTAGATAGGCTATCCTAAGGAGTTTGGAGATCTCCATGAGGGCCAGCTCACACCGGTACAGAAATTGTCTGCTCTTCAGCACCATGGAGAATGGATGGCATGGAGCAAGTATCCTGGGATGCAAAGGCCCGGCCACGTCAATCAAGGGAATGATGCAGGCCCCGGCCAGTGAGAGCCTAGATTGTGAGACAAACCACAGAAGGAAAAGTAGTTTTGCCCTTCCTGACGTTAGTCAAGTTATTTGATGTCCTGAAGTTGTAGTTTCCTCCAACACCATTTTCTCAGTGCCTCTGTCCTCGAATGCAAATGCTTAATTTACAGTGGGAAATTGAACCTCATGTTGTAGACGTATACTCCAAAGAATGAAAGGCTCCTCCAAGGTCAGTTCGTCCTTACAGGTCGCTGGAAATTGAAGATCCCTTAGAGCATACCTGCTCCATGCATACACAGACAGAGGATCAGAAAGGAATGGCTGGTGAGCCCGTATTGGGCAGCTTTTGAGCATAGCTGGACTGGTATCTGGCTCACTCCTTATTCCACACCTGCTACTGTTTCGTCTAACTTGTCCGAGAGCTCTTTCAATATGTGGCACAATATGATTTTCCAACACTTGGGAACCCTTACTGATCTCATTTACACAAAGAAATATCAGTGTGGCCAAGGCCACAAAGAATCTCTGAGGAGGTCACAATGTGCTGTGTGACAGTCAAAGCATACTCAGGGACCTGGCTCCTTCCTGCATCTCCTTTTATTTGCTCTATCTTCTTTACCACTTCTCTTTTAGCAGAGTAAGAAAATATGTCTCCAAGATGCAAAATGATTGCTTATACATAACACCATGAAGGCTTAGGTGTATTATTCAAGCTCCACAAAGCAGTTATTACTTGTTTCGTCATTTTTCTGGTACTTTGCCAGATACATGTTCAGTCCAAATAGAAACTCGGTGTTATCTTCCTCCATGTCACAGCTCACCTGTGCAAAGCCTGCTACTGATAACATATTGAACTCCTAGGTCATGTTCTTTTTTATTGTTCTGGGTTAGAAAGCTTCTGGTTTGTATATTTTACAATTATGTTTTCTAATACTATAATTATCTTTCCTATTTTGTGGTGATATGATAGAATCCAAGTTCATTTAACTCATTGGATACTTAATTGAGTCATAACTATAGAAAGACAACATCCCTGAAGAAGAGTGCATTACTCACTTTTCTTGTGCCTATGAAGAAATACCTGACCAGAAGCATCTTAAGCAAGGGTTTATTGGGCTTACAGTTTGAAGAAGCATTTAATTATGGTGGGGGAAGGTATGGAGCCAAAAACATGAAGGGTCTGATTACACTACACTGAGTCCACAGTTACAAAGCAGAGCAAGGAGAGAGGCCCAGCTTATCATACTTGAAGCCCCTCTCCTGATGGTTTCTCCACTTCAGTCAATCTCTTAAAGGTTTTACCATGTTCAAAATAGAACCACTGACTGGAGGTCAAGTGTTCCAACAATGAGCCTATATGGGAAAAGTCACATTCAAATCCCAAGAAAGATGTTGGGAAATTTTAAAATAACGGTGAAAGTTTCGCAGAACATAATTGTTCAAAAGGAATCAATTATTTTCCCTACATAATACAAACATTATATAGAAGGCTTGAAAGGTAAAACTTAAGAGTTAATAACATTTAAGAGAGGTTCATTTTGTGTCAGGTGTGTGTGTGTGTGTGTGGTTATTCAGGCAATGTTTACATTTTATTTTTTTTAAACAAGGTCTCCAGAGGGGTCAAGAACACCATGGGAACACAGCCCACAGAATCAGCTAAGCAGGACTCAGAGGTCACAGAAATTGAATCCACGAACATAAACCTTACGTGGCTCTGAGCTAGGTCCTCTGCAGATATCTTAAGGCTGAGTAGTTTGGTGTTCTTGTGGGACTGCCAACAATGGAAGTGGGGATGCCTCTGACTCTTGCCTGTACTTGAGACCCTTTTCCTCCTACTAGATTACCACATCCAGCCAGGATATGAGATTTGTGCCCAGTTTTCTTTTAACTTCTTAGACCATGTTCAGTGGATATCTCTAGGAGGTCTGCTTCTTTCTTTCTTTTTTGTTCTCTCTCTCTCACTCTCTCTTCTCACTCACTCACTCTCTCTCTCTTAAAGGTAAACAGAGGAGATAATCTGGAGGTGGTGGGAAGGACTAGGAGTGGAATGAGGAGAAATTGCAGTCCAGATATAACTAATATATATATAAAATATATGAGAGAAGAATAAAAGTTAAATGTAATTGTAATTTTTATTCTCCTGTAGTAATTGTTGTCTCAGGGGCTTTCTGTCTATGTCTGCTAACCTAGACTTAGTGCTAGAAGCTTCTTGCTTCTGTACAAACTAATCTAGGCCTAGAATGTTTTTAATTTCTGAGACCTGCTGTAGAATAAACTCATGTGTTTTTAGTTCTTTCTGAGATCTGGCTGGCTGGTTTAATTCAGCTGTTCTGACTCTCTCTCTGCCTGTCTCTCTGTCTCTGTCTCTCTGTCTCTGTCTCTCTCTGTTTCTCTGTCCTGAAATGCTCTGATTGACTTCAGAATAATTGTAGCAGTCCATTAAGATAATCTGACTCCTTCTCATTCTCTGGCTTGCTATGCCTTTACTGGGTCTGGCTTCTTCTCTCTTCAGCCCATCTCTGTATAACTTTCCCAGTAAAACTGCCTCCTTTCTCTCTCTGCACTGCCCCTCAAGTAGCTTCCCCCTTTTCTCTCTTCTCATGAGAGCTGGGAAAATTCTATTTTGGTAAATCTTTGATTTGTCATTTTTCTGCCACTCAGTTAGAAATCACTACTAAATATGGGTGCTTCCTTCCATAAACTAACTTTATTGTCATTGTTTGGGATTAAAGGTGTATGTTAAGGGTGTGTCTGTATTCCAGCCAGAGGGATTAAAGTTGTGTGCTGAGGGCTGAGTCACACCACAAGTAAAAAATATAGGTTTTTTCTTCAGTAAATAGTACAATCTTAGGGTTCACAGTGTAATCAATATCCTGCAACAATTAAAAACAAAACAAATACCTCCCCCCCCCAAGTAAACCAGAGTCTATCACTAGTCTGGTATTTGTCAAGTAGGCTAGACTGGTTAACCTGTGAACCTCAGGATTTCACCAATCTCCATTTCCCTAGCTCTAGGATTAAAGGCATGCACCACCACAGCTGACTTTTGAAACGTATATTCTGGGACTAGAACTCAGGTCCTTGTACTTATGAAAGAAGCTCATTATCCACTGAATTATCTCCCCAGCTCTGTGCCAAATGCAAGCTGCTCATATATTCTTGTTAACATACCTCATAAAAACTGCTCTTGGTGAAAAAAGAAGGAAAAAAGCACTAACGAGTAATACTTAAGGATTCTGCCTCTATTCTGATCTTTAAACCTGGACCCTCACCATTATTCAACACTGTTAGAAAGAAAGAAAGAAAGAAAGAAAGAAAGAAAGAAAGAAAGAAAGAAAGAAAGAAAGAAAGAAAGAAAGAAAGAAAGAAAAAAAGAAAGAAAGAAAGAAAGAAAGGAAGAAGGAAAGAAAGAAAGAAAGAAAGGAAGGAAGGAAGGAAGGAAGGAAGGAAGAAAGGAAGGAAGGAAGAAAGGAAGAAAGGAAGGAAGGAAGGAAGGAAGGAAGGAAGGAAGGAAGGAAGGAAGGAAGGAAGGAAAAAGAAAGAAAGAAGACAGGAAGAAAGGAAGGGAGGGAGGGAGGGAAGGAAGGAGGGAAGGAGGGAGGGAGGGAGGGAGGGAAGGCAGAAGGGAAGAAAACAGGAAAAACAGCCAGGGAGAGGACTATAGTTTGATTGAAAAGTTCTGTCTCCTTTAACTGTTTTCAATTTCAGGATTATCTAGTTCAAGAATTTCAATGTTTTTTTTTTTTAAAGAAGCATCTCACTAATAACTAACTAATCTTATCAACCAATTTATGAGACCAAAAAAAGTAAAAAATAATTAATTAAAAAAAACCCTAAAAACAAAAACCAAACCAAAAAAATCCAGGACCCAAGTGGATAGTGTTCTTATGTGCTACTGAAACTATTAAATGGATCCCAGACGTGTTATCTTCTTTCACATAGCTGTGGGTACAGGCATTAGTATGCCTTTGTTTAAGCCTGGTGGCAGGCCTAAACAGATAGTGTGAGAAGAATGGTTCAATTCTAAGAGTGGTGGCAACCACCTGTAATCCCAGTACTTGAAAGGACAAGGTTGGAAGATTACTAGTTCCTAGTCAGCCTGAGCTACATAGTAATAACCTGTCTCAAAAATATAACCAAAAACTAATTTAAAACTAATTGAAAAATGGTTCAAATATAAAAAAAATCCTAGGAGAAAATAGAGAGGATAGAGCTGCTGTTCTCAAGATGGAGAATTCAGAATTGAACACTATCTATAGCTATAAGAATGTTTGTATAGGGCTAGTCAGAAGACAGAAGCATGCAAGAAGATCCAGATATTGAGGACAGACAAATGGAGGATCCAAAATCTTGAAAAGTTCTAGAAATTGAAATTTGAGACTGAAAACAAAGAAGTGAGCTTTGGAGCTAGAAATGAGGCCAGGACCCCATTAGATAATGGGTTAGTCCAAAAGACAAGAGGTAAGACATCAATTGGACACTATACTGGTTATTTTGAGGTTGTGGATACATATAATCTTCACAGCTACAATGTCACTACATTGTTCAAATTCTTGATGTCTAGATGAGGCTCAGGAAAGTAGTTAACACTATCATCTAATTTTAAGATTTCCCCAAGCTGAAAATAGAACCCTGATTTCTTTTATTTCTAGTAAACTGATTTTCTAGTGGCTTAGTCATTATGAGAAAGGGTTATTATGCCCTGTGCAAGGCATTTAGAAATGTTTGAAGCAATTTGTTGTTGTTGCTGCTGCTGTCACACTGATTAGTAGGTAGAAGCCAAGGATGCTTCTAAACATCTTCAGTGTACAGAATAACCCCCACAGAGAATCAACCCACTTGCCAACTGCACTGATGGAGAAACCTGGGTCTCCATTGCTAATGTCAGAAGCAATGCACTTTTAAGCAAATGTTTTTGTTATTTAAAGTTAACATTTTTTCCTTTTCAAACATTTAGCTTATATCCAGCTCCAAGTACCAAGTTCCACTGCTATTTAGGCTCTGATGATACAGAGTTGTGTAAGACTGGAAATTCTGCAACCTCAGAATTTATATTGTAATGTGAACACCATCAGAAAATATGTCAAGCCAGAAAGAGGATAATGTGCACAGTATACAACGCCTTCAAACTTGATGAGATTATCTAATAGTAGAGAATCAGTGAAGGAAGGGCAAGATTGTCTCCCTAAAGCTTTGATACTTGAAGAATCAGGAATGTGGGACTAGGAGGGCTGGTTTAAATATTAAAATGTCTGTTACACAAGCCTGAAGACCTGAGAAGGATTATCAGTAGCAATGTAAAAGCTGTGCAGAATCCACATCTGTATTCTCAGGGCTGAAATATAGAGGTGGCATGTGTACCTGGGCAGAATCTGGTGGATTCCAGTAATCCATTAGCTAGCCAGCCTTGTCTAACTGATGAGCTTTGGGTTAAATGAGAGACCTTCTCTGGAAAAGAGAAATTTTCCTCCATTATTTGAAGAAAACACCTGACACCAGTGTCTGGCCTCCACACATGTGTATATTTATGTACCCATTCCACTTGCACTTTTTTTTTTTTAAGAATCTTAGCCTGTCTCTCAATGGCTTAGTTCATTTTCTTGAAAAGGTGACTTCCAAAACTCACTATTAGCATAAACGTCCAAAACTGTGAGAGTAAACTCTGTGAATGATGATGGAATCTTTGCACGTTGCTTTATGAATGAAAGAGATCACTCCGGAAAACTGGGATATTTAGATTTTTGGTTTTAGATCTATTTTTTTTTCTAGAATGAAGCATAACAAAATGAATTTTCTGAAGGAAATAAACAGGAATCATTTCTGACCTGGATTTTTTTTATTAGAAGCTTCAATGGTAATTTTCAAGTTCACTAATAATGTTCTAGCTCAATAATTTTCTTTTCAGATGGTCTTTAAAAGTTCACTTAAAGATTCATTTTTTCTGACACTAAACTAAAGCTATTGTTGTCTCTAATCATGTTCCTTTGTGTATATGAGAAGTTTTCCCAAAGAATTCTGAGAGTTCAGGAAAAAATGAAATAATAAAGCAATTAATAATACTTAGGCAGCTGGAAGTATCCACTGATATGGCAAGTTGTACCTTAAGCTGAAATAAACTTTAAATGGAGACCCTTGGTGTCTTGTTATTTCTCTGTGTGTGTGCACGTGTGCACAAATGTGCATGTAAATGAGTGCATGCATGCGTATGTATGTATGTAATGTATGTATATGTGTATGTATATATGTATGTGTGTGTGTGTCTCAGTATGGATGGATATATATGCATGTATGTGTGTATCTCTGTATTTATGTGTGTATATGTGTGTATGTGTGCACATAAGAATATATATATATATATTTACTCAAATATATGTATATGTGTGTGTGTGTGTGTTTAAGTGTGTGTATGAATGTGTGTATGCCTTAGTGTATATGTGTGAGTGTGTGTATATCTCCTTATGTTTGTGTGTGTCATATAAATGGTGCTGACTGTCCCTCTTCTTTGAGACAAGGTCTCTTGTTTGCTGTTGTACACAGCCAGGCTATCTAACCTTGATGCTTCTGGAGAGTGTCTTTTCTGTATTTCCCATCTCACCATAAGACTGGTGGGGTTACAGATGAATGCTACTACATTCAGCTTTATATAGGTTCTCAGAACTCAAACTCAGGTACCCAGACTTGCAGGAAGAGTTCTTTATCTAAAGCCATGAACTCTATGTTTTTTTTTTAAGTTGCATATGTTTACAACATACCTGCTAGGCATCAGGCATTATTTTTAATACCTTGCAAATAGTCAAGCATTTTTTTTCCTTTACCAAACTCCCATGAGGTTGGTGCTTTTGTGATTCCTACTTCACCACTGACAATAATGATACTTATAAACTTTGAGAGGTCACCTAGCAAATACAGGGCATAGCTGGACATGAATACCAAGTCTGTACTTTCAAGTGTGCTGTGTCTTTCTCCTATAGAAAAAACAAAGAGAGGTGAAAGGATTTAGCCATGGTTGATCTTTGGTTGACATGGAACAAAACTCATTAACAATGTCAGCCATCAGTCAAAGTAATCATATCATCATGTGTGTTTGTGTTTGCTTGTTTCATATATCAAAAGAAGCCTATAAATTTTTATTTGATAATCTGAAAATGAGGGTGAATAATGAGGAAGGACAATCATGTCAGAAAGCTAGCCCTTGCTTGTAACCACTGGAAGTTAAAAACCATTTTCCCCAACAAACCCTTGCTGATATTCTCCATCTCAACCTAATCCCTGGGCTGTTAGCTCTCTGAAAAATGCAGAGTTGTTACAACAGACCATTCTTAGAAACACAGTTGGATTAGCTTTGATGCTTTGCTTAAGCTAAGTACCAATAAGAAATGCAATATTTTCTCTTGGCATCTGTACCACTAGACGGCATCAAGTACAGTGTCCCTGGCCATCTTTGGGAAGCCAGGCACCAAATGAGATAGCTAGATAATTATGTTTCCCTCTGGGATTCATATAGGCTACAAAGGAATTAACGAGGCTGAATTAAGTTGGGGCTTGGAAAAGGCAAGCTATTTTCTACCCAGGAACAATCTGTTAAGATCATAGAAATCTGGACAAATAACTGTAAAGCACATCTCAGGGAACCATTTTATCTAGCGAGCAATGTGAAGTGATTGTCGGGATGAGCCCTGTCCAGCCCTATTACCTCCAATCTTATTTTTGGCAGGTCTCTGTAGAACCATCTAGACAATATCATCTCTCAACAGTGTTACACTGGATGTGCCTGAAAAGTTAATCCTGTCTCCTTTTTCTGCTTCTTCTTTCTTCCTATTCTGTCCAGAAAAAAATCTGAGATGAATTCTGCAATGGGCAAGGTATTTCATTTCTGATTGACCCTGATTCATTATAAATAAAGATGAATATGCATGCCTATGCAAGACTGAGGTGGAAATGAAGAGAAAAAAACAGAGTTGTTTTTGTGCCTTTGACACTGAATGTATTTCTTCCTGATTAATCTCGACACTTAGACTTTTCAATCATCAATGAAAAGGATGTTTTAATAATATATTTGCTGTTTGTCTGTAACAATTGAATAAAGAAACTATCATATTTTCCTGCTTAATAAAAATAATTGTACTATTATTGACTATTTACAAAAATATACATGTGGATGGATGGATAGATAAACGGATGGCTAGACTAATAGAGGATAAATAGATGGAGGGATGAATAGATGTAGTGATCATAAGAATATAGATATATGATATTAAGCTTTTACAGAGGCAATACAATGAGTATTTATATTGAATTAGAGAAAAAGAATTGAACTATTATGAACTGCAGTTGTTTTCAGGTCCTTTTGTATCAGGTACTGCATCAATGTTTCAGAAGTCTCTTAATAAACCAGATATTTTGCACAATTTTTACACCCGCTTAATGGATGTGAAAATTTGGTCTCAAATTCATTGACCAAAACTATAATTGAAGTAAGTGAAAAATCAGAATTTAATCTTGATGTAAGACCACCTATGCGGGCACAGGGTCTTGACCATCCAATCATTTTTACCAAGATATACAGGGATTTATAGTGCTGAAATATATAGATTCCATCTACTATGTCACTGGAGCAGAAGCCGAGAAACGCATGGGCACTAATCCTTCTGTATGCCAGGTGTGACATTTATGAGGCTCAGGGAATCAGACAAGTCATAATCTTACTCCGAGTTGTTTTTTCTATTAGTGAAATGAATGAATTGGGCTGAGATGTCCCCAAGATTCCTAGTATACAGAACATGGACTACATATGATATCATGGACCATTTTACTATCTTTGGCTACCTGGCTTTCAGATTACTGTGGCTTTCAGGGTGGGCAAATCACTAAAAAGGTGATCTATATCCCTGAATTGACCATTAACAGGGAGACAGGTTGATTGGCTGTACCCAGCAAGTTCTGGGTACTAACATCATTTGTAGAATGAAAGAAATCTCACTAAACAGCAGGATTTCGGAACTAGCACTGTGAGTATGCACTAAAGATGCCAGAGGATTGAGAAGAGGTTGTAAAGAGAGTGATTTTTTACTTAGTTTGAAGTAAAGAAACAGGCAAAACCAAGACAAAAAATTGCGATCTCACAATCATTTCTCTGCAGAATTCTGCTACACAGTGGGGTGTCCTGAAACATCCCATCATTCCACAGTAGCTCACATGTGGAGTAGACCCCCTTCCAAGCAACCTGCAGAGCCTCTCTGAAGCTCCCAAGGATGCTGTAGCCATTCATGGTAACATATGGTTAGCTCTTCCTTGCTTAGACGCTTTCTGCTTTCTTGTTCTTTTTCTTCAATTTCATCATCTTGCATTCACAAGTGCAGTCTAATAAAGCATCGGTGACAATTAACATCTTTGAGTCTGGCTCCCACTTTTCCTGGGACACTTGAGATTCACATATTTGTGAATACGAGTTCAATATCTGCCTTTGATAACCTATTTTTAACCACTGTCCAAGAAATGTATTGTTTGTGGTAAAAATCAACAAAAATAACTCAGATGGTTGGTTGGATGCCTTTCACAGCTACTATGTCACCTCTGACTACCCCTAGTATCAAGGAATGTATATATTTATGTGTATGTGTATATGTATGTGTGTATGTGTGTGTATGTGTATGCATGTATATAATATAGACATTAGATATATGTAAACTCTCCCCAGATATCATAGAACGTGCCAAAACAATTTATAAAACTTTGTTCTCATAATTTTCTACTTGACTAAGAGAACAAACAGATAATTTTTGGATAATTTGTAGCTCACAGATATCTGCACATATCCTCAAACTGATAGGGGATTAATCATAGATAATGCTTAGCCAAACAGCTTGTTCTTTCTGGAGAAAACAGCTCAAAACAGTTGTTGGTAACTTCAAGATTGAAAAAAAATGACTAAAACTAAAGGGACCTTCACAAAATTCATTTCCTCAGTAGCTAATGCTCAGCATGATTAAATAATACCATAATAACAGATGGGTAGTTAGAGAAGGTCAATAGTTCCACCTATTCAGGTGGTCTGTATCTGGTGTCCACAGACAAGGCAGTGATGGCCTCTTGAAAGCTTCATCAGTATCAATTAAAAAGAACTGCCAATGTATGCTGGTGGTGGAGGATCACTTAGTAGTACTTATGAGGCCCTGGGTGTGAACTCCAACACTTCAGACGATGATGGTGATGGTGATGGTGATGATGGTGGTGGTGGTGGTGGTGGTGGTGGTGGTGAGGGAGGGAGGTGGTGGTGGTGACAATAACAAGAAAAAGATGATGAAGGGGAAGTATAGAGAGGAGAAGGAGTAAAGGTCCGATGATAGCAGAGGGGATAAGCTAAATGAATGGGTGAGCAATGAGTTTTTATCATACTCTGTTAAGAGGTAGCTATTATGGACTCTACTGTGTTGCCTAGAATGTCATTCTGATTTCTCTCCTATTTCTGTTGTATTCTGTCTTCCAATTGAATTCCTCCTTCCATCCGACTGCTCATCTGTCCATCCCAATGAATGACAAATACCTTGTCATTTATGATTGGACATTGCCCCATACGTGTGTGGTGCCTTATCTAGCACTTGTTCTTACATTCTTTCAGCAAATATTTATCATCTGTTATATACTAGGTTACTATATAAACACACATTCACACTCTCATACACACACATACACACATTCACATACTCATATACATACACATACACACACACACATACACACACACACTTAAAGTCTTCTTTTGGAATTTATATCCTATTGAGGAAAGGCAGGCACAGTAAAATATCCATAATAGAAATGAAGAGAAATAAAACAGGAGTAGAACAGCTAAGTCAGACTTCTTTCTTTCCCAGATTATTCTGCGTCCACAGGGGCTTCCAAAAAATGGGAGAACTGCATAGAGACTTGAAGCGCCTGAGAGTGGAGGGCTGCAGAGCTATGGTAGAAGTTGGTGCTAGTTCATATGAGGGCAGGAAAACGGTATGGCCCTTTCTGTAGAGGTCAGGAGAATGTCCTAAGATGTTAATAAGGTCTTTGAACAGCAAGGGGTTTAGTAACGGAGACTTGAACTCATTCTCTGAGCAGTCAGTGATTTGGCAGTTGTCTAGAGTCTCACTGCTTGGTATGTCTTCAGATCAGCCACATCAGCATCCTGCAGGAACTTGAAGAAATTAATAATCCCAGGCTATCCCTAGGCCCACTGAATCAGAAGTGTTATTTTTATATGATGCCCAGCTGACTCGGCGGCAAATTAAAGTCCGAGAGACACGGTTTCAACCAGGGTTTGAAGAATCATAAAACCTCAATACCCATCCACATCTGATGCCTGTTGCATTGAATCTCTGAGGGGGATAACAGAGAGAATTTTCAAAATCTAAGCATGAAAGTTACAACGTGGAATTTCTTCTTGGTTCTGGCTTCTGTACACTGTTGTGAGCAGATATTCAACTGTGACACAATTTGGAGAATAAGAAACCACACCTCTGACTTCAGGTATAGCCACATTCATCATAAGCTCCCAAAAAAGCTCACTTAAAGAAGCAAAAACTTCTAAGTGGCAGGAGGTATACATTCACCCTTTGTAAACAGGGGTTCTCTGGTGACTCTTCAAGTGGCTCTGCTGTTGCAGACACAGGGCAGAGCTGACACACCCATGCTGGGTTTTCTGTTCCTTCCTGAGCAGCACATAAGGATGCTGGAGGAGAGGACATTGGGGATTTGGAGAAAGAAGAGCACGTTGTCCCTAATCCATATCGACAACAGGCTCTGTTCTTGAGGAGCAGCCAAAACACTTTCTCATCAAAACTGAGTCATACTAAAAAAAGCAAGAAGTAGAGCCAAGATTCAAACTTTCTCTAGAACTTTCTTCCCATAACCTTAGTCATGCTATTTGCCAATGAGTATCCTTTGAACCATTTCCCCCTGCATTTATACCATCAACCCTAAATCAATAGGTAGGTGACGGTGACGTGGCAGAAAGCAGCAATCTGGCCAGTCCCCCACTGGAGAATCTTGGCTTGGTTATAGGCTTGGATCTGGCAGGAATTACTGTTGTCTTAGAAAATGATGTAATCTCTCAAACTCATCTCCTAGAACATTGTGAAAAATACAAATTTCCTACCAACTTACATCCTCTGTTCACACATCTCTTCCTTCCCCATATTGGCACCAATATTTAGGGCATTTTCCATAAGAGACCAAAAGATGTGCCTGAGAGCAAGCTCAAGGCCAAGGAGTTCAGAATCCTCTCTGGACTTAGCTCTGAAACCAATCCATCTTTCCTAAGTTATTGGTTCATTTAGTGTTTTTTAGATTAGCTGGTTTCATCTATTTTCATTGGTCCAGCTGTGACATTATCCCAAGAGCTTACAGTTCCTGATTCAGATTGTCTTACATTCAAAATTACTTCAGCTAGATGCTGTGATACTCCTTACACACACACACACACACACACACACACACACACACACACACACACACACACACACTAAATGAACCAATAACTTAGGAGGGGGGAGAGGGAGAGAGAGTAGAGGAGAGGGATGGAGGAAGCAAAAGGGAGGGGAACATGTATACACTCAAAAGGCTTTGATGTCCTCTGTATGCCTTTTTAAAGGAAGACACTGGAATCCTCATCCAGTTACTTCTGCTCAAAACAATCTTTATCCTTAATTCTCATGTCCTTTTCTCTATGGAAAATTAATTACCAGCTCTTATGAATAAAGTAGCAAAAGTATCTTTTCACAGGTAATCACACTCCCAAGCATGATTCTAGCTTCTGTTCTTGTCACACAACTCACTTCAACAGATCTTACAGTACTTGGGAAGCAAATCTTGTCAGATGACTTCTCTCTTCATCCCATGGCAGCTCCTGCTCCTAGGATGGAGCCTGAGTGCCTTCGCCTGCCTTGAGGGAAGAGCCTTAGGGATTGCCCTGTGAAAAACTCCAGCTTTTGCCAGCTCTTCCATGAATGCATGCTATTATCATGGTGGACTCCTTGACTTCTGAGTGAAAAGTGCCATTTGTTACTGTGAAACTGAAGCTGCAGCCTCACTTCCCCTTGTCTCCCTCCCTGAGGACAATTTCTCCATCTTCCTCCCCCTACTAGAAGATGACTTACAGAGAGGTTCCACTGGACACCTGATCATTGGACTTATGCCCCTGGTGTTTCTGTCAAAGGCCTTAGTAGACGTTACTATTAGTGACAAAGCTGGACTAGATAAGAACTTCCATTAGAAAACAAGTTTTATCTTTGCCCCATCATTCTGTTCACAGCCATAAGTAGACATTCACTACTGTGTTAAAGAACCAAGAGGTCCCTAACGTCTTATACTCAAAGTCTAACCAACCATTCATGCTGTCTCTAACTTAGGACAGGCCTTCTTCATTATTGGTGATGCTATGATTACAAGCTTCCGTAAGTTATCTTCCTACATCATTTTGTCCTGTTTCCTCCAACAGAGGCATCATTCTTTTTCCATATTTACGTCTAAAATGCAGATTTGATCATTTTCCTTCCTTTCTGGATTAAAGTTTTTTCATAAGCACTATTGTTCGCAGGATAAAATCTAGCCACCTCAAAAATTATACATGGATATGTTCCTTTGTAGTTTTCCCCAGCTTTGAACCTTGGGGAACTGGAAATGCCCCCAGATTTCCATGTACTTCAGGGATATTTAATATATTTTAAAATATGGCATTTGTTAGCTTCAAATGCCCTCCTGACATGTAAATACGTCATTGTCTTCAAGAGTTCATTCATTTCATGTATCAATTAAGAATAACATACTGTGTATCAACATCTCTATCAGGCAACATAGTACAATGATGGACAAGAAAAATATAGATGTGCTTGCTGAAAAGGTCTGAATCTCATGGGGAGAGAAGGGTGCTTGTATTTCCCTTCCTAACCAATGCCTCTTTCTGATTCATCATGTACCACTCTGTCTGTCAATATGTCTACTCTTGTAGCTTTTTGTTTACACAGATGTCAGATTATACAGGGAAGAACCGTGCCTATTCATCTGGTATCCCCAGCACTGGAGAATTGTCTGACACATGGTACTTATTGAATAAATGTTTATAGGATAAAGGAGTAAGGACTTGCTTAGTTTTTCCAGTATTTGAAGTTCTGAGGCAATGGAACACACAATATCTGTCATAAATGGCAGAAGAACAGCTCTCCTCAGAAGAGGACTGGTTTGAACTGGATAGTCCCCCCAGAGAGTAGTTCCACAGCCAAGTTCAGCAAAAAGTGTCAGCTGTGAAGATGAAGGTTATGACAATAGATGAGCTAAGGTTCCCCCACTAAACAGGATTTCCCACTGGACTCAACCCATAAGCCTTCCCTATTTCATGCATATATTGAATTTGAGGTTTGGTTGTTGCTGGTAGAGAGAAACAGATTTTTGTTTTTAAAATTTAATCATGATTTAAAACTGTTGAAATATTTATCAAAATTCAACATGCCTTTTCCACATGACCGATCAGCAATTTTGTGCTAATGGGAAGCTGAAGCCAAACCAAATGCCTATTACTAAGGAAATGGATTCATATAATATGGTACTTACATACCTTTAAATTATATGCAATGGGAAAAGGCATTGAACTTGATAAGCTTAAAATAGCATGGTTGGTCAAAACTGGAATAGAAAAAGAGTAAAATAAAAAAGAGAACATGGATTTCAGGACAACATTATATTTTTAAAATTCATACACTTAAAATGGTATGTATTTTTACAAGTGTATGAGTGTGATTAAAGAATATATATATATTCTTTAATGACACACACACACATTACTACAACTGTTGGAAGGGAATATCAACATTAAGAAATAAGAGGAAGTTTTTAAAAAGACAAGAATTTCAAATTAAATCTGACATGAGCTAGCATGCTATCTTGGAAGACGTCCCATATCCATGCTCCTATAGGTACAGGTACATTACCCCTGGCTACACTACCACAGAAAATATCTCTGTCTTCTGTGTGCCTCCTAAGCCCCCCTCTCTCTCTTACTGTGATAGAACCACATTCTGTGGCCCATTGGGAGCTCTCCTTTGTGTGCAAAGATGCTGCAGATAACCTTTCCTGCTATAGAGACCTTGGCCATGCTGGCAGTCTTCTCCTGTCAGAGTCTCCCCTGTAACTACAATTGAGTACCAGGACTTATTCAGGCCAGAGTTTGAATCTGATTCCATGGCTCAGCCTGAATGAAACAAGAGGTGGATGCAGTTCCTGTGTATGCTCCAGAACAAATCTATCAATGCTTCTTAATCTGGTGCTGGCTATTATCTACTTCATAATCTGTATAATCTGGTGTCCCTACTGCTGAGACCTTTCTTCTCTGAGTCTCATACAGTTCGTGTGTGTGGTAAGATATCTTTCAGTATGTCACTCCCATCCCAAAATAGCTTCATTTCTTAGGGGAACAAAGTCAGAAACCTTCAAAAATACAGGCTGAAAGGAGGGAAGGGGTCTCATGCTTTATCCCACAACAGTGCTGCCTGTGGCTTATCCTGAACGAGCTTCTAAACAATAAAATGTTGCTTCTCTATCTGGAAACATATTTCTATTTCTGGTCTAATCTCCCCCACTATACTTTACCATAGAATCTTTTAAATACAAATAAACAGAGAGGATGCTTTTAAAGACAGTTCTGGATAAATTATGTCTGGCTAAAGCAAGGCTGTCTTATGTAAGTGAATGATTGCGGTTCAGGCATTTATAAGATATATGCCCATAAGACAGCACAACACTTGGCTTATCATCAGAAAAATACAAAAAAAAATGATAAAAAGGGCACTGAATACTGATCATTTTCTGAGACCAGTTAACACATACAGCAACTACAGAAAGAAGCATTTACTTCTACTTCGGAAGTAGAAAACCAAAGTAATATACCTGAATGTATTACACATCTTGAAACAACATTACCAAAACAATAAAGATTTGAACCCAAGTCCAGTTTATTCTAAAGTCTTATATTCACTGTAATAGTAAAGTGATCCATAGTTGTCCAGTAATGACTGAGTTAGCCAGCATACTCAATATTGTAAGGCACAACATCACTTCTATGAGTGCTACTGAAAGGTAGATGCTTTTTACTGTACAAGACACTAAAATCCCAGCCACAGGTCAGCCAGACTCTCACCTAAAATAATAGAGTGGATAAGTGGTATAGCTGAAATCAAAACAAGGTCTTGCTCTACCACAAACCTCTGATCTTACTACTTCTCAATATTCCTTAACCAGTCACAGGATAGATGACCCTAATATTCTTCCTTTTTCTTTAAAATGTCTTTGATCCATGTATCTGTAAGCATGAGCCAGAAAACCAAGACACCTATTAGATGACTCTGCCCCAGAAATTTCCTGGTACTTTCTCTCTAGAGTTTCATTAGATTCCATTCAATTGATATTCTTGGTAGGTGACGAAGAGACAGTGAAGTTTATCATCTTCGTCTCCCTTCTCATTGTCAAGCCTGCAGATGAGAACAGGAGATACCAGGAAGAAACAGGAAGCATGGCTTGCTCTGGTGTTAATGATAGCTTCAGGGAGAATGACAGAAACATCTATTTCTTCATTCAACATGAAAGATAGATATCACAAGACACAAGAAGCCCCCAACTCTTAAGTAATCTGTATATTTTGTTTGAGGAATAAATATGGATAGCAAAGTGCTTTGTAGCCTTATTCTCTGAGGGCTACTAACCATGACTAATATATGTCAGCTTTAGTCCAATGTCTAGATGAGATGGGAGGACTCATCCCAGGTGTCTGATGCTAGGCCATTTATTCTCAAATGTCTTTTCCAAGTTGCATCTTCTTGGAGAACAATGGGAGAGTTCAGAGGAAGACTTTGTATAGAGACAGAGAAAGTCGCTGCATCAATGGGATCATTGATCCCTTATTCTCCTTCTCCAATATTTTGATAAAGCCTCAAATAATGTCACTAAAGAAACTAATTGAGTTATATGTTATATAAATATATGTGCAATATTTCATACTAAAATATGCAAAGAATGAAGCATTGCTATTGAATGCTTTCTGAAAGTTTGACTCATAATGAGTGTATAATAGTCCACTGAACATTTCTATTACTGGAATTTAGAGTTATTTCTATCTTTTTTATTACTTTAATGCTACATTAATTTAATTCTTTTGTATGTAAATATCTTTGTGAGTGTTTATTCCTACTTACTTAGGAGAGTATTCCAAAAGTGAATTACTAGTTAAAAGGCCTAACCCTGGTAGAAATGAACTCTGGGAAATATTTTTGAAACACAATTTTCAACCTCTATGATTTTGAAATATTTTAAACACTTGTCACATGGATTGCTATTAAACATTAAGCCAGGTATCTCCCATCCCCTACCTGTGCCATTTAATTTTGTTCTTATGTTTACTTAACACAGATAAGATTACCCTTATTAGCTATTTTAGAAGCAATATTTCTATCTAAGTTTAAATTTTATAGTCTCAAGTATAAAATCAATCATCCTCAATTTGGGGTCAAAAATGGTCAAATTTTCATAACTCCTAACTGAATTCTAGATGGGACTAGACATGACTCACCAGCTCCGAGCATGTGGAACTTTAGCATGCACTAAGGACTCTCCTCTCTAGGTTGGAGAGAATGTGCTATACTCATGAGCATGATGTACATTTATCTCTGATCTACTCCAGTGCACTGTATGAATCATAGACTTCTCAATTATTGTCCTCAGGAAACATGTTATAGCTCCACTGTTAATGGCAAACAACTTGATATTGGGGTTAATGGCTTTCAAGGATTATCATATTTCTGTATACTTTGCTTCCATGCACCTGTACAGACTGGCACAATTCTATGTGATAGAATATTTTGAGGCAGAGAGTCCACTGAAAAGAATAAATGGATGAACTTGGCCATGAATGAGCAGTCAGTCACTCACATAAACACCAGAGAAAGAAAAACAGTGTGGACTTGAGGCCTCCACGGTTCAGAGCTGAGGAACGTGGTAGTGCCTCTTAACAAGAATTGCAAACAGGGTCTGGAAGCAGTGTCAGGTGGAGCTGAGACGCCAGCTGGCTGGAGCTAACAAGGAAGGGAAGTGGAAGCGGCAGGCTGGGGGAGGATGCTGTTTTTATGACATTTTCCTCAAGTGGTTTTGCTTTCTGTTCTAAGATTTTTATTCTTCTGTGATCCAACTCAGACTTTGTTTTTGCCATTACTGATGATGTTATATGTCATACATTTGTTTATGCCTGTCCCCAATTATGCCAGAAGGATTCCTACCTACTCCAAACACGGGGGAGTATTTGTATACACATGCCTGATCTGGTTATGAAAAAGTGCTTGTCACTCTGGGTTAAGGCAGGGGATGGTCTGCATATCAATTATAAAGCAATGCCAGAGTTGCATACTGACCTAGAGACATCTCTGTGGCATGAAGACATATGGTAGAGGTATGCTGGCCTTAGTTATGTTTGTCCAGAAGGAGTCTTCTGTTACCAGAGAGCTGCAGCCTGGGAGTCAGAAGATGCAGGTTCAAATTCCAGCTCAGCCAGTGTTCAGTGACTAACACACTTTGCCTTCACAGCCCTCTGCTTCCTTATTTATCAAACCAAGTAGGAAGGTCATTATTTTAAAACCTTCTTCCACTCCTATCTCACTCCATCCTCATTCTTCTGAGATTTCATTCTAGGTCTTCCTGGACCTGATCACTGAGTCTTTATCCACCTCCACCTTCTGTTCTCTTCTAATTCTCTCCTGAAGGTGGACCAACGCTTTGCAGCTGGAGTGTGACTTCCTCTGATAGGCCTAACAGAACTAAGGAGATAGTGTATGCTGTGAATATAGCGTAAGAAGAAATCTCCAGAACATTTTTAGATGCTTCCTAGTACTTGTGTTTAGTGGAACATTCCATTGTGACTCAGCATGCTCTGAACACGTGGAACTTTAGCGTGGTATAAACAAGAGGACTGAGGAAAGGATAAGCATGCACCAGGACCGCTGTTAAAGAAACACTTACATTCTGGGAATTCCCACTTGTGGACCTTCTTTGAACCACTCTAGCTCAAGGTTCTTACAGAGTATGGGGGAAGGCAGGCAGGCAAGGTTCGGACGAGTGAGCTGGGGACTTCATTTGCCCTGGATTTCTGCTTTCAAATGACAGACTTGAAGGAATAGCAAACTCTTCCCCTTGTGAAGGAAGCCTAGATGTAGTGTGGCCAAGTTTATTGTAGTATGACTGGAGGGAAGAAGGAAGCATATCGAATCTACAGTCAGCTGTCATATGGGCTGATATGTTAATTTTCACCTTTCTAGCTCTTGTATGCTGCTGTTTGATTTATTCAAAACCCCAAGGAAGCCCTAAGATACTTAATACCCACTTTAAACTTTCATACTTGAAAGAGTTTATCTGGAACCTTCAAGTGTGGTCACTTGAAGCACAAAGTTAAACATAGAGACTCAATTTCTGGCATGGTCATGGTGGAAGGCTTCTGTGCTTCAGAAAATGAACTCCCTGGGCCTTTTCTTCCCTGTGATTGTATGAAAACTACTAAAGAATACCAGCCATTTGTAACTAGTAATTCTTGTCTAGGATCTTGCTGGCTGATTCTGACATGAAGATCTTCCAGGCCCTTCCAGAGAAGGTTTGCCTCAAGACAGCCATTGCTTCCATTTATGGACTTTTAAGACAGTGGTAGGAGGAATAATCATTTCCCTTCCTTTACTGTGTTTCTCAGTAAGGATTGTAAGCCAAAACTTAAAATTGGAAAAATGACTAAATTTCACATGAGCTACAGAGGTACTAAATGTATAAGGGTTGGGTATTGAAGCCAAAAATGCTACTGAAAGGGACCAGGTTGATGAACATCCTTAGACTAGTAATTCACCCTTAACACTGATACATTATTCTAAGCCATGGTTTATATTTAAGAGACACAGATTTTGTTGCACCCACTTACCAGTGATGATCATGAAGAAGGGAGCGAAAGAGACAGAGAAAAAGAAAGTGATGGAGAATAAATAGAAAAATACCTGATTGATATGTGATAGATGATGATAGCTAGCTAGCTGATCATTAGATAGATAGAGAGATAGATAGAAATATAGATAATAGATGAATGATAGTTATTGATTAAGGTAGAAACAGACGGAGAGATAATTTCAGGGAACAATTGAAAGGTTATAGTTTTCTATATCATAGGGTTAATGTCAATTTCTCAAGTTAAGTTGGAAAATAAGTAGTAATAATGTATCTAATTTTGCCTAAAGTCATGTGGTTGTTTACAAATGTCTCATCTTTGTTACCAAACCAAGAAATAAAAATGGAAGAAATTAGGATAATGAAGCCTTAGAAATAGGTGGGTTCCTTTTGCCAGGGGTTATGATCTAGATCCATTCAAGCTAGCAGTTAATTTCTAGAGGATAAGAAAAACAGATGTGCAGAAATAACACCTGGGCCTAACACTCATGATGGTGGATCAAGTGGAGCAGAAATCATGGAAAATAGCAAGAACAAAACAAGTCTCTTACAGAGTGAGATTCAGAAGCTGAGCAGGCAGACCACAGTGATGCTCTGTAAGCCAGTCTCAGATCAGAAAAGTCTTATGCTCAAAACTATAGGGAGATCCATTGTTTTTGACAGCTCAACAACTTCTTCTTAGACTCTAAGACAATTTTGCCAAATGGTTAACCAGAAAAGGGTGACAGTAACAAATAAAATGCACATCCAAGTTATAGAGGTTGTATCGAGGCAAAGCATGGTTATTGTAGAGGAACCCTAAAGATGATGTCAAGGCATGTCACTTCCCTAATAGAAAACAATTTCATTGTGTGCAGCATGTTCAGATGAGCACATGTCTGAGATTAGCTTGAACTGTGGATGTTTCTAGGAGCCCCACCTCTTCTTGACTTCATCTGTTTTGCTACATTGCACTCACTAGTTAAAATCTAGACCATTCTTGGAAATAAAATACTCTTACCAATAAAACTAAGTCAAAAGAATAATAATAAAAAAAGACTATGCCAAGAGAGTATAAAAGGAAAAGAATACTGAAGAAGAAAACTGATGATATGAAAAACTCCAACAAAAAGTGTTAGTGATAAGTTTAGAAATTAGGAAAAATTGGACCATGAAATGTATGTATTCCACTATGGAGAGGAGGAAGACATATTTAGCTGTTACCAAGGTGACACTTCTAAAGCTTGAACGGTAATAGAGCTAGAACTAAGGGAAAGTAAAGCTCCAGGGTCAGATCTCCAAAGAAGCATCACAGCTTATGAGACTTTAGATCTGCCATTTCAAAAGTCAAATACTCGGCTAAGGATCCTTCTGACTGAGAGGCAGAAGCCAGTATAAGGTCGTAGTGAGAGACATGGAAAAACAGAAGCCCTGTATCTCAAGCAGGTGGTAGACTTTACTAGATGACAGGCGTTCTGACTTATGCTGACAGGAGAACCAGTGTAACCTTAGAACTGGTAGGAGGTATGGACAGTCTATATGTACATATGGTGGTTTGAATGGCAAATGTCCCCCATAGGTTCATGTCAGGCTGTTTGGAGGGAAATTATAGAACCTTTCGAAAGTGGAACCTTATTGGAAGAAGTACTTCCCTGGGATAGGTTTTGAAGGTTTGTAGCCTCATCCTACTTCCTGTTCTCTGTCTTGCTGCTTCCTGTATGTGGATGTGACTTCCTGCTCCTGTCTCTAGATATACCTGTTACTGTATCTTGCTTGCCATGGTGGATTATAGCCATCCCTCTGGAATCATAAGCCAAAGCAAAGTCTTTTTCTTTTTTCAAATTTACTTTCGGTCATGCTTTTCATCCATTGGTCAGAATTTTCCCAACAGCGACCATCAAAAAGAAGAAACAAATCGACCTGACACATGCATTCCCCACTCTCAGCCAATGAATCTGACACCTGGGATAGCTCACCTGGCAATTGTGACCAGTATTTGTTTTCTTCACTAAGTTGCCCTGGGAACCTCCTATATTCTTAGATGGCAGTGACTATCTCACTGGAGTTAGCGTAGACTCTAGGAACATAGCTAAATTGATGGTGGGGTGGGTGAAAGTTGAGAAAAGAGTAGCCCTGTGCTTCAATCCTTTTGTTAGCTCTGTTTACAGTGAGTGTGTAAGACAACAGTTGGGTTTCAATAATCAAGGAGTTTCTGAAGATGTTGTGCCCATACCAGCATAACACTAGCCACCCAGGAGCAAGCCTAGCAAGGCTGATACTAAGGAGGGTCATACTTTAGGGGTCCTTTTTGTGACATTTAAACCCAGTGCAAAGCATCTCGAGATTCTATTGAACAACCAGTTGGACTTACTGAGGATTCTGGATTGAGTAATAGGGAGTAACTTCCTTAGCCTAGGGTTCAGAAAAACTTACACCGGAGTCTTCTGTGGCAAAGGTTAACCTTCTAGCAAGAGTCCCAACTGGGGAAAAGGAATATTATTTGGGTGACCTGTGGCATTTCTAGGGTCTGTGACGTGAGCACTGTATCTCTAGCTGACAATCACAGTTGATTCAAAGGAAATGAAGTCCAACGGGGTAAAAAAAAATTTGTTTCTCTGTCTCTCTGTCTCTGTATCTTTTTGTCTATCTCTGTCTCTATGTATTTATCTGTGTCTCTCTATCTCTGTGTCACTCTGTCTCTGTGTATATATTTTCTGTGTCTCTCTGTCTTTGTGTCTGTGTCTCTGTCTGTCTCTGTCTCTCTGTCTCTGTGTCTTTGTGTCTCTCTGGCTCTGGCTCTTCCTCCTTGTGCTCAAGGCTTTGTTGCTTGCTGTTCTCCATACTAGTTTTCCTTCCTAGGTAGGCAGCTAGATTTGCTTTGCTGAGTAAAATGGGCAGAGATGTGGGACATGATACTCTGAATAGGGGTGGGGACTTGCTAGGCAACTACTGCTCCTACAGTTTGGATGGCCAAGCTCTGTCCAGTGGAACACATATAAGAAGCCCAGACATGCTCTCATGGATAATCTTTATCCTCCTAGCCTTTCTTTTCTCTATTCTGTTGATTGCTTTCTCTTTGCTGCAACAACATGCTCAGTAGGAGTAACTTAAGTGAGGAAGATTTCATATTGGCTCACAGTTTCAGAGAATTTCAGTCCCTTATGGCTTGGGAAAGCCAGGTGAGGAGGCTTTCTGTCTCTGGGCTAATGCTAACTTCGCACCTGGACCAGAAAAATAAACCAGAGTGGGAGCAGAATCAGAGATGGATTACAACCCTCAAATCGAGGGACTACAAGCCCACAGAGTTCACCTCTACTAGCCAGACTCTGCTTCCGAGAAATGGCACACACTGGTTAGCAAGTGTTCAAGTGCATGGAGACATTATGAGAGACATCGCACTTTCAAATGATAGCACTCATAAAATTAAAATGTTTTTTTAGGTTTTTCTAAGTTTGAGGACAGTTGTTAAGTAACTTGATGCTACAGATTATGCTTGGTGAGTCTCAGGGATAACATAAGAGTTTGTGGGATGTGAGTCTCTGGGGATGAGATTGGTGTTGTTTGAGCCACCTGCTTTCACACCCACACTCTGCTTTTTATTCCCCAGGACTTTGGAAATTTTGTGGTCAGATACATTGAAAGGTGTTCTCCTTACCCAAAATAATATTTTGTCTTAATTTAGTGATAATGCCTTTCTCAGGGCCTAAGCCTATGTACTCACTGATAAGTGGATATTAGCCCCAAATCTCAGAATACCCACAATTGTCCTGTTGTGAATCCTAAGAGAAAATGCAGTCTCTATGTTCACTTCAGAGATAAAGGAACTGGTTTATACAAGTCACATGACCTGTCTGTGGTGTCACTATAGAGGCTCAATCCCAGTACAGTCAAACATTGGGATTCATACCTCCAACCTCTTTATTCAAGTGCATTTTATAAAAAAAAAAAAAAAAAAAAAAAAAAAAAAAAAAAAAAACACCTTTTATCATCTTATAGAGGTAAGGAAACTACATTCTCACCACCAAAGCAACTCTCATCAGATTTCAACAAACATGGAAAGAATGCCATTGTCAGAAGTAGAAGTCAGTGGAGAATCTCCCATGTCACAAAGGCTGTGACTGAACCCAAGTCAGAATACAGGCAGAAAAATTCAAGCAAAACCTCCACAGAGCTAGATTTATTGATGTGCAGCAAGTGGCTCTAGGAAAATAGTTATACTGGGCCATGGAGAAGCACGTGTAAGGTCGTTTCCTAAAACATTATTTGTAGGAGTGAAAAAATAATGACCTAAACAACCCAATATCCACCCTCAGGAGGACTGTTTAATGCATTAGAGCAAATCTATCCAGTGTGTTTCACTGTGCCATTTATAACAGTAACACAGATCTGTGTGAATTAGCTTAGGAATCTGTTAGTGGACACTGGCGAGTTGCAGGAGAGTATGCACAGTACCATCCTTTTCTGTAACTGCCCGCAGTCACATCAAACAGGCTACCTGGAAGGGAAGCTGGGGATGCATGGGAAGGCAGCGAGAAGAGATGGAGACCAAGACAACACCTGCTGCTCGAAGTCTCAAGGTTTAATGGAGGACTCAGAATTTTAAGGTTTCAGCAAGACCCTTCCCCCAAATTCCAGGGTGTGTTCCCGGGGAACTGGTCTGGCTGTTCACTGGGCATTGGCTCCACTGCTCAGGCATCTGGGTGGGTCACCTGTTTAATTCAGGAATTTGTAGATCTGGAGGGAAAATGAATTTCATCTTGGCCTGAGTGTTCCACCCTAGATGGAGGGGATTATGGCTAACACAGGAGTTCCCGCTCAAAGGCCAGGAGAGGAACTTCACCTTGGTCAATGCCAAGTTCCTGCCGGGTGGCATGGCACCCCAATAAGGCTCTCTATACAAATAAAAGACAAGACAGAGAAAGAGGAGGAAGAATCAGTGTAGAGAAAAGCAAAGAGGGTGCAGCAATCAGATCTTAGCATGTACTTGTGATCTTAGTGATCAACTTGTGATCTTAGTGATCAACTTGTTGTGAGAAGACACTGAATCCAGGAAAACAAATGTCACTTTCAGCTCTATCTCCTTGGACATGTTTTGGGGCCATTTCAATTCCCACTTTCAGTTTTTATTTATTTATTTATTTTTATTTTTCCATTTTTATATGTGTGGTTGGCATGTATGCCTTGTATGGCCCCTTGCATGGTATGGTATGTGTTCATGTGTTAGTATGCAGGAGCAGGCCCAAGGTTCATGTCTGCTCTACCCAGTTGGTTCATTGAGGCTAAGTATCTCTGTCAAACCCAGATTTCCTTGATGTGGATAGTCTCAAAAGCTAGATTGCTGTATAACCTTCCAAGGCATGGATTAAAGGTAGGTTATCATTACCAACCTGGCATTCATGTGGGTTCTAGGGATCCGAACTCTGATCCTAATGTTTGGGTGTCCAGGGCTTTAACTAATGAACCACCACCCCAGCCATCAACTTCAATTTTCTCATCTGAAAACAAACTTATTTTTTCTGATGGTATGGACTAGGCAGCTTACACATATAGTCTCCGTCTAGAGTGGAACACATGCTGGGAAGGTGAAAATGGGTTCTTCTTTGAGATTTGCAGGAGTATTTCCATCATCTAGGGTAGTGTAAGTAATTTCCCTAAACGTAGTAGCTTCAAGAAGCAACTGTTTATTACAACTTGTGAATTCAGTGGGTTGCAAATGTGAGCAGGATGTGGTTGATTCTCTGTTCTCTGAGGCATCCCCTGGAGTCTTTCGGGGAACTTGCTTCTGAAACATCTAGAATGTTTTACTCACTTCTCCAACATGGTGTCTGTAGGGCTAACCTCGGCCTCTACTCTGGGTTAGAGTTTGTAAGTCTTCCGAGGGTAGGAAGCGGGACGTAGGCTCAGAGCCACTAGCCTCTCTACATAAGGACTGGTTTCCCATGAAGTGTATATCTTAAGCAGAACCAGAGGAAGATGTCTGGTATTTAATGAATCCACATAAGCCACGTAATACCAAATTGATCACATACATGGATGAGGTAATCATGAATGCTTCCAGATTCTCTGAGCAAGGATGAAAGCATCAAGTCAAGCAAGGAGACATAAACTATCACTGTGACCACCTTTAAAAATTATAATCTGCCATAGATCCTACATCCGTCCATTTTACTATTTTACTGTTCTGTTTATATCTATCCCGGTATGAGTCTCCACAGACAGAGATCTAGCCACTTTTTATATAACTGAACACATGAGTGCACAGAGAGCTGGAGACATGTACAAAAATACACATACATTATGTGACTGAATCATTGCTGCTGAGGAAGCAGACCTTCCTCATGTGAAGTCTGAGGTGTTCGGGCAAAAAAGGGCTGGAAGGAGGCCGGAGATGCTCGCTGCTGTATATATAGAGTAGGTTTTGCCCTTTACAATAAGATGATGCATTTCATTTTGCTTCCCCTGTTGCCATGGTATCTGTCACTTTATTTATAACTATGTCTGTTCAGTCTTATCCATGTACTTGAGAGGCTCTTCTGTTCTAAGAAACAACATGCGAGTACGGGGGTGGGGTGTGCGGCAGGCAGAGATCCGGGACTTTTTCTCTTTCACTGCCCTTCCAGAGCCTTCTCTCCTGCTCTTCAATGCCTTGCCAATGAAGGAGTCTTTCTCACATGCTGTACCCTTCACCTGGCTGTGCATGTTAGAATTAAGGTCTGCCTTGAGCTCCCTGTGACTGCAAGAATTGTGTGGCCCTGGGCAAGCGGCTTAGCCTGTTTCCCTCCGTCTTACCTGTATAAATCAGGAAGGCTACAGAGGAGCTTACTAGTGTCCATTCCAGCCTACCTCGTTCTGTACCGGTGCTTTCTGTACCATCCCATGCCAGCTTCCAGCACGATGCACTCCTTCTCTTAAAGGTCACCTCCTCTGCCGAGGCTTTGTTTATACATGCACCTCTAGTAGATCATCTTGGTGCTGTGGTTCTAGCTCACAACCTTAGATCTAACACCTTTGTTATCTTGCTGGTACCATGCTGGCTCCCTATGTGAAATCTTACTCTTAACAACCCCACCCTCAACCTCCTGCATACTGCTTAACTGCCTCTGCTGGTGAGAGAGGACCCACTGCCTTTGCCAGGTGTAACCCTTAATCAAAGGAGGAATACTGGGAGTATCGCGCCCTGCCTCGACCCACAAGGAAAGACAGGACAGGACCAGGTTCTTCTCTGCAACACTTTATTTAGGACTTTTTCTTTCTTCTTCTTACTGAGGCCCCGAGCCCTCTCCCTGCCACCCTTATATAGCCTTTCAGCCTCGTCTGCAGAAGATAGATAGTGCGCTGCTTCCTAATAGGTGAACTAAGTGAATTCTTCATTAGCATATAAGTGTGATAACATATACAGCATACTGCGTATGTATTAAAGTTGTTTACCACCAGGGAGCTGCATCTGGTCAGCGCCATCTTGTAATGGCGATGAACAAAGGTGGCTTACTACACTGGGAGCAAGTGAATTATGTTTGCCATCTGTGGCATACAAAGTGCTGGCCCTTCCCTGTGGACTGAACCTCCTGCTCCTTTCCTTGGGATTTGTCTTGAAGCTGCTCCTTAAGCACTTTTCCCTTGTCTCTGCCCCTTTGTCGTACTTCCCTATTCATGGGTTTTCCCTCAAGAAACCTCCTAAGACATTACTCTACTCTTGCATCTGTCCAGGTCTGGTCCTAGGAGAACCACCCTGAATCACCTTCTGAATGAGGAGATCCAATGAGCTATCACCCCAGCCACTTCCTCAGCTGGAAACAAACTTGCTGTTCTTCTTCTTATTATTATTTTTTTAAAAGATTTTTTCTTTATTTACAGTTTAATAACAGTTTCAACTGTTATTCCCTTTCCTGGTTTCCCCTCCAAAAACCCCCTATCCCATCCCCCATCCCCCCTCCCCCTGCTCACTAACGCACCCATTCCCACTTTCCTGTCCTGGAATTCCCCTACACTGGGGCAATGAGCCTTCACAGGACCAGGGGCCTCTCCTCTCATTGATGTCTGACAAAGCCATCCTCTGCTACATATGCAGCTGGAGCCATGGGTCTCTCCATGTGTACTCTTTGGTTGGTGGTTTAGCCCCTGGGAACTTTGTGGGTACTGATTGGTTCATATTGTTGTTCCTCCTATGGGGCTGCAAACCCCTTCAGCTCTTTGGTTCCTTTCTTTAGCTCCTCCTTTGGGGACCCTGTGCTCAGTTCAATGGTTGGCTGAGAGTATCCCCCTCTGTATTTGTCGGACACTGGCAGAGCCTCTCCGGAGACAGCTATATGAGGCTCCTGTCAGCAAGCACTTGTTAGGATCTATAATAGTGTCTGGGTTTGATTCCATCAAATTGACAATCTAGATTATTCATAAAGTGTCACCAATAGGACCATGCAAACGTGAGGTGGACAAGGTTGACAACAACGAGCATACCAAACTGGATGAGGATAAACTCATAAGGCCTCCCAACGAACTGTAGGCAACTGAAGAAAGCTGGGAGTCAGAGAGGTGATCCTTCCCAGGGAGGAGCACACTGGTTGTCTAGTGCCAAACACCTAAGTTCTAAAAAACATACATACAAACAACATAATACAAACTCAATAGGTTATATTGGTATAAATGCTGTGATTAATTTCTAATGTCAAAAATAAACACAGAAAGGAAAATTACCTCTCACATGGATATTGAAGGAGCAAAGCCTAAAAACAAATGCAATGCAATTATTGTGCCACAGCCTTAGCCAGACCTGTCTGAGAGCTTCTCTAACTGTAGATATCAAAGCTGCAAATCCATTAACAGTGAGGATCCGGCCAGCAAGCACTGCCACCTTGCATAGACAATAGACCACACAGGTGCTATGCTCTGATACAGGAAAAGCATTGTGGAGGCTTGCTCTTGCGACTTGGGATCCCTTTTTGAATGGTCCAGGAGGAGCAGCAAGAGGGGATTGGATGGGCACTTGAGAGGAGGCTGAGCTCTATACAATGCCTTCTTTCTCTTTCTCATCATTGGACGAATACAGTAAGGGTTAGCTTTGTACCCCTCTGAGTCAGGATCCTGTGGACTCATGTGTGAGACCCAGTACAATGATAGTGCACAAAACATCTAGGACTTACTGCCTAACCCTAATTATAATTGATACTATTTTTGCCTTCAGGCCAAGAAGAAGGACTTTAAAAAAGATTCAGAAAATGAGCTGGGTTCTAGGGAGTTTGTTTGAGTATCTTAAACATTTCTCCTTCCTTTCTGTTTCCTCACCAGACCTTCCATACCCAAAAGGCCCATGGCTCTGGCTTTGAATGAAGCAAGGCCAGGCTCCTGGAGGGAGGGCACACAGAGAAGAGTTTGGAGGCTACACTTACACAAGGCCATGGGAAGAATCCAAGAGCAGAATACACGACTCAAAAGTCATTTTGGATGCTTGACATTGCTGGAGTCTGCAAATGGGGAGGGTTGCTTCTTAAATATGACAGCTAAACCTAAGCACCTTTTACATGTAGTCACCAGGAATCCTAGGAGCTGAGAATCAGTTTTACAAAGTCTTACTTCCCATTAACAGATGCAAGGGGGAGGAAGAGCAGCCTCACTGGGATCCAGTCCCTTCTGGGTGGTACCAGCACCCGCCCCATCCTCAGGACACTCTGCGACCATCTTCTTCTTCCTAGCCTGCCAGTGTCTCTGCTTCTCCTGTTCTGCATGTGACCCGCTGATTGTAAAGCTTCTTTATTTATTGATGTGCTCAGAACAAGGGCTCGAGCCCCTGGGAAACAAAGGGCTCCAGGGACTTGTCAGTCAGATCAATACACAAGGCCGAGAAATTGTCGGCGGAGTCCAACAATCAGTTTACTTTGAACTCTGCCTAATTCAAAAGCCAGGGTCCCAAAGAAAAGATGTTCACTTTAATGCATCTGTGGCTCTGCCCATTTCAAACAACGGGAGTTGCTGCTAACTCTTGGGTGGTCCTTGACTTTCTAACCTCAGATGTCCCCTTTAATGAGAAAATAAATAGCACAGGAGTGAGGTTCTAAAGACTCACATCGATTTCCAATCTCTGTTTATGTATAAATAACTGTTGTTCCTAGGACACACATTTAACCTTTCCAAAGATCAGGTGTTGCTTCTTCCTTCTGTAGGACTTAAACCAGGGCTGTAACTCAATTACTTGGGTGAGAGAACGAAGATAGCTCTGGATCCTCTGAAAGTTTAGAGTGCCTAGACTCTGGTTCCTAATGCGCCTTTCTTACCCTCACTGAGATGTGTTTGCTTGTTCAGGAATTTTGATGCACTAATTTTTAGCAAGACTTCTTTTTTGAAACCCTCATCGTCAATCTGGAAAATAATAACATTATCATTAAAAATGGTTAATGAGTGAATAAATTAATAAATGCATTCACAAGGTATCAATCCACTTATAAAGCTCATCCATCCTGGTGTTGACTATGAAACTTCTTTTGGATAGGAGGATAGATAACTGCTTGGAGAAACACTCAGATATAGAAAGAAAACCACAGTGCCAAAAAGAACATGAAGCCTAGAGCAAACATTATGATCCCAAAGTCATCTAGTCAGACAGGCCTTCCAGAACACAGGCAGAGACTGTGAGTGGGACAGAGAAAATGCATGAAAAGAAGACAAAGGGGAAGGTGTAAAAAAAGTTTCCAAGCTCCCAAGCTCAGTGTCATGGTTCTTGGGGAAGGTTGTATGGATTGGGATAGAGAGGTGATTTGCAGAGGGCTCCATATAAAATTATAAAATTCTCTGCCTGCTTGCTTTTATTTTAGTGGCATCTCAAGCTCAGCTCTCCTCATCTGCTTTGTTGCAGTGCTGCATCACATAACTAGGCAAAATTGGATGTGTCTGGTCCCTTTTAGACTAGAGTGGGATGGAAAGTATTAAAATAAAAGTAATAGGAAAAATTCTAAACAGCATCACTGGTTCTTCAAGGTTGAAATGAGGCTATGTGGACTGTCCCTTATGGTCAGTCTCTCTTGTTTGCTAGTTGTCAGAAAAGCCACGTAGGCAGGATCTAGGTCCTCCTGTCTGTCATTAGTTGCTGGGACCTGCAGAGTCAGCATTCTGTAGTCCCGTAAGGGGTAACAATGGCAGCAAGAGACTAGTTCTCACAAGACTTCTAACTTACACCTGTAGTGCCAAAGCCAGGACGCAATTGAGACAACATGCATGAAAAGATGCTCTAGGGGGTACCAAATCACACCAACTATTTCATGTGCTGTCCACCTGTTCTGGACATAGGGTCTCTAACGCTATTTTCTTTACCATCAGCAGTAGACAAACTCTGCTCATAGAACCTTGTTGTGTTTGGATGGTGCAGCCTCCTGTTGAGTGGGTTCTCAGATTCTGCTGTCATGGCCTTGGCTCTTGTACAATGGTCTTCATAGGTATCCAGAATGGTTGCTGATAGATGGATGAATAAATGAACACATGGACATCAGAACCAATAGTTACTATTCATTAGCTCTGCTCAGAGTGCTGTCCAGGTTCCCATACTACTTCTTCAAATGCAAAGTAAACAAATGAATAGAATCTATTGTATTATTTTAGTCTTTGCTCTACCAATTTCAAAGGCTATCCAGATATGTTCTTTACTGAGTCTTACATTGCCCCACATTTTTACGAATTTTCTACATATAAAATAAACAATATGTTAGGAGCCCTAATGGCGACTTAGTGAATAAAGTGATTTCCGTGAAATCATGAGTACCTGATTCTGGATTCCTCTCAGCCCCTAAAAACCTAGGTGTGATGTCCCATGTTTATAATCCCAACACTGGAGAAGTGAATATGGGTGGATTCCTAGATCTCACTGGTCAGCCAGGCTAACTGAGCAGCTATGTTCTAAGTTCAGCGAAAGGTCCTGTCCCACAATATAAGAAGGGGAAGTGATTGAGGAAGACCCTCATAATGAATCTCTGGCCTCCACACACATTTGCACATACACATGCAGACACACTTCTACATATCCACACTACCATGTCCACACATGCATACCACATACAAAACTATGATAATACTTAATATACTTCTATAAAGTATGTGACCTTCTGCTGTCCCACCTCCCTCATCCTTATCAATCACTGGTCACTCATGGATCTGGCCTTCTGATCTCTAGGTGACCCCAGGTCTCAGCTTTGATTTTCATTGGTTTCCTCAATCAACCTAGTGTTTTTTGAGCTTATGGAGTTTCCCAGCCAACAAAGAAGAGAAGCAGTGAGCATTCTGGGAGTAAATGGCTCAAGAGTTCTGACTTTGTCTGAAAATCCACTGTGGGAAAGGTTATACATGCACTATCATTCTGCAAACCAGAGGAGCTGTGCAAGTGGTAGGGCTATGCTGCCCACTGCTTTGCTGTTGCTTGAGCTGAGACTCAGAAGGGTTAGACAGTGACTCATAGGTTGTTGCCCTGAAATTGGACCTATGAACCTACCACAGAGAGTTTTCAGCCTGCATCCCTAACTTCTACATTGACTTAGACCCGAGGATCTATGCCAGGGCAAGAACAATGTTCCCAGGTGGAAGAGCAAAGCCCTCTGTGAGAATTCACATGGTCAGAGGGCCAAGAGCAAGGGAGCGAAGGGCAGAGCCAGGCTAGGTAGCTCTTTAGATCTTCCATCTGAGGCCAGGAGTTGGGGCTTGAGGACATAAGAGGAAACAGAATTGCCCTGAGACAGCACAGTCTGTTGGACCTGAGCCATCCTTGCTAATTGCCTAAAAGTGCTCTTTTCTTTTTACATTCTGCTTCCTGGTCCCAAGACCACTCTTGGCTTAGCAATTTTCCTCTCTTTAATTTTTTTTCCTGCTTTTATTTTTATTATTATTATTAACCAGATCTGACAGGCACAAGACTGGAGCCACCACTTGTTTCCATAATTGTTTGATGAGTGTGTAATGAGAATTTCTTATCAGATAAATATGCTGCAGTTAGCCTGCAACCACAATACCATCTGTGGTGGTGGTGAGGTGTGTGTGTGTGTGTGTGTGTGTGTGTGTGTGTGTATGTTTCTTAAAAACAAGTGTGGCTGAAGTTGGTGGTAGGACCTTTCCTAATGATGCATAGATTAGCACTAAGAAGGGGGTGGGCATGAGGGTGGGATCCTGTGGAAGGATGTGGTCAGGTGCTAGGAACAGAAGGCTACAGAGACTGGGAAATCTTTTGACGACTTATTTTGGTGGGGCTGAATGGGCCTCTCTGGCTGAGAGGTAGGAAGATACTGCCACTCTTGGGGTTCCAGGCTCCTTGGGAGAAAAAAAAGCAGTTAGGACACATCTGTTCCTTGTTTTAATCACTGTGTTAATTGGCTCAGGAAGGGAATAATTGCTCTGTGCTGAGGAACACTGTGTAGTTCATAATACAAATTTGACAAATATATACAGAATTGAACTACATAAAGGTTTCTGTCATCTAGATTGACTTTCCCAAGTTTAGACAGTTCCTTTAAGGACATGACAAGGAGGAGCCCATGTGCTAGAAACAAAAGAGAACCACCTTGGAAAAATATAGTTGTTTCGGTTTGGGCTTGAACAGTTCAGCGCAATGAAAATTGAATTGTAACATCCCTTTAAATCTTCCTTGCCTTCTCACCTTTATAAGCTGCCACTGTGGACCTTGGCAAGCTGGGTCACAGAGGTCACAAACAAAAAAACCTCTAGAGCTGACATTTGGCTAAACTTAATAAAAACCCAGCCAGGGCTATAGAGCCAAATGAACACCTGAAACGAAGTTTACCCTACACACAAATCAAAGAAATATAATTAGAGTAACAAGGATGTATCTTTCCTGCATGGTGGTTAGTAAAGACCTAACGTTTATGAGGCTGTGAAGGACCTGAAACTTGCATTCATCACTCTGGGGTTATAAACAAGGAGAACTAGCCAGGAAAGCAGTAAGGTATACTTGGCAATGTTGAAAGTTACTAGGCCACTCCATCTTGCAACTAACTTGCTAACAGTGCACAGGGGAGGCAGCAAATTGTGCACAAGTTTTTATGCCCCAGGGTAAAACCAGAGTCATTCCTGACAAGTGACAACAAGGGAAACAGAGAAAGAAAAGTAAAGAGGCAAGGAAGGATAGAAAGGAAGTTGGGCTGCGGAGAAAAACCTTCCTATATGATGTAGTTTGAATGTGTGATGTCTTACATAGACTTATTGAACTCTTTGGAATGCTTATGAAACTTTTTAGAGGTGAAGCTTCGCTGGAGGATTCCAGGCTAGGGCAGACCTTGAGCTTTTATACCCTGTCCACTCTATGCTACCCCAGTGCAGGTGCAATGTACCCAGCAGCCTTCATGCCTGCTGCCATGCCTTCTCTGTCAAGAAAGACTGTGTCCCTCTGGAACTGTAAGCCACAACGAAACGAACCCTTTCTCCCACAAACTGCTTTTGTCAGGGTATTCTATCAGAGTGACAGGAAAGGAAACTAAGATATTACTCATTAATAGAGAAGCGGTAAAATGTTATATACTCTTGAGATGCTCTATTTACTAGTAAAATTCATAAACTAGACACGCATTAACAGGCCTGACATTTAAAATAAAGCATTGCAGTAACAAGACTCAAAAATACAAAATATATCTGAGCATATAGATATTTATATATGTCACAAAACATGTATATGTATATATGTGTGTATGTATTATACATTTTATTAAATGTATGAACATTTATATCATTAAATGTATAAACACGTGTTTTAGGAGCTGCAGAAATGGCTTCATGGTAAAATGTGAGAGCCAGAGTTTAAATACCCAGAGTCCATGTAAATGCCAAGCAGAAATGGTGAGTCCAGCTATAATCCCAACATTTGCAAGGCAGAGATGGGGGATTCCTGGAGCAACCCAACTACTAGAGTAGCCAAAATGATGAACTCTTAGTTCATATTAGAGAACTTCCTTTCATCTACAACATAGTAATTGATCAAGGAAGACACGTGGCACCAACCTCTGTTCTTTAAATGCATGTAGTCATTCTGAGGAACATAATTTTTTTATATATAAAAAAAGGAAAAATGCATACATTTGTGTGGCCTCTTAACTAATTCTTCCTTTAAATGAATTCTAACCGCTGACATTATGTGGTGCAGTAGTAGGGAAGACTGGGAACTCTTCCTGCCTGACTGTACCTCTTCATCCATTTTACTTGCATACAAAGCTTTTGGAGCAGTCTTCACAGCATGGTTAGTCTCCTCTTGAAGACAAGCCTATTTTCATTAGTGTTAGAAATGACTGTCCATCAGCTTTACAGCACCAGACACTGCAGCAGACATCGGGTACATTAATCCACTTAGTCTTCACAACTGCCCTAGAAGATGTGCACAATCTTCTTATTTTATAGACACAACTAGGCCAAGAAACATATTCAAGGGCGCATGGATGGTAAGTGGAAGGGCTGTCTCAGCATAATAATGTGACTTGGTTTGATTGTGATGAATATAAAATGTGCGTGTGTATACTCTTCATTGAATAATACAAGCTCATACCATTCTCATAAAACAGATTATAATCTCTAGTCTGTCCATTCTGTCTGCTCCACTCGAACTTCTCTACATCCCAACCCAGATATGTAATTCACATGTTTAATTTAAATGGGTTTCAAGGCCCCATCATTTTTACAGATCATGACTTCTCCACCATCCATGACATGAGGCTTCATTCTCGAGGCCACCATGAAACCTTAGAAGCCAGCCTAGAGTTTGCTTTGTCCTTTAAGCTTCATGAATTCCATCAGGAAGTACCCCGCGCCTCCCCACATACACATATAATGCTGTTGCCCTGACAATTCTCCACACCACTGATACAGCCTATTTAAAACAACCATTTCTTCTGCCTCATATGGCAGAAGATCTGAGATCTGGTCTCTGTGTTGACAGCCTTCCTCTAACCCACACTCAATGGACTTCAAATGCAAAACAGTTGGCAATTTTAGTAAAGTTACTCACTATAACTCCATATGTCAATCTTCTAACACCTTCTTATTAAAAGTAATAATGAGTATGTGGTGGAATGGCTTTCTAGGCCTACACTCAGCCAGACTGATGGTTGTCACTGTTAGCTTTAACTGTCAACTTACCACAAACTAAATTCATGTGGGACAAGACTCTCAATAAGGGATTTCATAGATCAGGTTGGCCTGTAGGCATGTCTGTGATTATGAAAATTGATGTGGGAAGATTCAGACTAAAAGAGGGAAGCACCATCCCCAGGGTTTGGGACCTGAACTGTATAAAAGAGGAGACAATGAGCTTAGCAGTGAGCATGCGTGGATGCTTTCTCTCTGCCCTCGACTGGGATGTGAGCGGCTGCTTTGTCTTCCTTCACTACAATGACTGACTGTAATTGGAACTGTAAGGATAACAAACCCTTTGCTCCTTAAAATTACGTTTCTTCATGTATTTTATTTCAGAAACAAAAACAAAACTAAGACAACAGAAGGTGTTGTGTGCTCAGAAGGACTCCAAGCTTGCTTTGATTTTTTGTTGTAGCTGCCCTGAAATTTGTAATACTTCTGGAGTGAAGTGCTGTTTGCTCCCTTTGTCCTGGGCTCCACATAGCTGAGCATGTCCGTGAAGACTTCCTCATATAGCTTTACCTTGACCTCACCCCCTGTTCCTCTCCTCTTCAAGATCTTCTCCAAAGACTATCATCTCCCTGTTCTGCAAACACACGAAACTTTTCTCCTTTGGGGGCCTCTGCCTCTGCTATGATATGACCAAAACTGTGTGGGAGGCTTCTTTTTTTTAATCTCATTTAAGTGTGAACTTGAAGTTAGGCTCCCCTGAAAGGCCTTTTGTGGCCACCCCACTGAATAACAGTCCTACATTTGCCTCAATTTCTCTATCCAATTGCCCTCTTCTACTTTTAAAATAGTAGTTGCCTGTATTTGTCCATGCTGCTATAACAAAATACTTGAGACTACATACTTTACTGAGAAAAGAGGTTTATTTAACTTATACTTTTTAAAGCTTAAGAGCTCAAGCTTGGGAGGCCACATCTATCAATACTCTCACCTCAGGGACCAGTCTATGCGCAAACTGCATCCAACATGATCTATGCTCCTAAGAACTGTGATAAATGCTTCTTTAGGCATTTGTTATCTGTCGTCTCCTACTAGGAGGCCAGCTCCATGAGGACAATGCATTGTCTCCTTCTTTTTAAATATTTGTTCATTTTTATTTTGTATGCGTAAGTGTTGTTTTGCATGCAATGTATATGCACCATATGTGTGCAGTACCCACCGAAGCCAGAAGAGGGTTCTCCTGGAATCTGGATCATTGGATCACCTGGAACTGATGGTACAGATAGTTTTAAGCTGCCCTGAGGCTGTTTGGAAGTAAACCTGAATCCTCAGCAAGAGCTCTTAAAAGCTACAGCATCTTTCTAACCCCAGGGATTGATATTTTAAACCAACACACAGCAGAAGCTCAGTGGATATTGAAGGAGGGTAGTGTTGTAACCCCAAGTCCTCCCACTGTCTCTGTATCCCAGAGTATATCCTAGAGACCCCCCACCCCATTCTCTATTCATCTGTCTCTGGCTCCTGGATAGAAGTGACCATTTCTGTACTTTGACTTCATCACCACATCAAAGTGCTGCCCTTTCTCTCCTGAATATAGACCTCATGGACATAACACTGTCTCTTGCCCATCTGAGTCCAAATCACTGATGTAATCACTCTTACAGGCACAGCTCGTTCCTAAGGCAATGAAAGGCAGCAATGAGAGACGTGACCTACACATGCCATTATCCATGTGACTCCCAAGAAAAGTCACCAGACCATGAGGAGAACCCCCTCATCAAGGTTCTGTCTCGGGCAATTCAGTTGCTGCAGAACAAGCCCTCTGCATCACCTAAAGCCTTCAGCCTATCGAATGAATGTTTTATAAGAGAATTAATGACCACCCACTACATGGCCAGATGCTATGCTATGTATGTGAAGCAAACATTTGGGACACGGAAAGAGCTAAAGTAAAAGTGAGAATAACATTAGGCAGAGTGAAAGGACAGGAGGGGACATGTGAACAGGATCTCAGAGGCAAGGCCTCTGTGCTAAACTGCAAAGCAGATCTCCTGGCAGAGGACAGAGCTGAGCAGAAGCCCACCGCTTCAGCTTGCCCACGGGGCTCCACAACCACCTTTCACAAGTTCTGAAGTGGTTAAACTGATTCAATTGTTCTCAGTGAAAAGATGATAAGTCAAGCAATTCGCTCAATGACATGCAGCAAAGAAGGAACAGGGTCTTCCTGATGAGGCCGTTAGTCATCTAGAGCAGGTCTGCACATGTCTGTGTGTTTCCAGGTCTCCCTTCTGACATCTGGAGTGGCATTAGCAGACTCAGAGGAGACACTGCAGAGGAGACTCTATAGCAGGAGTCATGAACACAGCTCACCTAATTTTTTTCTATACCCTTATTCACATTTTAAGAGGTTAAAGAAGTCTCAACAAGGAATTTAAATTCATGATTTGAGTCTTGGCTTTGCCACTAGCTTACAAAAGGGTCTTTGACATATTAATTGCTTTTTGCGCTCATTTTCTGATATCAAATTAGATTTATTCTCATTAGAGAACTAATGCAATAAATAAATGAGATATGCTGTGCACTTTGAAGGGCTATACATACGCTGCATTTATTATTTTATCATGTTATTATATATGGTTATACTATAATTATGATTTTACAATTTATTAATAATATATTAAATAATTAATATCATCACCACTATTTTTTCAAGTAAGCTATGTTTTAATTAGAAATCATATAAGAAAAAATTAAAAAATATTTAAAAAATTTTTAAAAATCATATAAGACAAAGCACCCAAGTTCAGGTAACCATCCAGTAATAAAGGAATTCAAATGAAAATTTTGAATGTTACAAAGGAAAAGCTAAAGGCTAGAGAGATGGGTGACTCTGTGGTTAAGAGCATTTGTTAAACCTTTTGTTAAACCTCTTGCATGGGGACTTGGTTTCAATTTCCAGTACTCATGTAGTAACTTTCAGCCTTATGTAACTCCCGTGACAGATGATCTGGCACCTTCCCCCTGATCTCTACATCCACAAAGCACATAGATAGCACACATCCATACTTACAGACTAACATTCAACACATGAAATAAATCTAAAGTCATCTTAAGAAAATAAAATAAAAAGACAATTCCTAAATTAGTACACAGTAAATTGTGATGTTAAATTCACTATTTCTGAGTGTCGTAATTGAAATCTTTTATTCAACAAACAAACAACTCTCTGTCATGATTTGAATGAGAATGGCCCCATAGGCTTACAGGTGTGAAACCATTCTCACTAGGGAGTGGCACTATGTGAAAGGATTAGAAGGTGTACCTTGTTGGAGAAAGTGTGTTGCTGGGGGTGGGATCTCAAATGTCTAAGCTAGTCCTAGTGTTTCTCTCTTCCTACTGCCAACTGATCTAGATATAGAACCCTTAGTTACTTCTCCAGCACCATGTCTGCCTGCATGTTGCCATGCTCCCTACCTTGATGATAATGGACTGAACCTCTGAGTGTAAGCAAGCCCCAGTTAAATGCTTTCTTTTGTAAGAGTTGCCATGGTCATGGTGTGTCTTTACAACACCAAGGGACCAAGACATTCCCTAAAATCAGAAAAGTTACCTAGAGAAATCAGAGGTTTTATATTTTTCCCTAGTATTCCTTACTAGGGAAAAGCAACTTGAATTGATCATGTCTGACCATGCTCTTTACTTAAATAAAATTTGAAGCCCATGGAGAGCTGAAATACTTTGACCAATGCCTCAAATCTTGTAATGGCCAAACTTGGCCTCCAAGCTCAGTTTCTGTATAAAGTGCTTGATCCTAGGTGTTCTATCAGGGAAAAGGCTGCTTAGAACTGGGAATTCCTACCTTCTAGACCTTATGCAAGAACTTAGCAAATGTTTACTGAGTAGCTATTCTATACCTAATACCATGCCTAGCCTTAAAAGCTGATTGCATCTTAAACATTTGGAGATTTATATACATATATTTATATATATACATATATAAAAATGTATATATATAAATGTATATACATATACCAAATATGTATATACATTTGATATATGTATATATATCAAACACACCAAGTGTATACCTCATGTCCATTAAGGTCACAAGAGTACGTTGTGTCATCTGATACTGGAGTTACAGCTATTTCTAAGTTACACTGTGAGCACTAGGAATTGAACCCAGGTTTTCTGCTAGAACAGCAGGTGGTCTTAACTGCTGAGACATGTATCTAGCTCTGAGATGTTTACATTTTAATGTACAAGAAATATACATGCAAAACACACACTGCAACATGAACTCAGTGAATCCTGGTTAAAACAATAAAAGGACTAAGGAAGGGAGGTATAAAGTCTACTTGTAAATGGTTGGGAATGCTTGTGTTAAAAGGCAAGTGAAGAACCCTAAGTGACAGAGAGTTCAGCGCTAGTCTAAGGCCTTCCTTCTGATCTTAATAGGGTTGCCAATGTTTAGGATGATGCTTTTGTCTCAGTCAGAAAGAAGAGGATGGAAGACTGTGGTACCCTGTGCTTACATGATTTTTTTTTATATTTCATTAAGGACAAAATATTACTAGAGAGAAAACATTTCAGACTAATTTTCACAGGTCAAACTGTGACCTGGCTAGATGTGTTGGATTGTTGGGAAAGCAAACACTTCACTTGAGCTGATCATTTTGCATCTAAACAAAACTGAGCTTTCAAAATCAAAAAATGGTCAAAATATACTAGGTAGGCAAATAATAGTAATAGCTGTACAAATCTTTCTACTGAATATTTGTGTGTTTATTTAGAGAAGTCCTTGTGCTTAGTATATCATTTTCCATCTAGTGGAATCAAAACATGTACACGATGCCTGCTCTCCCCCTCCTGTGTCCCTCCTTGCTAACTGAAGTGGAGCACACACAGCACCCAGTATTTTGGAAAGCATCGTAGGAAGATGAAGCTATGCTCAGAGCTCCTGATCCTAATGTCCACAAACAGCTCATCCACGGCCAGAAACAGACAACTCTTACCTGTCTTGCTTCATAAGAGAAACAACATGTACAGTTCTATAAGCTGCTATGTCCAGCTTCCTCTCATTTATAGCTAAATAGAATCACAAGTGACAGAGCCAGTGTGAGAAGTGAATGGTTTCCTTTACCACTCCAGGCATCTAGCTGTTGTCTCCATTAGGCTTGTACCCTGACCTAGCTGCAGGTCTTAGGAGAGAGGAAGATCAGCATATCCTGCAACTCATTTTTCCTCTGACACAGACAAGTAAAGAAAGGAGGTCAGAGCCTCTTAGACCTAAGACCTTCATTGCTGATGATACTGTATGTCTGCTGTCCCACCCTCTCCCTCAGCTTGGGTGACAGTCTGTTGCTGAGCCCTCAGCTTAGTAACAGTGACACATCTGAGGTGCCACAACACCCTACAATCCCAGATTTACCCCATGTGTCAGCCAAAGCCCATGTCGCATTCGAACATTGTCTACTCCACCATGACTGGCTGGACCTTGGTGTCCAGCTCTGTCTTGGTAAAGTCTTAGAAAGATGCCTCTGCTCATGTTTCAGCCATATGTTATAAGACCACAGACTACTGATTTAGCAAGCTGTGCATTTCTTCATTCATAATTTATTGCACATTATTATTTCTGTTTTTTCCTCACTTTGATTGTTTTACAAATTACAGGCTCCCTCTTTAAATTAACACTGATTACGACTTTCCCAGATGTGTTATCTTATATTTATCTATATTAAATCTCATCTAATTTGCTTCAAAAAAACTCGCATTCTTTTGTTCTTTCTGATCCACCAGTATTCATTGTTGTTTTAGAATTTGGTGGCATCTGAAATGTAATCAACCTGTCTTTCAAAGTCAGAAAAAAGAATTAAAAGCATGCTCTAACAGGTGTAGAAAAAAAAAAACCCTAATGTTTATTGCCTACTACATATCCAAACTCGGATTACCACAAAAACACCGAGAGATTTGGAGCAATTATATGCCATTTGTATGGGAGCACAGTGTGGGAGTGGAAACGGGTAATAATAGTATACATGGAAGGGTGTGTAACAAGTGGGTTATTAAATGCTGGCTTCTGCAGAAGACCTTCTGAGTGGCTTCACAGAGAAAGCTTCACTGATTCTCATTCATTATTACTTACTAGTTACTCTTAGGAGTAGGAGCAGGTAGGGGAAATAACTACCTAGCCTTTAAACCTGATATTGAGGTTGGCAAACTCCTCTATCTAGACAAAGAATTCATGCAGAAGTACAAGAGGCAGAGTAAGAAGGTTCTGCCTGTATTAGACTTGACCACAGCGTTATCTACCCCAGTTGCCTTCTGCCTTGACTAGGATTCTGCTGGCATATATTGCTGGGCAAAGTGGTACCATAGCGCTTGAGCCTCAAGGCATGACGCCCATGTTTACAATACTTTAATATGCCATACCTGATGTTCACTATAGTTACCAATGGCATTGGTGACCCCCACAAAAAAGCCCAGTAGATCTGCTCATGTCCATGCTTACTTCTCTTTGTCTTTATACCAATCAGAACCTTCCACTCCCATGATAAGCAGCTAATCACCTCTGTGAGAGTAACTACTTTGATTTCAGCCAGGATGAGGAACCAGAATCACCAGACAGCAGCCAGTATCAAGCTGAGAAGAACCTAACATGTCTAGCCGAAATACACTTGGACACATCTTCTGGTAAAACACATTTATTTCAACAAAACCAGTGCTGCATGATTTTAAGATCAATGAAAATAATAGAGAAATTTCCTGGGAATTGAGGTGGCAGGGCCAGAATGATCAATATTCTCTAGTTCTACTCATCTTATTTATACACATGACTCCTCTGTAGATGTCTTTGCTTTCAGTCTCCCAGTTTTGTTTCTTTCTTTTTTTTCATTTTTATTCGTTATTTTATTTATTTACATTTCAAATGTTATCCCCCTTCCCAATTTCCCCTCCACAAGCCCCCATGCCCTCTTCCTTCCCCCTGCCTCTATGAGGGTGTCCCCCTACCTGCCTACCCACTCCTGCCTCAGTGCCCTAGCATTCCCCTGTCCTGGGTCATCAAGCCTCAACAGGACCCAGGGACACTACTCCCAGTTTTGCCAGATAAGGCAATCCTCTGCTACATATCCAGCTGGAGCCATGGGTATGCCCTGTATATACTTTTGTTGGTGGTTTAGTCCCTGGGAGCTTAGATGTACACAGCCAAACACTGGACTGAGTGCAGGGACGTCAGTGGAGAAATTAGGGCAAGGACTGTAGGAGCAGAAAGGCTTTGCAACCTCATAGGAAGAACAACAATGTCAACCAGTCCTCGTTTCTTTAGATATTTTTTCTTTCAGTTAAGTCATTCACCACTCAACATATTATTTTCTCGGGTCACATCAATTCCCATACAAGGGTAATGGTCCATCTCTCAAAGTGGTTATACTCAGGCAGTTTTTACTGTCATAATCCTACTGAGGCAGGCAGAGTGGGGTGGCAGATCAAGGTCAGCACACTGACAGAAAGAGCCCACCCAAGAACCAGGAGTGGGGTTTGTGGGATAGGGAGCTGTCTCTGTCTACCATCGTTGGTAGGAAAGGGTCTGGTAAAACAGAGGCAGGTGACAAATGTTACCTCCTTGGTTAATTTACCTATAATTTCTTGGTCCGTCTAAGCTTAGTCTATCATGGACAATTTTCATCCTGTGATCAGTTTTGCTATACCTGCCCACCATTATTACCTAACTGAAATGAAAAAACCCAGATCAAAATAGGCAGGCACAATTGCATTGCCATTTAGTGTCCTGTAGGCAGATATGTGGCCTTTACTAAGACTGATAGCAGAGACTCTTGGCACTATGTGTTTCTCCATGATAAATACACATTCATGAAACAAATGTAGAGACCTACTCTAATTTCTCCATTGTACTTCTCTGGATCACTAATATAGTTTTCAGCTACTGATGGATATGATATCAGTCTACTGTACTAAATGGATTCAAAGCAGAATAATGTGTACTCCAACATGAACCTGTTACAAGGCCTCCTTTTTTTTTCTTAAATGCCAATCAAACTTCCAGATGTGTGAGTTATCTTAATGGATAATGGAGCAGAGATCACATATATGGTACATGCAACTTTCTAAATCCAAAGAGGCCCACCAAGGACTCTGCTCATCTTTTGTTTATAAAAAGCTTAAATAAGGTATGATAAATAACCATGGTATACAAAGGGAAAACCTCAAAATAATCCAGGTCCCTAATTTCACAGATTCACAGAACGTCACCAATATTGAGGTTTGGTTTGCTATGTACTGTAGTACCAAATTCTGTGTCCCAAGGTCTAGTTGCCTCAAGACAAGTGAATTCTCATATTTATATACCAGCTTTTGTGGTGCGAACCTTGCTCCTTAATTTAAAACTATTGGTTGGATAAAAATGCTTATAGCCTGTACCTGGACAGAAGAGAGGTAGGTGGGGCTTTGGTTCCTGGATTCGGGGTCTGAGATAGAGACCAGAAGATGAGAGAGAGAGGAGGAAGGAAGGACCCATGAGTTAGGTTGGTACTGAGTGCATGACTATGCGGTCTGGCCAGCTGGAATAGGAGCAGACCAGGAGGAACCTGGCAAGCTGTGTGCTGGGATTATTGACCGAGAAGTAAACAAAATAGAAGAGAGGGTGGATATCTGCCCAGCTCTAGAGACTTAAAGCTTATTGTAAATATAAATGTTTTGTGTCTTTTATTTGGGAGCTAAATGATCAAATGTAGAACAGAAACCCTCAAGTAATCTTTACCACAATACACCAACATGCCAGTTTTAACCAGTCATCAAGTTTTTTTCCCACCCTCCACCAAAGTCAGGCTCAAAAAAAAAACAACAACAACAACAACAACAACAACAAAAAAAAAAAAAAAAAAAACAGTGTATGTTGGCTGCTGAACACTTTGAACTGAAGGAGCTTGGGAGGCCTTAAAGCAGTCTTTCTGACTTTTTTCTTCCTGTTTTTCATTCTATTTCCTCCATAGGAAAGGCACAGAAACTAGAATTCATCTCCCTATAGGTGGATCATACAAACAAGAACTCTAGTTCCCCTGAACAAGCCATGAACCTAGAAAGGCCCCTATACAACCAGCATCCATTGGAATGAGGTTATGAGAACATCATTACATAGTGGTCCTTCTCATACTCAGGGGCAAGGAATGTATCATATGACAAGGCAAAGGCAAGGCAAAGAAGGATCTGCACAGAGAGTACACATGGAGTTACCCATGGCTCCAGATGCATCGGCAGCAGAGGATGGTCTTGGGTAGAAGGGAAGAGAGGCCCCTGGTCCTGGAATGGCTCAGTGCTACAGTGTAGGGGAATACCAGGACAGGAAAGCAGGAGGGAGTTGATTGGGGAACAGGGGGAGGGGAGATAGCTTATGGGATTTGGGGGTGGGGGGTGGGGAGACCAGAAAAGGGGAAATCATTTGAAATGTAAATAAAGAATACATCTAATAAAAAATGAGAGAATAAATTAATTTAAAGAAAAAAGAAGAAGAAGGATCTGCACAGGCAGATCTGAGAGATTTACCCCTAAGTTTTTGAAATCATATCCTGTTCCTTTGGTCCAGTCATCTCTGGGTACAACTCAGCACTTTCCATTATACATAACATACAAGCGTTTCACAGGGCATGAAACAAAATCTTTGTAATAGTTTTCTCTTTCTATCATGTGTTGGTTGTTGTTCTGGAAATACCCATGACTTTAGTGATCTTACCACTCTTCTTTTTTTTTTTCAGTATTTTTTTAATTCGATATATTTTTTATTTACATTTCAAATGGTTTCCCCTTTTCTAGACCCCCACTCCCCGAAAGTCCCATAAGCCCCCTTCCCTCCCCCTGTTTTCCCACCCAACCCTTCCCTCTTCCCTGTTCTGATTTTGCCCTATACTGCTTCACTGAGTCTTTCCAGAACAAGGGGCCACTCCTCCATTCTTCTTGTACCTCATTTGATGTGTGGATTATGTTTTGGGAATTCCAGTTTTCTAGGTTAATATCCACTTATTAGTGAGTGCATACCATGATTTATCTTTTGAGTCTGGGCTACCTCACTTAGTATGATGTTCTCCAGCTCCATCCATTTGCCTAAAAATTTCATGAATTCATTGTTTCAAATGGTTGAATAGTACTCCATTGTGTATATATACCACATTTTTTGCATCCACTACGAAAACTGGTCACCTCACTTCCAGAAGATCCTGCTATACTACTCCTGGGCATATACCCAGAAGATTCCCCAGCATGTAATAAGGATACATGTTCCACTATGTTCATAGCAGCCCTATTTATAATTGCCAGAAGCTGGAAAGAACCCAGATCTTACCACTCTTATAGAAAGCATGTTGAGTTTTGGTCCATAATCAACAGTCTCTTATCTAAACCTATATTTGTGTAGGTTTAAGGCATTGATTTGCTTAGTGATCAATCTCAAGCTTTGCTAAAAGAAAACAAGAGCACAAAAAAAAAAAAAGAGAGTAGGGTTTTTGTTTTGTTTTGTTTTGATTTGATTTGTTTCATTTTTCTGTCCAACATGTCTCACTTCAATTCTCTCAGGCACAATAACATCTATGAGTTCTATACAGTAGACTCCATGAACTAAGATCCTATTCACTGAAATGCAGAAATCATGTAGAGTTGTTAATAGTCTAAACTATTACAATTATTTTGTGCTACTTAAACAGAGTTTAGCCCAATTAATCTGGTTAATGAAATCATCAACTTCTTAATCATTTGCATATTCCATTTATATATAACAGAAAAAGCCACCTAAGGAAGCAGAATGACCAAGGAATCAGAATGACAGCAAAGGAGAAATTAAGGAGGGTATGTATCTGTCACCAAGGGAGCAGAGATAACCTCCTGAGACATCTGTGAACTCTAATAGCAACAAAGAAGAAAGAAATGCATGCTTGCAGGGGGACTGTAATGCTTGCACAAGAGAGGAGTAAAAAGCAATGTCAAAAGAAATGTGGTATATTTATACAATGGAATACTACTCAGCAATTAAAAACAATGAATTCATGAAATTTTTAAGCAAATGGTTGGAACTGGAAAATATCATCCTAAAATAATCCAGTCACAAAAGAATACACATGGAATGCAATCACTGATAAGTGGATATTAATTGGCCCAGAGGCCCTGAATACCCAAGACACAATCTGCATATCAAATGACTCCCATGAAGAAGTAAGGAGAGGGCCCTGATCCTGGAAAGGCTTGATCCAGCATTGTAGGGAAGTACCAGAACAGAGAAAAGGAAGGGGGTGATTGGAGAATGGGTGGAGAAAAGAGGACTTATGGGACATATGGGGAGCGGGGAACCAGGAAAGGAGAAAGCATTTGGAATGTAAACAAAGAATTTAGGGAAAAAAAAGACAAGTGATAGATCAAAATTATAATCTATATGATAGCTAAATGTTGAAGTAGTTAGAACTCTTATCAACTTAGAAGAAAAAGACCAAAGGCCCCCAAATTTCAAAATATGCCCAGGATATGAATGGTTAACTTTCAGCAGATGATCCAAAAGGCCAGAGGATCCTACTGTTCTTAGGTAGAAACAAATTCATTCCAATAAAAGGCATCCTAGTCTGCACATAGGAGAGCAATTTCATGCTGAATAGAATGGAAATAAAGTAGCTAAGCCTTTTGGAATAGGGACAAAAGACTTGCAAACATGAGCTCCCTCCAACTTGAGCTCAGTGGAGCAAAGCTCAGCTCCCAAGTAAAGGTACCTGGGAGACTTCCTGGCGCCAGGAACTTGCTAGAAGGACTTAAGAAGGCCTCTCAAAAAAAGCTGAGCCTCATTCTCATTTTGGTGAACACCCACTTACTTGCACACAGAATCCATCAAGAATGGAGAATGGAAAAGGGCCAGGTTTATATTTGAGTCCATCACTGCCATTTACTGGCTAAATGGCCTTGGCAAGTGTTACAGATTGGATTGTATACCTCCCAGAAGATACACTGAAGTCACAGCTCTCAGTAGTTCAGACTATGACCTTATTTGGAAACGATTATTACAGATGCAATTAGTTAAATTAAGATGCAGTGGTGCTGGAGTCAGTGTAGGTCTTCCATCCAAAAGAAAGTAAAAATGAAACACAAAGGCACTCCGGGAGTGAAGACCGCTATGTGGTTGTGGAGACAGAGACCAAGCCAAGAAGCATTGAGGACAGTGAGGGACCACTCAGGCTGGAACAGGAAAATGAAGCTTCTCCTCTGTAGGCTACAGAGGAAGCCTGCCTCCATAATGCCTTGATTCTAATATGCATCCAGCCTTCAGCACAGCGAGTCACTTAGTACCTGCTGTTTTAGGCCACATAGTGTGGGGTCCCTTATGGCAGCAGGCCTAAGAAAATACCACATCAAGTTGCCTGAATATGTTGTAGTCTCTTCATGGCCTTCCAGGGATGATGAAAGGTAGATGCTTTGCTAAGAACATGTATCTTCCACAGAGTTATCTCTCCAAAACTCTGTGTTCCACTCAATTATTTGTGTATTCAAAAGGAAGATGAGGCTTCTGGTATAGTTCTCTTTTTTAATACATTTGTAAGATGCATTAAAAATCAAAAGTGATGCTTCTGGTACCCAAATTAGACCTTTGAAAGCATCAAATTCACTTCTTAAATGGAAATTATGGGGACCTTTTTTCTATGGGCTCTGGGACTTTTCAGTTATCTTGCAGTCAATGTGGGGAGGTAGAGGCTGTGTAAAAACTGAATGATGCTTTTGACTATAATCTATTACACAGAGAAGGAAACAGTATATAATTCTGGGATTGATACCAGATTGTTCATCTTAGGATCTGAGTTCAAGTCCCAGTTCTTTTACTTCTTTGCTGGTCCGCTGAATAAAGCAAACAAAAAACCCAATATTCTGCTGTGACATACTACTGCAAACATTGTGGCTGAAAAGAATGCGTGTATTTCTTCCTGAGGACCCTGTTATACCACTCCTGGGCATATATCCAGAGGATTCTTCAGCATGCAATAAGGACACATGCTCCACTATGTTCATAGCAGCCCTATTTGTAGTAGTCAGAAGCTGGAAAGAACCCAGGTGTCCCTCAACAGAGGAATGGATGCAAAAAAATGTGGTATATTTACACAATGGAGTACTATTCAGCTATTAGAAACAATGAATTCATGAAATTCTTAGGCAAATGGATGGAGCTGGAGAACATCATACTAAGTGAGGTAACCCACTCTCAAAAGATCAATCGTAGTATGCACTCACTGATAAGTAGATATTAGCCTAGAAACTTTGAATACCCAAGACATAATCCACAAATTAAATGATGTCCAAAAAGAATGGAGGAGTGGCCCCTGGTTCTGGAAAGACTCAGTGCAAGAGTATAGGGGAATTCCAGAACAGGGAAGCAGGAAGGGGTAGATGGAGGAACAGGGGGAGGGAAGAGGGCTTATGGGACTTGCGGGAAATGGGGACCCAGAAAAGGGGAAATCATTTGAAATGTAAATAAAAATATATCAATAAAAAAAAGAAAAAAAAGAATGCGTGTATTTATCTTTTATAGTTCTAGAGGTCAGAACCCTAATCCTTGATTCAGGAATATTCTATCAAGCTATAGAAATCCTTTTCTCCTCTGAAAGTGAAGGATCAGTTTTCACCCATCTTTCTCATAGTTTAGACTATACTCTCATCATTCAGCTCTTGGCTTCTTCTGTCTTCAAGGTGGACAGAGCAGCATCTAGTCTCAGACATCATTTTGGCTCCTCCTTACCACCAAATCTCCCCTGATTAGCTCTGATAAGGGACCTCATTTCTATACCCAATCCCTATCCAAATCATCATCCTCTCTCTAAACTAGTAATGTAATCACATTTTCAGAGTTTAAGATACCATATAAGACACCATGCAATGGCTCCAAATATTAGAAGTGGTTATCTTTAGGAAGATATATTTTTAGGACAATGTTTATCTAGTAGGGCAGGCTGATAGATATTTGAAAGCATCTGGCGGTCTGCAAAGTAAGAATGGAGCAGTACCACAGTGAGGCCGGCCATGTGAATTCACGCTTGTCTTTATTGCACATCCATCCTCTTGTGCTCCAGCCAGGAAGGGATGCTCTCAGGCCAAGAACAGCACTCTGTTCCCAAGCTTCCCCAGTGCAACCGAGACAAACCAGGCTCTTCCTTCTGTGAGTCTTACATGAAATGGATCTTGCTGTTTCATTTTGCCAAATAGAAATTGAGTTATCTCTTATTGCTCTCCAACCTTTAGGGAAAAGTGGTGCTTTTATAAAAAAAACAAAAACAAAAACTCAAACCTTTTAATATGAATGTGCCAATAGATTTTCAGAGCTTTCAAAAACTCTCCCTCTAACACCAGCCTCCTCTCTCTCTCTCTCTCTCTCTCTCTCTCTCTCTCTCTCTCTCTCTCTCTCTCTCTCTCTCTCTCTGCATCTCTCTGAAATACTTACACTTACTTATGTATTACATTTTCTTTTATAAGAATTTTATTACATCTATTTATTTGGGGATGGGGTGGAGTATGTGACACCATGTGTGTGGCTAGTTTTCATGTCAACTTGATATAAGCGAGAATCATCAGAAAGGGAGGGGGTCTCCATTGAGAAAATGTCTCCATAAGTTCAAGCTATAAAGGATATTTTAATCAATAATCCACGGGTGATGGCCCAGCCCGTTGTGAGTGTGCCATCCCAGGGTTAGTAGTCATGGGTTCTATAAGAAAGAAGGCCAAGGAAGCCATGACAAGCAAGTCAATAAGCAACACCCCTCCATGGCTTCTTCATCAGCTTCTGCCTCCAGATTCTAAACCTGTTTGAGTTCCTCTCCTAGCTTCCTTCAAAATGATGGACTATGATGTGGAAAGGTAAACCAAATTTCTTTTCTTTATATCTTGCTTTTGGTTTTAGTGCTTGGTCAAAGCAATAGACACCCTAAGGTTGGTTAGTTAGTAACTAAGGATTGGGGTTGCTTCTCCTTTCTAACAGGTGGAATTCAGAAATCAAGCTCAGGGTATCAGTCTTGATAGTAAGGGCCTCTACACCTTGAGTCACTTTCCAAGACCCTCTATTTATAATTGATGCATCTAACACATTCATGTTGTGTTTATAAACCTAACTTGTTCTATGAACCTATTTTTTTCTTTTTTTTTTTTTTACTTTTTTTATTGGATATATTTTTTATTTACATTTCAAATGATTTCCCCTTTTATAGCCCCCCACTCCCCAAAAGTCCCATAAGCCCCCTTCTCTCCCCCTGTCCTCCCACCCACCCCTTCCCACTTCCCTGTTCTGGTTTTGCCGAATACTGCTTCACTGAGTCTTTCCAGAACAAGGGACCACTCCTCCTTTCTTCTTGCACCTCATTTGATGTGTGGATTATGTTTTGGGTACTCCAGTTTTCTAGGTTAATATCCACTTACTAGTGAGTGCATACCATGATTCATCTTTTGAGTCTGGGTTACCTCACTTAGTATGATGTTCTCTAGCTCCATCCATTTGCCTAAGAATTTCATGAATTCATTGTTTCTAATGGCTGAATAGTACTCCATTGTGTAGATATACCACATTTTTTGCATCCACTCTTCTGTTGAGGGATACCTGGGTTCTTTCCAGCTTCTGGCAATTATAGATAGGGCTGCTATGAACATAGTAGAGCATGTATCCTTATTACATGGTGGGGAATCCTCTGGGTATATGCCCAGGAGTGGTTTACCAGGATCTTCTGGAAGTGAGGTGCCCAGTTTTCGGAGGAACCGCCAGACTGCTTTCCAGAGTGGTTGTACCAATTTGCAACCCCACCAGCAGTGGAGGAGTGTTCCTCTTTCTCCACATCCTCTCGAACATCTGCTGTCTACTGAATTTTTAATCTTAGCCATTCTGACTGGTGTAAGGTGAAATCTCAGGGTTGTTTTGATTTGCATTTCCCTAATGACTAATGAAGTTGAGCATTTTTTAAGATGCTTCTCCGCCATTCGAAGTTCTTCTATGAACCTATTTTAATTAGATAACTGCTTAGAAATTTCAGTCAGCCCTTTATCTTATATTCCTTTTTAGTTCTTCTGTTTTTTTTTCTTTTCTTAAGCTGGAGATTTTCAGTAAACTATCAATCAAAGTTGACAAATCAATTGATAGAATCATCCCATTCTGCAAAGACTTTCAAGGAAAATGTCGCAAAAGCAGTTGGATGGTGTCGCTAGTGTGGCAGGGTGGTTCAGAGAAGGGGGACAAACAGATGTAGCCATAGTGGCCTCAGGGACACTCCACAGAGCTATTTCCAACTGTTTGTTTCAGTATTAACTAACCATGAAACTTTGGTACAGTGACTTAGATTTTGTTTTTTTTCTCTGGTTCCACATCAATAAATTCAGCCAAATTCAATTTTTATAATATAGCTGTGGAAACTAAGCTAAACTATATTGTGCTGGAATCCCACTTCTTTTGCTCATACATCCCCCCAAACACACAGGAGGCAAGGAGCTATCCTCCTATCTGTTCCTCTCCATTACTATTTCTAAGAAGATAGAGACAGATTGTGGGTGAATGGGTGGATAGATAGACAATGATAGCATCTTAGGTTTCTGTGCTACAAAGAGACATCACAACCACAACCCCTTTCATAAAGGAAAACCTTTAATTGGTGCTGGCTTACAGTTTGGAAGTTCAGTCTGTTGTCATGATGGAGAAAACCATGGTGGTTACTCAGGCAGGCATGGTGCTGGAAAAGGAAGTTAGAGTTCTACACCCTGATTGGCAGGGAGTAGGAAGAGAGAGAGAGAGGAAGAGATTGAGACAAAGGGAGACAGAGAGTGAGGCAGAGACAAAAAGACACACACACACACAGAGAGAGAGAGAGAGAGAGAGACTAGGCTTGGATTGAGCTTTAAAACCTACCTCAGTAGAGTAAAGCCGGCCCATACTTCCTCCAACAAGGCCACACACTTACTCAGAGGCCACATTTCTTGATTGTGGCACTTCTTATGGGGCTATGGGGCCATTTTCTTTTTTCTTTTTTTTTAATTTTCTATATTCTTTGTTTACATTCCAAATGCTTTCCCCTTTCTGAGTACTCTCCTCCCCATATGTCCCATAAGTCCTCTTCTCTCCACACATTCTCCAATCACCCCCTCCCTTTTCTCTGTCCTGGTACTCCCCTACACTGCTGGATCAAGCCTTTCCAGGATGAGGGCCCTCTCCTTCCTTCTTCATGGGAATCATTTGTTATGCTAATTGTTTCTTGAGTATTCAGAGCTTCTGGGCTAATTAATATCTACTTATCAGTGATTGCATTCTATGTTCTTTTGTGATTGGGTTACGTCACTTAGGATGATATTTTCAAGTTCCAACCATCGATTATAGGTTTATTAAACCTAAAAATTTAATGAATTCATTGTTTTTAATTGCTGAGTAGTATTCCATTGTGTAAATATACCACATTTTCTGTATCCATTCCTCCATTGATGGACATCTGGCTTCTTTCCAGCTTCTGACCATTATAAATAAGGCTGCTATGAACATAATGGAGCATGTGTCCTTATTGCATGCTGGGGAATCCTCTGGGTATATGCCCAGGAGTGGTATAGGTGGGTCCTCTGGAAGTGTCATGCCCAGTTTTCTGAGGAACCGCCAGACTGATTTCCAGAGTCGTTGTACCATCTTACAATCTATGGGGAGCATTTTCATTCAAACCACCACAGATAGATGATAGATAGATAGATAGATAGATAGATAGATAGATAGATAGATAGATGATAGATAGACAGACAGACAGATGAGAGATAAGAGAACAACAGAGGGTAAAGATATGTTATAGAAATAACTTGGCTATGGCTATAGACATAGAGGTATTTCCTTCCTTAAAGTAGGAGTAGGTCATCACTATGACCTATAAAGAACCCATCAACCATCCACTCGCTTGTTTGTTGTCTGAGCATTTGCAACAACCTCACTATGGCCCAGATTGATGCTCTGGGATCTACAACTAGGAATTTTGTGGCAAATGCTGCTACCTTCATAGCAGAGCAACTGCTGTCAGTACCATATCCACAGCACCTTCCCTTTAACCTTTTCTGTTTGCTTTGGCATCACTACAACTGCCTGTGTCATCTCCCAATGTTTCTCTCACTGCTGGAGCCCTCTGCTCTGGTGAGGAAAGGAAAATGCCCTAGGAAGCCTCTCGAGTAGTTCTGAACTGATGACTAGCTGGAGTTGGGGCCCCCACATTGAAATCCTCTCAGAACCTCAAGAGCCTCTTCAATAAACCAAGATGGGTGTTTTTTCAGTCTTTGCTGAGCTCCCAGATGGTGTTACTAAAGAGGCAGCAGCACTGAGCTGGCAGAGGCCCCCTCTACTTTCCATTTCATTTCTCATTTTCCATTGGCTATGAGTGCTGAACCCCATTTCAGACAGAGTGACCCACATATCCCTCTTTACTGAACACTTTCTTGGCATTAGAAGTAAAACTGTCTATATCCCTATCCACAAGGATATAATGCATATTCACAAAGACCTTCATACCAAGGGTAATCTGGTCCCTTAAAATACGTTGTGGACTCTGGACTGGAACATGTCTGACATTAAATCAGGGCTACTTTGGACTAGAGTCACACCACGGTCTTTACACATCAGTGTGACTCAATGGGTTATGGTGCTGTGTACCACAAAGTTTGGTGTCGGTTGTATTGTGTGACATGAGGCTTGGTGTCTACTGAATCTAAACCAGGGTTGTTGTTGTTGTTGTTGTTGTTATTATTATTATATTTAATTATTCTTACTTATTCACTTTACATCCCACTCACTGCCCCATTTTCATTTACCCCCCCCACAGTTCTTCTCCCCTCCCCCTTCCCCTTCTTCTTTTAGCAGGTGGGGGCTCCCCTAAGTATCCCCCACCCTGACACTTCAAGTCTCTTCAAGGCTAAGAACATCCTCTCCTACTGAGGCCAGACAAGGCAGCCCAGCTAGAAGAACATATCCCACACACAGGCAACAGTTTTTGAGATAGCATCTGCTCCAGTTTTGTCAAGATCTGCAAGAAGACCGAGCACCACATCTGCTACATATGAATGGAGGCGGAGGCCTATGTCCAGCCCATGTATGTTCTTTGGTTGGCGGTTCAGATGCTGAGAGCCACAAGGTCCAGTTTAGTTGATTCTGTTGGTCTTACTATAGAGTCCCTATCCCCTATCCCCCTCAATCCTTCCTCCTATCCTTCTATAAGAGTCCTCAAGCTCCATCCACTGTTTGGCTGTCACTGTATGCATCTGTCTGAGTCACCTGCTAGGTAAGGCCTCTCAAAAGACAACATGCTCTCATCTGCAAGCATAACAAAGTATCATTTAATAGTGTTAGCGATTGGTGCTTGCCCATGGGGTGGGTCTCAATTTGGGTCAGTTATTGGCTGGTCATTCCCTCAGTCTCTGCTCCATCCTCCATGCCTGCATTTCTTATAGACAGGACAAATTTTGGGTTGAAAGTTTTGTGGGTGGGTTGGTGAATGTATCTCTCCACTGGGGATCCTGCATGGCTATAGGAAGTGGCCTCTTCAGGTTCCTTATCCCAGTGTTGTGAGTCACACCTAAGGTCACCCCCATTGATTCTTGGGTACCTCACTTATCCCAGGTCTCTGTTTCATCATGGAGATGCCTTCCCCACCTCCTCACCCCCATCAGTTGCAGATTTCCTTTCATTTTCATGGCCAAATAGCCAAATGCAGGTTTTAAAAATGAGTTCCCATGTTCCCTCAGCAAAATCACATAAAGCCCCCATTGTAATCTGTAAACAGTAACTTGACTGTACTTGCCTTCTCAGTGGTTGGTTTATGAGAATCAAACAAGTGTCAAACAACATTCTGAAGACAGAATTGGTCCCACAAATAACAGCACTGTCTTATTTTTTGAATAGACCATGAAAGGTCTAAAGGATAGACAGGTGTAAGGCTTCAGGCTTGCTTCATTGCTGCTTCTACTTTGAAAAATATGAACTTGGGGTCAGCTAAGAAACAATAGGATTTGAGTAACAACAGATTTCTCCTGCCCTGAGAGCAGAGAAATCCGAACTCACGTCAGGACCAGAGAACAATTTCAGGCTATCAATGAGGGTGCGTATGTCTGAGACAAATATTTCTGGGACACCTGCTTTAAAATGTGCTTACTGTTGCTGATGTAGATGACGATGCAGAGAAGTCCAGTTCAGAGTAGCCTGCACAGACCCTGAGGGATGAGCAGTGAGTACAGCTTGCAGCAGGATATAGTAGTGATCCAGATCAGTGTGAGCACCTGTGCCCTGTGCCAGCCACCAAACCCTGCTACCATGCTTAGTCTAGACAGAGCCTCAGAATCCCTCTCCACACCATGTGCAAGCAAGTTTTAGTTTTCACGGGAGTAAACCCACCAAGCAGGATCAAGTGACTTAAGAAAACACCCTTTCTCTTTTAAAATATATGAGAACAAAACAATCAAAGAAGAAAATAATAATAATAATAATAATAATAAATGATAAGTAGCACAAGGGCCGGGCAATGGAATCCCAGCACTCTGGGAGGCAGAGGCAGGCAGATTTCTAAGTTCGAGGCCAGACTGGTCTACATAGTGAGTTCCAGGACAGCCAGGGCTATTCAGAGAAACCCTGTCTCGAAAAAAAACCAAATCCAAAACAAAACAAAACAAAACAAAAAACAAACAAACAAAATAAGCAGCACAAGGCAGATTTGTTTAATTATAGCTTCTCGTTAATCTAATCAAACCACATTCATGGGGGGGGGTTCTTTATATAGTACCTAAATTTCCCCTTCTGTTAATTTTGCCTGATGGGAATAGGCATTCTCTTTCCACCCCTGCCATCTTTACGGCTATTATTTGATGTGGGCAATACCATGTGTATGAAGAGGATGTTTATTTAGCACTTGCATGTTAGTTCATAAAACGGCTGTCTGAGACATTGTCCCAATGATTGTCATTTATAAAATCTGTGGTCGTAAATCACAAAGCTTGTGAGCAACTTTATATCTTTTCTCTGTAAGCCTGCACAGGCTGCCATAACAAGATAGCACAGCTTACATCCCTCAACTAGCATTCTCACAATGCTGCAGATCAGAGGTCTAAAATCAAAGGACTGGGAGAGATTGATTTTTTTTTTTCTGAGGACTTTCCTTGTCTTCTCAATGAGAATCTTTCTCAATGTGTGGGCTTCTCTCTGAGTGCATCTGTGTTCAAATTGCTTCTTCTTAGAAAGGATGCAGGTCATATTGGATGGCATTCACCCAAACAACCAGATCTTAGACAGATGTTATTCTTAAGACTATTTTCCAGTAAAATTGCATAGAGATGCTGAAAGTTAGTGCTTCAAATATGAATTGGGGCTAGGCACAATTAAGCTATGACAACTTCACTACCATTTGGGTTCCTCCGCTGAGGTTTTAACTTGCAGAGGACATCTCTTGCTTTCTGCCTCTCAGCCTCTGCTCTTTGTTTCTTGGTACCTCTGGAATATGATCTTGGAGTATATATAACTACAGCGTGACTTCCAACAATAGTGGGACAGGAGACAAGAATGGGCTTGCTAATAAATCCTTTTCCAGGAGGGTGAAGAAGTGATTTGGGGAAGAGACAACTGACACTGACAGTCACCCACCCTTTATCATTGTTGTATTTTATATATGAAAAGACAGTAGCACAGAAGTTATGTCAGACTTCATGTTTCTAGGAAGACTGGGTTAAAGTAGTACCATACCTTCCTCAATAGTCAGTACCAGGAAACATACTCAAGCCATCATTATTTATTTACATTTAAAATAATTTATTAGTCAAAGAAAACAAGGGGTATTGTCATTGCCTTTTGATTTGGTTTGTATGTAAGGCAGGGTTTGCTTTGCTTGTGGTGTGAGGAACTGAACCCTGGACCTGACACACATATATATGCGGCAATATTCTACCACTGGGCCACACCCATAATCCAGGAGACAGTTTTATAGGTATATGTGCATATTAATTTTCTCTACAAAGATCTAACAACATAAAACTTATGTTTCTTTCTGTTCCCAGCAGCATTTGTTTTTTCACTAGATATTTTCTGCTAAATCAGAGGTAGGTTTTATTTAATATTAACCCTAATTGCTAATGAGGCTATACGTTCTAAATGATAATTTAATGGATGCTATTGTGATGCAAAAGGATACTCTGGGTATAAAACTTCCGTATCGACCTCAGTTGACTTGCAAAGGCATAATTTAGTTATTGGAGCAGAATCAGGCTCTAAGAACTGTCCTTCCAAAAGAGAAGGCAACAAATTGCTGCCTGTTTGGCATAGGGATGGCCATTCCCTGAGTTCCTCTGATCAGGGACTGTGTATATCAAGGTTCCTAGCCCACTGGTAAAGCAGGGATGATGTGAGCCTAACCCTTGCTCCTCTTTAGCTTCTACCAGGTCTCCTTTAATTACCCTCACTCCATGCATACTCTGGAATGTGTTTCCTGTAAGGGGGGGTTACACTTCCCCTTCGGAAAAAAATAATACTTGTTGGTAAAGTACTTTGAGATTGTTCCAAGAAACCTGGATTCTTGGGACAAGGTGTTATTATTTAGTTGATGGGAAACAAATATCCACCTAATAGCCGTAATTATATTGTCAAAACTGCTTAAAATATCCACGCTGCTGGGATGGTAGTGATGTCAGGGAGTTTTGTGACTAGTAAATTGGAACATTATCATGAAATTAAAAAAGAAAAGTTACATTACCAAGTAATTCATTGGGATGATTTGATATTTCAAGGATAACCACCAAGCAATTTCAGGAACATGTAATTATTTTTTTTCACTTGCTATTTTATGATGCATTACTCAGTACAGGGTGGTTGACTGCACCTTGTAAAGTGGAAGGAGAGTGAATAAGAAGCCATTAACAGATCAAAGTCTATGTGGGAATATAACGGGTTTGCTTGGTCCTCTGCTTCCCTTGGACTTGAAATCCTCATGCAGTTATCTCATACCCAAGGTTCGTGGAGCATCCCTTGTACACAGTGAAGGCTCAGAGCACACTGAAAGGCTAGTGACTTTCCTCCTCATTTGACTTTCTCTGTGGCCTAAGTACCTTTGCACATACTGCACTTATGGCTGAGATGTCTTTTTTCTTGTTTAGTAAATCCTTGGGTATTCATCAAATCCTATCAAAACTCTTCTCTGCAATGCTTTTTTTTTTTTTTTCAAAATTAGTCATCCTTTCCAAAGAACATAACTATCCTGGGCACAAATCTCTTTTCAGACCCCACACACTGGATATAAAATGTTTCCTTATGGTCTATTTATTGCATAGTAAGTTCTTCAAGGGCTGAGATTGCCTGTCTGCTTGTCTTTCTGATAATAATTAGTATATAGAAGCTGACCTCTGCCTAGGTGGGATGCTGCTAGTCAGTAGGGACAAAAAGGATGCCTTAGGATTTTATTGCTGTGAAGAGACACCATGACCAAGGCAACACTTATAAAGGCAAACATTTAATTGGTGCTGGCTTATAATTTCAGAGGTTCACTCCATTATCATTGTGGCAGAAAGCAGGGCAGCAAGCAAAGCCATGGTGCTGGAGGAGCTGAGAATTCTACATCTTTTTTTTTTTAAAAGATTTATTTATTTTTACTTATATGAGTACACTGCAGCTTGTCTTGAGACACACACCAGAAGAATGCATTGGACCCCATTACAGATGCTTGTGAGCTGCCATGTGGTTGTTGGGAATTGAACTTGGGACCTCTGGAAGAGCAATCAGTGCTCTTAGCCACTGATCCATCTCTCCAACTCAAGAATTCTACATCTTGATCCAAACATAGTCAAGAAAAGACTCTTCCTCAGGCAGCCAAAAGAAGAGTCTCTTCTGTACTGAGCATAGCTTAAGCATAGGACATCAAAGCCCACCCCACCAGTGATGCATTTCCTCCAACAAGGCCACACCTACTCCAACAAGGCTACATCTACTCCAACAAAGCCAAAAATCTCCATAGTGCCACTTCCCTGGGGCCAAGAATATTTAAACAACCATCATGGGAAACAAGCTAAACATAGTGCCTGCCTTTATGAACTCTTAATGGTAAAGAGTTCACAATACACCTTTCTGTCACAAATCTGTTTATAACTATGTAAGGAAGGAATGGTAAAAATATAGGAGAAAGAAAAGTAAGGGGAGGTGAGAAAGTGGGAAAGTACCTGCAGGATCTTCCTAGTGGTGTCTGTGGAATATGAAGTTTCATTCTGAATAAGTTGAACAAATAGAAGACTTATAATCTCTGTTCTCTCATGCAGAAGAACTAGGGGACAATGGATGGGAGTCATGGGGAAATAGGATGCCCCCATTACTTATCAAAAGATACAGAAAGAGAAACTAAAGGATAAAGGTAGAGGTGGGGATACCAACATGGCGTTAGACTACTTAGTACCTACACACAGAAGTAAAGCAAAACAAAAGGGGGGAAAACAGAACAAGCTTGTCTAAATAAACCCACTTACAAAACTGCTCAGAGACGACTAGAGTTCAGTGCCACAAGGGTGGGCGCATGGAGTTCTCTCATCATGGGTCCCTGCCTCCTGAAAGGCAGACATCCTCCACCATCTTCATACCTTACCTATCACTCCAGAGCTATACGAGAGAGATGGTTTCTGGTGAGTTTGTGGTATTGCTTAGGGCCATTTACGTGATGTATTTGGCATAGATAGATCTGCTTTGGCCACTCAGTGTCAGTGGATGGCTGAGAAGACCGTTACACAGATACATTTTGATAAATTCTCATTCATTGGAGTTGCCCTTACAGACACATCTCAACCACTCGCCAAAAGACCTACCCAATGGTAGCTCTCAGGGACATTGCAATTGAATTTTAGATATATGCAGTGTTATAGTGTGTGTGTGTGTGTGTGTGTGTGTGTGTGTGTGTGTGTGTTTGGGGGGGTATATGAGTGCGGTACATGCACATGACTGTGTAAATATATACCCCTGTGCTCCTACCCAACATGAGTTCTCTTCCTCTATTGCTCTTAGACTTCCTGCCTTAATACATGGTCTCTCGCTGAACTGTAAGCTTATCTTTTCTGCTAGAATGGACTGCTAGTAAGCTGTCATGATCTGATTATATCTACCCCTAATACTGAGGTTACAGGCACATGCAGCTACACCAGCTTTTTTTTTCTCTAAACTATGGACATTGTAGATTTAAACTCAGATCTTCATGCTTATACAGAATGTACATTTACTCACTAAAACATTACCCTAAGACCCATTGTTGTGGGGTTTTTGCATTGTTAAAAAGTAAAACATTAGCCGGGCATTGGTGACACATGCCTGTAATCCCAGCACTCTGGGAGGCAGAGGCAGGCAGATTTCTGAGTGTGAGGCCAGCCAAATCTACAGAGTGAGTTCCAGGACAGCCAGGGCTGTACAGAGAAACCCTGTCTCAAAAAAAAAAAAAATCCAAAAAGTAAAACATTACTTGGGATAGCCTAAAAGGTATAGAATAAATTTTATATTAATACTATATTATTATTTTTATTATTATCATTACTACTACTACTACTACTATCCCTAAAGTTAAATAAAATATTATCCCATATCTTGTAATTGTATAAAAGACGGGGTCAAAGTAAGATTATATGTGACTTCTGGAAGAGAAAAAGATTGGTACAGTGAACCTCACACCTGAAGTCTGAACCTTCTCAGAGAGAAACCCTTTAACCAGTGAAATAGATAGAGGAAGATATGGAGAAAGACATGAAAACTCAGGGTGGTTTGACAATATAAAGAGAAAGAAATGAAAAGTGAGCCTACCTAGACTAGTTTTTTTGATGAAAAAATAGATGACAAAAATAAATTTGTAGATGGCATTAATCTTGGAAGAATATCAAGTAACTTGAGTTATGAAATTGTAATCCCAAAAGATTAGATTTTTGTGCTACAATCAATATATAGTAGAGTAGTATTATAGGGTGAAAAAGTCATTGATTCAGTAGAACTCGAGTGAGATCAAGCCCATGTGGCCCTGGTGGATCTTAGGCTAGAAACACAAGAAGGTTCCAGGATTTGCATCCCTAGTGCCAGAAAAGAGGCTTTGTGAGTATGATGTCATTTCTAGAGTGTCTCTTTGTTCCCAGATGTTTCCTTGATACTGGGTCCTTCAACAATAAAGTTAGACTAGATTATAAACTTGGAAGTATACATAACGATGCTACTATTTCCCATAACTTTTTGTGTTAAATATAAAGATAAATGTAAACTCAACTGAGGTACATGTAAGACTCCATATGTAACTGTATAGTTGAGGAAGGAACAGCTTGGGGGAAGTGTGAGGTAAGAATACCTGGTTTTAGTTCATGCCTCTTTAAGTCACTGGACAGACAACTTGCCTTTCAAAGGCTTCTGTGTAGACCTGGTGGTTTTCCTCTCTGTCCTTAAAGTGGGTGTTATAAGACTGAACATACTGAGTCAAATGTCTTACAACCACAGCAGTTCATTAAGAGAGGTAATTCAGGTTTACCACCAAAACACTGGCTGTTCCAGAGCTGAATGTCCTCCAAAATTAGTGCTCTGGATCCCAGTCTATGGGAACTTAAAGAAAACAATCTCCATGTTACTTATAGTATCTCCTTTGTGTATGTGCACATGTATGTGGTATGCATGTGTGAATATATGTGTGCATATATGTGCACGCATTGATGAAGGGATGCAAGTGTATGTGTCTATGTATGTGTGAAGGTCAGAGGACAATGATAGGTATCCACCTCACCAGGGAATTTCAGGAATCTACCTGTTTCTGTTCTCTCAGCACTGGGAGTACAATTGTGAATGGCCAAACCCAGTTTTTATGCAGTTTTTATGTAGGAACTGGGGAGTACTCAGGCTTTCAGGTCAAACAGTTAATTGACTGAGTCATCTTCCAATTCCCACAATTTATCAGGTAGATTTATAGCATCATGCCAGACTGCCTCTTCACAGACATCCTGATTCTGGTTCAGAAAGTACAGCCATACCATGTCACACTTTGCCTGCCTTCCCTTCAACATGGCTATATGAAGCTCGGCCATCAGTTGAATTATATAATCTCAAAACTCACATGCTACAGTCCTACCCCATAACAAATCAAAGTGTAGAAGAATTTGAAAGTAAGGTCTTCACAAATGTTGTTCAACTTAAATGAGATTGTGAGATTGGTCCAAATATAGTATTATTGGTGTCAGTATTTAAGAGAGAGGGGGAGAGAGAGAGAGAGAGAGAGAGAGAGAGAGAGAGAGAGAGAGAGAGAGAGAGAGAGAGAGAGAGAGAGAGAAGAAAGGAAGGAAGGAAGAAAGAAAGAAAGAAAGAAAGAAAGAAAGAAAGAAAGAAAGAAAGAAAGAGAGAGAGAGAGAGAGAGAGAGAGAGAGAGAGAGAGAAATTTGGACATATAGACACACACACTGAGGCGAGCTCATAAAATAATACAAAAAGAATATGATCACTTCCAAGTGTGACAGAGATTCCACAAAATGAAAACTCCTTGATTTTAGCATTCCAGACTCCAGGAAATAAATTTTCATTGTTTAACCTGTCTAGTCTGAGGTATGTATTGCCACCTTAGCAAAGGAACATCGACTGCAACACCATACAGAATGCTCAGTCACTTGGTGTTAGTTCTCCAAACAGCCACTTCCTTGGAAATCCTCAGTCCTGAAGTCTATTGATTAATTCATTTGGAAACATGACTCATGGACAGATAGAACCAGTTCCCAATAGAAATGCTGCACCTAGAAAATGGAACAAGGGGCCATGTTCTCCTCTAGCTTACACAGGTCCCAGTCATGTGATGAGCCTTCTTTCTAACACTGACCATGTGCATGGCACACACACAAGATTGGTCCACTGTTCAATAAACACTGGTTGAGAAGGATCAACCCCAATAAATCAATCACATGATCCCAGTTGGTAGTACTGCTGAGAGATGATCATGATGGTATCTATCATAGGTGTAGAAACACTTGATGAGTTCATAGCCAAAAGGAGTATTAATTGGAAGGCACTGTTGGAAAAGATGGGTCTCTGCAATGGTCCCTTTGAAAGGCATATGCCATCCTCAGCCTATCCCTGACCTCTCTCTCTCTCCATGAAACAAGCAGCTTTATTCCACCAAACCTTTAAATTATGATGGTTCTGCCTGGCTCTAGGTCTAGAGGAAACAGAACCAAATGACTGTGGATAGAAATATCTGAAGCTGTACAGGCAGAAAACAAGCTCTTCTGTTATGAATCAGTCAATGGTACAGAGTTTGGAATTTTGTTTTGTTAGCATGTAATTTTCCTTCTCAGAAGGAGTGAGCTTTGTGGACAAGTTTTAGGATAGAGTTCCCAGTAAGTTTAAAAGTGATGCTGTTCTTGGGTCAGCTTCTCTGTCCACCGGGCCTCACCACATCAGCTTCACCCTATCTCTCTGATTTTTTGTAGTAATCAGAGTGTTCATTCGATGGACTCAGGATTGGCTCCATCCTCTTGTCAATTCAGAGGTTCAGAGAAAACATGCCTGTCCTAGCTCAAAACCGTCCCAACATGTTTGTGGCCTCTATGAATGGTTATCAAAAGAATGAATGGAAAAACATAACCGTGTCTTGTATCATTGCTTCTATTTTGTGTTAATATGCACCAGTCCTGCCATTCATCTCTTGCAATTTGCAACGGTGTCTGTGGATATCTAGAAAATTCCTATTTTTTAGAATGTTCATGCTTTTCTGTCTCTCAGCCTCATCAGCCCTCTTTCTGCATAAGTTCAAGAGTCCAGACACTATTTCCTCTGTGATACAGGCTGTATCTGATGTATAGACCTCTTTCTTCTCCTCTCATCACAAATTCTGTTCACTTTTCCAGAGACACGCCTCTGTCCCTATCAGCAATTTGGTAGTAGACCCATAGATATGTTTGGGGACAATCTTTATTTCTATTTTTCCTCTACCTATGGAAGCAAGATAGTGGTTCCTCCAAACCTGCACTCCTAAGCTCATAGGTTATCAAATACCAAAAGACACTCAAAGGGTGATTACTGTATAAAATGATATCCAGAGATATGGTGAGGCTCACTGAAGCTAAAAGATCCGTTCACAACCATTCTTTGTGCCAAATATCTTTACTACCCTCATAAGTCACCTGGGTCCCATGGTGGAGAGGACTGACCCCTGTGTCCTTTTCCATTTAGTATAGACCTCCATAGGGTCCTGCCTTTGCGCATTTGCCTAATTCACTTATGTCAACTCAATTCACTTTTCTAGACTTATACCCCTCACTGAAACCTCATGCTTGGTATTTGTTCACTAAGTATATCAATAATGTTGGGAATTTAATTGAGATGTATGAACGGAAAAAGATTTTATAGCATCATCGCATGTGTGTTTTTCGGTCCAAGCTGGAGCCATCAATCATTTCTGAATACTTGTCAGCAAGGTGAAATAGCCAGATGTCTTATTTTCACAACTTTGTAATTTTCCTTGAACAACAAGTGACAAAAAATGCTCCAGCCAAAAAATATGTCTCTCTCCTAATGCATGTCACTTCTAACTACAGCTGCCCACATAACAAAGTGTGTTAGACGCCTGTTGAAACTCTCCATTGGCAGATCTGTTTAGACTCAAACAATGAGATATAGATATTGGGAACTGAAGGTTGTTTCTGGCAGAACCCTGGATGACAAGTCAGTGACACAAAATGTGCAACACAACGTATGGAAATGGGTGAGTCACAGCCACATAGTTTATAGACTCCATGTAGTTCCATATTTCTGCTTTGGACTCAGTTTTTAGCCCAGCAGCCCACTTGTATCCCTCTTTTGCCCTGAATATATTCTGAAAAAATATAGTATAGCTTAGCAGGTAGAGAGATAGAGTTTAGACACCCAAATGACATTGAACATGTGATTTCAACCATCAAGATCCATTTTTCTCACCCACAATTATATTTATCTCTTGGAACTGCCACAAGGTTCTGAAAAGGTAATTCAAAAAAAACACTAAGCTAAGTGCCCCTACATGGAGAAAGAACATTGTTTTTGTCATACACGAGCATAAACTAGTTGTAGGTAGTGTTTATTTCTAATCTCAGCATTTAGGAGGTGGAGGCCAGCCACAGCTATATAGATAGATTGAGGCTAGACTATGCTACATGAAACCTGGTCTCAAAAAGGCAACAAACAAACACTAAAGTAAAACAGTGTACAAACATGATTCATAGAGTATTCTGTGAGAGTGTTTTTCAGAGCAAGAGACAGATCAACAGTGTCACACTAAACTGACCTTCAGACTAAAGAGTACAAAGTATGGTACTATGATGACATGCAAACCTGGTTTGAGTCTTAGATGTTTACTTTGCATTTCTGAAAACTTTGACCAATCCTTCTTTACAGTCCTTAAGATAGATTTGGTAAAATTATATGCCTAGGCTTCATGTGAGAATTAAGTAACAGTATACGGAGAATGTCAGGCTTCAGGGAACGGAAGCCATGGTTATTGGCAATCTTTTCTGGCTCCTACTAAAATTTCATCATGGGGGATAATGACCTACATGGGCAAGCTAAAGCTGACATTGTGTTCTTCACATGGCCAAGATAACTGAAGCCCATGCAGAATATACTATACTGTTTTTAGTCTTTCTTATTAAGGATGCTTAAAGAATGTATGCTAAGTTAATAGGCACATAGTAAGTGCCAGGGATGCTCTGTCCCTGTAAAGATAATGTCTATGATATAGGACTGGCAGTTGGACTACCCCTTCGTAAACTAACACTATATCCACATAGACTTTACAGACTCTTTGCCATCATGTTGAATACCTGAAATCTGATATGGAAGACCTTCCCTGCATCCCTGTTATGATTCTGGTGCTGGCAATAATGTTGTAACTCACCTGCAAGATGAAACACATTCTGGCTTATCCTTGTAAATAGGAAGGGATTATGATTTTATGAGGTTTCTCTCAGAGATTAGATTCAAAGGGCTATACTTTGAGAAAAAAATCTTATGTGTGTTGACTTTACCTTTCCTATTTTAATGGATTTTTTTAAACACAGGTCATAAAATGAGTACAAGAGTATCAGTTCTGCAACAGGCCAGGGACCTCTATTTCCACAGCACACTGAGTAAACAGAAAAATAACCCAGAAGGTGAATGTGTAGACCCATATCTCTGTAAGGAAATAGATTCAGCCCAAGTCTCCTTTCTTCATTACTGAGCCCCTTGTCATCCTAACAGTATCTAGAATCATTACATGGACAAGCCTCTGGGAGTACCTTTGAGAGAATGTCTTATTAGGTTAACTGAGGTGGGGATACTCCCCTAAATTTGGGTGGCACTATTCCTTGGAATGAGGTACTGGACTACATAAAAAGGAGAAAACAAGATAAGCACTGGAATCCATTTTTTTCTATACCCTGATAGTCAGTGTTGTGCTATGAGCTGCCCCAAGCTTCTGCAGTCACGATGAGCCTGCCTTTAACTCAAGTAAATCCTTTCTCTCCCAAACTGTTTTTGTCAGTTTTTTTTTTCATAACAAGAAAGGTAACAAACACAGTATCTCCTTGGCTTCCCTCATTTATCCAGGGGAAAGAATATGATGCTATTTAATTCTCCTGGTTTAAGTATTGCTCTTCAAATCAAGTGGTGTGTTCAGAGTCCCAGTAAACAGCTATTTTGCTACAAAGTGCATTGAGAAAGGATTGAAAGGATATTGGTTATATTTACTTGTGGTGACATGGTGACATTAAAGAGAATGGAGACAGAGAAGACAAGGAAAGGGGACAGAAGAACAGAGAGAAGCAGAAGAAGCTCCTCAAAAATGAACCAGCCTAGGTCTAGAAACTAGATAAGGAGTCACCGTTTTTCAATTGTTCTTGCCAAATTTTTATTTTTATTTTTAGGCTTATATAAATAAAACAAAAACTCACCTGTTGCCATTCTCTCTCAATACTAGGATTCTCCCTATCTATTAGCCACTGGCCCACATTTCCAAGAGTCAGAGATTCCTATGTGCACCGTCTGCTTTTACTGGCTATGACAGTAATAGTGGCTGTGTTGCCTCTGCTGTGTAAGTGCTGTTTATTACACTCGCCAAAGCTGGCCATCACCATTGCTACCAGGGAGTTCCATGATATCATCTCCCATGGGGAAGCATAGCTAAGAAGAAAGTTATTACTGGGAGTCTCTATGGAACCAGTGACCCTCTTATTGCTTAAATGAAAGGGGTGTCCTCTGGACTCTTTCGAGACTAGTGAAATAGTGTGTTCCTTGCTCTTACAGAATAAAGCCCTGTGCTTCCGACACCTCTTTCACTGTCTTCCATCCAGGTTAGTGCTATGGAGTCACTCTAGCACATGAAGACTGTTGCCAAGTGCCTTTGCCAGGAGGTTAAACCCCAAATCTCAAGACCCTTATCTCTAAAAGTCCTCTGCCAATTACCCTCAGATTCATGCAACCCTACTCCCTTTATGCAGGATTGTGTCCACTGATAATTAGCTAGCACCTCTAATACTGTTTGTAGGCATTTTTCTATTTAGCCTCATGGTGAACTGAGATTTCTACAGGAGTAATGGATTCTCTAGAAACAAAGGGGTGTCTCCCTTTTGAAAAAGAGAAGAGGTTTGAGGCTCTAAGACATGCTCACTCATCAAAGACATGTGAGGGTATGGATGGACTTCTATTCACAGGCTATCACCCCTATAATCTGATCCTGAGTCTGATTTTCAGTTTGATAATCCCCACAACTACAAGGGTTAAGGATTTCTTTCAGTGGAGCTGGAGACTTGCTGGCTTTCATCATAATAGGTGTCTCTCCCAGGTTGGTGGTCCTTTTCTCTCTTCATGGCTGCTAAAACTTTAAGAAAATGAGCTTGTCCTCAGAACCTAAAGTTTCCATAGACTTTTAGCCTCATGTACTCTATAACTTATCTTCCAGATGCACCACTATCAGGTCACCAGTACAGCAAGTCTTTCAGAATAGCATGTCCCTGAAGGCTGCTGTGTCTTGCTGCCTATCTTTACTGGGTTTTCCCCTCACCAGTTGGTTATTCATTTCCAGCATCCTATTCTGAGAGACTCCTGCAGCTACTCTTAGAAGCAAATCTTTTAGGTTGAGCTCCCCTAAAACTAAGGCCTAAGGCAGGCATACATGCGAACAGGTTTGTCTGAGAGCATCTGGAAGAGCTAGAGGAAGACACTATGAGAGAGAAGGATGAACAAAGTGTTATAACAAGAGTATTGCTAGTGTGAGTGCCTTAAATACGTGGAGACACACACTCTTCCTATGCCCTAGTGCACAGTGTCTAGAAGAGTAGTTCTCAACCTTCTTGATGCTGGGATGCTTTTATACAGATCCTCAGGTCATGGTGATCCCCAGCCATACAATTATTTCATTGCTACTTCATAACTGTAAGTTTTCTACCATTATAAATTGTAGATCAAATATCTGATATGTGACACCCCTCCCCCAAAGGGGCTTTCGACACACAGGTTGAGAACAGCTGGTCTAGTGTGTCTTGGATGGCTTGCCAACTAAGAGCTAAGAAAGAGAAGTAAGATTCTCATTTCTTGAGAGTAAGCACTGAGTATGTGAGTGCTCTGACTTTGCAGGTCAAGGCCCACTGGTGGAAGTTCACTAACAATTGCTCATCAGCATCCTTGAGAACAGTGTGTGAGAGCTTGGTGGGAGAAGCAGCAGCACGTGGGACCTAGGAGTTCTGTTAGTATTGGCCACCCCAACAGAGCCAGGATTTAAGAGGTGATGATTCAAGCTAGGCCATAAGTGATATGACCCATTACATGTGAAAAGTGATTTTAAAATGACTTAAAAAGGATTTGTGCCCAAATAGTTCCTTCCAGTTCTAAAAGTCTGTTTCATTTTACCAAGTTGATACAGCAAAGATCAGGTGATGAGTTAAAATGTCTTTCCATCAAGTATGTGATGACAGATTTCTGAAAACAGCTGGATGCTTGATGAAATTTATATTCAGCTTGCCTTCATGTTCACACATACACACATATACACACACACACACAAACACACACACACACACACACACACACACACACACACTGAGAAAAGAGGGGCAGGGTAAAGAGTAGAGGAGCTGGAGTCCTGGGGTGCTATCAGGGAGAGCAGAAGCATGCCATGCACCTGTTCCCAACCTGCAGTTCATGTTCTATTCCCAGTCCTGGGCCAATAGTAACAAAGTCTGTGGTTTGCGGTGGGGAGGAGAGGCATGTTCACACCGAACTTTGACTCAATCTCTGTTCTAAGGTCTTTGAAGTCTCTTCCTTCAAAACCTTAAAATATTATTTTGTAGAAGGTGAGCAATTGAGTTCACCTTTGCAGGAGATAGTTGCTTTGTTGTAGGGAAACCTCTGCTCATGTGGAAAAGGAAGATTATCACCTTTCCAACACACACCCTTACTGCCCACAGCCACACACAGAGAGACAGAGCAAGAACACTCTTCTTAAGTGAATATGTACTCTGATTTGTGGAAGCTACTTCAATCTGTATAAAAAGCTGCTTTAACCAGGGGCAAAGGTGAATGTGTTTAATCTTTCTTTTACAGGGAGATGCATTTTTTATGCATCATTTAGAATAGAAATTGTTTATTCCTTAAGGGTGTATATAGGGCTCCCATCTATACACATCTGTGTGTCTGTGTCTGTTGGTCTGTCTCCCTGTCTGCCTTTCTGTCTGATCACTTTCTCCTAGGACATCAGGAGCTGTAATGCTGAAGGAACAGGAATGACATATGAGTCTGACACCATCTCCAGCCATGAGAGATATTATAATGGTCCCATCTTAGATTGCTTATGTCCATACATAGCATAGAAAGATTCCAAAGGTCAGCCACAAGATGGCTTGTGTCCTGTGGGATGTCTGAGTTCTGATGAGATAATCCAGCTGGAGAGTATAGTCATATGATGAGAGCCACAACTTCCAAAGCTTCTCTGGACAAACTAGAATAAAGTCATCTCAGGTAAACCTTAGGTTAGCAGAAGAGCTTGGTCCTGTGCAGGGCTGTAGATATTTTCAATGTCCTTCCAAGGTGCTATAGGTATGAAGGCTAACTATGGCTTAGCATAAGGGGACAGGAGAAGTTGGTTCCAAGGCTCTTAATTCAGGACAAACCTAGAAGAAGCTCTGCCAGCAGACAGCAAAATAATTTTATCCAGGTCAATAACCTCTGAACTGAGATCTGTGTGTGTTATGCTCAAAGCATGTGTGTAGGTTCTATCCCACCTTTAGAGAGGCACACATCTCAGAATGCTCAGCTAAAGGAAACAGTGCCCTTACATCTCTCTCTTTTTAAAATTTATTTATTTAATTTCTATATTCTTTGTTTACATTCTAAATGCTTTCCCCTTTCCCAGTTGCCCCCTTCCCATATGTCCCATAAGCCCTCTTCTCTCCAACCATTCCCCAATCACCCCACCTCCCATTTCTCTGTCTTGGTGCTCCCCTATAGAGCTGGATCAAGCCTTTCCAGGACCAGAGCCCTCTCCTTCCTTCATCATGGGAATCATTTGATATGCTAATTGTGTCTTGAGTATTCAGAACTTCTGGGCTAATTAATAACCACTTATCAGTGACTGCATTCCATGTGTATTCTTTTGTGATTGGGTTACCTCACTTAGGATGACATTTTCCAGTTCTAAACATTTGCCTAAAAATTTCATGAATTAAATGTTTTTAATTGCTGAGTAGTATTCCATTGTGTAAATATATCATATTTTCTGTATCCATTCCTCCATTGAGGGACCCAGAGAACCAAATAACTCTATTAAAATGGGGTATAGACCTAAACAACGAATTTTCACCTGAAGAAATTTGAATGGCTGAGAAGCACCTTAAGAAATGTTCAACATTAGTCATTAGGGAAATGCAAATCAAAACAACCCTGAGATTTCACCTCACACCAGTCAGAATGGCTAAGGTTAAAAACTCAAGAGACAGCAGGTGTTGGCGAGGATGTGGAGAAAGAGGAACACTCCTCCACTGCTGGTGGGATTGTAAGATGGTACAACCACTCTGGAAATCAGTCTGGCGGTTCCTCCAAAAACTGGACATGACACTTCCGGAGGACCCCGCTATACCACTCCTGGGCATATACCCAGAGGATTCCCCAGCATGCAATAAGGACACATGTTTCACTATGTTCATAGCAGCCTTATTTGTAATAGCCAGAAGCTGGAAAGAACCCTTACATCTCTCTAATGGGCACTGAGGCCAAGGGAAGCTGATACTTCCATGCAGGGACTTATTCAGGGAAAACCCAAGTTAGTGAGAAGTTGCCACACCAAGGAGCTGAGAGCTACAGAAATACCCCAGTTAAGAGAAATTTGAAAAATAGTGTATTAGTCAGAGTTCTCTAGAAGAATAGAACCAATAGGATAAGTCAACTTATATTAATAATAGCAAATGCTGGAGAGGTGGTGGTTTAGCAATTGAGAGTTCTTGCTCCTCTACAAGGCCCTAGTTCAGTTCCTAGTACCCTTGTCAGATGATGCACAACCACCTGGAATTTCTGTCCCAGAGAATCCAATGCCAAACCTTCTAAAGCACTCTCATTGGCATGTACATACCCTTACACAGATACACACACATGCACATGCCTAAAAATAAAGTAAGTCTTATCAAAATAGTAAAAACAGCTAAGAGATTGAGATCTTGGGCTTGCTTGGTTTTTGATACTATGTGACTTAGCGGTTGGAGTACTCCCAAGTGACATTCTCTCACTGGAAGTCTAGAAATATGGTAGTTGTTCAACCCAGAAGGATGGGTACCTCAGTTTATCCAACCTGAAACCAAAGGCCTGAGAAATTTCTGGGGAGCCTGTGGTTGTTAATTCATATTGGAAGCCTGGAAGCTCTCATTCTTATAATAGCAAATGAATCATCATCATCATCATCAGCAGCAGCAGCAGCAGCAGCAGCAACTGGGCAAAGGGAAGACCAGGGAGCAAAACTCAAGACACCTTCCTTCGAGTGTCCTTGGTGTTTGGACCTGTTATTAGAAAGTGGCAGTTGCAACAGGGTGGGTCTTCCTGTATCTATTAAGGCGATCAGTTCTTCAGTTAGGGATCCCAACTCTAGTCATTTTAACTGTGGCAAGTTGACAATAAAACCAACCCTAATGGGGAGGGGCAAAGAGGAGTTCTTGGAATCCTCAGGCATATAGGAAGGAGTGAGCCAGCAAAAGATGGATTGAAGGAGGTGAAACTCCCAAATCACTCCTTAGAGGATGCCCAAGATTTTCTGGAGTTTGACTTTCTTCCTTTTGTTTCAAAGTACTTAGCAGTTCAACTTACTCTTTGCAGCCCGATCTCCCTTTTAAGTCCCCTGAACACAGAAAACCTAAGCTCTTACAGTGCTGCCTTGTGTGTATGTGCCTTTTACCAACATTTAGCTGAATTAATAATGGTTAATGACTCCTAAAACTATATCAGCTTAAGTCCTTTTTCACCCTTTCCATCTCCCTTTACCCCATTTAATACAGAAATTGAATCTGAGATGGGCTTTTAATTAAAAAGCTCATAATAATATTCAAAATCCTGAAGATAAGGAAATTAAAATTTAAATTTGGATTTTCCCCCCTTCTCCTTGCTTTTGATATTTCCTGTTGTGTGCCATGTACAAAGTTTATTAGAACAAAGGAAGACAGAAAGACTTTTAGCATAACAAAGGGCATTGCTGAGGAAGGTTTATCTGGTTGTAGTGGAAGTCTGATTGCCTTTTAAAAGAATTTTTAATTAAAATATAATTACATCATTTACCCCCTTTCCTTTTTTGTCCACCAATTCCTCCCATCCTCCCATGGTCTCTTAGTCTTCAGCACACATACACATACACACACACACACAGAGAAAGAAAAATACATATATATTTATAAATACAAGAAAGATACATATATATTTTTGAAATATATATACATATACATGTATATATATATACACACACATACATATAAAACCTTCTGAGTCCATCCAGCATTGCTGGTATGTGACTAATTTCAGGCTGATCACTTAGAACTGCACCACCAACCAAGGAGCTCATCATCAGGATTGACTACCTTTAACTCCTAAATCTAGCACCAAATCAAAGTGTAGGTTCCATAATACTTGCAGGTACTGAGACCTCGTCTTCCTCTAGGCTTGCTATGTGAATGCCAAGCCCATTTTAATAGAAAGTGCTTTGGAGAACAGGGAAAGTAAATCAAGAAGTACAATGGATTAGAGGATTTAACTGAAGGAAAATGGAGATCCCAGTGAAGCAAAATTGTCCTAACAAATGAGATTTGATCTATTATTCATCTAACATTTGACAGGTTCACAGGACATTTTAAAATCATGGGATCAATAACTCTTTCTTGGATGATAGCAGGATAGGTGGCAGCTGCAGAAGAAAAAATAATGTCAGCTTAATATCCATAAATATGGTGCTTTGGTTTCAAGAACATTTTTAATATTTCTATTAATTTTAGGGGAATTTCATATAATACATTTTCATCATGTTCATCCCAACTCTTCCCTCTAAATTCTCTCAAATTCATCCCAATGTCTTTACTGAGCATATAGTTCAGGGGAGCAGCTGTCCTGCCATGTACAGAAGACACTGTGTCACTCTAGTCACCCCTAGCCTCTGGTTCTTACATTCATTCCATCAGCACCTCTTCCATGATGGTCCCTGAAGTTTTCAGGGTGTGGTATGGTGTAGACATCCTATTTGTGGCGACATACTCCACTGATATTTATTCCCCACACTTTGACCAGCAGTGAGTTTCTGCATTAGCCACCTCGCATTGCACATAGAAACTTCTCTGATGAGTTATAAAGCTGGCTAATCTACCAATCAAAAGATAAATTGAAAGGGAAGTTTGATAACGCCTCCCTCTAGCAGAATAACCATAGTAGGTTCACTCCTAAGGCTTGTCAACTCCCTAGATCTGGGCCCTTGACTAATTTTTACTATGCCAGGCATATGTTTTCTCTATGAGTGAGGATGCAGTGAGAAAACCAACCTGGACCACTCTGTGGGTAGGAAAAAAAAAAAGGTTGTTAGAAGATTGAACTGCCAAAGCTGTCTCTTGGGGGCACAGAATGGCAACTTGTCGGGAAAGCAGTCAGATTTGATATAAGAGTCAGGGTGGGGGCTTTGAGCTGATGCAGACTGTTCTGGTTAACTAGATGCCACTGCCCAAGGTAGTTGAACAGTAGGGGAAATAAAGGAGGTATCAATTTCCTGGGACACACTCTCCTTAGGACATAGCTTAGGAATGCTGAATTTAGGCTGCTGGTTACCAAATGACAATCCTCCTGTTTATCTGGGTCACAATCCTTTTGTGTAGGACATTGTTACCAGCACTGTCATTTTGAGGAATCATTTTGGTCTGAAAATCCTTCTTAAATCTACCAAATTCGTTTTATAAGAATAAAAGATAATAGTTATTTCATAGGTAATGTCAGCATATCATCAAATTGAAGTAGAAAAATCTTAGAATTTTTCATTCAGTAAAAGAATCATTGAAGAGTAAAAGTCCATTCATTTGTGTTACCAGATGAATAATTTCTTCAGGTGGATAGGACTAGATACTCAGAAGTCAGCATGAAACAGACACTTAGAGGTTATTTTTGCTAAAAAGTATTGTCTAGAAGCACACTCAACTCTCATAGAAATTTACTGATATAGTCAAAAGCCAACTCTTGCTGGTATAGTCATGAGACCTTAAAATCTATCACAGCAGATCTTGGGTGTGAGCTTGGGAGATGACAGAGTCAATAAAGTACCTGCACTATTAGCATAGGGGCCTGGTTCAATCTCTATAAATAATATGAGAAAGGTTAAACATCGAGACAGCACTGGGAAGGCAGAAACAGTAAGATCCACGAGGCCCACTGGCCTGTGAGTGTAACACAATCATTGAATTCTAGATCCCTAGGAGGTCCCATCTTAAAAAAATAAAATGGAAAGGCACCCAAGGTTGACCTCTGGCTTCAACATACAATGAACACATACATATACACGTGCAACCTCCCACATAAACATGCACACACAAGCATGTAAATGTTGTTGGGATGGTAAAGATAGGTGAACTAATGATTTGGAGGAAGATGGAAAGGAAATAAATGATGAACAGAAAGGCCCAGGACAATTCAAGGCTTGCTGTTGTGAATCCAGGGCAAGTGTGTTTGTTTAAACCCAGCCTCGATGTGAAAATAATCTGTGGAGGTCATTACACGTAGCACAGCAAGGCAGAAATAAAAAGAATAAAAATAAATTAGAAAACTGGGACTAAGAAAAAATAGATGGCATAACAAGATGAAAACAAAATAAAGATGGTCATCAAGCGGAAAAGCAAGCTGGGAGGTCCAGCTCCAGTGTTCCAGTTGAACCACAAACTTATTTCCTAGTAGAATGCACTCTTGTTTCCGTTTGTTTTTTTCCCTCTCTCTCTCTCTCTTCATGTTTTTCCCCTCTCAGGTGGAGGCACACAGGCCTGTTCCAGAAATAGTATTTGAACTCATTTCCATGCAGTGTGGAAGGGAGATGGAAACCTTGTGTAAATGAAAAGAGATCTGTCTCTAAGGCAAAACATTGTTGCCTTTGATTTTTTCTTTTTAACCCTTGGGTAGAAAAATGTTCATGAAACAAAATAAAACAAACCAAAACACCTTCAAAGTCAGTTTGATGTGCTGTCAACTCACCCACTACTTCATCAATTATGTGTTGAATTCCCTTACAAGACAAGAGGAAATGAACATCCTCATCTCCTGCAGAGATGTCCAAATGGCAACCCACCTAATGCTCATGGGATCCTGGGTGCCTCTTCTCAGCTCCTCCAAAATGCAGCTCTGGTGTAACAATGCCTCACAGTCTTTCCCAAACCAATCCATCAGATCATCATCAACCCCATGTCATAACAAAACTCCACGGAAGGCCTCAGTAGTCTTCAGATCCCTGGATTTTCTTTCTTGAGTAACTCCATCCCCCAAACTGCTTAAGGACTGGCACTGGACTAACAGGATGCAGTAGGAAAGATGCTGTGTAGCTTCATAGGCTAGGCATCTAAACAGCGTCAGTTGCTGTCTTCCAGAAAATTCTCTTAGAACTTTCCTACCATACTCTAGGAAGCCTACATCTCATGAAGAAGTCCCATGGAGGAGGACTAAGACCTTTCTGCCATCAGCTCAAGCAGAAAATCCCATGGATAGTGCATACCAATTTAAGTATGCAAGTGATACTTCGTAAATTGTGGCAAAATTGATCCTTCTGTATCTGTAGCCAACAACTGGCATCCCATGGAGAAGAACCCAGCTGCTTGTACTTGTTGAAATCATAGACTCATGACAGATAATAAGTGAGTTGTTTTAAAGCCTCTGTTTGGAAGGGAGTACACAACATGTATTTGGTTTATTCTCTTGGAATGATGCAGAAAGTGGTATTATTGGCCGTCTTAAGAACTTTAATGTTGGCTGGGCAGCGCCTTTAATCCCAGCACTTGGGAAGCAGAGGCAAGCAGATTTCTGAGTTCAAGGCCAACCTGGTCTACAGAGTGAGTTCCAGGGCTACACACACACACACACACACACACACACACACAAGGAACTTTAATGCCCATAGCAAAGGTTGGCTGTGAAAGGTGCCAGATTTTCCAGTATTCTACTTTTTATGCATAAGAAAGAGAAATACTTTTTACTCTTGACAGTAGAGCATTGAGCAGTTCAGCTTGGCATATAGTCTCACACAGTGTGTCTTAGTCAGAGATTTCTTTGAGTCTCCTCACCAAAAGTAATTAAATATGAACAAGGAACTATAATCGAGACTGTCAGTGTCTTGACTATATGCCTCAGGGCATACAAGGGAACTTGCAATGTCAGTATATAGATACCTATCTTTTTCTAGTCCTTTGGAATGCTACATTTCCCCATGCTCACTAGATCTTGGAGGATATCCCAGTGTCTTAGTTACTTGTCAACTGCTGTGACAAAATGCCACAACAACATACAGAAGAAAGAGTTATTGGGGGCTAATTGTCTCAGAGGGCAAGTCCATGACCATTGTGGCAGTGAGGATGACAGCAGGCAGGCAGGGTACTGGAACAGTAGTTGTGAGCTTATGTCTTCATTTGGAAGGAAGAGGTAGTAAGAGAGCTAACTGGAAATGTTGTGTGGTTTTTGGAAACATCAAAGCTCATCCTCTTGTGACACAATGCTTCATTAAGTCCAAACTTCCTAATCCTTACCAAATTGTTCCACCAATTTAGGACCAAACATTCAGATACATGAGCCTGTGGGAGCCATTCCCATGCAAACTATCCAGTTACACTGCTTAAGATGAAGTGAGGAATTTACCAATGACATGAAGCTCTAGAGTTTGAAATATCTTCAGTGGCAATTTGACTCTTTCGGAAAAGCCAAATTGCCAATAAGTCCCTCATATAGGCAAGATAATTTAAGTCATTGCCTAAAACTTTTACATCTTAGTACATATTAATGTTGTGGGAAATATTAAAAAAAAAAAAAAAGTCGAACCAGCTTGTTCCTGTACTTGTGTCTCAGCCCTGGCTGGTCTAGCTGGCCATTAACTGGCAGGCAATGGCCAAGCTGGTTTTATCTTGTGGAGATTCACTGGCCTAGAGCTCCGGAAATGTCTGCACCCAGCTTGTGCTAGGTTCCCACTGGCGAGTCGCTACCACACCATCCCTGTGCTTCAAATCCCCCATGGTCTTTGTGGAGCATCTCAGGCAAACTCATGCTTGGCTGCTATACCTTTCTCTCTTGAACCCAGACAAGCTGCCACATGAAGGAAAATGCAACACAAACTTAGTTCAGAAACAATGGTAACTCAGTCTCTGGGCACAAGAAATAAAATCTTGTACTAATCTTGTAAGCCTTATTAAAATCTGATTCTTCCGGTGGCAGAACCACAAGGAAGATACTAGGAAACTATAGCAGCTATATCTTATTCCTCTACTGTCCCAGCTCCAAAGGGAAGTAACTCCCTCCTGCTTCCTCTCTTCCTCTGTACAACCCGGAAGTCCCGCCTACTTGCCCAATGATTGTCTTCTTTATTCATTAGGGTCTTGGTTCACAAGAACAGCACCACGCCCATCCACAACTTATTAATTTAATTTTATAAGCTAATAGATATTCATCTAAAAATTGTAAATAAACTCATGAAATGGCATTAAATGTCCTTATTTATTTAAGGGTTATCCTAATATCCATGATACAAACCTTTCTGGGCTCATTTCAATATCAGAGCATCTACGATGTGGTAGATAAGATGAGGTATTCCAACTTAGAAAAGGAGATCATGAAACCTGTGTGGTGGTTCATTATCACTGTAACAAATATCTGCACTGAGAGCCTAGTGAAGGAAAGAAGTACATTTAGATCTCCAGTATCGAGATACAAGAGCAGACCACCAGCTTCTGGTGAGCTCTGATGAGCTCATGGTACACGGCATCACACTGGGGGAGAACGTGTGAAAGGGGCAGCAAGATAAGATGAGAAACCATAGAGCGACCAATCTTTATCCTTTTATAACAACCTACTTGTATTAGTTTGGATTCTCTAGAGTCACAGGAGTTATGGGCAGTCTCTATATAGTTAGGGACTTTGTCAATGACTTACAGTCTATAGTCCAACTCCCCAACAATGGTTGGAAGTCCAAGGATCTAGCAGTTGCTCAGTCCCACAAGGCAAGCAGGCAAGGAAGAATGACTCTTCCTTCTTCCAATGTCCTTATATAGATCTCCAGCAGAGGGTGTAGCCCAGATTAAAGGCTGTAGGTCTCCAGCAGAGGGTGTGGCCCACATTAAAGGTTGTAGTTCTCCAGCAGAGGCTATAGCCCAGATTAAAGGCGTGTGCCTCCATGCCTTGATCTTGAACTCAGAGATCTCCTTGTCTTAATCTTCCGGAATTCATAGCCACTATGCTTCAAGATCGCCATACCAAGATCCAGGTCAGAAACTTATATCTCTGAGCCTCCAAATTAGGATCATAGGTGAGCCTTCCAATTCTAGATTGTAGTTCATTCCAGATATAGTCAAGTTGACAACCAGGAATAGCCACTACACTACTGTTTCATGGGGCCTCTGGTTCCAATGAGAAGTACTTTAATCCCTCCCAAGGGTGGTACCCCTAATAACCACACTTGAACACTATTGCACTGAGGAGTCGCTTTCATGTAAGGAAAACTCATGGAACACACTTAAACCATGCCTGAACTACAGCAGCCCCTATCCTGTCTCCAGTGTGTGGTACTTGAGGAGAGGAAGCTGTATTGTTGGATACTCACAGTGACACATACTCACAGTGATGTTCAGATAACTCTAATCTTCACAGCATTTTCCCCAAGATTTATCATGTTCATTCTATAGATGGAGATGGTGCTAACAGAACTTAAGTATCTTATGCCATGGTTACCTGCTAGTAAATCATGGAACTGGAATATGGACCCTGACTGGAAACCTGCAGAGCCCCACCCTATTAAGCATAGCACTATAATTCTTATCAAAACATACAGAATACTAAGGGAAATAAAGTAACACTATATTTTAAAAGTACTTTAGTATCAGACACACTTGAAATACTAAAGAGAAAAATGAAAAACGTTACTATTTGGTGAGGTACACCTAGAGCTAGATGCTTTAGGAGAACATGCTGCTGACTTCATCTGCACAGGGCAATGATCAATGGTTGAAGAGATAAACATCCCACCTTCACTCATCACTGAGCAGGGTCTTCTTGCAGTATAAAATATCAGTGAACCGGGTTCCTCAGCAAGTTCTCTTTTTCTTTTTAAGACATGGAGGTAGTTGAGACAAGGCCTCATGTACCCAAGGCTGGCCTTGAAATCCCCAATCTTGCTGCCTCAATCTCTCCTAATACTGGTATTACAAAGAGCACCGCTGTGTCTGGCTCAATTTCTTGATCAGCAAGAGCCTTAAAGCTTATGGTGTATGACACTTGTCCTGGGTTTGTGCAAAAGAGTTGTGCACAGAATTATGATGAAACAGGAAGACATTTAAGATCCTCCCAACCCCAGGATTCAACAAGACCAGTTAGTTGATACTCATTAGTTTAGCGTGGGAAACACTGCTAACTCTCTGTGATAATGAGATATTACACTTGCCAATGTGACTCTTGTCTTTCTGCACAACTCTCAGCCCCACCCTGTAGGGTAGAATACTAAGACCTGAAAGAGTAGCTGGCAGGCATGAGGAATGGGGATGGTTAGACAAAGTGGCTATCACAATAAAATCTGGATGCTCTCTTCTATGTGGTGACCATATGGTGACAAATGAGTGTGAAGCCTTTACATAAACCACTCTTATTTTGCACAAAAATCCCACCAGGAAGCTTTCTTGTCCCCCACAAATTGAGGACCTGGAGAGTTAGAAAGTACCTCAGGTCATGCAGTCTGTCCACCTGAGATCACTCTCTTTCTTTCCACCAGGAGAACTTTCTCACCAGGGCTGTGAGGCAGCCCCAGTTCATTCTTCCATCACTCATCCCACACAGGATGGTTTCTCACACTTTTCCTGAAAATACCACGAGTGGCCTAATTGAAAGAAAGAGCACTTTGTGATAAGAGAAGGTTGTCTTTTTATTCCTTTGATTGTCAGCTCCTGCAGCATACACACAATTAATAAACTCCCTGAAAGCATAACTTCTCAATTATCTTTCTCCTGAATCCTAGAGAAAGTGTGATTGTTCTGTAAGAAGTGCTGCTGTGGCATAAATTACCTTTAGCAAACATCAAACGTGCTTAATACTCTCTCCCAGAGCAATGGCTGCCACTGTAACAGACAGGGCAACATTCAGTTACAGCACTGACCTCTACCATCAGACCTGTGGATGTCAAGTTCAACCCTGCCAGGAATTGCACTGCAATTCAATTAATAAATATTACATAAATGGGTGGTTTTTAGGAGGCTTAATTTTATGAGTTTTATTTTTTGGGTTTTTTTTTTTAGAGTTTTGTTTGTTTTGCTTTGATGTGTTTTGATGAATTTTGTCAGAGAGATCTTTGCCTTATAAGTGACTGTTTAATACTCTTTAAATTGCAACCTACAAATGCCCAGCATGGGAAGTAGAAACACTGTTTCTGGTTGCTAACCTTGAGTAAGTCACTTAGTTGTTGGAGCTTCTTTTTTGACAGTTCTAGGTATTAGACCCAGTGTCTTGTACACCTTAATAAACACTCTACCACTAAGCATTATCCCTAACCAAATCTCTCTGTGTCTCTCTGTCTCCCTTCCCCTTCCCTTCCCTCTTCTCTCTCTCTCTCTCTCTGTTTTGCCTCTCACTCTCTCTCTTAGGAGAGGGAGGGGATAGGGAGAGAAGGGACAGAGAAAGAGAAAGGAGAAAGAGAAGAAGCAAAATAGGAACCAGAAGATGGTGAGGGACTGGTGTTCACCAGGCCACCTGGCTTTAGAATCTGTACTTCTCTGGTAACATATAAGGTGTAATTTTCCACATCTGAACAGCACAAATGGTTTTCAGTGCCACATCTGTCACTATATACTTGAATATGCAAATGAGCCATTTGGCACTACAGTCACTCCAAATTCTCCCCATGTAGCCTAAGAGAGCTCTGTAATTCCAAGTCCCCAGAAAGAGTCGCATGTATCCTTCACCATGAAGAGGAGGCAACTATGCCACTAGGCTTGACCAATGGGTATTAACCATGGGCAAGTCAATTTATTTGGATTCTTTTTTCAGTACTAGAGACCAAACCCAGGCTATTTGGAACATGGGCCAAACTCATAAGTATTACTTCTTCCAGAACCTTCTTTGCTCTGTTCTGTGCACCTTTTTGCTACTTGGAAATAGCTATATCTTCCTGCTGACCTCAGGGCCATACACTGAGGTAAAAGTAGAGCAACAAAACCATGAGAGATGTATAAGAAAAGTGAGAAATGGATCTTATTATTGGAAGTTGCTAAGAATTGAGGTATTCTTTATATGGGAACTAATGCCTTATGACAGTATATTAGTTATAAGGACCCTCAAGCATGCAGCAAATGGAGGAACTCACACATCAGAGGAAGTGACTGTATCAGACATTTAGGCAACACTATATGACTGATGCAAAGCTTAGATTCCCTATCTCCCATGGAGGCAGCCCATGCTAGTACATGCCTGTTTCCAGTACCTCTTACCTTTCTACATATGCTCACATAGCCTCCCTTAGTTCCTGCTTCCATCCCAGGAGTAAGCTCAGTGGAACTCTTGAGTCTGAATCTTTAATTTGATCTGTCAGTTCCCTGGAAGCACAAGAGACTCCTGTGAACACTGAAACCAGAGGCTCAACCAAACTAACCTGCCTTACACCTTTGCTTTGGTAGTCCATGTTTTAAGGATTCCCTGGACCAAGACTTTGACATGAAAATGTAAAATGGCCAAACTACAAAATGTGCCTTGTGTCCATCTCTACTGCCAGAGTTCCTTTCCTAATTCCGCAGCACTCCACTTGTCCACAGCACGCATGGGTCTGTTTTCATACACGTTGCCATTCCTGTAGCCCTCTTTCTCTTGATCCCCATCTCCCCTCACCAGTTCTTGTCATATTTGACTTAGCTGCAGTCATGCTTTTGCTGGAAGTGTCTGGCTAAAACACATCTTGACATCTTAAACTAATTTTCACCATGTTTCTTTTTGACATCACAGACCTTAGGGAACCCTGCAATGGGATGTTTCCATTTCTTTCTTACAAGTACTTTCTTATAGAAAGTACCAAAGACTTCATGCACTGACCCCAAGTCTGACTTTCCAGGCTCATGCAAATGGCTGTCTTTGAATCCTGCTTTACTTCAAGAGTTTCCTACCTCTCCTTTTGTGTTCTCGAAGTTCTTGAATGAGCCACACAAACAATTGAAAGATAAGCTCAGTGTTTTCACATTGGGGAATGACAGAGTAAGAGAGCCCAGTTATATGTAACAGCCAACCAGGAACTACCTGCTAATTAGGTGAATGGAATATGTTGGTATTCCAGACAGAATCAGCTTCCAGCAAAAGGGTTGGAAATAAGGTAAGTGGAGGACATGGGGGAGGGAAAGCATGCAAGTCCAAAACTATTAAGATATTTTAGGAAAGATTAGACAGGAAATAAAACTGCATGGTTGAGAGAAGCCAGAGGACAGTGGAAAAGGATAGATAAATGAAGGCTTACCTAAGACTTTAAGGCTCAGGAAATGTGCTCATCTCACGGCAGTAAACATTGTGATACCTGTATTCTCACACCTTACTTTATCTTCAAAAAAGGCCCAAGGGGAGACATTATATTTACCCCATTCTACAAGGGGGTGGGTGGTAAGCAAAAGCTTGTTTGGGTCTGTAACTCACATGGGATCGCAGAGTGGAAGTGGACTGAAAGTTGATTGTCATCTAGCCATCTGGTTTAAGGCATCTACAAACCTAAGCTCTGGGGCCCATTATTTCCCAGGCTTCCTGATAAAAGTCTCCCAAAGTGCTTGTCAAACCTACAGGCCACTGGAAGGTCTCAGCTGGGGACCCGCAGGCCATTGGCTGCACTAGTCTGCTAGTTATCGCAAGGGCCTTGGGTGATTCTTGTGTTTCAGGAACTCAGGAAGTCATAAAAAAATAATGAACCTCTGTTAGACCAAAGCTCCTGTTAGAGAGTGACAAAAGATTTTCGTTAGACTGTGGCTTCTGTTAGTGACAAAAGCAAAGGAGAGTGGATATGCAATTCCTGGCAGAGGGCAGGACGCCAGAGGGAATCTGGTCTTCCTTGAATGTGGAGCTTCTTCTCAAAGTTTTCCAGGACCTAAGTGTCATGGCCAGTTTCCAAAGATGCAAGAAAAGCCATCAATCACCACAACTTGCAAAAGCAGGCATTGGAGCTTAAAGAAATAGGGAGAGCTCTTTGGCATAAACAGTCTTCTGAGACCTTCTCTGAGGGAGAGGCCCTGTGTGAACTGGATTAGTCTTGCTGAGGACCCCATCCTGACTACATAATCAAGCTCACTGCCTGCCCTGCCCAACCCTCTTCCAAGGCATCAACACTTTTTACTGCTTATTATCAAGGATCATTACAAGGCTCTCAGCAGCTGGAATTAGTTGACCATATCAACTTGTCTTGCTTTCCCCTTTTGTGCCTGTGTAGGACCTAGAGGCTCCTCATATTTTAATTCCATCACCTATGTTAGGCTCTATCATTGGCCAGTAACCTTGATGGTAGATTTGTTTACTTTGTTCAAACTTGAAAATATACAAAGACTTTGACCCATACAAATGCCCCAATTTCTTCCCTTCCTTGGTAAGTCTACACCTTGAGCTACCCCCCTCCCCAACACATCAGTTCCCCTGACTTTGATCTTCTAGGCCCTTCAATCCTGGAGATCCACTGAGAGAAGATTCAGGCACTAACTAAATGCCTTCTTTGAAATACAGTTGTGTGAAATAGTTCTTGGTGACACACATGAAGGTAAGTGGCACACACGAAACCTAAGTCGAAGCATCTTACATTTAATCTGAGAACAAATTGATGAAGAAGCTTATTTAAGCGCCTTTTAATCTGGGAGGGGAAGGACAGGTGATGAGTCTTTCACAAGTGCACCCAAGTGACTTTAGAGCTGGTAGCCCAGGGGCCTCAGTTGGAGTAGAAGACATCACCAAAATTTATTATTGACCAAGCTATATGTCTAGAGATCATGACATCCTGTGAGTTGATCATTTTCCGTGACTATAAGAAAGGACTTGAGATAATTAACCTTAAAAAAGAAAAAGGTTGTTTGGGTTCACAGTTTAGGAGAATTCAGTGCCTGATCAGCTGGGTCATTTCTTTTGGGCCTGCTAGGCAGCATACTGTAGAAAAACATGTGGCACAAGAAGCTACTCATCTCATGAAGTCAGAAAGCCAAAGGGTTAGAGGAAGTGGTCAATGTCCCCAAATCCCCTTCAAAGGTACGATGCCCCAAATCTACCTACCTCCTCCATTAGGCACCACCTCTTAAAGGTCACACTACCTACTATAACCTCCATAGGCTGTAGCCAATACTTCTTCCTACTTACAGGCCATTGAGGAACCTGATCATACCATCTGGAACACCCCCACCCCCACCCCTACCACCACCAATCCACCAGAACTATGTTTCCATTTTCATCTTGACTGCCACCAAAATATAAAAGTATAGAAGCCATCTGTGTCTGCCCCCTAAACATACAACTATGTGCTGACCATACAACTATGTGAAGAACCAGAGCTTCTAGATCTCTCTCTAAGACCCTGGCACTTTTCATAGTTAGCCTTTAATTCACATAAGTGAATGAATTATGATTAATATTGAATGAAGGAATAAAAATGTCTGGGGTAGATAAAATTGCCCTGTAAAAATCCAGATAGGGAAGATATTAGGCACGGTGATCCATAGTCTGTCACAGCCATTTCACCAGAGTAACATATGAGCAGTGGAGGACAATAGGTATATGAATGAATGTGGATGATATCAACACTGTACGAACACTCCATGGGTTGATAGGACACAAAGGTCATAGTCTCTCAATCCCATGGCTCAGTTGTTTGCCTTTTGTTTTTATAACATCAACCACTTCTTTGTTGATTGTTTTCGGCATACAAAGGCAACTTGATACAACTTTTGTTTAACCTTCTACAAACACGAGCAAGGTCTATCTACTTAAACTCTTAATTCAGCTTCAGATAGTTCCACGAAAAGAATGTAGGAGGGTGTGTTCATGCTTATCCAATCCTGAAAGCAGCTGTGGTCACAAGTCCCTGCTGCAGTTATTTTGCTTAGGAAGCTAAGGCTTCAGTTCTATGAAATCAAATCTACTTTTGGACTCTAAGCCCCAGCCCATCTTGTTCTGTCTGGCCTTCATTGGAGCTCAGCTCAGTACAGCAGAGAAAGGCACAAAGTCTGATAAAGTATCTAATACCTCAGAAGCACTGTGCAACCTACTTCTCTCCCTTTTTATATACACCCACAGGAACCATTGCTTGCTGAGATGGGCAACTAGAGAACAGTGATGGCTATTAGACAAGGTCTCCCAGCTTCCCTGCAACAGTCACATAAATTGTGACATGTCTGTAGATCCAACTACCTTGCCCAACTGCTCCCTCTAGATTGTCTTCTCATTCTGAAAGACTCCCAGCAGGCAGAGCAGGACAAAGACACCTTTGTGGGTTAGTTTGAACAGTTCTGTCTTTCTCACAAGTTCTCTTCTGACAGTTGGCATTTGGCTCATTTCTCTCTGAGTCCCTTCCACTTCCCCTGTATTTCTCAGATCTGGCTTGGCATACCTCAGTGAAACTTTCACCAGTTCACAGTGAAAAAGAAGTGTATGTCTGAACATCCTTTCCTGCTTCGGCCACATGAGTATACCTAACTATTCCAATTCTTACCCTTAAGCACACTTACTAAAATCTTTTATATATTGCAGTGCAGGTTTGTTTATTTAACTTATATCTCCCTGGAAATGGTACTGTTTGTAAGAAAAGGACCATATTATTCTATTCATTTCTGAAATGAATTTCAAAAATATATAATGGCTTCTGTGTACCGGTGACAGGCCTCATCACTGGACCAGCAGGCTGTAGCACTGTTTCCAACACACCACCAAATGTGGTCTCTGATGTTTCCCAAATATGCTGTCCACAGTTTTGGAATGAATTGATGAATATTAAGTATTTCATAAAGTGATGTTTAGTCAGCACAAAGAACTTCACTCCAAAAGTGTGCTCTCCACACTGCCTCATCACAAAACAGTCTTTAAAAACAACTGTAGTAATACACTTGTGTGGTTTTTCTTATAAAATATTATTTAGCATTTTTAAACATCAGCCAAAGATGTTGGTCTCAAAGTCACTTGAAACACGGAGATGTCATAACATCCAAAGCTTTCTAAAAGCCTCATCTCACCAGCTTCTGCCATGCAGTCATTATTAGGATGAAATTTACATGCCATACACTGTGACTTTTATTTTTTATTTCTCTCTGTGTATGTTGTGTATGTGTATGTGCACATGGATGTGTGTAGGCAAAGATATCTGTATGCATGTGCAGAGAACACAAGAGAATGTCAGTTGTACATCATTTTAGCTCTTTGCCCTGTTTCATCAATACTTGATCTGTCACTGGATGGGGAGCTCACCATTTGTGAGAGACTCTAATACTCATCAAGACACAGAGAAGGTTTTCAGCATATGGACTATCACTGTTAACTATTCTAGGAAAAGTCTACCACCCTGATTATTCTTTAATAGTCACCAAAATGTCTTCCTCCCATAATCTCTGACTATCACTAATCTACTTTCTTATCTCTACAGAATCGAAAAACTCTGGACATTTTAAAATTAAACCATAGATCATTCGTGGGACATATTTTGTCTATATCCATTCAATTAACATGTTTCCAGTTTCATGGACATCAAACTAATATTACATTCCTCTTTATAGCAGAGTAATAGCATATCCTATGCATATACAAAAAACATCCATTTGTCAGCTGAAACACAGGGAAGTTTCATGAACAGTCATGAAGTTAGCTATTAAGAATATTACTATTATGAATATCTATGCATACATTTTGTTAAACACATTTTAAATTATTTTGATTATTTTTCTAAGAGTAGAAATGCTGTGTCATACCAAACAAGGTTTCTTAAAAGAATCACTCATCTCTCTTTTGCTTTCTTGTAAGTAGCATGTGATGGTCACAGTTTCATCCTAGCTCACATTTGTTCTTATATGTCAGTAAAAATATCTATTTAAATCCTTTGTCAGGTTTTATATTCTCACTATTAATCAGAGAGCTGCTTGTTGCCAGCCATTATTCTTTGATTCCTTTGTCATAATCCCCATGTGGACAAAAGCCAGATCAAGAATCTTATGGATTGTTCTTGGCTTTCTAGCCCATGATCTTGTTTTCTCCATGCACTCACCAGCCCTCAAAGGTAGGACAGATTCAGACACTCTTTCCCTAATATGTTGTTATTTGGATCCAGGGTCACAATAGTTGCTGTTGAGGGATAGCATTGCATAGAATGGTATTGAGTGGTAGGTAACAAGATTGATGGTTGCATCTGAGAAAATGCTCAAGGGGGAGCTAATGAGAGCTGTCTGACTCAGCAGGGAATAAGTACACAGTGAGATCTGAAAAATTAGATGGGAAAACTAGAATATAAAGATTAAGTGAAGTGGGGGATGGGCAACAGAGTAAAGGAGGGAATATGGGGAGAAAAACCTAACTTTAAAGGTCTTTGAAAAGCCAAATGGAAACCTACTACTATAGAAGCATATTTCTCTATCTTTCTGTCTCTGTATCTGTCTTTCTCTTTCTCTTTCTGTGTGTGTGTGTGTGTGTGTGTGTGTGTGTGTGTGTATTTTAAATGGTGATACCACATAATTGGGATATAATGTTATATAAGCACAATAAGACAAGTTAAACCCCTAATACCAGGAATGAGTTGTATCTTGTTGGGTCATTGTCCAAAAGGGTCCTCTCCCCAGACACACACAGACACACACACACACACACACACACACAGAGAGAGAGAGAGAGAGAGAGAGAGAGAGAGAGAGACGGCTACTGTATATCCCCATACTCAACTTGATGTGTAGGGTCTAGTACTGAAGCTATCATTCACTTATATCATTGAACATGAAGAAATTGAGCTAGTGCACAAACTAGAAGTTCTACTGACCAGCTTTCATAGTGCTGCAGGGCAGTGCTATAAACACTACTGGAAAAGAAAAGTTATAATCAATCTCATATATGAGCCATATTATGAATATCTATGCATACATTTTGTTAAACACATTTTATAATAATCTATGAGCCCTGTGATCTACAGTAATGGCATGTTTACAAGATATACTAATGTAATAGTGGGACAAATGTTAAGGAATAACCAACCAGTTTTTTTTATTGGATTTAAGGCCCACTCCATGGGATGGAATTCATGCTGCATACTGTTAATGAGGCCAAGAACCTGTGACTAGATAGTTCATGTGCCTAAGGGAAAACCAATTAGCAATAAAATGATTCCTGATTTATATCCATAGATCAGAGCATTATTCAATCCTCTTTTTGCAATAGATGAGGATTAACCCACAACTAGACATTGTGCAGACAGTTGGAGACTTTGAAGCACTCAGCCCTAAACAGGATATCCTTATTGAACCCTTCCCCTCATGGCTCAGGGATCTATGTGAAGGAGGCAATAAAAACCAGATACAGTGCATGCCTCTACAAGATCAGCGACTTCCAGACACAACCTAAGAGAGACTGCAATGACATGCACAAAACCTGCATACATTCAAATGAGAGAAAGTTCCAGAGCACAAAAGAAGAAATGGGCACAAACAAGCCATTTGTACTTGATAACATCTGGGAGAGAGAAAATCTATTTTTTCCAATGGAGTGACACTGGGTATACCAACTATACTCCAGGGAAGGCCTCATCCTCAGGAGCAGCTGGCCAAAGCAAAACAGACTCCATGTTATGTTATGTTATGTTATGTTATGTTATGTTATGTTATGTTATGTTATGTTATGTTATGTGTACTTTTTTGTTGCTTTGATTGGCCGTGTTGTTTTGTTTCATATTGAGGGATTTTGTTGTTGTTTTGAGAGAAAGAATATGAAGTTGGGTAGACAGAGAGGTGGGAAAGATCTAGGAGTATGTGAAGGAGGGAAGTAGCATGATCATAAAATGTTATATGAAAAATGAATGAAACAGGAAAAATATAGAATAGTTAGGTAAATGTGAATCTCAGATGATGATTAGTACAAAGGTTATTCTCAGTAAAACGTTACTTGTTGTGCATTTGAAATTCATCTGTCCACTATGTGCTAAGAGTGTGTGTGTGTGTGTGTGTGTGTGTGTGTGTGTGTGTGTGTGTGTGAGTGTGTGTGTGTGTGTGTGTGTACACGCTATATAGCCTTGACGATAAGATATGGTCTGGCTAGTAGGATGTAAAGTGAAGGGGTCCTCTGCAAAGTCTCATGCTTTTCCAAGTAAAGGGCCTTGTCCTTTAAAATCACCTCTGCTCTCTCTATGTTGCTTCAAACACAAACGCAGCTCCTATAGATTCATGCACTACTTCGCAGACGCAAGGTGACATATATGACAGTGACTGATACTGAGATGAAAAGACACAAGAGTTCATGTTTCTATTGCTTCTTTGAGGAACCCTGCCCATGCCAGAACCACCCCCACCCCCACCCCCTGACATCATACTTTATAAGACTGATCTGTGAATCCTAGTGAGGCCTTGGTGATAGTGCCAGCTGGCTTGCAAGGTGTAAACATGTGATAGGGCCCTTGGAAATGTGCCTCCAAATGATTAGTGTTCCTTTCTATCTCAAAAATTAATACTCAATTAAGACAAAAATACTCTGGCTTTTTAATGCACCAAAGAATAAGAACCTGCCTGAAATAACAGGGGAGTGTGGCTTATTTTTACTCTGTAACGTAAGTACTCTACCAGGGAACAAGTCTTTTTGTCATCTCTTAGATATGCCCAGGAGTTCCTATACTTTCTTTTAAGAGCTGTATGTACTAAAAATGTTTGCTGAGTGACTTCCCCATGTCAGACACTCTCCTGAGACAGGAGGTCCATAAGCCCATAGGCTCAGCTCTGTGAGTACTTAATGTTTAGTCTGAATTGCTCCAAACCCATTACTAAGCAGCAGTCACCAATACTGCCACGTGTCTTGATGTGCAATGAATGGCTAATGATCACTGTCGAGTTGAAATGATTGAGAGTCACCTAGGAAACACACCGCTGGCTGTGTTGGTGCTCTGAACACTCTGTAGGATCAAGTCTTTCCATCTTTACAGTGTTTTCATCCCATTTCACAAATGAAGAAACCAAGAAAATGAGTCTTCCTCAAATTTCCAAGGTTACACAGCTAGCAGGAGGCTGAGTCAGGATTTGAACTCAGGGATTGTGGTGTCACTGTCTAATGTCATGATACCCTACCAACACTTTCAGACAAAGATATCCCTGTATAAGAAGAGCTGTAAAAAGAAAAGCCCAGGGATAGTGATATCCCAGAAGGGCGAATGTTCAGAGAAGGCTGGGGGAAGAATGTAGGACCTGGGGGTGAGGCATGAGGCTGGTTTGACCTGGACTAGAATCTTCCAGGCAAAGGGAAAGCACACATGAAGACTGGGGAACAAGAGAGTGAGCATGCTCAAATCTGCACGGTCTCTGATGAGACAAAGTTGGAAAGATTGAAGAGGGAAACTAGAAGCAGCCAGACAGAAATCCAGAATTTGGTTGATCCATTTCTGAATCCTTGTCCTTCCTTTACAAGGCAAGGATAGGAATATAGCTTACAAGCTAGATGCTCAGGTTTTTAAATCTGAGATTGCTTGAATTCAGCATCTTAGCTGTGCAAGCTTGAACCTCACTGTGGCTCATTTCCTCCTCTATAAAGTGAAGATTATTATGTGCTAACCTCATAGGATTGGAACGAATAGGAACTGGATTAATACACATGAAACTTTTAAAATAACTGTTATGAAATAGAAAGGGGAACCATAAATCATCATCATCATCATCATCATCATCATCCCCAGCACCATAATTATCTGGTTTACCTGTTTGCTTAGCATCATCCCAGACTATGTGATTGAAGGATGGATCCATGGTGGGGGCTGGGGGTAGGAAACTGTTGAAGCTTATAGTTTGAGCAACTCTTGCCAGAAAGTGAACCCAAGGCTAGTAAGGGGAGGGTTATGCTCCCAGCCTGTCACTTGGAGTAATGCAAAGTGTCCCCACATGTCCCTTTCGGATGACAGCAAGCAAGGCCATCGCTGAAAGACAAGGACTTCTATTAACAACGAGCACAAAGGAGTTGAGCATATTAACATTTGACTTTGGAGAAAAAGAGACAAGGGCACTGAGTGGGTCTCATAATCAGAATACAGTTTCAGGGGACCTTGCTGGGGTTGCCTTCTCTGCTCTGAAGAAGCTTCCAGTTTCAGTCGACCCTGAAATAGACAAGAAACACTCCAATAGCAATGAGAACAGCTCCTTTGACAGTTTTGGGAGGGTTTTAATTCTAACACTAGTTTGTTTCAAATCTAGAATCATAATCAAAACTGTTTTCCCCTCAGGCCAAATATGATTTACCACACATTCATCTCTCCTCTACTCTGATTTTCTGAATTACACACAGGAGCCAATCTAGTCCAGGGTCATCTTGCATAGAATACACAATCCTTAACTAAAGGAGAGAATGATGCTGTAGTTGCTGCAAACTGAATAATCACCATTAGGGATGCTATATGGAGCAAAACAACCAGAGGCACGTATTGGGGTTATTATATGTGGGGCAGATCTAAACCATGAAATTTGATGGTTTGCTTAAAATATTTGAGAAGCAAGAATTGGGTTGCCAGGATAATCATGCTCTTTCTTTCTTTCTTTCTTTCTTTCTTTCTTTCTTTCTTTCTTTCTTTCTTTCTTTCTTTCTTTCTTTCTTTTTCTTTCCTTCTTTTTTTTCTAAGTGAAAGCATTGAAAACCAACACTGAAAAAATTGCCATGTAGTCAGAAATAAAATATTACTGCATATTTTTGTATACAAAATTAAGAAGAATCAAAATGAGGTGAAGGTTGTTCTCCATAAAATGGAAAGGGGGGACCCTTGACGTGTATCCTACCAGGGTTTCTGCGAATTCCAGGTCCACACTGCATGCATTTCAGTGCATGAGCATCGTTTTCAAGAGCTATTCAGATCATGCCTTTCTGTTTTCACTTCCTAGGAAGCAGAAGAAACAAATTGTAGGAGGTAAACTGGCAGATCACTTCTATAATTTGCAGAGAGTCAAAGCAACCACCTGATCCAGATACCCGAAGTTGTCCCTTAAGGGTCATAAGAAATCCACTCAGTCTTCTCCAAAGTCCTTTGTCCAAAACCCAATCACCCACCCTCTCATCCTTCCTGTGCTGTACCATTCTGTGCAATCACCCAAAAAAACTGCTTTTCAGAGAAATATTATTGTTATTGGTTAAAGCACCTACTTGGCTCAGATAGCCTCAGATTTTTTTTCTAGTGACCCAAATCTCAAATGCCTTCCAGAGTCTCATAATAATTTTATTCCCTCAGACTGCCATGGACATTAACAGTTCTATACACTTTCTGTGTCTGTGATGACCATGACTGTTTTCATCGTGTATCTGTGGCATTCTCTCTCGTTTTAATTTGCCTGATACTTTCTTCATGCTTATACAGTGGTGTGGTTGAGAGGAAGCCTACAGAGGCATAGCATGTAGAAGGTATATCATGTCTTGGGGGTGGGGTGTCAATATGACTTATCACGGTTGGTATTCACGTGCTCACCTTGCTGAGCCAGTGTTTATCCAGTCAGTGTACTTTAAAGATGTTCTCTCCGCCTCTTTCTGTATTCAGTGTTTCATAAGGAAGTCACTCGGCACATCTCACACATGGGGACTCTATTACTCTGCTTGCTTGCTTGAGGGCAGAGTCTCTGTATTGTTTACAATTTTGCTCTAGTGAAGATTTGTTCTCCAGTAATATGTTTAATTAGTTGTATCATGAATCTTCATTAAATATTTACTATATACTGAGAATTTTTATTACTAAAATCCTTATTGCTGTGGCAAAACAAAAACAAAACATGTTCCCCAAAACTTAAGAGAGAAGTTTATTTTGGCTCACAGTTTGGGGGATACAGCACCAGGACAGGAGAATCACCACAAACACCATTTAGCAAGGGAATCGTGGGACAGCTACTTGTCACGATTCAGCAGATTAGAAAAAAGAGAACTTCCACCAAATTTCACTCAAATTCTCTATTATTCTCACCAAGTCCTTGCCTTTTAAAGGTCCAAAACATCCATATTTGCTAGGTCTTAAAACATAGGAAGCTATGAGGGAAATTTCACATCCAAACTATAATATCCTACCTACCCCCAGTTCCCAGAGGTTCCTGGCTGTCACATTAGGGGATACATTCAGTCCAACTTCAGAAATCCATGTAGGCTTACAGTCTTTACACTGTTCAAAGGTCTAGAGTCTCTTCTGGGACTCAAGGTAGTCTTTGAGCTATGAAACCCCGTAGAATCAAAGAGAAAGTTACATAGTCTAATACACAATGGCACAATGTAAGCATTCTCATCTGAAAGGACTGGGAAAATAGCAAGGAAATATTGACCCAACCAAACCAAAACCAGTCAGAGCAAGTATTGAAACCTTCAGTGCCATGTTCTTCATCCTGGTTCATAGGAATAACATCTGGATTCTAGTGCACTTCTGTAGCTCTGAACTTTTACAAGTCTGTCACTTGATAAAGACAATAAGGATAATGACAGATATTGAGAAAGATGATCAGTAAAGACAGTGTAGTACACATTTGTCCTTTAAGGGAGGCTTTGCTCACTGCCTAAAAATTTCCTAAGCATGGCTTTTGCTCTGTACATGTTTCTTTTGGTCTTCTTGCTTCTACACTTCCTCTAGAATATTCCTTTAATATTTCTTTCTGCATCCAAGGACTTCTCTCACCCACAATTCCAAATCCTTTGCTATTCTTCTGGAAAACTAGCCCTAAATGCCTACAAGTTACATGGTAATGGTGTTGCTTCTTAGGAGCAGAGACATTTATCCATTATATCACTTAAAAATTTATTTTATACAAATTGCAAAGCTTGGTGTGTATAACTATAAATGCAATGTATAAATCAAAAACATACTCAAATAGTCATCATCGGTATATAAGAAAGGAACTAACTTTGCATGCTGATGTCTTGTCCTGTTTATCCTACAGCCTTGTTATAATCATTTATTATTTCCAGGAAAGTTTCTTTCAGGAATGGCACTCTTTAGAGTTTTCTTCATAGACAAATGCATCATCTTCAAACAAATATAATTTTGTCTCTTTCTCCTCAATCTGTATACCTTGATTTCCTTTCATTTTTTTCTTTTCTTCCACCACCATCAGAACCACCACCACCACCATCACCACCATCACCATCACCACCACCATCACCACCACCATCACCATCGTCATCACCATCACCACCATCACTACCACCATCATCACCATCATCATCATCATCACCACCACTACCACTGCCCCACTGCACCACCACTTTTCTTTGTCTAATCTACTGCTTGGAACTTCTGTATTGGTATTGGAGAGTAGTGAGAGGAACATTCTTGCCTTGTTTCCATTCTGAGGAGGTGACCACCGCATCTTACTCTAATAACTGTGATGTTAGTTGCAGATATTTTGTAGCTTCCTCTGATCATGTGAAGGGTGCTTGTTTTATTCCTAGTATTCTGAGTGGTTTGTCATAAATGGGTATTTTGAAAAGTTCATCATGCCTTAATTGTCCCAGTTATATGGTTTTCTTTCTATTACCTACTTACCAGTCATTTATTATATATTTTTTTCAAATGTGCAAATATCCCTATAATGCTCCCATAAATTGATTTAGTCATGTCGTACCCTCCTTATGTATTGCTTATATATTGTTGGTCTCATTTTCTTAATGTTGTTGAAGATGGTTGTGCCTCAGTGTGTGAGGAATGCTGAGGTATAGTTTATGATAATTTCTCAGTCAAATTCTGGGGTTAAGCTGATGCTCACCTCATGAAGGGCTTATAAAGTAGTCAGTTTACTTTGACTTTGTGAAAGAAAGCTAGCATCATTCATTCCTAAAACAGTTGTAAGATCTATCAATGAAATCATTTAAACTCAATGCTGTTTTAGAGCATGTCAGTCACTGATTCATGGGCACAGGGAAAAAGTTCCTGAACAGAACACCAATAGCTTATGCTCTAAGATCAAGAATTGAGAAATGGGATCTCATAAATTACAAAGTTTCTGTAAGGCAAAGGACACCATCAAAAGGACAAAATAGCAACCAACAAATTGGGAAAAGATCTTCACCAACCCTACATCTGATAGAGGGCTAATATCAAATATATACAAAGAACTCAAGAAGTTAGACCCCAGGGAACCAAATAACCCTATTAAAAAATGGGGTACAGACCTAAACAAAGAATTTTCACCTAAAGAAATTCAGATGGCAGAGAAGCACCTTAAGAAATGCTCAACATCATTAGTTATTAGGGAAATGCAAATCAAAACAGCCCTGAGATTTCACCTCACACCAGTAAGAATGACTAAGGTTAAAAACTCAGGAGACAGCAGGTGTTGGCAAGGATTTGGAGAAAGAGGAACACTCCTCCACTGCTGGTGGGATTGTAAGATGGTACAACCACTATGGAAATCAGTCTGGCGGTTCCTCAGAAAACTGGACATGACACTTCAGGAGGACCCTGCTATACCTCTCCTGAGCACATACCCAGAGAATTCCCCAGCATGCAATAAGGACACATGCTCCACTATGTTCATAGCAGCCTTATTTATAATAGCCAGAAGCTGGAAAGAATCCAGATGTCCCTCAATGGAGGAATGGATACAGAAAATGTGGTATATTTATACAATGGAATACTACTCAGCAATTAAAAACAATGAATTCATGAATTATTTACGCAAATGGTTGGAACTGGAAAATATCCTAAGCGAGGTAACGCAATCACAAAAGAATACACATGGAATGCAGTCATTGATAAGTGGATATTAATTAGCCCTGAAACTCTGAATACTGAAGATGCAATTAGCATATCAAATGATTCCCATGAAGAAGGAAGAAGAGGGCCCTAATCCTGGAAAGGCTTGATCCAGCATTGTAGGGGAGTACCAGGACACAGAAAAGGGAGGGGGAAAGATAGGAGAATGGATGGAGAGAAGAGAACTTATGGGACGTATGGGGGGGGACACTGGGAAAGGGGAAAGCTTTTGGATTGTAAACAAAGAATATAGAAAATAAAAAAATATGTAAAAAATCAAATTACTTAGTGGTTATAATCATAGGCTCATTTAGAGCATACATTTCTCTGTGTGTGAAATTTAGAAATTTTTGTCTCTTTTAAGATATCATTCAGCTGGACAGTGGTGGTACACGCCTTTAATCCCAGTACTTGGGAGGCAGAGGCAGGAGGATTTCTGAGTTTGAGGCCAGCCTGATCTACAGAGTGAGTTCCAGGACAATCAGGACTACACAGAGAAACCCTGTCTCAAAAAAAAAAAAAAAAAAAAAAAAAGAAAAAGAAAAGAAAAGAAAAGAAAAGAAAGAAAGAAAGAAAGAAAGAAAGAAAGAAAGAAAGAAAGAAAGAAAGAAAGAAAGAAAAGAAAAAGAAAAATCATTCCATTTCATCTAAATATCAAAGGAAGTTATCCTTAAATTTTCTCTTTGTCCTGTAATATCTACCCCTTCAGGAGCAATGCCATCTCTTTCTTTTCTGTTATTGCTAGTTTGTATTATCTCTATTGTTATTCAATCAAGAAAAGTTTTAATACTGTATTGGTCTTTTAAAAAATTTGCTTTATTTCCTATTATTTTCCTAGTTTAAAGATCATTGATTTTTAATATATTTTTCATTATTTTCTGATGATTTAAGCTTAAAGTATTTTCTTTCGTTACTTTCTTTTGACATAAGCCTACATTGTTAATGTTAAATCTTTCTTCTTATATAATGCGTAAAATGCTATAATTTCCCCCTGAGCATTACTTCTGCAGCATCTAAAATCTCTGAAAAGTTAGATCATCATTTTCTTCTTGTTTAAATTTTTCTTCAGGTGAGAGGAACTGTCATGCAGGGGCATTATGAGTCAAGGACATAGCCTGGCAAAGGCAGAGTGAACAGAATGTATCATGTTCACAGAATACAGATTGATCTTGTCTGATACCCACAGGAGGAAAGGCTGAGGGGGTAAAAAGTTGGTCCATGAATACCCTCAGGTGTCATGCTGAAGGGAAGAAGACAATGTTTTCTATGCTCATATTAAATCCAGTCACTGTCTTCAGTGAGAACACAGGGTTTGGCTACCTAGAACTTATAATGTGGCTCAGGGAGACCAACTGTCCCAATGCCACTGTGTCTGGGCACTATGGGATACTATAGAAGCCTACATTTAAAGAAAGTACTACCATGAACATAATCATTGGATTACACTACTGGATTATGCTTGACAAACAGCGGCATCTGAGCATCCTCAGAAGTGCCTCTTAGATGGCACACACCATCGACAATATGTCTGTCTTCCTCTCTGAAGCTGCAAATGTAGGTGCAGTGAGACTCCAAGATTTTTCTCCTTGGCTCTTCCAATGGCTAAGAAAGATTGCAGCTGCATATTGAACCATTTCCTACTTAGAATCCCTGGAGAGGCTTTATTTTCCCAAAAACACACCCAGTTTTCAGTATTCAGTACAATACATGATCCAAGAATCTGACATGTGTTGAGCTTGAGATAGAAATGGCTTCATGTCCAGCAGAAAATTGAATGTTGGGAGTGCTTGGCTAATATTGGCTTTTTGACAAGGCATTGCAAAAACAAGATATACTCAGGGGACCATTAATTGGTTTATAAGCAAAATTGGAAAGTAGAGAGTCCAGAAATGAGGGGCCTGGGAGGATCAGAAAAGCTGATTCTAGATTCCAAATGGCAGATAATAATATTGACAAAATCTCTGAAAGCAAACAGTCTGACCTAACACTGCAACAAAGATCAAGTTTAAAATGTGTCTGCCGCTTAACTCTGAATGTGTCAATCAATGTACCATGAAATTGGGAGAGAACAGCAAGTGGTGAGGAAGAACAAATAATAGGTTTGAAAACTTTCTCCATTGGGGCTGGAGAGACAACTCTGTGGTTAAGAGCCCTTTCTGAACTTCCAGAGGACCCAACTTTGATTCTCAACACCCATGTTGGTGACAATAAGCATTTTTAAGACAAGCACCAGGAATTATATGTCTTCCTCTGAACTCTGAGGATACCACACATGTATACACATGTATACACAGACACACAGACACACAGACACAGACACAGACACAGACAGACAGACAGACACACACACACACACACACACACACACACACACACAAATAAAGTTCCTAAAGATCAGTAGTCCACTGGGGTCTTGGAAGAACTATATCACAGTTTCATATTAAACAGATAGTTGATAAATTGAGACTTAGAGTAGCCATTGTTACTATAATCCTCTAGCAATAAACAGTAGGCTGCACAAACTCCTTAGCTCACAAGGCTAGATTCTCTCCAGTACCTACTTCATATACATTTATGGAATATGATTAGAAATTAAATGCCTTTCCCCAGAGAAAAGAAATGGGGTCATAAAAGAAAATGGATCTGGACTTCTGTCCCAAGAGAAGTAGAAAAAGTTTGGTGGATTTCCTCAGTCAGAAAAGGATGCCTGGTGAGGCCGATAGGGCAGGCTTCCTGCCCTGCTATGGACCCTCAGCTATATGAGTTTCTCTCCCTGTGTAGGGCCGGGAGATTATTATTTTTTTAAATGTGGATTTTTTCCTTACTTTTTTACTGTACATAATAAGGAAAATAAATATATAGGTTTAGTACTAAGATGTCTGGACCCATAAGATTCCCAACGTGCTTATCATGTCCTTTCCCGTCTGGTAGATGAAAGGAATCAAGTCATGTAACCAGGGAGGCAGTTCCCATCGGACCCCTGAAAGAACCTGAGTCCTCTTCTGCTAACACTGAATAATAAGTTAAGATGAAGGATCTGTTTGTTATAATCACTACAATTAATTGCCTGACCTAACTAATTGTTTACATGATCAAGTCCCACCCAAAACAATGTAGAAAATGCAGACCCTGAGACCAGGTCTGATGAGATCCAGAAAGTTTGCTGATCTGGGAACATGTCCGGTGCCAAATCTAAAGTGATCAGTTACTCCCCCATGGCTTGTCTTTATTTCTTAGAATAATGAGAAGGGTCTTGTCGTTTTGTAGCTCACCAATCTTGTCTATGTTAGAGTGATGGAAGTATCATCCACTGACCCAATTTCTCTCCCTCTACCATGTTGAAAGATTTTATGAAGGACTGTAACTAGACAATCACCGTCCTCCTTTATGAGCTCAGACAACCAGCCCCCCTTCATTACATTTACTGTCCTCCTGTCCTCACTTGCCAAGGCACTTTTACGACTCTGGGAACGATTGCCTCACTCCTGAGGACCCGGGAGTATCCCTCAGTGCTTCATATAACTTGTCACAATATTTTTAACAGCAATTTTTCTTGTGTGCTGCTGTGAGAGCCTCTTGCCAGCATTTCCCCTGATGGTACTCTTCAGGGTTGTAGCAGCAGGAATCATCTTCTTGAAGCAGCAAGAGGAATTTCCCAAGGCCACGCCCACTGCCAGCTTCCCTAGTCTTTAAATCCACCATCTCTAGTAGCCTCTCAAACCTAGAGGCTCGAGGTTAGAGTGTGTAAGCTTGACATTCTCTCTGCATGTGTACGGAAAAGGAGCAAACCATTCAGCAAGAGCATCTGTGGTTCAAAGGAGCAAGAGCAAAGAGATACCCTGACCCAAGGCAACAATGACAACAACAACAATGGATAGCAACATTTATTTGCAGATCATTCTTATATGTAATGCATTTCTACTTGGTACAAGAGATTGGAGAGGCAGCATTGTGACTGGTACCCCGTCCAAGATTCAGATATTACTGGCCGGTCTAGGAAGTCTCTGTGTCTGAGCTTGCCCCCCACCCCACTTTATCCAGAGGCTTTGTCTTTCTTTTGTTCTTACTTAATATCCATAGCTTATCTCTCTTGCAATATTTATCTGCTTTGAGAACAAAGCAGCCATTCATCTCTGAATCGCAGACACCCTAACCAAGTGCCCGGCATGAAATGGGCAATCAATATTCATTAATCCAACATTGATTGAGCACCTGCCATATGCCATGGCCTGTCCTAGGCATGGATGACACAAGAGTGAGGGACACACGGAAAGCCCCTGATCTCAGGGAGGTTTAATGCTCGACCAAGACGTGCATTAAAAATAAAGGAAAGGATGCCTATGTGTAACGTTGTCATGGGCTCGGTGAATTGGAGTGGAGGTGACAGATACATGGTCAAGGAGCCTCTCAGAGAAAAGATGTGTGAACCAAAACCCTTACAAGAAGAAGGTTCAAGAACACTGAGGTGAGAACTATGGTACCAAAATGGAACATGCCATAGCATTAACCACAGAAGATAAGGGCCAAAGTCGAGGATGGTGGCAGCCACTGGAAGGTCCAAGCAAGGGAGCCACATGATTTCATTCATAATTTTGAAAGATGACTTTGAGATTAGCTGACAGAAAATGGCTGGCAGTCGAAGTCCACAGGAACGTGGGCAGAGGGAGTTGCAGCTCTAACACGGGCAGAGGGTTTAGAAGGTAAAGCAGACCAGGGCATGGATTCCTGTTGAGGTGGAGGTAATCCAGCTCCAAGCACAATATGCCATCTGTCCAGCAGCTACCTCATGCCTGTGCTTTATGCTTGTTAACTCATCCTCGCATGTATAAAACATTAATGGATCATCCTATACAGTAGGGATTGGGAAAAGGGAATCATTGTACTGCTCACGAAGCTCCAGGATAGAAATGGGTTTATCCAAAGACTTTGATCTTGGACATGCCAGTGAAGCTTTATTGTCCACGTCACTTTGATGGTGGTAAACTCCAGCCCCACCGCCCTCCCCTCTCCCCATTGATGGATCTGGACTAGATAGAAACTCCAGGGGCTTTATTCTCTTCATTAACATACTATAACCATATATAGGAAAGTTACTGGACATTTCATGTACAGTCGTAGAATGCAACTTACCAACTCATTTGGTGCTTCACAATTCTGTGTAAGAGAGAAGGAAACTGAGGATCAGAGAACTAGTTAACTCACTGAAAGTCACTTACAAGTGACCTTGCATGTGACAAACAATGTAGATAATTTTCAAGAATCACTAGGTAGTGGAACAAAATTCGGAATCCCCCAGTTCTGTTGGGCAATCTGCCATCGTGATGTTCTGTCCATGGTGAAACACAGATAGAATTTGTATTTATAGATCTGTATTATTATTTACCATATTGTGTACTCATGCAGAAATCATATCAATCTCTGTAGGACCTGGACTGAGAATAAACTCAGGCTCGGGAGCCAAAGTCCATGCAGAGTAGAGGAAGTAGCGCTGACGGGGTTGCCTGCTAAGATTCTAGCTTGCTCTGTGAATGGACTTCCACAAAGAGAACAGCCCAGTAGCCCAGGGTTCTCCTGCATGGGTCAGCCTTCGATAGGCACATCAAAGAGTCTGAAAATGCATTGCAGAGAGATCTTTTCAGAATGACACAGGAGACCCTCCCCAGAATGATATTGAAAACATGGCCAATAAAAGTGATGAACCACTTTTGCAAGTGACCCAAGACTAAAACTTTTTTCTTCTTTGCCTAGCACGGCATCCCCTTCATCTGTCTTACATTGTAATCAGATACAACCTTGATGGAATGAAAGCAGAGGTCACCCTGAACAAACTGGCACTTTACGTGCTTGGGAAAAGGCTCCTTTGTAACAGGGAAATTACAGCATTTCTATAGAGCGATTTTTCTTAAAAGAACAGGTTGCTTTGTTCAAAATGCTGCTGATTTCAGCGCTCTGAGGAGATGGCCCGCTCACACTGTCGACCTGCAGAAATTTGTGGGGTTCCTTTTGTTTGTAGCAGCCTGCATACATCGCAGAGAGTATATTAAAATAGAACGCACAAGCCATTGTCAGGCAATCTTTTGATTGTCCAAAATATGTTAGACAAAATGCAAAATGATTGATTCTCTCTGTACATTTTGCCTCATGTTGGTGTCGTGTGGGAGTTCTGTGAAACAGGGTTCACTAGCTCTCTGTGGGGTCCCAAGACCTGAATTTTGTCTTTAAATATGATGAATATCCTAGGAAGAGAAATAACACATTTGAGCAATGGAATTTCTGACCATAATATCAGACACTGTTTCAAATGAAAATATCAGTACCAGCCAAACCAAAGTCCTACAGTGAGCTAATGTGTAAGAAAGAGGGAGATACAAGTGAGCCTACAGTACCCTGAAAGCCAAGCCATCTGATCAAAATGTGTGCCACAAAGCAGAGTGTGAAACTATAAGATATATTTGAACAAAAACAAACAAACAAAAAAACCCACAATGTTTTGTGTCAACCGAAACACTACCCATGCCATGTCTCAACATGAAATGTTATCAAAAATTAAGCAAAGTGTTTCATTTTCCTAGTGTCAATTTTAACACTTAGCAATAGTTTTGGCATTGTAATTACTGTTTTCATTCTATTAGGCCTTCTGTGAATAGGGATGTTTGTCTACAGTTCTAATAATCACTTATACTTTTATGAACAGATGTACTGCTTCATTAAACCTGATTGTTTACAGCTAATCATAAAAGTTTTAACAAACCAACTAAATCTCATAATTTGTGCTTCAAGAACGTTTGTTTCTTACTCTTTTTGTATGTTATGAATGCAATTAGTATTGTCATTTTTTCCATGAAGCAACTATATTTATGGACAGATAAAAGGAGACTGCTACTCTCTCCCTAGAATTAAGAAGGAATCCCACTGACATGCACTTTAATTGCATTTACCATGTACAGTGCTTTGTCATCTAAGTCAGCAGGCAAGGGCTGTGTTCATCAAAGCATCATAAGGCTATTGTATTACTTTTCCTAAGACATGGGGGTAAAATTTGATTAATGGGAAAAAGCATAAATGTGTGCACAGAGCAAGTATGAAGAGAAAAAAGGAATCCATTCTGTGAGTATCAAAAGCACTTTCATTTTAGCTGCAGTAGGAGAGCTCTAGATGTTTTCTAGAGAAAAATCCAGTTGTACTATATCCATATTACAATTCAGCTTGCCCAATATAGCTCACTGTGTTAAGCCCTTGGGATGCCAGGATTTATGTGTTGATATAGTTGGCCCTCACTATTCCAACTAATAGATCACCCCTCTCAAGGCTGTTGTGAGGATCAAATGAGAACTGTATGTAAACCACCCAGAGCACAGCCTGAATACCAGCAGCTCCTTTATCCAATCTGCCTATATATTGAGGTTGGGTCATAGGCATAGGGAAGGACAGAGAGGCTCCCTTGCATCCAGATGTGGAACAGTCTTATTCCTGCCTTTGTTCATTTTTCTGAATTTCCCAACTGCCTGAACAATGTTATAGTCTATTAATGTAGATACTTGCAAATGAAATCTAATAGCCCAAACTGCAGAACATTTTAAATACTCTTGGGCTAACAAAAGCAGCTCTGGTTTAAAGAGTTGGAGAGCCCTCTGATACAAATACCTGTGAGGACTTTCATAGCTGAGATAATGAATATTTGAAGCCATGTAGTCCAGTCCCAGGGGGTTGATTGAAACTCCACTCAATGGAGATGGAGTGGCTGAGTATCTTAGTACTGACTGTGGCCAGAGACACCCTGTGAACAACTGCATTTGCCACAGGGGACATCAATTTTTGACTAAAAGGGCCTCAGCTTATTCGTTACCTCCTAGATACTAAGGGTAGGCAGGGCCTGAAGTGTCTTTTCTGTGGCAAGCAAGCTGTCTTTGGAGACTGGGAGGCTCCCCTGCCTGGGACTTTCTTTCTTTGCCTACACACAGATGGAGCAGAACAGAGGGCATTTGCACATTTCTTATAGCAGTACCAGATTCTATGCTTTCAAGAAAAATCTTCAAAACCAAACACGAAAAGTCTAAACGTAGAGGCGTTTAGGCTGAGCAACATGGAACACTCAACAACCACCTCAGAAGCCCTGGAAGCTTTCAGCATCCCAGTTGGACTAAAATCCTCAGACACCTATATCCCTGGATCTCAGGGCCTTGCTGTTCTGTGAACTTCCACCTCTCTGTCCCATCATTCCACACAAATCCCTGTGCTACCTGCTTCCTTGGATTTATTTCGCTTTGGAAATTTTTCTCTGGATTGTCTCAAATTGAAAGATAAGGCTCTTTACTTTCAATGGCCTGGGAAGATGTCTGGTAATAACTGAATTGGCCCCTATTCCTCATGAGCTACCTGGTGTCTTTGCTCAACGTGGACAAACAACAAAAAGATAATGGTGCTAGGCCAACACAAGTGTGTTTAAAGCTTTGAAGAATTAGAAAGAATGAGTGAACCTACCTTTAGGTTCTTCTAGTAGGGCCTTCTCTGATTCGTACTCAGAGGAGAGCTCTGGGACTCCTGACTCACTCGAGGTCCCTCACCAGACCACTACTAGCCTCTCACTAGCCTTCCTCTTGACCTCCCCATCTCTTTTTGGCCACCTTATCTGACACTTGCTTCCAGTTTTCCTATAGATACTGCCTCTCTTCTCTACACAAAGAGTACTTTCAAAATATAGCAGGTCCTGATTCTCTCTGAGAGAGAAGGAGGGTCTCCATACTCATTCAGAACACCACAAAAGCCAATATTTTGGTAACTTCTAAATAGCAGAACGGATATTCCAGACCCCATCATCCAGCCAACTCTGGGATCTCCAGCTACCAACTCTCTGCCTCGTCCTTTCTGTGTGTTTGGGTCTGAAGTAAGATGTTAAGCAGGCAAAGGTGCTCATATAAGAAAGGAGAGGAGAACAGAGTGCACTTCACCTGTGCTATGTTTGTTCCAGGCTGAGATTTAATATCTTTAACCCAGCTTGCTGTGCCTGTTATTGTTATTGTTTGTATATATTTTGTTTCAAACCTTACCACCCTGCATTGAACAATCAATAAAGTTCTCTTCCTGTCAAAGGCCAGACTGGGCTTGGAGAGGGTTTCCTGAGGGAGTGTTTGGGAGTGGTGAAAGAAACTACTCGAAGTCAATCATGCATATAAGCTGACAGCTCTGTGTTCTGCTTGAGCTGGCTCTCCAGATAGCTGTGTCTTAGATCTTGGATACCAAAGCCTAATCTTTTATTTACATATCTATTTGATCTTTACCTTGGGTTCCATCTTGATTATCCCAAAAATCAGTATTTGTGGGATGATGACCTTAGAACCTTGGTTTTTAGAAAGAGACTGTAAGTATATTTTTTAACATAGTAAGTAAACTCAGAGATCTGCCTGCCTTCGTAAGCACAAACAATAAGTTTAGCTGACTGGGATCCAGCTCTGAGATCCTCCACACCTGACCCTAAATTCCCTCTGTCCCAAGCTGACCTTGAACTCAGAAATCTTCCTGCCTTTGTATCTTTCTGAGACATACTAGCTCACTAGTGCAGCTGTCTTTGTTCTTTTAGGTTCATGAAGCCTCTCATATAATTTGTACTGCATCCTTATATTTTGCAAAGTTGAGAAATTATGCATTCGTAAACTCATGTTTTCAGAGTTCCTTCCCACAGCCTAAGGGCTACCCTGAAGGTCATAGTGTTTACCATTTTACCAAGGATCACATTCTTGCCTCCCAGACTTGTGTGCGGTGTCTAATTATGATGGAACCATTAACCTTAACAGATTGACCTTTCCCAAAAGAGAAACATGAAGATATGCACATCAATATGCAAACAAGCTTTATGGATAGCAATCATCAGCACTTGTAGAGGCCTGCATCCTGCTAGCTCTGATCCAGGGAACTGTGTCATGCCATCGCTTCCAAGTGGTACGACTTGGCATATTCCCTTAAAGAGCTTAATTCTTCTCCTAGCAGTCATGCTGTAGGTTTTGTCTAGAGGTAGGACCTTGGGATATTTACTGATTTCATTAACATGATCATTGTTCCAGGCTTGTTTGTGTAGCCATTTCTAGGAAAGACTGTTTCACAGCAGAACTTCCAGCATTTTCCTGCCCCATCTTCTATGATATTCTTCTGATATATAGATACAGGAGCCATAATATTCATGTATCTATGGGAACTTGGTTCTTTGTGATCTGTTGATCGCTACATTGTGCCCAGTTGTGTTTTTTTCTGTGATGGTCTCTATTTGCCACAAAGAGAAGTTTCTTTGATGAAGATTAATTGCTATATTTGAGGATTCAGAGGTAGGAAGGACAGGTGAAATGGAACATGTTGTATTTGTCTTTCAGGATCTGAGTTATCTCACTCAATGTAATCTTTTCTAGGTCCAGCTATTTACCTGTAAAGTTTCGTAGTTTCAGTCTTTTCTTTATAGCTGAGTAGTATTCCATAGTATACATATACCACATTTTCATTATCCATTTGTTGGTTGAAGGGCATTTAGGTTGGTTCTGTTTCCTAGATGTTGTGCATAGAGCAGCAATGAACATTACTGAAAAAGTAACTGTACAATAGAATATCCAGTCTTTTGGGCATAAGCCAAGGAGCAATATTACTGGGTCATATGATAGATTTATTTTTAGTTTTTGGAAGATACTCTATACTTATTTCCAGAGTGGCTGCACCAATATCAACAGTGAACAAAGGTTCCTCTTTTTCCACAAAATCACCAGCACAGTGGAGCTACCATGTTGTTTTGGTCACAGTGTTTATCATATTAACATAAAACAAGCTAGAACAGAGACTAAGGGCAGAAGATATCCAAGTACCAAAAGGCAATTACAGTCCATAGAGGCTGAAACATCATGTCGTGAAGCCCACTGTCTACTATTAAAAAATGGAATCCCTGCTTTTTTGAGCAGGAGGTACCAAAGAGATCTCTAGAGTCTTCATCTATTGTGGAGATTCTTGACTTGGTCCTTACAGTTGTGCCTTGGATCCTGCACCACAAAGTGATGCATAGAAAAACATCCTAATATGAATGAGTCCACTCCTCATCCTCAAGGCTCATGATTAGGCAGAACCAGTAAAGAGCAGAACACAAGAATGTATGACTTTAGGTGTCATTTCAGCTTCAATATTTAAAGCATCCAGTAGTTTCTTTATATGCTGATGGAGGGACTGGCTAGTGAGGTCCTTAAGGAAGCAATGTACAGGCAGAGGCCAGAAGCTAGAAAAAAATAGAGACAACATAGCTAGGAGATCTTAAGTCCCATCATTGTGTCCAGGCAGGATTAAACAGACTTTTAGAGAACATTAGGATCTAGGGAAAAGACTTAGAATTGGATCAGACCAGTCATACTGGAGTGGAGTCGAGACACAAGACGGGAGAGCACCAGAGTTTGCCTTCTCTAGCACTAAAAGCAAGCAAGCAAGCAAACAAACGAACAAACAAACAAAAAGTATCCCTGTGGTAGTTGGCTCTGTTTTTTCTTTCAACTTGACACAAACTGGCATTATCTGGGAGAAGACAACCTCAATTGAGAAAATACTTCCAATATTCATATTGGTCTGTAGACAAGTATATGTTGCATTTCTTTGATTAATGAGAGATGGAGGAAGATTTGTCATGTCACCCCTAGGCAAGTGGACCTGAGTTACTTTTTTTTTTATTCGATATATTTTTGACTTACATTTCAAATGATTTCCCCTTTTCTAGCCCCCCACTCCCTGAAAGTCCCATAAGCCCCCTTTTCTCCCCCTGTCCTCCCACCCACCCCTTCCCACTTCCCCGTTCAGGTTTTGCCGAATACTGTTTCACTGAGTCTTTCCAGAGTCACCCCAAGATACTTTATACTATTTGTGGCTATTGTGAAGGGGGTCATTTCCCTAATTTCATTCTCAGCCTGCTTATCCTTTGAGTATAGGAAGGCCACTGATTTGCTTGAGTTGATTTTATAACCTGCCACTTTGCTGAAGTTGTTTATCAGCTGTAGGAGTTCTCTAGTGGAGTTTTTTGGGTCACTTAGGTAGACTATCATGTCATCTGCAAATAATGATAGTTTGACTTCTTCCTTTCCAATTTGTATCCCTTTGACCTCCTTATGTTGTCGAATTGCCCGAGCTAGTACCTCAAGTACAATATTGAAAAGATAAGGAGAAAGGGGGCAGCCCTGTCTAGTCCCTGATTTTAGTGGGATTGCTTCAAGTTTCTCTCCATTTAGTTTGATGCTGGCTACCGGTTTGCTGTATATTGCTTTTACTATGTTTAGGTATGGGCCTTGAATTCCTGTCCTTTCCAAGACTTTAAGCATGAAAGGATGCTGAATTTTGTCAAATGCTTTTTCAGCATCCAATGAAATGACCATGTGGTTTTTTTCTTTGAGTTTGTTTATGTAGTGGATTGCATTGATGGATTTCCGTATATTGAACCAACCCTGCATCCCTGGGATAAAGCCTACTTGATCATGGTGGATGATCGGTTTGATGTGTTCTTGGATTCAGTTGGCAAGAATTTTATTGAGTATTTTTGCATCGATGTTCATAAGGGAAATTGGTCTGAAGTTCTCTTTCTTTGTTGGATCTTTGTGTGGTTTTGGTATCAGCGTAATTGTGGCTTCGTAGAAGGAATTGGGTAGTGTTCCTTCTCTTTCTGTTTTGTGGAATAGTTTGAAGAGTATTGGTGTTAAGTCTTCTTTGAAGGTCTGATAGAATTCTGCCCTGAAACCATCCGGTCCTGTGCTTTTTTTTGGTTGGAAGACTTTCTCAGACTCCTTCTATTACTTTAGGCGTTATGGGACTGTTTAGATGATCTGTTTGGTCCTGATTCAATTTTGGTATCTGTCAAGGAAATTGTCCATTTCCTCCAGATTCTCCAGTTGTGTTGAGTATAGGCTCTTGTAGTAGGATCTAATGATTTTTTTGGATTTCCTCAGTTTCTGTTGTTATATCCCCCTTTTCATTTCTAATTTTGAGAATTTGGATACTTTCTCTGTGCCCTTTGGTCAGTCTGGCTAAGGGTTTATCTATCTTGTAGATTTTCTCAAAGAACCAGCTCCTGGATTCGTTGATTCTTTGTACAGTTCTCTTTGTTTCCAATTGATTGACTTCAGCCTTGAGTTTGATGATTTCCTGTCTTCTACTCCTCCTGGGTGAATTGGCTTCTTTTTCTTCCATGACTTTCAGGTGTGTCATTAAGCTGCTAGTGTATGCTCTCTCCATTTTCTTTTTGGAGGCAATCAGGGCTATGAGTTTTCCTCTTAGCACTGCTTTCATTGTGTCCCAAAGATTTGGGTATGTTGTGCCTTCATTTTCATTAAATTCTAAAAAGTCTCTGATTTCTTTCTTTATTTCTTCTTTGGCCAAGGTGTCATTGAGTAGAGTATTATTCAGCCTCCATGTGTATGTGGGCTTTCTGCTGTTTTTGTTGCTATTGAAAACCACTCTTACACCATAGTGATCTGATAGGAGGCATGGAATTAGTTCGATCGTCTTATATTTGTTGAGGTCTGCCTTGTGACCAATTATATGGTTGATTTTGGAGAAGGTACCATGAGGTGCTGAGAAAAAGGTATATTCTTTTGCTTTAGGGTGAAATGTTCTATAAATATCAGTCAAATCCAATTGGTCCAAAGCTTCAATTAGTTTTACTGTGTCCCTGTTTAGTTTCTGTTTTCCTGATCAGTCCATTGAGGAGAGTGGAGTGTTGAAGTCCCCCACAATTATTGTGTTAGGTGCAATGTGTGCTTTGAGCTTTAGTAAAGTTTCTTTTACGAATGAGGGTGCCCTTGCATTTGGCGCACAGATATTCGGAATTGAAAGTTCTTCTTGGTGGATTTTTCCTTTGACCAGCAAGAAGTGTCCCTCAGTGTCTCTTTTGATTACTTTAGGTTGAAAGTCAATTTTATCTGATATTAGAATGGCTACTCCTGCTCATTTCCTGTGTCCATTGGCTTGTAAGATTGTCTTCCAGCCTTTTACTCTAAGGTAGTTTTTATCTTTGACACTGAGGTGTGTCTCCTGTATGCAGCAAATTGTAGGGTCCTGTTTCCTTATCCAGTCTGTTAGTCTATGTCTTTTTATTGGGGAATTGAGACCATTGATGTTAAGAGATATTAAGGAATAGTGATAATTACTTCCTGTCATTTTTGATGTTCTTTTTATATTTGAGTGGTTATCTTCTTTTGGGTTTGATGAAGGAAGGTAACTATCTTGCTTTTTCCAGGGTGTAGTTTCCCTCCTTGTATTGGAGTTTTCCTCCTATTATTCTTTGCAGAGCTGGGTTTGTGGAAAGATATTGTGTAAATTTGGTTTTGTCATGGAATATATTGGTTTCTCCATCTATAGTGAATGAGAGTTTTGCTGGGTATAGTAGTCTTGGCTGACATTTGTGTTCTCTTAGAGTCTGCATGAGATATGCCCAGGATCTTCTAGCTTTCATGGTCTCTGGTGGGAAGTCTGGTGTGATTCTGATAGGTCTTCCTTTATATGTTACTTGGCCTTTTTCTCTTACTGCCTTTAATATTCTTTCTTTGTTTAGTGCATTTTGGGTTTTGATTATTATGTGACGGGAGGTATTTCTGCTCAGGTCCAGTCTGTTTGGAGTTCTGTAGACTTCTTGTATATTCATGGGCATCTCTCTCATGAGAGTTTCTTATGAAAGTCTCTTATGAAAGTTTTCTTCCATAATTTTGTTGAAGATATTTGCTGGCCCTTTCTGTTGTAAATCTTCACTCTCATCTATACCTATAATCCTTAGGATTGGTCTTCTCATTGTATCCTGGATTTCCTAGATGTTCTGGGATACAAGCTTTTTGCATTTTGCATTTTCTTTGACAGTTGAGTCAATGGTTTCTATGGTATCTTCAGCATCTGAGACTCTTTCTTCCATTTCTTGTATTCTGTTGTTGATATTTGCATATATGGCCCCTGATTTCTTCTCAAGGTTTTCTATCTCCAAAGTTGTCTCCCTTTGTGATTTCTTAGTTGTTTCTACTTCTGTTTTTAGATCCAGGATGGTTTTTCTCAGTTCCATCATTTGTTTGTTTGTGTTTTCCTGTAATTCTTTAAGAGATTTTTGTGTTTCCTCTTTCATGACTTCTGCCTGTTGACTCAAGTTCTCCTGCATTTCTTTAAGGTTTTTTTATTTATTTATTTATTTATTTTTTTTTTTTTTTTGCCTTTCTTCTTTATTGGCTTCTATCTCTTGGGCCTTATTCTCCTGCATTTCTTTAAGAGATTTTTGTGTTTCCATTATATGGGTTTCTAGCTTATTCATGTTCCCCTGTATTTCTTTAATAGATTCATTCACGTCCTTTTGGTGTTCTTCTAGCAGCATCATGAACAGTGATTTTAAATCCAAATCTTGTTTCTCTGGTGTGTTGGCATAACCAAGACTTGCTGATGTTGGAGAGTTTGGTTCAGATGCTGCCATATTGCCTAGATTTCTGTTAGTAGCGTTCCTGCATTTGCCCTTTGCCATCTTGTTCTCTGGAGTTAGTTGGTCTTGTCTCTGGCTGGTGTTTCAGCCTCCTGAGAGGCTCTAGGGCTATTTCTGCAACACTGGATGGCAGGGTTTCCCCTATTGCAGATTGCTGATGTGCTGTCCTCCTCTTGGGTGCCCTTGCAGCCCTAGTGTTCTTTGCCCCAGATTGTGTCTGTGAACCAGATGGTGCCCATTTGCTCCTTCAGGGAGTGCCGAGGGTGTATGCTGCTAGGACCTTTTCTGTGTGCTGATCACTCTGCTGGGCAGCGGAACTCCCAACCGGGTTGGTGCACACAAGGCTAGCCTAGCTGCTCGGGCCCTGAGTCTAGGCAAAAGCCTAGCAGGCCAATGTCTGAGCAAAGTTCCCCTCAGCTCTGAGTGTTAATTGGGTCTGTCAGGTGGCCAGGATGGCGGCATGCGCATGCTTCCTGAGAGTGCCTGGAGAGTCTGCTGGGCTAACAACCTCCTGGCCGGGTCGGCACACAGATGGCCCACTGAGCAGCCCAGGGCCTGGGGGCAGTCCAGGGCCTGACCGTCTTAGACCCCAGCTATGTCAGCCTTAGGCTAGCCTGTTAGCTGGTTTTGCCTGCTAGGACTCTCTGGCTTCTGGTAGGCAAAATGGCGGGGGTCCGCGCACTTGCCCGGGCAAACAACATCCTGGCAGGGTTTGCACACTGGTTCCCCCCCCACACACCCCGAACAGCCCAGGGCCTGGGTGCAGGCCAACGCCCATCGGGCTTAGACCCCCACCATGTTGGTCTTGGGTTATATTTGTGTACCTCAATCTGTCTGTTGTCTCTGGTGTCCGAGAACCAATATGGAGGCCTCGTAACTGACTGGGGGGGGGGGGAGGCAGAGTTCTGATGTGGCTTCTGTATGGTGAAAGGTGCCGTAAATCCTCCACTGCTTGCAGCCCGGCTGGCCAGCGATGGCCAGTGGTCGTGGGCGCAGGGTCTGCCTGGACCCTGTCAGCTTGGTTCTACTGCTGATAGCCCTTCCTCTGGACCAGCCGCTGCTGCTGTTGCTGCTACCGCAGCAGCTCTGGAGATATCGGTCCTAAGTTACTTAAGAAGACAAAGTGAGCAAGCCATTGAAAGCCAGTAAGTGTTATTCCTCTGTGTCTTCTGCTTTAGGTCCTGCCTCTCAATTCCTACTCTGAGTCCTTGTCCTGACTGCCTTTCATGCTCAATAAAGTTATAAGATGATATAAACCCTTTCCTCTCCAATTTGCTTTTGACTGTGGGTTTATCACAGAAATAAAAGCAAACTAGGTAGACATTATCCAAGTAAACAAATGAAGAGGGAAGACTAATAAAACAGGAGAAGGATAATTGTGATTTGGAATGAGAAATGAGGAGAGACTATCGCCACCAACGAGATTGAATATACCTAAAATACACTTCTGATTGTGTTAGATCAGAAAGTCATATTATTTCACCACCACCAGCTACCCATTACTGTCTCTAGTGGTTATAATGAGGAGGTCTCCCAGGGTATCACTTGCATAGAAAAATATTAAACTGTCATTTTGGCACATCTGAAAGGTAGTGTGTAAATTTAAATTTCACTACATAAACAATAGCAATATCAGGGTGTTGAAAGAAAGAGAATAAGGCAAAAAGAAGTAAACATTGTCTGGTGCAGTTAAGACAGGCTTGAATTGGACCATGACATTTAAGATATGATTTAAGAAGTAAAGAAGAACCTAATAAAAAGAGAATCTAGGCATAAAGAATAACATTCACTGTGGTCCTGGGGAATAAGAAGGGCTTGTTGTAAGTGACAGTAGATGAAAGCAAGACATTGGAATGACTTGGACTAGAGATATAAACACAAAGTGATCACTTAAGTCTTTGTTAACTACATACAATAAGGAGTTGAGATACTCCTCACTAGAGAATAAAGCCACTGAAGGACTCCAGGGGAACAATATAAGACACCCAAAATATTTTCAAATGTACATTTATGGATGTGTGGTCACAAGAGTCTGGAAGAAAGGTAGAGTAGAAATAGTCATGCACTGTGCAAGAGGTGGTATTGACATGACCAGAGGAGCAGAAAAGATGAGAGGACACATGTAGATTTTCAAGTACACCGAAATGGGCATCATCAGGCTTACTAATTGGTGATGGATTAGACATCGGGGTGGGGAAGGAAAGAAGCACGGCATACAGGCTTCTGTCTTGAACAGTAACGGTTATTTGCAGAAATGAAACCTAGCCATAGAGGACTTAAAATGCAGATATAACCTCTTATTGCCCCTCTTCAAGAAGTGAATTCTGTGTCATTCATTACCCATCAGCTTTTGTCACTGGGTTAATTAAAGTTCAGCAGAAATGACTATGATGGTCAAGGTCAGATCACAGCACACAAGAACACCACCCTCAGTTTTCTGTAGCATATATTCCTGAAACTCCATGTCATTGCTATTGTGGGAATTATGCGTGCAAAACAATATACACAAAATTCTGGTAGTTCAGAAACCACTTATGTGGCTTGTGAACTCTGAAAGTCAGAAACCCATACCCAGCATAGCAGTGAATTCTCATCAGGTAGCTTGGACACTGATGGCTGGACTGACCCAAAGTCTCTCTTCCTCACATGGTGGGGTAGCTGGTCCTTTGAATACCTCTAATTCTATTACACTCTAATTTGTGCCTTGGAAAAGGTAACCAGGTCAAACTTGTATCACTTTTTCTTACCTATTCCTGGAAGTCATGCAACATAAATGTATTCCTTGGAATCAAGGCACCAAGATCAGTCCATATTCAAGGGAGGAGTTCAGAGTCCAGGTGTTCTGCCTTAGACAGAATAACTTGTAGATAAAGACATTTAGTTCTCATAACTCTGGAATCTGGGCAGTCTTAGATAAAGGTTGGGGCAGAATCCATTTCTGGTGAAGTCAGTTTTCTGCCTACAAGGTGATACTACTAGAATAGAAGGGCTTGAGGGGACCTACCCAGTAATGCCCAGCCTCTTTATTAGGTGCTAATTACATCCAGTAGGACTGGGCTCTCAAGAAATAACCTTTTGTAGGCACCAGCTCTTCATCCTGATCCCTGAGGGTTGCATTTCAACATAAACTTTGGACGTATCACAAACATAAACCATAACAGGGAGGAAACTGGACTCGTTCTCTTGTATAATCAACATTGTAAGCATAGAGCTATGGCTAGGCAAGATGTTTGGTGATCTTAATTTTTCAGGTTGGAGGCTAGGCATTTATACCCAGTCAATAGTCCACAAAACCCAGGTTCTGTCCATTCCCACCAAATTACCAGACTTGGGGACTTCTCTATATCAAGATTAGTCAATCTAATGATCGTAGTCTAGCAGCATGCATCTCCCACTTCCAAAGGCCCAGGGAAAAGATGGATAGCTTAGTCCAATCTTGGACAGTAAGATATAACTTGATAGTTGTATTAAGTCACTAATATTTTTGAATAGTTAATTTCATGATGACAGATAAACATAGCACTAGGAAGAATTGGAGACAAAGGATGTTTGGTGAGTGGAAAAAAAAAACATTAAGTCAGAAGGAAATGAAGACAACCACCTAACTAGAGAAGCCAGCTGTATGGAGTTGTTGAAAGGAACTGGTGAGTTGGCTAGGCTCAGATCGGAGTCATTAGAAACACTGACTGGCACATTCTCCAGCCGTGACTGTGTACAGTTTCCTCATCTACTCAGGTATTCAGCATTGGCAGGTGCAACTGGGTAGGATGGGTACATCTCTGAGCTTTGATCCCCCCATAGACAATGGAGAAGGCTTGGACACCATCCCTGGATGGCATAAGAAATTTCAAAACTGAAGCCTAATGCAAGCCTGGAACCTTCATCATTGCGATTAAAATACTAGAACTCATGCACTTATATTACATTTGTCTAAATAATCCCTTTTAAAATAATAAATATTTTAAATAGAATGCAATTTCTAAATAAAACTGAAAAACTATCAGGTCTCAGGCGGCAGGCACCTTCATCTTGCACAAATAACTAAGAAGCCCAGGTTAATTCTTTTTACTCCAAATATTTAGGGGAGAAAAATCCCCTTCTCTCACTTTTATTCTTGAGCCATATTTACCAGGACTGTTTTTTTTTTTCTTTCCAGCTGTAATTTACAAATGTGAAAAGCTGCCCCACCCAGCTTCCCACCAGAGATTTTGTTTCTGAACAAAAGGAGCTAAGCCCTGCTGTGCCCTCCTTCTGTTCCTGTCTTCTTTTCTCTGACAAAAAGGAGGAAAATCACACATTGAGAAACTCCTTGAATGCAAAACAGAAAGCAGACACACTGAAACGGAGGGTCAGGGGCCTTTCCAAATTGGGTCTTCCGCAGAGGAAGAGTATTAAGGAAGATGCCTTATTAAAATTTGCTCTTGACTCTTGGGTAGTAGTATCAGTCTCTCTGCTCTGGTTTCCTATGACTTTACAAAAGATTTCTCTTCTTGAAAACTGAGACAATAGGACATAATCATTCTCCTAAGTTAAGTTAAACATTATATTGTAATAACAGGTACTTGGAGCAAAGAAAGATTTGGTGGGTGGGCAACAGAGGATAGAGGTATATGCAAATTACATATTCTGTATTAATCCTCCAGGGCCCAAGGGGTGCCTGTCTTCCAGGGACAGAATCACAAATGTTCTATGATTCCACTCAGAGGCTTTTACAGAGCTGGAAAAGAACTGTTTGGAGCAGAGGCATGATGATCACAGGGGTTTGTCTGAACCCTACAGTCTTGGGGTTACCTGAAGTCTTTTTTTTCTACAACTGGGAAAGGAGGAGGTGGGAGGGCGGGGTGAACACTGCACACAGTCAAACCAGAAGTGGAGGGAGGTTCCAGCTGAAGGTGGGCAAACCTGGTCTGAACTACAGAGAGTGCCACTTGCAAATGAGCTAGGCCCTAGCATGGTGCCTGTCACCCTACAGCATCCCACTGCTAAGGCCTTTTTGAAGTAAGACAGATATATCTCCCAGCAGCCCTGGAACAGAAGATCTGAAGGTACAAAGACTTAGTGGCAAAGCACAAAGTTGAGAGATGCTCCCACTGTTTTGGGAAAATAGAGGGTGGCAGGTATAGACAACCCTGGCCTTTTAAGGCCCAGCAGGAAGGCTGATCCTCCTACGCCCACCATCCACACCCACCCTCCACTGAGGCCTGCAAGATGAAAGATTTAGAAGCTGGTTTGGTGCAAGCCTTTTCTTACCCAGCAGTGGAGTTCCATTCCACCCTGCAACTTCTCCTGGGACAGCTCAGTTGGTGTTCTTTCCCAAAGGGGACACATTGCCTACTGAGACATTCAGCCTATATTTCCAAGGCCCCTGGGAACTCTCCCCAACCCTGCTGCCCCCAGCAAGGAAGTCTAGAATTTGAAGATGATATCTCAAACTCCCTTATCCCACCCCCAGCTTTCTTCAGGTGACCAACATTTTGGATTATAGACAGGCTCTAAGGCCTTGGGCTGTAGGCAGTCTAAACACGCTCTATATCACTAGTGCAAGTCTATTAGTGTCTGCGGACTGGAGTATAACCTGGTAACCTAGTTTTCTTAGAGCTCTGCCTCTGAAGGCAAACATAGCCCTGTCTGTGAACTCTAATTGCCCCTCGGGGATGTTGGTTGATCCTTGATTGTCTTTGGCCTTCTTTCCCCAGTAAGTTTCTCAGACTGGTCTCAATACCAGTAACTGGGTATTGAACCAATGGGTTTCACTTACATCAGGGGTTGTCATATGTAAAAGTCCATAGTGTAATTTCTTCCGATAGCTCTCTGACATTGTTGCTCCCTCTTCTGTGTTAGAAGAACTTTTGTCATTACATTAGATCACCCATTTAATCTAGAACAATTTCAGGTCAGATGAACATCAATCCTAGTTCTACATGCAATTTTCCCTTTCTCTGTAAAGTAATTAACCACCTATTCCAGATATTAGGCCACAGGCATCCTGGAAAGAACATGAGACCAACAATCCCAAAGATCCCAACTCTGCCTCAAAGCCTGTGTTCGGTAGATTTTAACAGATGGCCCAGCCTATCTGTAACTTCAATGGAAACTTCTGACTTCACCCAGCAGAGTATTTCAATGTATGTATGTATGTAGGTGTGTATATATATATGTATATATGTATTATGTATGTGATGCTTCATTCATTGATACAAGTTAGATTTAGCTTAGTTCTGTATGTTTTCACACCCAAAGATCCAGATAGCAATAGGATGTATGATCTTCTTACAGGAAAAAAGAAATCAAATGAGAATAACCAAATTTACTCCATCCGTATTAAGGGTTGAAATGAGTGTTATTTGTTGAATATATAAACGGATGGCCCACATCTGTACAAAAGGGGAGAGTTGAAAAAGATGGGCAAGCTCTGTCTATTACTATCTTATTTAATCTTCATAACATGTTAGCCAGGAAGGGCTCATAATTTCTATTTTACACATGAAGTTACTATACTAAGGTAGGTATTAAGTTTGATTCTCTTTGGTCCTATAATCCATGCCCTTCACCTGTTTGCTTTTTTTGTTAAAGAATTCTTGGGGGCAGAAGGCAACTGCCATTTATTCAAATATTGCTGTTTACTGTGGGGGCAAAAGTGGGCAGAGTGGCAGGAAGTTTGGTTGATGTAAATACACACTGCAAAAACAACTACAAGACAATCTGTACAGTTCACAGGGCTGATAGATTTATGTCCCTAACGCCATGGGTGAAGAAGCTTGAATACTCTTCTGCTCCACTCAGGTCCTTCCTCTGAACTTCTGTAGCCAGGGCTGCTTTTTCCTGAAGGCAACATGAAGAAGTAGATACCAAACTGGAAATCGCATTTGCTTTTCATTTTCTACGAGGATATGGGAGTCAACGATCCGGTAACACAATTGTCGTGTGCCAATTGCATTTGAAATAATTGCTGATAAAATCAGAAAGAAAACTTCAGCAAATCTGAAAACAGATTATGGCAGAACTCCCTGGTACAATGGGCTGATATTAAATATTGTTCCAGTGCTGGAATCAGCCTTCGTATTGAATCTGGATGAACACTGGGCCACTCAATTTGGATTAAAGCCAGGCACAGTCAAAGCTGCTGTCATTTACAGTACTTGGATTCAGATCTGGAGGCTGATTCCTCATAGGCCTTACCTGTCTCCAGTTCAAGTTTACAATCATCAAAGATTTAGACTCAGGAACAGAATTACTTGAAATTAGAGTTGTCTCCCTGATAGTACCCCTTATGTACTCATGACATCAGTCATAAGCTTCCTGTCCCAAGAAACAGATAAAGAGTAGGACTCTTCATATAAAGAGTAGGACTTTGATTTTTTCCCTTACAACATAGGCAAGCACTCTACCACAGAGCCGCATTGCTAGAGAGCATTTGATTCTTGCTCAAGCCCATAAGGATAGTAATGGGCAGGGCAGTTTGCTCTAAGGATTTGACCATCCTATTGGATTAACTTACCTTTAAATATATTATGAAGGATGGTAGTTTGCCATATACTTCAGGGTCAAAACACACCTTGGATAATCCTATTTCCCTCTTTATACTGATTAGTCTAATTATTAAACTACTGCCATTGTCCACTTTTTAAATGCTACACAGAGAAGAATGGCATGCAATTAATATAAACAGCTATTAAAACATGTGCATCTGCAAATCAAATAGTGGTTTTAAGCAACGTATCATATTTTGAAAGAAAAAACATCTTCGTTAATTTGTTCACTCAACAAAAGTTTGTTAGTGTGTTGATGCCAGTGGGTGCCCTAATAGACCTTGCAGCAGAGAAATGAATGTGATCTGATGTCTCTCTTGAGACCCACAGATCTCTGGAAAGGGAAACATCAAGGAAACCACCATTTGAGAAGGAGCTAGCCTATCCTCCCCACCCTGGACCAAGCCTCTCATCACATTTCCAAGTCAGTCACCCATAGTTCTTTTCTGTTCTCAGGCTGTATTGAGTATGTTCACACAGCTCTGAGCCTCCTTTTGTGAGCTCATTTCCATCTTCTCTATAAGAGCCCAGACTGGTTTTGAGCATCAATACTGAGATCATTTTTTTTTCTCTCAAGTAACTGGATGTCAGCTGATCCTTCTGCTTGAGAAACTTGGATACAATATTACCAAGCATATTTCTCTTTTCCTTTGTCATGTTGGAAATCCAGTATCTGCCAATTCAACTGTCCAGAGGGTCTGTGAAGTCATCTCTCTGAACTTCTTTTTCCTCCTGTGTTCACTCTGTCTTACACAAGTGTGAAAGCAAGTCTGTTCCCATTTTTGCACACACTATTATAGTTTGAATGTTTACCCCCAAACTCAGCAGGGTGGATTTTATTGCCTTTTTGAACTACATTCTTTTAAAATACTTTCCTGGTATTTGGAAGGCTATGGGTTAATGCTCTCATGAGAGCATCCTTCTGAGGTTATTTGACCAGTGACCTAAAGATCCCCCACTAGGTCAGGGTTCCAAAGATTCCACCCATTCCAAATAGCATCACTCTGAATATCAAGCATCCAATTACCATGGGCCTTTGGCAAGACACACTGTATTCAAACCACAGTTTAAGGTTATAGACAAAGACTGCAGCATTCCAGAGAGACAGCTTATCAGAGAAGGACTTGGATGCAGACCTATCTAATTCAGGGCTTGCACTGGATGTTGGGTGTTACTCCATCTGGGCCTTAGCAAGACATCTTATATGTTGTGAAGACTGATGAGTTTGTGTGTAAAGAGCTCTCATAATAGTGTCTGCTGTAGAATAAGTCAGTGTCAGTGGGCATCACCTTATATATCTCCAACACATTCAATATTGCCCACCTGCAGTTGTAAAATAAGGAGGGGTCTTTATCAGTGACTGGTTACGCAGTGCTGCCCTCTTGAATGGATTGATGCTGTAGTTATTGACACAGGTTGTTTCTAACAGAGCTGTGCTCTGCTTGGCACATGCTTGCTTGCTCCTCTGTTATGCACCCAGAAGTTCCTCATTAGAAGGTAACATGCTTTGGACTCTGGTCTCCATAGCTGGACTATATAAGCTTCTATTGCTTCATTTGGGGCATTCTGTTATAACAGAAGACAAAGGAAGGCTTGTATACAGATTCATGCGATGGTATCTCTTATGGATCAACCAGACTGAGATAATTGGTACCTGGACAGCTAGTAAATCATTTCTAGGTGTCTATTTAAGTGCTTCTTGGAACAAGAAGTATTTGAATTATCAATAGGCTGAGCCAAGATCTTCTCATCAACACAAGAGAACATTACCTGAGGACCAGAAAGACAAGAAGGTGAAAGAATGATGACTTTTTCCATAATTTTATGTTGGAGCTCCTACCCTACACTCCTCACCTCAGCTCCTAGAGGTCTTTGTCCTCAGATCTTTGGACCCTGGCACTTAAAGCCAAGGCTCCCAGTCTCATAGGCCCATGATCTCAGATCCAGTTGTAACACCAAGTTTTGTCATTCTCCAGCTTGTAGCTGACGTGGGACTTCGTGGCTTCCATAACTGTGTGATCCAGTTCTGAGGATGAATCATCCTGTCTAAACCCAGGAGGATACACAATTGGTTCTACTTCTCTGTAGAATCTTGACTACACCCCCTTTCCTGTAGTGTCACACACACACACACACACACACACACACACACACAGAGAGAGAGAGAGAGAGAGAGAGAGAGAGAGAGAGAGTTTGGTGGCTAGGGTAGCAAGTGTTACTTCACACACCATGCTCACAGCTCTCCCCTACCTTCTCCTATTGCAGTTGGCTGGGAACACTCCAAATTTTCCTCCTTCTGTTACTCGGAACCATCAAGCTCCGTCCCCTCTATGTCCTCACAAGCCTGGCATCCTTATAAATGTGAAAAAACCTAAAGCAAAGTTTAGAGGTCCCTGATGTCTTCCACTTTTCACATATTGCTTTGCCGTCTTACAGTGGAAAAACCTGTATTTCCACCCGCTGTCCCCATTACTTTATTCACTCGACCAACTTACATTTTTGCCAGCCCTGTACTGGACTCTTGCAACACAGAAGTAAGGGAAAGTTGTCTGCTTGAGTTTCTGAAGCTCATTATCTGGTCATTATAAAGCATGACCCCATTGACACGGCACTGCAGGAGGAGGCTTTAGGGGCCTCAGAGCACTGCACTGAGCAGGTGCTGCCTTCCTCTCACTGTGCCTGTCCACCTAGGCTGTCCCTTTTGCTCTGGGCAAAGCAGTCCTTGCAGTCTGGCTCACTTGGCAGGTGTCTGGAGGAAGTCCACTAAGCAGGCTGAAGTCAGCATCCAGAGACGATAACAACTAAGAGTTGGTACCCGGGATTTTTGCACACATAATAAGACAGAGAGGTGGAGGACGATGGGGCAATAGTGTATCCTGGGTCTAGGTGCCCTAGGAAAGCTGGGCTACTGGAAATGGAGTCAACAGGTCTGTGAAAATCACCTAGGATGGAGCATAGGCCTTTCAAGAGGAGCAGGGCAGGATGGTTTGCTGTATGAAGGACAACAACCAACTGCCAAATAAATCAGTGCTAGTCACAAGAAGCGTCACTCATGAGGAGATCAAAATATGAGTCTCTTCCTAAGATGTGCTTCTGATGGGAGGATCTCTTAGTTCTTCTCCACAGACCAAACTGGTCTTTGCAAAGAAGGAAAGGCATGCCTAGGGGAGCCCACCATTGGGCAAATTATATGGTTTCCTGGAGGATGAAGTAATTGAGCAAGTTTCCTCCAGGAAAATAAAAATCACACCCTTGGGGATGGAGGCTAATACTAGGGACTGTTACTAATGCACAGGATGGGTGCAAACCCAGAACAGAAGAAACTCTTTGCTTTCTCTTCCATAGTCTTCTTCTCATCATCTGGAGCAATACTCTGGGTACAGACACTTTAGTTACATGTTGGAGAACCTTGTTGCCACAAGCCCTCAGACCCAATGGTCTCATGGCACTGTCTGCCTTCAGGCGGATGCCCAAGAAGAAACCCCAAAGGCTTTGGAATCAGATGGCTTTGGAGCTCTCTTAGCAGCAAACTCTGGAGTCCTTTAGAGATGGTCATAGTTTGGAAAGGAATGTAGAAGAAGATCTCAGTGGAATGCGATGTCAGCCCTTGACTTGGGAAGTAAAAAGAAGGGTTGTCCAGAAGATGAGGTCTATATTACCCTGGTCTAACCTGGTCTACCTGGACCTTGAGTGTGTAGCTCAAGGTCATTGTCTTTTAGATAATAAAACAAGGCCTGAATTGGTTAAGATCTTATAGCTTTAAAATTGACAGTCTGGTTCCCAAGATTCTTAACTGTTATGTTAATACTTCCTTCTAAAAATGGAGGCTCCCACTTCCCAAGGCTCAAGGCTTAAATCTATGGAAAAGGTTCTGTTATCAGCCTTAACTTGAGGAAAGAAGAAAACTGAAATGGAGGTTCCAAGATGATAATTAAACAAGTCTGTAGCAAGGTCACTTCAGTTTCATCTTAAAAGCAAGAGGGGGGGGGCACTTCTCCATTGACACACTTGTGTGTGTGGTATAGTGGGGGCTGTTTAGTCAACTAGTGCTCCAAGTTCCTCAGAGCTACAGAACCAGATATAAAGAAACAGTTGCCTAGAGAATTTCTAACCTTGTCCTCTGGAAGACATGAAATCCTCAGGGGTCATGACACAGGACTGAGCATTAAGGGAAGGTTAGAGGCAGGACAGCAAAATGAGACACAAAATTACTATGTACAAAGAAGGCTGAGAGGCATGAGGGCAGAGTGCTATATCCCAAAACTATAATAATAATCATTTCTATTTATCGAGCCATTTATTATTCAATCTTCAGCAATCTATGAAAAACGATTCTGTTATTAGCCCCAATTTGAGAGAAGATGAAAACTGAAACCTAGTTCTGAGATGATAATTTAACTGGTCTGTAGCAGGGTCACTTCAGGGTCATCTTGGTGGCAAGAGAAGCTGGCCACACCTCCACTCTTAAGTGACTTGGAGTGCCTCCTGCTAGCCTCAGCATGTTTGTGGAACTACAAGAGAAGAGTTGAGCTGGGAGCTAAGAGCAGACAGGCCACCATCAATCAGGAAAGGCGGATGTGCTTAGGGCAAGCACTTAGGACCAAATGAATGGGACTCTATCCTCACAATGTCAAATTTACATTTAAGAACATTTTTTGCAAAGTAGGCCAAACCATTCAATGTTTGCTTCAAAATAACAGTTACATTCAATTCATTAACATTGAATTTATCCCCTCAGCCCAGGAGGCTACTTTGTGCCTTTCCCAGTGTGCTGAGGTCCAAACTTAGAACTGTGAAATGATTAACTGATGCCCACTGGAGACACAGCGATTGACAGGAATCCGGTGAACTATCTTGCACATCTTGCCACGCGGTGACAGACGCGTGGGAGGAGTTTGGTTCATGCGAGCTGAATGAGCGCTTAAGAAGAGCGAGGGAATCAATGAATGCGTTAAATGCTTGTTAATATAATTAAGTAGAAGACTGAAATGATGTCCTGTGTGTGCCTGCCTCCTGCAGCACATTCAGAACCATGTGAAGCTTGTAGGAAGCTCTAATTACCAGTTCAGGCAGTTTCTGTAGCAAGGTGCACAGCTTTGATGGTGCACCTGTAAGAAAATGGGAAAGGACTTGGTGAGTTTCTTGTCCACCTTGTACGAAGATGAGCCATGAGGACCGGGCGGCAATTGTATTTATTCCTTAGCCGGTGTTCCAGAGAGAGAAGACAGGTGCTGAACTACACTGTTTACACCTCTCTTTTCATTGGCATCCAGGGGAGCTTACAGCTGGCTCAGTTTGTTACCAAATAATGAGATGGATTAAATGATCTATTCGAACATAATGGTTACTTCCTTAAGGGCTAAAGCCCTTAGTTTTTCCTTGTATCCTACCGAGCAGAAAGCCTGTAGGTGGAGAAGGCTCTTAACAAATACGAGAGTAGAATTTTGCTCATTCCACAAAATAAGTCAGACCCCCGGGGAGCCTGGGAACTGCAGCGCCCAGCTTCACTGTTGAGGGGAAGGAGATGTTTTGCTGACAGCAAGCATGCAGTGATCTGGTTTTGCAGGAAACATGGTTATGATTTTATTTCCTCCTCACAGGGACCTTGTAATGTATAGTACCCTGAACTTTAAGATGAAGATGTGGAACTAGGAGAAATATGTTTCTCCAAGGTCTCACCATTGCTGTGAATCAAGTCAGAATTTGAACTCATGACTGCCTCATACAGTCCATCTCAGGAAACAAAAGCCCCATCCTGTTTTGAATGAACACTTTCATATTGGCCAGATGAGAGTAGGACCAGACTGAAATTCCTTTCTCTCGAGTGAGCAAGTCTGGACTGGACTTTATTCCCTGCGTCATCTGAGTGGCTGACACATGCATGCCCTGAGCAGAAGCAAGGGGGAGAGTGACATTTCCTATATCCCACTGTCTTGGTGAGTGGGAGCTGATAGTTGTCTAGCCTGGGTCCTGTAAGTTCTTTCAATTCTAAGCAGGCAAGGGGAGGAGCAAGGTGGCAGTAGATGTCATCTTCCTACTTCTATATCAGATATCAGCCACAAATATTGATGCGCTCTGCTTTTTTTTTGTTGTTGGTGTGGTTTTGGGTTTTTTTGTTTTTTTTTGTTTTTTTGGTTTTTTTTTGGTGGGAGAGAGACAGAGAGAGGAGAGTAAAGACAAAGAGGAGAAATAAAGAAAAATGATAGCAGGAGGAAAGAAGGGAGAGGAGGGGAAGAAGAAGGAAAGTAGAGAGGGAAGAGGAAGGAAAAGAGGGAGGGGAGAGGGAGGGAAGGGAAGGGAGGAGAGAGAAGGTGAGTTATCCCTATTGGGAATTTCTATTCATCCTAAAACAAAGACTTAGATACAGAGGATAAATCTACAATGGGGAAATATCTGAGAACTATAACAAAAGAAGACTGTATGGGGGGACTTGAGATATAATCCAGAAATTACTAAAACTAAAATTCTAATATAAGTACCTTGCCTGCTATAAGAGTTTCTGTTTTCCACCCTTACTCCTTCCCTCCCTCTCCGTCTCTGTTCTTCCCTCCCTTCTTTTTATTAGTAACAGTTGTCTTTATAGCCACACACCACAGGAGGGGAAAAAAGAGGGAAGATGCATTATGGGGAAAGTACTTCATATTAGAAAAATGTCTTTGATGTTCTGTCAACAGATCTTTAAATGCAACTTGTCCCTTTGCTTAATTAACTGATTATTGCATAGAACTTAGTCTGTGGTGAAACTTTGTTTTATTAGCATTGTTAACTAATGAGATAGAGATTAGTTCAAACTATTTTTAAATGCGTTTTGAATATCAATAAAAGTTTTATATATCAAGTTAAGCACGGGTTACCCTGCTGTACTTTCTTTGATCTCAGCCTCATAGGTTTTCAATCAGTTGTGGCCTCTTGATTAACATGATGTTCTACTTCAGGGTCAAATTATACTATAGAAAGACACAGCCTTTAAACGATATGTGAACACACATATGCAGATGCATGTAGTACATGGGATAAAAATCATTGTTTTAATGCTGTGTGTGGTGGTGTATGCCTTTAATTCCAGTACTCAGAGGACTAAAGCAGGTAGGTACATCTCTGTGAGTCTGAGACAAGCCTTGATCTATAGAGTGAATTCCAGGACAGTCAGGCCTATAGGATTACACAGTGAGACCCTCTTAAAACATTAGGAGTCAGTTTAAAATAAGATCAAGAATTTATGCATCGTGACTTATAATGAGATCCGGAGTGTTGGAGTGGATTTAATAACAGAAGCCCATTGACTCTTGGACGAACCAAGACTGTGAACTAAAGAAAGGAGCCAGTGGAGATAGCATGCACTTAAGAAGAGAAGTCCTAGGTTGCCCCATTTCTGCTCGTGGCCTTCCATGGCATCTTATGCGCCTTCCCTAGGCTGGGAAATACAATGAGTCGACCGTGTCCCTCAGTGCCTAGCATGTGTTCCTCAGTGGCTTGCTCAGTGGGATCGTGGATGAAGAAGGAAGGACTGAAGTTTATTTGACTGGTGGCGGAGAGAGGTAGGATTGCTAACAGGCATCCACTGAGCCATGATCATGAGAAGGAAAAGAGCAGCCTTTTGGTTCACATGGATTTCAGTTTTACTCAAATGAAGAGGATTTTTGAAAACGTGATTGGCTTTCTAAGCTTGACATTTAATTATACATGCCTCTGTCCATGACAAAACTATTAAGTAATTTAACACTCACTCTCACACTCACCTCTGGATAATCCCTGTAATATGCATTTCTCCTGAGCACAAAAAAAGAAGGCCCCGTATCTCTGTCTTCTCACCTCTACTTCCTTAAGCATTCTCTAGATAACAGCTGCAAGACATTGCTTTTTACACTACATGCTCAAGCTAGTTGTCAGAATTGCTGTTTAAAACTACCAGAGCTTAGAAACAAATCATCCTGGTATAAATGTGTTGGACATGAAATGTATGTTGATGGATTAAATAGCTTACAGATCTTCAACCTATTACAAGAAGAATGTGCTAACACATATGGCTAAATAATGATGGGTTGTCACTTTTTTCTTTTTAAGAGATTAATTCTATTTTATAAATTATGTGTATGAGTGCATGTTGATGTGTGATGTGTGCTTGTGTGGGTTGGTATTCAAAAAGCTTAGAAGAGGACACAGGTCACCTAGAGTTGGAACTATAGGCAATTGTGAGCCACCTGACATGGCCGCTATGAATCGACCTCCAGTCTTCTGGAAGAGAAGTACAATGGGCTAGCCTAATGCTGTTTATATTCTAATGCTAATTTGCCCCTCCCAGACTGGTACCCCAGAGAGGAGAGAGAGTCCACACATGAGATGCTGAGTGAGCCCACCCCCAGTTAATTGTGATTGGTAAATAGAGATGCTAGGCAGAAAAGAAATATGGGGGGTTGAGTTTTCGAGGTCTTGGAGAGAGAGGACAACGAGGAAGAAGAAGGTGCAGGAGGGTGAAAGAGAGCTACCATGAGCCTGTGTGGGTTGGCCAATTGGAATTAAGAGCAGCCCAGATGGAACATAGAAAAGAGTAAATAATAACTCAGGATTATTGATAGGAAAGTAGATTCTAACAGCATGGAGGGTAGGCAGCTGTTCAGCTATTGTAGTACCTAAGGCTATTTAAAAATGTGTAGGCTGTGAGTGTGTCTCTCATCCAGGAATTCAATGATCCAAGCAGGGTAGATGTTCCAGGCCAGGATTTTAATAATCCATTACTAGAAGACAGAGCAGTTCATGCCCTTAGATGAGGAGTTATGTCTCTTTCCCCCCTTTTCTTTTTCTCATTGAACAAGGAGAAGTTGAGCCGGAGTCTACCTAGAGCCTTTACCTCTGCTCACTTGGGATCGTAGTAGAGGGATGCACGTTACCATAGAAGAAAGTTGAACACCAACCCAGCTGCGAACCCTCTGGCCTACAATGGTCACCTACCTGCACGACATGCTGGTGCAGTGGCAGCATAAAAACAAACTGCCATCTAATTAGATTTAAGGCCCACTCTATGAGACAGAATGCATGCCTAATACTGCTCAGCAGGCCAAGGACCTGAGACTAAACAGGCCATGGACCTAGGGAAAAACCAAATACATCTGTTCTGCTAAAGCAACATAGCAAAAGAATTACTCTTAAGGACATTTTGCTATATGCATAAATCAGCTGGGGATAATAAACAGCCTCACATTGTGTGGCATTTTGCATCAGACTGGCCTCCACGGGATCCTGTTTTATGAATGTTCAGTCCATAGTTGGAGGAACTGGTTGGGAAGAAACAGGGAGTGTGGATTTGTTGCAAGATGTGTGTAACTAGGGGTGGGCTTTGAGGTTTCAAAAATCCTCACTGTTACACCATAGTTCAGTCCCTCTCCCGATCTCTCTCCCTTTCCCCTCTCTGTGACCTCCCCCTCTCCCTCTTCCTTTCCCTCTCCCTACCACTTCCTCTCCCAGACCTCTCCCCCTCCCCATCCTCTCTCTGCCTCATGCTTATGGCTCACGATGTAAGCTCTTTAAGCCACTGTTTAGTGTCAAGGTCATGGTCTCTGCTCAACATTACAAATGTAACTAAGACATGTTTTCAAGATGGATGCCATGTCAGAAGTGGCACAGTGTATCAGTTTGCATTTGGGAAAGACCATGGAGTGACAGGGAGGTCATGGCATGTGTAGATCCAGCTCAGGTGTGCAGTTATTGGGAACACTTGGACAATGGGTCAAGAAGACATGACATAGCAGTTATTATTCTTGGAAGAGTTTTCACCATTTGATCTGGCACCTCATAGACCTGAAAGCTGAGTAAACTATGACCTAAATTTCTTTTGATATGACACACACACACACACACACACACACACATACACACACACGAATGGGGGATGGGGTGGGGGAAGAATTTATCTGCCTCCTTCCCAGGCCCCGAACCTGATTCCAATCTTTTGGCCTCTTTGCATATCCTCAGCTTGCTTATCAGAAAAGTGCCCTAATTCTTGTTCGAGAAAATGTGCCTTCTTCAGGGAAAGTACTTAATTCAGAGATTATTCAGACACTGATTCCAGCTGTGAAGAACGCATGCAATTCACCAGCAACAGAATCACTGGGATCGTTTGTCTCTCCTTGTTCTCCCTTGCCTCTCATCCAGTGTTGTCAGGACTTGCCAGTTTAGCAAGTCTGCAGCCCTGTGCAGCACACAAAAAGAGACAAAGGGGGGAAATGAATGAAAGACAAAAAAAGGAAAGAGGAAGGTAGGGAGAAAAGAAGGGAGTAGGTGTTATTTCAGTCCCGGGAAGCATCTGAGACTAAAGGTGGCACAGAGCCTGATTTTTTTTTTTTTCTTTTCTAGATGAGATCAAGGGTCTGCAGTAACTCAGAATATTCCTGGAAGAAGTGGACAAAAATCTTCCAACAGGATTTGGCTTCAGAGGTAGAAAAAGCCTCAGGAGAAAGAGTACAGGTATGGGGTCAGAGTATGTCACCCGAGCTGAGGTGTCCATTGTTGGACAAGTTACCCCATCTTCAAGGATTTCTTTTCCTTCCTCTACCACCCCTTCAAAAGTGGAAACCTGTCACTCACTGTATCAGTTGCTTTTCTCACTGCCGTGACACAGTCACCAGAGGCAGCTTAAGATAGAAGAGATTCTTTTGGCTCTCAGTCTGAGGGTGCAGTCCATCAAGGTGGGGAGGGCGGGGCAGTCAGAGGGTAGGGCAGCTCATCACATTTTAGGAAGCAGAGACGGATGGATGTCCTTGTGCACTTTCTCATCTGAATGGATCCCAGTGCTCCGTCCTATGAAACAGTGTCTACTCCTTTAGGCTGGATGTTCTCACCTCAGCTAACTCCACGGAGAAAACACTTCACAGCCATATTCCAAGACTTGCCTCTTAGTTGATTCTAGAGCCTACCAAATTGACAATTCATATTGACCATCACATGGAACCATTTGAGGAATGATTAGGGAAGTTATGGGAAAGGCTCCAGCAAGACCCAAGTGTTTCCCCTATCTGGCAGCTCATCGCTAGGACTCTGGCGTGACTGAGTGGTGATGTGCAAGGGTTTAGGGTTGGGAGGTAGTCTCTCGTGGCTTTGAAGTCTGACTTGCATGACTGTGTACAATCTGAGAATTGGTCATTGCCAGATTTGATGAATGCTTACACATGAAGCAAATGGAGAGTCAGAGAGCTGCCCGCTTTTCTTAATGCTGCTCATGTGTGAGGGTTACTACTTAGTAGGCACGTGAGTTATTCTATTTATAAAGAGAAGCTAAAGAGATGGCTCAGTGGGTAAGGTGTCTGCTACTCAAGTGTAAGGGCTGAGTTTTGTTTCCACAACCTCTGTGAAGGGGACATCCTTGGCAGGTCTCTTTATCATCTATCTATCTATCTATCTATCTATCTATCTATCTATCTATCTATCTATCTATCATCTATCTATCTATCTATCTATCTATCATCTATCTATCTATCATCTATCTATCTATCATCTATCTATCTATCTATCATCTATCTTTTTCTATCTATCTCTCTATCTATCCATCCATCCATCATCTACCCACCCCTCACCCACCTACCCACCCACCTACCCACCTACCTTCCTACCTATCTGTCTAGGATCTCTTGTAGCTCAGGATAGCTTTAATCTTACTATGTAGCTAACTAAGGTTGGTCTTAAATTCCTGATCCCTCTGCTTTTCCCAGAGTGCTGCTGGGATTATTGGTGTGCTTGTGCATATTCTGGTATCACTCTTTATCACTGACTCTGGATTTGTCTTTTTAGAAAATTGAATCTCAATGAGAAATATCACTGTATTCTTTTGCTCACATAACAAAAATATAAAGTTATTTTGCTGAAGACGTCGATTATCTTTATATTGTTCTAAGCACTAGTCTTGTGCGCGTCCGTTATGTCTCATACTGATCTTATGAGATTGGCACTCACAAATTGACTTTTTATTTAATTTCAGTCCATAATGACACCATGAGGATGACATTCACAGTTCCATTTTATAGACACTGTCTGGGGTCTGTGGCACAGGGAGGTTAAGTCACTTCTTTAAGTTTATAGAGCTGGTTGTTGGCCTTTCTGTCTCCTCCGGTAGACTATAAGCTATATGAAGGCGGAAACACTATTCCAAAGTCTGAAACAGAAAAGGACAATAAATATACACAATCTATACCGTGGCAATCCAGGGATAAATACGGACAGAATGAGAACATGAAGGGATTTTGGTCCTCGTGTGAAGAATTAGTTTTTCCTGAATCAATGACTGCCTGGTTTTATTAAAATAATGGTTAATGATTTTATTTTACTATTTTAAAGTGCACTGATGGTTTGCCTGCACCTATGTCTGTGTGAGGGTGTCAGATTCCCTGGAACTGGAGTTACAGACAGTTATGAGCTGCTGTGTGGGTGCTGGGAATTGAAACTGGGTCCCGCAGAAGAGCAGCCCTCTCTCCAGCCTCAGTGGCCACCTGCTTTAAAGCATACATTTCACTTGAGATACTGGATGAGGTGCTTTAGTCATAGTAACAATATATGTGTGTGTGTGTGTGTGTGTGTGTGTGTATGTTTATAATCATGCCCACAGGTGTATATGTATATGTAAAGACAAATGGTCACATGTACATTCACTTGTAAATGCAACATGCTAACATTCTTGCATGTGTGCATATGATAGAATGATGGGCTGACATTGTGAAAGGTTTTTAATGTCTTACTTAGTTCACCACCAAGCTAGAAATGGAGATTAGTGGTTGTATGTGCCTGGTATGTGCAAAGCCCTGTGCGCTTTCCTTAGCTACCAAAAAGAGGAAAGGTGAAACACTCTAAAGAAGAAGAGAAGGAAAGAAAACAGTGCAAAATAGGTTAACAGAGTCTGATGAATACTAAATCTTGATGCTGCTGTACATTATTATATTAGGACATGCCCATCCAACTTATTGATGGTATATTCCCCAAACTCAAAGGTCTCTGTGACTGCAGTGACATTAGAATAAACCATCAGAATGGAAAGGACCAAAATCCTGCATTCTGTTACTGGTTGAATAAAGAATCTGACCTTCATCTGAACTAACAGTGTGGGAGACCCTGAAGGGCTTTAAGGGAGGAAAAAAAAAAAACACAGACTTGCATTTTTAAAGATCAGTGTGGTGCAGCATGGGCCGTTGTCGAGAGAGATGCCAGTGATCACAGTATCAGGGAGAAGACTGGACTATGAGATAGAAGGGAGGGGCAGGGAAGGGATGGGGGAGTCCAGGGACTCTTAGAAGGAAAAAGCCACAGGAATTGCAGACAAAGCTACTGGGGATGTAGGGAAAGGGCAAGGTTTCCAGACCTCTGGAATAATAGAGGAATCATTCAAAGGAATAGAGAATCCCAAGAGAGGATAAAATTGGAGCTATTTGCTAGAGAAAGGACAACTGTTTCAATAGACATAGGAAGACAAAAGCAAGAACACAGCAGTTTCTTAATCGGAAACTCACTTGATTTAAGGACTCTTAGGCTAATTGAGGGGCCTGTTACAAAAGCAAATCTGACATCTTGGAGAAGCCACCCAGAGACTAAAAATCACTGCTGCGTGTGGCACGTGACCCTGGGCTCATTCTGAACACATAGCCAGAAGCCACATTCCCTGCACTGGGATTCCTTTTTATTTTGTAATTAATTAATTAATTAATTAAATTTTTATTGGATATATTCTTTATTTACATTTCAAATGATTTCCCCTTTTCTGGTCCCCCCCAAAGTCCCATAAGCTATCCCCCCTTCCCCCTGCTCTCCAATCAACCCCCTCCTGCTTCCCTGTCCTGATGGTATTCCCCTACACTTCTGCATCAAGCCTTTCCAGGACCAGGGCCTCTCCTCCCCTTGATGTCCAACAAGTCCATCCTCTGCTGTGCCATCCTATACATCTGGAGCCATGGGTAATACCATGTGTACTATTTGGTTGATGTTTTTGTCCCTGGGAGCTCTGGAGGTACTAGGTGGTTCATATTGTTGTTCCTCCTATGTTACTGCAAACCACTTCAACTCCTTGGGTCCTTTCTCTAGCTCCTCCCTTGGGGATCCTGTGCTCAGTTCAATGGTTGGCTGAGAGTGTCCCCCTCTTTATTTGTCATGCACTGGAAGAGCCTCCCAGGTGGCAGCCATATCACATTCCTGTCAGCAAGCACTTATTGGCATCCTCAATAGCGTCTGGGTTTTGTAACTGTATATGGGATGAAACCCTAGGTGGGGCAGTCTCAGGATGGTATAGAATAGGTTTTCAAATCTAACTCTTTCCTCGACTTCTTCATTATTCCCAGTTTTGTAATGAAAGACAATGAGACTTCTCCCTTTTACTGAGTGGATGTCTCGTGATTGAAGGGACAGTTCATGTGGGAATCACTGACCCCATTTCACAGGTGAAAGGGAGAAACAACTTGACTAGATCCATCACATGTTGGTACTCTGTGAAAAGAGCTTCCTTTGTAACCTGCCAAGGCCACTGCTCTTCTATTCAGGAGGAGGGATTGCTGGGGTCTTTTGCTTGCTCGTTTTTCTATAAAAGAAAATGTCAAATCATTCCTAGGCCATGGAATGCTAAACAGTGAATTTGAGTGACTTTTATCAATAAAACACTGCTTGATTTTTGATGACCTTAATCTTTTCCCTGGACAGACAAACATAGTTTTTATTTGATCTCAGGATTCAAAGGAGGGTAGGAATGCAGACCAGTATCAAATATAAACAAAATAAAGCAATACCAAAACCTAAAACCAACCAACCAATTTTACCAAATTGGCATTATTCTCTCTTTCTAAGAAATCTTTGCAAAGAACTAACTGTGTGCCTGGTCCTATAGAAAAGAGCTCGCTGTGTGCCTGGTCCTGTTGTAAAGCACTTACTGTGTACCTTGTCATGTTGTGTTTTCAAATGTTAACTAATTTTATCTTCATAATAATCCAGTGGAGCAGGTGCTGTTGTGACTCTCCTTTGACAATTGAGAGTCTACGGTCTACTTAACTATTTGGTTTCTTAGGACCTTATCCAAAAGTGGAGGAAAATCATCCCACTACTTGAAGCAGATGTGTGAATTAAAAATGAGGCACTAACCATGAGAAGTATTTGGGATAGTGTAGAGCATTCAACATCTGCCCTTACAGGCTCAACACTGAGCAGCACACAGAGTGAGTTCAACTCCCTCCTTCCTACAAGGAGTCACAGGAAAGGAGTCAATGTGTCTGACTTTAGACAAAATGCCCAACAATGGGGATATGGAACCTGAAGAGACCACCTCCAGTAGCCAGACAGGACCCACAGTGTAAGGATAAGAACACCAATCCACTTACAAAATTTTCAACCCAAAATTGGTCCTGTCTAAAAGAAATGCAGGGACAAAGTTGAAGTAGAGACTGAAGGAATGGCCGACCAGTGACCCATTCAACTTGGGATTCATCCCATGGGCAGGTACCAATCCCTGATACTATTAGTGATCTATATTGTGCCTTCAGACAGGAGCTTAGCATAGCTGTCCTCTGAGAGGCTCCACCCAGTAGCTGACTGAGGCAGATGCAGATAACCACAGTGAAACATTAGATGGAGGGTGGGGAAACCTATGGAAGAGTTAGGGGAAAGACAGAAGGCCCTGAAGGCCATGGCCACCCCACAGGAAGACCAACATTGCCAACTAACCCCTGGGAGCTCCCAGAGACTGAGATACCAATCAAAGAGTATATATGAGTTGTCCCAAGGCCCCAAGCACATATGCAGCATAGGGCTGCCTTGCCTAGCCTCAGTGGAAGAAGATGTACTCTAATCTTGCAGAGGCTTGATGCACCAGGGTGGGGGGATACCCAGGGGAAGCCCTATCAGAGGTGAAAGGGAGGGAGATGGGGGGGGGGAACCCTGGGATGGCACAGGCGCAGCATTTGTGATATAAATATATCACAGGAAGTGATCAGCACCAAAGGCGTGGACATCACCCTCTTGGCCTCTTCCACAGCAGGTATGGTTACAGCGGAGTCCAGGAATAAGGGCTTTGTTAGTCCTTGGGAGAATAAACGCACAGAAACCACAGTTTCATACTCAGCTTAAGAAATACAGGGCCTCGTAGCAAGAGCATACCTTAAGGAGCTAGCTTCTCCATGCCAATGTGACTTTGACAGTTATTTGCACAGTGAGCTCTTTCTTTTCAACAGGACCACACACACAGTGAGTTCTTTGCAAAGGTTTCTTTAGATAAGGGGAATAATGGCAATCCAGTAAACAAATTTTGCTCAGTTGGTTTTTTGGTTTGCTACCTGTCTTCAGCCACATCTTTGTTGAAGGATTTGCTCTACCTTTATAGCTGGCAGAGACTTTGTTTTCCTTGCCTCACTGTTAGAGGCAGGAATGGCCAGGTTTTCTGCTGATATCCCACACTGCCTTCTTCCCGTTCAGTTTCTTTCTCCCCACCTTAACCTTGTAAATAACCTCTTTGTAAAATCCTGTTACAGCCCTTTTTGAGTACACAATTTCTTTCCTCTCAGGACTCTAATAAATTGAAAGGGAGTATAAGGAAAAAGAAAATAGAAAACTCACTGTGTGATAACACGGTAAGAGAAAACAATATGCTATTACAATGGAGATTTTCTGTGTGAGGACATAAGCTAAATCTGTGCACTTGCTCATCTCATCCCTTCATTTGGCTCGTGAAGTGATTATATTGGTTGCCTTACTATGAGACTTAGGTTTTAAGCACCGTTTTGAGAGCAAACCTGCATAATATTGAGGGCGACAGTGCATCTGTTCCTGCTTGGTGATGAATGGGGGCAGACTAAAGAGACAGGGCATTAAAAGTCAGCCTCACTAGAAGGTCTCAAAGCTGAATCAGAGCCCATACAGCCATCTCTGGAGCCCGTAAGAAATGATAACCCTCAACGGGCAGCACACGTTTGCCTTCCACGGCTATTCTCCCAGTGGCTAGAAGCACAATCTCATCAGACAATAACTCCAGCACCAGATTTTACCGCATTTCTATAAAGCAGACACCTCCTGCCTGCCCCATATCCAAAAAATGTCCATTCCTCTTGCTATTCACAATTCTTGGAAAGGTGGTCCATTCCTCCTCCCCTTTTATCCCATATATACTGATCCCATGAGCTGTACTCAGATATATTCTAAGATGTAAAGCCCTAAGGGGGAGGGTGTTATTTTCTTTAAATAGTGATGACTACATGAATCTATTGCTTTAAAATTTGGAGATTGTGAGCCTCCCCAGAAGAATATGGGAGAGCTTTCTTGTAGTGGTTCAGTGGCAGTGGCAGTATCAGCAATAGACATAGCCATGATAATTGCAGAAGCCACCTCTGTAGGAGCTGGTTCGTTGCTTACCAAGTATCCATTGTCTCTTTTTCCTTACTGAAGAGTTTTTGTTGGCGTTGGCAACGTACCCAAGTGTACTCCTTAGTTTTTGGTCAACTTGGCACAGCGGGGAGTCATCAGGGTTGGGGGAACCTCAATTGAAATAATTGCTCCAGCAGACTGGCCTGAAGGCAAGTGTTGGGGGGGCACATTTTTCTATTAATGATTGGTGAAGATGTGGGAGACCCCACACCACTGTGGGAAGCATTATCCCGGGCCAGACCAGGAGACCCTTGGTTGTATAAGAAGGCAGGCTGAGCAAGCCATGGAGAAGCCAGGAAACAGCACTCCTCCATGGTTGCCTTGACTTTTCTCAGTGATGACTATAATGTGGAACTGTAAGACAAAATCCTCCCCCCACCCCAAGTTGGTTTTGCTCAGTGATTTATCACAACAGAGAATCTGACCCAACCAGAACATTGAGAAAGCACTGCAGCCATGGACGCTGGCCCCTGCAAACCAGGATGCTTACTGAGGTGTGCATCTTTAAGGGCACTTCCTGGGGCTTCAGGGAAGCATCTTATCAGCAGCAAAGGGTGAGCAAGCGCTAACCATTAGACTTCCTCCTTGCTTTTCATCAGACTTCATTCCTGTCTGAGAGGAGGTCACGATGCCCAGAGCAGAAGGGGATTAAATCTGTCAGGACTAGGATGGTGAAGGAAAGGAAGCTGGCACATCGATAGCATCTTGTAGCCACCACGCTAGCTGTACACGATCTACTTTGGGACTTTGTGAAGAATGGGGCAAAGCACATTTATTTGGTTAGGTACTGACAGCAGGGCTTTGATTCTGGATCACATCCTGTCACTCTGTACAGTCCAATGTCAAAGCCATTGTCCACATGTGCATGGCTAATTAGCACATGAATGGGTGTTATTAGTTGTAAGGAATTACTTATAATGCTTTCAATCAATTGAATTTAAATTTTAAAATAGTGTAGCCCATGCTCCCAGAAATTACGACTTGGTACTTTTTTGTTGTTGTTAGTCATTGAAAATTTTGAATTGAATTGTGATGTGCTCTGGATGCAAAATTCTAGAGATATTATCAAAAAAGAGTATTAAAGCTCACCAATATTTTTCCATTATTGATTACAATATTGAAATACATTCCGAATGTATTGTGCTGAATAAATGACTTTGTTATTGTTTTGTTTCTTTTCACATTGTTGACTCCTAGACAAGGTAAAACTATATACCCAGCACCCATTACCCTTCCTCCCCCCACCTCCCACCCCCATGGAACAGCGATGTTTTACTGAGATGTCATTTGTCATGTGTTCATAGCTCCTGGGGTCAGCACTTCACATTAATCTCATGAGGATCATAGAGTAACTTCTTGTAGGGAATTATCTTTCCTTCATTTTCCTAAGGAAGCCTGAAGAAGCTGCTTTACCCCAAAGTCCCTAGCTGACTAGGGGGAGGCTGCTGGCTGTGCTTGGCTCTTTAGCAGGTGGCTTCAACCAGGATGTGCTCCTGGGAGCTCAGCATGTATAACTGTGCATAGATCATTAAGCTTTGTACATTGAAGTGGTGATTGATTGTAGACAGGTCTCCAGTCAGTGTAGATAGAGAGACCAAGTAGGTCCCACTGAAAAGGTAATATCAGCTAGAGGAATCTGGCACACTGATGTATGCCGACTGTCATTCGAGGCAGAATGAAGTTGATTAAGGATGCCCTGCCTCCCTCCTCCATTAACAACAAGCAGAGGTTTGGGGAGGATATATCAACCTGGTATAAATCCCAGCAAAGTAGGGGGTGACAGCTCAGATGTGTGTGAGCTAGCAGTATGTTGTAGAGAAAGCAGAGAATGAAATGTTTGGCCACACACAGCTTCTCTTAAAGTTACTGTCAAGATGTCTGCTTTTCTTCTGAAATGTTTTCTTTGGGAATTAAGTTTTCTTACATGAATGTACAACTTCATGTCTGCTCTTCCTTACAACCATTTTCGGTAATCTTATCTCATCTTGCTTTAATTATAGGAAAAAATAACAATTAAAAAATAGTTTTAGTTTTGATTACCTGTGTATATGTATATCTGTTTGTTGGTATCTACATATGAGTGCAGGTCCAGTGGAGGCCACAAGAGAGTGTCAGATATCCTGGCAACTAGAGTTATGAGCAGTTATAGCTGGCAAGAAGACTCAGGTCTTTTGCAAGAGCTTCAGGTGTTCCTAATGGCTGAGCCATCTCTCTAGCCCCCAACCTATCTTATATGATGTCTAGTGGATTGGCCTTTAAAAATGTAATCGCTTTACCAGCTTGCTGGTCTGATACTGCCAAAAATAGTTTATTTCTGATTATTTTACCAAACTCAATTTGTGCAGTTTTACTGAGCCTCCCTCCCCCAAAAAAACCCATCATGCAGACAAAATTGTTTTGTGTGTCTCTTTTACGCATCCTGACATGAAATAGTGGGCTAGGAGACGGATATGGACGTTTTTACTATCGTGGCAATAATGTTTTACATTTCAGCTGTGCTTTTCAAACTATACCATCTTACAAAGTGCCAGAGTGGGTGATAACTTGGTGCACTCCACCACCACATATCATATTTTTAGAACAGTATGTGAAGGATACAGGGTGGCTCCCACATCAAGGGAAATAATGAAACCCATTTCTACCATGGCTAGATCAGAGAACACAGGGCCATTTCCAGGGTCTTCTCTGTGAGTCTTACTGGTCTTGTTGGATCTCAATCAGATAGGAAGAAAATAATTGTTACTTCATACGCTTTCCAGGCTTAAAAATAGTGACAGAAGGATCTGGAATTACCAAGGCAGGACCTGATAGGGTCAAATGGCTTTTCTGCACACACCTGGCTGTCCCATCGAGGACCCTGGACATGTTGATTTTTGTTCCTTTCTTTCTTACTTCCTTTGTGTGCCTGCCTTTAAACACAGGAAGGCTTCCCTATGCTCATTACTCTGTTTCTTCCTGAGTGTTGCTCTTTTACTTTCTTTTGTTCTGCCCTCTCCCACTTTCTCTTTTACTCCCCCCCCCCCCATGCATTTCACTACCTTCTTCCCTTTGCATTTTCTTCACATTAGAAAGTTCATTCTTTTCCGTCTTAGGTTGACATTGCAGTCCTTGGAGTTCCTTTCAGTGGGGGCCAAAACCCAAGTAGCTGTCACACAACTCAAACTTTCGAGGGAATGTGTGCTTCCGAATTTAGCCACGAGGGGGTGTGTGCGCAATATCTGTGGCATCTTCCCTCCTGAACAGCCTTTGTCTGGGTGGCTTTGCTGCAGGAAAGAGAAATGTGGAAGAGGACCTGGACTTGCCATCCTCAAGATCAGAAGAGGACTTGCACAGAAAGCATGTGAATACAGAGCAACAGGCTAGGTGTCCCTAGGTATGTGGATGACTGAGCTGGAAGACACAGTTTTCCTGTTTTTAGGCTGGAGTGGAATAGAAATGATAGATTATCTGAGTATACGTGTGTGTGTATATGTGTATGTGCATATGTGTTTCTCCTTGTATACATATTATGTTTATGTGTGTATGCACGTGACTGTGAACAAATGAATCCAATTCTCCTTCCAGCATCTGGACTATTTTAACTTTCTTAGTCACACTTATTTGATGTCTGAGCTTCCTGCCAGCTGTCTTCTGCACTGAGTATAGGAGGCCTCATGGAGCCACTGCTGATCTGAGAATATGCTCTGAATCTGAGAACTCCTGCCTTCCCTTCCAGACACAGTCCAAGCTTCTGCTGTCTGTTTCCTATGGCAACAACTGGACTCAGAGACCAGAGTGGTTCTCCTTGGTATCTTTTGCTGTAACATGCTCATGATGGATATTTCTAGGTGAGGCTATGCCATCTTTTGGTGCCCTCCTTACATGACACAGCCAATGTCTTGAAGATTTGAGTAACACTGATGCTAGAGATTTTTATATATATATATAGGAAGAGTGATCCCTGAATAAATGACTGCTTGCATTGAACTGACTGCTCAACCAGACGCTAAGGAGCTGAGAAGGCTCCAAGGACACAGAAGACAAAGACTCAGTGTGGTAAGCGTGAACAAGGGCATAAATAACACTGGTTCAGAGAGGAGGAGGAGTCGAAAAGCATTAATGCCGTGTATCTATCAGGAGGTTAGTGAGGGATAAATCTTAACTGACCCTGAAAGATGGGCATCACCCTTTCCCTGTGCTCAGAGATAGTGCTTGCTGGGGCAAGATTGGCAGCTAGTCAGCAAGAAAAATGGGGGCCAGAATGAGACCTGATTTGGACTTTTCCAACAATGAGAATGCCACACAGGGCTTACATCTCGTATTCAAAGAGAAGTTTGTAATGTGGGCAGCAATCCTTACATAGAAGGAAACTAGCTCCCAGACACAGAGTGTGTGATTGGTCCGTGTCCTGGTGATATCAAGCGCGGCAGCAGTATCTGACTCACTGGAGCTAATGTCAGAGGCCAAGGATATATCATCTGTCTCTCCCTGGGAGAGAAGGGCTGGAGGTCGGTGGAGATTATAAAATGACAGCTGTCCCTCTGGGGTTGCAGAGACATGGCTGTGCTCCTTCTGGTAGCCTGGAATGATGGGGAACATTGGCTTGGGAAATTCTCCTTGCATCTCTGGGACTGAGAGTCAAGCGACTGAGTTAGATCTAAGGAAAAGGTAGTTCTGGTTGCTTATGCCAGCTGAGGGACTCCATGGAATGTAGACAGGAACTGTGGAGCCTTGAGTCAAGTCCACAGTGGTACAGTGCCCTTGTCTGGAGGTGCCATTGGCAGAGGCCTCTTTGGCCTCTAAATCCAGAGCAGTCTCAGCACACAGGATGTGCTTGGCCAGGGCAGAGTGTTCTGGAGAGATCTCTGTCCTAGTATCCCACAGACCTGAATTTATATCACTACCTGCTGGTGTTTGCAGGAAAGCTGTAACTTTCTCCAAGACCCAAGTCTTTTATTTTCTAAAGGATTTGAAAGTTAGAGACCACAGGATGGTGACTTCATGAACAACGGCAGAGCAGGGAGCAAACTGGCTGTGGTGCTCTGCACGGGATCTTTGTGGTCAAGCCAGACCGGTGGGTGGGGAGGATTTTTCTGAGCCTCTTACAGGAACATCAGTCTTCTCCCCTGGAGGACCCGGTATGGGCACTCACAGTGCTGGGCACCTGCCCTCTTGGAAGGTTCTGTGAGGAGGAGGGTCCTGAGCAGACGATTCCGCATCTCTGTTGTGGACCTCATGGCATACAGTCCTCCTCCCCAGCTGCTGGCAGGGCATCTCTGCCAACAGCTCCAGTGGGGGGTGGGACCCAGATCTAATCAGCCTCAGATCAGTACCTGGGAAGGGCTGGCTGTGGGAAGGGTTTAGAAGAGGAGGGCCTGGAATCTCAGACTGCCAGTGGTGGCACAGTTGGCAAAGTATAAAATTACTCAGCCTTGGAGATTTCTTGATGAGTAAATGGTGATAAACGGAGTCTTTGCTGCAGGTATCAAGAGGACGATGTAGAAAGCTGCCAGAGCAGCCTGGCACTTAGTAAATGCTTATAATAAAGATGATTAGTAAATGCTTAATAAAGATAATTAGTAACTACTTAATAAAGATACTCATCAGTGAAAGTTTAGACTACTACCCAGGCAGAAAATGGAAGATACAAGGGCAAGAAGCGCTGTTTTACCAGGTACTCTGTCTGCCTCTCCTCCTCAGTAGTGCTTCTTGTCAGAGGATCACTGGAATTCAAGTGATCTAGGGAGACTAGAGCAAGAGGCATCTGCTTCCATTTAGATGTAAAAGGACAAAAACCTGTCCTCAAGAACTCCCCGACTGCCCCGAGGGACTGCTGACAAAGCCAAGGTGTTGGAGTCCAGTTGTTAGGCTCAGACGTGCGACATGCTGCAGCACCAGACCAGCATGGGGCTCAGGGTCAGAAGCAGGATCTGCTTTTCGATCTTACTCTGCTGGGGTTGTGCTCCACATCCAGCCTCGAGGACCACACAGATGGCATTGCCTGCTGCCTTTAACGCTTCTGCCTCAGAGAGCAGCCATGCGAGGGACACTGCCACAGAGCAGTCTGGCTTAATGGCGAATCCTCATGAGCTTCCTAAGAAATAATCTTTTCGCATCTCCATATGATAGATGAGGAAACAGAGGCATAGATGATCTAAGTTTGCTATAGAGTCACAATTAGTTAAACATTGTATTTTACTGCCTTTTGTCAATTCTGACTAAAGAAGGACAAGGGGAGGTTCTTGCAGGGGACTCTGGAGTCTCACCTTACCTGCACCTTACCCAAGGCTGGAACAAAGGGTCAGGTGCTTGGGGGAGTCCTTCAGCAAACTTTTCTGATACTCTCCCCACATCCGTCCCAGACACCAGGTGTTGGAGACCTCTCCCTCAGACAAAATTTGCTCTTTCTTAAGATAGTCGTAGGCTAATGAGAGCAGTGTTGTAGTTCTGTGAACGACTTTAGATAACATGGAGAGGGAAAACAAGGGTTTTCTGGGGACGTCTTGAGCACTGTCAGGGGACTCAGGAGTCCTTGGCCTAGTGTGGGACATTTATTCCACACACCTCAAAGGATCTACAAGGAGCCTAGGAAAGCATGACGCTGGGGTCTGGTTGGGTGGCTCGAGGGAGACAGAAGACATCACAACCTATGCGCGGTGCGGTAGGTTCCCTACTGGGGACAGTTTAGAAAGGCTCATTCATCCACGTCCAGACACTACCATGTAAGGAGAAGGGCAACTCGGAGCAACTCTTGGAAGACAAAGACAGTCTGAAGGGGCAGGAGCTTTTATGTAACCGACCTCTGCACCAAGGGTCTCAGGAGGCTGGCGTTTCAAGTCCGGCCCGCGGTATTTTTCGCACAAATAGCAGGGGACAGCAAAGTGACTTAAGTTAGGCAAGTCCGCAAAGCTTTGGTGAACAAGGAGCGTGGTCGCACTGCCTGTTCCAGAGCCTGGCAGTATGAACCCGGGCTCCAAAGACCTCTGCCCTTGTCCCTCTTTGCTAGGACGGGTGACCTTGGACGCGCCACTTGACCCGTGAGCCTCAGTTTCCCAGGCTGCACATACCAGGCAATGCCGGACAGCTTAGAGGTGCTCATCGGGGAGCCCGGGATGGAGACCCCGGGTCTAGGGACCAGAAGCGCCCCTACAACGTCCCCCGCCGCGGGCCCGCGCAGTCCCAGTGCCCCCACGAGGCGGCGCGCGCCGGGCGGTCCGCACAACGCGCAGGCGCGGCGGGCGGGGCGGGGAGGGCGCAGGGCAGTGCGCGGCGGCTCAGAGCGCGCGGGGTGGCCGCGCGGGGCGGGGTCGCGGCAGAGCTGAGCGTCGTCGCGGCCAGCGAGCGAGACCGGCCAGCGCTCCTCCGCCTCCCGGCCCGCTCCTCTCGCTCATCCCGCCGCCGTGCAGCCCGCGGCCCGCAGCGCGGTGATCTGGGGCTCCACGGGGGCCGGGTCTGAGCGGCCGCCGCCCGCCCCGAGCCGCCGCCGCCGCCGCCGCCCGGCCGCCCGCCCGGCTTGGCCGCCGAGGCGCCCTGGCGGGGTCCGCGCCGCCGGGGGCGGGCGGCTCGGGCTGCGGGGCGGCTGGCGCGCGCGCGCCGCGGGGCGGAGAAGCGGGCCCGGCGGCCGGCGAGCATGGAGGAGAAGTACCTGCCGGAGCTGATGGCGGAGAAGGACTCTCTGGACCCCTCCTTCACGCACGCCCTGCGCTTGGTGAACCGAGGTGAGTTCGGCGGCCGTTAACGGCACCCGCGTAGCCGGCTCTGGGGAGAAGGGAGGAGGCCCGACAGGAGCATGGGGACTGGAGGCGATTCCGTGGGGACCCTGGTGGACCCTGGGGAAACTTCTGGGCGGAGGACATCGAGCGTGTAGGAGGCCTGTGTCTGGACCGATCCTGGATGAGCCCATCGCGGGGGCGGGGGGGGGGAGAGAGAGAGAGAGAGAGAGAGAGAGAGAGAGAGAGAGAGAGAGAGAGAGAGAGAGAGAGGGGAGAGAGAGAGAGAGAGAGAGAAGAGGAGAGAGGAGAGAGAGAGAGAGGAGAGAGAGAAGAGAGAGAGAGAGAGAGAGAGAGAGAGAGAGAAGAGGAGAAAGGAGAGAGTGGGGGGGGGACCTGGGGTGTTCGGGGTGTCCAAGGAGCTGGATAAAAGCGCTTCAGGGATAAGGATGGACTTGAGCGGATCTGCTGCGCAGGAGGTGAAGGGAACAGGTGCTTGGGTTGTTAGTGAAGTTTGGGGACCTTGGAAGAGGTTTAGGGTCAGATCCTCCAAGCATGATAGAGGGGAGGACTCTAGCGGCCCCGAGGGAGGAGCCCAGCCTCTCTCCCACGGTTTTTCTGTGTGTGCCTAGGCGGCCGCCAGCTGGGCAGTTTGCCGTTCCTGGGGGCGGGCACTCATGCCAGCCCGGCAGGCAGGCGGCCTTTGGAGGACTCAGTTTGGTGGAGGAGGCCCGCCAGAGAGCCAGTTCTTGCTCGCCCTTTCTCTTTTTTGATTCAAGTTGGGGCGGGTGACCCTCATTGGTGTCAGGCTTAGGGTTGAACACATTGCCAAAGGAACCACCCGCCTGTGCCATTTTTCACACTCCTCCAACCAGCGCGGGGTGGAAAAGGAACCGGGAAGTGCCAAGGACAGGGACACTGGGGTTTTATGGAGGCACGCCTACCCAGGACAGTATTCTTCAGGTTTACTTCTCTGGCTTCCTGAATCATCTGCTGGGATGGAAGGTAAAAGGAAGCCTGCCTTCCCCGATCTAACCTGCTACACCCGGGGTCCAGCATGTTTTCATGTTTCAGAGGAAGATGGTCTGGGAACCTCTGTTCGTTCGCTCTCCCTCTCCCTCTCTCTCTCTCCCCCCCCTCCCCCTTTTCCCTACTTCTTTTTTAGAGATATGACATATGACAGAACTGTTTTCTGGTCAGATTTGTAACCGTTTTATGAATTACTTTGTGTAGTGGATCCTTTTTGGGGGTATGCTGTTCACAGTGCTGGTCCTGACTCTTATTGTTGGGAGAGAAAGATGAGGCAGACATCTTCTATTTATGTGTAGACACCTATGTTTTAGAAGCACGACCTCTGTTACTTGCTTATGGTCGACAGTTGTCAGGAGTAGGTTGTTGTCCTCTCGTGGTTGGAGAGATTTACCTTCTCCAAGGATTCAAGCTTCTTTGAATTGTTATACAGAAATCTGTTTGCCAGCCTCTCCCATTAATGGCACGCTTATTTTGATTTCTTTAATGTAACGGGGCTTGTGAGAAAGTAATGGGCGTTCACTCTTAAAAGTAGTGAGAAAGGGATTTTAAGTTTGATTGCCTGGTCCTTCTGGGCAGTCTTGTAGTCAGGTCCCGGCTGTTAGGTTTGTACTCCCCACTCCCCATGATTTACGTATATCTTTTGCTGCTTGCTGGGGCTGTCAAAATTCTTTGTACATTGTGTGCGATCAGTGGATTAGAAATGGTCTGGACTGTGAAACCAAGTACAGTTTTCTGGGTGAAAAGATCAAATCAAACTTGGGTCGTACTCAATCAGGAACACTAGGCTTAAAGGATAACGAGTTCTTTTAAAAGTCAGGATTGTTTTCCCGTGCTGTGTTGCCATAGCCGTGTGCTGTTAAGATGCTCACAGTTCCGACGGTTCCTGAGGTAATAGTGGCTCCATTTTTTTTGAACCAGATACTGGGAGGTGTTTTTCTATCTAGGGCTTGTTGGGCTTTGAACTTGGTTGCCTGGCTTTTCATCAGGACTGTAATTCTTGAGAGAAGTACATTTCTTAGCGCTGAAGGAAGCTCGGCTGCTGCTGCTGCTCCTGTTACTGTGAGTTTTTACATCACTGGAGATGGAGCCTGATATCGGGAACACGGTGCTCTGTCATTTGAAATATTAATTATGGTCTGTTACGTAACCCCATCATTACAAGTACCTTTTTTTTTTTTTAAAAAAAAAAAGGATTAGGTCTGAAGTCAGCATTTGGGTGATTTTTTTTTGGTAAAGTTTTATTTGAAATCTGATAGCCACCCTTTTACTGGTTATATGAAAGCTGTTATTCTTATTTTGATATATATATATATATATATTATTACACGGAAAGTCTCTTTTTAGAGGTTATGCTGGAATCTCCCACAGGTGGGAATGGTTGGTACTGAGATGAACCTTTATTATGGCGTGGTCTGTAAGAGAGACTCTGCAGCTATTGTCTCCAGAGCTCGTGGTTCTTAAGGTTTTGCACAGTATTTGCAAAGTTTCTATGTCACTTGAAGACTTGCTGTCTAGTTCCATCCTTACATTTCCAGCCCCGGAGACAAGACAATCAGTGCTTTCCCAGTGGCTGCTGGGACCCCTGCTGCATATCAGCCTGTAGGTACTAAGAATTAATTTGAACCCAAGTCTTCTGTCTTGAAAGACATTCTTCTTTCTACATGTGACTTCTCTAAAAGATGAACTCTTCGTGCATGCCAACTTAAACCACTATTGAAATCAATACAGTGAATATGATTATCCCCCGGTTAATTTAATGTAAGCGAGGGAAGTACCATGTCCTTTAGAAAGATTGATGGCTGCTATAGGAGACAGGGGGCTCTTTCTGCATTTTGAAGAAGCAGACCTCCATTGTAGACTTCTGAAGGATTTCATTCCCAGGCTGAGGCACCTGTGAATTAAAGCCCTCCCGTGACCAGTATTTTAGTTTAGTAATCAGCACCGTACGATAATGAGACAGATTATAAATGAGAAGTTATTTCAGAATGCGGTATTCATAAACATCGATCAGCGTCCTGGCTGAGTTATCACTGTTGCTACAGTCTTTAAGTAAGGACTGGTGCAGACAGCCATCAGGTGAGACTTCTGCCAGGGCAGGTGCTGGGCTGCCTTCTGTCCAGGCCGGTGGTTCATAGTGGACACAAGATACCGAGTTGACTTTTAATTTCCAAAGGTAGCTCCTCTCTCTTTGCCCCAAATGTAAAATTTCATTTGCCAACAAAAGTAAGGCTAGTGCTTAATTGGCACTGAAGACAAAAGAATCCAGGTTTGGTAAGAAAGGGAAGAAATGCGGCTTTGGTGTTCACTCTCTGTTCCCTGGCTTGCTTCCCCGGTCATGCCTACATTGTGAAGGCTGTGCTTCTTGCTAGGGAGGTTAGCTGGAGACTGCAGGGGTGGTGCATGCTGTGTGTCGAGTTTGCCAGTAGGCGATAGTCTGACTTACAAAATCCCTCTCCAGAATATCTTGTGTCGTGATTTAATCTCACACATTGGTCAAGGTTTGAATGGCTCCCTGTCCAAGTCTGTCCAAGGCATAACCCCATGTTTTTAATTATGTGATAATGTATAGATTGGTGGCTATTCATGGCCAAGTTATATTCAGTTGTTGTTGGTTACAGGAGGCAGCACAGTGATGTGAGGCTGGCCGTGCATCTACACTGATGAGCACTTTGTTGCTATTTCAAAATAATGCTTTTCACGTGACCTCGGCTTCTCAAATATTAGGGCTCTTCGCATTATTTAAGCTGTGTGGGGGCTATGTATGTGCAGAAGAGGGCATTAGCCCATATTTCCTTGTAATGAACAGAACTCAGTGGCGTGGCTTCCATTTGGGGGACTGACTCCCTTTTGGAAATTGTTTTGCTTTGGTTGAGTGCGCTCAGACCTGTACAGTGAGGGCTCAGCAGGGAGACTCTCAGAGTGCTGTGTAGGTGTGGCACCTATGTGCTACAGAGTGTGATTCCCTACCTCATCCAGAGGAGGCTGCCGTACATTTTTGTTTGTTTCTCCACTGGTTGTGAGTGTTCAGGTTTACATTTGGAGGAAATGAATATAGTGACTCAGTTTGAGGTCAGCCACTTCTGAAATTTATGCAGTACTTTACAGAGAGATATAGTGTTCCAGCACTTAGACTTTTGGGACCCAGCCTGTGTGCTAGGCTTTTTGTGCTGACTAGAAGACGTGAGGAACTAGAAGACCCTGTGCTCCACTGTAGGAGAGCATGAGTTTCAGGTTTATAGATGTCTTCTTTCCTCAGGAACTCTGTTCCCAGTTGTTGTTCTGGGATACAGATCAATCAGCTCTTCATATGAGCTAGAACAGGGTTTCTGAGCCCCTTCTGTCCCTGGTGATGCTTGTATTCTAATTACCTCCAACACCCCCCCCTCCTACCCCCCCCCCCCCCCCCCCAGGGATGGAGAGGTCTTTGGGCCAGGTTTTCAGTTGAGAACTTGTCTGAAATGGCACACTTTCTAGGCATCAGAGGGAAGGCAAAAGTGGGTCGTTGGTTTTGCCATGCTATTCTGTCTGACCCTTGGGGTTCTGGGAAGTGAGCTTGCTGTAGGAGCGAGCATTGGTTAGTGAGGGGCGCAGACTCGGAGAGCCCAGCAGTCTGATGTGCAGTTCCTTCTCTTGCTCCCTGACCACAGTGGGTTGGAAGATATATGATGCGTTGTCTAATTTTACTCCACTCCCTGCAGGCTTCTGCTTGAGCTCTCGTCTGCTTTCCTCTCCCCAGCAAAGGGCTGGGCTCCATTGCCTTCTTCTCATCTGCAGTGATGCCCAGTGCTTACCTGCCCCTCGGGCCGTGCTGGGGTTTAGTTCCCTTCACTTTGCTGGGAGAGTGGGAGCCTGTTAGGAGCAGACCTGGTCTTCCCTGGTCTCCCCTGTCTTTAGGAGGTAGCATCAAGTTCCATGCCTGGACTTTGCAAACGGAACTCCAGCCTTCCTGAAGTAATTAATTAGCAGAGAGGTGGACGAGTGAAAGTGGGCTGGGAGTTCAGAGCCTCTGAGAGCTCTGCTCCTGACCTGTGGACCACCAGGCCTGGCGCATGGGGATGTCGGTGAGGAAGGTCCAGGTGGAATGTGCAGTTAAAGCCAGCAGGAGAGCAGGCCGGGTCCTGAGTGTGGGGGGACCGAAGGGCTCTTGTTCAGGAGATAATGAAAAGATGTTGTCAGATCTGCTTAGAGTCAGATGTTTATTTACTTTTTCTTTCTTTCCTGAGGAACTTGTTAAGCCAGTGCACTCCAGTGCAATCAGTCTTCCTTCTGAAATTCATAATGGGATTTTTTTTTTTTAAATAAGTAGAATCACTAGACTGAAAGCTCCTGGCACACATACCTTATAAATCTTTTTACCTGAAGGAGTTAATTTGCGATTGCAGGCACCAGCCAGAAACCAACCTACCTTCCTTCCTTCCTTCCTTCCTTCCTTCCTTCCTTTTGTTTTCTTTTTCATTTTTTAGATACTGTTTCACTATGTAATCAGGCCTAGAATTCACAATGTAGACCAGGCAAGCCTGGAGTTTGAGTTCATAGAGATCTGCCTGCCTGCCTGCCTGCCTGCCTCAGTTCCTGAGTGCTAGGATTAAAGGCATATGCCACTGAGGACCATGCTTAGCCAGAAATGGGAACAATTGAACTGCTCTGACACCAGCTTCAACTTGGGTATGCAGAGACCTCTTTGCTACTTGTCATCTGTCCGACTGAAGGGAGAGAGAAAGGCATACCTACATCTTTGTTATAACAGTAAGCAGGGTGTTCTTAGCTCTGGGACAGTGCTTATAAATGGTTAAAATCCGAGCAACCAGGTGGAGGGCCTCCTTAGTGCCAGGTGCTTCCAATGTATTCTCTCTGACCCACGCAGGATCTTGCAAGGTTCACAGTTTTATCCCTGTCCTGCCGCTGTGTGGGTGTGTTTTTTTCCCTAATGAGGCATCCCTGGCTCCAAAATGGAAAGGAGGTGGAACTTATAGTCAGCCTGGAGCTTCAACCCTTCAGTGCTTAGAAAGGATACTTTAAGAAAGGATATAAAAGGCGGTTACTCAGCATTGTTTTAAAATAAAAGTTTGATTATGGGAGAAGCCCATTAGGAATTTCTGTTGTTGATGATGAATTTTTAAAAGAAGTGTCTGAAAATGTGCCTTAACAGAAAGGCCACCCACTGTGTCCTGAGCTTTCCAGCAACACTAGTGTGAGCCTTGGTAGGGGTCTGACTTATGTATGCATCAGAGAAAGCAGGACGACATGGCCTAGAAAGTGCGCTAGTGAACTCTTCTCTCAGGGCCTGCTGTGTGGAGGAGTCCTGCAGAAGTTGCAGACAGAGCTCTTTGTTTTTAATTCTTGGTCACCGAGGAATCGACTGGTTCAGAGCATATTAGACTCTTAGTTTGTGGTATAATGAGAAAGTGCCTATCCTTTAAAGCCAGGCTCAAAAAGAAGGAAGGAAGGGAGGGAATGGTAACATAGATCCTATTTCCACAATCAGTGGTCTTGGCTTTCTGGAAGGGAGTGTATTTAAACACATATGCCCTGATATTACTAGTTCTTACAGCTGCTCTTTATCAAGGGCCTTTTCTCATTTTCATGCTTTATGTATATTGTTTCATTTAATTTTTCTAACAGTGTTAAAAGAATAATCCATGCTGGGCAGCCCTGGTACACACCTTTGATCCCCGCACTCAGGAGACATAGGCAGGTAGATCTCTGGAGTTTGAGGCCAACCTGGTCTACAGAATGAGCTCCAGGACAGTCAGGGCTGCACAGAGAAACCCCGTTTCAAAGAAAAAGAAAATTGAAAGGAAAAAAAAAGAATAGCTCATTTTACAGGTGAGAAAACTGAGGTTAGGAGAGTCAGATAATTAATAGAGGTTGCTGTGCATTGGGCTTGGGAGCCTCGGGTAGTGTGCAAGCAGGCACGGGTGACTGCTCTAACAACAGCACTTAATTAACGGCAAAGCCTTGCACCAGTGATCTGCTGAACAGAAGAGTTTCCATGTGTTATAGAGGGGCAGACTGTGCCTACTGCCAGTGTGGAGACTGGCAGATGCCATCTCCTTAGGGAATAGCCACACCTAACAAGGACCAAACTGTGGGGAAAGAATCCTGTGATTATACAAGGTGACACCCTTCAGATTTGTCCAGTTGCTTCCCTTCTCAGACCCTCAGTTTGCCCATCCACAAGTTGAGGACCCAATGCTCTGTTAGTATGTTTGGTGGTTTACACATGTGCAATGCAGAACACACAGTAGGTTCTCAGTTATTATTGCCTGCTGTTGTGGACTGGCCCCAGACAGATGGGTGCTGGTGTCACTTTGCAGACACACTGTGCCTAGTGGTAACACACAGAATCTCCAAGCCTTATGATATATGGTGATTTTCTGATATTAGGATGATTTTAGTTTTTCAGCTCTGGATGTCCAGCTCCTTTGATTCCTGTCAGAATCAGCAGTGCCAGTTGATTTCATTATGCTGGTCAATGTACAACACCCTATGCCTAAATTTAACAAATGAAGTTCCGTAAACCTTTTTATGACCACAGCTTACAGCGTGTCTGGACACTGCAGCCTTCCCAAGCACAAGAGAGCTTGCTCTGAGCTGGGAGGCTGTAAATTTCCATGGTTTTCACCAATCCGCTTCTGCTGCTATTTTAAGGATTTTAATGGTGTTCTGGCATATTATTGTTGCTCTTCCTTGGCATGGGAAAGGGCATGGATGTGGGAGAGCAACCTCTTTGATCTCTCCTTTCAGCCTACATCCTACACTTGGGGTCACTACTGGTTCCAGGTCCCATTGAGAAATTAGAGGGAGTGGGGAGGGGCCGTTTTCATTCTCATTTTCATGGTGTTATTCTGCTCAGGCTACACGGCTGCGCTCTGCTTTTCTTCCACTAGATGGTGCTCCACATAGCTGCAGATCCTCTTCTACCCACCTAGCTTAAGTCCTGAACCAAAATTAGCACTGATGCGCAGGCTTGCCTCTCTTTGGGGTTTCATGCATTCCTACTATTTTTTTCAAAGTTAGTATACTTTCTCCAGCATTTCAGGACACAGAGGAGCGTTTTTTGTCCAGTTGCTAGTGTTTCTGAGTTTCTAAGGGGTGCTGTGCTCAGTTGCTAGCTTGTGTCTCATGCATTTCATATAGTCCTGTTAACTACTGTGTGGTTGATTTTGTTCATCTCATTCTACAAAGGAATGGTGGTCACAGGGTCATCTAACTGTTTGCATCTTGAGGCTAACGTAGAGAAGGCTCTGTGACCTAAAGAAAAACTCTACACACACTGGATTGATCGCTCTTAGATACTAGAATGGTCTGGCTTGTGGCTATGGGCCGTTGGGGTCTGTTCCTTCAAAGTGGAATTACAGTTTTCAGAGTTAGTTTGCATTGGGGCATGCATATCAAAGTCGGAGATACACAATAAGCAGCAGTTAGAAAGGTTTGTCAGCTGGTGTGGGGTTTTCTGCTTATTCTTGCCTTTTGCTGCTCTTGACAAGAGTGAGTTAGAGGGCCCACCAGTGCCAGGAGCCACAGGGAGTTTACAAAGCAAACATGGCTGGCTTTTGAAGTGATTTTTTTTAAAACAGTGCTGAATACTGGATCACTATATCTAGCCATCATAAGAATTCTAAAAATTGATTATTATTGATGGAAATAATGTGTTGACACATTTTGAATTACTAAATTGAACTCTGAATATTTAATTCTGCCAAACTGAACTGGAGCAGTTCTGTCTCTGTTTAGCTTATTTGGTGTCACTGAGATGAAGTGATGGTATTATCTAATGTTAAGGTCTTCCAGTGGTCTTGTTTGCACCTCCAGTTATATCTGGGTTTCAGACCCCAGCTCTTTCCAGTTGACCAGTGCAGAGCGAATGACTGCCTGCTTTCTGTGGGAAGGGAACTGGATTTTCTTACGGCTCTCATTTCTTTGCCTCCTCCTTTCAGTCCAGTTGTACCCAGGGAGCCTAATCAGAAGTTAACCACTTAGAAAAATCCCTTGCCCTAGCTCCTACACTGCGTGCAAGCCAGTTAGCTGAAATGCTCCTGGGCTTGGACTCAGGCTATGTTGCAGAACAGGATAGTTAAGTCTTGTGTCAGCAAAGTTGGACTCGTGTCTTAGCACTGCCTTTGATGTGTTGTGGCCGTGGCTGAATAAACTCTTCTCAGCCTCAGTTTCCTGTCTGCACATGGTGGTTAAGCAGGTACGGGTGGGTGCTCTGGAGTGTTTGTGGCACAGTGGTGTGGTGCTTGTGAGAGGCTCTCTGGCAGGCTGGGTGTGTGTGTCGAGAGCAAAGAGCAAAAAGGGCTGCTGCTGCTGTCCTTGCTGTCGCCTTCATTATTGTTTGTAATAAACGAATTAATCCTCTTAATGACTTTATTTATTTCTTTTATGTGTGTTTGCATGTACAAATGTAGAATCCATGGGAGTGCATCAGATCTCTTGAAGCTGGTATAGTGAGCTGCCAGTGTCGGTGCAGGGGACAGAACTCAGGTCCTTAGCAGGAGTAGCAAGAGCTTGTAACCACAGAGCTGTCTCCAGCCCCCTCTCTCCCCTTCCCTCTACATCTTGTCGAATGTTCGGACCCAGTCTGGGAGGTGACCATTGCTAGCAAGCTGTTGCAGAGTGGGTTATGTGCTGTGATGCTCACACCGCTTTCCTCAGGACCAGGTGGCTTTCTTGTTAACGAGGTCTGAACCAGATGCTGGGTGCGTACCGTCAGTGACCCGGGGCTGGCCGCATCCTTGGGAGCTTCTCTGATTTTCCCGTTGTTCCTCATCTTCCAGTTCCCGCCTTTGATGCTGTCTGTAGTTACCTAGCTGTCTCTTCTTCCTCCAACTTTCAAAATACATTTCTCCCAGATTTATTCTGGAAGAGTTTATGCTTACACAGAAGTTAAACGACAAGTGCTGACTCCCCGTTTCACCGTCTCCATGGACTCACCTGTTTTTGTTGTGGGCGTCCTTCCTGTGCCCTCTGCTGTGTTCACGACTGCTGATGGTCAGGCACCTGTCACGGGGCGTTGCCCTTTGAGTGTTTATCATATCTGCGTCTTCCTAACTGGAAGCGCCTTGTCCTGTGGGCTGTTGAAGCTCACTTGTGATGCTGGCCTCTCACTCAGTTCCTTATTTTTGTTGTTCCATCTTTGCCCTGAGGGTCAGCACAGGTCTCGTCCTGCTGCCGGGATTCCAGTGTTTTAATGGAGTCAGCCCTCTGCCTTCCCTGCCTCTGAGGACATGCCCCTGTTCATGGGAGAGCTCTGTAATGTTGGGCTCTCTGTTGTCTTGTCCTGCTGAGGAGACAGTGCATTCTCTGTGCCTGAGAGCACGTGGCCAGGGCCTCTCAGCACTGCTGACCAGGTTGGTGGCTGGTTGGAGTCATGCCGGCCCCCTGTCTCCCTTTGTAACACTTGGTGCTTTTCCTGGGAGATAGGTTAAGACTGAATGTTCCATTTTTTTTTTCAAAGCGTTCCTCACAGACTTTAGCACCCATTCATATTTTGAACAATGCGAAACATGGCTGTGTGTGTGGTATTTCTAAAATGGCAATTTCCTAACTCCTCTACTCCAGCTGCATTCATCGATTGATGTTCTACTGAGAGGGACACTTCTTTTGCCCTCCCTCTGCCCCTACTCCTTTCCCCTACCTTTCTCTGTTCACTTTAATATCATTTATCTTGCATAGTCATGGATTTTTTTAATCAATGATATATGAACCTTTACTATATAAACTGATGCTTACATTGTACCATGTGTGCTTACTGGGAACCCGTAGCTCTACATCCTTGGTCCTTTTGATGGGATTATCAAATCTGTGTATAGCTCCTATGCTATATATCCATGGGCTAGATATAACTGGTTGCTATATATCCGTCTCATATACTATGTATATAATATGGGCTAGATATAACTGGTTGCTATATATCCGTCTCATATACTATGTATATAATATGGGCTAGATATAACTGGTTGCTGTATATCTGTCAGTGTTTTTTAACCAAACATGTACAGAAATATTTGAAAAACAAATAGAACCTTTTTTAAAACATGTACAAATTTTGTTATGTAAAGCATACACGATTGCATAGTATTAGGTACCAGTATATTGTAGTGATCGCTTATAGAGGGTGTAGCTTAGTGTAAGCAAGCATTATCCTGTTTTATATACAGGGCTTGAGCATCTGTGGATTTGGGTATTTGGGGCAGCTTCTTATTCCAGGGCTTATTTTCTGTTGCCTTGTGCTGAAATCAGCCCTGTCCTCCACTGTGCCCTGATGTCATTCATGGTGGAATGTTCCTATAAACGATTGCTTCCCGGCTCCTTGCTCAGAGATCTGGGGAGCAGATTTGTGTCTGTAATGGTATCTCTGTGTTTTCATGCTAAACTCAGGCTTTTTCTGGAAAAACCAAAGGCCAGATACTTTTTCGGTATACCTTGTATGAAGCTCCTGTTAGCAAGTGAGGAAAGCAGAATCTACAGTATGTAGATAAGCGTATGTGCGTTCTGATAAAGCTTCCGAAAACAATCAGGGTGCTGCAGTGGTGTGCCCACACCGCCCACCGCTCTGTTACAGACTGAGGAGCAGATTTGGTAAAAGTGTTGGTTGAGCCCATCACCCACAGGAGGGGCATAATAGAAGGTACTTACCCTGAGTTTAAAATTGCTAACTGTGTGCTGCATCTATTGCAGACAACTCATTTCTCTTATGTAGGTCCTTTCCTGTATCTTGAAACTTGCCAATATACCAGCAAGATGAGAGTCTTTTAAAACCATTTTACAGATATTATTCAGTATTTTATATATTATTATATTGGGAAAATAATTTTGTAAACTTAAAAGAGTGTTTGTGAGTAAGGCACAATAAGATGGTGGCCTTCTGTGTGTGGGTTGGGGGCATGTATGTGTGTGTGTGCGTGTGCATGTGTGCACACACACACACACCCATACGTCAGAGACCAGAGGTGTAAATCAGGTGTCCTTCTCAGCTGTACTGTATATTATTTTTCCAGACAGTGTCGTTCACTGAAGCTGGAGTTCCCTGATTCAGCTAAACTGGGTGGCCAGCAGACGTGCGGTTCCTTCAGGCCACTCATGCAGTGCTGGGCTAACACGCATGCTGCTGCAGCTGGCTTTATGCTTGGGTGCTGGCAATCCAAACCCAGGTCCTCATGCTCGCATGGCAAAAGCAGATGGAGCCGGGTCCCAAGCCAGACCCTGTCTTAGGAAAAGCCCCGCTAGAGGCAGGGCGGCTGGGGCTGTGGGCCATGGCCCTCCAGTAGCTTTACAGTACTTTTTCAGGCTCAGCAGAAGGCAAGATTTTTGGTGCTACTCAATGGAGTGAAAAAGAAATCCCCAAATTATACTTTTTTTCTTGTTACAAGAAAAAAACCTTATAATTTTCTTAATGGAACTTATGGCTTTGATATATTTATAAAGAGACTTTCTGAGGGCAGTGACAAGAGGACTTTCTCAGGAGTATATTCTATGATCAGAGGAAGGTATGCCATGGCAAAGGTCACCTGTTGAAGCCCACTGTCTGCCCTGGAGTGTACTTGACACTGCAGTGGAGACCTGGTGGCCACAGCACTCAGCAGTAGCTTGCCGTGGGAATGTGCTCACACCACTCAAGACATCCCCCGTGGCTCTGGAGCAAAGGGCAGCTTTCCTAATTGTCTCCCGATTTCCTCTTATTATTTGAATGTATTAATACTCCTAGAAGTCAAAGGTCAGATTGAAGCTGGGCTGGGCAGGTTTTACAGTTCTCCTTTGTTTTTTCTTCATCAGCCCTCGGGTTTGTTGGGAGCAGCAGGAAGTGCCCTCAGCCCTGTCTTTTGATTGGCTCACAGATTCTTAGTGCTGCCCTTGGAGATTGTTACACCCTCTGAGGTTCCCAGTCTGTTATCTTTACTTCTTTTTATCTGTTTTTATGGGAAAAGTCTAAGGCTGTTGCTCTTTGGTGTCTCTGCATCTCCAGGCTTCATACACACACTGCAAAAGACTCTCTCTGCTTTTTGACAGGATGCCCACCATTTAATAAAACACAAATCAGAACAAATAGACAATCAGAATTCTCAATGTTCAGTTTATTTCTTCAGTTTTGGAGACAGAGTCTGTGTAGCTCAGGCTGGTATCTGTTTCCTAGGTAGCCCAGACTGATCTAGAATTCAGGGTCTTTCTGCCTCAGTCTTCCAGTCCTGGAGTTATGGGAATATACCACCTGGCCACAATCTTGCTCTCTATTTTTACAGTCTGTACAGTGACTTAAAAGCTTATGGAGCTAAGAACTAAGAAGTATGATTTGCCTGTTGCTAGGTTGTATTCTGGATGATTCTGTCCTATAGCTCTTTCCTTTTCTCAGCTCTGTCAGTTAAGTTGTGCACTTGCTTTGGTAATGAGCACCACAGACTTCTGTGTCTTCATCCCTAAATGGTCTTGGGAGAATCTGTGTGAAGTGCTAATATCCTCTTAGGTCCTTAACATTCAGTCAAGCTTCTTTTTCCCTGAGTCTAGAGAGCTAGCAACATACGTGTTCCTGTTCCTTCCTTCAGGGAGTTCAGCATATAGATTCCTAGGCTCCAAGGTTATGCTTCTTGGGTACTTCTTTGCGGTGCTTGGAAGACGGTGAGAGAATTCGTGGCTGACTGTTCTCCATAGCACAGTGTTACTTCCAGTAAAGAATTCCTAAAGATAGTATTTGTGTCCGGTTGGAGAGCTGAACAGGGGAGAAGTGTGACTTTGCACTGAGGAAATCCTAGCCGCTTAGGGGCACTCTGGCTGTCAGGGTGTGTCTTTCCTTCAGTCTCCCTGGATTAGGGGTGGGGAGTGGGTTCCATCAGTAAGCAGTGGGAGGGTGGCAAGGCAGGGCTAAGTGCTGGAACAGAGCTGGCTAATACGTTATCCCTCCTTAAAGAGTTTGCAGCACAGTGGGGAAGCAGCCAAATTAAAAGACATTTATATTGTAGGGTGGTAAGTGCTGTAATAAAGACAGCCTGGATACTATGGCCCTGCTCAGGAGCAAGTAGTACATTATTCTAGTCAGGGGAAGGCAGAGGGACTTCAGAGAGCAGAAACATCCTGGGCACTGCTGCTACGTGGCCTCTCTAAAGGCTGCAGGCTCCTTGTCTGTGGGCATCAGAATGGGCTCATGTCCCTTCCACCTGTATCCCAGAGCCCAGTGTGGGCCTCGTTTTTAACAGTACTGATGCCACTGTGTCAGTCAGAATCGAGCGTCGTTGGCAGTTGCTTCTCTCAGGAGAACCTAAGCACCTTTAGGCCGGGAATGGGACTCCTTACTGGGCTGTGTTGGGCTCTCAGAGTTTAGCCTGGAGACGGTGGGCACAGCATAGCTGGGGACTAGTTGGTTCCTGTATTTTTCATTTATGATCCCCTCTTTCAGGTTGCTTCGGTGAGAGAAGGCAGTAGATTGTTTTCTTTTTGAGAGTCCAGCAACTGGCTTTAAGGAGATCTGTCATTTCACAGGCAGCCATGCCAGGCTTGTGCATCCCAAGCCTCTTGGGTGCATCATGACAGGAGACGGGTGGGTGGAAGAGCAGGTCTCTCTTGTCACCTTCCTACCTACATAAAGAGTGTGTGATCGAAATTACACTTACACGTTTGCTGCTTTTTACATGGGATAACCTTTGCTGCTATCGCAGCTACTGATCCGGCACATCCTTGAACTTCAGCAGTAAAGTGGACCAGAGCCCAGGATGTGGCGTGGATCGTGGGCGCATTCCCCTAGATGCCTCAGCAGCTCCTCACAGCTCCTTTACATCTCTGACCTTGTGTTGGCTCACACCTTGCCAGTTGACTTACATTAACCATGTAATAACACACAATTTCTTTGTGGATGCTTTTGATGCAGTTGACTGTATCAACTGTGAATGCTTAGCCTTAAATCTTTAGACCCTAGAACCTGAATCCTCCTGCTGCTAGGACCTGCTCGGCTCCCTAAGGTATATGTAAAGTACAGAGGCCACAAGCCTTTGGCTTCAGAGCCACACGAGATTAATGGTTGGCTCCCTTTCTTAGGACTTAGGGTTCAGGAGAAAGCGGATCTGGGCACCTTCCAGTTCGCTCGCTGCCTTTCTGATGGGTGGCACTCTCTCTGGTTCTGATTCACTCAGGTGAGAGAGGCAGTAGCCTGTTCCACAGTGGGTGGTATTCTGGAGCTTTCTTACTGCAAGAAGAAGCCATGTGTGTGTGTGTGTGTGTGTGTGTGTGTGTGTGTGTGTACACATATGTATTATTTACCTATCTACTCATTTATCTACTCGTTTATTTTGTTTCCTATGTTCTCTGTAGAGAAGCTCCACTGTATGTACTGTGGGCCAGACAAGTGGGTGTGTTGAAGAGTTGATTAGTATGGCTTTGGTTAAGGGAAAGGCAGGAACCCTTCCTATACTTTTCAGACTTCAATTGGGTGTGCAATTCTTTTGTCCAAGTGAATTGTTGCTTCCTAGTGAATTAGCGAATGTGAGGAAAGTAGGTGCGACAGCCTCATAACTCATTTAAGGCACTTTAAATAAAAGTGGATTTCTATTTGAATGATCTGTAAGAGGCTCTTTTCTATAATATTTTTTGATCTGTCTGAAAATGTCAATAGTAAACCTTTCTAATCAGGTTGATTTGGCTTCTTTATATGAAGAGAAAATGTTGGTTTCAACTGATAGTTGATAGTCCATAGACATATATAGAGAAGTAGTATGGCTTCTGTTTAAAACAAAATTCACAGCAGATTTCAAACCACAAATTGCCCTGAAACCTGCTTTGCTTCATTTTGTATTGCTGTAACAAGATACTTGAAGCCAGTTCATTTATAGTCAAGATTCACGACTCTGTTGGCTTGTGTCCAGCAGCACAGCCCCGTGTGGGGGTATAGATCTTGTGGCTGCATCAGTGGCAGAGAAGTGGGAGGAGGAGCCAAAAATCTAGGCAGCCTGTGCTATGACAGCTCATTCTAAGAGAACTAGTCTAGACCCAAACCACTTTAGTGAGGCACATCAACTCTTGTGTGCCGTGCTTCGCCTATGACTTATTTACCTCAGAGGGTTAGTTGATCACTAAGGACCAAACTTACACAGCATGAAGTTTAAATGGCAAGCCAGTCTAAGCTTTTAGAAAACCCACTGTAGTGTGCTCTGGGGAGTCCTGCAGAAAGAACCTCCTGCTTAGAGTCTGAAAGCTGTGCTTTAGCTTGAGTTGGGTTGTCCTCAGACCTGGGTGGGTATTTCTGTGCTTGGTTTCTTAGCATCTCGACTTAGCGCTGTTGCTATAGTGCTACTGAGTATGTCTGTGGTTTAACATCCTCTAAGTTATTTATGGACAGAAAATGGAGTCGTCACAGTTAGGATTACTCACTCATTGTAGTTCCGTAAACCGATGTCCTTAAGAGATTTATTTTAATGAAAGGTGTGATTATACAGAGGAAGTAAAATTGTTCTCTGTTTTGTTTTTCAGTTTTTAGATTCTGGTCTCTAAGATCTACCAGTCTGAAAAAACGGGTAGTGTCTTCCTTTTCTGTGGCCATTGTGACCAACTGTTTGAAATACAGTGGCTTCGTTACCTCACAATCCTGGGCTGAGATTGCTGTGGATGCTGCTGGGAATTCTGGGTGCTCTGTAAAGAACCTGGCTTTTCTCTTCTGGACCCTGGAAACTAGCCACAGAGTGGGCTCTTAGCTCCTTCCTTTGTCTGCAGAGGCAGCACCATGAGACCACAATGAATCTCTGTTCCCTGTTTTCCATGTGTGAGGCCTTTGTGGTTGTCCTGGGCTCCCCAGGGTAAGCTCTCCACTATCAGGCCAGCGTAGTCCTCTCCCCAGCCCGTCTCCACACCACTTATTAATTGTGGCTCTGGGGGTAAGGATGCAGATATGTTTGGAGGAAGCCAATTTTCTGCCTACCACAGAGCACTGGGGTATGCAGCAGGAAATGAATGGAGTATCTGCAGCCAGGCTTCGGAGATTTCATGGACTCTCTTGTCTCCTATTTGTGCATCAGGATCTTGGAGACATTAAATGACTATAGACTACAAAAGCAGGGCTTCTAAAGCTTGAGTTCCTGCTGAACATCAGGGTGTGCGGGGAGAGAGATTCACAAACTGCATTCTTCCAGGCTCCAGAATATTCTTCTGACATGGATAACATAAATTCTGACCTACCCATGGGAAAACAGGCTCTCACAGGGGTGTGACTGTTCTAAAGTCACATGGCTAGCTTGAAACTGAATAAGTACCAGTAGGAGGCAGGCTGCTTCCCAAACTCACTTGCTTTCAATCAAAATACTGTGAGGTAGGAAGGAAGGGTTTTATGGAGTTGATTTCTCTTCCTTTCCACTTCACAGAGAGGCCTTATTTATATAATACGCAGAGTAACTGCCAGGGTGATTGCCACAGATTTGGTATGGCTTGTCAGGCTGACCAGGTAGCTGACTGACTGACTTGGTAAGTCTGTCTCCCTTTCCCCTTGTCTCTCCCAGTCAGTTTTTTATCCATTGCACACCACACCTTCCTTATTAAGGGTTATTTTTGGTCTGCCTTTTGACTACTCCTTGTGTTTTCTCCTGAAGTAGTTTCTTTTAATCCTGCTCTTCTGCAGTCTGTGAAGCGGAAAGCATTGTCTTTATCGTCAATGAAAAGCTCATCTGTGAATTGGCAGATGGAGGCAGAGCCTCAGAAAGGCTTGGGTTGCCAAGGCTGCCAAGCACGGTGGTGGGACAAGACTTCAATTTGTGCCCATTTGTTTCCTAAGCTCTCTGGCTTCCCACATGCTTGGGTGAGTAAGATACAGAAATAGAGCCAGAAGAAGAAAAGGGTAAATGCCGTTTACATATGATAGCTGCAGAAATGGTAAAGGTGTGGCACCTGACCTTTGAATTGCACCAGCAGTTGGTAGAGCAGGAGGAGTTCAGGAGAAAACAGTCTTCATTTTGTAGTGCTGACTGAGGACCTGGGGGTGGGGGTGGGGGTTTTCTTGCCCAGTTTCAAGTAAATAGCTTTAGGCTAGTCCATAATAAGAACTAAAGTGTAACAACGTCAGCGGCAGCCCCCTCTTACCCTCTATACAATCTAGGATCTATTTTCCAGGTCATTACTCTGTCTAATCTTTGCAATAGCCTTCTGCAGATGGGTACTGATGTTCCCATTTTAGAGATAATGCCACTAAGCCTGCAAGACATTAGGTTTTGAGTATGAAAAACAGGCTGTTTCTCGAATGGAAGACCTACGTTCATTTTGCTGTTCAGTGCATCTTATTTCAGCATAGTCAACACTATTGCTTTAAACAATTCCACAAGACTCAGAGAACTGTAGAGAGAGAAACTTAAGAGTGCCCAACATGGTAATTATACCAGAAAAAAAAAAAAAACCCACCAAAGGAACACAAGCCCGTGCAATTCAAAGTAGGTAGAATGCTTGGCCCTACCTACATCCTGGATGAACGCCAAGAGCTGGCAGCAGCTCGGACTCAGCTCTACGTCTGTACCTGTGGCGCCTTGTTCTTGCACTTAAGTCACATTGGGGCTGTTTCCTCTTCCCATGGTGTTTTTAGACATTCAGTCTCCTTCCTTTCCATCTCTGCCTCCTTACTGTTGAGAGAAGGGAAACCCTGGTATGTTTTCTCTGTGGAAGTGCTGTGTGTAGTAATTAAACACACTGCACCTGGCCCATGTTTGGAACTTGCTAATTACAGTTATGAACTCCTGCTCCACATTAAACATATGGTACAATGGTTGGGCCTGTCTGAAAATACCTTTTTAAACCAATAATTATTATAGTCCCATTGTTGTGCAACCCCAGACCTGGAGCCCCAAGGGATGGCAGCGAAACGCTTCATCTGTGTTAGAGCCTGTGCGGTGGCTTGCAGCTCTCATGGTGGGATGGAATAGTCCTCAGGTTGTGGTAGAGTTGGCTGTTGTGGCAGTTGTGGTGGGGAGAATGTGGCATTTTCCATGCTTGGAATACTGGTCACTGACTGGTCTTTAGAAGCTGATGGTTTAAAGTATATAGAGGAGTGGTCTGAACTGAATCCCATGGTTCTTTGCTTTTTTCTAAGGAATGTTTTGGTAGGAAAGCACACTGCTTCTGGCTGGTTTCTACCACTGTTCCTGCTGCCCCTCAGCCAAATTTCCTTCAGGGGCCTCTCAGACCCCCAGGGCTCGATGTTTGAGCATAGCCTGGAGCGGTTCATTCTCTCCTGACCCAGAGACTGACTGCTTCTGGGTTCAGAATGCTTTCAGACATACTGTAGAACATAAGTGGAAAATTCCATTTTGTTGTGATGCCACTTGGGAACATCCACTGGCTTTGGAAGATGGTGCTATGTAGGGATTAGAATTGGATTTGAAATTTAGTCTGTCTCATTGCCCTGCTTCTTAACTGTGTGTCCTGGGGCAAGTAAACACTTTGCCCTAAATTTCTTCTTTTGGTTCAAGACATGGTTAGAGTGAAAGTAGCTACCTTACAGGACTCTTGGTGAAGAATAAATATGCTACACGTGTAAAACATTATTGCCTGACAGGCAGCAACATTCAATAAATGTTATCTGTTGCTGTTACTGTTTTACTACTGTCGATTTGCTAATGTTAAATATTAGGACCATAACTGTGACTAAGGAATAGTAGGTAGCTTTAGAAAAAGTCCTCTGCCTGGGCATATATAGGAGGGCCACACTGTGCCACCAGTGTTGTGCATGAAGCATCTCCCCTCCTTAGTTACGCCTTTTACTCCATCTTTAGAGAGAGCATCTTTGTCATCCGACATGTGCATATGTAGCCAAGTCAACTCCATGTACAGAAGCTTTTCAGCTGCTCACTTGTAAGAGGTGTTCAGTAAACAACACGGAACGAATGAACACTAGGGAGGAAATGGTTCGAGAAGGAGAGAAGGTGTGAGAAAGGAACTAACGTCAAGATGTCAGGATGGATGCATGCTGGGGTCTGGAAGAGCTCTTGTGGGCTGTGACTCATGGTGGGTTTACAGGGAGCCTTCACAAGAGTGGCGTGCTTGAGATGGGCATTTACAGCTTCCTGAGACTGAGGGGTGGGTAGAGCATCCCAGAGTCATGGACTAAAATAGACAGCTGTGGAGTCCAGCACTGTGAGGCCTTTGCAATTAGGTGGGAAGGATTGTTTGTAATGTCAGTGCCCTTCCCCTTACAGCCAGGCTGAGGATATTATATCTTTAAAACTCAGTGTTCAGAATTTCAGAAATTGTTACCGTGTATGCATGTGCATAGATTCATGTGCATTTCCTGACAGCATGTAGGATACCAGCTTGCAGAAAATATCTCTATAGCATATGGATATATTCATATGAAAAGTTGCTTATGTAGTTCCAAGCTGTATTTTTATTTAGTTACATATATTTGATATGTCTGTCTTAAAGTATTATGTTTATGTGGATCTCTGTGTCTCATCTATCTATCTCCCTCTCCCTCTCCCTCCTTCTCCCTCCCCATTTCTCCTCCCTCTCCATTTCTTTGTCTCTGTCTCCGTCTCTGTCTCCTATCTGATGTAACTTGCATACTTTCCAATGCTGTTTTTTTCTTTGTGACAGGGAGATTATCAAAACACTGATCTCAGAAACAGAATATCAAAAGGCAAATATATTGCTATAGACCATTTAATTCTTGCCAAATTATGAAGCAAGTAGCTTTATCAGGTAGACTTGGTTGGCTGTAAGAGGGACCATGTTTCTTTCAGTTAATGAGCTGGTAAGATAGCTTTGTAATTGGGAGTAGTTGTTACAGCTTGGCAGAGTAGTTTAGAGATGCCTACTCCAGATTTATCGTACAAGGAAAAATGCTTTTTAGTAGGGTTTAATTTATGCCATTATCTGTCTGTATTGGTGTTTGGCTTCACCATCCACGGATTAGAGAAGCCCATGGGTGGCTAATCTCAGCCTTGCTTCAAACATCCTTGAGAAAACTTACGCCATCCTTCTTGGTGAAGGTGAATAGACAAACAGAGGAAGCAGCGCTGTTAATACATATAATAGGTCATATTATCTAAATAACAGACTATATAATATATATATATATATATATATATATATAGTATTAATATATATTGACAGTATTGATATGCATGATAGAGAATTCTCTATTTGGAGTCTAGTTATTACCAAAACCAGAAAGAACCAGTGTTCAGGTTGAGGCTATAGATTCTTTATATGTGGCAGGGTAACAGAGGTGGAAAGGGGAATGTATCTTGATTTTTGTAGCTTCATCACATAGCTAGCTCCTGATCACAGTTGATGCTGAGGCCAGCTAGACATGACTCCAAACTGTAATATGGCAGTAACTGTTTTAAAACTGCTACAGAGTCTACCCAGTGCCATGTTCAGAGGCTCTCTTCCCTTTGGTAATTCTGTCCAACTCCTCCCGGCGGCTTTTTTATGTGTCTTGTCTCCCATGTGCAGTCCAAGGCCCAAGAGGACTTTGCTGAGTTTGTGTCTGTCATGGTGCTGGCCAGATGCAGAGGTTCAGGCTGGCAGGCTGGCATACACTGAATTTCCAGACTGTGCACTGCTCCATCCTTGGCAGCTTTGGGCACTGGTGTTGAAGGCCTTAGTGCAGTTGGCCAGACCTTACAGTGTGCTTCCTCCTTGCTGGTTTCCTGGCCACTTAAGCTCCTGTGCTCTGGGTTTTCCATGCTTGGGCCTGTCCTCTATTTGTTTCTCTTGCTAGTTTGGGTCCAAAATGAAATCAGCCAAAGTCAGATGCAGGCTCAGGCTTCTTTTGTTTCTTTTCTGGTGAGAGGTTTAAGTGTCTTTTCTTAGAGATTACATTTTAGTTATTATGAAGTTGTTATAGGTGCAGAGGTGAACATTTTCATGTTCTGGGTCACTTATCTCTCCCTACCTCAGGTACAAGAAATGCTCTATTGTACCTGGAGAGAGTGAAGCTTTTGAGCTTTTTGCTGAGAGAAGGAAGGAAGCCAGGGCTTTGTGTCTGCAGGTGGAAACAAGGAATTGAAGGCTGGCGACCGGCTCATTTTTCTTGCTGTAAAGATTAAATAAGACTGTGGCTGTAAACCTTGAGCACAGGAGTGCTTACAGACATGTCTGTGATTTGACACTGAGGTCTGGAATTAATGAAGGGAGCATGGCCCAGGAACAGTACTTCCAAGTCCCCAAACTTAGTAGTGGATCAGGGGGTGAGAGTAGGCAAATTTGTAGGTGCTTGTTTTATTGAAATGTTATTTATTTTTATTTTTTTATTTTATATATTCTTTGTTTACATTCTAAATGATTTCCCCTTTCCTGGTCCCCCCCCCACCCCCATAAGTTCCATAAGTCCTCTTCCTTCCACCTGTTCCCCAATCAACCCCCTCCCACTTCTCTGTCCTGGTATTCCCCTACACTGCTGCATCAAGCCTTTCTAGGACCAGGGCCCTCTCCTTCCTTCTTCTTGGGAATCATTTAATATGTGACTTGTGTGTTGGGTATTCAGAGCTTCTGGGCTAATATCCACTTATCAGTGACTGCATTTCATGTGTGCTTTTTTGTGAATGGGTTGCCTCACTTAGGATGGTATTTTCCAGTTCCAACCATTTGCCTAAAAATTTCATGAATTCATTGTTTTTAATAGCTGTGTAGTATTCCATTGCGTAAATATACCACATTTTCTGTATCCATTCCTCCATTGAGGGACATCTGGGTTCTTTCCAGCTTCTGGCTATTATAAATAAGGCTGCTATGAACATAATGGAGCATGTGTACTTACTGCATGCCGGGGAATCCTCTGGGTATATGCCCAGGAGTGGTATAGCAGGGTCCTCCGGAAGTGTCATGCCCAGTTTTCTGAGGCCCCGCAGACTTGATTTCCAGGGTGGTTGTACCAGTTTGCAATCGATTGGTTGACTGACTGATTGATTGATTGATTGATAAAGCTCTTTGGGTTGTGCTATTAATAGATGAACTGTATCTGCAAGTCAGCTAAGTACTCCCTGGTTTGTTCCTCTGTGATCAGGAGTAATGGTTTTGGGGGTTTTGTTTGTTGTTGAGTTTACACTCAGAGTGTTCCTAACTTTTCCCTGTTGTCCTTGGTTGTTTGGGGCTCTGTGGTGCTATCCTAGTTCACTGTTGGTAGTGTAAATTCACTTCCTCTCCCCTCTCCTCCTTCTTTCCCCTTCCTTTCCTTTCCTTCTTTTTCTTCCTCGTGCCTCGCCCTTACCCCCTCCCTATCTCCCCCTTTCTGTTATCCTGAGAATGGCTTCCATTTTGCTCATTTTTGTCTCCCAGTGTTTTAAGTTTCATTGGGGTTTGATCTTATTTTATTGACAGAAGCTTGTTCCTTGCTCAGGGTTTACATTTGTTTTCTTTCAGTTTCTTTAGTGACTCTTAACTTGTGGATTTAGACCTAATAAAAATAATAAAGCAACACATTTCCCTCTAGTGTCTATAGACTATGAAGTTTGTTATATCCATTTTTAAATTTAAATATTCTGTGATTTCCATTGAAACTTTCTTTTTAACCAATGATTATTTGAAAGTGTAGTTTTCACTTTCTATATGTTTAAAGAATGTCCTACAGTTTGTGATGGACTTACAGTTTATTCCAATGTAGTAGAAGACAATACTTACAAGGTTTTGAGTCTGCCTAGGATTGCTGCATGGCCTAAGCATGCTTTGCTTTGGTGACTGCTCTTGATGATCTGAAAACCCTATGTATTGCTTTGGGAGTGAGGAGTCTATAAATGTCATTTAGCCTAGTTGGTTGATGGCACTCTCATTCTGCCTGTCACCTGCCCTCCGCCCCTGCTCTGAGACAAGATATGGCTTTATAATACAGGTTGCCTTGAAACTTTTGATCTTCCTGCTTCGGCTCCTTTGAGTGCTGGAACTATAGACATGTGTCATCTTGTCTGCCTGACATTTAAAATTATATACAACTCCAATTACAGTGAGCATTAATAAAGTTTTATTGAACCAGAAACACAACATTGGCGTACCCACTGCAGTTGTCCTCTGCAGAAACCATATGGCTCTTCAAACACTGTCTCCTACTCTTTCAGAAAGGTCATAACCCATGTTCAGAGTCAAACCTTTTCTAGCAACGCTCCTAGAGTGTGGGTCAGTGTGAGCTTTTCTCCAACACCAGATGTATAGCTGCAGTCTGCCACGCATCAGCTCTGTGAATATGGTTGGGATCCGTAAAGAGATCATGAAGCCAAATACTCTGTTTCCCTTAGTTTCTAAGCTGGCCTCTACATGTCTGCTTGACTAAATAATACGGAAAAGTGTGGATTTCTAATGTGGGATGACGTTTACAGCCTTCACAACCTCTGCTCCCAACCCTAGCCCTCATAGGGACTTCTCTTTGCATTTAAGAAACATTTCTTGTTTCTGAGGTTAAGTTGATAATACGTTCAGCTCAGAATCCTGGAAGTTTCAATCTTGGGATTCCTTTCTAATTGTGCTCATGCATGCATGTGTTTGTGTCAGGTTCAGGGAGAGAGTGGAGAGATTCATGTTGAGTGAACGGTGCTTTTGTCATGTTTGCAAGGCCAAGGTCTGGGCAGCAGAGGTTATCGTGGAGCATGGGGATGGGTGATAGCTGCAGGAATGGATCCGAGAAGCATGAACCGTGGGCCAAAGTCTCAAGCCCTGGACGTTTCCCAGACCCTCAAGCAGGACAGGCCTGTGGGTGCGAATGGAGTTTTCTGAAATGAAGATGCTGAGGAGGATGAGGATGAGAAGGATGAAGATGAGAATAAGGATGATGGTGGTTTTAAAGCCTTTTCCTCTGTGCTGACATTTTGAACTGATTTGTGTCCATAGGTTAAACTTCAGTTCTTTTAGCAGACACCACACAGAGGCACCAAAGCATGCAGTGCTAATTTTGTTTGTCACTTCCAGATACTCTGAGCTTCCAAAGCAGAAAGCAGGGTTTCCCCTAAGAATGTCCTTGATGGTGCTGGAGCAACTGTTGATGGTCCTGAATGTCACCCCTGGCACAGACATTTAAACAGCACTCTGCGACTGAAAGTTGCCAGTGTGCAGTGTTTCTAGATGCCATAGTAAAAAGTTCTCTCAAGAAAAGTATTCAAGGGAGTGCTGATGCATTATGAGAAGAGAAGGCATAGATCCGATGTGCTGATTGGTTGTGGGGTGGGCAGCACTGCCTGTGGGGCGGGCAGCACATACTCCAATTTGTAGTCTGGCGCTGAACTTTGTGAGACTTACAGTAAAAGCCATTTTACATTTCCTTTAGGCAGAACTTCAAATATTCTACTCATGTATCCAAGGAGCTAATGAACTCCTCGGATGAGAGAGCTACATCGTAAGAGTTACGATGCAGCAAAGAAAACCTCCAGCAGGAAGGCGTGTAAGGTCATCTCTCCACTTCAGGGTGGTTCTTGGGTATGCTCAGGGTCAAGGTTGTAAGTCTATATGTCTAAGTGTTGGAGCATAGTCTCTCTTACACTGATTTACCCTTGGGTCCATCAAACACTAGTTAACTGGAGCTCAGTTGGAAGATGTTCAAGTCCCTGGGTTCAGTCTCCCACATTGCAAACAGAGCAACCCCCCCACCCCCAGTGCCCAGTGCCTGTGCTGCCCAGACCTGGATGGTGTTTTGAGCTCTGCATGTCTCCTACCCGTCCCTGCTGTGTTCACTGCTGACGTCTAGACAGTCTACAGCTTCACAATATGTCCCTCAACTTTGTTCCCTTTGAGAATTTTCTTCTCTACTCCTTCAAGTTCACACACACCCTTAAGCTGTGAGATTGACATAAGATTTACACAGACATCTACTGTGCCTGTGACAGGGATAACTGGCTGCTAGGAGGAAGGTCATGTTAACAATATTGCATTTTTTAATCTGTGGCCTTGTTGTGTATCTCCATTTTCAGGACTTTTGGTTTCTGTCTGAGTGTTTTCAGTTCCTAGTGTATAGACTTTATACACATTTTATCAAATTAATCTTTTTAGGGCATGAGGAGGGGAGTTGAGGGAGTAAAGACAGAGAAAGGCAGAGAGAGTAGAATAGAGGCCGCCATGAGCATCTGGAGAGGGGGGAAGGGAATCTGGAGAGAGGAGGAGCAAGGACAGAGGAGAGCAGAAGGCAAGAGCTATCAAATGAGTTTGAATGGTGTATTTTGATACTGCTGAGAAGTTCTTTACAGTTTTGTTTCTAATGTTCTTGTTTTCTGTTTAGCCATGCAGGCTGTCACTCCATAGTGCCCCCACGTGCAGCCTCTCTCCTGAACTCAAGGTTACCTCTGGTCTTTGCTCTAGAGAACTTGGGACTTTCTAGGCCACCCTAGCTGAAGAATGATGGTTTTGCCTTTTCCAATCTAATGATGCTTATGGCCGTTTTCCATCCTTTCTGTTCTGGGTAGGATACCTGATGCAGTGCATATATATGCTCTGAAGTAACATGGGCGATAGGAGTATTTTGGTTGATTATGTATGGTTTTAGGTTTTTCTTTTTGTATTCACTTTTTGTGAGTGTGTGTGTGTGTGTGTGTGTGTGTATGTGTGTGTGTGTGTGTGTGCAAGCGTGCATGCCTGTGTGAATGTCTGTACGTGAGTGTGGGGTGCACATGGAGGTCAGAAGCTGACTGTGGATATTTTCCTCTGTCAGTCGCTGCCTTATTGTCTGCTTGCTTGGACCTGCTTACCAGCAAGCCCTCGGCCTTCCTGGCTCCGTCTCGCAGCACTGGGCCTGCTACTGCAGAACAAGCAAGTGCTTTCCTGACTGAGCCCAGCCCCACTCTTTCACCATTGCTCTTTGGTGTCTTCTGGGTTGAGGACTCTTCCTTTTCCTCTTACTTCTTGAGGTGTTTGTCGTCATTTCGGTTGTGTAATGTGTTAAAGGCTGTTACTATGTTGACTAAGATCCTCGTGGCTGTCCCTTTTAGTCATTTACATATAGTGAGCCCTGTAGAACTGGTTTCTAATGTTAGGCCTGTTACCTCCCTGAAATGCTTCATTGTCTGAGCTCATGTATTTAGATCTCCTTGGATTCCTGTGGCTAAGCCTGTGTGGAACCTCTCATTCACAGTAATAAGAAATAATTAGGTGGATAGGGATAGACTTCCGGTTTCTTTTCCTTTTTTTCTTTTCTTTTTCTCTTCTTTCTCTCTTTTTTCTTTCTCTTTTAAAGAAAGTATTTACTAGGTTTTTGTATCAGACTGATACAATGGGCTTGACATTTGTGTTTTTTCTCTGTTTTGGAATAGTTTGTATAGAATTGATAGTGTTCTTCCTTCTAGGGTTAGTGGAATCACCCATGTCCCTGTAGGTCTGGAACTTTAAAGTGCTTGATTCATGACCATAGTCCTCTGCTAAGAACAGCTCTCCATGCCATTTTTTACTTTTTGAGTGTCATTTGATAGTTTGTGGAGCTTGTGCCATGTTAGCTGTGTGACCTGGATTATCAAATTTATTGGTATGACAACACTCTTTTTTTCTGAAATGAATACAAAATAGGTACTGGCATTCTTTACCTCATGTAAATAATAATGTACTTATTCTTTTTATTGAACAGAAACCTCTATTTTTGTCTTCTCTTTTTTTTATCTTTTATCTTTCATTTCTCAAATTGGGCACTATGTAGCGTAAGCTGGCCTGGAGGAGTATATTATGTAGAATCGGCTGGCCTTGAATTCATGGTCATTCCTCTTAAACCTTCCAAGTGCTGGGATTAAAGGTGTGATTCACCATGCCTGGCTGCTTTTGTTGAACACTCATATTCTCTCTCTCTCTCTCTCTCTCTCTCTCTCTCTCTCTCTCTCTCTCTCTCCCCTCTCTCTCTCTCTCTCTCTCTCTCTGTATTTGGATATGTGGGTGCTGGTGGAGGCTGGAGGAGAGCATCCGATCCTCTGGATCTAGACTTCAGGCAATCGTGAGCCGCCTCACATGGATGCTGAGAATGGAGCTCCAGTCCTGCATGTGAGCAGCAAGCCCTTGGTAGACTGGCCATGTCTCCAGCTCGGTTTTCTCCCCATTTCTTATGTTTTTGTTGATACCTGACACATTGCCCTTTTTCTTCCTCTTGCTTTCCCTTTTTTAGGTTTCTTCCACTGAACACTTAGACTGTTGAACTGAGAGGCTTCTTTCTGTGTAAGCATCTAATGCTCTACACCATTAAAAATCCCTAATGGTTTCAGAAGGTGTTACTCACCACAGCCATCACCAGCCCCTACCCAAATGACCTGTCTCCTTCTCCAGTCCTCATCCTGAACAGGGCAGATAGAGGAGATCACTGATTGTGAGGGTTGTGTCTTACCAAATAGCAAATGCTTTTGCTTTGGAGAGGTTCCAGGTGGAGGCAGTGTTTCCCCTGGAGACTGGAGGAAAAGGCAAAGGTGCTGTCTTTTCCAGCCCAACTTCATCTGTTTTGCTAGCCTGCACTCAGCTGGAAGAATTTGTTAACACTTCATGTTTCCCTAGGGTTGTCACACCCGTACTCTGCCAAAGCTGAAGCCTTTCTTAGGCCTCATCTGCCTTTGTGGACATTTATTGTCTTTAGCGAGCGTTCGTCTTACCCTTGTTTTGTGGCTCCAAAAATACATCGTAGATAATCCAACTGTTTTTGTTTTCAAGGAATGAGCAGTGTTCTTCCTAGTGTTTTCAGCATCCCAAGTAAAAATGGAATATCAGCTCGACTGACTCTTAAGTGACCCAGTTGGATGCTGTTAGGGCTGCACAGAATGCACTCAGATAGAGAAAGACTGCTGTGACAAGGCTTCAGTCACCTTCTGTCGGCAAGGTGATATTGCTGCCTTGCTGAGTTTCTACCACTGGACCCAGAGTTACTCTCTTTGATTGGTACATTGTGATTTCATGTCCCTTGGCATAATATACCATGATCTTTTCTTTGCAAATTAATGTAAGGGATTCTTTCCTGAGGGTAACTGGACATCATGCACTGGATGAGCCTGTGGCTGGCATGGTGAGATAGGCTCAGCAGGTGTCAGAAGCAGCCCCTGGGGAGGCAGCCAGCAATGTTAGAGATTCATCTCCATGATGCAAATGTAAATTATTTGTATTTTAAGCTTGGATATATAATACTTTCCAATTTTGCCAAGTTTGTTTATTTATTTATTTATAATGTTAAAATGTTTTTTAATATTTTAAACCAATAAATACTTTTTAAAAATGAAATGCATGTTTTATAGAGATATGTGTTATTTTTCTAGGGAGGTAGAGGTAGACTCTTAGGTGAGCGAGGGGTGCACTAAACTCTTGAGCCTTGTAGTACATTTACCTATACAATTGCACCTCTGTAAACTTGGATGTACTTCTATAGTGGAGGAAGAGAGGGAAACAGTAGAGGGTGCTTCATGAAAATAAATGTGTGTGTGCATGTGTGCAAGCCTGTGCGTGCGTGTGCATGCGTATCTGTATGTGTAGGTAGGTGATAGAGATACAGATGGGTGGCTAAGTAAGTGAATCCCGGAAAGAAGATTGTGAATTGAAGATGAAGAAGGCTCCTGAGCAGATTCTTTCTGTGTAAGTATCAAGGTTTGGATAGAACCTGGAGATTCAAGTAACCATGGAGGCACGTAACTGCCTTGGTAATTCCTTACTTAAAATCAACATACCTTGATACTTGTGTTGTCTGTTTCTAAATAATAAACCATCCCAATCTAAGTGCCTCACACCCATGTGTGTTATCTCCCAGAGTTCTGTGGTTAGTGGGTTCTGCCTCAGCTTCTCCCTTGGACTCCTTCTGGCTGTCAGACCAGCTGGGCTTGACCTCAGCAGCACGTCCCTGGTATTTGGCCGGGTCGCTCCATGCATGCTGCTGGCTACCAGAGGCCGGGAGGCAGAGGCGGGCGTTGTGGCGGGTGTTGGCTTCAGAAGTTGTGCTGTGACTGGCACTACAACATAGCAGCACAGTTCTGTGTTTCTTCCTCTGCTTGCTACTGCTTGGGGCTCTAAAGTGAGCCTAGATGGAAGGGCTCCCAGATGCTGGCTCCTGGGGGAGTACAGAAAGGGTAGTCCCACCATGGTTAAACCCATGATGAGCCTAGTGTACAAGGCTGACTGCTCTTTGGAGTGTAGTTGTGCTGTTGGGTTTGGATACTGACTCTTCTTGTGGCTCTGAGCACCTCTTGGGCCTTGAGAAAATCCGTTCCAGACTAACAGACTGGATAAGGAAACAGGACCCTACATTTTGCTACATACAGGAAGCACACCTAAATGTCAAAGACAAAAACTACCTTAGAGTAAAAGGCTGGAAGACAATTTTACAAGCCAATGGTCTTGGGAAACGAGCTGGAGTAGCCATTCTAATATCAGATAAAATTGACTTTCAACCTAAAGTCATCAAAAGAAACACTGAGGGAAACTTCTTGCTGGTCAAAGGAAAAATCCACCAAGAAGAACTTTCAATTCTGAATATCTGTGCGCCAAATGCAAGGGCACCATCATTCATAAAAGAAACTTTACTAAAGCTCAAAGCACACATTTCACCTAACACAATAATTGTGGGGGACTTCAACACTCCACTCTCCTCAATGGACTGATCAGGAAAACAGAAACTAAACAGGGACACAGTAAAACTAATTGAAGCTTTGGACCAATTGGATTTGACTGATATTTATAGAACATTTCACCCTAAAGCAAAAGAATATACCTTTTTCTCAGCACCTCATGGTACCTTCTCCAAAATCAATCATATAATTGGTCACAAGACAGACCTCAAAAAATACAAGAAGATCGAACTAATCCCATGCCTCCTCTCAGATCACTATGGTGTAAGAGTGGTTTTCAATAGCAACAAAAACAACAGAAAGCCCACATACACATGGAGGCTGAACAATACTCTACTCAATGACACCTTGGCCAAAGAAGAAGTAAGAAAGAAATCAGAGACTTTTTAGAATTTAATGAAAATGAAGGCACAACATACCCAAATCTTTGGGACACAATGAAAACAGTGCTAAGAGGAAAACTCATAGCCCTGAGTGCCTCCAAAAAGAAAATGGAGAGAGCATACACTAGCAGCTTAACAACACATCTGAAAGCCCTGAAACAAAAAGAAGGCAATTCACCCAGGAGGAGTAGAAGACAGGAAATCATCAAACTCAGGGTTGAAATCCATCAAGTGGAAACCATACAAAGAATCAATGAATCTAGGAGCTGTTTCTTTGAGAAAATCAACAAGATAGATAGACCCTTAGCCAGACTGACCAAAGGGCACAGAGAAAGTATCCAAATTAACAAAATTAGAAATGAAAAGGGGAATATAACAAGAGAAACTGAGGAAATCAAAAAAATCATCAGATCCTACTACAGAAGCCTATACTCAACACAGCTGGAGAATCTGGAGGAAATGGACAATTTCCTTGACAGATACCAAATATCAAAATTAAATCAGGACCAAATAGATCATCTAAACAGTCCCATAACCTCTAAAGAAATAGAAGGGGTCATAGAAAGTCTTCCAACTAAAAAAAGCACAGGACCAGATGGTTTCAGTGCAGAATTCTATCAGACCTTCAAAGAATACTCTTCAAACCAATACTCTTCAAACTATTCCACAAAATAGAAACAGAAGGAACACTACCCAATTACTTCTACGAAGCCACAATTACGCTGATACCAAAACCACACGAAGATCCAACAAAGAGAACTTCAGACCAATTTCCCTTATGAACATCGATGCAAAAATACTCAATAAAATTCTTGCCAACCGAATTCAAGAACACATCAAAACGATCATCCACCATGATCAAGTAGGCTTTATCCCAGGAATGCAGGGTTGGTTCAATATACGGAAATCCATCAATGCAATCCACTACATAAACAAACTCAAAGAAAAAAACCACATGGTCATTTCATTGGATGCTGAAAAAGCATTTGACAAAATTCAGCATTCTTTCATGCTTAAAGTCTTAGAAAGAACAGGAATTCAAGGCCCATATCTAAACATAGAAAAAGCAATATACAGCAAACCGGTCGCCAGCATCAAACTAAATGGAGAGAAACTTGAAGCAATCCCACTAAAATCAGGGACTAGACAGGGCTGCCCCCTTTCTCCTTATCTTTTCAATATTGTACTTGAGGTACTAGCTCGGGCAATTAGACAACATAAGGAGGTCAAAGGGATACAAATTGGAAAGGAAGAAGTCAAACTATCATTATTTGCAGATGACATGATAGTCTACCTAAGTGACCCAAAAAACTCCACTAGAGAACTCCTACAGCTGATAAACAACTTCAGCAAAGTGGCAGGTTATAAAATCAACTCAAGCAAATCAGTAGCCTTCCTATACTCAAAGGATAAGCAGGCTGAGAAAGAAATTAGGGAAATGACCCCCTTCACAATAGCCACCAACAGTATAAAGTACCTTGGGGTGACTCTTACCAAACATGTGAAAGATCTGTATGACAAGAACTTCAAGACTCTGAAGAAGGAAATAGAAGAAGACCTCAAAAAATGGAAAAACCTCCCATGCTCATGGATCGGCAGGATTAATATAGTTAAAATGGCCATTTTGCCAAAAGCAATATACAGATTCAATGCAATACCCATCAAAATCCCAACTCAATTCTTCACAGAGTTAGAAAGAGCAATCCTCAAATTCATCTGGAATAACAAAATACCCAGGATAGCTAAAACTATTCTCAACGATAAAAGAAATTCTGGGGGTGTCAGTATCCCTGACCTCAAGCAATAGTATAGTGCAATTGTGTTAAAAACTGCATGGTATTGGTACAGTGACAGGCAGGCGGATCAATGGAACAGGATTGAAGATCCATAAATGAACCCACACACCTATGGCCACTTGATCCTCGATCCACTGGAAAACATCCAGTGGAAAAAAGATAGTCTTTTCAACAAATGGTGCTGGTTCAACTGGAGGTCAGCATGCAGAAGAATGGGAATTGATCCATCCATGTCTCCTTGTACTAAGCTTAACTCCAAATGGATCAAGGACCTCCACATAAAGCCAGACACTCTGAAGCTAATAGAAAAGAAACTGGGGAAGACCCTTGAGGCCATCGGTACAGGGGGAAAGTTCCTGAACAGAACACCAATAGCTTATGCTCTAACATCAAGAATTGACAAATGGGACCTCATAAAATTACAAAGTTTCTGTAAGGCAAAGGACACCATCAAAAGGACAAATCTGCAACCAACAAATTGGGAAAAGATCTTCACCAATCCTACATCAGATAGAGGGCTAATATCCAATATATATAAAGAACTCAAGAAGTTAGACTCCAGAAAATCAAATAACACTATTAAAAAATGGAGTACAGAGTTAAACAAAGAATTTTCACCTGAAGAACTTCGGATGGCGGACAAGCATCTTAAAAAATGCTCAACTTCATTAGTCATTAGGGAAATGCAAATCAAAACAGCCCTGAGATTTCACCTTACACCAGTCAGAATGGCTAAGATTAAAAATTCAGGAGACAGCAGATGTTGGAGAGGGTGTGGAGAAAGAGGAACACTCCTCCACTGCTGGTGGGGTTGCAAATTGGTACAACTATGGAAATCAGTCTGGCGGTTCCTCCAAAAACTGGGCACCTCACTTCCAGAAGATCCTGCTATACCACTCCTGGGCTTATACCCAGAAGATTCCCCAGTATGTAATAAGGATACATGTTCCACTATGTTCATAGCAGCCCTATTTATAATTGCCAGAAGCTGGAAAGAACCCAGGTATCCCTTAATGGAAGAATGGATGCAAAAAATGTGGTATATATACACAATAGAGTACTATTCAGCCATTAGAAACAATGAATTCATGAAATTCTTAGGCAAATGGATGGAGCTGGAGAACATCATACTAAGTGAGCTTACCCAGACTCAAAAGATGAATCATGGTATGCACTCACTAATAAGTGGATATTAACCTAGAAAACTGGAATACCAAAAACATAATCCATACATCAAATGAGGTACAAGAAGAACGGAGGAGTGGCCCCTTGTTCTGGAAAGACTCAGTGAAGCAGTAAGTATAGGGCAAAACCAGAACAGGGAAGTGGGAAGGGTTGGGTGGGAAAACAGGGGGAGGGAAGGGGGCTGATGGGACTTTCGGAGAGTGGGGTGTCTAGAAAAGGGGAAATCATTTGAAATGTAAATAAAATATATATCAAATAAAAAAAAATGAAAGCTAAAAAAAAAAATGGGGACTTACTTTCAACATTTGGAGCGTAACCAAGGAAAACACCAATGCCTATGTCGTATTGGAAAAACATTGGACAATTGTGTATTAAATAAAATTAAGTCATAAAAAAAAAAAAAGAAAATCTGTTCAGCTGTCAACTCACAGTACTCTGCTTAGTATTCCAGGGATCTGATACCCTATTCTAACCTCTGCAAGAGACCAGTCTCTCTCTCTCTCTCTCTCTCTCTCTCTCTCTCTCTCTCTCTCTCTCTCTCACACACACACACACACACACACACACACACACAGTGAATAGACATAGGCATGGCAAAAGATACATGTCATCATCATCATCTTGTTTTTTCTCTTTTGTAGTCCTAGCTGCCCTGGAACTCACTCTGTAGACCAGGCTGGCTTCAAACTCAGAGATCCACTGCCTTTTCTCTCCTTTGTCCTGAGTTGTTGAGGGTGCTGTCAAGATTTCCAGGGTCTGTGAAGCTTTGCTTTCTGCAAGAATGCAAACATACTACCTTTTAACACCAGCCTCTCACACCAATTATAAGTGACATTCCTGAAAGCTCTTTGTTTAGGCTGGAGGAATGCGCCAGGGGCACAGCCTGTGGAGACTTAAGAACAAATAAAGTAATGTGGCCAAATGAAGAAGGCATTTTAATGTAGCTGTCCAACAGCTGTTCACTAGCTGGGCCCATTGCCCATCTCCCATCAGTGTCTGCTCAGCAGGTGTCTTAAGCAGTGAGCTCTCCTGTCAGTAACCAGTCAAGTGCGCATCCTCCCTCAACCTTTAAAAGAAAAAAAACAACAAAAAACACTGCTTCTCCCGTCTGTAAACACATCATAGCATCACTAATCGTGCCAGGCCTTGGTGCCACGCCCCCATGAGATGGATTCCAGGTAGGGGAAAGAGAGACAGAGAGACAGAAACAGAGTTGAGACTCCAGGGAATGGGAATCCCTGTCTGAGAGGGGGGTGGGGTATGGGCAAGGGGGAGGGCAATGGGATGAGGAAATGTGTGTGTGTAGGGGGAGGGGTACTGGGAGGAGGGGCAACAACTGGAAATAAAATAATAATAAAAAACCTCGCCACTGCTTCTCATTTTTTCTTGGCGATACTGGAGATTTGCACATGCTGGGCCCACACGTTAGTACACATATAGCCTGTCTTAGAAATGGAGAAAATGTTAATCCAATGAGCAGGTTGCTTATTTGAGGTCATAAAGATAGAAGTTGGAAATTCCTTTTGAGCTATTCCATCTGACTCCCCAAAATATATCATTCTGCTAATAACAGGGTCACTATCTTGTGGCTTCTGTGTGGTAGTGTGAAGTTACTTCCTGCCTTCCTTCATGCTGCCTGTGGGGACCGAGCTCTGTGCTGTGACTTCTCAGACAGGTGAGGCAGCTTCAGATGGTCACAGACACAGACAAACACCCTGTATGGTGCTGTGTGAGGGACTGAGGCAGTTTCATGAAGTTTTGTAGTTTAACAGAATAAAGAAAAAATGTCAGGACAAGACATGTTTAAAATCCGTTGGTAGGTACATCTGAGAGGTGCTGACAACAGGTTGCGAGGAGGGGCTTTCTTGTAGGACGCCGATGTTCTTGATATACTTAGCTTTTGTGTTGCTGGAATCTGAGGGGCCTGCTAAGTTAGTAGGTGCCAAGTGGTTTTATCTATTAGTCACGGGATGTTAGTTCTTCCACAGAGGAGGGCGAGGAATGGCTATTCAGGGGGCTAAAGCTCGCCCGAGAATAAGGTAATTGGCCTCTAGACCTGAAACATCCCAACTTCTCCACATCCCTGTGGCTCCAATTACCCAGCCAGTCTTTGCAGACACAGCTTCTTTCCCGGAATTGTCCTTGACAGTCCATAAGACACTTTGTTTGGGGATGGTAGAAACATTTTTAGTCATCACTAAGGCATGCCTCAGCAAAGGCCTCCAGAGCTGTACTAATCCTGCACCCAGGCCTGCTCAGGTCACAGCTCCTGTGTTGAAAGCCTGTCAGCACCTCACAGCTTACTGTCTCTCCCTTTAGCCCTGAAGTGAAGTGTAAGAAGCCCTTCTGACGCGGTGTTCGTAGCCTGGTGTACCTGACGTCACATCATTGATGGCCTTTCACTATAATTGTCTCTCAGTGTTTGACTTCCCTATTTAAGTTATGTGGTACACAATATGTCTTGTCTCTGGGAGGACTCTGCAGACGTTAGCTCCAGCATTGCTAGGCATGCAGTAAGTAGGCACGCTAAAGTCGCTGCCTGCCCCCGATGGCTAAAGCTTAGTTGCTTTATAGTTTTCACATAACTAAGTGCACATAGGGTCAGTGCATAGTGCATATATATATATATATATATATATATATATATATATATATATACACACATATATAGTGTGTGTGTGTGTGTGTGTGTGTGTGTGTGTGTAAGTTCCTTGAGAAGCTGAGGACAGGGATGAAGAAGTAACCCTGCCGTCCAGTTGATTTGGAGTGAGAGAACGTGTCCAAATGCCTCGAGGTGCACACTGCCCAGCATCAGTATAAGATCTTTGCCTGGCAGAACTTATAGTAGCGTTTAACATCAGCATCGTGGTGCATGTGGGTCATCCTTGTGTGTGTACATGTGAGTGTGTGTGAATGCGTGCAAATGTGTTCCTGTCTATGTGGGCATGTGAGTGTATATGTGTGAGTGTGTGTGTGTTTATTCATGTGAGTGTGTGAGAACGTGTGTGTGCCTGGGTGTGTGTACATGCCAGTCAGTGTATATGTGCATTTGAGTGTGTGTGTGTGTGTGTGTGTGTGCATTTGAGTGTGTGCATGTAAGTGTGTACCTGTGTGTGCGTGTGAGGAGGTGAGTGCTGGGTGTGCACCTGTGAGTGTGTGCGTGTGAGGAGGTGAGTGCTGGGTGCACACCTGTGAGTGTGTGCATGTGAGTGTGTATGTGTGAGTGTGTGCATGTGAGTGGGTGAGTGCTGGGTGCTGTCTGCTGCTGCAGTTCTGCTCGCTGCTCTCTTGAAGCTGACCGGGTATGGGATTTCTGTGACCCCACAAACAGAGGCCATTTGGTTACTTGTCCTTGTGGACTGGCATCTGATTGGAACGGAGAAGAGGTAGAAGGCATAGGGAACTGGTGCGTTGCAGTTGCAGTTGGGATGTGCGTTTTTTTCCAGAGCCTTTCTCCATTGTTTCTTACTTTGTTACTTCAAAGAGCATGCATGAAGTGTGAAGACAGTCCTAATCGGTGATACCTGTTACTGGCTTGCTTGTGTTTGCACTGGCATGTTACCACCTACAATTGTATCACTAAGGAGGGAGGCAGAGTTTAAGTAACTTGGCAAGAGCCTTGGGGTGGCTGAGCAGCTGAGACTTAACCTCATCTTGTTTGCTCCTAAACCAGTCTTTTCCACCAACGCACGCTGATGCACTAGAACCGCTGGGCTCTGTGCTCTGGGTTTTTTGTTTTTTGTTTCCCCCCTGTAAAGTGAAAGTTACAACCTCTTTCTACCTAAAACTTGCTCTCAGTATAATTTCTCTCCCTCCCTTCTTCCACCCTTTCTCTTCAACCCTCAGATGTAGATATAGCTAGCAGGCCACACTTCTGATAGGGCATATCACCTGCACATCTTCTATCTTCCTTTTGTTGCAATTGTTTGATGTCCTTAATTTCTACTCTGGAAACATCAGAGTGTTTTCAACACACTTATCTTATTTACTTTATCTTTCTGAGATTTAACCTTGCCAGGAGGAGAGACTTGCTGTGGATTTTTATTTGATCAAAGAGACTTTTTTATTATGTAGAAATGAAAAAAATAGTAATTTTTCCCTTTTATGTAGTCTTTATCCCCTCTGCTAACCCCAAATTGAAATGAAATAGAAAAAAATTGCTTTGTTGCATTTAAGATAAAGCCCACTGGTGCTAAATTTTAGCAGCTAAGGTTAACCTTTGGGATTTTATTACTTTTCTTTTCTTTTCTTTTCTTTTTTTCTTTCTTTTCTTTCTTTCTTTTTTTTTTTTTTTTTTTTTTTTTTTTTTTTACAGAAAGCCATCTTTGTACATTTTGAGAAAATAGCATTTGACATGACTATAGGTGTTGTGTTGCTGAGGACAGAAATGTTACAATGGTGATAAGAGTTAAGCCTGCCAACTCCAGAAGAGGTGACCAAACAGTTCACCGCACTCTGGCAGTTTGGATACATCTCTTAAATGAAAGGATGGTTACTATGTGGAGTTAGGATATCTGTTTCCCCTGAGTCTCATGGTCCTTCCTCTGTTTCCTGAAGTGGTTTGCTTGGCTACACAAGCTAGAATGCCATTCATTAGCAAGCGAAGAGGTCTGAGGTTGTTGGGAGATTAAGGAAAAGCCCGTCCTGGAAGTACGGCTGTCTGGACAGAGAGCACACACTCACCTGACCTCTTTTCAGCACCCAGCTTGCTCTCAGCTGTGGGCTCACCCCTGTGGATGGAGCCAGGACGCTCAGAAATGCCTAGAGATGACCAACAAACCTTAGAAAATGTGGTTAGTAAGATTGCGTAGCTAGTTGGTGGCTCAAGTGGATAAGGATTGCATGTCTTGGGATGGCTTACAGTTGCGTTGTGATCAGTATTCCATGCTTGCTCCAGTAATTTCTACGAGAACCTACTGTCTAAGGCAGACCTTCTTATATTATGGCAAATACTAGAAGGCACACAGGGTAACTGGCTTTGAAAGGTGAGTTGGATGGTCAGATGGACATTAGTAGAAACTTGGAGTAAGTTTATCATGCTTGGATTACACATTCTCAGTGAATGTAGTAGCTGTGGCCCTGATTAAAAGCTTTAGTTGGGAAGATTCAGAGCCCTGATGAGCAAGAAAGGGCTGCTCATTATTTTGCAGCCTTCAAAGATTAATTCAGCCTGTGTGTTAGTATAAAGTGCCTGAAAGGCTTGTCTTCTCTTCAGTAAGTGCGCGGTAAAGCCTGGTTCTCACTGCCTTCTGCCCTTCTTCAGCTATGCCTAGTACATAACTAGTTATGGCTGAAGAGATGTTTGTTGGGCTCATAGAGAGAGAGGTTTAGAGAATGGTATAAGGCACTGAGGGGAAGGGGGTGTCTAGGTGGTCCCATGCCTAGGTACCCCAAATCCCTGAGGGACCAGACACACACAGATATGGTATAGAATAGAGTTTATTCAGGGCAGAGGATGGGAGTTAATGGGGTAGTGGAGGCAGAGAAAGGCAGAGAGAGAGAGAAAGAGAGAGAGAGAGAGAGAGAGAGAGAGAGAGAGAGAGAGAGAGAGAGAGAGAGAGAGAGAGAAGTGGAGGCCGGCCATGACCACGTGGAGAGAGGGGAGAGGGGAGGAGAGTGCCAAGAGGCAAGAGTGAGAGAGAGGGGGAGGAGGCAGGGAGAGAAGAGGGGCAAGCAGCCCCTTTTATAGTGGGCCAGGTCTACCAGGCTGTTGCCAGGCAACTATAGGGAGGAGCATACCTGGCTGTTGCCAGGTAATTGTGGTGTGGAGCTTAGACAGAATCCTAACAATGTTTAATTTATACAACAAATAGAAGCAATGCTGGTTGAATTCTGAGCTCTTGGTCTTTTATTCTGTATTTTTTTTTCTTAAAATGTAGGGACTTTGAACATATCAGGTGTTGAATCTAGAATGCATAAAGGTGTAAGCCTTGGCCTTCACACTGATTGGAAAGCCACATAGAAACCCAGACATCAGGGGAGTCTTGTGTTGTGCTGTTCTTTAGTGTGATGTTTCTGAGCTGTAGAAATCATTTCCTGAAGTGCTGAATGCATTTGAAAGAAACAGAATAGAGCCAACAGAGTTGAAGGGAGAAATAAGTTTTTAACTCACCCAACAGAAGGATTATAATTATTTTATCAGTTGTCCAAAATACCTTTTAAATAATAAAACTTCCAGGTTCAGCAGGGAGATGCTCTGAGGTGGATCAGGTCTAATTACCAAGGTGATCACAGCAGGAGAAGCTGGGATATTTAAAGGAAGAGGTCTTCAGTTAGTGGCAGTACCAGGTAGGATTCAAGGTGTGGCTACTTCCCTCAAATAGGCACAGCCTCTGAGATTCAACAAAGTTTATCTTGCTGTTTGTTCCTGTGAGAAAGTGGAAAAGGTAGCTTGTGGGAGAGCTTTTGGGTTTGATCTGTTGTTTGTCAGGTCTTCTGAGACAGACTCCTGTGGGAGCTATCCTCAAGTCAGCCTGCTGAGCACAGAGATTACAGGCATGCGCCACCACACCCAGCCCAGCCTAGTTGCTCTTCCTCCTCCTGCTCTCGTCTTTGTTGCTACTTTGTGGGTTCTTCTTTCTTCCAGTCTTCTCCACCCTTTCAACCCCTAACACTAAGTAGGAGAGCAAAGAGGATAGAAAGGAAATAGGGCGACTTCATTTTAGACTACTAACTGATGATTAGCGATGGGGCAAGTTTGATTTTAGCTTTCAGGATATCTATTTTCTTGTGGTTGTTGTTTCTTCTTTGTGCACTACTTAACAACCGGAGACCAGCAATCCACCTACCTATGGCGGATGAGGGCACTCTAGCATTTATATACCCTCTGAAAAGTCGCCAGAATTCCAAATGTCATGTAATCACAGAAACTATCACCAGCTGCCAGAGACAATCTGAACCAGCCTCACATCCTCACATCCTCACACCTGGGATTAAAATGAAAGCACATTCTTATCTGTGTTTTTTAAAGAGACCAAAATGCCAAACCTGTCACTACATGTAATGAAAATGTCTTCCCTGTCCTCTTTAACCTCAGTCTGCCTATCTTTTAAAGCAAGCTTGCATTCATAGACGCACACTCACACACACACACACACACACACACACACACACACACACACACACTGTGGTACTGTTTGGTAGTGTTCTCACCCTTGTGGTCTCTTGTCTGCAGTGGTAGAGTTAGCACGGAATATAGGAGTGGTTCACTGCGGCCCGTACAAGCACATCTTAAACTTGCTGAATGTCATGGAAGTGTTTCAGTGGTTAATGCTTGCATGGCTTGTAGAGGATCTCAAAACCGCCCTTTTCTACCTATCCAAGCACCCCTCCCTAGATTCCTTAAGCCATACCATAGAAGAAGTTTAGGCTAAACATTTGTGGGCCTTCCCATCCGTCTATAGCTTGCCTACCTTTTAGTTTTATCATTAGACACAAAATAGTATCACCTTTCCTGTATCTTATATTTTTAAATTTTATTTTTGACAGTTGGGTGTACGTAATGTTTTATCATTAGACACTAAATAGCATCCCCTCTTTTCTGTATCTTACATTTTTAAATTTTATTTTTGACAGTTGGGTGTACATAATGCATGCTGACTGTTTTCACCCACCCTCTTCGATCTACAGTCAGTCAGCCCCCCTCTTTTCTGACAAGTCCCTGTCCCACATTGGTGTCTGTGAGCTCTGTGTTTGGACCCACTGGGTTTTACCATGATCGTCTGCAAGAACATGGGTGTGGATCTGTTCAAAGGAGTTTGGTGGCTTACTAGTTGCTACACAAATAAAGATGATGACACGCTTCCCTCCTGGATCTATCAGCATCCAGTAGAGCCCCAGGTAGAGATAGGACTTCATTAGCCCCAGTCCACTCTTCCAGGCCAAGTCTTGTGCAGACAGCCAGAGTTTCTGTGAGACCTCGATTGCAATGGTGTAGACATAACCAGAAAGTAGTGTTAATAGCCCTTTTCCTATCATCTGGCTCTTAGGTCTTTTTCCTTTTGGTTTTAAGCATTAGGGGTTGTAATATGGATGTCCAGTTTTGGACTGAGCACACAGCAGTCACCTATTCTTAGCACCCTGAGCAGCCATGAGCCTCTGCCTTCACCTATATTTGCTGTAAATAGAAGCTTCTTCATCAAGGCTGAGCACAGCACAAATCTATGTGTATAAGCATAAATATTTAAAAGGTACTTGTACGGCATGAGCATTGAGCAGAACAGCAGTAGTGATAGGTAGACTGTAGGGCCTGGAACCTTCCCAGCTGTGGACTTTTGGCCAGGATTACAGTACCATGTATGTATTCCTAACTATGGTGCAGCTCAGATCTAGAGAGCAGTAAGTTACCCTAACAACAGACATGTTCCTGGTGCACCACTATGGCTGATTGATGTCATAAAAATGCAAGGTCCATAACTGCGTAAACCATTGCTATCTTTTCTCCCTCAGAAGCCCAGAGAGCACTTCTCTCCCATGATAAGGAGGGAGCTTTGAGATCAGTTCTGGCTTGATTCTCTATATCCTGCAGCCAAAGTGTTGAAGTCTTTAGCAGTGGGTCTTACCATCAGGTTCTGGTGGGCAGCCAAGAACACGGGCAATGCCAGTACTGGCCAGTAATGCTTTAAAAAAAAAAGGCATTTCCTACATCGTACCGGCATTTTCATTTGGTCATGAGAAACATGAGTGCAAAAGGTAGAGTTGGTTATGTATAATTTCTAGGCGTAGTACCATTAATCTTCAGGATGCTAAAGCCAAATACATACCAGTATCTTGATAGTGACGGTGACTAGATGGACTTGTATGATGTCTTGGTTTTGTATGAAGAACCAATATGGAATTTGAAGCCACTTTTTAATACTTAAGTCTTCTAAGTTAAAGTCTTCTTTCTATATTATTAATGTATGCTTGATTATTGCTTTGCCAAAAACTAGATAGTTGTGCTTATCTGGAGGCTGTAGTTTAATACGCTGTTCTGAGAATACCTATGCCAAACAGGTAGCTAAATAGCTCCATCACGCATCCACTTAGGGCTATTTCTGCATTTTTCTCTAAACAACTTAAATTTACATCCAGCTTGGCTCATGTTTTGGCTTCCTTTGTTCCCAGGCTTGAGATCATAGAGTTTAAAGGACTTGGCTGGTCATAGGACTTGCATGTAATACCTGTAGTTTGTTCCTTTGTCAGAAGTATAATTAACAATATGATTTATACATCCACTGCCTTCTGGTATCCACAGCACAGTTTGTAAACTTAATTAGTTCTTGGAATAGCAAATGTTTTGGAGATGATAAACATTTTCTCTCTGAATAATGTGCTGAATGGTTATATATTCATAGAAGTGTACTCTGTGCTGCACACATTAGGAAACTGGTAGGTGTACTTCACAGGGTAAGCATCACCTGCAGTGGTGTAGTCTCAGATTATATTGTCTTCCTGTGTCTTTCACAGGGGAAATCAGAAATTTAGCTCAGATAATTTAGCCTCTAAGAATATTCATTCTGGTTCCATTCCATAGAGAACATCTATGTTAAGGTCATTATATTGATTGCGTTTTCCTGGACACTGATGGAGATTGTCATGATATATCCTGGGGAGGAGGAGGAGTGACCCAACACAGTAGTGAGGCAGTATTTTGATTACTCTAGGCACTTCACTTTCAGAGATGTAGATAGCCAAGAGTTTTAGAACAGGAAAGAACTCTCTGCAGCTTCTAGAGATGCTATAAAAATATGCTGTGTGCCCAGAGTCATGTGCAGGGCCTTTTTCTTTAGTACCTCATTACCATTGATAAGTCCCAAATCTTAAAAATAAAAAGAAATTATTTGGCTTTTCATGAAGTATTGGGCTAGAAGAATCAAATCAGGTCTTTGCTGTCATAAGAGCAGTAGGGAGGGGAAAATGCCTAGGAGGAAACTAGAGCTCATTCATTCAAAAGACATCTGCGGGGTGGAGAAGAACAAAAGGTGGGAGGGGATTCTTCTTGTCAGTACAATGGGACTTGATAACCAGAAAAGAATAGCCAAGATCAGAATTAATGAAATAGAAGTCGCTTGTCACTTCATTTCACAGAGAGACCCTGTGTCCCTTAGTAAACCTTGATGCCTTACAGCTGAGCTACTTCTTGTTGTTAGCAGGGAGTCTCAAGTTCTCTCTGGGTTTTTTTGTTTGTTTGTTTTTTTTTAATTTATTTTTTTATTTTTTTATTTTTTTTGTAGCTAGCTGAAAGGCCACATGCATTTTGGGATCCTATGGTAATCTCATTTACTTCTGTGTCCTATGAAATGCATAACTCCTTGCTGGGATAACCCTAGATAGCAGATCAGCTCTCTCAAGAGTTTTTGTGTCTTCTGATGCAATTGCCCTTGTTTCCCTTCACTGTGTTTTACTAGATTTCTTACACTATCAACTTGCCCATAACCCCAACTACACAAATTAGGACAGTTTTCATTGTTGGCTTGCAGAGGTTGTGTTTCTTTCCATTTTATTTGTAGTCCCAGCAGTTACCGGTGACCTCAGCCTCTGAAACTCCCCAAACCATACCTACACACCCTTAAAAAGCTATGGCTGCACTCCTCAGAGGACTCAGTCCTGCCCTGGGAGAACCTTTCCCTGATACTGTGAGATGACAAGTAATGAGTCTTGGTTTGAGCTGCAGAACAAGGTCATCAAATTACTCTCTTTTGTTTTCGTGGCTTGCTGCAGTCGTCCCTGTGACTCCATTTCTAAGTGACTTCAGTATTCTCCAGCTTCACACACCCAGTGCCTTGCACGCACCCATCCTATCCTACCTATTAGATCCTTTCCACTGAAGCAACTGGCATACTCTTTGTTACTTGGCTAGATCCTGACAGATAAACCCACATGGAAAATTCTTCAGGTAGTGGAAAGCATCCAGGAATCGGCAGGCTGGAGTCTTCTATGCCAAACACCGTGTTAGAGGTTCTGGGGAGCCTCTGCAGTCCCAACAACTGTGAGCACTATGCACGAGACATGGTTCTGGGAAGGCAGACTGAGCAGGAGCAAGAAGGTAGGATTTGCAGAACCTCTGCTCACGATTTACAACAGGACACAGCTCAGTGCGAATGAATGTGTGGTCCTTCCTTCTCCTCAGAGTCATTGGCCACCGGCCAGTGAGGGCCAAGGGAGCGGAATTGACAAGCAGGGTTTTGGACAGCCTGTGAGTATGATAGAAATGACAAACCTATCTCCTGGATCAGCTTTAGAGAGAGGCAGCTCAATTTTTGGGGAGTAAATGATACTTATATAAAACTTTGGGGAGCAGGTAGAAATATCCAGGTAGGCAAAGGTCATCAGCTGAAGAAAGCTAAAGGTACTGAGAAACCTTAACATGAAGAGGAGGCAGTCCAGGAATCTCAGGTGCTTGCTGAATGAGAGTTGGGTCTGTAATTTCCCTAAAGGCTATGTGACATTCTGCAGGTAGAAAGTATAGGGGTTTCAGGCTCTCTAGACAAGGTCAGAGAAGGAGAAGCCCTGCTGGTAAAGGGAGTCCAACATTTTGCACGGAGCTGTCAGACTTTTAGCAGGGCCCAACAGGAATAGAACTAAGAGACACCTATTTAATAACTGTCACAGGTCTATTTGGGAAACAAAGTAGCAGGTGACTTGTCTTTTGCTAATCTCATTCTTGACTGTTGTTTACCGGTTATCAAGTCCCACTGTGCCACCTAGAAGAGCATGGTTGTTCATTTGCTGTCATCAGCTAGCAGGTGTCCTTCGATGCTTGCTTTCTATATTCAAGGTCCAGAAAGTGGCTTTGGACTTAACAGTGATGAATAGCAGAGTTTTATGTCTCTTGGAGCTCGTCAGTGAGACAGACTGAAAATGTGTGTAAATCTCAGGGTGGAAAGGAACCTCTATGTCCAGGTTGCTGTCAGATGACTAACGCTTTCCAGAACATTGCTGAGAGGCTAAACTAGACCGGGCTTTTGGTGAACTTAAGGATTTTAAAGTCGCCACTTCTACATTAGCCAAGTACCTATACATATTAGACCTTTGTGGCCTGTAAGTGGAATTGATGCTCCTTTGCTATTTCTCCCTTTCAGTCCTGGTTTTCCCACGCATCTTAACCAAAAGTACTTGTGTAAGTCTTGATCTCTTTTGGATTGTTTACACTTACTGTAAGCACTTTGAGCAATTTCAGCTTCTCTAGGACTGCTGACCACCTTTCCCCTGGTATCGCCTGTTCTGTAGAGCTTTTTAGGCTCTTCCCCCAAATCATTTTCCTCTCTGAATGAATAGTGAGACTACAGCTATACTGCACATCCACCCTTGTGGTTTGGCTTTAGTGAGCCAGCTGCCGTAGGTGCTGAACATGGCACACCTTTGCATCCTGAGCCCTGTTGGTTTTGGAGTGTTCATCTTGGTCACTGGCTCATAGATCATTGAACAGTACTTAACATAGCAAATAGACAACAGGCCGCCTGTTGAAGATCATCACCGTTAGCTTTATGCACTAAAAGCTCTCTATTTACTCTGCTTCTGAGTTACTTGCCCAGACAGACCATTGTCAGTAATGGGTGAGTCACACATTGAGCCTTAGATTTGGCAAGTAAAACCTCTGGGTTGACATTCACTGAACTAAATCTTTTAAGGTTGAAGGACACAGTGGAAACTAATAAGTGTCATTGTCTGGCCGTGGCAATGCTAGTTTCTTTGTAAGATCCCCAGACAAACTTCATGTTCAACTCAATGTAGAATATAAAACTTTGTACCTTTTAACATGACACCCATGAAGGAAATCTCCAGCTTGGTTGTCCACTGTCAATAGAGGCAGGCAGTGTATCAAATGTGTCTGGAGGACCACTAGTAGGGAGAACTCTCTCCAGCATTAGGGTACTTGTGGAGCTGCTCATTTTCAACAGTTGTATACATCTATACCAAGATGGATGGTACCCTCTGAGGCTGTGACTATTAAAGTATGTGATAATTGATTTTTCATAAGTATGATAACTTTCTCTTGTGTTTATTAAATCAAATCGGAATGTATATTTATACTGCAGTTGTATTTTGCTATTAGATATTTTATATTCCTTTGGTAATTTTCAGCTGGCTAAGATCAGTGGGCATGATGTGTATTTGACATCATATGTTTTGTTGCAGCGTTAAGGTGTGTTTGAAGTGTGTGTGTGTGTGTGTGTGTGTGTGTGTTATCTCTTAAAGATTCCTTGGTGCCTTTGGCTCTCACTGGATGTTTCCTTTGGAATCTAGTTGTAGCTGTGGATTATTGTATTTATCTTTAGAGCTCAATTTTAAATAAAAGTGCCCTCTCCAGATAATATCATACAAAAAGAGGTGCTTAGTCTCTCTGGCTTCTCTCCAAACATTTATTTGCCTTCACCCTTGCTTGTGAGCAGGGCAGATTATAGATCTGACCTAACCATGTGTAATAACGAGATGATAAATTCTACTCTGATTTTATTTTGAATTCAGCCATTGTATGTGTTATTGTCCATCTAGCCAATAGAAAAATTCTCATTTGTAATCTTATTAGATATGAAAGTAATAGAGACTAAAATGCTTGTGCGATATGGTTGTTATAGAATGTTATTGGTACAGTCATATTTCTATCTCCACATGTGATAATGCCAGCGGGATAAAAGAGAAAGACATTGAATCCTCACACAAAGGAAATGGGTTTTATAATGAGTGTGGTCTGAACAGAACTAATCTCTTTCTTGGATCATTACTCCACCTAATCATAAAACTTTTTTTAATTCAAATCCTTGCAGGGTTCTAATTGGTGACCTCGGAGCCTGATAATTGTTTAAGATAGCTGGTCCTTTGCAGAGTACTTAATGGTGTTTGCAATTAAAAGTGAGAAATGTGCCTTAACCCTGAGGTACAACTAAAAGGTAGATTTTGTTTTTTCTCAGACTTTAATGGTAATTCTTGCTTTCTCCTGTAAGTTATTGACTTAAATCCTTACTAGCTCGAATTAACTAAACATGGCCTGTGGGTTTCCTGACTGACAAATGTTTTGGGTTATACTGAAGCTAGTCTTTGGAGCAGTCAAGGGTGGGGTTGTTGTGTTCAGGCGACAAACCCTGGCTTTGTTGTCGCATAGCTCCTTCTTCCTGCTTGTCCTTTTTGGTACTTCTTTAAATCACTGAATCAATCCCTTCTATTTGATTCATTCAACAAATAGTAATTTTAGTCCTTCCTTTTGCTACTGTTGGACATGAAGGTGGGTCTGAAGAGAGCAATGTGCCAGCATCAGAGCAATGTGTCAGCATTAGCATTAGTAAGCCTGCATGTGACCATAAGCCCGTCACTCATCCCTTGCCATGTGCACAGCTGGAACTGCAGATGTTTGTCTGGCTGTGGGCCTCCTATGTCAGAAACCTCCTCTGCGGCGTGTTAATGTCTTAGTAAAGAGTCAGTGGATGCAGACAACTCTCCTTTTTCCTGGGCAATAAACATAGTCTAATTTGTTTGCTTACTGCTAAGAAGATTTTGTTTTGTCTCAAAATCATCATATTTGTAGGGTGGTATTTTGTAAAACAGCAGAATTTTGACTGAGACAATCGTACAGGCAAACTTTAGCTCTGCTGTTTGTTTAAGGAGAAGGGAAGGGATAGTTTCTGTTCTGAGCAGTTTGTAAGGACTAAAAGAAAACCTGTATTGCCTAGAATGCAATAATTGCTGAACTTGTTAGGTTCCTTCTACTAATGTTAGGGTCCACATAATTTATAATTGCTATTTAACCATTATTGTTTCAAAACTGCAACAGCCATTTTTATTAATAACTTAGGGTTTGAGGGCCAGAACATGGTAACTTCTGAAGGAAACTTAGATTTTATAATTATGAAGAGATTAAGGAGATACTAGGAACAATGCAAAGACAAGTGCTGGCAGTGGTGCAGGAACTGTTCACACTCTTGGGGGAAATGTGAATGTAGACTATAGAGATCTTAACTAAAACCAGGGCTGCCATTGAGCCCCACATCTATAGAGGGAAATGCAGTCAGTAAGAATGTTTCTCTACCTTGGTGTTTCTCCTAGCACTGCACACAGTAGTTAAGACGTGGGGTCAACTGTCCCGTAGCAGATGAATATGAGAAACACACGAACTGCGTCGTATATGACTTGGGGTACACTCCAGCTCATTCAGTATCCTCAGACACTGAGGCCTTAGACTGCAGGAACCCAGAGCTGAGCGTGCCAGTGTGTCTGAGGACGCACAGAAGGTGTTTGATTGGCGCGGGCAGGTCCCTAAGGGCATTTGTTGGCTCTCCCATTGATGCAGTGTGTGGGTGTGCCTCCTTTTCCAGCGATGGTGCTCTCAGAGCTCCGCTTCTCTTTTCTTACATAGCAGCACAGGGAGGTAGCACCATCTTCAGTGATGCTGCTGTTTGTCTTCTTCTAATGGAATAAATAAATCTCAAATTAGATATTGTAAATAGTTGCTTATATGTGACTATTAATAGTTGTGATGCCTCTAATGCTGTTAGAATTAGGGTTCTATCTTTGGAGGAATTTAAAAAGTTCACCTGGAAAGCCCAAGGGCAGTTTCATTAATGTTCAGGGTCAGGGTGCACTCATGTAAACAGGATAGACAAGTTGAAAATCCCACCACTGGCCAGGAAGAAGAAGGTGGAGGGAAAACATGCCTTTTAATTGGACCTGGTGGTCTGAGAAACAGGAAGCCCTGAGGGTCACAGAAAAGGAAGATCGTATTCAGAGAGTGCCAGGCTGGGATCTGTATTCAGAGAGCTCTTGGCACACAGAGATAACTTATTAAGAAAGGGGAAGCAGAGTATGGTGACACTCTTTTAGTCCCTGTGCCGGGAGAGATAGAGAAAGGCAGCTGTGAGTTCAAGGCCAGCCTGGGCTATATATGGCATTTCAGGCCAGCCAGAGCACACAGAATGGGGATTCTTTATGAGGAAAGGACCTCAAAAATACTACTTAGGAGATGCATAAGCCTTGTCCAGTTTTGCTCTGTTCCTCAGATGAAGCTGAGGGTGTTGCTACCTGGCTACTTTCACACTCCAATCTTGATGTCTCCTTCTCAGTCTCTACTCCCTTGTCACTCCAGCATAATGTCATGGTGAGTGTCCCCAAATGTAATAATAATCCAAAGTACCTTTCTTTTATACTCACAGTAAAAATCACTCCTGAACAGTAATACTGACAGGAAGGAGTGAGAGGTTAGGTGTCAGACAGCCCAGCAGTGAGGTCGCAGGCCTGGGATGTTCAGGATGTCATAGCACTTTCTCCTGTGCACTAATGATTCTTTCTGTCCCGTGGCATTGTCTCAGGGATTACCTGCCTGGGGAGTATTCTATAAATGCATCTTAGTGCCCAGTAGCAATTCTTTGCTTTCTTAATTACCCATAAGATGTGCAATTAATAATTTCATTCTCCTTTCCCTTAGTTGAATGTGCCTGTCATTTCCTTATGTGTAGGCTTTTAACCTTATGTATTTTCTCTAAAAATATTTGTTCTGATTTATTATTATTATATTAGTGTGTTTCCAAGGGTACTTACTCCTTAGAGTGCTGCTCTTTCCCTCTATTACAGTGTGTTTGTGTGTTTATGATGAGCTGTGCATTCTTACGAGGCAGTGATAGGTGTCTACTCTGCTATGCCATCCTTTTTTTATTATGCAGCGCCATTTGCAAGGTTATGAGCTGAGTGAGTCAGTGGAGGTTAGGCAGGTCTTAGCATAGTCAAGCCTGATTTGGATGTAAGAGGTGTACGTTTAGGCTTATATTACTTAATTCAAATTATTTGTAATGAAAACATTTATGGAATTGGAAGGTAAATTTTTCTTTTCAGAGCTGCAGGTGCAGTAGCATTGTAGTAATCTGTCAAATAGGATTTCTGATGGGTGGGGATGCTGTCTGTGAGTCCTTGAAGATCACTCTTAAATCCCACCTGCATTGTCCACTTACTTTGAACTGGCTCTCTGAATGTCAGACATGCATTTCATTCTCCTTACATGAATTCCTCATTTTAGTATAGATTTTTTTGATTAATGTTTTGGTTAAAAGCATTGGTTAGGGTGATTGGAAAGGCCGTATTTCACACTGATTTTCTTTGTGCAGGCTGATCCGCATTAGCAAAGGCCCAGTTACTTTCATTCCGGTTCTCTGTGGTGCTGGGTATTGTTCTCTCATAGGTCTCGGAATTCTTAACACAATACCTTTTAAAAACTAGTAAGTTGTGACATTTAGAAGAACATCTATCTCATCAGGGGCTACCACCTCCTTCTACACGTGCTTAGCTCATTCCAATCTATTTTAAAACATCTGTTCAGCCATGCATGGAACCCTTCCTGTGTGTCTTAGTTAGGGTTTTACTGCTATGAAGAGACACCATGACCAAGGCAATTCTTAAAGGATAACTTTTAATTGGGGCTGGTTTACAGGTTCAGAGGTTCAGTGCATTTATCATCAAGGCACGAACATGGCAGCATCCAGGCAGGCATGGTACAGAAGGAGCTAGGAGTTCTACATCTTAGTCCAAAGGCAAACAGGAGAAGACTGGCTTCCAGGTAGCTGGGGCGAGGGAGGGTCTTAAAGCCCACACCCACAGTGACACACTTCCTCCAACAAGATCACACTTCCTAGTAGTGCCACTCTCTTGTGCAAGCATGTACAAACCATTACACTGTGCTAGGAGTTGGAACACTGGAAAGGTAAGGCAGAGTTGTCTTTCTCCCATAGGCACCATTTTTGGGTGGAGTAGAGGACTGTGAACATGGAGTGCAGTGGCACTTGTCCACAGATCTGGGATCGGGAATGTTTAACAGAAGAGTTGGATATAGAGCTGTGGGGTTTTTTTTTGTTTTTTGTTTTTTGTTTTTTTTATGTGATGTTCAAGAACGATAAAATTAAACTAGAAAAGAAATGCTATACTTCAAGAACTTCCTATTTCAGGGGCCACTTTATTTGACAAATGTGAACTACTTAGGTTGAAGGTGCCTGTGTCATGTTACTGTCATAACTTTTGAAGTGCTTTGTCATTCAAAAATGACAGGTTGACCCTGTAGGATAGGTGTTGTGATCTCTTATTTCTCAATGGTTCATCAGTGGTCTCAATCAGTGACACGGGTGTGGTGATCCTTGAGGCAGCCATACACTGGTAAGTGTGCTGCTGCATTACTTCCTGGGCTCTTTTGAGGTGCTGTGTTTCAGTTTCTTCTTGGAGCGTTTGTGTGTTCATCAGGGTTCTCTAGAGGAACAGAACTTACAGAATGAATCTAATAGTCCATATATAATAAATCCCATGTATATCCCATACATGTTGTTCAGTCCACAAAGCTGGAGGTCTCAACTGGTCTTTGGTATACTCTGGAATCCAGGAGAAGCAGGCTTGAATACCTACCAGTGAAGGAATGGACTTTACATGCAGAGCAAGAGCATGGAGGCAGAGCACAACCTCCCAGGTTTTAGTTAATTCTAGATGTAGTCAAGTTGACAACCAAGAATAGCCACCACAAGTCCACTCCACATCAATTTGACACACATTTATGTGTCTTTATAGCATGTTTAATTACCAAAAAACAATAACCATGTCATAATTATGCCTGACATGATACAACTATACCTCATACAAACACATTCATTCGATTTTTAACTAGTTCATAATTACAAAACATGACTATCCCTTGTACAAGGTACAACCTCAAACATACATTTTATAATAGGTAGCAATGACTCTTGAGATACATTCTTTTAGATCTCAAAACTTAAAATATAACAATATTCTCTTAACTGATATTATATTACATAGTAAAGAAATCATGGGAATACAAATATCTGTGCAAACATATTTTTAAAAACAGGACACAAATACTCACCAGTTATCTTCATTTCTGCAACTGGTCACATGGCTGAGCTGGTATTTAAAGCCACATTTCTCTACTACCCATTCTGTAGTTCCTCCACCATAAGCAAGCGCCTCAGCGGGTCTTGGCTCTTTTCCTGGAGGAGTGACCCATACCTTCCTTCCTGATGGGGCTCCGCCCTTTGTTATGGTGCCTGGTGTCCTGTTGTGGTTTCCCATTGACTTTAATCACAGGACATAGGTAGCACCAAGAGGTGCCCTAAGGGATCTCCTGCATTCTAGACATAATTGTTCTTGTTCTTGTTGTGGAGAAGCAATCCAGTTTCCCCTTGGCAATCTCCATCTATCATCCTTCCTAATACTTCCTTTTTTTAGCCTGTTGACTTAGGTACATCAGAAGCCCAAAGTGACCAGGGAGATGTCCCAGCTTCCAGTTCACTGGAATGTTTGTTGTGGCTCCTGACAGGAGCACTCCTTCCTCTGGAACCAAATCTTCTAGGCCAACAACTTAGGGTGGGTGGAACAGCACACAAACATTTTTCTAGTGGGCTGCTAGATAGGGAGTGGAGCTCTTTGCTTTCCTACCCCTTGAGTCCTTGACCCATGGATCCTAGGCATGAGGGAAACCATGGCATGCCATAGACCACCGTCTGGAGAACCCTGACCCAGCCCTTCAGGCTACTGTCACTTAATTGGTGCCATAACTGTGTCTTCAAAAGGCCATTCCATCTTTCTATTTCGCCAGCTGCTTCAGGATGGTGGGCACCATAGAAATACCAATGGATTCCAGGATTGTGGGCTCCTTGTTGCCCTTCTTTGGCTGTGAAGTGAGAAGCAATACTGTGTGGAATACTGTGATGGTGGTTAAGGCATTCTGTAAGTCCACAGTCATTTGATCTGAAGCACTGAGTGCAGCAAATCCATATCCAGAGTAAGTGTCTACTTCAATAAGAACAGAGTGCTCTACTTTCCATGGAAAAAGGGATCCACTGTAGTCAACCTGTCACCAGAGTCAGAATCAATCCCAGACCAGTATCCAGTAGACCCCAGCACGTCTGATGGTTGCCTTCACCGTTACCCTTGTAAAAGGTCACTTTGTGTGAAAGACTGGGAAAGGTTAACAGTAGGAATGGAGAAAGGAGAACAAAAAACTCTTATTAGATATTTTATCAAGGTCCAGTTGACAACCAAGAAGAACCACCATAGTTCTTCAATCCCTACATATAAATTTTGCACTCAGCATTGGATTCAAGGGTTTTGGAGTTCAGAGATGGGGCCTGTCTGCTATCACTCGTCTAATTGTGGGTGCTGAGCCACTGTGGGACTGTGAAAGGCAGCCTGTGTTCTGGTTGAGGTAGGTTTAAACCCCTGAGACCCAGCAGGTATTCCTGCCAGGGACGGAAGGCCATTTGCCACACGCCCAGACACTAGGCTCCTGACATTAGGCCTCAGCTCTCCATAATTCTGTGGCCATCAGTCACATAGGGCAATAATGCCCCAAGCCCCTCTGCAGAGGATGTGACCACAGATCAGGTAGCCTCAAGACAGATCTCCATTTTAATGAGATACCTAAAGGTCTGAAGGGCTTAGCCAATCAAGCTCTCTTTCCCAGACACTCCTCCCTGCAGAAGGTATTTAACTCAGGCCCGCCCTGAGAAAGTGGGGTATGGTTTCACTCATCACAACTCTCCACCAACAATAAATGCTTTAAAACCATGAACTAACTGCCTCTTCTCATCTGGATCCACCATCCTGGAGCAGGGGAGCAGGTTTTCCTCTAAAGAGGAATCTTTCTTTGCCTTTTCATTTGGATTTGGGTCTTTTTAATGGCACACAGAATTCCTTTAGCTCCACTTTGAAACCTCACAGGCAGTCACTGTCCTCGAGGTTTTATCACTGCAAGCTTCTCCTGACAGGGAAACAGCACTTCTCACAGAGAAGCCTCATTGCAGCAGAGGAAAGGAGGAGGAGCAACTGTGTCTACATTCACAGGGCCTGGGGACACTTGGGGTTTACAGCTCTGAGAACATTGTCACATCTCATTTCAAACGAGACAGGGATTGCTAGTTGTTGACAGTAGCTGACTCCGAGGTAAGTGTACTAGACAAGACACAGATACTCGTAGAGCTGAATAGCACATGTGTATTGCTGGCTCCTGGAACCTGCCTAAATCTTGTAGTCCTAAAAGGTACAGGGTTTTTTACTCACAAGAAGTTCATCCTGGTTGATACATTGTAGTTTTCAAGAAGCCAAAAGACAGGGTTAGTGTATTTCCGGTCTTTGACACTGAGGGACTTTCCTTAGCCCTTTTTCCTGTCTTGGCAGGTGTTATGGTCGACATGCTGGGTTTGAAGGACTCAATGATGCTTCCAGAGCAGCATGAGCTCTGCTAAAGTCCAGGGGCCTTTGGCTCGATATACGGCAGAAAGAGGCCAGCGGAGTAAAGAGGGACTCATGTCACAGTACAGCAAGGGTGATTGCTGAGGACATTATAGTACATGGCACAGACAAATCACAACAGAATACTGTGTGTGTACACCTGTGAGACACTAGAGTAAAGAACCTACAGGTGTTGCCGGACAGGTGTAGTGTTTTGTCTTTGCCAGGCGAAGAAAAGTTTATGTATTCTGTTGCAGTAAGAATGTGCTTCACAAGACGGTGTGGCACACTCACAAGTGGAATGCTTACACAGATAAAACCCATGTGTGTTCTTTAGAGAGAAAAGAAAAGCCTTGGCCTCCAATGTTAGATCATCTGCAGTGGAATCCGGATTCCCCCTTCATTAGCCTGCTTTTGGCAGGCTCTCTAAGCATGGACATCCTGCTCTGTAAAATGATATAGGACATGGAAGTTTCTAGAATGGAAAGAGAACCCACAGCCACATGCATGATGAGCCATTGTCCCCAAAGTCATAATAATCAAACTGCCAGTGCTCAAATGGATTTCGCACCACTTCATTGTTCCGCCTTGTCTTTGCTGTGGGGCATGGTGTGTACTGAGCTCAAAGGGCCTTTTTAGGAGCTGTCAGACTCTCCAGAGGCCTTTCTTACATGTCTGCTGCATTCCGCCTTTGCTGCCACTCTGTCCCTCAGAGGCAGGTGTGTCCTTTGGGGTCTTGTCACGCTCATAACAATATGCTTTCTTTTTTTTTTTTAAATTTTTTTAATTATTGAAAAGGGAAGTAAAGGGAAATAAAAACACTTTATAATAAAATTAAAGATTTACATGGAAAATATTTCAGATGAACATGTTAAAATTGACAATTTCCATGGAAAATTAAAGAGCAAAGTGGTAGACATCCAAAACATTGCTAAATTAATTGGAATGTGGGATAGAAACATTTTATGATAGAATTGAAGATTTACATGGAAAATATTTCTGATAAAATTGTAGAAAAATGTAGAAAAACATGTTAGAATTGAAGATTATCATGGAAAATTTTATATAGATATAATAATGGTAGGTATAAAAGTATTACTAAGTTGATTGAAAGTGGAATTATAAACATTTTCTGATAAACTTGAAGATTTACATGGAAAATATTTCTGATAAGATTGAAGAAATATATAGAAAAAACATGTTAAGATTAAAGATTATCATGGAAATTATATAGATAAGATGATAGGCATAAAGATAATTCTAAGTTGATTGAACTTAGTGGAATTCTAAGTGGAATTATAAACATTTTCAAATAACATTGAACATTTACATGGAAAATATTTCTGGTAAAGTTCAAGAAATAAATAGACAAATGTTAAAATTGACTATTTCATGGAAAATTTTACATATAAAATGGTAGATATAAAAACTTTCTAAATTAATTGAAGGTGAAATTAGAAACATTTGTAATAAAATCAAAGATTTACATTGAAAACATTTCTGATAAAATAAAGTATATAGAAAGATATTAAAATTGAAGATTATTATGAAAAATAATGCAGATAAAATGGTCGACATAAAAAAGCATTACTAAGTTAATTAAAAGGGGAATTATAAACATTTTCTGATAAAATGGAAGATTTATATGAGAAATATTTCATTAGTCTATGTCTTTTTATTGGGGAGTTGAGTCCATTGTTGTTAAGAGATATTAAGGAATAGTGATTGTTGCTTCCTGTTATTTTTGATGTTATTTTTGTTTGTGTGGCTATCTTCTTTTGGGTTTATTAGAAGAAGATTACTTTCTTGCTTTTTCTAGGGTGTAGTTTCCCTCCTTTGTTGGCATTTTCCATCAATTATCCTTTCTAGGGCTGGATTTGTAGACAGATAATTGTGTAATTTGGTTTTATCATGGAATATCTTGGTTTCTCCATCTATCACTTGATTTTTATATTTTCCTGTAATTCTTTAAGGGATTTTTGTGTTTCTTCTTTTAGGGCTTTCACCTGTTGACCGATGTTCTCCTGTATTTCTTTAAGGGAGTTATCTAAGTCTTTCTGGAAGCCCTCTATCAGCACCATGAGATACAATTTTAAATCCAACTCTTGCTTTTCCTGTGTGTTGGGGTATGTGGGACTTGCTGTGGTGGGAGAACTGGGTGCTGATGTTGCTGTGTGGCCTTGGTTTCTGTTGGTAGGGTTCTTGTGCTTGCCTTTCACCATCTGGTTATCTCTGGTGCTAGTTGGTATTGTTGTCTGGAGTTTGTTCCTCCTGTGAGCCTGTAAGCCTGTGTCTTTACTCCTCTGAGTTCAAAAGTGAAAGCACTGCTGGGAGATCTCTCTCTCCTGGCGGGCTGGGCTATGTATGCACAGAAGGCTGTCAAGTCTCCTCTCTCCCTGTGCAAATGGCCAACAATATGCTTTCTTCTACCAGCATAAGATGGGCAGTAGGGAGAAAGACATCTGAGTATTTGATTTCTCTGTTCTTCTCCCTGTAGTGTGCCTGATTTCGACTGCCCGCCTCTGTGGAATGTCCTCTCATAGTACCTCTTCTGGTGTCCCCTACCCTGTCTCCTTTCCTGTCTTCCTCAGTTCCAAGTCTTACTCTTGACCCTACCCAGTCCTTGCACCCTCATTCCTCTTTCTTCTTAGCCATGTGATCCCTTTATTAAATTAATTTTTATTGCTATGATTATCCATACCTTTGTTAGAATTTTTAAAAAGATTTAGTTTGAGTTTATGTGTTTGGGTATTTTGTGCATGCATGTGCATGTGTGTGTGTGTGTGTGTGTGTGTGTAAGTGCACTGAGTACATGCCTGATGCCTCACAGATGCCTGAAGAGGGTGAGGCTTCCCTCTGAACTTGAGATAATGAATGGGTGTGAGCCACCATGTGAGAGCTGGGAACCCAACCCAGGTCCCTTGCAAGAACAGCAAGTGCTTTTGAACACTGAGCCATCTCTTCTGCTTTTGGGGCTAACCCTTTATTAAACCATTCAGATGACTCTAATTTACCTATTTCTTTCTGGAGTCCCATTTTGAAGGTCAGTTACTTAACAAGAAGGAAGCTCCAGGAAGGCCAAGTTGCAGCAGGAAAGCTTCAAGCTAACAGGTTTCGTATGAACATATAAGTTCTGAATGCACTCAGCACAGGAACTCATGGCCTCCTTAATACTTGCCTTCCCATCCTATCTTGTAACAACAGTCTGTAACCCAGGTGTGCTCTCTCTCTCTCTCTCTCTCTCTCTCTCTCTCTCTCTCTCTCTCTCCCTCTCTTCCTCTCTCCCTCTCTCCCTCTCTCCCTCTCTCTCACACACAGACAAAAACACACATACACACACACACACACAGAGGACAAGATTCATTGCGTTCATTCTTCTGTCAATAAAAGCATGTGAATGGCCTTTGTGGATACATGTTAAGGAAGGCCTGCATTTCTGAGTTCTGAAATGATAATGGCAGATTGTGACTAGCCCCTCTGAGGTGTGGGGACAGAGTGAGAACAAGCCGCTGAGGCAGCAGACAGGCACAGGTGATGCTTAGATGTTGAGTCAGTGTCGTCCCCATTCTCTGTGAGGCACACCCAAAACGTGGGCAGGAGGACGTGCTGGGAGATAGTCTGTGGGCTAAGATAGACTTCAAATATAAAGTGATAGCTGAGGAACCATCAAAGAACAATGTGCAGGGACTTGAAGGTTTAGAAAGTAGAATTTCGGCTAGGCAGTGTGCATGGAGTTTTATTATAGGAAACAAGGCTAGACACACAGTACTCCGATGTGTTGTAGTATAGGAAACAGGCTGACTCAGTGAGTGGTCTGGTCCAGGACAGAGCAGGATGGAGGGGAGGCAGCGTGTGGAGGTATCCCTGTGCAGTGATTTCAACAGGAACAGCATTAGGTTCCATGCTTCTTTGAACATGGCGTGTGCCTCACTGCAGCACTCTCCTCAGTCCTCTGTCCACTCTTAAATAAGTGTCAGCTTCCATTGGCGACTCGTTCCAAGAGTTAGCTTCTCCCCTTTCCATGCCTTTATCCACTGTATCGCTCAAGCTGTCATTTTATACTTTGTATGCACTGCCCAATCCTCTCTTCTTTGGGATGCTTTTGTGGCCTCAGCTGATTCTTAGTGCAACTCCCTGTCTGTAACTGAACTGTCACCTTCATCCGGACGTGAAGAACCTGGCTTGCCTTGGCATGCTTTCCCCTCCTTCCTCCTCCGCACAGAACAAAGGGACCCAGTCTCCCCACTTTCATCTGTCCAGCCTTCTGTGAGAACCTGGGTCCAACCATCAAGACCTAGCATCTATTTATTGTCTCTGTGATGGTAAGATTTTGGGACATTATAAGAGACGCTATGAGTCATTAGGATTCTCGCTATGAGGATGGGCCGTCCTGCAGTAGTGCTTTTCAGGGCCTCCTCCCCTTGCTTAGACATCCACATCCATTTGACTGTGGTTCCTCTCCCGAAATCTTTTAAGTGTTTGGTCCTGGATTTTCCAGATTTTTAAGTAATCCTGCACATTCCAGAGCTGTTAACTAACCCCATTGTGTAGCAGTTTGTGCATCATGTTATGTTTGTTTCACTGCCTCTGCTCTCTAGATGCTGTCCTGGTACATAGTGTATCTCAGAACTAAATAGACTTTAGATTCATGATAGTTAGTGTTCTCGGTTCAGGTGATGGTAGTTGAGTGAATACTACTGATTCTTAAAGGATTTTGCATGCAGTTTTCAAGCTGCATTTAACTGAGACATACTGCAGGTGAATGGCCCATCACAGTTTCAGGAAAGGACCAAGTGAGTTGGGTCTTAGGAGAGCACAGCTTTTACACTCTGAGTCAATGTGTAAAACTTCTGTGTGTCCAGAATTTATTTATAAAAAAAATTTTTTTTCTAACTTAAAACAATTTTCCAAAATTTGAATTTTATATTTTAATTAATAATAATAGTCATATAATTAAAGAAAAAACCAAAACAAAAGCTACTCACTTCCCCTCCATGCCAGGAAGTTACTTTGGTTACCATTTTCTTATTTACTGTAGGGAGATAATGTGAGCATGATTACAGTGAGTGCATAATATAATAAGATAGTTAAGTTTAGAGGTTGTCGTTATAGTTGACACACAAACACACACACACACACACACACACATACACACACAGGATCTCTTGAAAACATCAGATGACTCATAATCACCAAGTATACATATAATAAAACTTGTAGATGCTGGCCTGCAGAAATGAGGACCAGTAAAGTGAGGGCTAGAGTTAAGATCTCCAGCAACTTGTATAAATGCTAGGAAGGTGTAGCAGCCCATGTTAGTTCCAGCCACAGAGGCAGAGATAGACTCCCAGAGCAGCCTGGCTAAACAAGATTAGCAGTATCATGAGTTCTGGGTTTGATTGAGACACCTTGCTTCAATGAACAGGATGGGCAGGGAAACAGAATATTAAGGATGATTTCCTATAGTAACAGCCTCCACTAGTACTTTTAAACACATAAGCATGTACACCCACCCATACCTGTCCTCACTCACGCAGAAGCATACATACATACATGCATACATGCATACTACTCACAAACATATGAAGAAAAATGGGGAAAAATCTAATCGTTTTAAAGTAAATTGTAGTTTACCTCATTTGTTGAGTTCTGTGTCAAAGATTATTTCTAATTATTACATAATAAAAGATGGGATTTATTTTCTTTTACTAACTGAAGCTGAAGTCTTATGCTCAGTGAAGCAGCTGATTTGTGACTTATTGCCATTTTATTTTATATTTTTTCTTTGAGATCTTTAACCATATATACAGTTGTGATCTACCCTCTTCCAGTTCTCCTAGGTTCCCAACTCTTTGACCTTTCTCTTTTTAAAAAGCAATGGAATACTACTCAGCAATTAAAAACAATGAATTCATGAAATTCTTAGGCAAATGGTTGGATCTAGAAAATATCCTAAGCGAGGTAATCCAGTCATAACATAAAAGAACACACATGGAATGCAGTCACTGTTAAGTGGATATTAGCCCAGAAGCTCTGAATACCCAAGACACAATTCACATATCAAATGATTCTCAAGAAGAAGGAAGGAGAGGGCCCTGGTCCTGGAAAGGCTTGATGTATCATTGTAGGGGAGTACCAGGACAGAGAAGTGGGAGGGGGTTGATTGGAGAAGGGGCAGAGGGAAGAGGGCTTATGGGATTTATGGGGAGGGGGGAACCAGGAAAGGGAAAATTATTTGGAATGTAAACAAAGAATATAGAAAATAAAAAAATAATAATCTTCTAAGTCCAATTAATGTTACGCATAAGTGCGTGGGTGTGGGACATCCACTGGAGTGGTCAGCCTACCAGAGGTCACACCCCCAAGAACGAGTCTCCCTTCCCCAGCTTGTACAAATGCTACTGGCTTCTCCATTAGGAAGGAGGCCTTATGAGCTCCTCCCCTGCTCATATTGAAGTTCGGCTTGTTTTGTGCAGTAAGTAGCTGCTGTGAGCTCATGAGTGCAGTAGCTGTGCCATGTCCAGGGGACTACATTTCACAGCGCTTCTTCTCAGCCAGCTTCTTCCAGGCTTTCTGCCTCCTCTTCCAAGAGTCATGGAGAGTTGGGGGTGGTGTTTAATAAACAGGACCTATTTTTGGCTGAATACTTAGTCTCCTATGTCAATATGATGCTGCTCAGTTCAAAAGGAAGGGTCTGACTGAGGCCCTATTGAGAGGGAAATTTGACAGCATGGCCATTTAGAAAAATAACAGCAGGTTCTGCCCTAGGATGTGTGACCATCCTCCTGAGTACCCTCCCTTTAGACAAGGCTTATAAAACCATACCGGGCATAAAGTTCCCTCCTGTTGGGCAGAAGAAGCAGAGAGCAGATGACTAGTCCTTGACAGTCACACTCCTTCTGCACGGTGTCCTATCTTCCTGGTCTGTTGGTGCTGCATCCTGCGGTGTTCATTGCTGGGTAAGACCACTGATGTCTGTTATCTCCCAGCAGCCTAATGAGAGCTAGCCAGTAGGGAGGAAGTTTCTTCATAGGGTTTCAGTTGATTTCTTTATGTCCTTTGACCGACAGGGGTCGTGTCTTCAGCAACTGGGTTTTAGTTCGTGGTTATGGTGGGTGCCAAGAGCAATGGTGTAGCCTGTGTTGTCTTGGATATCTCTGGGGAGGTGTTCTGTGCCTGGCACTGCAGTTTTTGTTTAATAGCCATGGTTTCCGGATTGAATTACTACTTAAAAAGCAAGCTAGCAAGCAAGTAAACAAACAAACAAAATACAAGCAGATTTTGAAATTGTCCTACCTTCTATTTAGTTTCTTTTTCAGACACCCTTAGTCTTGGTTAACCATCTCTTCCCCGCCCCTTGTATACTTACACCTTTGACCCCCCACTAGTCACCCCCTCCTTCATAGGTAACCTTCTCTACTCTTTCCTCAAATTACATTTTAATTGGGTTGTACAATGGGTTTCCATATACCCTTCCTCTAGGTCCCCCTGGAGGACTCAGTGCTTTTTATTGAAGACTAAAAATAATTTATCACATTCTTATTATGCCATTGATCCTGAAATTTTCCAACTTTGGATTTAATTATGGAAAATGCCTGAATGTTTCTCACCTTTAGAGTCTTCCCTTTTTCTCTTTTCCTCCCCCACCAGTCTAGTTCCCATTGAAGTATTTCTTGACACTATCAGACCTCGACTGTCAGCCAGGTGCTCAGTGATACTGTCAAGATGGAGTTAGAGCAAGACCTGCACACCCATGCACTGCACCTCCTCCTGGGGGGGGGGGGAGACATAGACTCTCTCTCTCTCTCTCTCTCTCTCTCTCTCTCTCTCTCTCTCTCTCTCTCTCTCTCTCTCTCTGTGTGTGTGTGTGTGTGTGTGTGTGCTTGCAAATTAAACAAGAACAGTGATGTATGCAGGTCCTTGTCTGTACCCTTACATGACCACCAGTTCTTGTTTCTCTGGGCCTTGGGTCTTATACTTGCTGGGGAGAAAGTCCATAGAACCTGCTTGTGAAAGCACCTGACTGTGCCTCTTGTACACAACCAAGTGCTGGTGACGGTACACAAATTGGGGAAAAGTATATGTCATGTCCAGTCTGAAACTTGCAGGCGGCAGGCGGCAGGCGGCAGGCGGCAGGCGGTAGATGTTTGTAGAAGTAGGCTTTACAGTAGAGAAACTGGGGCTCTGCTGAGAGATGCCACCTCCATTTTTCCTACTTAGAGTAATAGAGTTGTCTCTTCACGTGTTCTGTGAGGGCCAAGTCAGGAGGGATTAATTTCCTCGTTCCTGATGCTTCCCCGAGGAAGGAGAATCAGTGAGTTTCAGATGGATGAGCCTTGAAAAAGAGATGAGCTCATTGTGCACCACGGGAAGGTGGGCTGCGTTGCGGCAGCCAGTGTGTTACCTTGCACTGGATGGTGCGATGTGAGGAGGTGGACGGCAGCTGGGGAGCCTGCGGACGGCAGGCCATCTGTGTTTGTCAAGCCAACTTAGAGCCAAGGTTTAAAAATTACAAAACAAAAATTGAAATAGAAATATAATTACATTATTTCCCCCTTCCCTTTCCTCCTTCTAACCTCTCTCAGGTCCCTCCCCCACCCCTCACCCCACCCCCACACTTCAGTTATGGGTCTTGGAGCCAATTCTTGATAGTACAAGCTGTAGAATGCCAGGCAACAGTAGTAATTAGGTAGCACACTGGTGCTGTGCGACGCTGTCCTGAGAACAGGACAGAGGATATGATGATGATGATGATGATGATGATGATGATGATGATGATGATTTAATTTGTGGTTGTTCATTTTGCCTTCATTAGCTAAGGGCTGCCTTGAGAGCCGTACTTTGTGCCTTTTTCATTTATGAAGATTTCCTTGGTAAAATAGATCTGTCATTACTTGAGAAAAATGATGCTAATTTAACAGCCTTCATTGAGTTCCTTCCACAGTAGAGCTAGCCTGGCTTGGCTCCACACCTGCCCTCTGACGCAGGCTTCATGGGTGTCTCTTTGCCTCCACAGAAATAGAAAAGTGTCAGAAGGGAGAAGGCAAGGATGAAGAGAAGTACATCGATGTGGTGATAAACAAGAACATGAAGCTGGGGCAGAAAGTGTTGATTCCTGTAAAGCAGTTTCCCAAGGTAAGGCGAGAGCTGTGGACTGCTGTCACACGGCGCCCAGGAGCAGACGCTGGAGCTAGGGCTCCGGCCGTCACACACTTGAAGCTCAGTAAACCTTTTTGGTGAATGGAGTGATTTGAATCTTTTGCTTGATTCCAGAATAAATCGTAGAGTCCTAAGAAACATTGATATCATGATGTCATTGATATCACTAGCCATGTGCATAGCCTGCCTTTCTCTAAGGTTTCCTCACTTAAAATGAGTCGTTCAGAACTGAAATCGTTGATGTGAGATGCTAGAGCAGCACTGGGTGTTTGCATGTGGATGCTCGAGGAACCCCCCACCCCCACCCCGTTGTCATGAACTTTGTTTCAGGAGTCTGTCTGTGCTTTAGACAGACAGTGCTGTCTTTATACCATTGTCCATTTCTTTGTATTACAGTCTTCATTACCCAGTGCCGCAGAGCTAGTTCAGATGGTTTCCAGCTGCATGTTAAACATTACATTGTATGAGTGCTTTATTACAAGGCATTTTATGACAGGGATTCTCATTTCTCTAGTCAAATGCCACGTATTCTTTTTCAAAGAATTCCTGTTCTTTTTCTTCCTTCATGCCCCCTCCCCCAATGTGGTTCCACACCATGGTGTGAGCACAGGTAAAGTGTTTGGATTGGGCCTACCTGTGCCACATTTCTTCTCCAGTGTGCCCCACTGTCAGGGTTTTATTGTTATTCATTGTGTTGTATTGGTCTTTTCTTGTGTTGTTAGCTTACATTGGCCTGATGAGTAACAGCATTGTATATTTGTGTCTGCTGTTGTAAAAGTCACAGTATTTTTGACCCATTTTTCTCCTTGTTACATGTGTGTTGATGGCTGACTGGTAGGAACTACTTACATGGTCTAAGGTACAAGTCCTTTTTTAAGCTCGCATTTGGAAATATTTAGCTTAGTCTTGAACTTACTGTGTTTTGGTAGAATCTTACTTTGAGGAGTCTTTAATTTTTTAAATATTTTGTTTTACAGTTAAATCCTTCAATCATTCTCAGAAAAATATTAAAATCATTAATAAATTATAAATACATTCTCCTTTTCTTATTAGAATTTCTTTAATTATCATTTTAGCTTTTACATTAAAGGTAGGGAGGGGTTCATCTCAAATGGGTTTTTTAAATTGTAAGTTAGAAGTTAAATGTGTCCTCTAGCAATCCCTCTGTTGGAAAGTGCTAGAATTAGACAGTTCCTGAAGGGGGTGTGTGTGGCCACACTGATGACAGGTGCTGCTTATAAAAGGAAGATGACGCAGTGGGGACAGTGTTTGTTGCTTAGGTATGAGACCTTTTGTTCAGTTCTCCAGCCCCCATGTAAATGCTGGCATAGCAGCACACATGGCAACTTTATCAGTGGTTGGGTGGATACAGGAAGTCAGCCAGTCCAGCCAAAATAATGAGCTATGGATGCCCTAAAAGATCCTGTCTTAAAAACTAAGTGGAAAGCGACTGAGGAAGACAACAGACATTAATTACTGCCCACATACCTGTGGACATCTTACTTACACGCATACTGAAATAAAATAAAAGAAAACAGGAGGAAAACCGACCTAAGCTAGTATGCTTGCTCTCTGTGTGGGATGTTTGCAGCCGTGTAGAATGGAAGCACGAAGTCCCTCAGAATGGTAAGGTGACCATTCTCCAGTGGGAAGCCACTCTACCAAGAGGATTTCAGCATACAAGTTGGTTTTTGAAGAGTTTTAAATTAGCAGGGGAGAAGGCAGACACAAAGATGGTTGAGTAGGTTTGAAATGTGGATTAATTAAAACAAAAGAAAACAAAACAACCCCCCCCCCCCCGCCCAATTGCAAATTCCGGTACTTTGCTCTTGAGTGGCTCAGTCTATGGAACTGTTAGCCAATAAACTTCCACTCATTATAGCTCACTCTGTTGAAGTATCTTGTTGTGGCAAAAGATGGAATGAGGCAAAAGTCAACCTTGTTTTTACTTTTCTCATCGGGATTCGATGCTTTCTGTCCGTGTATTCATTTAGCACTTTTGATGGAAATTCGATGGCTAAGGAAGTGAGGCTTATTTATGAGTGCTGTTCTGTTTCATTGATGTATTTATGGATCCTTATGCCAGGACCACAGTCTTGTTTACTGAAGCTTTTTATGTAGAGCCATGAATTTACAATCGCTCCAGCTTTGACCTTCATTTTGGGATTACTTACATATTCTGGATCTTTCCCAGTTCCATATAAATTTACGAATTCATTCATGGATCTCTGCACAGTGGCCTGTTGTGCTCTGGCTGTACTTGGAGTGACCTGCTGGTGGCTCTGGGTACTGTGCCCTCTTCCCAGGTCCTACTCCGCCATGTCGGAGTGTGGGGTGACTGTCAGTTTCTGTAGAGATGCTCAGATTCTTCCTACAGCATTGCTTACCTTCCTGGTACATGGCTTCTGTTCCTGTCTGAATATTCATGGTTATTTTCTATCAGAAATTGGATTTTAAGCTATTTATTGTCTGAGTTTTTAACACATCTTTTGTTATCTTTATTGTCCATTTCTTCTTTCTTTTGCTATATTACTAATTTTATTAAGTTGTTTGATAGATCTGTTAGGATCTCTAGTTACACAATCATACCATCTGTATAAGCATCTTACTTCTCCTTACTTATGTTTCTGGTAAAACACTCAACACAGGCTGTGAGGTAGGAACCCTTTACTTCTCAAAAGGAAGCGTGTGATTCTTTTTATATCTTATCATTGCTTTACTATTATTGGTGAAGTTTATAAGAACAAATGAATATGAGCTTTTAATTTCATGTCCTTGCTTCTTTCAGTCAGTCTTCTGTTGTGCATACATCTACCTCTGATGTTTGGGTATAATCAGAATAAATCTCAGATATTCCTGTTGAACTCTCCCTGCTATTCCTGTAACCTACTTTTGTCACAGGTGATGTGCTCCATTTTTATAATGCAGGAATAATAAGCAGATTAAGACAGTCTTAAGAATATAATATTAGCCCTTTAAAATGTAAGGTAGTCTATATGATTTTTTTCTTAGACTTGTGAATGGTCAAAACTTGCAGTCTAATTGCTGTGATTCCACAAATACAAACTAGTGCTAAAGTTAAAAACTAAGGATGCTCACTCTTGAGAAGCACTTGGTCAGAGATACCTACTGTGGCCAGTGAGGGACCTTAACATTGCACCTGACACTTTAGTCTTAGTCCTGAGGGTGGCTGGCATTTCTTAAAACTCCAGCATTTTATCTGATTAAAAGTTGTTAGCAAAAATCAGTTCATTTTGATGGAGATTATTTTGAATTTGGAGATTGCTTTCAGTAAGGTGAGCATTTTCACTATGCTAACCCTACCAAGCCATGAGCATATGTGACCATTTCATCTTCTGACATCTTCAATTCCTTCTTCAAAGACTTTGAAGATTTTATCATGCAAGTCTTTCAAGATAGTTTGTATTATTTATGGCTATTTTGAAGGGTGTTGTTTCCCTGATATCTTTCTTAGCCCATTTGTTATTTGTATATAGGAAGAATACTATTTTTTTGTTTGTTTGTTCAGTTTATTGTTTTTTTTTTTTGGAGGTAATCTTATATTCAGCCACTTTGACTTTTTCCTTTCCAATTTTTATCCCCTTCAGTTGTCTTATTGCTCTAGCTAGAACGTCAAGTACTCTTGAATAGACTGGGAGAGAGTGGACAGCCTCTTCTTGTTCTTGATTTTAGTGGAATTGCTTTGATTTTCCCTCCATTTAATTTGATGCTGGCTATCAGCTTGTTGTAAATTGCCTTTATTATGTTTAAGTATGTCCATTGTATCCCTGATCTCGCCAAGATTTTTACTATGAAGGGGTGTTGTATTTTGTCAAAGGCTCTTCCAGCATCTAATGAGATGATCATGTGGTTTTTGTTTTTGTTTTTTCCTTTCATTTCCCTTATGTTGGATCACTCTTGAGTCTCTAGGATGAATCCCCTTTGATCATGGTGGACGGTGTTTTTTATGTGTTCTTAGATTTCATTTGCTTGTATTTTATTGAGTATTTTTGAATCAATGTTCGTGATGGAAATTGGTCTGTAATTCTTTCTTTGCTGAATATTTGTGTGGTTTGCCAATCAGGGTGTCTGTGGCCTCATAAAATAAATTTGGCAGTGTTCCTTCTGTTTCTGTTTTGTGAAATAATTTGAGGCATGTTAACATTAGGTCTTCTTTGAAAGTCTGGTAGAATTCTGCCCTAAAATTGTCTGTAACTTGGCTGTTTGTTTGTTTGGGAAACTTATTGACTGCTTAGATTTCCATACAGGTTATAGGTCTATTTAAATTGTGTGTGTGTGTGTGTGTGTGTGTATGTAAGTAAGTAAGTAAGTAAGTAAGTAAGATGGGGCCTGTTAATGAATGTGTGTGTGTGGAATTCAAAGGACAACCTTAGGTGTGGGTCCTGGCCTTTGACCTTGTTTGAGACAAGATGACTCTTTTGACCTGTCACAGCTGCTTATTCCAGCACACAGGTTTCTGGGAATGTTCTGTCTCTGCTGCCCATGTCTGGGGATTGCTGATGCAGGCTGCTGTACCCAGCTTTCCTTGGTTTCTGGGGGTATGCCAGGTCTCCAGCCGTGCAGGGGTAACTTTCCTTTATGCCATTGAGTGCAGTGAAAGCCAACTCTGGAACTCCTGAAGTCATGCATTGTATTAGGCTGGACTATCTTATTGTGGTGAGGAGTTGTCTTGTCTGTCATGGTGAGTAATTTTGGGTTGTATCCTGGACACTAAGCGTGTGTTCTGGCAGCCCTCAGGTCTGTTACAGTTCTGAAGGACACTGATGCCTTATTGGTAGCTAATAAACTAGATTATTATATTTACACTGTAATGAGTTGGGAATGAGTTGAGTTCTTTTTTTAAACTTTGCCTTACATCTAATGCCAGGGAATATATATAGTCTAGGGGCAGTCTAAGATCTTGGCAGATCTTCTGTTCTAACCCTTTCTGGGCTCCTTTGTGTTTTAGTACCATGGATGCTTCAGACCTTGCTTCTCAGGTGTGAAAGCTCTAAACTTAGTACCTTTATACCCGGCTGTTTGTTTCTGGTCTTGACTGTATTTCAGAATCTGCCTGTTTTCTGTCACTATCCAGGGCTCAGAATAGTTGACTTGATATTTTGTTCAGACTTGGACAGTTTGTTGTTGATACCTGTAGATGTCAGATTGTGATCATATTTACTCAAAAACATAGACAGATACATTTTTATATAAAAAGAAAGTGAGTTATGACCACTGCATGGACAGACAAATTACTGAGCAGAAATGTCCCAGGCAAACCTTTTGCATGGATTCATTGTACCCAGTAGATGGAAAGATGAGCAGACATAGCATCTCACTTAATATTCCAGAATTAGATATTCCTGAATATGATAACTTATCTGAAATTAACACTTTGTTGTAAGTTCTTATGTATGTATTCTGTATGGATACAGAATCTCAGAATCGCAAATTTTCCTTTTCAATATCATCTGTGATAAGATGGGAAAATATGTAATTTCTGTAACAGATCCAAGCACATAGCATTTGTTTACACTATCTGGGGCAGGCTGTGTATCTCCATCAGTATCACCCAGCCACCAACACCAGCTTTGTATGAGTGTGTGTATGTGGGGGCGAAGCAGTGTGTATATGTCCTACTTGTGGCAGCTAACTGTCAACTGGAGGACAGTAGAAGACTGCCCCATGGGAGTAGCTGTGGTGACAGTACAGGTCTTTGTAGAGTTGGTGCTGGCTGTGGGCTTTTAGCTGCTGCAGTAAGAGAGAACTCTGTGCTGGATTCTAGTTAATAAGGAGCCTGTTAATTCATCATTTTCTCCTGCTGACTGGTCTGATGTTTGATATCAGAGACTCTTTTCTGAGTCACATTGTTATGGTAAAATGACAGTGATTAGGATTCTGTTATTGGTCCCAAACTCAGTTGAGTGGAGAATCCAGGTGACTGTTTAATGCTCGGGACACACCTGGCTTTAGAAGGACAGGTGGGTCATTTTGACCATGTTTAAGGAATGCTGCTTTGAGGGGGTTACCTCTTACAGAGGTCAGCTGGTCAGGATTGTAAGTGAGAATGGTAGACATTTGCTGTGTCCTGCCAACACGAGGGCATGCTATGTAGGTCAGATGCATTTGGGAACTGACAAGCCATCCACAAGATATGCAGATTTTAATAGCAGACGTGAAGGAATGGGTTAACGGGATTTACTTCTGCTAATGGAACTGCACACTTCTAGACCAGGGTGACTTTTGTGCCATCTTTGAGGATGTGGGGTTCTGTGCCAGGAAGCATGGCAGATGCAGTCTCGGGTTGAAGGAAATGCTGGAGTCCATGTCCAAATAATGGAGTTATAATGTTCAGTTCCTGAGTTATATCTTCATGTGTGGTTCTCTGGCTACACAGTCGGCTGTGCATGGCAGGGTATTCTGCTGGAGCCTGAGATCACAGAATGCTCAGCTTATATAGATTGTGTTTTCCGTGTGCAGATGTGTGCACCTAGGGAATGTTTGGCTTGTGGATCAGGCACAGGCAATGATAAACAACAATAACTAACAAAATTGAGGGATTATAATAATATGCCCTGCAAAAGCTACTTAAAACTCCTGAATGGTTTATTTCTAGAATGTATTTTAATTACTAATTTTGATTTGGGCCAGCTGTGGATTAATGGAACCTTCACAATGAGACAAAAAAGAAGGGAAATTCTTTTTCTTCTCTCTACTTTGGAATATTAAATAAATTTTTATTAGGGGCTGTTAGTGTAAAAAGATAAATAGCAATTAGAAACATTTATTCTTTATTCTTGTCTTGAATATTACATCCTGACTGCAGTTTTCCCTCCACCTTCCCATCCCAGCACCCCGCCCCCATGCCTCAGCCACTCCTTCTCTGTTTCCCTTCAGAAAAGAGCACACCCCCTCCCCCCTCAGGGATATCAACCAAACACAGCCTATCAAGTCACTAAAGACTGGTCACCTCCAAGAAGGGAAATTCTTGATTTTATTAATTTGGTGACTGTCTAAAACGTCTCTTGGTATTCTAGCAGTCATTGCAGTTTGTGGTTTAAAAAATTCTTGTTAAAAATCTATAGTATTGTGTGTTGGCAATGCAGGGTGGTTGTTATTTTCACAGGTATGCTAGGGTAAGGATCTTTGACATCAGAAAGCCATAAACCTTGTCTGCTCTGTTTCAGTTAAGCTTCCATCTTAACATTGACTGGCTTTCTTCCTTTCGTTCTCCCTTGGAGCACTTTACAGGCAGTTCCAAACTCATCTTCTCAGTAGTTCACTCAGTGAAAGGTTTAGCATCTCCAGCTGGTAAATTATGACACATCAGTACCTTAAAAGTTGCCTTTTCTGTAGCCCCTGGTTGATTTTTCAGAGACAGCTCTCTTTGTAGAGGATTGTTTGTTTAGGTTTCAAACTGATAGCTTACCTGTAGAAATAAGATGGTAATGCTTGCAGTTGATCATCTCTGCTTCTTTAAGTGAGAGTTAACTTACATTTTGGGAACAGTGCAGTTTTTATGAATTTAAGTTTTTGGACCTGATGATGGGCCCCAGGCCTGAGCAGGCACTCTGTGGCCCTTCACCCCCCCACCATATAGTACGATTCTTTAAAATGCATAGGAATGCAGTGTTGTGATCATATCAACCAACTCACGATGACTTTAAACATCTATCATTTCTTACACTCTCTTCTAATTATTTTGGTCCATCCATTGGTAATCATATCACCTTGCTATACAGTTCATTACATAGACTGATTCCTCCTGGTTAACCAGTGCTAACCAGGAATGTTAACCAGTGCTAGCATCTCCCCTTTCTTGCCTTTCCCCCACTCATCTCTTTTAGATTCCACATAGATAATCCATGATTTGTGTCTCTGTAACTGGCTTATTTTATTTGGTGTAAATCTCTTGTGCTCACCAATGTTGTCACAGTGGTGTGACCTGTTTTTAATGCTTCACCGTGTATATTTCACATTTTTAAAATCTTCATCAATGGGCACATGGGTCATTTCTAGACCATGGAAGTCATGGCTGCGGAAGTGGATGTGGAACCACGGGCTTCCCGTTAAGATGCTGATTCCATCTTTATCTGTATTAGAATTTGTAGGGCTGTGATGAAATATGCAGTGCCTAGGGCTATAGGGAGGAGGATTTGAGACACAGCTGCAGATTTCCATCCATCCTGATGGGCACAACAGAGCAGAAGTGGGCGGAGCTGAGCAGCTCACACTGTGGGGCCAAGAAGCAGAGACACACATGGAGATGGAGAGGTGGGGAGGCGGTACCCCCACACCCCAAGTGTCTCCTCCTTCCTCTGTAATTTCAGCAATGAACTAAACTTGAACATGCACCAAAACAAGTAATTCCTCCATAACTACACGATAAAAGGCACACCAAGTATCTACACTGAGAAGTTTGTTTGGAGATGGAAAGAAACTTGTGTTAGGAGCTAGTGGGACTTGGTCGCTTGTGTACCGCCTGTGTTCATTAACTCTTAGCATGTCAGCTTTTCTCTAAATGTCCCGCCAAACACCTTGTTGGCTGCTCCGCGTGGCTGCCCCGCGTGGCTGTGCCGTGGATCGGCTTGATGGCTGTAACTGAGCTCCACAGGCACTCTCCACTCTTTTCCCTGTGTTTTTGCTTTTCTTCATTTCAGTGAACAGTATGTCCTATGGTCTTTTTAAGTGTTTGTGCGCGAGGGTATCATTTTTGCCTACTCGATATCACTTCATTAACCTCCATCCAACCCACCCCTCAAGTACCAGGCATTTGCTCCCTACCCCAACTCCTCTTCATCTTCCTGTATTTTCTTGTCAGAGTTTATGTGAGAATGCTGCCGTCCCTCAGCTGCGACGCTGTTCTAAGAGCCTCTTTATCAGTATCAGTTTCTTGACTTTGATTTTAAACCCTGCAATTAATCCTCTGCATCTTTAATCAGATGGGTATCATTTCTGATTTTTCTAGATAAAAATTTCTAGCTATCTTCCATCTCCTGCTGGCAACTCCAACACTGATTAAATAGTAATGTAAATAAATAAGATTGAAGTCTCTAAAGTGTGTTATCACGTACACATTGCTGTCCATATCTTTGCTCCCTGCTCATATAGTCAGGAAAAGTTACTTGTAAGCTCCATTGGTTTATTTTTTTATTTTTATTTTTTTTTAAAGATTTGGTAATGTCTCAGTACTTTGGACTCTCCCATTCACAGGCGCAGAGCTGCAGTCTACCACCAACAGGAGTTACATGTACTAGGAAAACTAAGCCATTTAAATAATAAGTTATTGGCAGCTTAAATAGGCTACTCTAATCTCTATAGCAAAGAAAATTGACATAAACTGTTGAACATTATTAAATTGGAGGGGAAAATAAGCTTTAATTTCATAAGTATTTACTAAGAAGCCATTATGGCAGGAAAGATAGAAAGCCAAAGTGGGTTATACTTTAGTCTGAGAGAATTTATAATTTTATCAGTGGAAAGCACTCATTTTACCAAATAAATAGGCTAACGGGTGAATTAATATAAGAGAGGTTAGGATTTGAAGACGTGATGGTAGGTCATTTGGAGAGAGAGTTCAGGTACCGTGGACATGTGATAAGAGTTTCCCCCACTAGAGACTATCTCTGCATCTAGTTTGTTCTGGGTAAGTCCCACTCCCTTTGGTACCACTAACTTTTCTACTGGTGCTTGAACAGCAGTGACATTTTAAATGTAGAAAGGTAAATGTATATGCTATAGACCTTCATCCATGGAAGGAGACTGGCCCAGGCATGCAGGAAGTGGTGATAAGTGGGCGTTTATGGGGCCACGCCCACACGGTGTGCTCAATGGGCCTGCTTCTACTTGCTCCATAGTCTCAGTTTCATGGGTCTTAAATTCATTTGCAATGTGTACTTTAAGCTGTGCTCAAATATTTAAAAATTGCCTGAACCATCTTGTTCTTAAATGTAATTCAGAGAATATATGTACATTGTTTGATACTGTACCTTAATTGTTTTATATTGTCCTGGGAAATATATATATTCACTTTATGAATTTTAAGTACACATTAAGATTTTACAAGATCCTCAGGTAGCAGACACTCTTGGTCTCTTAGCACTGATATTCTAGAATCCTGCTTCCTTCTATCTGTTTGTAGGGTGTATTCTGTTCTTGATGGGTATTTAAGGCCTCAGTAGTTATTGACAGCCTGAATAGCAATTGTGGTTTGTGTTTTCCAGTCAATTTTGGGTTCATGAAACACTTCTTGCCTCTTGTAAGCAAGGTTTTGTTCTTGGCTGATGTTGAAGTACAAAGATGAGTGAGACAGGGTCTTTAACCTCAGAGACTGCCACCCTGCTTCCAGTTTGAGCAAGCAAAGCAAGTAGGCCGGTCAGCCTTCCTTCCAAGTCTTAGAAAATGCAAAGGTGTTTGATTGAGGTGGGTAAGTCTGCCTGGTGGATCATGGCTGCCTGGTCAGTTCCGTGTGTGAAGGTGACGGAAGCATGCTGCACTGTGCCATGTGACTCCAAACCACATGCTTCGTTTGTCTTCTTATGTGGCTTCATGTACTAATAGCATGGGCAGGACTGAGTCAGAGATCAGGCTTGAAGAACCGACAGTCTGTGCTTTCCTATACTAGCTGTCCAGCCCACGAGAGTAAGTGAAGGCCAAGATGCACAGCTGAAGCAGTCAGTGAACCAACCAGTGAGGACTGTGGTTCCCAGAGCCAGCCGGCATTGGCCTGTGAGCAAAGGGAATAAGGCCCACAGACGTGAATGTGCTCACCCCAGGAACCTGGCTGTCGCATAAGGCAAAGCATGCTTTGCCGGCATCTCCTGTCTCCCACTTTCAGTGTGGTTTGTCTCTTCTGAAACCATGGGGAAATGGATTTTTCTTTTCCTGGCAGTGTTGGGAGGTAGGGCCTTACAGAAGGTGATGAGATCTTTAGCAAAGAGTGAATTCTGGCTGAATTCTAGGCTGGGTTAGTAACCACGGGAGTCTGTTTTTTTGTATAGCTGTGTGTCTCCTTATGCTGGTTTTTCAGTGTGCTCCTGTCTGTTATTCTTCTGGGCTCCTACTATGTTAGTTTGCTTGCAGACCTCAGTACTGGCAATGAGCTCTTCTGTTCTCTCTCTCTCTCAGCACCCATTCTTTCTGGAGGTGAATGATGGGTGTGTTTCAGGAGTGACTGACTGCTTTGCACTTGTCCCCAGCTCATCAGGGAATTGTGGGTTAAGTCTTCTCCCCTTCCCTATTGGCTCTGGGGATAGAATGATCCTTCAAGAAGATGCCAGTTGTAACTCAGTGACTGAATTATTCTCATGCTGTCTCGGATGCCTTTGTGTCTGCCAGGGATGCTATGGGCTTAGAGTTTTCCTGGGATAGAGTATTAATTTGGAGCTGTACAGCTGTTTTTCTACTTTCAGAGCAGAAATAACTTTCTCTCCAGCTCTCGACAGCCAAGTTGCAAGGTTTTTTTTTTTGTGTGTGTGTGTGTGTGTGTGTGGGAGAGTGGTGGTTCCAGCTTTGCTGATTCTGTGAGGAAGATCTTTCACAGCTAATGATAAACACTAGGACACAGGATTCAAGACCAGTGATACCACTGTGCTCTGCTCCGAGACCTGCTGTTGTCAGTGTTCTCTTTCAAAAAGAGCCCTCTCTGTTGATGGAAGGAAGGAGGGAAGAGAATATGGAGAGAGGTCTCAAGTGGTTATGTATGATTGGGTATAGCTGGTCTCAAGTGGTTGTGTACGATTGGATATAGCTGGTCTCAAGTGGTTTTGTACAATTGGGTATAGCTGGTCTCAAGTGGTTGTGTACGATTGGGTATAGCTGGTCTCAAGTGGTTATGTCTGATTGGGTATAGCTGGCAGATGGCCAGTTACTATAGGGCTAAAGACAAATGGACAGACTTAAGCATATTCCAGGTGAACGTGCTAGAATTAATCAGTTCCTTAAACTGCACAGGCACTGTAGATAGAGCAGTGCACATATCCCTGGGGAAGGGTGGTCTGTAGGCTTGAGCCGCTGAGATGCAGAGAGGTGGTGCCCCTTGCTTGTCTTGGGGCTCTGAAGAACACTTTTGAAACTGTGATGGCAAAGCAGTCAGAGTCAGTTCTGAGTGCTAAGTTAGAGTCAATTACATTCATGCCATTGGGTTAGTGAACTTTTGATAAATACCCAATTAAGGGAAACCTTTTAACAGAAGCCCTATGTGCTCTTGAGGTTTGGATGTAACTGTCCCCAGGGAAAATGTTCACATCGAATGTGTAGAAGGGCAGTTGGCCTTCATGAGTGATGATGATGACTATTGTAGCTCATGTCTACTCATCCTAGGGAAACATTTCCATTTGTCATCCTAGTGATTGTGGGACGTTGCCTGTTTTCAGCATGTTTGTGTGTGCGTGTGCCCGTGTGTGCCCGTGTGTGTGTGTGTGTGTGTGTGTGTGTGTGTGTGTGTGTGTGAGTGATTGGCATCTGGAGAAAAATCATTGCTTTTAGAAATGGTAGCAGTTCTATTTTTTAATGCAGTTGAAAAAATGAAATTATTTAGCACATGTTGACTTAATGGAGAAAGGAATGCTAAAGTGCATTAGTTTGTACTATCTGTCTTGCAGAAATAGTTGCCATACTGGAAATTGAACTTTGAATTTAGTAAGGAGAAACTGTATTTTTAAAAGTCATTGCAGGAGCCCAGAGAAGAACTGTTGCAGTGGGGATGAGTGGATGATGAAAATTTGGAATATAATACAATAATATTAATACAATAATAATATTATTAATATTATTAATGCAGTAATACAATGCAATTCTATTTAGCTGTTGAGGGGAATATAACTGAAATTTGCAGGTGAATGGGTAGAACTTAGAACATACTACACTGAGTTTGGTGACCCAGACTCAAAAAGACAAATGTTCTTTCTTATTTATGTATCTTACCCCAATTGTTTTGACTTCAGATGTAACCTGAAGTAACTGAAGAAGCCAGCAGGATATAAAAGAATCATGATGAGGGTCCTTAAGGATAGAGAATAGTGAGACATGGGTCCAGTGAATGGGGAAAGGGGATGCTATTGGGGGGGCACTCAGCTGTGGGTCAGGGAGAAGGAAGGGTAATACAGAGGGAGAGGTAGGAAGGAGACAAATGGATGGATGAACGGACAGATGTAACAGTAAGAGAGTTAATGAATTTGAGAGGGGTGGATGATAGAGAAGGTGAATTTTTTTTTTAAAATCAACTTTCAAAAGAGAAACCTTTGTTACTAGTTAAGCATTTGATCAAAGAAGACAAATAATCAGCATTATATATGGAATGTGGTTGCACCCTCCAAAAAGTCAAATTAGGAAACGTAAGAGAAACTTGGAGATCCAGCTCAGGAGACCCACTGTTCAAACAATAGGAAGTCCCAGGTGATGCAGAGAATGGGTAGCAAGGACAGGCAGACACGGGTGGGTTGGGTTGCTGATGCCTTACTGAACTAATTCCATGTGAAAGTGAAAACTGCTTGAATTTTAATTGAAGACCAATAAAATTAAAAATGCATATGAAGAAGCCCATTTTGATTTTTCAAGTGTTAGCTGATATCAGGAAAGTCACTTGAAGTGCCACAGTTAGATCATCTGTTAAAGACCGTACCTCCCTTAAAACAGCAACAGTCATGGGGGTAGACCACTAAGACAGCAGAGGCTGTCCTGAGTGTGGACTCAGAAATCTTTCCAAAGAGAAATGGTGACCTGCTTGTTTCTGGTTTGCCAATAGAAATATTCGTAATTTTAGGAAAGCTTTAGAGACTTATTCAACATTTCTTGTTATAATTTCTTTGTACACGATGTTTCTTGCATGTGTGTTATATGCTAAGCATTTAAGTATGAATGACTTATTCTCACTGAACTACCCAGTCCTCAAAATGACCCTAGGAGCATGACTTCTATCCTCATGTCTGCTGTACAGGAGAGCTAACCAAGCACTAGAGGGCAGGATGCTTCCCCAGTGCAAACCATGTGAGCCTAACCCCAGAGGCGGTGCGCTCCGTAACTCAGCTCCCCCCTGCTTATTAAATCAGAAACAACAGATGCCCTTACATGCATTGCCTGCATTCTTACATCTAGTTATTTTGGAAGAGAGTTATTTTGTTGTGATTTGTTTTCCATCATGGACTGCGAATTTACTTGGGTCAGTCCATTCATTGGGTCAATAACTAAATCTAAATGCTGACAAAGCAGGAGAATCAGTGTGTCCATTCCAGGATCCCTGCGTCATTTTCCTCACCTGTATGCTGATCTTAGCCTTGCTTATAGATAGTAGACTATTCATAATCACTGAAATGGCTAGTAAAAAAGATACGTTTTTAAATGTTACATCTTTGGCACCACCTTATGCAGTCTGGAAAATATCACGGTGTGATTTATGTAGCAGGAACATAAATACTTGTTATACATGAGTGGTGTTGGCAGTGTTTCGCAATATTCAAGGCTGGTAAATTACTTTTAAGATTTGCCTGTTACAAATGCGGCCGATTTGTTTTTCCTAGTTCAACTTTGTGGGGAAGCTTTTGGGTCCGCGTGGCAATTCCCTGAAGCGCTTACAAGAAGAAACGTTGACGAAAATGTCCATCCTCGGAAAAGGTTCCATGAGAGACAAAGCAAAGGTAATACTGGCCATGGACAGTGGGGCCTTGCTGGCCATGCGCTTATATTATGTCCGTTATGTCTGTCTGTTGCCTGTTGTGCTCATGCCTGGTATCTCAGAGCTAAGTAGAAGCTCAAATGGAATTAGAGGGAAATCTCATATGAGGTGATAAATACACTTTGATGCTCTGTAGAAGATTGAATTTCTCTGGCCAGTTCCAAAACAGTATCTTACCACTTTTAGCTGTTTAAGACTCATGTAAAAAAAAAATCAGACAGTAGTGCTTACATCACTTACTCTGAATACAGCCTGTCACCTTTTATAATGAAGAGAAAGAAAAGTTACCCTTAGCTTCCCACCATTGTGTTTTAAATTAGTTCCTTTGGGACTTTTTTCCTGTATAGATCTTTTACCCTGTATAGATCTTCACATGCTTCATGAGGATGCATGGTCCACGGTGGAGCACATGTGGCTGTGGTCTGGGATTCTGCTGCCCAGTGCTGTGGCCGTGTTTATGAGATGCTTCGCAGTACTCGAGGGAGAATGTGGCTCAATGGTGCATTTCTCATAATACTTCCCGGCTGTCAGGTGCCCACTCTTGGTCCTGGCACACAGCATGGGCACGCCCTGGATTTGTAACACTCATTTTGATGATCTTAAATGTTTTAATAATTGCTTTGTATTCTAAAACCAAAATTATTCTACATAGAGGTATCAGTGTTGTGTGCCCCATTGTTTTGAGAAGTTAAAAATTATTTTAAAAAAATATTGAGTTACTCTTTTGATTAGTTGCATCCATTTCTGCGAGGAGTTGTCATGGAACAGCGCCTCCTGCACTGTTCTCAGTTGTCACATCTCTTTACTGTTAGAGATTCCCAGTACTGAGAACCAACTCCACATTCCTCAGTCACCCACTCTGAAACGTTAGACAATGAATTTTAGATGTAAAGTTACTTAAATGAAGCAAGTATTACCTCTTAAGCAAAGTCCATCTGAGGGTAATTTTCCTAACATAAGAAATCTGCCTCCACTTGGTGGTATTCGTAGGAAATATGATAGAGAAGATAACATTTTCCTTGTTGTACGTGTCAGAAACTTGGGTCATTATCTGGATTATCCAGCAGAATAATCAGCTGTGTTATTAGTTAGTAGTTAACACTGAGTGAACCCGTGTGTCTCTGCCAGCAGCAATTATGAAAGTAGAAAACGAAGTAAGTACCAGACTCACACGAAGTTGAAAGATTTAGGTTCCAGGACCCCAAAAACTTTAGGGTAGAAATTCAGAGTGTCTAACCCAGCAGACATGTTAGCGTCACATGTCACCAGGTGTGGCTGCTTAGTGTGACACTTTGTGTTGGCATTAGCTGGTAATGAAACTGTATATTAGTCTGTTAGAAATGATGTGTATCTTGTAGGAAAATACTCAACACTTGCTAATGCACTAATTCACTGTTACATATGGCTGCTTGGCAGTCAGGTAAGGGCCAGGGATGCTTGTTTGCCAGGGAGGTTCTTGAGCAGACGCCCCATTAATGCTGAACAGTATAGAGAAGGAAGGAAGTGAGGCCATCAGGTCTGACCCAGATGTGTGTATATACAAACACGGTCATAAAACGTGTCTGGTTGTCTGCACAGGAAATGGGATCCTGAATATCACCAGCTTGCTATCAAAGTTTAGTGATCCTTCTAAATTATTCTGTCTAATAAGGCTGTGGCTGCTCCCTGCTGTTGGCATATTTGGTCCCCAACACGGACAGTAAGCAGCCATCCTCAAGAAGGAGTCGGTACTGTGAAATAATGAATTAACCCCCATCACTGTCGCTCTGGTGACTGCGTAGCTTGAGCAGTGCTGAGCTGCCTGGGGAAGGAAGCACCCAGACATCTGCCGCAGTAGTTCCTCATAAATGCCTGTCACTGAGTGTCTGCATGCTGTAAGGCATCCTGTTTTCAACCTTGGGCCTTTCTCCCAGAGTACTTACCCCCCATTCAGAAATTCCTGTCTCTAACTGCATGGGTCCATCACCATGTATGTGTGATGATTCTGCATTTGGCTGATCATCCTTCTGTCAAGCAGGAGAATCAGTTCAACTGGGTAACTAGAGGAAGAGAATATGTTGTATAATTTCCACACCAGCCAACCACTGGCAATGGACTAGAACCAGAAGTCTGTGCCCCTTGATTTCATGGGCCCTATTCTGCTTGATGGACCTTAAGAGAGCAGTATTAGATCAGAGGCAGGTCTGCCAGTTCTTAACCGCATCCTTTCTTCTCATTGTACATCCCTCTAGAAAAATGTTTCAGATCCGGGCTGGGAAAACTCGGGGTATGGCTGTTATTGTATACCTAGAACCTATTTCTCTAGACGCAGGGAGCAGGCAAGGCTACGAGTATGGACCAGAGAGAAAGTAACCGTGACAGTTGCTGTCTCCTTCTAAGGAGTGGCCTCAGTGGTTCAGGCTAAGCATGAACTAGCTAAGCATGCTGATTGTGACTCAGTTTTGTTTGGCATTTGGGTATTTAGAATTATTTGACTCTCTTCCCAAATGTCGCAAATACAGCCCTCAGATTTTCACTGTTACCCAGTTATCAACCCACATCTCATACAAGGAACTGTGTTTCTTTGTGTTGGATCTAGGGCTCTTTTTTTGGCTACACGTAGGCAAACCTCCAAGGGCACTTCTGGCTCTTCTGTGTTAGCTTGCCATCAAGTAGCAAATATGTGAAATAATCAGCCTATGAGCGAAGAAAGGCTTATTTTGGCCCACGGTTTCAGGGTACCACCCTGGGATAGGTTGACACCTTTGTTTGTGCATTTGTAGTGAGACAATACATCATGTCTGAAGTGTAGAACAGCACAAACACTCCCTCATGACCAGCAAAAGAGAGGGAGAGATAGACGAGAGAGACAGACAGAGGCAGAGAGAGGGAAGGAGGGAGGGAGGGAGAAAGGGAGAGAGGGAGGGAGGGAGGAAAGGAGGAAAGGAAGATGGGATTGGTCTCTAATATTTCTTCCCGGGCATACCTCCAATGATCTGAAGATCTTGTCTCTGCCTCCAGGCCCACCTCTCTCCCAGTCACCTTTCTGGGAGCGTGGACTTGTGAGGGACATGCAGGACCCCAGTCACAGCAAGATATGTGCTATATTCCTTTTCAAAACTCCTTCCTTATTCCACCCCAGCAGCCGCCATCTCCTCCTCCTCCTCCTCCTTCTCCATGTCAGGCTTTCTGCTCCTGTCATGTGATTTATCAGTTAAACCTTCAAAGCCATCACCAGTGGCAGCCACAGGGGAAAGCTTATGTGGCAGGTGTCCCTGAAGGTGTGGAGTGTCAGTATCCCATTTGCTGGCCTATAACCAGCTCTTCCTGATGAGATGCTTGGATATTGATTGCAGTTGATCCTTTTACTAGTTTAACTTTAGCCTGCACAAATTCTCACTTAATCATGTTTGTTTTTAGCGAGAGAGAGAGAGAGAGAGAGAGAGAGAGAGAGAGAGAGAGAGAGAGAGAGAACCCTTACTTCATGTAAAAACTCAGAATTGAAAAACAATCACCCTAAGTTCTAACAGTGTTTACTACTTTAGCAAATTTGATATGAACTCATGTTCATTTGTTTGCTAAATTGATGAAGCATGTTGATTCTTGCCAGTGGCTGCTTTTCTTGTAACTGCCATGATGTTCTTGTCTGTTGAGCTTTCAGTCGATGTCAGGTACCTTCTGCTGTACCTTTTGCCCACATTACTTACGTTACAGATAAGCCCTGCTGTAGGTAGCACGCTGGACACTATTCTTAGGCGTCTGACTTTATCAGCCCTGTGAGATGACACCACAGTAGTTCTGTCCCATGTTAAAATCTTTCCTGATAGGGTAAAACACTTGCCCACAGTCAAGCAATCAAGGTGGGATTTGATGTTTGAGTCCAAAATCCCCAAGTCTGAACCCCTCCCCCAAAAGTACATTTCCCTTTGTTATGAAGCCATGGAACAGCTTGTTAGAACTCACTCTGGATTGCACAGCAGCAAGTCATAAGACACTCGTCATGGTGCAGCTGAAGTTTGGGCCAGAAATGAAAAGTATAAACCAGCGCTTTGCACACCATCAGACAAGACGGGCATACAGGGTTTGCTCTCTGGCAGTTGCCTGCTAATAAGGGAAAACCAACAAGAATGAAGTAAACTTGAAACATTTTCCCATATTCTGGATTGTGGTGAATGCTTGGTTGTCATCATGCTTAAACCAGCAAGTATCGATAGTGTAGAAATGAGCTGGGCACATAGCCAAGTAGAAGATGACAGGTTTGTGCATAGCTGGGGCAGGTAACAGGGCAGGTGGGAGCTGACAGCATCTGCAGGTAGCCAAGAGCAGATGCTTGCTTATAGGCAGCGTCAGGGCAGAGGAGACTATCCCAGCAGGATAGGATGCCTGTCCAGGGTTCCTGAGAACCTGGGGAAAACAGGCTCAGATGTATAGTTTAAAGCCATCCCAGAGGTGCTATTGGCTGTGGAGACTTCCATGACAAGCACATGTCAAATAAGCTTTGTGTAATTTTTGCTTGGTTTTTCCTGTCTCAAAATGACACATTTTAAATGTGTTTATCTTCTTCAGGAGGAAGAGCTGAGGAAAAGTGGAGAAGCAAAGTACTTTCACCTCAATGACGACCTGCACGTGCTCATTGAAGTGTTCGCACCCCCAGCGGAAGCATATGCCCGGATGGGGCATGCTTTGGAAGAGATCAAGAAGTTCCTGATCCCTGTTAGTACCAGTCCGATCAGTGACTTGTATGTTAAGGTTGAGTCTCTCCCAGGTCCTTGATGATCTGGTTCCTGCTTGTGCAGTTCTCTGCTGAGAGCTTCTTGCTTGGCCCGTATCGTAGACCTCACAGTATTCTCTATGAGAATTCCTTGCCATAATTTCCTACTTCCTTTTAAAGCAGTGGGATTTTGGACAGATTATACACTACCACCAAGGTTATAAGGCTGGAAAATTGGAATTGCAGAATCACTAATTTAGTTTTGGGACGCCAATAAAAGTTATTATATGATTCTGAAAGTGTCACATACATTCCATGCTCTTCCTTAGTCATCAATGTCCTCTATGTGCCTGGCTTGTGCTTGGGGTGGGACATGGAGACCTAAATAAAAACGTTTTCTGTCCACTGGAGGAATGTGTAGTTTAGGGGGAAATAGACACCTCAGTGGCTGGTTAAGGCTAGTGTGTAGGCACGCCTGTGGTGTTAAGTATTGCAGTGAAAGTAATGATTTAATAGGAATATGTCCCTACCTTCCTTCCCGAAAGTTAATTTAAGTATTTATATGCCAGTGATAAAAAGAGCCTTTTTTGCCTTTTGCACGCTCATGATAAACTAAATATGTTGACTCTATAGACACTTAATATAGAAAAGCTGGCACATCCGCTAGGCAACTGTCCACGGAGAGACTGTCCTCAGAAGTCCTTGACTCTGCTGGGAGAGTGACATATACAGACTGGATTATGACATATCTGCTATTAAGTGAGATGCTATCTCAGCACAAAAGAAAACAACCTCATAAGAGTCCTCCCAGTTCAGTAACTTGGGATGCTTTTGCCTATGGCATGAGGTTAGAAGCTACCCTGGACTTTTCCTGTTGCCCTTTTGTTGAATTCCCTAATGCAGGTCTATGTGGGGCTCTCAGTCTGCCCCGTTGATTTACAGTAAGCCTGTGTCAGGCCAGCTGCATCCTTTTCCTTCATCCTATTGGTGAACGTTGAAGCTTGGGTGTATAAAATGTCCAACTTTATGTTGTGTTCCTCACTCTCCTATTTAAAATATGCATACTAAGTTAGTTCAGGCTTCCCCTGAACCCCACCTTTCTGCTGTAAGTTATCTTTTCTTCCCAGTCTAGCTGTGCCAGGCACCCTGGTCAGCTTTCTTGTCTCAGAGTTGTCTTAGCTCCTTTGCATTTCCATGTTCTCTTTAGTATCAGCTTCCCACTTCTGTAATGTTCAGCAAGGATTTTGCCAGATGTTTTATTGAATCTGTAGATAATTTTTAACTGGTGTCTTCTATTCTGTGAATATCAAGTACTTCTCATTCTCAGAACAATAATCTCTAACAACTCAAGAATATTTTGTGAGATGGACAGTGGTGGCACATACCTTTAATGCTAGTACTCACGAGACAGAGGTAGGAGGATCTCTGAGTTCAAAGCCAGCTTGGTCTGCATCGTAAGTTCGAGGATAGCCAAGGCTATACAGAGAAACCTTGACTCAAAAACAAAAAACAAAACAAAAAAAAGTTTTCTCAGGTTGTAACCTGGCACTTATTTTGTAAAGAGTATTTCCAAATATTACAAGAAACATTTATTTTTATTTTATGTATATGAGTGTTTTGCCTGTATATGTGTCTATACTACAAATGTGGAGTGCCTACAGAAACCAGAAGAGAGGGTTAGATCCTCTGGAACTGCAGTTTGTTAGCTTCTGTGTGGCTGCTGGGAATCTAACTCTATTCCTCTGCAAGAACAGCAGATACTCTTAAAGTGCTGGATCATCTCCAAACATTTGATATCTTCTAATAATGTTACCAGTGGAACCCTTATTTAGAGGTGCAACTGGTTTTCTTAATATTGATTTTGCTCTTTGACTTTGTGGAATATTTCTACTATTTCTAGAGCATTTTTTAAAAAAAATAGAGGCACTAGGAAGATTAGATAAAACCCTCGTTTATTGGGACTTTTTGACATCAGCATCACGCTGTTACTAAACACTGCTGGCTCCCAGCATTCAGGGTGCCTGTGATACTCTCCTTCGGGTCCTGTCCTCTTTGCCCCAACCCTCCACTCCTCTTTGTTTTCCTACTAGGATGATCCTATAGGGTTCCCTCCATAATTCTTCTAATAATAGATCACCATGTGAGTTGATTTTGGTATGGGAAGACAAGTTTTCGTTTACTCTGTCTTTATATACTGTCCTCTTGACTTGTTGCATGGTACAGTTTACTGTTAGTGAATGTTTACACATTGGTAACCCTGAGAGACCAGCTTATAGGAAGTGTTTTAACACTTGTGTCTCTGGTGTTGCTTTCTGGTGATAGAGCTGCCTGACTTTCAAGAGCTAACTTTTCTTTCAAACTCGAAGAACTAACTTTAAGTCTTTCTTGTAATGTAGACCTGCTTCTATCTTGATTTTTCTGGAAGTGAGTTTACTTGACCTATATGGAGAAGAATAGACTTATAAAAGTTTGCTGACAATTTGTACCCATAATCCTTTGGCTGCATCTCTGCATGACTCATAATGAGCACGGGGGTCATTTTGCTCCTGTGCACAGCTCTTTTGCTGTCTCGTATTTGGTTTTGAGCAGTTTATCCATCACACGCCTGTCATGATTGCAGTGTGTAAACTTCTGTTACATGTGGGATGTTTTCAGTTGTTATTTGTTTGAGTTTTTCTTTCTCTTCCTTTCCTCCACCCATTCGGACCTACCCTGAAGTGCATCTTGGCTCCTGTCCTACCGCTGTGGGTTTGCTTTTCTCCCCCCCGTTCTCCATTTCCCAGGTGGGAATGGTTAAAGGGCCTGTTTCAGGCCCACTGGCTCCACCGTCCCAGTCCTGCTGGGCAGCTTCTCCAGCGACCTTGCACAACAGTGATTTCACTTTTTCACCTGTCTTCTGCAAGTTTAACATCTGGGTCCTCTTCCACATAGTTCCCTTTGCCTGCTTGTCCTCTACAGGATGGTTCACATTTTCTTTGTGTGTGTCTCTTCGTTCATTGTTATTGAAAATGCTGGCGTTTAGATAAGGTAGCAAAGCAAATATGAATACTGAACCCTTTGCGTCCAAGAAAGCTGCTGTTGCTGATATTTTTGTCTTCTATTTCTCTTATAATTATGATAAACTAAACCCACAGACTCTGTGCCCTGCACACCTTTTAGCTGGCAACATGTGTATTTATGTCTTCCTATATTGCTTTATAGTTTTTTTTTCTGTCCTTCTAGAAGACAACATATTGTGTCCACATGGCTTAGTTGTCACTATTTCTGGTCCAGAGGCCGTGTGTGCTCAGGGCTTGTTTAATGTGATTTCCCTTATGGATTCCAGAGTGGCCCATATGCAGTTGGCATTCCAATCCCACTGGTGTAACTTGGAGTCTCCTCTGCATAGATGCACTGTTGGCGAGTAAGCAAGAGAGCCTGTCGGTCCTGCCGGGCTCGAGCATAGGCTCCTCTGTTGAGCTGGTATGTATGTGGCTTCACTGGACATGGTGCCATCAGGCTTTCTGGTTTGCTGTTCTCCCTCATTCATTCCCTAGTAAACTGTACTGCTGTTGCTGCTGCTGCTGGCATGGGAGACTTTTCCCGTTCTTCCAGAATAAGAGAGTCTCTCAGCAGAGTGATGGGATTTTCAAACTAGGGCTGAGGAGGAGTGATGGTATTCCCAGCAAGAGTGCCATGGACTTGACTTTTCTAACCTGCAATTTAGCTATTTTTTCATGAGTGATTTTATTATGTTTTTTATTTTACTGTGTGGCTTCAATCCATTCTGAGACTCCTTACATGGTGTGTTTGAGTGTTTTCCTTTCCTTGTTCTTCTTAAGGACACTTTCCTCACTTTCTCAAAAGAGCTATCTCTACTTCTTAGTTTATGGGTCTTAAAATGTATGTGATTTTGTGTGTTTTTTCCTGTGAGCATATGTCCAGTTTCATGATACTATTTTAACTTCTGCATTATGCTGTTTGTATAGTCTAGAGTTTATTTAGCTGCTCTTCAGATAATGAGCATTAGTATTATTTCCTAGAGATATAATGTCTACAAGGATGCCAGGCAAACCTTGAACATAAATATTGTGATATTTTGCCAAATAATTGTGAATAGTAAGTTAATGTCAGAGAAGACATTGAATTCCTATGTTACTTTTTATTGTGATGATTGTTCTTTTAAAATCTTTTCATGTGTGTTAGTATGTGCTGTGTGACTGCCATAGATCAACTTGCAAGAGTGAGTTCTCTCTTTCCACCGTATGGATACTAGGGACTGAACTCAGTCCATCCATCCTGGTGGCAGACACCTTTAATGAGTCACTTAAAAACCTTTCCCAGATTCTCTAGGCTCACATAACAGACTAAACTCACTGGATAGGAAGGTACACCCATGATTGTGTGTGCTTGTGTATACATATAACACACACATATGACTACAATTCTAATGTCCTTTCTATTCTTAACTATTAGCAAAAGGTACATGTTTCAATATTTTTATTTTTCACCTAGAGAGTTAAAGTTTGAGTGAATCTATAAGCCATCATGCATGGCTTGGTTTTAATTATAGTTGTATCACACACCTGCCCATCTGATATTACAAGAGTAAACCACCTAAATCATTCTGAAATTGCCTTACACATGGCTGTACATTTAATCACTTAATATCTGTATATTTTAAAATAGTTTTGCCAAGCTGATATTTAAAGTGGGCTCCATTGTAACACTAAGCCTAACTTATAACAAGTGATTTTAACTTCAGTTTTCTAAACTTTTACTGGTGTCAAAATAGTGCTTCAGCCACGATCTTTTGATCGATTCTATTTTTAGCATCTGTAACTGAGTATCACACCTCCTAACAATTTTCTACAGGGAAGTATTAGCATTTTTTTCTAGCACATTTTATTTAGAATGTGCTTTGCAAATTATTTATTAATCTTCACACATTTTTAGCAAAATGGCTGATAAAATCTTGGCAGTCTTATTTTAGACAGGTGGAGTGATGGACCCATGCGGATGACAGCTCCGAGGCACAGAGCCTCAGATAGATAGTCTGGAGGAGGGTCTGTGTGCACCAGTCACACCTACACTCTTACACTATGAGTTTGCCTGCTAAGGGTTCTTTTCCTTCAGATGGTATATTACAGTTTTCTTCTCAACAGTGCCCATGGGACTCCCCTGATTCCATGGTGCCAACTGAAGTTTTTATTTATTATTTATTTTTTTGCTTGATATTTGGGGAAAGTCAGGAAGATGAATTTTTAGTTGTAAATATAGTGTTTCTTTGAGATTTTTAATTTGGGTTATAAATACCTGAATTCTCTGTCTACGCCGAAATGTGCTCCTGATTTTCCAGTTTGTGGTCCCCTGATGACCGGGAGCCTGTGATGCCTCTGTCTGTGAGTGCCTCTTTGTAGCTGAATGTCACAACAAGTTCCTGCCTTCACGGTGGCTCTTCAGGCTCCTTCACCTCCATCTCACCAAGACGGAGTCCATGTCTTCCTTCTCCATCCATCCGCTCTGGTCAGGGATGGCTTTCTTGTTAGCGGGTCCCCAACTTCTCTCTGAACTGTGCGATAGATTGTAACATAACACAGACCTTCCTTGGGTGGCTGCACACACGTGCTGGCCTGGACCGGTCACATTCTCCTGCCCCATTTGCAGTCTGAAGGTTTGTTTTGTGCTTTCCAGAACATAAACCTAGTGTTTGAGTGTCTCAGCAACCTTAGTTCTAATTTTGTTTAAACTGCCTTTAAGGTAATGTAAGGCTTTGCATGATTTGGTTTCTGCGTTCTCTTTAAGATTCCTTATTATCTTCATGATTTGTCCATATATTTGATTATTTGATTATTTTATATTCATTCATTCATTCATTCATTCATTCATTCATTTTTGTGATACTCTTGTGTTCCAGGCCTGGCACTCACTATAGCCCAGGCTGGTCTTGAACTCAGAATAGCCCATCTGGTTTCTAGAGTTTCACACTCTTAAGCATTTTTCACCTCCCTCTGTGTGGAGCTTTGGGCCACGCCTCTGGCGCCTGGACCTCCCTTCCTCAGGTGGCCCCTCTTGGAGAGAAGCTCCACTGGCTGTTGTGCAACTAAATTACACTTTCTTCTTTGATTGTAACTATTTCTTATTACAGAGTAGTGAAGCTTTATCTGTTCATTCAGTGGTTTTGATAATTATCAAATGGAGTTGAGGACCGTTAGAAAGAGAAAGGAAGCAAGATAGAGTCCTAGTTTCAGAGATTAATGTGTGGAGAAAAAAAGTAAAGATTTTTCAAGAATCTGATTACTTACCAAATTTATAAATCTGGACTTTCCTTGCTTGTACAACATTATGGTTAGTGATCATTGTTAGCTTGGCACAAGCTCGAATTAACTATAATATGAGCCTCTGAACATACTCATGCTACGATTATTTTAATAATCTTCATTATCTTACCTGAAGTGGGAAGACCCATCCACTGTGGGTGGGACTATTCCTTAGGCCGGGAACCTGGAGTTGGTGGGAGAAAAGTGAGCTAGGTGTGCCTGTATGTGTGCCTGGTGCGTGCCTGCGTGCCTGCGTGCATCCCGTGTTCATTGCTCTCTGCCTGGTATGGATGTGCTAGGACCAGCTCCCTCAGGCCTTCCTGTCAGTCGGTATGTAAATGTTTGGGAGTGTTGAGTGAATGGAGCTGTAAATAGCAATGCCTGTGTCATAGCTATGTGTCCTTGAATCATTACAGATATCGCAAGTGGAAATTATGCATAAAAAAGAAGAGACATTAGCTTACCTGTAATTTTAGTCTGGGGGAAAACCATGGTTTTCTTTAAAAATAATAATAAAAAACAAAAAACATTTTCATTTTTATTTAAATATATTTTGTTTTAACTGCTTTCTTGACCTCATTTTCTTTTATATATATTCTAAGTGCTTTTCTATCTTTAATATCTTTTCTGTTCAGGACTATAATGATGAAATCAGGCAAGCACAGCTCCAGGAATTAACATATTTGAATGGAGGTTCAGAAAATGCAGATGTCCCAGTGGTTCGAGGGAAATCTACTTTGCGTACGAGAGGTGTAACGACACCAGCAATAACCAGGTAGGTATAATTACTTTTTGTTTTCAGGCTAGCTTGCCATGATAGCCGTATGAAAGTTGCTGTCATTAATTGGTAGACATATTTGTCAGTGTACCTTCTAAACCTGCATTTAGACATTGTGATTTCATAGTCATAGTCATAATTTCATAGATTACTTCCCAGCTAATAACAGTTTGGCATACTGTTATTCTTTCCAGCACATATTCTATAATTCGTGAAATGAAGCTTGATTTTAAGTCAGTAAGTACCATAGGTCTCAGGAGAATACCCTGTGTGTGTATACTGACTGTGAGGATACCCTATGTGTATAATGAATGATGTGAGGATACCTTGTGTGTATGCTGACTGACTGTGAGGATGCCCTGTATGTGTACTGACTGTGAAGATACTCTGTGCATGTATTGACTGACTGTGAAGATACCCTGTGTGTGTACTGAATGATGTGAGGATACCCTGTGTGTATACTGAGTGGTGTGAGGATACCCTGTGTGTATACTGACTAACTGTGAGGATACCCTGTATGTGTACTGACTGTGAGGATACTCTGTGTGTGTACTGACTGTGAGGATACCCTGCGTGTATACTGACTGACTGTGAGGATACCCTGTGTGTGTGGTGACTGACTGAGGATACCCTGTTTGTATACTGACTAACTGTGAGGATACCCTGTGTGTGTACTGACTGACTGTGAGGATACGCTGTGTGTGTACTGACTGACTGTGAGGATACCCTGTGTGTGTACTGACTGTGAGCATACCCTGTGTGTATACTGACTGACTGTGAGGATACCCCGTGTGTGTACTGACTGTGAGGATACCCTGTGTGTGTACTGACTGTGAGGATACCCTGTGAGTGTACTGACTGTTCCACACTGGACAGTTTCCTGCCAGTGCTCAGAACAGTGTTAGGCAGCGAGAGGCTCTATAAATTCCTTTGCCTTTGTGTGCACTGTAGACCTGGGGCTACTGAAAACTGCTAAGCTGGCACATGGACACAAAGTTTTTATTTCTGTCTCTAAATTGTTGGTTAGCTTATAATAGGAAAAAAATGCCCCCCCCCAAAAAAACTGAGTTAGCTATTTAAAATCAGTAGAGAAAAGAGAAATTTTTGTTGACAAAGTTCTTTTGGGGGGGCAATGTTTCCCCTCTGTCCCCTAGTTCTGAGACTACAGCCTATATTACCATTTTAGCTAGTAACTTAAACTTTCCTGTTAAGCTGGGAACTATGTACAAATGCCTTTCAGATAGAATATATGATGGAATTTAAAATAGTATTTATTTTATATTTCTAAGCTCATTTGAAGAATGAAAGTTTCTTCTGGAGTGTGCTAATTCAAAGCTATTTGTGTGACTGTGTTAAAGGCCAGGCCTAGGGCCATGAGCTCTGGGTTCCTTCGGGAAAAGAGAACTAAGAAGCACTGTTGTGGATGAGTTCTGAGACACTGTGGTGCTCAGCTATGGGAGGGTTCCGGTCCACCTTTTGGTCTTGCTTGAAATAAGTACTTACTTGCTGTAGTTTCCTGTGGTCACCATGACTAATTGCCACGAATCTGGTAGCTTTCGAGTAGAATTTTTATTTTTGTTTTTGTTTTTGTTTTCCTCATAGAAACAAACTAGATGCCCAAATTCAGTGTCATTAAGCCAAGGATGAGGTTTTGGCAAGGAGTCAGTCTTTCCCTTGTCTCTTCTGTTGCCGGGGACTGCCTGAGTTTTATGGTCTATGGCCCCCTCGCTCGCCCGTCCATCTTCACTGTCTCTCTCTCTCTCTCTCTCTCTCTCTCTCTCTCTCTCTCTCATCATTCCTCTCTGCTTCCCTTTTGTAAGGGGTGTGTGGCTGGATGGAGGTTTTGGTTATTCCATCAGACCTTCTCTCATAATTAACTTGCCCTGGACTGGTTCCCAGGATTCAGGCAGCAGAATAGTGCTCGGCCTGACATTACTCAGCCTACTGCAGTTGCTGTTTTATCGTCACGTGATGGAAGCTAACACATTTACACTATGTCACGGGTAAAACAGTATGTTCAGTAAGTATTTATAAACGTCTTCCACCTTATCCTGTCCATGCCTGGCCACTTCCTGCTGCCTGATGAGGTAACCATAGCAACAGTGATTTTAAACAAGGTGTTCTACTGCCTGTCCTTCTGCCTGTTGCCATGTGGGAAGTCATGTGTTTTGTGCAACGTTGTTACATGCGCAGATGCAGACTTCTCTTTGTGGGCTGGAAGCAGCCTATTATACAGACAGATAAGAAACAGAGTCCCAGAACAGGCATTGCTGTGCTGTGAGACAAATAGATGTGAGATACAATCCTATAACATGTGAGATCGGTTTTATTAGAGTGTAATGCAGCTAAAACAAATTCCTATAGTCTAGTGATGCAGTAACCATGGTAACAGAGATATCAACAAGGTGTTAGACTGCCTGTCCTGTAAAAGCAGGGCATGCACAGCAATGCACACTAAGTGTGCAGGAAGTTCTGTTGTCTAGTTTATCAAAGTGTACACCAACTGCATCTAACAGAGTCCTCGGACTATCCGTCATTTAGTGATGCATGGCCACATGTGGATGCAGAAATAGGTATCACCATCTTGGAATATAAGTCTGTAAATGTTCTTTTGAGTGACACAAAGTAAATTTGCTATACAAATGCACATGTCCTGGTATTTATTGTATGTATTCAAGTATGTCATGTTTTTTATTGTCTTATCTCATAGCTCTTACATGCCACATTATCAAATAGAAACTCAGAAGGGGTCTCCATTCTGGACAATGTCACACTGGAGCAAGCTCAGGACCAGTGTGTGGGAAGTCAGCTTCCCTTAAATCACTGGCAGTTTCTGATTTGGTTCTCTTTCCATTAAGGTGGTCATGCTACCAAGAGTAAGGAAGAGAAGCACTTTCTTTTTTCTATAATGTAACAGTTAGGAAACCGTCTTTCTCATCTCATGTGATCCATGGATGTGACATGGGTACTGACTTTCATTGGTGTACAACCTTTTCTTTAAAGCTGCCCCCAGTTAATGGTTGGAATTCACATTTATCTTGAGTTTTCTTATAGGCAAAAGGTGTAGAAAGCTTAGGTACTGGTTACACTATATATAAATGTGAGAGAAATCATGATACAAAGCTAAAAAGACACACACAGTCCCTGGTGCTTAGCACCATCTAGTTCTCAAATTAGATCAAGTTGTTAGGTCTATGACCTCAGATGCCAGACTGTTCTACTTAGTAGGTTCTGTGATAGCTAGGGCTACATAATGAGGCCATGTCTCAAAATGTAAACAAACAAGTTTTTTTTTCTAAAAATCTTCTTGTGATACTGTAATATTTTAATGGCATTACAAGATCTTTGGGTGAGAGCTGCTTCTTATCACCATGTCTTAGTTCCTCATGTCTATCAAACTAAATATATCTTATCTATGTCCTCCTTGTTATACATGGTGTAAACATTCCCTATTACATGGTAAATTCATACAAGCACTTGTGTCTCATGTGATAATATGGTAATGTTGACCAGTTAAAACTCTTCTCTTCTTTATATATTTCTCACCTCATTGCATGAGTAAGTTGTTCAGGGCAAGTGCCTTATGGGGCCATTTTGGACTCTCAAAGTAGAACACATTGGTTCCTAGAATCTTCTACTGTTGCCTCATCATTACCACTTCAGGATATCTTTCAGAATGCACCTTCAGTTAAATCATACAGTAGGACTTAATAACATTGTAATAAAACATTTCATTTTCATTGGAAAGAAAAGAATTAAGCTTATTCTTTAACACGGGTGATGTCTTTACCCATAATCTGCCCATGTACTTTCTCACCCCAACTGGGTTTCGGGATACCCCAAAAGAGAGACTCTGGGAACAACAAGAATGAAAGGGTGTGTGTACCATAGGCAGTACACTTAAGTCTATATTTGCAGGTTGCTGTGGAAGGCTGACCTGGAAGTGTCAAACCCCTCGAGGATGCCTGCTTCTGTTTCCTTAAAGCCTGTTTTGTGTTTGTCTTAGGCAGAACTGTAGCATCCATTGTGAATCCCTACTTTACTCAGTGCTTGCAGGCAATTTTAAGATCTCTCTGAGTCTCAATTTCTTTGTCTGTAGATGAACAAGACAGGGCCCACTCATGGGTTTGAGTCACCTTTGCTGTCATTCCAGAGCAGCATCATTTGTGTGGTGTCCCAGAAATCAGTTTCCCATGGTGACAACAACAAAGAAGTTAAGCTATGCCTGGGATAGTCCCCAGTTGTGTCGTGCTAGCTGCCTAGATACATGCTTTCTGCTGTGGTTTACTTTGTGTTTGTCCTTACTACCTTTTACAGAAGTATCAAACAGTGAATTGTCTAAGATGTCAATGTGTGTAAAGAATAACATGCTAGAAAATATGACAGATAATATGTTAGAAAATATGACAGATTCTTCTAATTTGACCCTCTTGCTCACAGGGGAAGAGGAGGAGTCACAGCCAGGCCTATTGCAGTTGGGGTACCACGTGGGACACCGACTCCCCGAGGAGTCCTTTCCACCCGAGGGCCAGTGAGCCGGGGAAGAGGACTTCTCACTCCCAGAGCAAGAGGTGTCCCCCCAACTGGATACAGACCTCCCCCGCCACCCCCAAGCCAGGACACCTATGGAGAGTATGTAAGTACAGGTGGTGGCGTCAGAGATCAAGCTGATCCAGTCCAGATAATGTGTCATAGTTGCTTCTCTTGTTCACCTCCTCAGTTTAGCAAATAGTTGACATTAAAGCCGCCTAGCATAGAAATTCAGAAGTATAGGATTGGTTTCAAGGCTGCTTGAAACTAAGGCAGAATTTCAGCTGTGGGGAATGCAACATGGGGTCAAGCAGATGGCTATTAAGTTCTTCCATGAGTTGACTAGACGTTCTTTCATATCCCATTTCAGGTTGCGTCTGAGTAAGTCAGACACTTGAAAAGTGATTGCCTAAAAATACCAAGATGGTGTTACCTTTTAATGTATCGTTTCCATCTGCTCAGTAAAGCCTAGCTTTGTAGGAAGTTCTGTTCAGTCGAGAAAATTAAAATTCCATATTTTTTGCATCAATTAGTTTTCTTTACCACTTCAGATTCTCAGGTATGGCTTGTAGTTAAGGTGAGAGAAATAGAACTGTAGAAGTAGGACAGAAGGGAAGGAACTCATTAAGGATGTCAGTGCTTGGGATTCTTGGTATAGCTTCCTCATTATCATTGGTGGAGAAAATGAGAAGTCAGTAGATGTTCCTGCTGAAGTGGAGCCCAGGGGCAGTTTTCAGGAGCAGTAGTGGCGGGAATCAGATACTCACAGTTAGGTCTCTTACTCTGCTGTGTCATGGAGGTACTAGACATAACTTTGCACAGTTTCTGAGAGGTTGCAGTTATCCCAGAGTCTCTAGAATCCTTTTTAGTATCATCTGTGGTTGCCTTGATGTCCACATTCTGGGCTTAACAGAAATCCATGAGTGTTACCTTTTTATGGTTCTGGCCTAGACTGCCCTTCCCATGTCTGCCTGCTTCTTCTGCTTCTGTGTAGGTCAGCTATTGCAGGAGAACCTTGGGGGGGGGGGCGTGCGGAGGACGGGGAGGAGGGCAGCTGCTGAGTTGTGAGTTGCTGAGCTCTCGAGCATTACAGCTGCTGTTACTGTCAGTCGCTTTCCCACATAAACTGGACATGTGGGTGGCAGGGATGGGCCATACTTGGCTCCTTTGACTTAGCAGAGAGCCCTTCATTTATACTCACCATGCTGTAGTTCCGTATCGGATGCTCTGTTTTGTTGCCTGGCCTCTTTGCTCTTTTTTTCATCTCCTCACATTGCCTGCTTTCCTGTTTCTGTATGTTCTTGTGAAACTGACAATGATAGCTATGCATCGAGGTCTTCCACAAACGCCCATCCTTCCTTACAGAGAAGGGGCAACAGAGACAAAGAATGCTGTTGAAGTTCTTGAGGCTACATGTCGTAGTCACTTCATTCCCACCTGGCTTAGCTTGACAGCTCTTGGAGCTACATGACTGCATGATGTTCTAGAAATTGCCAGGCAGGGATTGTGGGGAATTAGTTCATGGGATCTATTTCACCATTCATTTTGAAATGAGTTAGGCAATTTAACATTTGCTGGTTTCGTAAGCAGATGTTTAGAAAGTTACTGTCACCTTTCAATGTCCTAATTCATCCTTATACCCAATAAGGACTGCTTGAGAGCCTTGTATGAGTCAGACCCACATTCCCTGCCCCAGTGTGTGTATGCTGATCATGACAAAAATTAGATGAATAAAAACAAACATTTCTTGCCCAGAGGAGGAAAATAAAAGCAAAAAGACCCTTGTTTTTGGCCAGCATGCAGGGGGTGAGGAGGGGTAGGTGAGGGGTGTTGGTTGCCTATGTTTCTGATTTTTGTTCAATTTTTGATATTGAGAAAATAATTGGACCAATCAAATTAGTGAACTGACAGATAAATGTGCTGAATGAATTTACTCTGTTTGACCTCTACTGCCATGCAGAATGTTACTTGATTCATTTTCTGAAGGAGAAGAAGCCTTCACTGGTTATTGAGTCCCCCACTCACTGCTGGCTCTTGCCAGGATACTTGAAGCTGAGATTTGCACACGGGGCCAATGCTGCTTCTGCTGTACCCACACCTCACTGTCACATTGAGATTATGGACAGCTACTTTCTCCCTGTTGCTTTCCTTTGCCTGGAAGGCATCAACACCAACTCCATGCTTGGTTTTCAGGGCACCTTAGGAGGACTGGCCGAATGCAGGAGACGAGCATTGTCATAGGCACACACCTCCACCAAGAGATGCCTACTGTGAAGGGCTCAGACTACAAATGTGGTCTCTTAATTTCACCTCTGTTATTTATTGGAATATGCTTTCAGATTAATAGCCAAACTGAAGGATGTTCCCCACTTAACCTAGTATTTTGTAATCCCTTGACACAATTGATGTAAAGTGCTTGACAGCTGTATGCTGTAACTCAGACATCACTGAAGCAAGGAGGAAAAAGGCTTCCTCCCTCACTTATGGGAGCTTGTCATAGCAGCTTCTCAACTGTTCCCTCCTAACCTCGTCCTGCTCTCTTGACTCAACTGCAACTTCATTTCCTCTTCAAGTCACACCAGTACAGCTTGTTGGTCTCTGACACATGTCTGGACACTGGTTGTTGTTCTCTAACTGTTTGAAACATCGATGGCTAGTCAGTTGTATGTGTAAAGGTATATTACAAAAACAAAACAAAAACAGCCTTCAACATTTTTCTTTTCTTTCCTTCCTTCTTTCTTTGTTTCTTTGTTTCTTTCTTTGTTTCTTTGTTTCTTTCTTTGTTTCTTTCTTTTTTTTTTTTTGTTTCTTTGTTTCTCTTTCTTTCATAGGATAAGCATTCTAGAAAAACTTCAAATCTGGGAGCCCTGAATAATAAAAAAGGTTGGTTTTCATCTTAGATCATGTGGGAAAGCAGTCTTAGTGGGCCAGCTGAGCTGTTCCACTTTGGTGGAGTAACCCTGAACCAGTTTGTGAACTGAGGGAGGGCATTTCCTGCTCTTCACCCTCACTTCCCATTTCCAGCACCTGGGGTGTTGTCTGGCTTGGCTTGATCTTTAGCAATCGCTGACTCCATGGAGGGGTGTGAAACACCATGAGGAAGGAAGGGCAGGTTTTAGAAAGTTGCCTCCAGCAGCCCTCTGCTGAGGCCTCTGTGACACACAGTCCTTGATGTGGTGTCTCATATTTTAGCATACAGCTGTGTAGTACAAATATCTGTTTTTACCTGCCTGGGATATCATTCCCTTTCAGGAAGAGAAGCCATGTCCCCACTAGTTTTTCTCTAGTTTCTGGCACACTCTTTAACAATTTGCTGGTGAAACAGGACTACCAAGCAAGGTAACCTTTCTTTATGGAGGTCACCACTGACTTGATTAAGGACAGTCCGTGTCCCTGTCTGTGTTCAGTGCTTACCTGTTTTATGGCACCTTAAGTTGGCAAGAGAAAATGGAAAATTATGAAGAAGAAAGGATAGGGATGAGGACTAAAAGATACCCCAATAACCCAAAAATAATTAGAGGACATCAGACCATCCCTGTGTCTGAGGAGAGTTCTTCTGCAATTCAGAAATGAAATTCTAAAGGTGTCCTTGAGACTGGGGACTTAGCTCATTTGCATAGCATACCTGCAGCCTTGGATTTGATTCCTGACACTACAATGAATAAGAATTTTTAAAAGTCCTTAACAGATATTCAATAACAAAAATATAGCCCTCATTTGATTATATTTAACCAGCTCAGTTTAATTTTTAAAAAATGATTTAGAACTTATTGTTTGTGTGGTTATTTCTAGAGTATATATGAAGATAGGGTATCATGCAGCTGTTTATTTACACCTAGCCTGTAGGAGCAATGCTGGTTGTGTTTGTGTGTGTGCGCACGTGTGTGCGTGTGTGTGTATGTGTGTGTGTGTGTGTGTGTGTGTGTTTGTGTTTATTTGAAATCCTGGCATACTTGATGCTTTGTTAAGAAAGCCTGTCTGGATGCTTGAGACAGTACATCTTCTTCATACGTATTCTAAAATACAAAGGCATTCTTGTACAGACCCAAGAAAGACAATTAATGTTGTCATTAATTTTGCTATATAGAGAATTCTTCTGAAGAATATAGAAAGAGGATGCTCAGGGATGTCCTGATGAAATTGGATAGTTTTTTTTTCCCCCTAGATAAGTGTTGGAGAACTGCATCACCTGAGATGCCTCTGAGCCGTGTTTTCATCAATAGTCACAATCACAAAGGATTCTCTTACTCAGTCACCCAGAAGAGTGCCTGCTGTCTGATAGTCTGATAGTGTGTGTGTGTGTCTAAGATTACCATCCCCAAGAACTCAGGTGGCATGTGTCGGAGCTTCAGGTAGAGTGGCTAGCCATGGTCAACTCAAAGCCTCCCCTTGAGTAGACTAACAAATATTCCAGAAAAGCAAAGTTGTTCACCATTGCTATTTTTTTTTCAAAAATGCAGAAAATAGATAATGGTGTGTTTTTGGTCTTTGAGTGCACACCAGGGCCTTCTTGCACTCTGCTTCAAGGTAGAAAAATTAGCCATAATTATAGTAACCCCACATCTCTTTTTCCGGAGAACAAGAAGTTCCTTTTCCCCTGTGACACCAATCTATTTCTTATACCCAAATGATTACATAACTAAAACTTTAATTAGTATAATCTATACTGTTTTCACTGTGAGCACTTTAACAATTCAAAGTGCGATCACACAGGAAGACAGGCCTAGCAGAGCCTACCATCCCTGCAGACTGGGGGCATGCTCCTTTTTGGTCACAGTAAAAGAAAAGACACAGATGGGCAAGCATGCATCCCTGCTGTATATGGAAACTTTCTGTCCCTGAAGGATCTTATCAGTAATCTGCAAAAGGGAAAGGCTCTCTCGGAGCTGCTTTTATAGCAGAGTTTCTTCTGTTGGTGCAACCTAAGCACTCATTGGTCAGTGCTGGGAGGAGGAAGCTTGGTCAGGGTCGTATTCCTGCTGTTGCCAGGCTTCACTTTTGCTCAGTATACGCGGGTTTCCTGGCACACCAAACTCTGGACAGTAACTGGTATCTTACAGTTTATCTTAGTTGGGCACAAGCTCTCTTAAGTTATCACAGATCCTACAGGTTACCCCACAACAGTCTCCCTTCCATTTCAAAATCCAGTCCTTAGTAAGTGAGGATCCTCTGGCTACCCATAGTTTCTGTCTGACATGGCCACACATGACAAGAGCCACAGTCAACTGTTCAGGTGTTCAAGTTGTCAGAGCAACCCTGACTTGCTGACCTATTACTGATTTATTATTTATTGTGACCGATGTGTTACTTTGGACATAAGTAACATTTCTGCTTTAAAGAAGTATTCCTCTATTTGGAACCAAATATTTTCAACCACACAGGATGGCTGCAAGCATGGATTCAAGTCACTATGCATGACATGTCCAGCAATAACAAAGTTATGTGAAACCTTTGTAGCCATAGTTTACATACATATGTTGTCCCTCTCTCCAATGGAGGCGAGAGAAACTGGTTTAGAATTCTACAGGTGTCCCCAGGATGAAGCTGAGTGTCTGTCCTGTCCCATGACTGACTGCTGAGCTACCAACAGCCTTGTGTTCCCAGCGTGCCAGTTTGCAGATCTCCCTTTGCTTTGAGCTAGGGCACTCCTCAACCACACAGAGACCTGAGCAAGGCAAGCCTTTCCACAGCTCTTGGCTTCCTTGAATGCCTTCTCCAGTCTTGCTCTCTCCACTCCAACAGAAGCCTCTTCCTCATCAGGCATTATGTCAAAGGCCAAAAAAAGAAAAGAAAGATTGAATTTGAAGATCTGAATTGCCTTAATTGTTTTAAATTGTAGAACTGAACAACTTTATCCCATAAAATAGAGTAAATGTGCACTGAGCGTAGCAGGGAAGTTAATGTTGTATAGACACACATAAAAAGAGCTGACGAAAACAACCAGGAGGGAAAACAGGTCAATTCAGAAGGCTTTCCGTGGGAGCAAAGGACCAAGACCAACAGTGCCAAAGCTTAACTCTGTGAGGAGCAAGGCCAAAGGAATCCATGCTCACTAAGGCAGGCCATTTTGAAAGTTTGGTGATTTGTCTCCCTAACCTGGTGTTACTTTGGGGGCTTTATAAGCAGCTCAGCTCCAGTGACAGGAACTGGAGCATGAGTGGCTGCTTTCTTGCTTACAAACTCCCAGGACGCTGGGCTGCCCAGTTTGTATAGATTGCAGCGCCACCTCTTTGTGGGCAGTAGACTGTGGGTTCCTTCCTTGCCTTTATTTTTATCTTTATGTGCAGGAGCCTTTCTCGGGGGCTTCACAGTTTAAGAGATAGCACCTAATGGTACCAGAGGTGACCATTACTGTGCTATCTAATTCTCAGGTCATGGCTATGTCTTCATATACTCTCCCACCTTCTTAATGAAGTAAAATGGATTATTTTAAGTCAGTTTTAGTGAACATTAGAGGGTTCATTCAGTGTACTAAGAACTATGAAGCACTAGTGCCATTTAATGAGGAATCTATTATGCTAAAGGCTAACAGGATATTCTGCATCCTTTCGCATACACATGTTTTGTTTTTATCCTTGCCTTAGGGGATGGAGAGTCTTTTCTCTTTGCAGATCCTACTGATACAGCAGCTGGCAGATCTGAAGTCTGGCTCCATATCTATAACTTTGCCCAGCTTGAGGAGTCTATAATGGGGTGTTTCTCTATGGACACTGACTTCCCATGGAGCCAACCCAAGAGAGGGCTAAGGAACTAATTTCATCAAGTAGAAAGCCTCACTTCAAATACAGAAAGCAAGGGTTGAAACAACGATGCAAGCAAACTGAAGCTGAGTGGTCGTGGATATTGGGAGTATTAAAATAGTTCTGAAAAGAAGTTGTTGTATGTACGTGCATGCAGTTTCTCGTCAGCAGGCCAGAGCACAGTTTACAGGAGTCAGTTCTCTGGTTTCACTGTCAGGTTGTCAAGCTTGGCAGAGAGTGCCTTTACTCACTGAGCCATTGTGCTGGCCCCAGAAATGGCTTTAAAAAGTAGGATTTGTTGACTCCTTCATGATGCATAGACTTAAAATCTCTTAGAAATTTAATCATAGTATTCTGATTCTGATTCATTTAATTATGATTGATTGAGCTTTGAAGCCTGGGCAGTGTCTCCTGCGGTCTTTTTGTTGTTGTTTGGATTTTGGGTTTTTTTTCGAGACAGGGTTTCTCTGTGTGATCCTGGCTGTCCTGGAACTCACTCTGTAGACCAGGCTGGCCTTGAACTCAGAAATCTGCCTGCCTCTGCCTCCCAGAGTGCTGGGATTACAGGCGTGTGCCACCACTGCCTGGCGTCTCCTGCTGTCTTAATAAGCTACTATCAGTGGGTAAGCCTGAACTGATATGTAAGTCTCCTGTGTCAGCTTGTGGGGAATTCTGTGTGCAGTCCTAGAAGTTGGTAAAAAAACGAAGGTCTTAGGTATGCTTCTGTTATCCAACTACAGCAGGCTTGTTAAATAGAGGAGACTATCCTGAAATGGTGTGAAATCGACTTGTGTGGTGTTGCCTTGCCTACTTGATAAATGCTAAGGGAAGGCTGTGCTCTGTAAATTAAAGGGACAGCAAAGTCTCCTGAAGTTGATTCTACAGCTCCAGACTGGCAGAGCCAAGTGTCTTTATCCCTGCATCCTCCCTCCAGATTCCCAGGAGGTAGTGTGCAAGCATCTGCATGCTCCGCAGGGATTTGGGTGAGTGGTGAGCAGGCTATTGTAAGTTTCACTTGCATGATTGTTTATGCAACTCAGAGGTGCACTCCTGACTGTGCCTTACCTGGAAAGGAAGGACGGTGCCCAGCAAGCCTCAGATCAGCACCCAGGCAATGTCACGATGACTGCTGAGGGCTAAGAGGAAATGGAATGAGCTAGACCAAAGCTGTTGCTTTCCATATTCTCGCTCTTATAATGCTGTAGGCTAGAAGAAAGGAGAAAATGAGCAAGAGTGCTAGAGCCAGAGCTAGTGATGCGCCTTTTGTTCCAGCTGCTGCCCTCTGGCTTGCTGAGCCACCAGTGAAGCCAGTGACGTCACGACTCATTTGTGTTTACAATGAATGGGCCTGTGGTACCTCAAGTAACTTCATTTGTGAATGACCATGGAACCAGTAGAGCAGCAAGCTCTTTACAATGATTCATGGATTCCATTCCAATTCAGGGGCCCATTGTGTTCTGCATCTGCTTTGAATGAGAGACAAGGCAGCTGCCCTTTATGGTGGTGACTGTAAAGCCCCCAGCATATCAGACATGCTTTGCCTGCCACTTCAGCAGAGTATTTCCTCACAAGATGTCAGCTGAGGCTCAAACCCAATAACAGTCTGAGATGCCTTTGAGTAGAAGCAGAGGGCCCCACAGCTCGCCCCGTTCTCTTATGGTCCATTAAAGCTGTACTAGATGGAAGCTGTTTTGAAGAAAAATGGCCTCCTCACCTGTCACTTGAGAACACTTTACCACTTCTTCCATTGTGCAAGGAATGAACTCTTTTGAAATCTCAGTGCAGGAACACCAGGGAAGCCATTAGAGAAAGCCAGGCATGTTTCAAATTTACCTGTCACTCCTTAGCATAGACTGTGCATGAAGAGTCAAGATGGAAGAATGTTCTCACTCACACTTACCTGAAGCTTTGGGTTTTGGTTGTTGTTTTATTATTGTTTCTGAGACAGCTGTTATTATATATAGCAGACTGGCCTTGAACTCGAGACCCGCTCCTCTCTGCCTCCCAAGTGCTGTCTATGATCAGAGGTGTGTGTCACTATGTGGCTTTACCTAAAACTAATGCAGACAGATTTTGGAACTTTGTGCAGAAGAGGGCTTTACTGCCTTTCCCTTTCCTCAGTGCAGCCTGTGCTGGATACTGTTGTCAGGTCACTGATCCCTGTCTGCTTCAACCTGCTTGTTTTCCATAGTCAACATTTTGATTAAAAAGAGAGCAGATTGTGAAAAGGTTATTTATGAAAATGCATTTGAAAACAAAACGATTGAAAAGCCCACAGATTTAGATTTAGATAAAAACATGAGCGTTGTATAATTTCTTGCATTCACTTTAACAGAAGTAAGAGTGAAGAGCAAGAACCCTCAGTTTGTGGAACTGTCGGGTACCTCACCAGTCAGGCCTCTCTCTTCCTAAGCTGCCTGAAGAGCTGGCTGATTTCAGGAATGGAAAACTGTACACATTAATTCCACATGTTACATATATGAGTCCGTGCAGGGGACAGACATGGTTTCTCTCATCTCCTTCATGGTCACTTTCAGCTTAGACTAATCCCTGTGCTAATGTCAGATGGGCCACAGGATATGTGATCTCCGCCAGCACTTACCCCCCTCACTTTTATCTGCTTACAACCCGGATTGGATTCCTTCAGGTGGTCAGCCTCTCACATGGATGCACAGTCACCTTAACAGTGATTTGGTCTTTCCTGTCTGACAGTTTCCCAATAAGTTATTGATGGCAGGCATGATGCCCCTTTCTAATCACCAGGTCCCCATGTTTGGGAAAGACTCTGTGTGATTTCTTGATACAGAGAAAAAAACACAGTTGACTTTACAGATAATAATATACATAGCTAACTTGTGTGTAAAGAATAGAGAGAGGACCAAAGACACAAGGTTTATAGAGGATGTAGGATTACCCTCAGGTAGGGAACTGGTATTCCCTAGGAAGTGATAGCCTAGGTTAGCCGGGAGAGATTTCTCTGGAGACTCCTATACCCAGAGAAAGCTGTGCTCCACAGGCTAGGAGTTTGATGACAGGTGGGTCGTTGATGAAGTTTGTTGCCCTCTTTCTCCTCATAGAGGTGTTTTTATGCTGTGGAGTTTATTTGGGGGTAAATAGAATGTGAGGTACATGGCAGGATGTGGGTCCTAAAAGACACTTCAGAGCTATTACATTCGAATTCGAATATTAAAAAAAAACAAACAACAACAGCAAACACCCTTAGGTAAGAGTTTAAAATGCAACTAAATCACCAACTGGTGATGGCTAGTGAAAGGCTCAGGGGCAGACATAGTAGTAAACCAGGGGACCCAGCTAGCTGGGCTCAGCTCCTAGCTCTGCCTGGGTTCCTCATCTACAAATGGAAATAGTAGCGTTGCTTATCTGGGGATGTTATGACTATTAGATTATCATATGGAAAGAATTAGGGATTCTATCTGTCCTCCACAATAAAACGCCAAGTACATCTGCTATTAGCTCAGGCCCTGTCTCCTTTACCAGCGAGGCCTCTTCTCTCAGGAAGGAAGAACACCATACCAGGTGGGGATAAACAGGGAAAAGGCAGTGGTTTCAGGTCTTGGCTGATTTGGAATAGTAGGCGTGCCCTGCACAGCTGTGGGAGTGCAAACCTGTACATGTGTGCTTTGGAAAAAGTTTCTACACCACTTACAGCACCACCCTCCCCTGCTGCAGGGCCCACGGAGCATCTGAAGCAGCTCCCAACAGAGATACCCAAGGGAGTACAGACGGAGGCTCAGTGGGAAACCCATAGGCAAAAACAAGCTAAGACTGCTGACCCAGGTGGAGGAGATAAACAAGCAACAGCCGGATCATGCACAACAGTGTTTCAAAGCAGGGGCAGGAAGCAGCCAGCCTGAGCCCTGTACAGCAGCCTGAGCCCTGTACAGCAGCGTGAATGAGTCCCACAAATCATCACACTGAATGAAAGAAACATGGTCCTAGATAGTAGCTATTCTGACTCTTAATTGTTTTTAACATTCAAGTAACTAAAACCCTAGGATGTGTTGGAAATCATGATGGTGGCTTGGGGAGAAGATAGTAACTGCGCAATGACATGGGGTAGTTTTCAGAACTGTTTATGTCCCATTTCTTTATCTGGATGGTCATTCCTCCTGGTGTGTGACCAGCTGAGCCCCCTCAGTGACAGTCTCTATGCTGAGTACTTAGGGTTTTCATTTGATGACTCACTTTGCTCTTGAGTAAAACTTTCAAACATTTGATCAACTTGCAAACGAAGAGAGTTGACTGCTGAGCCTGGTGCTGCCTTTTGAAGCAGAGCAGCTTCAGTGTGGGACTGGGTAGTGACCTGAAGGGTTCTCGGTGAGCTCTGAAAATTGAGCAGGGGAAATTCGTACAGAATTTCACCAAATGCTTTCAGGTCCACCTCTGCATTGGTGGGCCCACAGCACCTCCCTGTCTCTGTAGAGCTGGCATCGCTGGGCCCGCCTCTTCTGCCAGCCATTACTCAGACAGCCTACATGTGGAAGCCTGAGTGGGTCCATGACCTCTATCGTGGCAGCCATGGATTCCTTCAGGACGCATCCTTGGGCGCTTACTTAGTGGCAGACACTGGGAATAAGGCACCTGTTTTGGAAGGGCTCGTGCAGGGTGGGGGCTCGTGCAGGGTGGGGGCTCGTGCAGGGTGGGGGCTCGTGCAGGGTGGGGGCTCGTGCAGGGTGGGGGCTCGTGCAGGGTGGGGGCTCGTGTAGGGTGGGGGCTCGTGCAGGGTGGCAGACAAGACCAGATGTAAGTACTGAGTGTTAGTAAGAATCTGCTCCCCTGCTGGGTGGCTGCAAGTACTGAAGATGTAGGAAAACCAGCAAACAGAGGACGGTATTTAAATACATAAAACACAGAAAGAAGAAAAGACGGAGAAAGGTACTGGCTCACCACATAGGCAAAATGAGAGTCTGAACAGTTAACTCATACTTGTGGCTGGTTATCTCTTGTAGCACCCTTTCTCAGCCCTTCATCCCCTAATCACAGAAATATAATTATCTGTGTGGCTATTTCCTCAGCTTGCCTCACGGGTGGCCCGTTTGCTATCGGTCCAGATGCACAGGACCAAAGCTGATTTTATGTTTAGTTGGTGCCTTAGGATATATCTGGCTTTCATCCTCTGCAGCCCTGGTTGAGCAGCTGTGAGCTAGTGTTAAATCCTAAGGAAGGTAGCAGAGAGGCTGATGGGATCTTGGAACAAATCAGCGCTTGGGACCATGGAAGGTCCAACAGGTCTGGGTGAAGCAGCTGGTAAATCCGTTGGGCTTTAAATTAAAGTCCAGAATGTAGTTCCTCCACAGGAACTGTGAGAGTTGCCTCCTTTGAGTCAAGACTCTCAGGTGGATTCTGATTGCCTAGTTGTCCAACAGTGCTGGACACATCAGTCACATTTAGGAGCACAAGCGTGAGGCCAGCCTGAGCTAACTAGTGAGACCCTCTTATGAATGGAAGGCCTTAGCACGTCGACACTTTTTAATGCGTGCTCAGAGAAATTATTTCCCCTTTCCTATCATTAACGGCACTTCTAGTTTAACACTTGTTTTCCCATTTATACCTTCCCCTTGCTTGTAAGATTTCTACCTTAACTGTATCGCTGTTTCTTGGTTCTGTTTTGAGTACCTAGAAAATCCTACCAATGTCCTTCTACTTTGGTTAGGTGCAAAGTCAGAAGAAGACATTCTGTTAGTGGCTGGCGGGCATATCTCTAAAGACTGTATCAGGGTCTGTACATCCCACAGTGGAAATGCACATACATTTACGCAGTGGAAATGCAGGCCTTGCATCTCAGGCAAGGCTTTAAGACTTTCACAGAAGTCATGCATGGATAGCTTTGTTTTTTTTCTGATTCGGTGATTCAAGAGTTAAAAGGGTTAAGTCTTGAAATGAAACAGCAATCTTTACTGGGAAAGCACTGGCCAAACACATTCACCTACTCTTTTTACTGGTTAATCTTAAGCAACCATTGGAAGTAGTGGGAGCTGTGTTTTGGTTCCCACTTTGGAAATTGCCCAGTTGAGGTTCTGAGGGGTTAGTGACATCTATTCCACAGGTATGTAACCCGCCCAGAGCCACGTGGCTGTCACATCCTCAAAGCCTGATTGGAGCAGCCTCTTGAGCTCCCTCTTATTATTGCAATGTCAACAGGTGCCCGTGACATCCCAGAGTTAAAAAGTCAGATTTGATGCAGGTGCTGTGGGAAGGAAGGTAAAACCACTTTGCTCATGTGTTCACTGTCATTGAAGATGCTGTTGAAGCCACATTGCTAAGGATATTATTTCCCAGGTTCCAGTTACAATTAATTTGTGAAGTCTTTATTATTTGTTTTATAAACTCAGCATAATCATTGTAAACCTTAAATTTGCTGAAGCTTTTCACACTGCATCTGTGTGGAAACATCTAACATTTTGAAATGGCCAGTTGTCATCCTAGTTAAAGTGAAGTTATCATAATATCATTATCTCCCTTTAAAAGGATGCCACACCAAAGCAATATTTTTAATCTTTCAAATTCTCTCAATTTTAAAATGGTTGTACCAGGTTTAAATATTATACTTGATTTTACTTGTGACAAAAATAAAACCAGGTAGGCCATGCTGTTTCTCTGTCCTGGAAGATGGCTTCAGAGCAAGTGTTCGTCTCATCTGGACCTGCGCCAGGTTGGGTACAGTGGTTCAGGAAAGTTTTTCTCTTGTGTCAGGGCGCATGCTCCTCCTGTAGCCTGTTGTCCATGCGGATCCATTGTTCGGGTGCTGTTTCTAAGCAGAAACCTCAGATGTGTGCTTGATGAAGGAGCAAGCTTTGTAGTGAGTAGGGATGGACAGTTCATCCCTGTGTGCATTTGAACAGTTTTTGATGACTGTCATCCTGGCATTCAGAAATAGAATAAAGTTCTAAAGGTCGTCATTTGCAGAGCACAGATGGCTGATACCGAGTGTTCCCCAAACATGGTGTAAATGCAGTCTGAGTATCAGGAGTCTCAGCATTGTCATAGGCTCTGTGCCTGCTTGCTTCTGTAGTGCTGCCTCGGTTCACATTCATCTCAAGGAACTATAATTCATCTCAAAATACAATAACTATTGTATTTTCTCCTAGTTGGCCATCCACTCCAGCCACTCAGCAGGTTTTGCCCCAGTGCCTGTTCTGTGTCAGGTGGGAGCATGGCTGGATTTGCTCCCCACTCCCACTCTCTTTTGCATGCCCTCAGTTATCACCTCTATTTTATTGCTTTAGGGCCTCTTCTTTCTCTCTCATGGTCTCTCTTTTAGTCCAATGACCTACATACACATATATAAAAACACTTATATGCACAGACATGCATAATTTTAAACCTAGCTTTCACATGTAAGAGGAAACAAATAGTATTTATCCTGTAGAATCTGGCCAATTAGCTTAGCTTAATGACTAACAGGGAGAAGAGAGAACAAGCTGGGTGATGGGGGAAGGGGGGGATACCAGTTAAAACAGAGTATAATGATATGTGCACATGACATGGGTTGGGGCATGGGTGGGAAGGGAAGGACCATAGAGAGGAGGGGAGAGGAGGGCAGAGGAGAGGAGAAGAGAGGAGAAGAGAGGATAGGAACTGATCCTAACTCACAGGAACTTTGTAGACTAGAGAGCAAGAAAGGAGTCAGAAAATAATTATAGGTGCCAAATATATGTGAGTTATCACATCACATATGATATCAAGAATGAAAGTCCAAAATGATAATTCTGTTTTGAAGCTAGCATTTGTCATCCAAGAAGGCACCACAGGACAGAGCATGTACAGACTGACTAGCATGATAAGCAGACTGCTCCCAGGGCCCACTCTGGAGCCTGGAAACACAGTGGAAGTTAGGAAACAGCAAGCCTGGATTTGCATTTTAGCTAGGGATTTCAGGAGGAGTGTTTAGATGAAGTCACACTAAAGTGCCAAATGCTGAGTCTGTGCTTTGTCCCTTTGAAAGATTCTAAATGATCTGAACGGTTCTAAAGGTTCTAATGAACCTAATCATGTAGGGTGGGCCTCAGGTTTCATATTGCAATGCAGAGGGAGCAGGGTGTGTGAGATAGGTTGAGGACATAAAAACAGATTCACTGGTTGGCCGATTTACTAGCAGGACAGCAAGGTTGGGGCACTTAATGTAAGTGTGCCAGGCAGTTGAGAGCAGGCCTTTGTGTGCCTCCTGATAACATACAGGGACTCCTTAGATCCTTCAAGAGCAGTTCAATAGTTGGCTTAGCATGCATTCTACCACCCAGTTAAGTCATTTCTGGTCATCTAAGGGATGGCTAGAACCATGAAGAAGCAGAAAATCATAGCAGGACTAGGTGAGAGGAATAAAGGATTGTCCTGCTTTTACCCAGTATTTTTCTCAGCAGAACAGTGAGCATTACTGTGTCCTCATTGTGTGTCTGTGCCTGATCTGAAGGAATCTTGCAGACAACTTCAGCTCATAATGTAGGTGAAGCACAAGGTGAGCCACCCTCCAGGAACATTACAGAGATGTGCTCATCAGGTCAGATGCTGGCATTGTACTGTACGGCACAGTGACTGTTTTGTATGGTCAAAATGTTGTAACAGAATTGAAGCCACCCACTTGCACCTTCAGCCTAGAAAGCTGACTAGGCCAAGAGGCAGCAAGGGCAGAGAGATGGTACAGGCACCTGGTGAACTGGCTAGGTTTCCACACTGGAGGCCCAGAGGTGAGGCAGAGAAGTAAATGCCTACCTATCATGTCATAAAAGAGAACCATCTCTAAGAGGAAATTCACAAGTGTGAGAAATAACACAAGGATCTCTAGTGAAAGGAAATCCCTGGTGCATCAGAGTAGTGCTGGTGACGTGTGGTGAGCTCCTACAACACCGAGTAACTTAGATGGGTTTCAGCTAAGCTCTCCACATCTTTTCTGTGCTGTTTTTGTTCCACTCAACTGCATGTTAAATTATAACACATAATGTACTTATTGCTGTTTTTGTTTTTGTTTTTTTTAAATTCTGCTCTACCCACTGAAATACCTGAACAGGAACATCTTAGTATAGAATTATATGAGTAAGGAAAAAGTGACCAACCAGTTGCTTTTTATTTACACTGGAAGAAAGAAATTTAAAAAGAAAGAGGGAGAGAGAAAGCAAGTAGATAGCTAAGTTGTAATATTATTACATTGTCAGACAAAACACAGAAAGGCTGGCACATTAGCCCATGCCTGTCTTTCCAGCACTTGGGAGGTAGAGCCAGGAGTTCAAGGTCACCCTCTCCTACACAGTGAGTTTCAGGCCAGCGTGGGCCACTTGAGATAGTCTCAAGAAATAGGAAGAAAATAATGTTTACAGACCTCATGCTGTCCACCATTCCTCAGGCACCCTTGTTCACTCGCCTGCCCGGCATTCTCTGGCTAGTGCTCAAACCTTGATCTCAGTCTGAGAACTCTCAGCCCCAGTGTTTTGGGGAAACTAGTAGAAGAGCTTGGGAGTCAGTTAGCTCTTCCTTATTCTGTCACGTTTGTCTTTACGTGTCCCATATTTCCATATGCTGTCCATTCTATGATTGGAGGAAGTACAAAATATACACCTCCTGTAGCCAAGTCCAGTAATGAAATCATGAGAGACACAGATTCATATTGTAAAATAGAAAACGTGTATGTTAGTAATACAGTGAGCTACCAATTGTGTCCTTAAACAGTATTGCCATAACCTGGCAGAGTAATTGAACAAGGGTTGAATGGCACAGCTATAGAAATAAAATAGTGCACTTCATTGCATTAGCTAAAATTTTAAATTCTAGTCATTTATAATCTTAAATATATGTCAAAACTCTTTGCTGAACTACCCATTCTTTGCAGACATTTAACATGTTAGTAAAGAAGCCATACCTGTGTAGTTTTGAAGTTGACTACCCACACAGTGACCTCTCTGCACTCTTGGCTTTGTCAGTCATCCTTTCTTTTCTGCAATATTGCCAGACAGGGATTTTTGCAGCACAAGGCAATCATGTCACTCAAAACCCAGATTCGCGTTCCGTAGAATGCAAGGGTAAGGGTTAGGGTTAGGTTCTGTAGATAGTCCTCCTTGGTGCATCTCCTGGCTTTTCATCATCATCATCTTCCCCTCGGCTAATGTCTGTTCCCGCCCTTAGCCTCCCTGAATTCAGGGGTCTGCTTCTGTTTTTCCATTGCTTTACACCTTCAGTCCATTCTGAATGATATTTAATGCCTTTCTTTGAAAAGGAAAAGCTAGCTTTTTATTAGCATTGACCTCCTTTACCTTTATTAGTTGGTCTGGTCTGTCTCACCTCAGTGCCTGTCTTTGACATGATGAATTATAAGGGCCGTTTTCTTTGCTTGTCTGTTCTCTCTCCCACTCCATTGTATGTGAGCGCACACATTAGACATTGAAAGATCTCTACCTATGGTGCTAGCACAGTGCCATCAATAGACTAGGAGCTACAAGAAGAGTTTCAATGGTGATTACATATGCTTCTGTTATTAGTTATTGCCAACTTTTAGCTTACTCCTTGGTCAGAGTTCATGTCACTGTTTTGCCACGTTTCTGATAATGAAAATCATCTCAGAATTTATGGCCAGTTTGCATTGGACCTTAGAAGATCCTAGCCAGTTAGTCCTTTGCTGTTAACTCTGAAGAACAGAGTGGCTGGCTTGCATTGTTACGGGTTTATTTCTTTTATGTGACTTTCCCCATTTTGTATTCACTTCTTCCTTTGTGAAAAAAATTCGACTGTATATGGTAATCATATGTAATTTACATAAGCCTTAGTTCTGCAAGTTGGCATCCATTTATGTTGATATTTGTTTTATAAAATTGAAAGAATTTGAAATATTCTATTTAGGTAATTGTTTTTTTTCCTAAATCAAATAAAGTGAGTCTGTAAATACTTTTTTAAAAGTAAATCCATAAGTCAAGTCAAGGTAGTTAGCATTTTGATATCCTTAAATAAAACTGTGCCTGCAAACTAATTTTTTTTAAGATTTATTTATTTTATGTATGTGAGTACACTGTCACTGATTTCAGACACACCAGAAGAGAGCATTAGATCTCCATTACAGATGGATGTAAGCCACCATGTGGTTGCTGGGAATTGAACTCAGGACCTCTGGAAGAGCATTCAGTGCTCTTAACTGCTGAGCCATCTCTCCAGCCCACCTGCAAAGTGTATACAGTTGTTGTAACTGTTTCTTTTTAATTTAAAAAATATTGATGCTAAAAAGATAGTTCAGGGGTTGTGAACACTTACTTCATTTGTAATGGACTGCAATTCTATTCCCCCAAAGACAGGTCAGGCTGCCTATAATTGCCTATAACTCCAGCACCAAGGGATTATGATGCCCTCTTCTGGCCTCCATGGGCACCTACATTCATACACACACACACACCACATATACACCAATATACATACATACATACATACATACATACATAAAAATATCTTAGATATGTACATAACAGACTCTGTGCTGAAACTTCTTTGACCACATGGCGCATATCCCTGCTTCCAGGAGTTGGGTGCATATTTATAATCTCAGAATAGCTGATCCTGATATTCCAAGACATTGCTCACAGACTATCTAAATATTTTTAAAATACTTAAATCCAAAGCCACTGTATAACTATACTGGGAACATAGAGCCAGTTGTAGGACAAGATAACAATGCTTTTGTGGTCTAATTTACCAGTGGCGAACATGTTTGGTTCCATTTATTTAGAAAAATTGTTTTTCTTGTCTGTTTTGAAGTTCATAGTCTTATAGAAACAATAGTGAGAGTCAGGGGCAAGAGGATCTCTTATGTGTTGGGGACCAACCTAGTGTACATAGAGCCCTGCCTCAAAATTAATTAATCAACATGGAGTGTGTATCCCACAGAATGACAAAGGTGAATTTCTCTTGTAGTTACTGTCTTTTCCTCATTGAGTTATGAGTTCTTTATATATTCTGGAGCGTAGACCAAATCTCATGTATCATCTGTAAATATTTTCTCTCATGCAGTGGATTATCTTTTTGTCTCTTTTAAATAGTGTCCTTGAAAGTTGAAAACTTTGGATATTTCTGAACTTCAATTTTCCGTACTCCTTAGCTCCGTGCTTTTGCTAGCCTATCAAAGAAATCACTGATCCAAGGTCAGGAGAATATGTAGTTACTTGTGCTTACTTTGTTCTCAGAGTTCTCTATCTGCTCACAACAGATAGGATTCATGTTGTGTTGATGTGTGGTTGGGGTTCAGTCTTATCTTCTTAGGTGTGGGTCTCTCTGGAGGCAGCTAGTTGTCTTGCTGCTTTAGTTAAAAATTGAATTGCATTTAAGTAGGAATAGTCATTTCTGACTTTCTTTATCTGTGTTCCTGTCAGTGTTGTATTGCTTTGGTTACTGCAACTATTCATCAAATACATAGAGTTCATCCTTTGAGCCTCTGGCATCGAGGTGTATTTTGTTTTTATTGGATGCATTGCTCCATAGATGTTCAGTAGTAGTACATTTTTATATCGCCCTGTATGTATATCTAAATATGCTATTTTTCATGTAGCTGCAAGAGACTGATGGGTTCTCACTTCTTTGATGGCTCCCACTGCTGTCTCCTAAATGTGTATGTACTACTGGCAAACTCTGTTTACCTGCTCAAGTAACTAATTTCTCCTGTTTATCAAGGAGAGCTTCATTGGCTATCAAATACTGTACCCAGCCAGTGCAGGTCACATGCCAAGAAGTCCCTCCCACCAACTAGCTCTTCTTGTTTGAGCCCCTTTGTCATTGGAATGTGGTTTTTCATTGTCTTCCAGGCAGTGACCTTCCTGATAGTCAGGTGCTCCTGTGTCATGAGGTGCATGTGTTTGAGAGGTTCTGATTTGCCTTTCTGCACTTAAGATTGTGCATCTCTTAGGCTTTACTTCTGGAAAGGTTTAAGCTTCTTGGGTACATAAAGTGTTTGCATCAAACTGGGGAAGTTTTGAACCTGTTATTCGTCTGTATAGGTTTCTGCCCCTCCCGCTCCTCTCTTTCTGCAGATCTCTTTGTTCACATGCTCACACATGTGTTATGGCCCGTGCCTCTGACCCTATGTTCTTCCTTCCATGCTTTGTTCTCAGAGTATCTATCTTCAAGTTCAGTAACTTCTCTCCAGTGTGTCTGCTGATGAGACAGTGAAGTTTCCACTTTAATTATTGATTTTCAAGTCAAGAATTTACCTTGGCTTCTCTGCATACTGACAGTCTCCACTTAGTGAGGTGATGTACTCAGGCTTTATCATAACAGTTTCTTTAGTTCCTTGTCTGTATTCACTGTGTTGAAGTTCTTTGCCTAGCAGACTCAATCTCTCAGCTTCTTCAGAGACAATTTTTATTAACAGCTATTTGTTCTTATAGAGAGACCATATTTTTATGTTTTTTAAACATGTCTCAACTTCTTGTTTTAAACTAGACACAATATATTAATAATTCATCAACTCTAGGAATCACATTCTTCAAGAATCCGTTATTTGTTTTTGTTTTATGTTTAGGGCTAGTCAAAATAAATTCTGTGGAAACTGTGAACATCAGATGTTGTCTCTTCAGTCACCTCCTCTTCCACCTCCTCCTCTTCTTCCTCTTCCTCTTCCTCCTTCTCCTTCCTACCTGGCTTCACCATGGAATTGTGCTGTGTATATTAACACTCAAACTGGACACTCACCCAGCCACTTTGCTCTTAACTCTCCTTTAGAAGTCTATTTCCACCAGCTGCTGGGTTCTCAGGGTCAGCCAAAAGAAACAGCTCTGGGCCTGTGGTCTTCTCTGAAGCATGGGATGTAGCACTGAGATAGGTGTGTCCCTCTAGAGTCCCAGGAATATGTTGGCCTTTTATACTTATGAATCAACCCATTGCACAGCACAGTAAGTCTCCAGTCTCTAGCAGCTACTATCTTAAACAAGTGGCTCTATTTTCTTCAGCTAATCCCTCAGGAGGGAGCCTGTTTGTACTAAGGCAAAAACCAAGTCAGGAGGGAGAAAGACCACTCACTGGGAAGCCTCTCTAGCAGGTGTTCCAGTTGCCTCACTGTACCCCCCGTGGCTTTCAGGCTGCTGCTCAGTGAAAATGCCACATAGTTCTGTTTTATCAAGATTTCCACATGGTTTCATCTTGGTGTGTTTGCTTTTAAGTAAAAATTCTTTGACTCTGCAGCCCTGTGGTCAATGTTCCAGTCCTAACAGTGGTGATTATATATATATATATATATATATATTTTATTTACATTTCAAATGATTTCCCCTTTTCTGGGTCCCCACTCCCCGAAAGTCCCATAAGCCCTCTTCCCTCCCCCTGTTCCTCCATCTACCCCTTCCCACTTCCCTGTTCTGGTATTCCCCGATACTGTTCCATTGAGTCTTTCCAGAACCAGGGGCCACTCCTCCATTCTTTTTGGACATCATTTAATATGTGGATTATGTCTTGGTTATTCAAAGTTTCTAAGCTAATATCCACTTATCAGTGAGTGCATACCATGATTGATCTCTTGAGACTGTGTTACCTCACTTAGTATGATGTTCGGCAGCTCCATCCATTTGTCTAAGAATTTCATGAATTCATTGTTTCTAATGGCTGAATAGTACTCCATTGTATAAATATACCACATTTTTTGTATTCATTCCTCCATTGAAGGACACCTGCGTTCTTTCTAGCTTCTGGCTACTACAAATAGGGCTGCTATGAACATAGTGGAGCATGTGTCCTTATTGCATGCTGAAGAATCCTCTGGGTATATGTCCAGGAGTGGTATAGCAAGGTCCTCAGGAAATGTCATGCCCAGTTTTCTGAGGAACCGCCAGACTGATTTCCAAAGTGGTTCCATCTTGCAATCCCACCAGCAGTGAAGGAGTGTTCCTCTTTCTCCACATCCTCGCCAACACCTGCTGTCTCCTGAGTTTTTGACCTTAGCCATTCTGACTGGTGTGAGGTGAAATCTCAAGGTTGTTTTGATTTGCATTTCCCTAATGACTAATGATGTTGAGTACTTCTTAAGGTGCCTCTCGGCCATTTGAATTTCTTCAGGTGAAAATTCTTTGTTTAGCTCCATACCCCACTTTTTAATGGGGTTATTTGGTTCTCTTGGTTCTACCTTCTTGATTTCTTTGTATATATTAGATATTAGCTCTCTGTCGGATTTAGGGTTGGTGAAGATCCTTTCCCAATCTGTTGGTTGACGTTTTGTCCTTTTGACAGTGTCCTTTGCCTTACAGAAACTGTGTAGTTTTATGAGGTCCCATTTGTCAATTCTTGATCTTAGAGCATAAGCTATTGGTGTTCTATTCAGGAACTTTTCCCCTGTGCCCATGTCCTCAAGGGTCTTCCCCAGTTTCTTTTCTATTAGTTTCAGTGTGTCAGTTTTTATGTGGAGGTCCTTGATCCATTTGAAGTTGAGCTTGGTACAAGGAGATAAGAATGGATCGATTCGCATTCTTCTGCATGCTGACCTCCAATTGAACCAGCACCGTTTGTTGAAAAGACTATCTTTTTTCCACTGGATGCTTTCAGCTCCTTTGTCGAAGATCAAGTGACCATAGGTGTGTTGGTTCATTTCTGGGTCTTCAATCCTATTCCATTGATCTGCTTGCCTGACATTGTACCAATACCATGCAGTCTTTATCACTATTGCTCTGTAGTAAAGTTTGAGGTCTGGGATACTGAATCCCCCAGAAGTTCTTTTACTGTTGAGAATAGTTTTAGCTATCCTGGATTTTTTGTTATTCCAGATGAATTTGAGAATTGCTTTTTCTAGCTCTATGAAGAACTGGGTTGGGATTTTTATGGGGATAGCACTGAATCTGTAGATTGCCTTTGGCAAGATGGCCATTTTAACTATATTAATCCTGCCAATCCACGAGCATGGAAGATTTTTCCATTTTCTGAGATCTTCTTCGATTTCCTTCTTCAGAGATCTGAAGTTCTTGTCATATAGGTCTTTCACTTGTTTGGTTAGAGTCACCCCAAGATACTTTATGCTGTTTGTAGCTATTGTGAAGGGGGTCATTTCCCTAATTTATTTCTCAGTCTGCTTATCCTTTGAGTATATAAAGGCTACTGATTTGCTTGCGTTGATTTTGTAGCCAGCCACTTTGCTGAATTTTTTATCAGCTATAGGAGTTCTCTAGTAGAGTTTTGGGGGTCACTTAAGTATACTATCATATCATCTGCAAATAGTGATAGTTTGACTTCTTCCTTTCCAATTTGTATCCCTTTGACCTCCTTATTGTTGTCTAATTGCTCTAGCTAGTACTTCAAGAACTAAGAAAGAATTTCAGGCCAATTTCCCTTATGAATATCGATGCAAAAATACTCAATAAAATTCTTGCCCACCAAATCCAAGAACACATCAAAACGATCATCCACCATGATCAAGTAGGCTTCATCCCAGGGATGCAGGGATGGTTCAATATAAGGAAATCCATAAATGTTATCCACTACATAAACAAACTCAAAGAAAAAAAACCACATGATCATCTCATTAGATGCTGAAAAAGCATTTGACAAAATTCAGCACCCTTTCATGCTAAAAGTCTTGGAAAGGACGGGAATTCAAGACCTATATCTAAACATAGTAAAAGCAATATACAGCAAACCGGTAGCCAACATCAAACTAAATGGAGAGAAACTTGAAGCAATCCCACTAAAATCAGGGACTAGACAAGGCTGCCCCCTCTCTCCATTTCTTTTCAGCAGTGGTGATCTTAATTGTTTCCAGCACGAGCTTGGTTTTTAGGAAAAATTTGGGAGCTTCTTTCTATGGCAGATGGACTGAAGCCACACCTGCCCTTCTCCTCACGCTGTGGTCAGACTCAGTTTACATCAGCTGCTGCCTTGCAGTGCCCGGAGGCAGAGTGCTCTTTCTTTCTACAGCATCTTCTTTCTGACGGGCTCCTTCTGGTGTGTTTCAGGACTATGACGATGGGTACGGTACTGCCTATGATGAGCAGAGCTACGACTCGTATGACAACAGCTACAGCACCCCAGCACAAAGGTAAGAGTCAGCTGGTGCTGCCAGGCCCTATGTCAGCTTGACCCAGGGCCTCTCCACAGCGAGGTGTGTGACGGTCAGCCAGTGAGACTGATTTGACTTCCTGTTTGTTGTTTCTTCTGACTAGAGGAGTAGAATCCATTTGCAAATAGCATGCATTATTGCACATGGATGCTGTCTTTCCAAAAGCATCTGGATGTGAGAACTATGTTTAATTTTATCTACTCTGAAAATTTGACCTAAGTGGTTAATATCATTTAAGGAAGGATAATGGCTTCAAAGCAGGTAACCATTCAGTCCTAAGGCCCCCAAGTTCTATAGGACCTGTGAGCTGCTTGCCTTTTCTAGAGAACGTAATGCCAGAGGCTGGCTTGCTAGTCACAGAACATTGCATCTTCTTAGCAGTGATGCTCCTGTCTCGTTCAAATTCTATAAATGTAACAATGTTGTCCTGATCAGACCCTCCCCACAATAGAGTGTATAGAGTAAGTACTAGTCCTAAGGAGACTGCAAAGCCCAAAACTAGGCCATAGGTGCTGGGGTGGAGCATCCAGGCATGTGCGTGGGTGTGGTCCTACTCCAGCTGTTAGTGAATGCATGGCTTCTCTTGCCTGTCAACTCTGATGCTAGGTAGGTGAGAATATTAAACAGTTTTCATCTTTGCTCATGACATACTGCTGAGTATATGACCTGTGACAAGTGACCTGCAAACTTTGGCTAACAAGTGGTCTTTTTCAGAAAGGGGATGCTTTGTTCTTTGTGTTTGTATCATTGGTGCTGGGCACAGTCCTACAGTTTGTTGAAAGTGACCGGCAAAAGCTGCATGAGAATTGTTTGACAGCTCCTCCCGTAGCTAGGCCAGCAAGCACTTCCTCAAGTGTCCTACTATAGAGACCAAGGAATAGTGTTCCAGAAGAAGTCACTGGTCCAAAATCACACTGGAAAAGGATCAAGGAAATGGGCCTTAAGTGGGATCTTCTAACACAAGGACTGCTCTTTACAGCTAGGCATGTCTCTTTTGTTTTGTAAATGTCCATCAATGTTTCAATTTTCAGTATGAAGTACCCTGGTGAAGTGCATGCGTCTTCCACCTCATACACTCTGGGTGTTCAGTTTCTCTCTCACCCTTTTCACCTAAGGCCTGCAGATGCTGTGCCTGTAAAAGAGGAGAGCACATAATAACAAAGAGAATGTTAACTGCTCAGTCAATGGGTGGGAACGGTTCCTTCTGAGCTTCCCGTACTCTTCAATTAGTACTAGGCCCACACAGAATGCAGAGTCCAGTGCGGCTCTCTGTTCTTGCTTGAGCTGGAACTGTGCTAGTACTTTTTATGACCTTTTGTAGTCTCACTTCTAGTTAGCATACAGTTTTCTATTTTGATCATATTCTTTCCACAGTCCTCCCAGATTCTCAGTGCCCCACCCACTTAACTTTATATTCTTTCCCTCTCCTTCTCCCTCTCCTTTTCCCTCTCTATCTCCCCCTCCCTCTCCCTCAAACTTCATGTCAAAACAAAAATCTAGTAAGAAAAAAAGCAACATGAAACAAAAAGTACAAGCGTTTGCTCAAACACACACACAGACACACACATACACCACATATATACTAAAAACAGAGCCCATTTTGTGTTAGACAACTACTGTTGGCTGTGGGACCTGCCCAGTATTCTGGTTGATAGACCCAGGGACACTGGATTGGGAACAACTGATTCCCTTTTCCCAGCAGGTATCAATTGCAGTTAGCTTCCTGGTTATAGATGGGACTGTGTGTCTACCTCACCTCCTTAGTACTGGGATTTTCTCTTCTTTAAATCTATGTGGGTCTTCTGTATGCTGCCATACTATGTGTGAGTTCATTTGTATAGCAGTCATTTTGTGTCTGGAGGATACTGTTTTCTAGGAGTCACTCACATCTCTGGCTCTTACCATCCTTCTACCTCCTCTCACACATAGATCCCTGAGCCTGGCTAGGAGGCTCTTTTTTCATTATTTGTTGTTATATACATATATGTACATCTATTTGCGCGCACACACACACAACACACACACACAAACATATTTCTAAATATAGATTGTTCAGTCTGTTTGATGTTACTTGTATGTTTCAGGACTGAAAGTTTGGTACAGGATAAGCAATTGGTGTGCTGTTCCCTGGGAAATGTAGGTTCTTTGAATAGGGTTGAGTCTTCATGGTCTCCCCCCACTGCCCCTTCATGTTAGCATGTCTTTGTTTGGCTCATGTTTACATAGTCATGTTGCTGAGACGTTATGGGCATATTCTGACAGTTCAAGAATATATAGTCCCACAGTAAACTCCCTAATCCTCTGGCTCTTACAATATTGCCACCCCATCTTCTGTTATGTGAAAGTTATTTTGTACATATATCCATGTGGGACTGGGCTTCACAGCTCCGCATTTTGATTGACTGCAGTTTTCTGTAATAGTTGCCATCTGTTGCAAAGAGAAATTTCCTTGATAGTATAAGGACAAACTTTTAGAGTATACTTAGGGATTATGCTGATTTAATAAAGTAGTGTTTGTAGATTCTTCTCTAAGATGCATGACTCTCTAGCCCAGGTAGTTTGCTAGGCTTCTAATACTGGTCATGATTTCTTTCTTATTGAGTGGGTGTTAAGTCCAATTAGAGAGTTGTTGGTTACTGCCACTGTGTGTGTGGCACTACTGCATACTTAGATACCACACTGGTCATTATTGTGGTTGATAGGCATCATATCTGGATAACAGTATTGGTTGTGTAGAAGTTTATATGGCACCTCTGGTCAGTTCCAGTTCAGGGGCCACTGGGTCATGTAGTGGACCTTATAGTCAATTAAAAAGTGATTGGTTGCTCCCATAACATTTTGCCATTAGTACAACAGTATATTTTTGTAGGCAGGTTGCTGTAGATAATAGAGTTTGTAACTAGGTTATACTAATGATTACTTTTCTCCGTGGGTGGCAAAATCTTATAGCACCATGAACATTAATGGGTACAGGTGAAACAGTCACCAGCTGGGTTTCTCCATGTTCAATGATACCTGTAATTGTTGGTAGCAATAAAGCCTTACATCTGGTTATGGAGCGTAACCAATCGCTTTGGTAGTAGTCTGTGATATTTGGGGCATTTCTGTGGGGCTCTTTGACCAGTAAATTAACAAGAGGCAACTCTTTCCTGACACTGGAAGTTTTACTTGATGGCATAATATGTCTAGTTGGGGCATTGTTTTTTCTATTATTTGATAGCTCTATTTACCTTCCATTCATATGCTTATTTTAGGAAACTTCTGCAGTATTAGGTTTCCATAATGGCTTTTCAACAGGCCATTATTGTTAATTCTCCCTCCTGCTCCTCCTCTAGCCTGCCCTCCCACTCCCCTTCCCCACTTAAGCTTTGTATTATATTTTCTGCCCTATCTCTTTTTTAACTCTGTATCCTATATCCCTTCCCTGAAAGACCCCCTTTCCCCTGCACCTTCCATCCCTTATTTACCTACCTAATATCCGTGGCTGTTTATTTTGCAACACAAGTCTAAAGTTTAAAAACTAACATTCACATATGAGAGAAAATTGCCAATATTTGTCTTTTTAGATCTAGGTTATTTTACTCAGGATAATATTCTTTTCTCTAGTAACCTGTAAATTTCATAACCTTATTTTTGATAACAGTTGAATTGTATAAGTATACCACAGTATAATTATTCATTCAATGTTTGATGGGTATCTAGGCTGTTTTCCAATTTCTGGCTATTATGATAGAGCCCAGTCACCATGGATGAGATAAGATGATAGAGTCTTTGGGGTTATGCCCAAGAGTTGTGTAACTGGATCCTGAGGGAAATCTATTCCCGCCCTCCAGAAGACTCACCACATTGATTTCCACAGAGGCTCTACAAGTTTGCAATCCCACTGACAGTGGATGAGTGTTCCCCTACTCTGCATCCTCACCAGAATGAGGGGTCATTTGTTTTATAGATCTTGGCCATTCTGACTGGGATAAAATGAAATCTCAAAGTACTTGTGGTTCCCATTTCATTGGTTACTAAGGATAGTGAACCTTTTAAAATGTGTTTTTCAGTGGTTTGTTTTGTTTTATCTTTTAAGAACTCTGCCTAGTTCTTTACCCTGTTTTTTAATTTGGTCATTTCCTTGATATTTAGTTTTTTTGTTGTCGGTGATGGGTGATGGTGGTTGTTTGTTTTAGTTCCTTTGTATATTCTAGAAACAACTATATGTGTCTCATGTATAGTCTGTAAACATCTTTTCCCATTCTTTAGGCTGCTGCTTGCTTGAAACGATGGTGTTCTTTATTGGACAGATTTTTTTAGCGTCATGACATCCCATTTGGTAATTGTTGGTCTTAGTGTGTGTGCTAATATTGTCCCATCTTTTTCTGGGCCAATGAGTTCAAGCCTGTTTCCCACTTTCTATTCTATCAGATCCAGTACATCTAGTTTTACGTTGAGGTGTTTGATCCATTGGAGTTCATTTTTGTAGGATAATCAACATCAGGCATCCAATTTGATGGATCCAATTGAACAAATTGCCTTTCCTCCAGTAAGTGTTCTTGACTTCTTTGTCAAAAATCAGATGTCCATAGGTCCACAGGCATTTGGCCTTATGAGTCTTTACTGTGATTCCATTGATCAACTTGTCTGCTTTATGCTAGTACCATGCAGTTTTTAATTACTGTAGCTCTGTAGAACAGCTTGATACCAGGTAATATCTCCAGCAGTCTTTTATTATTCAGAATGTTTTTAGATATCTGGATCTCTCTCTCTCTCTCTCTCTCTCTCTCTCTCTCTCTCTCTCTCTCTCTCTCTCGTGTGTGTGTGTGTGTGTGTGTGTGTGTGTGTGTGTGTGTGTGTGTGTCAATGATGTTAAATACTGTGTTGAAATTTTAATGGAGATTACACTGTATCTGAAGATGGGTAGATGGCCATTTCACTGTATTAATTCTACTGATCCCTGGGCATGTGATGTATTTCCATCTTCTGACATCTTCTTCAATACCTTCAATTTTTATTATACAAGTTTTTCACGTGCTTAGTTAGAGTTATCCCAGGGTTTTTGTTTTAAGCTTTTGTTTTGTTTTGAGGCTATTAAAGATACTATTTTCCTGATTTTCTTCTTAGTCTATTTGCTTTTGCATATAGGAAGGTTACTGATTTTTGTGCAGTGATTTTTTTTTTGTATCCTCGTATTTTGTTAAACGTGATTATTGCTTATAAAAGTTTACTGATGAAGTTTTTAGGATCTTCATATATAAAATCACTTCATGTATGAATCACACCCTCTGTAAATAAAAATACTTGCACTTTTTCCTTTCCTATTTGAATTTTCTTGATTTCTTTCAGTCATCTTATTGCTCTAGCTAACATTTCACATCTTCCAATGAATAGGTGTGGAGAGCTGATATCCTTGCTTTGTTCTTGCTCTAAATTCTCTTTCTTATGTTGAGATATGTCACCTATATTTCTAGTCTATCAAGGACTTATTTTAATCATAAAAGGGTGTGAGATTTTGTCAAAGGTTTTTTTCTCCATCTAATAAGATGGCTATGTGGAATCTATCTTTCAGTTTATTTTATATTGATGTATGTTGAGCCATTCCTGCATATCTGGGATGAAGTCTACTTGATTATAGTAGATATTTTTGTGGTGCTCTTAGATGTGGTTTGCAAATATTTTATTGAGAAATTTGCATGTATGTATGTTCATGAGGGAAAGTGCTCTTGCTTTTCTGTTCTTTGTATGGTTTTGGTGCTCACATGACAGTGGCTTTACAAAAAGAATTAGGGAGTCTTTCTGCAGTTTCTCTTTTTCAGACTAATTTGATGAGTATTGGTGATTTTCTTTGAAGGTCTCGTAGAGTTCTGTGAATTTATCTGGCCCTGGGATTCAATTCCTTGGGTTGGCAGAATTTTAATGACTGCTTTTATTTCACTAGGGATTATGGGGTTGTTTAAATTGTTTGTTCCTTTTGAGTTGATTTAATATTGCTAGATAGTATATATTAAGATTCACCTATTTATTTTAGGTTTTCCAGTTCAGTAGAATTCAGACTTAAAATATGTCATTATCTCAGTGTAGCAGTATAGGGCAAAACCAGAACAGGGAAGTGGGAAGGGGTGGATGGGAGAACAGGGAGAGGGAAGGGGGCTTATGTGACTTTCGAGGAGTGAGGGGGCCTGAAAGGGGGAAATCATTTTAAATGTAAATAAAAAATATATTGAATAAAAAAAAGAGGGGAAAAAAAGGAGTTCATCATGGCAGTCACTTTAGAAGTCATCAATAAAGATTAGCATTAAAATGAAAAAAAAATAAAATATGTCATTATGATTCTCATAATTTCCTGAGTGTGTCTTGTAATGTTTCCCTTTCATCTCTAATTTTATTAATTTAGTTTTTATCTCTGATCTTTTGGTTAATTGAGCCAAGATTTTGTCAATCCTGTTTTTCTTTCCCCCTCAAAAATCAACACTTCATTTTATTGATCTTATGATTTTTGTTTGTCTGTTTTTGTCTTGTCTGTTTACTTGATTTTCTTTCATTGATTTTTTTTCCCAAGTTTGAGTATTTATTCACATCCACTCATTTTGGTATTATTTCTTCTTGTTTTTTGTAGAGAGTTCAAGTTTGCCATGTTACTAATATAAAATCTCTCCAGCTTTTTTTTTTTTTTTTTTTTTTTTAATGTAGGGACTTAATGCTGTGAACTAGTGTCTTACAAATAATTCCCTTGTGTTCAATGGGTTTGGATAGACTGTGTTTTCATTTTCATTCAGTTCTTAAAAGGTTTTTATTTTCTTGATTTCTGTCTTGTTTTAATGTTTATCCAGTATTGAGTTGTTCAGATTCCATGAGTTTGTGTACTTTCTCCTGTTCCCATTACTGTTGATATTTAGCTTTAATCTATGGGGTCAGATATGATGTGTGGCATTATTTCAGTTTCTGATATATGTTGAGAGTTGTGTCCTAATTTGTGGTCAGTTTTGGAGAAAGTTTCATGGGGCTGCTAGGAAGAAAGCATGTTCTTCAGTGTTTGTGTAGAATGTTTTATAGATGTTTTGATTTATGACATTATTTAACTCCAGCATTTCTCTGTTTAGTTTCTGTCTTGATGGAACTGTTGGGCAAGAGTGGAGTATTGAAGTTACCTACTATCACAGTGTTAGAGTCAGTTTGTGATTTTACTTGCAGTAGTGTTTCTTTTATGAACTTGGTGCTTTGGTGTTTGGTGCATAGATCTTTAGAATCGTAACATCCCTTGGTAGACTTTTTTTCCTTTGATGAGTATGTACTGGCCTCTATATCTTCTGACTAGTTTTAGTGTGAAGTCCATTTTGCAAGGTATTGAAATAGCTATATTTATTTGCTTCTTGGTTCCCATTCCTTTGGAATATTTTTTCTATACTGTTACCCTGAGGTGATGCCTACCTTGATGTTTTTTTTTGTTTGTTTGTTTGTTTTTGTTAATTTTTCATTAGATATTTTCTTTATTTACATTTCAAATGTTATCCCCTTTCCATGTTTCCCCTCCGAAGACCCCCTATCCCATCCCTCCCTCCCCCTGCTCACTAACCCACCCACTCCCACTTCCCTGTCCTGGCATTCCCCTACTATAAAATCTCTCCAGCTTTTTTTTTTTTTTTTTTTTTTAATGTAGGGACTTAATGCTGTGAACTAGTGTCTTACAAATAATTCCCTGTGTTCAATGGGTTTGGATAGACTGTGTTTTCATTTTCATTCAGTTCTTAAAAGGTTTTTATTTTCTTGATTGCTGTCTTGTTTTAATGTTTATCCAGTTTTGAGTTGTTCAGATTCCATGAGTTTGTGTACTTTCTCCTGTTCCCTTCACAGGTCCAAGGGCCTGTCATCTCATTGAAGTCTTGGTCCTGCATGTGTACTCTTTGGTTGGTGGTTAAGTCTCTGAGAGGTCTAGGGGGTCTGGTTGGTTCATATTGTTGTTCTTCCTATGGGACTACAGATTCCTTCAGCTCCTTGGGTCCTTTCTCTAGCTCCACCATTGGGGACCCTATGCTCAGTCCAATGGTTTGCTGAGAGCATCCGCCTCTGTTATTTGTCGGGCATTGGCAGAGCCTCTCAGGAGACAGCTATATCTGGGTCCTGTCAGCAAGCACTTGTTGGCATCCACAATAGTATCTGGGTTTGGTAACTGTATATGGGATGGATTCCCAGGCAGGGCTGTCTCTGAATGGCCTTTTCCTTAAGATGTGTTTCTTGGATGTAGCAGAAAGATGGATCCTGGTTTTGTCTGCATTCTGTTAGTCTGTGTCATTTTATTGAAGAATTGAAGACCATTAATAATGAGGGTTATCAACAAACAGTATTTATTAATTCCTGGTATTTTGTTGGCTATGGAGTGAGATTCCACCTTTTTTTGACTAACTAGTCTGGGGTTACTTACTTGCTTTGTCCTCATGGTATAGTTAGCCTTCTCTTTAAACTGAAGTTTTCCTTTAAGTACCTCTACAGAGTTAGGTTGGTAGATAGAATTTCCTTAGATTTGTTTTTATTGTGAAATGTTTTTATTTCTCTCTTGATGTGATTAACTAACTTGTCTAGCATGTGTGGTCTCATAAGCTTTTAGAACATCTATCCAGGCCCTTCTGGCTCATGGAGTCTCTTTGAAAAGTCTAATGGGTCAACCTTTATATATGACATGGCCTTTTACTCTAGCAACTTTTTATACTCTTTCTTTGTTCTATACATTTAATGTTTTTATTTTTATGTGCTGATATTATGGGAGTTTCTTTTTCTAGTCTATTTGATAGTCTATATGCTTCTTGTATCATGATAGAGGCAACTATTTAGATTGGGGAAGTTTTCTTCTAAGATTTTTATTAAAAATATTTTTCTGTGCCTTTGATGTGGGTTTCTTTTTCTTCCTCTATCTCTGTTATTTGGTCTTTTCAAATTTTCTGCATGGAATTTTTAATTTTCTTTATTTTATTAGATTTAGCATTTTGTTTGAACTATCCATTTTTTCTATTTCGTCTTCAAGACTTGCCATTCTCTGTTCCATGTCTTGTACTCTGCTGGTGAGGCTTGCCTCTGAGGTTTTGGGTGGACAGACTTGAGTTTTCATTTCCAGTGTTATCTCAGACTAGTATTTCTTTAGTAATTCTGATTTTTTGTTTGTTTTGTTAAATTCTATTTTATGTCTTAAATTTATTTCTTTTTTTATTCAGTTGTTTGTGCTTTCAATTGTTTGTGTTTTCTTTAAGGGATCTATTCATATCCTCTTTAAGGGTCTTGCTATTTTGAAGGCCTTGTCTTGTGCTTCAGCTGAATTGCTTTTCTCAGAACATAATTTATAGGTCTGTTGGTTTCTGGAGGAGACATGTTGTCTTGGTTGTATATCTTTGTGTGTTTTGACCTGTGATCTAAGCAGGAGTTCTGATGTTTGAAGTATTTCTTGTTGTAGATTCATGGCCTTATTTTTGTAGTCTATTGTATTGTTTCTACTACCACTCTGGTCCTAGCCAATTGTGGCTATGTGATACCTGCTAGAGTCTAGGTCTTAGTTAATGTGGCACCTGTGAGTCCTTGGTAGACAGAGCAGTTCTGTGGGTCAACAGGAGTCACAGAGGCATGGAAATGGGCTAGGAGTAAAATCTGAAAGGACTAGAGGAAAGAACTTGGGGGATGCTGGGCCTGCACCAAGAGGCTATGTCCCAAGGGGCTAGAAGTGGCCTTCTTATGTTTTGATTTTGGTTGTTCATGGGCACCAGTCCCATGCTACAGAGTTACCTGTAGGTAACAGAGGAGCAAACAAATGTATCACTCTTCTATTTAGTGTGCCACCATGCAAGACTCCAGTCTTGTGTTTCTTCAGTTGTCATAAAGCCCTTACCTGTTCTATTGGACCATAATGTCACAGTGAGTCTCTGGTAAGCAGACAAAATGAAAAGCAAGTTACTGAGAGGATACTCTTAAGTCAGTATTGGTGTTTAAGCCATTAAGCATTGCATCACTGGCAGGAGTCAGGCCTGGGCCGAAGCAGCTGGTGATCTCATTTTAAATATGGTGATGCTGTAATATGAAGGGACGCATAATTCAGTCTGGGATTTGTGAACGTGTGCCATATGATAGGCACTGCTCTCATTTGATACCCAAAGACTGTTAACAGAGTCTGTCAGTAGAACGCTCACTGGCTGTAAGGAGAAACTATTAGGAAAAGCCTGAGAAGTTTCATGCTTTCTTTCAAAAGACTACAGAATTCCAGTCCAGAATTTATGGGTATATCTGGGACAATGAAGGATAAGGAACAGTCCCCCAGATGATAGTTAGGGAAGGGACCACATACCAAAGTGACACAGGCACACGAGACCACCAACCACAGCAATCTATCTTGTGTGAGGAGCACTCATCATGTAACATGGATGGAATATTCTCTCTGGAAGCTGAGACTTAAGACGTGGAAGCAACAGGGAGCAAAGAAAATGGCGTGTTTAGACTTAATTTAGAGAAATTAATTAGTCCATAGTATAGAGAAGCTGGATTGGCAGATGTTTAGTATAGCTAGGGGCAAAATCAGCTAAGAAGCTGCAATACTAAATTATAAACCCTTAAGAGTCAGGAAAGACTCGCTAAAGCAAACAGCTTACAAGGAAGTACTGCCACCTCTGGAGTAAGGTCTTCAGGGTTACAGCTGACCCCACCCAAAGCAGCAAAGTCCCTGAAAATTGCATGTGTGTGCAATGCAGAGGCAGCCAAGTGAAGTGAAGTACACACTTCTTGAAGAAAACTATGGCTTAAACAATTAGATCACTTTCCAAATATCATTCACCTTCAAAACAGAATGCAAATAGTGACCCTGGTTTGTCCTACTGGATGACATCTGTGTTAGGCTTGTGTGTTCTGCTGCTGTACAAATGAAATGACGATTCAAATGAAATGGCTCTTTTGCAGAGTTGACTTCACGAAAAATATTGTGTGCTCTTATGTTAGTATGCTGGGGTGCTGTATCAAAGGACTACAATACCATTTTCTCGGGGCTCTGAAACTAAGGCTCAAAGTCACATGTCAGCAAGCCCTATTCCACTAGAGCCCTTCCTCCTTTTGACTGCAAGGTGGCTACTTATCCCCTGTGTCCTCTTGGTATATTTTTCAATCTGAGTACATCCTTGGTGTCTCTGTGTATCCAGAATTTGTCTTAGGAGAGCAGTAACTAAATTGGATTCGAACCTATCTGTAGATTTCATTTTAAGTTAAAATGACCTCTTTCAAGGTCCTGTCTCAAATCACAGTCATAAGTCAGGGATTTAGGAGTCTAGGGGTTCAGCATGGGACTTTAGGGGAAGGGTACACAATCTGCCACATACCACACAGTTACATGATATGTGAACAGCATATATCTCAAACGTTAGGAACCTGATAGAAACCAGAGTATCCCTGGTATCAAATCTGTGGAGATCCCCTCTCCCTTCTCAGTATCCCCCAAAATACTGCTACATTCAATCTTGAGGTTGAACCTGTGCCATCATTGCATAGGTTCGGAGAGCCTGTCTAGAGTCCCGGGACCTCGCAAGCAGACAGAGTCCTCTCAGGCCCTATTTCACGTTTCTTCCACCCTTGTTGTAACTTCAGCTGCTTTTACTAATTGTCATTTGAACATATATGACTTGCCTGTGTGGATAAGTGTTTGCCTCAGGAGGCTCCTGTGGGAGAGACTTGAGCCACAGCTGCTGCAGCAGGCTTTTTAATTGTTGAAAAGCCTTAGGCAGTGGGGCCTCGCTGGAGGACATGAGTGGCTGCAGGGAGGTCCTTGGGAGCACCCTGACCCTAGTCTTGCTCCCTGCACCCCTGCTTCCACGAGGAGGAATCCTCCTCCTCACATGCTACTGCTCCCTTATGTTCTGTCTATCACGGTGCCCTGGTGATGATTAAAAGCTCTGAAACAGTCTGCCAAAACAAGTCTTTCTTTCCCCTAAGTTGTTGTCAAGAGATTAAAAGCCTAACCCATAAAGCATTGAAAAACCCTGGTATTTAATGCTCTCGGATAGCTTAAGAATTGTGTCTTGAAGCCTCATTTTATCAGATCTGGATTATCTTAATCAACAAAACCTCAGTTAATCGCATCTTTAATATACAGGCTAAGACGGCAAAATTAAGAATTCAAGTCTTCCAACTTAACATCAGTTCCCTGCAGCCGATAGTACTTGCTGCTTCTGCTGTTGGAGAGCACTTTGACTCAGGACCCTGTAGCACCCTATGTCTGTGGCGCAGATATCTTACAGTACACAGTGAAGTTTCTGGGAAAATATTTTTAATACTTCAAAAATTTTCTTAACTCTGGAACCCATTGGGTGCTACCATTGTCGCTGATTGCTGCTTTCAGGTTCCCTGCTTGGTCTCATTTCGGAATGGAGAGCAGAGCTTGATGATGCGCCGGAGCTTGACAGTGTACCATGCTCTGAAGCTGCCAGCATGGGAGCTCTAAAAGCCCCACATGTGGCCTCTCCCACCTGACATGGCTGCAGCATACACATCAGCCTCCATCAAATAAGTGGTGAAAGGCTTTGAATTGCTGGGTAGCTGCCATTTTCTTTCTCTTTGTCGGGGCTAGTCTAAGGACAACAGGCTGCCTCTCGCCCTGTTAGGGGCCATACTGCCTGAGTAGAGAATTGGAGAGTATCACTTACATTAGTGTTTTCAAGTTTCCTCTTTGATGTGTTGCCCATTGCACATGTAATGCACAGACACAGAGTCCAAAATGCTTTGCTTTCTGATTCGGGGCATTGTTTGCAACAGTTGGAGACCTGTGTCAGAGGTTCACACGCTGACAGAACTGCACCTCCCCCCTCTCACACACACACACACACACACACACACACTTTCAGGCAGTCGATGCAAGCTTTCTAAGCCTCTGTTTATAAGCTAGAGGACTGAGTCATGCTGAAGCGAGACAAGGAGGGAACTATGTCATTCACTCTGTGGTCTGCTCCTGGACAGTGTCTGTAAGAACACTAGTGCTGCCGTCCCGTTCACACCTCCAAGTCAACTCTCATTTCACAGCTGGATGGCTGTAGGAAGCCCACATTCATAAATCAGCAAGGACCCTATTGGTAGGCGTTTCCAAGTGATGATGGAAGGGCAGGAAGACCTCGCTTAAGCCTTCCCATCTGCTCTCCTAGATTTGCCATAACTGAGACATTGGGAGATGAGCAGAGGTAGAATAAAACAAAAGATGACATCACCACTTGTCACTCCTGTTGAGGGAAGGACTCTCTCCAGAAAAGACTTTGAAGCTTCCTCTAAGTCCTGATCATCTTCCTATGTTGTATATTGCACAATCAAGTGTTTATCTGGAGGTCTTAGACATTTAATTTTTTTTTCAATGTTAAGCATCTTGTCTTAGAATCAGACATTATAGTATAAAACAGTGCAGTTTGTTTAATTTCATTTTATTTATTTTATTTAATATGATGTCCGCACAGCTTGTAAAAAGAGGAATATAACCAGTGGTTTTTAATTGTCACTTATAAGTCATTGGAAGTTATTGATTGATCCCTGTGGGTATAGAATGTCTGAGTAGCTGTGGTGACAAATATAAACAGATGATAAATGGCCTTTGTAGTTAGACCCTGGCCCTTACCTGGATTGACTTGAGCATCCATAGTTTCCACTGTTTCACTTCCTGGAAGCCCAGCTCCCAGATGTAATCCCTTCCATTCTGAAGCAAGTCAGGTAGGTTAGTTTACATCTGACATCTTACCTACACCCCTTATGACAATTTTAGTTTGTATTTTTAAGCAGTTATGAAGTAGCCAAAGAAATATCTAGCACTTGTAATAGTCACAAATATAAATAAAAGAAAAATTATCTCAAACAGTGCATATGACCCTGAGAAAGTCCAGTGACAACATTTAGCTTCTGATGAACTAATTTCTTATTGTACCTGGGTCTTTAAAATACCTTCAAGTACATATTTCATCTTCTCCCATCTCTTCTGCCATGAAGACACTTTACATTTTTTTGACACTTTACATTTCTGAAAAAACAATTAATAATGGTATCCCAGTGTATTGGGCAATGAGCTAAGTCTGGCATTGGTCCTGTGAGTTGTTTGTGTATTACTCTGTGTCATGGTGACAGAGTGGTAGGCTCTTTCACATAAGGCATCTGAGGGTTGGGAGCGTCCACACTAGTCTAGGATTGCACAGCCAAAGGGCCACAGGCTTAGGCTTTTGTCTAATTCTAAAACTTTTATCCTGCCAAGAAAAGTAGTATTGAAAATTGTTGACTTGTTTCATGGCAAATAGGTAGACCTGAGAAGCTGAGAGCTTTGGCAGGCTTTTTAAATGGCAGCTGCTGTCTGTCCTGTGTGCCTACTGTCTCCTTTGTAGTGGTTTCCATTAGTATCTGTAGCAGCAAGGCACAGTATGGTCTCTATAACGGACCTGCAAAGGTTGAGAATAGTTAGAAACTTTTACTTTGTAAATGCCAATTGCAGTGTAATTTAAGATATGACCATTTAAACATCAGGCAAACATTCTTGAATTGGTAACAGCTAGTTATAACACCCAGGTGCTCTGTTTAATAATTTGGTCTGAGTTAAAGTTTGTTCACTATGCTTTATAAAATTGTTGCCAAATGTCTTTATTGTGATAGTGGTGGTGGTGGTGGTAGTGGTGGTGGTGCTGGTGGTGGTGGCGATGGTAGTGGTGGTGCTGATGGTGGTGGCGGCGGCGGCGGCGGCGGCGGCGGCGGCATGGGGGCGGCGGCGGCATGGGGGCGGCGGCGGCATGGGGGCGGTAGAATTTGCAGTGGTGAGGTTGACTGCATGCAGCATGCCTGGCTCATCACACACACCTTTACATATCTCAATCCTTCAGATTTTTTTTTGAAGAAACCAAACTGAACATTAAAACTATGAACACAAACTGTAACACAATATGAGACAGACATTGACAAAAGAGATACCAACTGAAATTGATACTCCAGACCAATAGATGCCCTGTTTCTTGAATGCTCCATAAAAAAGAAAAAGGGGGTGGTGGTAATGAAAAACCTAATAACAGAAATCAGTGACCCTGGAGAAAGTATAGCCAGGAAGCTTCCTCCAGGGCAGTCAGGACAGATGGACACATGAACGCTGGCAATGGGATTTGCATTGCAGGAGGCAGACTGGGCTCCACTGTGAGCACAGCAGAGAGGATGGAGACACGGGTGAGAGATTCCTAATGGGTAGAGTGGATCTGTCTGAACTGACTGTCACTTTGACAAGATGTCTGAAGAGCAGGCGGGAATAGCCATAGACCCCCTCAGCTGTGACTTTAGGGTTGCTAAGGAGATGTCAAAGTGGAGAGGTGCTGGCAAAGTGGCCAGGATGCAGAGATAAGGATGGGGCCCCTTGTCCCTGGCAAGGCAGAATCCTAATGAGCTTCCCACCAGTTGTGGCATAGTCTGTCAGTGAACTGCAAGAGACTGAGCTGTGAGGAATCCAGTGCGCAGTGATGGAGCAGCAGTGGTGCGACAGAGCCACTGCCAATGACTTCCTCCATTGCAGTGCTTAGCAAACATGACACCTCCATTGCATTGAAAATGATCCAAGAAATTCTGAGGCCCTATCTCAAAGTTCTTTAAATGAAACAAAGAGAAGAATTTTCTCCCCATAGTTACGAATGAAGTTGGAGCAGATCAAATGCATGACATTCTTGCCAAGTGTGGGTTACCATGTTAGCTGCTGTCATGCTTGTCATCTGATTTGCCCGTCTGTCCTAAATCATAGAGAAAAGGAAAAGCTGGGACCATTCATCCTACATCCCTGTCCAGTTCAAGATCCCGGCCCAGTTCTGCATGCGAGTGCTATAAATATGAGGTGTGTGTGGATGGAGAGCGTTACAGTAAATGTAAGACTACATGAACAGTGCTCACAGGTGGAATCGTTACACATTTCTTCCATAAGTGCATGGAAACTCACTAGGGACAAAGGCAGCCTAGTGGTAATAAATCAATTGCCACTGTCAGTTCACTGTTTAATGTTCTTGAGAATACATGAGATTTATCACCGAGGCCTTGTAGAATAGCGGTAGAGTATGAAAACAGAGTCCACCAGGGAGATGTACGACATCATTTGGATTTAGCGCTGCCATCTGCTTAATAGTGCTGAGAAAGATTGCAGTAGTACTTATGATCAGCCATTCAGAGCAGTGACAGACGCGGTGCTGGGTGAGCACACCGGGGAGAAGCTCCTTACCACTGTGGGCTATGTGGTGGGCCGGCTGAGCAGGGCATGTGTTGGCTTCCAACCCCAACTTTAAACCTTCACTGTACCATTTAAAGGTCTGCTTAGCAGAGCTTACTCTATCTTTCTGTATTTCATACAGACTTATAATGTGTTTATATTGATTTGTAAAGTTTTCTTAATAAGTTTTACATATATATGATCTTTTTAAAGCAAAGTTGATGTTTATTTGGTTTGTTGGGGATGCCATAAGTAATGCTGCAGGGCTTTTTAAAGAGGAGGGAGGAAGGGAGGGAGAGAGGGAGGGACTGAAAAAGGACATCATGTGTTCCCAGGACAAGCAGTGACATGAGCCCCTCAAGAGCCACCCGTGTACCTGTGTAGTCAGTCACTTTATGACTGAAAGAAAATGTTAACTTTTGAAATAAGTTTTGACTCTTTCAATTGAACATGAAGGTTTAGTAAAGAAGATAGTGCCTGTGAATTTGTGTAAGTCTACATTTAATTCTAGCACTTCTACTCCCTTAGCTGTGTGAACTTGGCCAGGAAACAGACCTTCTTTGAGTCTTCTCACAAACATGTGGCTGTGTGTTTAAATGAACTAGCACCTGCAGTGCGTGTGGCAGAGCTCTGGTGAGTCACAGAAGCCACATGTGGTAGACAGAACACCCTGCTTGGGAGCTCCTCACCATTTCCTACAAGAGAAGCAAGCAGGGAATTTAAGCTATAGGAACCATTTTTCATATGTAGAACTTGTGACAGCCTTTCCTCTCGATACAATACCAAGAAATAAGCAGTCTGAATGAATGATGCATGCCTTCGGAGTCCCAGAAGACATGGTGGAACACTGTCGTGAATTCAATTGCTACAGCTCTCACGTCTGCCAGCAGGCCTGTGGTCAGTGCTTAGTGAGTTATAAAAAAAAGTCTGTCTGACTTTTTAAAAATGTATTGAAACCTCATTGATTAAGCAGTGTTTGATGCACTGTTTCTGTAATTCACTGGAATGGGATTTTCCTCCTAAGAAAGTTGTATTTGTAGGAATGCTTGGACTTTAGTGCCACAGTGAGCACTCCCCATAGGAGCTCTGTGGGAGAGATGGGGGAAGGATTCTGAGCGCATCAAGGTAAAGAGGATTTGAGGAAGGATCTAGTTTCCCACTCTTTCCATTAAGATAGAGCGTGCTATGCTTACTTTCGGTGAGTAATGCAATCTGGGGTAAAGTTTCTTTGGGACATGTTGGTTTGGTGATGTAGGTGGAAGGGCAACACATTAAATATTTGATATGAAATATTTTATATTTAATAGCTCACCACACAGCTTGTAGTTATTGTTCTACCCCAGTTATTGCCATTACTTACTTAATTTTTAAGTAAATGGGCTGTAGTTTTGTTTTTGACATTGCCTTTTGTTAGTGTACCACATATATGTTCTCAGCAGTGGAGAAGGCTCAGTGGAGCGGAAGTATGTATACACGGGAATCTGACACACCCTAGTGCCAAGCAGTTATTCGTGTTTCTTCCTTGAATCTCTATATCCTTATCTACAGAATGGGGAAAACCACTGCTAGCACTTACCTCATAGAGTAGTGTGGGGGCTCAGCAGAAGATTTATGATTAATCTGTGTGGTGTAAAACAGGAAGGCATGACACTCTTGTGCTCAATTATATGTAATTATAATTATAGATATAGATATATGTCTTGCCTTCCTTCTGGCGTTTGTGGGTGTTGGCCTGTGCTTACTGCTGACTGGTGAGCTGCTCAGCCCACCTCCCTGGTCACCCTCCATACTCTTTCTCTGTATTATTTGGTGTGTGGTATACATTTAAAAGCAATAATGGTCTCTACATTGTACTACTTATTTCCTGTCCTGATGTTTGTTATTTGATATTCTGTAGAAGAACAGGAACTAATGAACGTCCAAAACAGTAGGATTAATTTCCAAGACTCCCTTGTCTTCCATAATCTGTCATTTAGAAGCCCTGCTGCACCTCAGGAACATGAATTTCTGCTGATTGTGAAGTTAAGATAGAGTCACTTGCTCCACTTGCAGTCTTCTCAAAATGATCAGCAAAAAGTATTGGCGATGCTCTTAGGTATTGCTAAATTTAGAGACATAAGTTATATTGTTTATAGATATGTTCTATGGCCTGATAAGAATGTTCTACACATAGAAGAAAAAACTATGCATGTAAGCTTAGACCAAGTAGTAGAGATAAAATTGTCTCAGGAAAAGCTGAATCAAGAGTTTATTGATTAAAAATAATTGTTTTACCTGGCTTGGCTAGTGTGCCTGCCTGGATTTTAGTTGCTGGCCTACTCTTTGCTCACTACCTGGGCCAGCTGTGTAACCTGTGCTGTATGATTAGTACAGCAGTTACCTGTTGGGACAGTTCCCTTGTGGAAACAGTGTAGCTTCAGGAAGAATTGTTCAGAAGCTCATTTACATCTTCAAATTAAAGCGTAATTTGACAGGAGGTTTCTTGGATTTGAAACCATCTAAGTCTGTGTCTGTTGGCACAATTTTCTTTATTGGGTACAGGAAGAAATGGCATGGAAAGTGTGAACACTCTGTTCTCCACCTGGTCTCATAGAATTCTGTGCCGAAATTAAAGAGCTTATGTCTGAGCAAACACCTCGTTCTTATCTTCCAGTCAGATCTTAGCACAGGTTAGCCGTCTGTAGGTTTGTTTTTGTTTTCTTTAACTTTACAGAACCTTTCCACAAACAGCTATGGCTGAAGGCTCCTCCTGCTGACTAGTAAGTACTGTACAAATGGGGTTTTGCACATATTGAAAGAACTTTGCACAATCTAGCACATAGTTATTTGCTAGGTAAATATTTGTTTCTCAGAAAATATAAATTTCTGCCATTTATCTAGCATCATCCATTCATTTGTTCATCGGGTTCCACAAGGTACTCACTCTACCTAAAATTGTCCTGGGTACTAAGGAAGAGCTGAGGATCAAAATGCCTAACTCTCTCCACCCTTAACGCCGAAGTTCTGATGGTGACAGTTATAAATGAGTGAGGCATGTTCAGCTTTGTTGAGAAGACAGATTTAAGATTTGGAAGCAATTTCAGAGCTTGTCTGAGTGAAGGGCATCTGTGAGAACAGTCGTCTGTGTGAGAAGAGTCGTCTGTACAAAAGACCAGGAATGCAGTGTTTCCTGGATTCTGCCATCCAAAGTGCTATGATTTTCTTGTTTGAACTCATGATTCGAAAATCTTCTCAATAAAAAGTGTTGCATTTCCCTTTGAGATATTTCTAAGTAATTTGGTATAAGAACTTTTAAAGACTATGCTACATTAGTTTTCTATCTAAACTTAATAGCAATAAAATTGGAATAACTTACACATTTAAACCTTTGAAGTTAGTCAGGTGGCAGCAGCAGATGAGAACAGCCAAGTCTCCACAGGAAGTTCCAGTCCATCCATATCTACACACTGAGACCCTGTCTCAAAAGGACTTAAATAAAGCTAACCAAAGGCTATGGGGTTAGAGAGATGGCTTCATGTACTGCTCTTGAAGAAACCCAAGTTCATGAGGTCATGTTCAATCTCCAGCACCCATATTGGGTACCTCCTAACTGCTTATAAATTCACTTTCAAGGGATCCAATGCCCTTTTAGCATTTCCAAAGGCACCTAGACTCAATTGTAACCACACAGACACATACATAAACCCATAATTAAAATTTAAATTAAATTAACTGTGGAGTAATAGGAGAGTGTTGTTTGGACAACCAACACATCATCTGTGGCAGCAACTGTGTTGAGTAGATTAGTAGCTGTCAAAGGTGCACAGACTCTCGTCCCCCAGATTGGCAAGTATGTCACTTCACATTGCAGGTGGGACTGTGTATGTATGTTAATGTAAAAACTTGAGTTGAGCAAATATCTGGGGGTTTATCACAATCACAGAGTGGGAAAGAGAATGTGTATCGAAGTTGAATCAACAGCACTGGCTTTGAGGGTTGAAGAAGAGGCTACAAACAGATATTGCATGTCAGCTGCTTTGTTTGTAGTAGTCTCCTCTAGGAAACAAACAGAAATACAACTGTAGTACACCCGGACCAAAGAGTGCTCTTTGCAGCTGTAGCTGTTTCTAACTTTCCAGTTGCTTCTCATAAAACATTCAGCCACCAATTAAATTTGTAAGAAAAGGAAATATAATAATCAAGAGATTGTTAGTTGCCAAGATTGATATAACTAATCAACAAATAAGGATATAAAAGAAAATAGCAAATCAAGATTAAAAGATATTGAATGATGCTATCAAACCCTTAGCCTAATACTCACTTAAACCTTTGAAGTTAGGTGGCAGAGGCAGACAAATTGCCTCTTCATTCACTAAATAAATAAATAAATAAATAAATAAATAAATAAATAAATAAATAAATGTTATTCCCAAGTTCAGATAGAACTTCCATCAACACATAATATTCTGTGTAATAAAACAAGATTCATCAAGTTTTGTAAAAGAAAGAAATAAGGAAATGGGAAGAATCCAAAACAACTTCTGTCAGATAGGAAGAAAATGACAGCAGGGAGGACAGACATGTATCAAAGCAACACAAGACTTAAAGGAAGAGCTTCCAGTGCCCCCCTGCCCCCACCCCAAAGCTAAGGAACTGGAGTGGGGCAACATATGGCATTTGATGGTTAATGTCAGTCATGATATTAAATGTCACAGTCCTGAACACCTTAACCCCCCTCATTACAGTCCTGAAAGTTTAAAGTTCTAAAAGTTAAAAATCCAGAAACCACAATTTCAACTAAAAGGGCTGCAGGGAAATGCTGGAAACGCCCATTTGGCTAAGAAATTCGTATCCTTTGTCTTGTTGCAGGCCAACCAGCCTCCCAGAGAATCAACCAAGCTTAGTGATCTGCTGGGCTCCAGGTTGTCTGGGGTTTCAGGGCACACTAAACAGTGAACAGCCTTGGCTACAGATGTGATGCCTTCCATTTCCCACTTAATAACAAAGAATGGGCTTTTCTTTCTCCTCTTCCTCCCCCTCTTTCTTCTCTTCTTCCTCCTCTTCTCCTCCTCCTTTTTCTTTATTCTTTTCCTTTTTTCTTCTTCCGTTTTTGCCCTGGCTGTTGAGTAACACTTTTATAACTGCTCCAGTTCTCTAGTTTTTAGGGGTGTGAAGTTAACAAGTATTGGGAGTTACCAAGTATAATTCTGTTGGGTTCAAAGATTCTAGAACTGGTCCTCCTAGTTATGTATCCATGACTATAAAAACCAAAGGACTTTGTAAATATCATTTGAAGGTGGTGAAGCTAGCAGAAGGAAAAGGATTTCAGTTGAATCCCCAAACCACAATGAGAAATTTTCAATTAGGCAGGATTAGGGCCTTCTGAGAATGACTGTCAAGATAGTTCCAGTAACGTTTCTACCTATTGATTCTGGTATATTTGGTGGAGAGCCCAGATAGGTGGTTGGAATGGCTGCATGATGGGGCAGGATGAAGAATTCTTTTTATATGTGAGTTCCTCATTTGTGTTCATATTTTTTCCAGCAGATGAAATCTGGGCCGTGTTACATTAAGAGGGGAAGGACTTCTAGGAAATGACTCATCCCAGAAAGACAGAAAACACATGTTCTTTTCTCAAAGGCAGATCCAGGAACTTAGGATGAATGAAAACTGTTTGCCTGAAGAAGCTAGCACAGTTACTGATTGATTAAAAAGTGTATTTACACAGAACAGAAAGACATGCCTAAGCATCACTAATGTGGTTGCTGGTGTATTTGTGATCTGCACATGAGCTTACAGGATGGACAGCTACATGTGATAGACCATGTAGCAGCATGGTACAGATTAGAAATTCTGATAAAGAATGTGATAGCAGCAAGAATATCAAAAGGAAACTCCAGTCAGGTGTCTTGCCAGCAATCCCATCAGGCTTTGAGAAAATTCAGTCTGATGTTATGCAGTTCTTTAGGAAGTGGAGGAGTCAGGACAGGTTTCTAGTTTATTTTCTGAGGCCACTGTACCAAACCTGACTCTGACATCAGAAAGAGGCATTACAAAAAAAAAAAAAAAAAAAAAAAAAAAAAAGATGAACCCAAAATAGCTCTAGGTGGTAGTCACTTGTGCAACTTAAATATGCAGTCACTCGTACATGTAATCCTAAGTGTAGTAATGCATGAAGACAAAGGTTTGTCTCTGTAAGCAGATTAACCTCATTACCAAAAGGGTTGAATAAAATGAGACTTCTGTATTTCCCCACATTAAATGATCACGTGATCATTTCCATACATGGTGAAATCTAATTGACAGAATTTGATGTACATTGACAATGCCACCTAGAATTGAGGACAAATAAGATTAAAAGGTAATTTCCACTGACTTGATAAAACTTGTTGCAAAAAAAATGGAAGTTATTTTTAAAAGCCAGCAAAGTGAAATACTACATGTGAAATCCATCCTCCTTTCCTGCCAAGTACAGTACAAATTATGCAAATTGTTCCCTGTGGTGCTGAGGACCTCCCAGTATGGCAAGGACAGGAGAAAGTAGACACACAGACTGGAACAGACCAGACTGGGAAGGATGGCCTAGCTGCGAAAGCCGTGCCTGACTGAAATTACTGAAAGATTTGTTGAAAGCTTACTGGAACTGACTACAGAATATACATATTGCATATGTCTGTGTATCAACAATTAATATCTTAGCACTTTAAAGAAACTACATTAGCAGCACCAAAAACTAAATACTTAGAAATGATTTTTAAACATACTTTTCATTTTGATTTTAATTTATGTGTATGGTCTTTTGCTTAGAGTTTATGTGTTTGTCTGTGTATCACATGAATACCCAGAAGCCATAGACGTGGGTGGTGGATCTCCTGGAACTGGAATTATAGATGGCGGTGAGCCACCATGTGGGTGTTAGGAATTGAACCTGGGACCTCTGGAAGAACAGCCAGTGCTTTTAACCTTTGGCTATCTTTTCAGGCCTAAACTTTAAAAAAAAAATTTTTTTTAATTTTCATTGAATGTATTCCGTGTATATGGTCTGGCTACTTAAGAACATTTTCATATATAAGTATAGGACATATCATACACGGAGCATATTCTTTTAATATGATATAAAATTAAGTATTTAAGTTAAATTGTGGTTATTTTAGTATATGTACAGTTTCTGAGTCACTGGAACATTTTTATTCCTCCAGTAATCTCCTTTATACCTATTTTTTGTATCTCTTTCATATCCTCAACCCAAGATACCCTTGTTTTACTCTTTTGTGTGTGTGTGTATGAGTGTGTGTATGTATGTGTGTCTTGCCATCTCAACTTTATTTTTTTTATTAGATATTCTCTTTATTTGCATTTTAAATGTTATCCCCTTGCCTCCTTTCCTTTCCGAAAACCCCCTATCCCTTCCCTCCTCTCCCTGCTCCCCACCCACCCACTCCCACTTCCCTGTCCTGGCATTCCCCTACACTAGGGCATTTGGTCCTTCACAGGACCGAGGGACTCTCGTCTCCAGGCTGTCTGACAAGGACATTCTCTGCTACATATACAACTGGAGCCATGGGTCCCTCCGTGTGCACTCTTTGGTTGGTGAGAGCTCTGGGGGTACTGGTTGGTTCATATTGTTGTTCCTCCTATGGGACTACAAACACCTTCAGCTCCTTGGGTCCTTGCTCTGGCTTCTCCACTAGGTACTATGTACTCAGTCCATTGGTTGGCTGTGACCCTCCACTTCTGTATTTGTCAGGCACTGGCAGAGCCTCTCAGGAGACAGCTATATCAGGCTCCTGTCAGCAAGCACTTGTTGGCATCCACAATAGTGTCTGGGTTTGGTGACTATATGTGGGATGGATCCCCAGGTAGGGCAGTCTCTGGATGGATTTTCCTTCAGTGTCTGTTCCAAACCGTATCTCTTCCTGTGGGTATTTTGATTCCCCTTCTAAGAAGGACCAGAGTATCCACATGTTGGTCTTCCTTCTTCTTGAGGGTCATGTGGTCTGTGAATTGTATCTTGGGTATTCCATGCTTCTAGGCTAATATCCACTTATTGAGTGCATATCATGTGCTTTCTTTTGTGATTGGGTTACCTCACTCAGGATGTTACTTTCTAGTTCCATCCATTTGCCTAAGAATTTCATGAATTTAGCATTTTTAATAGCTGAGTAGTACTGCTTTGTATAAATGTACCACATTTTCTGTATCCATTCCTCTGTTGAGCGACATCTGTGTTCTTTTCAGCTTCTGGCTATTTTAAATAAGGCTGCTATGAACATAGTGGACCTTGTATCCTTATTACATGTTGGAGCATCTTTTGGGTGTATGCCCAGGAGTGGTATAGCTGGGTCCTCAGGTAGTACTGTGTCAAATTTTCTAAGGAACTGCCAAACTGATTTCCAGAGTAGTTGTACCAGCTTGCAATCTCACCAGCAATGGAGGAGTGTTCCTCTTTTTTCACATCCTCACCAGCATCTGCTGTCACCTGAGTTTTTGATCTTAGCCATTTTGACTGATGTGAGGTAGAATCTCAAGGTTGTTTTGATTTGCATTTCCCCGACTACTAAGGATGTTGAACATTTCTTTAGGTGCTTCTCAGCCATTTAGTATTCATCAGTTGAGAATTCTTTGTTTAACTTTCTACCCTATTTTTTAAATAGACTCTCTGAAGTCTAACTTCTTGAGTTCTTTGTATATATTAGGTATTACTCTCTGTTGGATGTAGGATTGGTAAAGATCTTTTCCCAATCTGTTGGTTGCTCTTTTTTCCTATTGACTGTGTCCTTTGCCTTACAGATGCTTTGCAATTTTATGAGGTCCCATTTGCCATTCTTGATCTTGGAGCATAAGCTATTGGTGTTCTGTTCAGGAAAATTTCCCCTGTGCCCATGTGCTCCAGGAATTTCACTACATTTTTTTCTATTAGTTGAAGAGTATCTGGTTTTATGTAGAGGTCCTTGATCCACTTGGACTTGAACTTTGTACAAAGAGATAAGTGGATCATTTGCATTCTTCTGTATACCAGTTGAACAAGCACCAATTGTTGAAAATACTGTCTTTTGTCCACTGGGTGGTTTTAGCTTCTTTGTCAAAGATCAAGTGACCATAGGGTTCATTTCTGGGTCTTCAGTTCTATTCCATTGATCTACCTACCTGTCACTGTACCAATTCCATGTAGTTTTTATCACTATTGCTCTATAGTACAGCTTGAGGTCAGGCATATTGATTCTGCCAGATTTCTTTTATTGTTGAGAATAGTTTTTGCTATCCTGGGTTTTTTGTTATTCCAAATGAATTTGAGAATTGCTCAAACTCTAACAATAATTGAGTTGTAATTTTGATGGCAATTACATTGACTCTGTAGATTGCTCTCAGCAAGATGGCCATTTTTACTATCTTATTTCTACCAATCCATGAGCATGGGAAATCTTTTCATCTTATGAGACTGTCTTATATTTTTTTTCTTCATAGACTTGAAGTTCTTGTCATACAGATCTTATACTTGCTTTATTAGAGTCAGACCAAGGTATTTTATATCATTTGTGACTAGCGTGAAGGGTGTTGTTTCTCCAATTTCTTTGTCAGCCTGTTTATCCTTTGAGTAGAGGAAGGCTACTGATTTGTTTGAGTTAATTTTATATCCAGCCACTTTGCTGAAGTTGCTTATCAGGTTTAGGAGTTCTCTGGTGGAATGTTTGGGATCATTTAGTATTCTATCATATCATCTGCAAATAGTGATAGTTTGATGTCTTCCTTTCCAAATGTCACCTCCTTTTGTTGTCTAATTGATCTGGATGGGACTTTGAGTGCTACACTGAACCAGTAGGGAGAGAGTGGACAGCCTTGTCTAGTTCCTGATTTTAGTGGCATTGCTTCAAGTTTCTATTTAGTGTGATGATGGCTACTGGTTTGTTGTATATTGCTTTTACTATGTTGAGGTATGGGCTTTAAATTCCTGATCTTTCCAAGACCTTTATCATGAAGGGGTGTTGGATTTTGTCAAATGCTTCCTCAGCATTTGAATGATCATGTGGGGTTTTTTTCTTTGAGCTTGTTTATATAGTAGGATTACATTGATGGATTTCCATATGTTGTACCATCCCCATGTCCCTGGGATGAAGCCTACTTGTTCATGATTGATGATCATTTTGATGTGTTCTTGGATTCCGTTTACGAGAATTTTATTGAGTATTTTTGCATTGATATTCATAAGGGAAATTGGTCTGAAGTTTCCTTTTTTATTGGGTCTTTGTGTGGTTTTGGTGTTAGTGAAATTGTGGCTTCATAGAATGAATTGGGTAGTGTTCCTTCTGTTTCTATTTTGTGGAATAGTTTAAAGAGTATTGGTATTAGGTCAAAATTGAAGGTCTGATAAAATTCTGCACTAAACCCATCTGGTCCGGGGTTTTGTTTTGTTTTGTTTTGTTTTGTTTTGTTTTGTTTTTTTGGTTGGGAGACTATTAAAGACTGCTTCTATTTTTTTAGGGGTTGTAGTACTTTTTAGATTATCTGATCCTGTTTTAACTTTGGCACCTGGTTTCTGTCTAGAAAATTGTCCACTTTATCCAGATTTTCCAGTTTTCTTGAGTGTAGGCTTTTTCTGATGATGTTTTAGATTTCTTCAGTTTCTATTATTATATTTCCCTTTCATTGTATGGTTTCTGTGATGGAAAGGATCCTCCTAGGTTTACTCTTATGTTTAACTCCTCTGGATGTTTCATACACAGATAACCACACCTGCTGTGTGACCTTATACATTCATTGCATACTTGTAAGATATCACTTTTTTCTTCTTCTGAGTAATAGGTCATATTATTGGTATACCACTGTTGGCTTGCTTACCCATCTAATAGTGGTTACCAGACTGTGCCATTGTGTGTTGTCATTGGATAATGCATGCCACTGTGAGCTTCTTTGCTCAAGCCTTTGTGTGGACTTGTTTGTAGGTAACAGAGGCTTTGGAACCACTACATTAAACATTTGTGTTTAACCTTTGAAGAAGCTCTCCAGGCATTGCCATACACAGCTGGTAAGCCCCTCTCTCTGGGCAAGTAAGTCAGGGAGATCACAAGTTCAAAAATGGGCCACACTGATAGAGAATTTGAAATTTTTGTGTTATATATAGGAGTTACACCTTAGAAAGGGGGAGGAGGAGAAGACAGAGGAGCCCTGTTGTTTTCAAAGTGGGAGTGCTGTTTAGAAATTTCACTAGGAATATGTCAAGCTTCTTAGGGATAATTTTGGTAAAACTGCACTTCCTTCTGTACTGACAGTCATTAACACTGAATATAGAATATAATGGCATCTATTAAATGGAGATAACTCATGGTCTTGGATTTTAAGAGAAGATATTGTTTCATGTCAACCCCTCTGCTGTCTGTAAAATCATTACATCAAAGCTGCAGGCTACTTTGTGGTTTTTCTAACAGGGCAGATAGAAGGATTGATAGTAAAAACATGTTTGAGATTGAGACAGTAGAACACTGTGAACCTGCTCTAAGATGTTGATAAAGCATTTCTGATGCTGGCAACAGCTACAGACCTCAGTACCAAGAGTGCACCCCACCATGGACTCTGCACATTGACTTGGCTGACTAACACAACTGGAAATACAAACAAATGGACTTGATACACATTCAACCTTGGTCTCCTTTATGCCACAGAGTGCATATGCAGTGCCTCTCTCAGCTTCTCGGGTATTGCCCCCAAAAAACGATTTTATGGTTTGAAACTTGAGCACATAATCTTTTTTTCTTTTGAAGCTCATTCTTAGCAACCTGTCAGCCCCCTGATCTTCCAGAATGAGTCTTGAACCCTGTCCCATGCTCTCCTCCCCTGCAATCCACATACCACAGTTCTCCGCCTTGCATCTTGTTGTTGATTCTACCTGGAAAATCCAGTGTGTGGTTTGAGTACTATGTACAGAGAGGTCAGTTGTGAGATCTAGCTCTGCCACTGGCTGTGCGGGCATGAGCTGCTGCTTTGCAGCGTTCCTCTGAAACTTTATATCTAACTGCTGGGATGATAGAACACTTGTGTCCTTTCCTGTGCATGCGGTGCAGTTAGGGAGTGACAGTTGGGTGCAGCCAGTGTAAAACGATGTCCCCTTTTGTTATTATCATTAGGTCTGTGTCATGATGTATAAGCACTTCACGCTCAGGCGTCACTGCATGTTGACTGAATAAATCATGTGATATCAGTGTCTCCAGGGAGAGAATCCTGCTATAATACTGTCAGTGGTGTCTCTGAGCAACCTCTCTGTTACACTTAGACTTTGCAGCACTCTCAAGAAAGATGCACTTTTCCAAACAGCGTTCCTAATGAGAAAGTAGAATTAACTTTGCCTAAATGTTCACAAAGAAAACTGAAGCCTGGCTTCTTCGTTTGCCTTCAAAGCCTGTTTCATGGTAACTGTTCCCTTGATCTCTTCTGAAGTGGGTGCAGGAAAGATGGAAAACACCCCTGTAAGATGAAGACCTGGCTGTGTAGGAGGTCCATATGGCATCGCCTAGCATCACAGTGGTGATGTCTGTTTGTGGTCTGTGAAACTCATACCAGCACAGTGCTAGGCTTCTGTGCGGAGGTCACCAGTGGTTCCTGGCAGTGGGAGGTCCTGACCAGCCAAGGATTGTTATCCTTTTACATGTTTTTTTTTTTCTGGTAATCTAGGTGAAAACAGTTTTTTCAATTATATGGCATCCTTTAAGTAGAGAGTACAGGACTCTTCTGTCCCAGTAGGAAGGGTGGCTGTGGTCTCTGGGTCAGGACTGAGCACACCCATATCCTTCTCTCAGATCTTTTGAGCTGTGTTACCATGAATCAGCCCAATAAGATATTTTGTATTATTTACTTATTTATCTATTTAATTATGAAGCAGAATGAAAAGCAGCTCCTGGCTAGTGAGAGGACATTTTGAAGCTTGAGGTCTAGACTTCAGATATCCTTGTCCATCCCTCTTCGAAGCAAATCAGCCTTCAGTTAGGAGCTTCCTGGAAGCTCCCCTCCTTGAGTTTTCCTGTCTCCATGACTACTTCCTCTGCAACAGGAGCCAGGAAGCCCCGGACTGGGCTGATATGTTATCACTGGCTCCCATGCCCATCCCTAGTGCAGCTGTCAGGAGTCCCCTGGTTAGGAAGAGGGAGTGCAGCTGCAGATATGACTCTGGTTAAAGGGGACTTGGCCACTCTTGGAAATGACAGACTCAGCAACACTCAGCAGCTTACAACCATCTATCATGCCCGGAAATTTGATGCCCTCTTTTAGCCCCTGAAGGTTCCAGACACATATGTGATACACATATACATATGCAAGCAGAATATTCATTCTAGTATGATAAAAACAAACTTTTCAATAAAGAGCAAATGCATGTTAGCAGGCAGCCTATCTTGTTGGTTTTCTCCCTTGACATAAAAATGAACTTATTTTATTTGCTAAGATAAAATGTACTTACAACAAAGAAATGTATACCTATTTGAAAGAAACAATCGAGTGCCTGGTTTCATGGGTATGTGACACAATGGGGGGTGTTTCCTGTACCTTAGATGTGTCTCTGACTTTTTCTCCTAGATTTGATCATGAGATTTTTAATTCCAGTAATCTCCTTTGTCAGCTGAAGTGACATGCCTTCTTTTTGAAGCACTCAGACGTATCACAGATTAGAGTGCAATGATTGATGGTTAAATTAGATGTTACAGTGAAGAGCAAGTGAGAGTAACTGGGCTTTTTCCCAACTTGTGGTAGCCTTGCCAGGGGCCTTGAATAGACAGATGACTTCGTGTCTCTGAAACTGCTTCTTCATCCTGTGTCAGACTGTAAGTCTTCGGCTGGCGTGCTTTCCCCCCTCTTTGTCTGGTTTGTTTATTACTTGCCAATGCAGACCTTTCTTCTTCGTAGAAATCTTTCTGTGTCCCCTAAAACTGCGTGGGCAGTCTTCCCCTCCGTGATCTACACAACTCTGATCTCCCAGGTTTTACAGCACCACACTGGACATACCCACTTGTTTGATTTGTATGAGGGACTAGACATTAGACGCATTTCATTTATTTCAAAGACCAAGTTGTGTTTGCTGCTGTGTTCCCAAGGTAGACACATAGTAGGTGCTATGTATCAGTTCAACAAGCTTGGAATGAGGAGGATGCTGAAGAGGCATCCAGACCATCTCACACAGCACAGTGTGGGAGCTGCATGTGTCTGAAGGTGTTGCTTTCAAATAGATTTATACAATGAAATAGCCAAATCACTGGGAACGATGGCATGTTTAGAAGACCTAGCACAGTACATCACCTATAACAAGTTGGTTCCATGACTACACTGCACTCCACATGTATTAGTTATGTTCCTGTTACTGCCATAAAATGCCCTGACAAAATCCACTTATGGGTTACTTGGGCTCATGATTTGAGGGAAGGCATGGCAGCTGACCTCAGGACATCCTGTCAGGAAGTAGAGAATGATGGGTGTGGACGCTAGCTTGCCTTTGTATTCATTCCTGACCCCATCCCGTAGAATGTCACTGCCTTCATTTATGCTCAGTCATTTCACTTTGGCTAACCTAGTTTACAGGATGTCTCATAGCTGTGTCAGCAGGGTTGTCTCTGGGGTAATTCTAGATCATAGCAGACAGTTGTGGTTGCAATGGGTCCTCCATTAAGATAGGAGCCATGGATGCAGGCATCGTGATGTTCTCTGAGACATGTGTTTTCCAGGGTGTAAGCTTGTGCTTTGTTCTCTCTGTGGAAAACAGAGGAGAGAAAAAATGGTTCTGAGGCTCTCTGGGGAGATGAACTTTAAACAGAGAGTGAAACCTCCTGGCAGATACATTGGAGCGAGTGGCTGTGACAAGTGATCCAAGCTTAATAGCTGAGAGTCTTTGAAAATAATCATTTCTAGTCACTGACTTAGGACAGTGTAGCCTGAATGCCCATCGGTAGGCCACATGACCAATGATCAATTTCATCTTTCTGATTTGACAAAGTACCAGCCAGCATGTTCATATCATTTATAGCGCAGGTGACACTTTAAAGTGTTTCACAGTAGAAAGGGGCTGCAGGAGGCAACTGGTATCTTTGATTGGCATTTAAAACATTTTTATTAGACAAAGTGATTATTACATCTGAAATGAGGCTTTACAACCTTAATTATAACAATCGGGTTAGGAACAACAGCCGGCATTTATTTTGTATATAATGGCAGGCCAGTGGAAGTACTTTGCATGTGTGAACTCTAATTACCCCACATTCGTCATCAGCCTGCCATCTAAGCCACAGCTGCAGTGGTGACTTATGAAGCATTATAAGCCACTTTCTTCATTTTAGCATCCTTCCTTTCTGTCTGTGATTGAGCATTTTTTATGTCTGAGACACTTCTAGAAGTTGAATCTCCAAAGATGGAGCCACCTACTCAGAATGGTGCCGCTTCCAACAGGGAAAACAAGATCAAGTCCCAACTGAGATGTTAAACCAAATCCTGGCAAGTTAGTCCTTAGCCATACCTAATCCTCGCACAGCTGTGTGAAACAGGTAGACGTGAGCTAGGCAGGCATTGGTCTGAGCCACACTGGAGCAGCAATGACTGGCATAGACTTTGAGGACCCACCCGGTGGGCTCCAGGAGCACGTGCATAGTCCATCCCCTTCCGATTGTCAGGCTCATGACAGCTTTATCCAAGTAAACCTACTCCTATTCAACTTTAAGAGACAATTTATAGAAAATCTAAATGGGATTGGGAAAGGCTAACAGTATCCCAGGGGTCGGCTACTATGATGGAGTAGTCATGGGCAAAAGCAGCTCTTGGGGTCCCTGTGCCCACACATAAAGTGGTAGGATCTATGCCATGTGATGTGAGACCAACGCCAGCACATGTAGTACCTCGCGGAGTGTAGGGGCTAAAACCTGGGGTAGGAAAGCCTCTGCAGGAGGACATCCTCCTGACGTTTGCACCTTGCCCGAGTTAGGACCCCAGACTAGAATATAAGGCTGGGGAACATGGGGCTCTGAGCTCAGAGAAAGTGAGTGGGGCTTTTCCTAGACAGGAGTCTTGTGTCGTCCTGGCTCCACAGTGACCCAGTTTCATTACTCAAAGGAAATTTCTTAGTCTATCAGATCCACATTTTTCAAGTCTGTGAAATAGGGATTAAACTAAAAGAATTTTGAAGTGTGTGTGTGTGTGTGTGTGTGTGTCTATGTATATCTGTGTGTCTGTCAGTATGTGTGCCAGTGTTTCTGTGTGTTTGTATCTGTTTGGATATATTCGGGTGAGTGCAGGTGCCCAAGGAAGCCAAAGGAGGGTCAGATCCCTTGGAGCTGGATGCCCAGGGAGTTGTGAGCCCCTTCCCTTGGGCTCTGGTGACTGAGCCTGTGCCTTGGGTCAGTGTAGCAAGTACTTTTACGCACTGAACCACCTCCCCAGCCCTGCTCAGGCCCTAAAGTATTTAGAAACCCCAAATAGGATTAGATAAGTCAAGCAGGTCATATTGTTTTTTCTGGAGTAATAACAACTTAAGTAAATGAACTTTCTTCATAGAAATTCATGGTATATAAACTGACATTAATGCCATGTTAAAAAGTATATGTTAATACCTCTCAGCTTTATAAAAATAAAATTACTGTTAAATATTTCAATATAATCAGTGTAATATTTTTAAAGACTTTATTTGTATGTAAATTATATGTATGTGCATATGTGAATATGTGCACATGAGTGCAGGTGCCCATGGAGACCTAAAGAGGGCATTGGATCCCCTGGGCTTGGAGTCCCTGGCACTTGTAATCTACCCGATATGGCAACCAAACTCAGGTCCTCTGCAAGAACAGCATGTTCTCTTAACCATTGAATCATCTCTTCAACCAACTCTGTGTGTGTGTGTGTGTGTGTGTGTGTGTGTGTGTGTGTGTGTTTCAGTCACTACTTATTATTGAAAGAGAAGGATTTTTCTCCTCTGTCATTTTCTAGTATGTTGAAAAATGGGTAAAACAGATTAAATATCATGATGGTTTTTAAGTTCCTTATTCTTGGAGTGTAATAGTGATATTTAGGGGCGGGCTGCTTGCCTAACATGCCCAAGATACCTACTTCTTATTTATCACCTTTACAAAGTTTTATTTTGTATCTTAAGAACAACATGATAAAATTGTTTGACAGTTTCTTTTGTTGCTCCTATCAGCCCCATGGTGGATATTCTGAGCAATGTGATATCTCTCAGCCAGATTTAATAGTTCAGAAAGTTCAGGAAACTGAGCCTTCCCTTTTCCCGGCCTGATAGGGCTACTGCACCTTTCTCTTAGAGACAGGGATTTCCTGATTAGACAATAAAATTGTCCTGGCCTTTTAAATTGAACATTATTTATAATGTTCAATGCAGTAGAAATGCTGTAGATTCAGTTTTAGATTGTGGAAATGAGGAGAGCTTGCAGTAAAGCAATGTACAAGGATCCCATTCCCCATGCAGGTGTATTATGCTGATGCTGCACTCTTGTCTGTTATGTGTGCAGAAGCATTATGACTATAAAAAACAATGTGCATTCCCTTATTAGAAAAGACTTCATGGCTAAAAGTGCTCATACTCCTGTGAGCAGTCAGTGATTTGCAGTTTCTTTCGCATTAGAGAGTATGGTTTGCTACTACTGCCGTAATTATTGGTGAAGCACGACGAATTTACCCACATGGTTTGATGTAAATGTCAGCAGGATGGAAAAGACACATAGCATCTCAAGTTTTTATTATCGTGACAACATTTTTACTTCGTGAATCCTGGGGGTCCCCAAGACACACATTGAAAAGCTGTGGCTCTGAGCCATTTAAAAGATGGAACAGTAACTGTAAGAGAAAGACGGATCATCCCTGGGTCAGGCAGCACCAGGATGGGGCAATTTGTCTAAATTGTGTTAGGCATGTGCATGCTTCGAAAGAAATGGATTGTCCTCTCACGCTGAGCTGTTGGTAAGCAGAAATGTCTGCTTTGCTTGTCTGTCACAGGGCACTGTATGAATTCAAGTGTGACTCCTCCAGTAGAGGGATAGGATTCCCCTGTTTCTCTTGAACGCATTTTGCAAAACACTGAAGATAGCCATAATTCCCCCACACTAGGTGCCACAGCCCTGAGGTGCAGGGTCCCTGTGGGAATGCAGGTGAGTGGGCTGCCTTGACTTCACTTAGAGCCTCTTTCATCGATTGTTACAACCTGATTTTGTGGCTTTTTATTCAATGTCCTCCTGAGGAAATGCCATTAAATATTATGAAAGAACTCTTAGGTAAAGAAGACTCTTATTGAAAGTAGATTGAATTTTTTTTAGCTATTTACCCCGAAGGAATTTCAGATATTCACTTATCTGTGATAATGGAAAAGTAAGAATACTCCCAAAATTTCATTTGAAATATTACTTTTCATTTAGTCTGCTTTATCTATAGAAATTCTTCACTGTTAGTATAAGGATTAATGGCTCTTAGTAGAATAGAAACACTGAACAGGGACATTGCTCTAGATCAATAGCTTATGTCACATAATAAGAATTTACCAACTATTAGCTTAAACATTAATTTGATGATAATATATTCAGGAAGATCTTCCTTAAAGAGACAAACCAAATAACTGGAAAAATCAGCCTTGAAAATTCTATCCCAAAGATGTATTGCGTAGTCATCTGACCTGGAGAGGGATTCAGCAGTGCTACTGTCTGAAGTTGTCAGAACTACAGGAACAAGGAATAGTTTCAGAGTTCACTGAGAATTCACTGAGGTGCAGACCGCTTCCGGTCCCCATGCTCATGTCCAGCTGTGGGTATCCCTGATTCTGGAGTTCTGATGTGTGATGTAGTCCTGAGAAGCAATGTGAATGGCAAGCTTATGTCATCTGTCACGTTGTTCTGAGGAGTAAATGGTGTCCCCCCCCACTCACAGATTTGCAGAATTAGGACTTGAATGATTAGTAAATTTAAATGGAGTACAAAGAAAAGCACAGAGCTGAATGAAAATATGCATCAGTTCCACCTGCCACCCATCCTTCCTTGAATCTTGCCCCATGAACTCTCAGAAAGTCTTAAAAGATTCCCAAAGAAAGAATGAGGAAACAGATCAACCCACAGGGTGGAGCAGGAGATGGCAAAACCTTATTCAATAGAAGGGTACTATGAAGAGTGAGCAGCTAGGGGTAGGGCTCTCACACAGGAGGCCAGGACTGAGGGAGCCTTCTCAGGTGCTTCTAAGAGCTACTTCTAAAGCAGTGTCTGCCTGGCTTGGTCTCCAGTGCCCATCAATGCAGAGTAGTGTCTGCACAAGACCACGGGTCTGGTAATACCATGCTCTAGGAGACCCATGAGACACCCCCTCAAACAGATAAGCAATTTGAATATCCCACTTCATATAATACTCTGACCCCTTTCTACCACAAGAAAGTATTTTAAGTAAGGGTGTGTGAGTGAGTGTGTGCATGTTTGTATGGGTGTTTTATTGACAGACAAGCAAGCTGAGAACCTGAGAAGCAAGAATTCATGCATTGCCAAAATTTGCAAAGCTTTTTGGAAACACGAGACCCAGCACACTAAAAGTGGCATACCTTGAGAGAACAATCCTCATAGGCTGGGGGATTTGGTAATTACTAGCCATGTGGATAAGAAGACATGGCCCATAATGACCAAACCAGCTCTGAAGTGGGATGGAGATGGTAAGGCCAAAAAAAGCAATAGGGGGAAAAAAAATGTACAGCGGCCAAGAGATGAAGGATTGCGTCTCCCACTTGAGAAGGAGCCCAGCAGACTGCCAGAGTAGGAAAACACAGTTGGGGGTGTATAGGTGCCAGTGGACAGGGTCCAGGGTCATCTGGGAAATCGGCCTCTCTGGACATGCTGTCCCACGTCACTTTGATATGGGAAGACCCATCTTAATGGTAGACGGGGGACTCGTCTACATGAACTCCGCAAATGGAGCTGAGAATTAGCTTGCATCGATCCCTGTCTCCTGACTGCTCTGACCATGTTGCCACGGTGGACTGACCACACATTCTGGACCAGAACCCATATGAATCCTTTCTCCCTTAAATTGCCCTTGTCAGTGTATTTCATCACAGCCACATCGGGAAAGAAACTAAGTCAGGAACAAGAATTTTTAGAAAGAAGAAAGATTTCTAAAAACAAAGGTAGTTTTCTAGTCGCTGCAAAGGGCATAACAGCTGCCGAAGAAGTAGGCTGGCCATGTGTCATGTATGCAGAGAGGAGGTGAAGAATTGCAAGCCACAAGCCGTCCGTGTGCCACTCAGCTGTCTGCAGGGTCATTGCCAGACTCCGCAGCTTTGCAGGTGTGAGGGATGCAGCCTGCTGTGAGCATCCAGTTGACCCAACTGACCTTCCAGCCTCGTTCTTCTCGTGGCCATTCTCGTACAGTAAGGTTAACCTCAGACAGCTTCACTTTTGAAGAATAAAAAGAAATTAATATTATGTACTTTAGAGGTTTGTGGAGCAGTGTCTGCTATATGGTATATATAATATGACCATAGATTAAACATGTAGCTATATATTAGGCACTAATGCCTTCCATATAGTAGGTAAATTAGGAATTTTCTTTCAAGAATCCAAGAAGTCCAATCCCATTTATTTCTTCCTGCTTTCCTCCAGCACTATCCCGGGCTCCTCTCAGACAGCTGTGTTGAATAGTCTTCTCTTTCCCTTCTTACCTCAGAGGAGGCTGTGTGGGACATCCATATCCCTGTGCTGCTGACAGGAACAGATTCGACACCTTGTTTCTTTGTCTGAATTTTCAGCTCAGTGTCTAGTACAGGCAAAGATACCATTTGTGGGTTTTTTTTTTTTTTGAATGCCTGATTCTACTCAGGATCTAATTTTATTTTGTCAAGATCCTTCTACACGCACAAAGCAACAAGCTTTCAGCATTTCTGTCTTATCCCTTTAGAACAGGAGGAGAAATAGATGCCTCTCCTTTAGCATTACTACTCATAACCTTGTGTCTTCCCAGATTGTCTGGATAGTTTTCTCAACTATAATCTCACCATTTATTCATTCATTCATTCATTCATTCATTCACTCATTCAGTATATTAAGCTAATATTCAGTGAGTTGTACCTTCTGTGTCCTGGACATTGTTCTGAGGGAAGCTGAGCCTTATTACTGACTAGAACAAACACTTAAACCTTTCTCACGGGTCTTGCCTTCTCACTCAACTGAGATGAGATGGAGAAGTGTTGTCTGTATCAGTTGGAGTGCTGTGCCCTAGAGTGAGATGAAGGACCAGAGTTGAAGGCATGGAGAGATGGGTGTAGCAGTCTTCCTGCAGCCCTGGCAGGCATGGTGCAAGCATCCTTGAAGGTATGCAGCTGCACAGGAGTCTCCAGACTTCTTGCTCTCAGCACACTAGACAGATTTGTCCTGGTTAAGAGTTAGTGGTGTTTGGGTGGTCAGATTGAGGGAGGAGCTAAGAAGGCTGATGTGATGTGGAGGGTGTTTTTAGTTTGAAGTGTATTTTAGAAGTTTAGATGTTAAAAGGCAATCAGCACATAAATAGAAATCTTAGAAGAAACACCGTAAAAGATGGTGTAAAATTGAGAGGTTTGGGTATTCAGATTTTACTTAAAGTGGCTACATAAAATCACCAAGGGGTTCTTGTAAATAGGAAAAGAGGACTGACGTCTGAGCTTAGATGCTCCAACCTGACAGATCTAAGAGGAATTGTCAGGCTTATGGCCAGGTGACACCAGTGGTAGAAAAGAGGCAAGAAGTTCCTTGTCCTCCACAGAGCCAAATGTCTGAGGGGACAGGGGATGGTGAGATGGTTTCCAGTGACTGCCTTGCCCTGCCAGAAACTAAGAGAGGAAACCACAGAAAGAACCTTAAGAATCAGAATTATTTTGTGTTCAAATGGCATGATCCTCAGGCATGCCACAAAGGTGATTCATGAAGGGAAGAGTTCTGAGGATCTACAGAGCAGAACATTATGTATACAGACCCCGAAACCAATAGGCCTCAGGGTCGGTGACCTGCTGGAGATATACTGCGCAGTGTTTGCACACGAATGCAGTACTGTAGTTGTGCATGTGTGCAGGAGACACAGCTAATGCAGAATGCTTGCCTTTCTTCCCAGCTCAGGCTTCAGGCGGTTAGCACAAGGAGGAAAGAGCTGCCTCAGTTTCCCCTTGTGAAGAGTTTCAGAGACTGAGCTGGAGGAAGGATGAGGTGTTTGGAGCAAATACTTCCTAAGGCCTGCTCGCAGGCATACAACAACACTGAGGGCTTCCTTTGCTGATAGAAATATAAGAAGAAACTAGTAAAATTGGCCCAGTGACTCTAAAGTAGAAATCAGTGGAAAGATCTAACCACCAGGTTTAAGGACCGAGGAAGTTACTATGAAGCCTTCCTTCTTTACCTAAGGGGTGATCTAGGAAAAGGGGGCGCAGCCGTTTGTAGTCTGTGTTCACTGCATGCTGCACATGCTTCCTTCTGGAAGGAGGACAGAAGCCGTGAGCTATTCCAGCCGGTGCCCTGAGCTCCCTCAGAAGAGGTCATAGGCTCGTGCTATCCTGTAGCGCTCAGGCTTGTTCATTGACTTGGGTGATGGAAACAAGGAACATTCTAAAGGTTTTAAGAATGTGTGAGCTCACTCCTAGTAAACTGAGGAAAAGGAGTCGGTAGAGTGGGGTGGAGCTGTTGCGAGCTAGCCCACTGCCTTACTGGCAGCTTCTCTAGACAGGAGCTCTGCTGCGCTTCTGTGATCATGGTACTGGGGGCAGGAGTGGAGCGGTCTGCAGAGGTGGCGAAAGGCCCACTCCTAACTTCCCCATGAGGGAGAAGCTAACCTGTGTCTTTTCTGATGCAGTGTGGACTCTTCATCCTCACCCGTTTGTTTGTTTGTTTGTTTGTTTGTTGTTTTCTGTTTGTTTTTATTAATATTGTAAGTTGGGTCCTTAAATGGGATTTTTTAGTGTTTGTGTTCCCTCTGCGATGACATGGCTTTTAGTTTAGCCATGGGAAATAGGACACATCTCTGGCTAATAGGCATTTGAGGCACACGAAATGAAATGCCATGGAAGCAATTCTGATGGCGCTGACAGGTAGGAGAATGGGGTGCAGCTGCTCCCGCTCCACAGCCTGATGACAGTCCTGCAATAAATAATCAGAAACTGGGTGAAGTGATAGCAAATGCCAATTTAAAGTTTTCACTTGTCAAAACTAAGATTGTCTTATCACCAAACCAATGCTGGGCCAAATGATGCTGCCTTTTATCCTCCTGATCACTGGAAAATGTTCACAGTCTGACCCCACACTGAGGTGTGTGTGCTCCTCACAGATAATTCCCAGCCTGCGTGGATGTTCATTACCAGTGACGTCATTTAATCAAGGCAGTGGTTGTTACACTCTTGGTTTATTAGTCTCAGTGCCTGTCTGTCATGTCTGCTCTGAGGTAACCATTTGGGAGTTGTCTGAGGAAAGGAAGCCCTTTCAGTTTTGTGAAGGGCAGTCTGAGCTTATCTGTACACCAGGTTCAAATTTTTAAGAACCATGAAGTTGATTTGTTTAAGGGGCTATTATAATATTGCCTCTGACTCTGGAAAAGAAAAACACGACTCAGTGAAATTTAGTTTCTTGGTGGCATTATTCATCCATTTCTTTGCAATAAATTAAGGTGATTTGACTCATTTGGAATCATATTCAGTGACTGCGCCTTGAGGGGCACCACAGGATCTAGGCAGCCCAGCCCAGTGGAACTGTCACTTGACTGTGTGTATATATGCAGGAGTAACTTCATCAGGGACTCTGCAGACAGAGGCCAGAGTTCAGACACCACGGGGGTCTTGATGATGTTGGATGAGACATCAGCATTGCCTTTAAACCTTTGGCTGCGCTGAGTTTCTGCCATTGTCATTAAATGTTATATAAAAGGGCCTTGTTTGTTCTCTTGCTAAATGTTGGGTTTGGTTTTTTGTTTTGTTTTGTGTTATTTTGTTTTTGTTGTTCGTCTTTCTGAATGTGGAGACCTATCACTTTTTTTCCAGCTTGGTTCTTCTCACTGGAAATGGTCATTGTGCCTCAGGGAAAGTTAGGCCTACAAAAGGAGGAGGAGAGAGAGCAGAATCTAGAGAAAAATAAAGCTGTGAGCAGTTACTAAGACTGTGCAGTGTCTCCCCAGGGACCCTTGCATCTGGGCTGATTGTGAGGAGGGGTCATGTGAACTCTGTGGGAACAAAGGCCTGTGGAAGAGTTAGCAGCTGAGGAAAAGAAGGGAGCTGCCTTTGTCCTGTGCATGGTCACAGAGCCTTGCTTGCAGGTGCCACCACCAGCAAGGGTGGTGCCCCTCAGCTTCTCCAGGGAAGCTCACTGTCAGATGACAGAACGCAGTTTTAGGGTGGGTGGGATTGTGCCCAAGAGAAGCTGCTAATGAGTCAGCTGCGCAGGTTGTATGTCTGTGTCTCTGGGTGTGTGTCTGTCGGTGCTTCTGTATGTGTGCCTCTGTCTCTTTGTGTGTGTGTATGTGTGTGTGTGTGTGTGTGTGTGTGTGTGTGTATCTTTCTCCACACACTGGTTCCTCCCTCTGTGCCTGCTGTCAAGCCTCTGGTATAGGTTAGGACAAGAAATGATGACAGTATCCAAGAAAGGAAACACAGGGTGAGGCATAAGGTGTGGGTACAACTTGCAGCTAAGGTCTAGGCATTAAATTGACTGAGCTATGCTGGTTCCCTGGCATCCTTACTGTAACTTGGATTGACAGCTCTCAATCTTTGCCCCAGAGCATGTGTATCTCAACAGCCAACAAAAGACACCATGCTGCGAAAGGTGTGGAAGGCAAGCTGGGCTCCACTGTGCTTGAAAGCCTTGTTTTTGCTCATTGGAACTTGAAATAATGAAGATGCTAGTTTCTTGCAAAATTGGTGGGAAAGAAGGAAGCCTAAGGGGAGAAATGGAACCTAACCTCTGATACTCAAAACATTCATACAGCTTCTCTCTGTACAAACAGCCAGAACCATCAAAGGTGGTACTACTGTTTTTGTAGGATCTGCACCATCTTGTCTATTGCAGGCTCTCCTTCCGGTCTCAAGGACATGGTAGATTAGAACCTCGACTTGCCTATTTGTTGAAAATGCCTTGTAACTCCCCTGGGACAATTCAGCTGCTCTCCTATTACACATTGGCCAGGCACCCAGCCTGAGGGTTTTGCCACTCTGATGACAATATAGTAATGCTGATGGAGAAAAGCAGACACTTCAGGCCTCCTGTTTAATAGATGAATAAAGTGCCCTCAACTGTCACAGTACCAAGTCGTGTGGAAAGTATGCAGAAGTTTAAAAACTGTCTCAATGTTTTGGAAAGACTAGGGTGGCTGCCTCCTGCCCCACCCCCACAGCACCTGTTGTGAGCCCAGCCTTTGCTGTTGGCATACAGTTCCCAGGCAGTCCCTCTGAGGACTCCTGTCTTTCATGCACCATGGGGCGATGGGACAGATGATGTGCTTTGAAAGACAGACTCAGGAGTTAAGAGTAGAGCTTTTGATAGTCAAAAAGTCTGTCTTCTCTCAGTGTTCTGTCATCTCAGGAATTAATTCCACTTTAGCCCATTCTATTTTTAGTTTATCTCATTTTGAGTCCTTCATTGGGTATGATTTAACCCCACAGCAGAAACATCTTGTGCTAACAGTGTTTTCTTTTGTTCGTGCAGCGGAGCTGATTACTATGATTATGGGCATGGACTCGGCGAGGAGGCTTATGATTCCTATGGTGAGTGGCCATAATACAAGAAAGAGAGGGCAAACGGCCATGGACAAACCGTCAAAGTCCTGATTAGAAGCCATCCTTGTTTAAATGATGAATTCATTTTGTGTGTGGACCCTCTTCCTCCTCCTGTTTGCTCTGTGTACACCTTGCTATTTCCAGAGGTTCATTTAATAGTTAAGCGGAATATTTAAAGACAGCACACTTAGGCGTTTTGTTTGGGTTGATGGCCAGTGCTGACCTTCTCACTGTTTTAACAGAGCAGGCTGCCGGACTGCAGATATTTGCTGGCATGGGTCTTTTTTGACGTATCTTTGTTTCTCGCTTATAAAGGAGATGACGCCTTTGAGATTATAGCTCACAGCTTCTTCCACACCCATCTTTCTATTTTAATTCATTCCCAACATCAAGACCTGAGAAAAATTATACCAAAAATCATTTCATAAAGGTTATAAAAGCTGATCCTGGGAGGAGATACGAGAGTCTCTCAGGCTCATTAGGAGGTAACTCCTCTTCATTCTGAGGGAGTCCATAAGGTACTGGGCAATCCATGACCAGAGTCTCAATATGCAAAAAGGGTAACGGGTTTAATTAACAGAATTGTCTGTAGCGACAACATGATAGTAAGAAGTGCCTTTGCTGCAGGGCAGAGGGATCAGGGAACAGGAAGCCTCTGTTGGTGGCGGAGCTCCAGGAATGCCTAGTGTCCTGTGCCCCTGACTCAGGATCCTGGGAACTTAACTCTGTGACATTTCCCTGACCTTAAATGAAAACCCATTTTCTGGTGCACTTTGAAGTACATTTTATATTCCCTGCCAGGGGCAGGGGTGGCCATATATTGAGTGTTTTTTATTTTCTTTTGTGGGTTGCTCTTTTTTTTTTTTAATTCATGAGGCTTAAAAGAGATACATTGGTTTGGTGAGTGCTATCTACTTAAGTTCATGGGAGTTGGCCAGAGGAGTGACGTTGATTGCATGTTTGTATCAGAAGAGGTCATTTTAAGCATTTTTCTCTCACAGCTTTTTAAATTGGTCTCTGGGGACACATGGCTTTTCGATTGCTCCGTGTTACAGCAGGGACTTAACTGTTTGCTGTCTAGAACTGGCAATACCTCAGTGAAAGTCCTGACACTGGACTGTGTTGAATTTCAGGAGGTAAAAGTGGTAGAGCATCTGTGGCTACTGCCAGCTGCCCAGCATGCGTCCTGTTCACTGTTCACGATTGTGGTGTTACTGAGGAAATCTACACCAGTGTGCCTCCTGCAGTCCCCCTGTGGAGAACCTGTAAACAAGCCTCTCGACTTTTCTCTTCTTAGTTTGCCCTTTCCACTTTGCTCTCCTGTCTTTCTTTCTTTCTTTCTTTCTTTCTTTCTTTCTTTCTTTCTTTCTTTCTTTCTTTCTTTCTTTCTTTCTTTCTTTCTTTCTTTCTTTCTTTCCTTTCTTTCTTTCTCTCTCTCTCTCTCTCTCTCTCTCTCTCTCTCTCTCTCTCTCTCTCTCTTTCTTTCTCTTTCTTTCTTTCTTTCTTTCCCAAATTATCTATTCTTTTTTTGTCTTTGCTGTTGGAAGAAATTAGAATGGACCTTTTTCATTCACTTCATAGTTTCAGTAAAAGCTGTTGGATTTGCTCCAGGAGGGAATTTTTCTTGGAGTTCCCAACACAAAGGTCACTCTTTTTCTCAAGGCCATCTTGTCGCTGATGACATGGTCATTTTATGTTGTGTTCACAATATTTTTAAGTAAATCCCCTATGTGTTTCTTTCATTAGTCCATCAGAGACAGGTATCTCCTGTATGACATTCGCTTTGGGTTCTGAGAGATGAAGCAAGCGCCTGGGACCTCATGACAGTGGCCTAATTATGATTCATCTTCCTGATTTTAGGGCAAGAGGAATGGACTAACTCAAGACATAAGGCTCCTTCGGCGAGGACGGCGAAGGGCGTCTACAGAGACCAGCCATATGGCAGATACTGATTGTACTGTCTGATGGTGTGAAATAGCCAATCTCCACCGTCCTGTATACTGTTCAAAGTAATTTTTTTCTATGACCAATCCCTTTTTAAATAAATCAAAATGCTTAAAATCTGAATGGATGGAACTTAAAGCCACTTTGTTGAAGCATCCACTTGGCAGGGAGAAGAAGGACATGTAAAATTTTGTTATTTGCAGTCTGTATATGAAAACTAGGCTATGAAAAGGAAAAAAATAACTTTGATTAACTAGTGTTAAACAAAAAGATAGGTTTACTAAATATGTTAATCCATTCTTTAACATAAGCCTCACCTTTCATTTTAAAGGTTTCCATAGAATTTAGTTATTTTATCTTTCAGCCATATGCTAGTTTTTTTTTCTTTCTTTCTTTCTTTCTTTCTTGCCAACTTGCGTAAAAAGGGAGCCGATTCCAAGTGCAGACAATGTGGTATTCTTTTGTAACTGAGTCCTGAAATGTTCTGTAGTGTTAGGCAAAGTCTCCTCTTGCTTGATACTAAATAAACTTTTGAAAGAAATTTTGTGTGTGTGAGCTAACGATTTCATGTTTTTCTATTTAAAAAGTCCTTCATAAATAGCTGTAAACAGGGAAAGAGTTCCTCTAACAGCGCTTGTCATAACAGGGTCACACTAAATCTTGTACAGCTTCCTTTAAAAGTGGTATAAAATTAAACGTGCCATGGTATACTACTCACCATAGGTTCAGATGCGGTCTAAAGAGTCCACAAGGTGTCGAGCTGCTCAAGTGGCACCTTAAACCCATGCAAACCCAACCTGACTTTAAAACTGGTTCTAAAATAATTACTGGATTTTCTGAAAAGGATGTGATCAGTTTTCATCTTGTTGAGCGTTTTTTCACTAGTGCACCTTTGGATTTTTTATGAGACTTTTGGTACCTTAATGACCACCTCGCCCCATGCTGGAAGCATAAGCACAGAGCTTTTAAAGACACTCTGACTTGCCTAATTGAGGTCGCACTCGCCAAGGCTGAGGATGTGTAACCCTTAAACGGTCTTCATTTTCAAAGGTAAATAAATGAAATAAGATTTTAATCTCACTTAATTTATCTTAATATAACTAATAAAGCCAGGGAGGTTACAACTTAGCCGGTTTCATTATCCATTTTAGAAAGGTTTTAAGATCACCTAAATTCTCATTTTAAAAAGTTTAATTTGTTTTAGTAATCTAAAAAGCCTTAGTCTAGCCAGTTTAATTGGGGCCAATTCTTCCCTATTAAACAACTGTAAAACCTCATAACTAGTTGTGTGTAATACATCTTTTGGTTAATAATTGAGGGCGTTCTTAAAAGTGACAAGGGTTTGATAAAGTTATTTGTTAACCATTTGGCTTCAGTTTTATTGTAGACTATGTAAACTGTTTATCTTTAGTTTCAAGGGGTTCCTTATATTTATTTTGAGTAAACAGATTTCTTCTTTTGTCAGGAGATGTCGACCACCTTGGACTATGAGAGGAGCTCCTCGTGACTTACAGCACACAGAAGTAAGCACCTTTTATCCATGATTCTGAGTTGCCGAGGAGAGGGGGGACAGTTCTTGCTAACGCAGTGGGGGTGAAGCACAGTGCCACCACCACCACCACATCCCTTGTGACAGCACCCTCAGGTCCAAAAGGAGATATTCACAGAATGAATGGGCCAGAGGCGAGAAACTGGAGGCTCAGGCTGTCAGAACCTACATTCCTAGCATAATTTTCAATGAAAATAGAACAGATTAGTCGACGATCCCCAAAAGTTTTTCTGAATCCTTAAGTTAAAGAAAGCAGTCTGCCAAACTGAATGATAAATGTGAACCTTTCATTTTTACACATATGTGTGAAAGCAAAAACTTAAATATATAAGAGATTTTTCAAAACCTGGCCTTGAAGAACAGTGCTTTGTACTTCTGAATCGTGAAAATTATGGCTTTTATAAAATAAAAACAAACCAGGTGTTTCATACAATCCTTTTTCTTCTTCTTCTTCTTCTTCTTCTTCTTCTTCTTCTTCTTCTTCTTCTTCTTCTTCTTCTTCTTCTTCTTCTTCTTCCTCTTCCTCTTCCTCTTCCTCTTCCTCTTCCTCTTCCTCTTCCTCGTCCTCCTCGTCCTCCTCCTCCTCCTCCTCCTCCTCCTCCTCCTCCCCCTCCTCCTCCTCCTTCCTCCTCCTCCTTCCTCCTCCTCCTTTCTCCTCCTCCTCCTCCTTTCTCCTCCTCCTCCTCCTCCTCCTTCTTCTTCAGATCTATAAAGTAGGTGTCTGTAAAAGAGAGATGGTATTGTTAATTTGATCTCACTTTGCATACATTGTGTCTCAAGTCCTGGGCTACATGATCTTTCTGATCCTTCTCTTTTATGGTGTGACATTTGAGGCTGTTATTGTGGAGTTTGGTACTTTGTTTTTGTATTTTAAGATTCGCGGTCCTTCTGTGGGCCTGACTGACCTGGAAGTCATTACATGAGTATACCACTGTGCCTGGCTGGATAATCTCGAGTGTTTATATTTGAGCTCTGGCACTCAGCTGTACACATCTGGGCAAGTCTCCCTTCCTGTCAGAACCTAGGAAATGATGCACACTCCAGTATTCATGGTGCTCTAACTTTCAGTAAGTGATACTACTGTGGGCATTGTTTAACAGACAGTAATGCAGTCACATAAAGGTCAGTGGTCAAGATTAAATTCATGTATCTAATATAGATGAGAAGCAAATGAACTTCTTTTGCCTTAATAATCATTTAAAATTGCTCTTAGAAATCTCTTCTAATAGAGCAAAATTGTGACATTTATTGAATTTGTTTTTTGCTTGGGTTTTAGTTTGGTTTGATTTGGTTTTTATGGGGAAGGAATATGGCATGTCATAGTGTCAGAGCTTTGGGCTTGCTTTCTTTATAAAGTATTCTTGTTTAGCAGTTGTCATAGCAAATAATAAATAATAAATGTAGCCCTCTCTTTGTTGTGGTTTACATAGCAAATAGTGTACCGTCATAGAATTCTATGGGTCAAAACTGTGACATAGGGCTACAGGCAGGATGTTGGCAGTGATTCATATATAAGCTCTGGGAATACCAGTCCCTTCCCTGCAGGCTCTGTGAAGTACATGCACTCCCTTGCTCTCCCTGGCTCTGTCCTGACTCTAAAGTGTCAGTCCTCAGGTAGGCTTCTTTTGTCAGGACTTGTGGGTAGGTAACAGCCAGGAATCATAGAATGTCATCTGGATTTCATTTGTGCATCCTCCACAGCTCCGTCAGACTGACTGGGGATTACTCCAGGAAGTAGGAGCTCTTACTGTCTGTTTTGAGTACTACTACGGACTGACTTGTTAGTAACACTCTGCTTCTCTGTGATTTGTAACTTGAAGGGCAGGGGGGACTGACAGAGCAGCATCTGCCACAACTGGCAAGATTCAGAGCAGAGCAGGAACAGAAAGAGGCCAGACACAGTCCCTGGATGGACAAGCCCCTGGGGATACACTTCGCCATCCAGCCTCACCTGCCAGCATTCCATCACCTTCAGATAGTCTGTTCACAGTTTGAATCTCTCAGTGGATTAGACTGTTGATTCACCAGAGCCATCCTGCAGTGATAGCCTCCCTGTTGTGCTTTACCTCTCTTCTGAGCAAATCTCAGTACAGTCTGGCTGATAGAGTCAAGCATCACAACTGCTGGACAGTCTCCAGCCCCGTCACCACTCCCTCCCGCAAACCTGATTTCCTCCTGCTGCTATAAGAAATGTCTATAGCACCCCCATATTATGCTACACTCATGTGTTCTGCTCCTGGCCTGTCTTTTCCTGTGAGTCCCTCTGTCTTCTCAGGTGATGATATTCCAGAGGGGTCGTTTTGTACTAGATGCAGATTAGACAGTGGGGATGCAGTGACTTAAAAGATACAGGACACTTCATTTAAGTCATTTGAAATCTGATCCTTTTAGTGAATCAGTATTCTCTGCTCTTCTGCACATGGGAGCTAGGCCCAACCTTCGGGACTAGTTCAGTGTCCTCTCTGCTGTTGACTCTCCCACCATCCTCTCTGAACTCGGGCCAGGTCCCTTCTGCTGGTAATTATACTGCCATCCCCTGCCCTCTCTGAAGAGCTGAGTTTGTGACTTAGTTCATTTCAGTATTGATGTCATTGCATAGTAGTTGCAAGCTATATCAGGGGCCAAATGTGTGCTTATCACTTCCTATAAACTGTTTCATTGAATTGTAATTACTATAAGTGTTGCAGTCTGCATTTTATAGAGGAAGGAACCGAAACTTCGGAAGGTGAGGTCATTATGTTAGCTCTAAATCCTTGTAACTGATAGAAGCCAGGGTTGAATACAGCTGCTGGGATCTAGAGTCTTGGAGTTTTAAAACACTGCCTTTTCTGGTTTCCTTGTTACACTATTCTCATCTGAGTGAAGGCTTTTTACAATGGGCAGCTGTCCGCTACCTTATGTCCCACTGGGCATCACCCAAACATTGTTGACTGGCACTGTTCCTCCCTTCCCTATCCCGGCCCCACATTCCTGCGTAAGGAGATGCATTGACTTTTCAAAGAAAACACCATGTCCTAAACATCATGTACTTTTAGTATTCCAAGTCAAACCACTTTTCGTATTCAAGTGGGGTAACTATCTTCTGGGTATCTGTTCGGCAGCAGATGGGAAAGATACAAAGACAAAGTTCCTGCCCTTGCAAGTATCACACTGCTGTAAAAATTAGAAAGCAAAGTGCCAACCAGCCTTGGACACATACATGTAAGGTGCTGTATGCCAGAAGAGGGGTGAAATACCCAGGCAGGGTGCTTAGGGAAAGAGGAAGTTGTCACCAGAGGCCTAGGGCCAGAAGAAAGAGGACAAGCACCCTGTATGAGCACACATCACCGAGCATGGTGAAACCTCCTCCCGACTGTAGGGACCCCACACTAAATGAACATGAGAGAGGTACCGGCTTTGACAGAGCTCTGCAGGTACAAGCACACCCAAAACAAGGTCGGAGTTCTTTCATTCCCTCCTGTTGCTGTGTGTTTACATAAGACTGTGTGATCCTGGAGGAAATGTCAACCACGTTAGATGATGAAAGGGAGAGATGGGTTGGGCTGGTAGGTGAGGGATGAGATGTGTGTGCAGGAGCTCCCTCCAGGGTGCAGGCTCTGCAGGCAGAGACCACGCCTCCATGCACTGAATTCCTCCCCAACTCTGGACAAACCTCCTAGAGCCCAGCAAATGCGCAATGGAGAATTCAGGTGCCCTGCTGTCTTCCACCTCCTGTCCCTGGTTCATACAGTCTCAGGCAGGTTTAGTCAGCATAGAGAGAACCAAACCATGCCCAAGGCATGGGGAGCCTAGCTGGGATGCTCCTGTGGGGGAAGAGATGTCATAGAAATAATTACAGTGCAGAGAAGCCTAGTTCTCTCAATTTAGCTCAAAATTACATAGAGATACTCATCATGGTCCCATATAAAACTGATGCCTTTGAAATATAGTCAGAAATCCAACTGCCTCTAAGTCACTGTTTTCAACATCTGTGGTGAATAAGATAAGGCTTCTGTCCTCTATGCAGTGTTCTATAGGGACAGGAAGGACAGAGCTCATTGGTAGCTTTAAAGTGGTCCGTGTCATTCTGACTCTGTGCCCCATGTCTGGGAAAGCTGTAAGTCACTTTCCCATCCCATCCCACCCTCTTTTTCTAATGGGAAATTGCAGTCACTTGCAGATGACTCTCATTCCTTAGGGAGGACTCCTAGTTCAAGGAGCTCACCCCACCTCCAACCCGACCTCCTTTCAGGGGTCAGCTCCCAGGCTCAATTCAGTTTCAGTTCTTCCCGTTCATTGGTCCTCAGCTCTGTGTGGTCTCGCTGCTGTTTCTTCCTCTACCTGCAGATAGGGTTACTCCTCACCTGCCACTGTGCCAAAGGCTTCCTGTTGTTCCACAGACCCTTCGCCGCATGCCACTCCTTCCTGTCTGTGCCATTCTCTCCCTGATACCACGTTCCCTTGCCCCATTGGTCCAGCTCATAATCTAGCACTTGCCCATCAATTTCAGTAAGACTTGAAGCAACACACACACACACACCAGAAACCTTCCTCCCCGGCCAATATCTCTATCCCCAGTCACCACTCAAGACCCTTGGAATGTTGTGAATTCAGACACAAATGCTCTGTGACTAAGTATTTGTCCTTCTTTCCACCATCAAAATAATAAACGTCTTTACAATTTTACAATCTGTAAAATAATACAGATCTTGTGCATGGTCAGCTAAAGGGATGCGGTGGCTTTGTATCAGTTAGGAAAAACATGTATTGGGATTCTTTGGTCTTCTTTCACAGCTTTGTAAGCAGGTTGTAAAGGGGTGTGTGTGTGTGTGTGTGTGAGAGAGAGAGAGAGAGAGAGAGAGAGAGAGAGAGAGAGAGAGAGAGAGAGAGAGAGCGCTCAGGTACTGCTGCTTCTGCAGGTACATGGCATCTGGTATGGTGGGCTGGGGGGAGGGTATGAATGAGCAGGGAGAGATGGGGTCTTGAGTTCAGTTTAGATAGCCTCCCGTAGCCTTCTGTGTGCCTTATAGGATGGGTGAACTCCTCACCCACCATCAGATGTGTCTTCTCTCCCTCCAGGAGCCTGCTTGCTTTAAATAGACACCTTTTAAGAGGCAGCCTGTTGAACAGCAGGCTTTGTACCAAACACTAGTGTAGGGCCTCCCTCCTGGAGCCTCAAACCTCTTGGAGAAAACAGGCTTCGTGGTATCTCTGCCTATCTTCCCCTCTTCTCTGCTTCTCTGGATCCTGCCAGCTTTCCAAAGGCTTCCCTCTCATCTTCAGCCAAAGGAGTCAGCTCTATCTGTCAGAGATTACCGGCTGACGAGACTCAGTCCAGGACCAATTTTGAACTCCTGATTCATTGTGGGGGTTGTTTTTCAGCCACCAGTAAGCTCCGGAGGAGACTTGAGCTGCTCCTTTACATTTTATAAACTGGAAGCATTTAAAAGTCATTTGAGAAATTATCTTTGGTTAAAGGTTTGGAGACCTGCCATATAGAAAGTGTTTTATTTCTGTGTGTTAGTCCTTCGATACACAGTTTGTATCAAGTTCTTCATGCATCGTATGCAGGTGGCCCCAGTATGTTTGGGGAATAAAAGACTCAGACAGTGACTGCAGAGGCTGTGTCGGGTGAAGGTGATGGACTAGGGCTTTAGAAGCAGGCACGGTTGAAGCTGACATGGGGTTGTGAAAGTCATGGAGCCGGTGGGGATGAGAGCTACACCGGAGCTGACGAGCTGATGTAGGTGAGAGGGGCTGAAGGCGGTGACAGCATGGTCTTCTTGTGTGATGGGGAACATGCCAGGATGTCGGAGACATGTGCAGCAAGATGCTCTAGAAAGACCAGAAGGTGTCAAGTCTCTGCACGCTATGAACATGCCACTTTGTCCCCCAGCACAGGCCTGTGCAGTTGGAGCATGACCCAGGGACCCCACACACCAGGGCTGCTGGACTCCTTCTGAGTGTCACCTGGGTTTTGAACTATCAATTTTTCTATGAGAATAAGTAGTGTGGTGTTGATTACCAAAGGGATTATTTGAACACCCAAAAGTACAGTCTCTTATTAGACAAGAATGAAAGGTGATCTGGGCGGTGATGGCGCACACCTTTAATCCCAGCACTTGGGAGGCAGAGGCAGGTGGATTTCTGAGTTCGAGGCCAGCCTGGTCTACAGAGTGAGTTCCAGGACAGCCAGGGCTATACAGAGAAACCCTGTCTCGATAACCCAAAAAAACAAAAAACAAAAAAAAAAAGATTGAAAGGCGAGTGCCCAGGACGGACCCATGAGTTTTTCCCCACAGTCGGGGTGACACGAGCATTGCCTTTCTGAATTCATCCCTGTACTCAGGGCGCAGCCGCAGCAGCACCATGCTGTTTATCTGCCCCCCCCCCCCCATCTACTCCACAGTGTCTTCTGTCCTCACCTCAGCCAGTCTGCCGCTGCACTGCTTCTCATGCATGACCTGTGTGTGCCGAATCCTGGCCTCGGTGCTCTGGCCAGAAATGCACCACTTGGCCCAGAGGTTATCACTGTTGCTTTGCTGATGTGTACAAATGATCTTCATCTTTCTCTTTTTCAGGAACTGCTTCTGGGGAGGCTGCTTAAGGACACTCACCTCACCATCGTGCCAACTCAGCAAATGACCCGCTGGCTCTCGAACTGGACAGTCATCAATCGATTGTTGTTGTTTTGTCGCAGATTTATGTTTTTGGAATGCTTTTATGAAACAGTGTGCTGTTTTTTGTTTTGTTTTTAATTTAGAAGGTGTTTATTTCTTAAAGAAAATTCTATTTTGTTGTGTGAGAAACAAAAAATGATTTGTATTGTAGCTAATAAAGGCTCCCCATCAAAATCTCTTCTATTTTAATATAGATGAAGACCAAACCTCTAGTTATCTCTACACAGCTCTATAAAACTTGCATATTTGAGAGCCTTGTACAACTCTTGCGCCCCACAAGACATCAAGAACCTACACAGATAACATACAAGAGAATGATGTATCTATCTCTCTTACAGGCCAGTAAATGTGGTAGGCAAGAGAGTCCTGTCCTATCCCGGGTTGTAATAAAGGCCTCTGTAGGAGAGGTTCATGAAACAGAGCAGGGACTTTGGTGCTTGGTGTGATTTGAAATGGAACATAAAGGTCATGGTCTCTGTATAGTACTACTCTGTTCTTTCTTCCATTGGTTGCTAGTGTGTTGTGATTTTAATTTTGTACACCCTGGGAGCATGTGTTTCTTGCTAGAAGCTCACAGCGTACTTCTTGATCCAGGAATTTCCAGAACAGTCTCACACGTCATCAAGGAGTTGCTTTCTTCCTGCATATGTTTCCTAGATGCATCTTGGGTTTGGGACATTGTGTAAACACAGAATAACTTCGAATAGTTTAACTTCTTCTTATTCTTTTGTTATACATCCCCCCAAAACACAGCTGTCTACTCCTGAAGTTCTGACCTTTATACTTATCACAGGTACATTTTGCCATCTTCCGACTATGTGATGTGGAAGGCGTGTGCTAGAGAGCACAACAGCAGTGCCCTACAGCTCACAGGCTGCTTAGGAGCTTGGGAAGGCCATGGCAGACCAGCATACCGTTTAGTCCAGTTAAACAAGCAGCAACCTCAGACTACCAGGCTATGACACATGAGACACTCTGCGCTCCCTTCTTACTGGCTGACTCAACTGAAGCCCTGGGGCTGTGAGCCTTCCAGCTCAACTCTGTCCTTTCACCATGATTCCACTTTTGATACCTAAATTCTGGCCTCTGACTTTACCACCTTCATTAAACACATCTGTATTTACTATAAAAACAAAACAGAACAAAATGACTATGTGCTGCTAACTGAAGGGAAAGCAGAGAATAAACCAGAGGGAGTCCATTCTGGAAAGGCTGACATTCCAGTGGAGTCAGGACACTATCCACAAATGGCAGATTGGGTGGCAGTGGAGCTGTGGCAACAGGAGAGAGCCCCACTCCACCAGACCTGGATGGGAATTAAAAAATGCCTTAGCAGGCCAATAACTACACAGGAGTTTCACTGAGACACTGGTATGTGCAAAGGTCCTGAGGTAGGAGCAGTCCTGCTGCTAGAAGGAAGGCAGGGATGCTCATATAAGAAGTTGAAGAGTGGGAAGGAAACAGTGGAGAAGAATGGAGTTAGGGTGCTACGGCATGGATACAGCATGGAGGACTACCTTTGAGTTTAAAGAGCTGAGCAGAGAAGTTGAACCAAAGATCTAGTGTGTATTGCCCTGCCTTGTTAATTATCAGGCAAGAAATCAGATAGTATTCTCAAAATAAGCTAATTCTCATAAAGACCATGGGAGGGAAGAGAAAGCCAACATAAGGCAGGATAGCAGCAGTAGCTAGATTTCAGGTGAATTTTCAAAGGAGAGCACTTAGGGCTGGGCTGGACGATGCAAAATATTCCTGAGCCAGGGACAATTGGTTAGAGGAGGAGCAGGTGATGCTTGTTTGAGCGGCACATCTGAGGGGGACAAGCTCAGCTGGAGAGAACAGCCTGGCGCACAGCCATTAGAGTCTGACGATGCTATGCAGTGAGGAGAAAGTCTGAGAAGAGACCCATGGATCTGTAAGTCACTAAAGGGGCACTGCGGGGGAGCTGCTAAGGGCTGAGAGCAAATAGGGTGTGGGAGTCCAGACAAGGATCACAAGGGAAGAGGTGTGTTCCTCGTGGCCCGTGGGCTAGCGAGCCCCAGGATTGGCGGCCAGGAGGGTGAAGCAGAGGCTTGAATTGGATCAAGAAAGGAGGGTGAGTTTGTCAGCTCTTAGAAGGACTTCACCAAGGCTACGGAGAGAGCTACGGAGTTGAGATGCTTGGAGCCCTGTGTGGAAGACAGTTGTGGGGTTGCCTTCCCTGGCAGAGAGTGAGGTCTATGCTCAGGTGTTGGGCTTGACACCAGCAGTACCGGAAGGACATCGGCAAGGGTAGATGCAGGGCGGTGGGGCGAAATTGCAGCCAGCTGAGCGAATGCATCCTCTGTCTATAGGTCTCTACACTTGGAGGAGTTGTCATCCTGTGTTAAGGCTGTTTCACACTGGCTGTGTATCCAGTCACTTCACAGTACCACATCCCATTATGTATCCTCCAGAACTCCACAGCTTACACTTCGGCTTCATCTTATCTCCCATGTGCCCTTGTGGTTATGGGCCGCCACCTGCTTATCTCTCTCTTAACTCCCTGCTCAGCTAATTATCCAGTAAATTACTTCTGAGTTCGTCTTTACCAGCAGTTGCTACTTGTTTGAGATTTTCCTGATGAGTAGAATGAGTAATTTCAACTACAGTATAGACATTTGGGTTATTCCTGTTCAAGGAGACAGGATCTCTTAGCTCCTGCTTACGTTTTACTTTGGAGAAGAAGGTCTTGGTCTGCCTGGTTTGTTTTCAGAAGGAACAAAGTAGGGAGAAAGTGGCCCTGGTTTCCCACTGTCTTGTTGACACAGGAGCTGGTAAGGAATGGAACTGGGAAATCTGGTTCTTGGGAGCCTCTGGTGTATGCAGCAGCACCTGCATAGCTAGGCAGCAGTAGAGCTTCCACTCAGTACCTCATGCAGTGGCAGGGCATCGGCTACCTCAGTATACCAAGCTGAGGACATCCCAGCTTCCCAAAGCATCTTCCTTAACACCACGGGGATGCTATTGCTGCCAAGTAAACATGAAATTCACAGTTGTGTGTTCTGCCTGTGCCGCCACACTCTGCCTCCCTTCAGACTGAGTATGGATCTTCACACAGGCTGGGTTTTCTATGGGCCTCTCCTGTCATTTCAGTCAGCCAGACATGGCACTCAAAGGAAATGATAATTGGCGTAACTTACCAGTCTTCTTTGTGGAAGAGGCCTCCAGCCACTTCCGGCTGCAGCAGCAGTGGATAAACTCTACACCTGAAACCCATCAGAATCAAGGGTGGTTTCCTTGACTGGCCAGCCCCTGCTGTCTTTGGGTGCCTCCTTTCCAAGGACTCAACCCAAAATGTCCCATGGTGACAGTTTATAAACCGTGGAGGCTGGGAGGTCTGCGTGCTCCTTCACATCTTCATGGAAAAGGACAAGGAAACCTGCTCTAACCTGTAGATAAGGACAAATCCCAGTCACTTCCTGATGTCTCTTCTGGTGTCACACTGGCATTAGGTCCTAGTGTTTGAGTTTTGGATGGCAAGAGAAGCAGACAAGATGGATGAACAAAGGTGGTTGGTGTCCCTAACTTGGTCTACACCCTGGCCTTTAGTAAGTGTTGTTGGAATGTCTGCATATCTCAGGGACAGCCACCTGTCCTTCTTGAAGGAGAAGGTGCCAGAGGGAGTTTCTCAGCATAGAGGATTCAAAAGAAGCTTCTCAATCTGAAAGGTGACTTACCTTCTCTTTGGCTGAGTTAATTCTCAGAGGCCCAGGGTCCCTGGCTGCCATCCTCTCGTCAACGGCTCTCAAGCATGGAAGGCTGAAAATAACCTTCCTCTGGTTTGGTTTTAAAAGGATCTCAGCAGCTCCCTGTGGTTTTAAAAATAACAGCTACTGGCTCTTTTCCAAGTGCATTTAACTACATTAGACCCTAAAGCTCTATGTTCAAAGTGACAGTCTCGTGGAGTTGTGAAAATGTTGCTGTTTCTGTTACTGGGCCAAAAGATTTTCTTCTTGTTATTTGAGGATTCCTGCCTTAATGTGACCAGACTGGCCCAGTCTGGACTGATCAGATAGATGTGCTGGCACAGTGATGTTTTTCATAGGCCCTAACAGCTTCTCACCCTCCCCTCGGTGGAGATTTACAGCAGTCCGTCACTTTGGCTGAGCCTGGGCAGTTTGCTCTGTCCTTTTTCCTAATTGCCATCTGTCCCCTACTTCACCTGTCACTGACAAAACCTACAGCCTTCTATTGGTCCCTGCTCCTAGATGTCTGTCTTTAACATACACCACTCATTTCAAGACTTCAGAGAGGTCTTCTGTTGGCCCACTGTCCTCACTGGAATAAATGCCTTGTGTATAAGTTACTAGCACTGGAGAATAATTTCAGAACTCAGAAGTAAATTTTAGGATCATTTATGACCCCAAACCTCTGGGGGTTGGGAACTGGGACCCCTTCTGTCTCAGAGTCTCGGGAGGTTTAGTGGGACTCTGAGCAGACTCAACCTGATTGGGTTACCCACACCCACCTCTCCATTCCTTGTGTGGGTTCTCCCACAGCCTGCCTCAGAAACCTCACAACTTGGTAGCAGCTACCCCAACACACATAGTTTAAAGGAGAGCCTTTGAGAGAAGGGAAGATGAGAGAAGCCATAGATATTTCAACCCTGTCTTCAGAAGTGACATTGCATCACCTCTAGTATGTGCTATTGGTCACAAGCCATGCTGGTTAGAAGTAAAAGCATAAAGTTATGAACAAGGGGCAAAACAACTAGGGCCATCTATATGCTGGCTTCCTATTGGCCAGTCCATTACATCTATGTTTAGCATCTTTGTCCTCAAGATGGGACAGCAGAGCCTGTCTTACAGGCTATGGGAAAATTATAGCATGCATGCTACTTTCTTGCAGTAAAATCCTGAGGCATGGTGAGAACTGGATCTGTTTCAACTATCACAGTAGTACTTCTCCCGTATCCACATGAGAAATAGCATGTAGGTGTACCCATTCCTCGACATCAGTCCTACTCCCTGGTGCTCAGATCCCCAGTGTCTTAGTAATGGTTTCTATTGCTATGCCAAAACACCATGACCAAAATGCAAGTTGGGGAGAAAAGGGCATATTCAGCTTACACTTCCACACTGCTGCTTATCACCAAAGGAAGTCAGGACTGGAACTCAAGCTTGGCAGGATAATGGAGGGTGCTGCTTACTGACTTGCTCCCCATAGATTGTTGAGCATGTTTTCTTATAGAACCCAGGACCATCCAATCAGGGATGGTACCACCCACAGTGGACTTGGCCTTTCCCCATTGATCACTAATTGAGAAATTGCCTTACAGCTGGATCTCATGAAGGCATTTCAGCAACTGGGACTCGTTCCTCTTTGAGGGCTCTAACTTGTGCCAAGTTAACACACAAAACCCACCAGCACCCCTAACCTCACAGCCCTAACTGAGAGCTATGCTATTTCTATAAGATCCTGTTGGAAGCATCCCTTGATGCTTCACCAGGTCTCCAGTCTTTAACCTGTGTCATACCCTGCTTTAGACTAGTTTTCCGGGATTTCTAACCATCTCCACACTAAGCTCGTTTGATGCTATTTAATTTCTCTGTAGTAAAGTTCAAACTCTCTACGATCTGAGAGCCCTCTCCCTTCTGGGCCAACTTCTCTTCCCAATGGCTCTTCAGTTTCCCTCATGAAATCTTTAAGTCTGCCTACATTGAACCCTCACCACTCATACAGCCAACTTTATCCTAGTCTTTGGGGCTTGTTTCCCTTCCTCTTGAGTCTGCACCCTTCACATCTGCGGTTTACAGCATCACGAACTCTTTGCTTTTCTTCCAACCTGCTTCCCAATAATGTGACACTGTCCCTAAGTAAGTTATCTCCCCGCCAGAAGTACTTCTCATTCTCTGTCCTTATCCTCAGCTCAGCAGCTGTGGTACAGCATCCCAGTACCCATATTTAGATTAATTGGGTGGTTCTAATTGCAGAAGATAGTGGACAGAGGAATTTGTGCTTGTTATACAGTTTCTGGGGTCCACAAAAGTGGATCATAGTCCCTAGACCCACACAAAGCCTGTGTGTGTGTGTGTGTGTGTGTCCTGAACTTGAAGGACAGACTGATGCACCATTATCTTTCCCTGAGTCCCCAGTGGCATAACATGGAGGTGAGGCTGAGATGGGGGTCAAATGGACCCTATTTTGTGGTCTTTGGGGGATGTTTTCAACCACAATGCAAGTTGGGTGCATTTTTAGAGTCACAGTTGACTTTACAAACTGGAGGTGGTTTCAGCATCAACAGTGGCCATGGCTTCCTCTTCAGTGAATCTGTTCCAGGCCCCACCTTCTTACCCGCTGGGCCAGTGCTGGAACTGTTCATGATGGCTTTCAAAGGAGCCAGCATGCGGGAACAGTTGGCCATCCACTAGCCATGCTTGAAAGTCAGTTCCCATTCTATTCTGGAGGTATGTCTGGCCATTAGGTCCTTCAGGATAATGCCTGAGAAAATGGGGAACTCTGATAGGAACACACACAAATAAAATACACACTTTCACAAGACCAGCACTGTCTTGGGTCTGAAGTGGAAAATCCTGCTCAAAAATAGTGATGGCTTCCATCGTAGAAGATTCTGTGCAAGGAATGATGGGAACAGTACCCAGGTGTCATTCTACCATGGTACAAGCTGGCCTTAACAGTGTTTCCCTCCAAGGCCTGTTGACAGCCTAGGAAACATTGTCATTTTAGAAACTGCTGCTCCCTCCCAGTGGTGCCTTGCTGTATCTGTTGTTCCTTGCCTTTAACTCATACCCCATCCTGTGATGTCTCCCCAAGTCATCCAGCCAAGAGTGTGGTCCAGCTGCAATTGAACTGTGGCATGACATGGGTTCCTTTAGCTGTATTTTCTGTGAGGCAGTAGCTAGCCTCCAGTGGTGGAGGAGAATGACAGCTGTTCATGCCACTCACACTTGTACTGTGTGATTCGTGGCACACGCCTCCCCGTCTTTGCTGGGATTAGCTCTCGGTTTCCTTGGCTGACTCACGATGCCCTTGCTGACTGAGGACTTGGCTCTCCTGACTCTTTTCATTCCACTGGGATCCTAGCCACATTGGGAGCCAAGCAGCATGCTAGGCCCAGTCTCAGGCATAAAGGCAGGTGGAGCCAAGCACCAGTGGAGCCCAAGAGGTTCTTCTTTTTCTGCCAGTATTGGGTACTGGCTCCCATACAGAATGTGGCTTGCCTGGCGCCTGATCTTGTATTTGAGAGCCGGTTCTCAGAAACCAGGCTGTTCTGGTTTGTTTTCCATTGCTGTGATAAATATCACAACCTAAAGCAAGGATGGGGAGGAAAGGGTTTATTAGACCTTTGACTCTAAATCATAAGCCATCATTGAGGGAAGTTAGGACAGAAGAAGCTCAAGTAGAAACCATGGAAGGAGACTGCTGATCACCTTGCTCCCTGGCTTATTCTCATGCAGGAGGAAGGGGGAAAACAGAAGAGACTCAGCCTGGGGAGGACACATGCACACCCCTGTCTGATCCACAACAGCTTTCTATCTTTAGATGTCTGTTTGTGGCCTGCTTTGCAAATAGATGCTTCAAAGAAATGGAGCATTTCTTGTGGGCAAGAGGAAGGGTGACACAGGGGACAGGCAGATCAACAGGGCTGTAGCCTCCCTGTTTTCTAGAAGAACTTATCCTATGTGAAGAGTTGCAGAAAGGCCAGCAGTTAAGGCAAAAGAGAATATCACAGGGTAAAGGCCTTGGTTCTGTCCCTTCCTGGGGCCATTTTAAAGGCATCATTTGAGCCAAATCAATGTGCTGGGTCTTATTAGAATTACAGTAAATATAACCTAAAAGGTAAGGGAACTGGGGATTAGGGAGCTAGCTCAGCCTGAAGAGAGCTTGCTTCTCAAACATGAGGACTTAGTTAAGATTCCCAACACCCACATAAAAAGCCATCTGTCTTAGTCAGGGTTTGTATTCCTGCCCAATACATCATGACCAAGAAGCAAGTTGGGGGCAAAAGGGTTTATTCAGCCTACACTTCCACATTGCTGTTCATCACCAAAAGAAGTCAGGACTGGAACTCAAGCAGGTCAGGAAGAAGGATCTGATGCAGAAGCCATGGAGGGATGTTACTTACTGACTTGCTTCCCCTGGTGTGCTCAGCTTGCTTTTTTATAGAACCCAAGACTATCAGCCCAGGGATGGCACCACCCACAATGGGCCTTTCCACCCTTGATCACTAATTGAGAAAGTGTCTTACAGCTGGATCTCAAGGAGTCAAGTGGACACAAAAAAATCAGCCAGTAGTACAACTGACCCCTTGTAAACTTGACATACAAAGATATCAATTAAGCTTCAACCCTTTCTTTTATCTCATTTTTATTTATTTATTTTTATTAGATATTTTCATTATTTACATTTCAAATGTTATCCCCTTTCCTCCTTTCCCCTCCAAAAACCCCCTATCCCTTCCCCTCTCCCCCTGCTCCCCAACCGACCCACTTCTGCTTCCCTGTCCTGGCATTCCCCCTACACTGGAGCATTGAGCATTTACAGGACCAAGGACCTCGCCTCTCATTGATATCCTATAAGGCCAGCCTCTACTACATATGGGACTGGAGCCATGGATCCCACCATGTGTACTCTTTGGTTGGTGGTTTAGCCCCTTTAATTTCTTATTCATCCCGAAGATCTAAATAACTTTGAAAGTCCCACAGTCTTTATAAATTCTTACATATTAAATGCTAAAACATCTTCCTTCAAGAGGGAAAAATATCAGGGCACAGTCACAATCAAAGAAAAATCAAACTCTAACCATCCTATCCATGAGTAGTCTGGGATCTACTCATGATCTTCTGGGCTCCTCCAAGGGCTTGGGTCACTTCTCCAGCTCTGCCTTTTGTAGCACACACCATATGTTCTAGGCTCCAGCTGCCTGTACTCCACCGCTGCTGCTGTTCTTGGTGGTCATCTCATGGTACTGGCATCTCCAAAACACTGCTGTCTTCCACTGCAACTAGGCTTCACCAATAACCTCTCATAGGCTCTCTTCATGGTGCCAAACCTTAACTCCTTTGCATGACCACTTAAATCCTGGGCCATCAATTGCAACTGATTGCAATACCTTCACCAATGGTCTTCCATGGCTTCTCACAGTGCTGAGCCTCAGCTGCTCTTCATGACCCACTTCATTTCTTTAAAACTAGTACCACCTCAGTGACTCTGACACATTACCAAGTCTGGCTGCCAACACAAGGTACAACCATGGCTGCCTCTGGAACACAGCTTCTCTGTGTTTCTCAGAAAACATTTCTCAGAAGATTTCACCTTAGTGATGCTGGTCTCTTCTTAATCACTGCTAATTTCTTAGCTCTAGCTAACCAGCATCAATCGCCCCAGTTTTTTCCCTTTAGTAGTTCTGGTATCTTATTAATCACAACTGATTCTTCAGCCCCATCTAGCCAAAACCACAGGATCTTCACAATCAAAATAGCACTGGCCCTGATCAGAGTCTTTAATCTTCCCTCTGAAATTCCCCAAGCCAGGCCTCCATCTTCTGCACTGTTCTCAACATTATCTTCCAAGTTCCTACAGAATATCCCACAGAGATCTTAACATCCAATGGCTCTTCACACAGCCACACTCATGCAACCCAGCAGGACCTGTCTATTCTGCCACTAAAATGTGTCCTGAATCTATCCCCTGACTTCTGTGACCTTTGCTCCTACCCTGACCCAGATTCCAAGAGTCTCTTATATGAATAACATTTGCAGCCTGTCTTACTCAGGGTTTCTTTAGATTCCTGCACAAAACATCATGACCAAGAAGCAAGTTGGGAAGGAAAGGGTTTATTCAGCTTACACTTCCATCACCAAAGGAAGTCCAGACTGTAACTCAAGCAGGTCAGGAAGCAGGAGCTGATGCAGAGGCCATGGAGGGATGTTACTTACTGGCTTGCTTCCCCTAGCTTGCTTAGCTTGCTTTCTTATAGAGCCTAATGCTATCAGCCACCCACCCACAATGGGCCTTCCCACCCTTGATCACTAATTGAGAAAATGCCTTACAGCTGGATCTCTTGGAGACATTTCCTCATCTAAAGCTCCTTTCTCTGTGATAACTCCAGTTTGTGTCAAGTTAATATGTGAAACCAGTCAATAAACCATCCATAGTGGCCAGCATTTATAATCTTGGCACTGGGGAGGCAGACACTGGTGGATCTTGTGGCCAGTGTAATCTAATTGCAAGGGTCTTTAAAAGAAGACGTCCTGAGGATCACTGTTGGGGAGAGAAGCTATGAGGAGATGCGTTGGTTCAGGAAGGTTCTCTGAACCAAGGAGCATGACAGAAGCTGTAGGGCAGCAGGATGGATTCTTTCTTATAGCCTCTAGAAAGCAGCAGGATACCTAACTTGGGTTGAGCTCATGAGACTCATATTGAACTTCTAACTTCCTGAGATAGAAATCTGTGCTGTGGCAAGTGTGACTGCAATGGACACAGAAGCACAGCCCTGGGTGCACAGGGAAGAGACTCATTCTGGAGTTTTGCTGCCCCACCCTGATGACCCTGCATTTGCTGTGAGCTGTAAAGCCTGGGTGCACACTACAATCTGTCACTCCTAATTTTCTGACCTGGATTTGCAGATAGATTTTTTTTTAAGGCTGTTTAAGAGGAACCTCAGCAGGAGATAAATGGTAGGGAGAAGTCAGGACAATTTATTTTTCATTTTCCTAAAATACCAACAACATTTTACATTGGGTGGGAAGAAAGCATGCCGTCTCTTTGCCTCTCCAGAGAAGTGTATTGTTCTTATTTGCTGTATAATTGAATTCATCGAAGTTGGTGGACTTTTATCGTTTTAATTGAATGAATTCTATTTTTGGTGTTCTTCCCCTCTCCCTGCCATACATATATACCTCCACTAAAGGACTGAGGGTGGTTTCTGACACTGTATAGTATAATGCAGAAGGATAGAAGGGAAAGATGAGAAAGTGGAGGAAAGGTTACTGAGGTTGAAGAAATGATATATAGCCAGAAGGTGAGACTGATGGCCACATGCCTGAACCAGGCCCTTGAGCATTCCAGCAGCCAAGGTGAAAACGATAAAGTGAATAAAACTTATTGTCCACAAGAAACATGCCTCGGAGCACGCAGAGGAGCACAGGGAATAACTCCATCAACCTGCAGGGAGTGTTTTCAGAGTGGCAGGCGGGGCATAAGGAATGGGGTACGAAGGAAGGGACACAGTCTTAAAAGAGGCAAGACCTGGGCTATAGCTGGCAGTTAGAGGAGAGTAGACAAGATGGAAAAGTCATGCAAGCAGAGAGTGGAGGGAACTGTGCCTGGTGGAGAGGAAATGCGTGTGGTGGCGTGGCAGTGCTCACACTGTAGAGCAAGGTAAGTCCAGGATGGGTCAGACCCCGTGCCATGCCCCAGACCTAGAATGTGTCCTGTGGTCAGTGAGCATCCGCAGGAGTGTAGACCAGAGCATCAACAGTCATCATTGTCAGTGCTGCAGGGCTCTAGCAACCATGCTGGAAGAGCACACCTTGCCTATAGCCTCAGCCATAAGGTCAACTGAAGGATGGCCATGATGGATAAACAATGACAGTACATGCCTGTGAGGCTGTGCTTCTCCTACACCCGGGCCAGCTTTCCTGGACCCCTGGGCCCATAGCACTACTAAGAGGCACAGGGAAGGTGGGTAGCCATGCCAGTAGTCATGAAGTAGGCATCTATCCCCATCTCCTATCAGCTGTAGATCAAAACTGGACCTGACCGAATTCCAGAGCAAGTGTTCTATTGCCCCCAAGACATTCTCGGAACAAACCACTCGACCTTAGTGTGCTATGTCCCCCAGGAGGAGAAGAACAAGTCTAGACACTGTAATTGATTCTCAGTCTGCAGACCAAGTCCAATTCAAGATGTGCCCTATTGCCTCAGAGACCATGTCACACTTGGGGATCTCTGAACCCTCATCTATAGAGTGAGCTGCAAAAGAATGAGTTCAAGAGTCATGTTAAGACCACACCAGAGAGCAGGTAGGAAAGCCTAACAGCTGGGCTCATGAATTTGTCAGTATTTCCTTGGCTGCTTAGCTACCAGGAGGGTAGTGGGGTGGGGGGGGTGGGGGTTGGAAGGTGGGGGGCAGAAGCATCAGCCAGAGGGAGAACTTTCATCTTAATAAGTTACATCATAGACTAAGAGAGATGCTAGAGTCCTGGCCAATGCTTCCACCTCCCTTTCTTGGTCCATTCCAGCAAAGTCAACTGCCCACATGTCCTTGGAAGTCTGACATTTTAGTCTACTTCTTCTTGAGCCATGCTTAGCCAAGACTTTTGGCTGTAAGGAAGATTCTTTTACAGAAGTGGATAATCTTCAGGAAGTAATCCCTTGTTGGAAAGAAAGAGAAAATGGATACTGTTTGAACACCATCAACTTCTACAGAGGAAGGTACTACACTGAGCTCCACAGTGCTGACTCCCGCCTAGCTCCTCATTCCTACCTTGGACATGGAGAACTGCAGTTTTGGAATCAGTTCCCTGATCCCCTGCAAGCTAAGAAGAAATGCAAGATTGCTCAATCTGGGAGGGCCACCCAGTCTGTCTTGTTGCATATGTTCAGCCCTTTTCTAAGGAATCTTTCCAATGTGAACAGCTGGTGGAACTGGGTTCACATGGGGGGGTGGGGACACGGACCCGGGGCTCTAGAACTCACTCTGGATATACTCCCTCTCCAAACCCTGAGAGACCCCAGGCTGCAAGAAGCAGTGCACTTTGCAGGATCCACCCTGCCCTGATAGCATCCCCTATAATGCATCAAAGGGAACTTTCAACCACAGCCTCCACTCCCCCTACTCTCTCATACTGCCCACCTCCCTGACTGTCAGTATTGTCTTTATAGTTCCCCCCATCTTGACAGAAAGCAGCATCAGTAGTGACCCACCCAGGGAGACCCATAGAAGACAAAGTAAAACCTAGTAAAGTCACATCTCCTTCCCAGAGTCATTTCTCGTGTTCTACCTGAGTGCACAGTCACACTGGTCACTGTCTTCTCTCGACTTTGATCGTGCCTGTGGGCTGATCCAGGTTTGCATAGCACAGACCTGGGGGCCCTGGAATTTCTACCACCTCTAATCTTTCTTTCATCACCCCATTAGGAAGGCCAATAAGAAAGAACACCTCACATCTTTAGGGCAGTCTTGTTAAAAATCTAGAGCCCCCTTCCATCTCACATGGATACTGAGGTATATCTAGGACAATGTAGCCCTGAGCCTGGTGAGACAGCTTCCTATACAGAGGTGAACAAGGGCAAGAAAGGGGCCAGACAATAGTCAGGGCACCTGCCTTGAGTGACAGACCCAAAGAAGGAATGAAAAATTGGTTTGGAAAAGACGCTTGTACCTTCCTTATTTATTTATATGTTTATTCATTTATCATTTATATTCTGTCTACCCCTTAGAAAGGATTTGAGAAGTCTTACAATATTAAAACCCATATAGTAGAAACCAAAAAAAAAAAAAGCCACTACAAAATAAAGATCATTTTAAAGAGAGGGAAAAAAAAAAGAAAGAAAAACTGTGTACACAGCTCTTAGGTTGAAGTTGGTTCTGCCTCTGAGCTATTAATCTAGTTGCAAGCTACCTAGAAGTAACAGGGGAGGGGATGGTGCCACTCAGGATAGGAAGGAAAACTCTAGGCCCTGCCCCTTTAGCTGGCCATTTGCACCATGTCTTAAGTCATCTCTGGAGGCTAGTGAATCACTGAGGATACTGAGGAGGATGCTCTATAGCAGGCATGAACTGCTTAGTCCAGAACTCCTCAGCTGTCATGGTGGGCTGTGGGAACACAAGCCCCAGGGAACACATGACTGCTAATGGTTTACATACTAGAGTTTGTAGATTTGTCTGCCTTGTTAAGATAATTGAGAACAGCCTCCCGGAGCATCTCTGCAGCAGCAACCAGCGCACAGTGGCAGACAGACCGCTCTGAGAGGAGTGAGGGTTGGATTCAGCCTAGGGGCCTCTAAGCTTGATGAGAGGAGGAGAAGAGGGAACAGCTTTGGAGGCCAGCAGAGACTCCTCATCCCACGTTGACCTCAAGAGAGCTGTGGAAAAAGGGCTTCTGATGACAAGGCATCAAGAATGGTTGCTTCTGGTGCCTCTGTTAGGCAGAGGAAGGGAAAGAAGTGGAGGCTTTGTAAGGCTGCTTCAGCACCAAGTGCTTGGCATTCTTTATATTATTTGGTGTCTCACCTTGGGATGGGGAGGGACTCCTTGAGTATAAGGTGAGATACTGGGTCGGGGGATGACACCAAAACCTTACTGAAGTCCCCTGGAGACAGGCTTTACTTGCATCCTTACTCCTGATTCAGGTCCCAGCCCAGTGTACAGCTAGAGTGCTCCATGCTGGCACTACAACACAGCCAGCTGTGCAGGGTGCTCCCAGGCACATCCCGGGTTCTGTCTGGAAGGATTCTATTCAGCGGGACTGGGATCAGGCCAACCATTTATAGCCGAATAGTTAACATGACAACCAGTCTAGCTGTGCTGGAAACCCTTCATGCTGGCTCTTTAGTGTGTCCAGGGAGTAGGGAAACATCTAGTGACAGGGAACTTTCTCTCTCTCCTGCTGTCCAGCCCACTGGCCAGCTCCCATGTTCACAGTCTCTCAGCTCGCTGTTTCTGCTCATGGTAACTCATTAACAGGTTCAAACAAATTAATGTCTTCTGCTCATAGTGTTGGCTCCAGAGGTTGCCCGGCCAGAAAACACTGAGTTTGGCTGAAAACTATTCAAAATCATTTGTCATTAGGGAAATGCAAATCAAAACAACCCTGAGATTTCACCTTATACCCATCAGAATGGCTAAGATTAAAAGCTCAGCAGACAGTAGGTGTTGGCGAGGATGTGGAGAAAGAGGAACACTCCTCCACTGCTGGTGGGAATGCAAGTTGGTACAAGCACTCTGGAAATCAGTCTGGCAGTTCTTCAAAACACTGGGCATAACACTTCCAGAGGACCTTACAATACCACTTCTGGGCATATACCCAGAGGATTCTCCGGCATGCAATAAGAACACATGTTCCACTATGTTCATAGTAGCCCTAATTATAATAGCCAGAAGCTGGAAAGAACCCAGATGTCCCTCAATGGAGGAATGGATACAGAAAATGTGGTATATTTACACAATGGAATACTACTCAGCAATGAATTCATGAAATTCTTAGGCAAATGATTGCATCTGGAAAATATCATCCTAAGTGAGGTAACCCAATCACAAAAGAACACACATGGAATGAAATCACTGATAAGTGGATATTAGCCCAGAAGCTCTAAATACCCAAGACACAATTCCCATATCAAATGATTCCAAAGAAGGAGGAAAGAGAGGTTCCTGGTCCTGAAAATGCTTGTTCCAGCATTGTAGGGGAATACCAGGACAGAGAAGTAGGAGGGGGTTGATAGGAGAATAGGCAGAGGGAAGAGGGCTTAGGGAACTTATGGGGGAACCGGGAGAGGGAAAATCATTTTGAATGTAAACAAAGAATACTGAAGATAAAAAGTTTTTAAAAACAACAACAACAACAGAAGACTGGGACAAATGTCTGATGTTTGATCATTCATTAACTCCTGGGAGTGAATATGTCTTTTCAGGCAGTACAACCTACAGTCTTCTTCTGCCAACCAGGAAACAAGCTTGGTGAGTGTAAGGACCCTGCCAACATTTCATAGCAGGGCTAAGCATCTCACTGCAGGCAGGCTGCAAGGTCCTAGCTCCCACAATTTTATCTGTATTAATGCAGCCTCACCTGCTCAGGCAATCTTGCTCCTTTTGTGTGATAGTCACTCTGTAGCCCTCAGTCGGTGGTTTCCATCTCAAGGAGGTCTGAGTCTCAAAAGAGTCACATCAGAGAGAACCATTGTGTGTGTGTCTGATGCCTAGTGGACATGGCCAAAGATAGAACAGTATGGATAGGACATTAGCACTGACAGCTAACTCTAATGTGAGGGTAAGGTGAAGACACAGGTAGTGGATTCCTGTCCTTGCTGGATGGAGCAGTCACAGAAGTGAGAACTCCACCTCCATCTCTACATACTATAATCCCTTGGTGGACACTGGAGTTTGGAGTCAGGCAGACTGAGAGGTGGAAGGATGCTTGGGGTACACATCAAGCACAGCTTTGGGATAAGTCGCAGGTAGGTGTGGACAATCCAGAGAGGTATTTGGGTTTAAGTGACCCCCAAAGGCAATGTGCTGAAGATTTAGTCACCACTGGCAAGCAGTGCTCTTTGGAGATCACTAACAGAATGCTCTTGGAAGGCATCTTGAGTCACTGACTCCCTCTCTTCCCCAGCTTTGAATCCCACCTGCTAGAGGATGCTCTTCTCTGAGCTCTATGCAGTAGGTTCTCTAACCAACATGGCCAAACAACCAGAGACTGAACCCTTGGAGATCACAAATCCAAATGTAGCTCTCCTCCTTTAGGTTGACAACTTGACCACTTTGTCACCAGAATGAAACACACAATAATCACCTTTGGCAGCAAATGCATCCCCAAATTCAGCCATTTCAGCATCACTTGAGTTTGTCCCTACAGGGGTACTGGGCACACTGAAGGGCTTTAGAGTTGGTGAGCCTGATGGTGTGGATGTTGCTGGGCCAGAGTCAGAGTCTTAGGAGAAGGGTGTATCAGGGCTCTCAGCAGGGTATACTTCTGTGCCTTCTAAGGATATAAGTCTGAAGAGAGAAGGATGGAGGGACAGACACAGAGACTGAATATGAAGTGTGATGTTGTTAAGTTCCCCTTACTCCAAGCCAGAGTGTCCCGAACAATGGCTCTGGATTCAAGTACGCCTTCCTCTCACACAATCACATTGAAACTGGATCCTGACATTTCACAATCACTTAAAGAATGAACTGAGAAAAGAAACATGAGAATCTGCCCAGTGCAGGAAAATTCCTACTGGTTTTCCTACAGGTAAAGGCTGCATGTTCCCATGGAGAGCTGGACTTTAGAAGAGCAGTGCAGCAGTCAAGGTATGGGAACTGCTCAGTCTTAGAGGAGGACAGAGACTCTTGGCATTGAAATGCACTAATGGGGCTTGTCCTGATGAGGTTGGCATACAATAGGCAGAAATGGGTTCTGTAAGACCCAAAGACCTTGATCCCCTTCTATGGTATTTCACTGATGCTTTGTATGAAATTGGGTATGAGTTCATTTATGACTTCAGTTGCACAAGTGGACAGGACCCAAAGCTTGGGGCTTGAATTGTAACTGAGGCTGAGCCTGAGGCTGTACTTATGCTATAATCATCCGTGGTACTCATAAAATGGTGGAATGGTGGCAATAATAATTCTTTTGCCAGAAGTACATGGTCAAAAATTAGTAGTTTTCCTTACTGCTGATCCTCAGGTTTAAGCCATCCTTGAGTGATGATTTACTTATCCTTAGGGTAGGCCTACCTATGATGATAGGGCTGGGGAAGGTCACCTCATATTTTCTGAGCTTGTCTTTTTATGAATCATGTGTGAGTAATTCTGTTTACTTGCAAGATTTATGGAAGAGCTGAATGCCATAGCTCACATGAACACATCTGACACCACCTTGGTAACTAAATGGTGAGAAAAGGCCGACACAAGGGAGAGGTATATGTGCCCAAAGCCTGTGCAGGCCTTATTATGTTGTGAGTATTGTCTTATTTTTTTTCATAGTTAAAGCACTGACTGTAAGCCAGGCACTGCCCTAAGAGCTTTGAATTTCTTCACCTGATCCTGATAGGGCTATGTGTCAAGCATAACTCATCCTTTTTAATACAAGGAAGATGCTGGGATTTCTGTTTCATATTCACATCCCATCTCCCACCTCCACGGCTCCCCCTCACCCCACTGTCCCACCCTCCCTGGTTGATTATGCACTGGGAAGGCTGCACAAAGCATTCTTGGCCAGAGTCACAGCTCGTTGTATGCTCATTGCCCAGGAATGGAGGTGGATGTGCTTTACCAGCACGCAACCATGCCTCCCCACCTAGCTCTCTCTGCAGTCACTTTTCCAGCCCCAGCTTATGAAGACACATGGGCTTCATTAGGCTGGGCCCAAGCTCTAATTCATCATCATCCACACACCTTTCAGAAAGCCCCATGTGTTCTGAGAAGAGTGGACTTGGTGTCAGGCAGCGCTGTTCTGATTAGAAACAACAAGCGAGACTTAGAATCGATCCGGGCACTGGAGTCTGACTCCTTGCAGAAGTTTCCTAGGCAGTGACTCAGAGGGTGGGATGACCAGTTTGTAATGATGATGGATGATCCAGCCCTTGACTCTGAGCTTGAGGGCGGGGAGTTGGATCAAGGCCCTGAGATCTAGTGAGATGCTGCCTGAATCTCTCTTCCCCAAGCCCACCTGGTGTCCCCACAAAGGAGCTCTCAAAGAGTGGAAGGGGAAGCTTTAATTCTGGGTGACAGGGATAAGCTGGAGGGCTTACACTAATGGATGGCAGTCATCTGTCTATCTTCGGCTGGAAGTGAGGTCGTTAGACATAGATGGTTATGGGCTAGCTCATCAGCAAAGGCTTCCTGTTTAAGAGAAGTTTAAGCTTTGACAAAGCAACTGATGAGGCCCAGATGAGGGTGGAGGAACAGTTTCCCTCCATTGTCTACACAGCTCTACCCATAGCTAGTTATCCAGTTAAGGCCACTGAAACACAGATCAATTAGATCTCAACAGTGACAACTGACAAATGGTTCTGACAGGATTCAAGCCCAGTCGCCCGCCCAGAAACTCCATCTCTCCAGTTCTCAGAATCTTTAGGCCTTAGTGCTACAGGATACCTGTGGGTGGAATAGGTCTTCTACTCTGACCCCACTTACTCCATGATTATAGCATGAACCCTTTCTGTGTCTACTTGTCTCTTTAGACTATGACCTCCTTTGAGAAAGAAATCATATCTGGGTCTCTTCCCAAGCATTTAGGGCAACTCCTTTCTAAAGACTGGAATCTAATGATGTTATTGTAGCCCTGGGTAAGAGGGAGAGGTACGTTCTCAACATTTCTTAATAAACTGTATAGGTATGGCTGTCCATAAGACTGATGAGTACATGGATATAAAGATAGACAAGTAGAACAATATTTATTTGGGAATTGAATCACATAAGTACGAAGGCTAATAAAACCCCGTGGCATGCCATCTGCAAGGTAAAGACCCAAAGAGCCTGAGAGCAGAGTGAAATTTAAAACCAATGTTCTCAGATCTGGAGAAGTTTATGACATAACTTGTAGTCCAAGGAGGGAGACCAAAGGACCCAGTAGTAACTCAGAAGTTTCTGAGCCCAAAGATGGAGATCTAGAGTCTTGTCACCCAACAGCACAAGTATGTGCATTCTGGAACAGAGACACACAGAAACAGAGAAACAGGTCATACTCTCCTTTTTCTTTTTGTTCCTTCTGGGACCCCAGCGTCCTACTGGTTGGTGCCCAGCCACATTGTGGATAGATCATCCCCATCCACCTCCATGTCTTATCCTATGCCACTCTCTAGAAACATCCCCATAGAATACTCGCAAATGATGTTTTCCCATTCACAAAAATATGCCTTAATCCAGTTACCTAAAATGAACTGTTTTGTATGACACACACAGGAAATATTGTTGACAGGACTCTCAGTAATTAAAAGCAAATTAGGAACTTCTTCATGTCATCTGTGTAGGCAGGGCTTGGTGCTGGTCACACAAGCATCCCATGTCCACTGCAACTTTCCTAGCACATGGATCACTCTGAAATCTGCTCAGTAATCACTTGGATATTCCAATGATCAGGTTGATTGTGATGGAATCAGAAAACTGATGTTTCAGGTCAATGTTTTACTTAGTGGCGGTCTTAGAGTAAAAGACTAACAACGCTGGTTATCTCATTAGAGTGTGTCTTTGTGATTATGGTATTTTATCATTATTTGTTGTTAATGTTTCATTGTGCCTAATTTACAAGTGAAACTTCACCATAATTGTGTGTGTGTATATACATGTATATATATATATATATAATATATATATATATATATATATACATATATATGTATATATATGTATATATATATATATATATATATATATATATATATATATATACATGAGTAAATATTATGCAGTCATTTATTCCTTCATGGCAGGGATTTGCTCTGAGAAATATACTAGCAAGGGGTGTTGTCACTGTGTAAACATCATGGGATATTTATACAAATTAAGATGACTACAAGGTCACTAGGCGATACAATGGGACTGTCATTGTGTATGTGGCTCATCATTGGCCAAAATGGAGCCATGCAGAACAGGACTTTATATAAAGGTTTCACTAGTATCTGACTTTTTCAGGCATTCTTTAGAGGTCCTGGGATAAGTTCCCCATCCATGGGGTGGGGTTCTACTTTTCTACTTTATGATGAAATTTGCTGATGTTTTCTAGAAGACACAGAGTTAATAGGCAAATGTACATCTCATGTATTGCTGTGGTTTCTTGATCCTTTTGAGGTTCTTCTTCCCCTAGTATGCTTTAGATATATAAATATGCATGTCCAGAGTTCCACAGCACTTAGTCTTTGCACTTCTTTGCCCTTGATTGGACTCTTCCCTGTCTAACAGTTCTTCCTCATAGCCTTTCCAGCTTCTTCCACCATTTGGATTTCACTCTTGCTACCTGGCCAATCACAAACCCTCGAGCCCCTTGCTTGTCCTTGCCTCTTAGTCACCCAGCCTCCCTATGCTTCAAACAGTATGGCTGAGCATAGTCATAAAAATATTGGTTTTCCACCTAGATACAAGCACTCACATCTATCATTTCTGCCAATATTTAAGTTAGATCTTCACAAAGATCTTGGTATACTTTTTATAAGTTAAAAATATGCTTGCCAGCAGGATAATGCAGACCTGTGAATAGCATTTCAAAGAAAACAATAGAAGTCTAGGACAATCATGGCCCACAATTGCGCAGCATGTAGGGAAGTGGAAATAGCCTGGCCTTTGTGTGGTCAGGAAGACCCGCATGTGTGTCCAAAAAAGCAGGAACCTGTTCACTGCAGGATGGAATAGTAAGACTCTTTGCAAACTCCAAGAAATGTGATAATATTTTGCCCCAATAACTCATGATATGATGGAAATAATGTAAATCTTTGAGAATTTTAGAACATCATCTTAGAGGAAACCAAGATATTCTCATATTTTTTTGAGTATGACTTCCTTTTCAATCTCATAAAAGTCTAATGTCTAATTCATGCCACTGACTGTACCATATAATACAGTTCCCCTCTGTCCTGCCCTATGTAACTGTTATGTGTGTGTGTTGGAAGGTGGATTGGTAGTATATGATTTATCTGCCCTTGTTAATGACTCTTTTATATATTCATTTTGGAAGGAAGGTGCTTTTAATGTGCCTTGTCCTGAAGGATCATCCTTCCGTAAGCCTTGCTTTTCTGCTTAGAAACTTCCAAGCAGTCAGAGGGGTGACCTCTACCTGAGACTATGGCTTGTGCATAGATAAAGACCATGCAGCATTCTGGGCAATCCGCAAAGTAAGAATTGGGGCTCTGCTTGTGTGCCTTCCTCTCCTCTTCAGGAGAGATGAAGGAGATCCTTCGCAAGTGGCATGTTTTCCTAGGGAGGATGCTGCTGCTAGACCCTTGTCTGTATTTTTGTAACTCATTATTATTAACAGCTCAGAGGAGTGTCACTGTTAAGAATATGGCAAGGAATGATGGCAACGCGGAGGCATGGCAGCAAGTGGCAGGTATGGAAGTCGGAGAGAGAACCTGATGGCAAAGTAGAGAGTGAAGTGGAAGTAAGTGAGGCTTTTTAACTCTCAAAGCCCACCCTGAAGACGTACTTCCTCTAGCAAGGCCTGTACCATAACTCTTAACTTACCAAAAAACAACCACCATTACCTGTGGACCAATGACTCAAAGGCCTAAGACTATCAGGAATATTTATTTCCATAGTGACTGTCCCCAGTTCCTAAGATAGATCTTCACGGGAGCTCTAGAGGTCACAACTACCTACTTCTATTTCCTTTTTCTAGATAAATACATTATGGCTCATTCATTCACATAGTAAGAGCCCAGTAAATTTTGTGCATCATTTTCTCTTCAGGCCTCTGCTTTGCCATCATAAACTCTTATCCTTCTGAAGCCATAAGCCAAAGGAAACTCTCTGCTTGTGCTGCCTTCATCCTGGTGTTTATCATAACAACAGAAAAGGAACAAATTCAAGTGCCTTTGCCCTTGCCATCACCAGAAGCATGCTAGACATATTTCTTGCCCAAGTAGGGTGGATATGGGTATTTCAAAGAAGTTAAGAGGGCTGCTTGAGTCTCCACTGTTAGGAGAAGACCATCAACAGACACATGTCCTGTCCCTTTATGTAACTGACTTTCTCAAGCCCTGCCAGTAGAAACTCAACATCTATGACAGTATCAGGCCTTCTGAAGCTCAGGAACTCTACCCCTTTCTGTCATTCTTTGTTCTGAAAATGAATATCCATGTGTAAAATAAATAACTCCTGAATACACACACACACACACACACACACACACACACACATGTATATGTATATATATTGTCTCATGCATATAACTATTGTTGCTGTCAGCTCATGTGTATAGTAGCCATACCATATCCAGAAGACAGCACTGAATAGGACCCTTTGCCATCCTCAGGTTCTTACATTCTGTCTGCCTCATCTTCCAATATCTTCTCTGATTCTTCAGTGTTGGTAGTAGGGCTTTGATATAAGTGTCCCAACTATGGCTGAGCACTGACAATTGCTTATTCACAGCACTTTGAATAATAATATGTCTCTGCATTAATGAGTGTCTACTGCAATAAGAACTATACATGTATAATATTTAAAAGGGGCATAAATGGAGTTACTATGTAACAGGAGGACAATGTTTCCCTAGACACTATCGACTATCAAATAAAAATTCCAGTTCTGCCTAAGTGAAGGCCCCATAGACCTCCCTGAATATTATAATCTACTGCTATTTCTTTTGATTATCATCCAGCATTTTATGGTAAGACCCTACTGCTGAGGAAAACATATCTAAGTCACAGGATATGAAGAAATTGAGCTGGTACTAATTTGTGAAGCAAAAGGTGCTTCTCCAAAGAATTCCTTGGACAATTGCTCATGCATGGTGATCATCCCTCTGCCTCATCCTTCCCCATACCATCCTCTCCCATTCAGCTCCATCCCACTTAAGGATTTTTGTACTAATCTTCACTGTCTCTCTCTAAGAATGCCTCTATGTCTCCCACATAAGCATGCTAAGTAGTCCCCTAAGACCTGTGCAAGTTATCCTCATGGAAACAAAATTTAGAATCAGGGTGGTCCCTACATAGTCCTGTTTATGTTAGCAATGGCTTTAGTAAACTATCATTAAGCTGAATTGGGATAGACAGAGGCAAATAGAGAGACATGCATCATATCCTAACAGTGTCAGAAAGAAAAAAGCACATCTGCAGAAATGAAACCTGAACATTTGGAAATCTACTTATTAAATTTTTCTTTTGTTTGGCTCTGGTTTTAATTTCCAAACTCCCTTTGAAATTCTAGTTTGACTGTTAGTTGTGTTGCACAATATGAAAGTAAATAAGAGAGGAAAGTCAATATCTAATCAGAATTTTGAAGGGACATGGTGCTTTATTTTAAAAAATAAATGACAAGGACAGAAGTAGAGAAAAGAAACAGAAAAACAGGATATAGTGTTAAGTTTGAGTACTGAACAAATGTTAAGACTGAATAAAGAAAATTGTTAGTATTGATTTAGTTCTCATGTTGGAGAATCAGATGTAAGACCTTAACACAACTTATAATTTTCATGTTGAGCTAACCTAAAATACTGGCTACGTAAGTTTAACTGTCTTAATACTGGAATTTTCATATCATACACACTAATATATATGAATTTGTGTGATCATTTGATTAATGTCTATTTTCTCTGCTGATCTGAAAATTTCAGGGAAACAAAAAAGACATCTGTCTTCTCTTTCCTGAAGACTACAGGATATTTACAAAGTTGTAAAAAAAAAAAAACTAAAACATAACACAAAAACTTGTAAAAACATGTCATTGAAAGAGTATAGAAGGACCAGAAGTGGTATTATAGGTCACTGAGTAGGGAGTTGACTCTTTTACAAGGTCAGGTCTGGTCAAGACTCCAACACAGATGTGACAACAGTGAACAAATCAATGTCAGGCAGAATGAGGTCCTTGGTACCAGCATATCATGAAGACCTCGAAAGAATTTGCAGGTGCTACCAGGTACTTATTTTGGAAAGAAGACTTGGGGATGTGAGCCTGTAATAGTTTATTTGTGGTTGCTCTGGAGCTTACATCTATACTGTTACGTATAGGGACAAAGATTCAGCCATTGATGAAGCAGTCACATTGAACCTTGCTCTAGTCTACCTGGGGCTCTGAAGTTAAATGAGTACTTTAGGGTGGTTCATATGTGAAGCAAAGGAGATATGTTTTTGTATTTCTACCATTGACTTACTAATGGATGTGGGATAGCAAAGGAGATGCCTTGAACTTGGACAAGGTAGCTTCTTTTAACCAAGGCATTTCAGCAAGAGGGTTTTTATTGCTCTGAAGAGACACTATGACCATGGAAGTTCGTATAAAGGAAAACATATCATTGGTACTGTCTTGTAGTTCAGAGATTTAGTCCATTATCATCATGGAAGGAAGGGTAGCAGTGTGCAGGAAGACGTGGTTCTGGAGCAGTAGCTGAGAATGCTATTGTATTGTATTGTATTGTATTGTATTGTATTGTATTGTATTGTATTGTATTGTGTTGTGTGATATTGCATTGCATTGCATTGTATTGGCAGACAGCTGAATGAGGGAGTAAGCCACTGTGCCTGACTTGAGCTTCTGAGACTTCAAAACCCACTGCCCAATGAATTCTTCATCCAACAAAACCATACCTACTCCAGCAAGGCTATACCTCCTAAAAGTGCCACTCCCTCTGGGTCTGTATGGGTCATTTTATTCAAACCACCACAAGGATTATGAGTTTGTTACAAGTTCAGTACCTCAGGCAGCAATGTCTTCAGAACTGAAGAGGCATTTCAGTAGTTTCTAGTACATCTACCACAGGCATGTTGAAAATACGGACCCACTAGTGGGTGGAGGAAACATGCTGCTTCCCACTATATGAGTTTTGGGATAGGAGAAGACCTTGTTCCAAGCAATGTCAGGAATCATTCCTATTCCTTAGAAACCAAGAACCACAAGCTTTGGTAATATCAATGTGATCTCAAACTTTTGCCTCTGGAAAGAAGGGCAGTGTGCTCAGAATCAGAATTCTAACCTTAGATGGGGGAAGGACAGAAAGACAAGCACTTTTAGAAATTTTTCAGGTTCTATAAAACAAGATGACATCATGCTTAAGCTCAATTTTCATTTTAGAAACAATAGATGTCCGTTTTTGAAGGTAAGGTAAGTACAGAAAAGTAAGGAACTATGTAGAGTATTCCTAATTGGAAATACTCATGAGAATTTGGAAACATTTTTTATTCACTTTTAGTGTCCAGGAAGGCATCTTCATTGAGTTAGTTAGATCTTAATCATAAATTTATACCCCAACTGTTAACTCCGTTATGTAGTAAACCATTGGGACTGGATGCATGCTCTTTTGCCAACTGGATGTGCCATAAAATTTTTAAACAATTTGATTATTTTCAAATTATTCCTATTATAAGCAATAATGTCATCATTTTGTATGTGAATGGCTACAGATATACAATTAGTTATTTTATTAGGAAAAAATTTCTAATTACAGAAGAGTCAGAACTAAATGTCTGACATTTCTAAATATCTAAAGACAGTAGACATTTCTACTGTCTTTGACTAGAAGTTACTTTGGAGGTATTGATTTGTTTACATGTACAGAAACATGGCAAAGGTACTTTGTTATGGCAGCACCAACCAACTAATTCAGGGTCTTTGAAAGGACACTAAAAATAATAATTGTGTATACAGACATGTGAGGGTGCTTGCATGCTGCTATGGATTCTAGGGGACGCTTTGTTTCTCTGAACTCGGGGACGAGGTGGGGGAGGCAAAGGCTGCCACAGCCTCTATATTTCTAGGTCATATTTAAGGGGGGATTTCAACACTACGGGATTCTGACTTCACTGAGAATTGCTTGTCAGGCTTCTTTCCTGTCTGTGACCCACCTTATAACATAGAGAGCTCCACCTCATCAAGATACAAGGAGGCATCCCTAAGGAAAGGCTGATTTGAACACTGCCTATCTAGCTTTTTCCCAAGCTTGACATATACCCTGAGCATATGAGAGAGCTGCTTGTGTCGCTTGTAGTCACTGTCATGATCATAAAAAGAGAAAGAGGTTTAGAGAATATAGTATATGGTGGTATGAGGGAAGGGGGTGCACCAGCAGGCCCATGCCAAGGCATCCCTTCCCCCAAGGGATCAGGCACACACATAGTATAGAATAGAGTTATTCAGGGCATGGATGGGAATTAAGATGGTAGTAGAGGCAGAGAAAGGCAGAGAGAAGGAGAGAGTAGAGAAGCAGAAGCTGGCCATGACCATGTGGAGGGGGGAGGGGAGGAGAGCCCAAGAGGGGCAAGAGAGAAGCTGAGAGTAAGGTAAGCGTAAGAGGGAGTAAGAGAGTAAGAGAGGAGTAAGAGAGAGAGGAGGGGCTGAGCATCCCTTTTTATAGTAGGCCAGGCCTAACTGGCTGTTGTCAGGTAATGGTGGGTGGAGCTTAGACAGAACCCCAACAGCCACTATTTTTTTTTTTCATAAAAAAAGAGTTTATTTTGGCTTATGGTTCCGGAAGTTCAGAGTACTTGGTAGCAGGACAACATGGCAGCAGGCAGCAGGCTGCCAGAGCACGGAGCTTAGAGATCACTTCATTAACGACGGGCATGAAGCACAAAGAGTAAACTCAAAATAGACTGAGGCTGTATATTCTCGAAGCCTGCCCCAGTGACATACTTCTTTTTTTTTTTAATTTGATATATTCTTTATTTACATTTCAAGTGATTTTCCCTTTCCTGGATCCCGCCTCCCAAAGAAAGTCCCATAAGCCCTCTTCCCTCCCCCTGTTACCCAATCCACCCCTTCCCACTTCCCTGTCCTGGTATTCCCTGACACTGCTGCACCCAACAGTCACTATTTAAAGGAGGATTTCTCTGGATATCTAGGGTTACAATCCTGGTGGAGAGAGCTACCCTGATCTCAGAATAATATGGAGACAATCATCACATTCCATGAAAGGCATATATGCTCATACACGGGACAGTTATATGGATGGGTATGAGGAAGAAGTAATGTTGGAGTTCCAAAAGAACCAATGAACCACTTTTCTTGTTTCCTTTGGCCAGTGGGATACTGATTATCAGAAAGTATTATCAAAATGTTAAAAAAAAATTCATGTACATATAGGTAGCTCTAGCTGGAATTAGTGTGTTATGAACAGCAACCCCTGCCGCCTAAAACCCTAGAGAGGCATGTAGTTTATAGTAGGAATGTTGGGGGAATATATGAAGAGCTTGGAGGGTGGAAATGGGGATAGATATGATAATATTTCATTGTACACGTGTATGAAATTCTTAAAATTGAAAGATATTTTAAGTACTGCATACTGATCCTTTTCCTGTTGGAATCTAGTTCCTTGAAATGTAAGCTATTGATTGACATTAGCTATTGCCAATAGAGGCCCTTGATGATGAGACACCTCGTGGAAAGTGGGGTGCCTGGAGAAGTGAGGTCTTCTGGCCAAGCTCACAGCTGGATAGGTCAGCAGATGCCACAGTTAGGATAAATGTCACCCAGGGAGCCCAAAAGGGATTTCTGGAGCCTAGATCAGAACTTCTGAATCTCTCCCCTGACCTGCATGAGGCCTGGGGACAGACAGGAAAGAGGGTTCTCACTCTGCATACCTTTTTTTCTTGTTGAGGGAGAAGCATGAAAAAAAAATGGTGAATGGCTGCTGAGATGAGCCATTACACTTTGGGGTTATTTTCAGTGAAAGAATAGATAAATAAACAGTTGGAGTGGCCTGCACCTTCTGAATCCCCCAGGTGTGGCACACTCAGGCAGAAGAATTGAATGAATCATAGAAAATCTCAGTCTTGACTCTTCGGCTTCCTGTTTCACATACTCATGCTTTATGGAAGTGGGAAGGCTTCAACACTCCTCACTGGTGAGTCAATAGAGAAGGTTCTCCCCAGGGATCTCATTTTCTTCCTTGTCAACAAGAAGGGTATAGGCTAGGGGTTATTAGAACAAAGCAGGTCCTCAGAATGCTTATTTGGTTGCCAGTATTCTCCATACCACTGAACACACTGTCTTTACACTGAGAACTCAGGAAAGAACAGAAGGCTTCGTTTATGAACACCTGAGTTTAGAATCCCAGTGGACATACAATGCCATGGAATCCAGTGACATCTCCAAAGGTCTGCCTTGGGGGATTCTGCAGTAAGCCTGGAAAACAACCAACAAAGAGTCATTGTTCTCCTCCTTCTGCCAAGGATACTTACACAAACAGAATGGGCTTTGCCACAGCCAGATGGAAGCTGGATTGGCAGAAATCACTCTCTGGAATGGTGCTTGGCAGCTGTGAACTCCCGTGTGACATAAAGTCACGCCCCAATAGCCATGGACTTCGGTCGTTTCTAGAATCAAAGAATGACTAATGTTGCTCTGCGTGACAGGGATTTTACGGTAAACTTGAGTAGGTTTAGAATTACCTGGGAGACAACTCATCCACCCACCCATATACACACAAATGGAAAGAATTACAACAGGATGTTTTAACACGTGGACCTACTGTGAAATGGTGATAGTAACTCATTAATATGTACATCTCCTCACATGGTCATTTTTTTTTTCTTTACTGATGAAGCCACTTCAAATCTACCTATCTATTCTGGAATTATGACTGAGCAAATCGTATGTGGGTCTTCTTTGTGCAACCACAGCCACTGTGAGTTTGTGAGTGCCCTTGGTTTTTAGATATAGGATTTCACCACTATCACTCTGGTTGGCCTGAAACTTACTATGAAGACCAAGCTGGGGCAGAAGCTCCTGAGACTCCGCTCATTGGTAATTAGCAGCTGGTAGGTAATGGGGAAGGAGAATCATCATTCTTTGGCTGTCTTGTTCCTTTTCTAATGTATGATCCCCCTCCCCATGCCCAGACAGGCATCACTAAAGTGAGCTTGGTTCATTATTTTCATTTTTGATATTTAATTTTATTTGTATGAATGTTTTTCTAAATGTACGCCTGTGCACCATGTGTTAGAATTCGGTCTAAGCTCCACCCCACACTTACCTGGCAACAGCCAGGTATGCCCCGCCCCATAGACCTGGCCCACTATAAAAGGGGCTACTTGCCCCTCCTCTCTCTCTCTCCTGCTCTTTCTCATGGTTCTTGCCTCTTGGCACTCTCATCTCTCTGCCCCTCTTGGGCTCTCCTCCCCTCCCCCCTCTCTCTCCATGTGGTCAAAGCCAGCCTCTACTTCTCTACTCTCTCTCTCTCTCTCTCTCTCTCTCTCTCTCTCTCTCTCTCTCTCTGCCTCTCTAACTCCCATTCTCTGCCATGAATAAACTCTATTCTATACCATGCCTTTGTGTGTGTGGTCCCTCAGGGAGAAGAGGTGCTGGGCACCCTCTTCCCCCACACCGCTGTGCCACACTCCCTAAACCCCCATTCTCTCTTTTTAAGCCCCCTTCATTGGTGCATTGGACCTTCACCATGTACGTGCAATAATATATAGACCTAAAACTCACAGAGATCTCTGTCTACCTCTGCATCTTGAGAGCTGGTATTAAACGTGTGTGCCATGACGATGTTTGTCTCTTTAATTTTTTGTGCCTCCGCTTTGATGTTCTCTGAGCCTTAGGGGTGGATAAAGATGTTCTGTTTAGGGCTGAACACCCATAGTCACTCATTATCAGCACTTTGACCAGTTATAAGTCTCTGCATTGATCGCTGCCCATTGCAATGAGAAATTCCTCTACTATGGTTGAGAGCAGCCAGGTCTGTGGTTATAAACATAAATATTTAGAAAGCAGTTTCACAACATGGCCATTTAGCAAAATAACAACCATAGTTTCCTCCCCTAGAGCCAATGATCTCCCAGCCGTGGACTTTTGACTAGATTTACATCACCAGACATGAAGCCTTCCTGTGGAGTAGGCATCAAATCTGATCAGAAAGCAGTGGGGTTCCCTATAACAGTCTTGGCACTATTACATCAGTGACTTCCTCTTGCCTGATAGGTCAGTATTTTAGCACACAGAGTGCAACACTGAGTAAGACTATTGCTGTCTTTTCTCCCACAGCAACCTACATAGCATCTTCTGGTACTATGAAAGCTGCCTAGTAGGGAAGAGGCTTATCAGTATCTTTACAATTGATTTCTCTATGTTCTGTAGCTAGCATATGTGGTATCATCAGCAATACAGTCTTACTACACAGTTGGCAGAAACTACATGGTATATGCCCAACTCTATCCATTCATCTATTGATAGACACTTTTCATGTTTCAGCTGTTATAAATAGTGCTGCAATGGCCAAAATGATACAGAGATCAGACAACTCAATAATAATAATAATAATAATAATAATAATAATAAATGTAATAATAATAATAACGGTAATGATAAAGAAGGCAAAGGACCTGATATGGGTATCATGAAGTGCATTTTAAAGAAGAACAAATAATCTCCCAAAGGCTCCCCATCCTGGCTGAGTGCAATGAGGACAAAGGAATAGCCAAGTCTGCAACTGAACCTCCTGGCTGTGCTGCTGGGAGGGGGAGGGGTTTGCATTTATACACATCAAGGTGTTAGAAACAGAGTCTCACATCTCCCTATGGGGAATAGCAAGCCCTGCAATCATTATTACAGGCTGCCGTGTTGTTTCTTAGCCCATGTCAAGAACATCAATTAACTGAACTCCAAAGCTCCTGCACTCTGCAAACTTCAGTCACTGGGCAATTATCGAGTCTCTCAGCCTGGCAATTATTTTCTTGCTGGCCTCTTTCATGTATCCAGTTCCCTTGGTGCACTTGTGCAAGGTGGGGACCAGGTGACCCGCTGTAACAAGTTTCATGTCTCAGGGGCTCAGGGAACTTGCATAGGGACATAATCATATCCACAATGGAGCTAGAAGGACAGACCATAGTAAGCCAGGAGCCAGAGTGACAGGCAGGAGGCCAGAGCCAGGACTCTGCTTTGTCCTTTGGTCTCAGTGGGCATTGCAACAGCCTTAAAATAATGGTGGCAGGCTTGGTGGAAGTGGAGCATGGATTTCCTAGCAGGGCCCAGGCCTATTCTACTGTGAACTCTTAGCGCCTCTTCTGAAGACAGACAGAACTACTCACCGAAGCAGTGGCTTCTCTAAGGCATTCTCTCTTTCCATCTGATACATTGTCTCTGTCTCTCTCTGCCTCTCTCTCTCTTACTCTCGTGTGTGTGTGTGTGTGTGTGTGTGTGTGCATGCACCGGTGTGCTTTCTTGCACATGTCGGGCACAGGCTCAAGGCACACTTGGACCCCACATCATTGGTACCGTTGCAACCTTCATCTTCAATTTTATTGCTACAAATTCATTGTGCAAATGGAAATGTGGCCTCTCTCAGATGTGATCGTTTCGATGTGCTCATGTATAAATGCATAAAAAGAAAGATTCTTTTCATACTTCATCTACTTCCTTGTCAGTCTCTGCTTCATTTTCAATTCCCTCCTTTAGTGCCCTAATTTCCTCCTTGATGGATTGCTTGATTCCATCTTTGGAGGCTCAGCTTGCTGCTGGGGGAGCAAGTGTTGGGCTGGATGTTCAGTCTCTGTCTCTATCTTCCTCTATTCCTCCCTCTCTCCCTCTTTCCAGCTCCCTTTCCCCTTTCCTCTTCCTCTCTCCTTTATAAAATTCTATCAGCAGCAGCGTTGGGATGTGGAAGTTGTACTAAAGCTGAGATGCAGACCATCCCCATCAATACCACTCCACTGGCTCTGGCTATGACACCCAGGGTAGATAATTCTGGGATAGGAGAGCAGATTGTGTTCAGTAGACAACAGAATCCTGTGTGCTCACGACATTCTCTTCTGATAACCCATTGCACGTCCTTCTGCAGAAAAGCATTGTCTACTTACTTGCTAGTTTTCTATATTTTCAGTGATCACTCTACACTACTGTACTGCTCAGGACATCCACTCTTCCCTTCTTAGGATAAAAACAGGGATGTCCAGTGACTTTCTAAGAAGCTGCCACTAGGTCACAGACGTAGGTGAAACCTGTTTTCTGCTGAATATCATTTCATCATCTTCTGGTAAAGTGGACCTCACAATTCAGAAGCATAAGAATGACTTTGGATCTCAGAGAGTATTGATGCAGTGTTCTGAGGGAACCAGAGCTCTCTGCTCATTTTACAGGCAACCCTGCTATTTACCGTGTTTGAGTCACAGGGAAAAAGACATGGGTTTGAGACTCATCTCGAAATTGGGTACATTGGATGTGTGGTGCTTCTGAAGCAGACACATTAACATTGCTCTGGCCTCTTGCAATTGTTTTCTGGAGCTGTTGTAAGAAGCTTTGAGTGGCTTAAATAAGCTACCTTATACTTCTAGAGACTAGAAACCAAAGTCAAAATGTTTGGAGAGTTCCTCTCCCTCAGAGAGCAACAAAGATACTTCTTTGACTCCTGCTGGTTCATAGCAGCTTGCTGGCCATCTCATTCATCTGGTATTATTTGCCTTATAGCCACATGGTTGCACTTTTCCATCTTCTGTTTCATTATTATAATTTCTTCATTATTATTATTATTATTAACATGCATGTGGCTGTGTTCTCTTTCTTTGGACACCAAACAGATTGACCAAAGACCAACGACCTTAGTTTTCGTTTGATTACTTTTCTCAAGGCTTTCAGAATAGGTTTTTTTTTTTTTTTGCTCCTTCTTCCGATGTGAATGTTAATCTCTTCCCAGCACACAGAACTGTTCTCCACAAAGGTGTTTCATCAGCTAATTATCTTATGATGTTCACCCTCATAAAGGGTTAGAGGGAACTTCGGATAAAACCCTATTAGATCTTTCTGAGAACCCATATACTTAGAGAACTGAAGGGTGCTTGGTCTAGCTGAGGGGTAGAGGGTTACATCTAGAGACACAATCAATAGCATAACACTTTCCCAACCTCAGAATGTCAAAAGACTAGTCAAGCTTAAGGCCTGGGTCTAATATATGTGATATAATGAAAGGCTTAATGTCTTAGATTCTTAATGCTCTGATGAATACATGACCAAAAATCAAGTTGGAGAGGGTAGGTTTTATTCAGTTTACAAAACTTAAAGATCATTGGAGGCATTCGGGACAGAACTCAGTCCCGGCTGGAGTCTGTTGGTAGGACTGATGCAGAGCCCGTGGAGGGATGCTGGCTACTGGCTTGCTTCACATGGCATGCTCAGCCTGCTTTCTTATAGAACCCAGGACCCCCAGACTTAGGATGGTACCACCCATCATGGGCTGGGCCCTTCCCCTTTGATCACTAATTGAGAAAATATCTTACAGCTGGATCTCATGGAAGCATTTCTTCAACTGAGGCTCCTTCCTCTCTAATGACTCTAACTTATTTCAAGTTGACAACAAAATTAGTCAGTACACCTCGATATGATTCAATTCTGCCACATAGCTTCTTCTAGCCACCATTTTGTCTCTGATGAGCTTGTACAAAGGGGACTGAGAGATCACAAAGGAAGGCATGCTTGAGTTCCTGTCCTGAATTCCTCCAATCATGATCTATGATCTGGAAATGTAAACCAAATAAAAACCTTCCTCCCCAACTTGCCTTTTTGGTCATGATGCTTTTATGCACCAGATTGAGGAAAGGCCATGTCAGGGATAGGATGATGAAGCCATTAGTCTAGGACCCATGAGGGCTGAATGGTCTAGATCATATCTAGAAGGTCTGGCCTCCTAACTGATGAAGGACACAGGATCATGATATTCCCAAATTCTCCTGACTAGAGTAGCTCTTTAAGGGACAAGAAGACAACATTCATGATACATACAGAGGCATGGCAACTTTAAGTAGCAAAAAACTGATCCTCATCAGGAAGCCAGGTTTGCCCCCAGGTCTTATGAGTTCCTGTGCCAAGATGCAAAAAGCTGTGTAGTTTGTTAAATGTTAAAATAAGCGGACCATATGCCCTAGTGAGGAAGGCAGATGTCGCTAAAAATTACATTTTGAAAAATCTAAGCATCAGAGTCCCATGCATCCAAAAGACATCCGCTCATGACCCTGACCATCTACAGACTTTCTAAATTTTGTTTGTACTCAATGGGAGACCTTTAGAGCAGCTGTAGTGAGATCTTTACCACAGCAGTACACTCCATACCTGTTTGCTTCATTCATTCAGCTGTTGGTAACTGTACCCAAAGATGCTCTGGGCTCAGTGTATCAGAGATCTAGTAGTAGTCTATACAGGAAAAAAATGTGAGCTAAGGAAAGGAAACCACATGGGTAATATTAGCAACTCACCATACACACCTAAATTTAGCAACTGTGTTCTATGTGGTAAAATAATGCCATGGAAAAGAACCTACAACAAGCTTTTGCTGAGTGATATGACAAAGTGGCAGAGAAGACGGGTAAAAAGACAAGGTTGGAAGAGGAAGAAGGTGTTCTGGAAAAGCCCAGGACTCCCAGAGTTTGAAAGCATAGGAGAGAGACCAAGGAAGGCTTTCATTATCACTTACGTTCTGAGGTTCCAGTAAGGAGTCTAACCTGATAGATTAAACTGCTCCATCAAGGCCCCAAGTCATGTTTTCCTGTCTTTAATCCAGGCAAGCCAGGCTTTCTAAAATGCCTCTCCCCAGGAAAATTCCAGGAGTCTGTTATTTGTGGAGGAGATGCCTGATGGCCTGGGAGTTCTCCTCAAGTTCTCCTACGGTGCCTACAAAATAGCAGTCATTGCTGCCTGTCGCTTGGGTGGAAATATGGCCACATGGATGGAATTGATTTACTACCAGAGGAAGGGGCATTAATCCAGCTACAAATTCTCTCTTCGAGGACATGAGGTGGTAAATTACAGCTAGCTGAGCAGCGGCTCCAACTCTGTGGTGCGTATGTGTGTGCACACACACGTGTGTGCATGTGTTTGTGTTTTAATAAAGGGAACTCTTTCAGTTCTTAATTGACAATCGCATTTTCCCATCTAAAAACCATAGCAGATGATGAAATTGTAAGAACACAAAGCACAGAATTGCCTTCTCCTGGGCCTTACTGACACTTCAAAACACAGTTAATTGAGTGAGTCCTTTTTGTCTGTAGTCAGAACATCCCACGGTTTTGAATATCAAAAGAGAATTAACTCAACCATCATAATTTACAGAACACCCATTGTATGCAAGGCAGCTTTCTAAGAACAAGGGATCATGATCACAGCCATTAATATTATTACTTCTATAACTTACAGAATACCTCTCATGTACTGAGCATATTACATAGACATCTTCAAATTTTAAACAACTCTGAAAGGCCAGCTTCTATTTTCTCATCTACTGAGAATGAGCCATCGGTTCTCAGGACACAAGTGATTTGCCCATGGCACAGGCAGATTTGAGTCATACACAAAAATATTCTGTCAATTTACCCATGCTAATTAATTTCTTCTTTTCTTCCAAGAAAAAAAGCCAACGTTTTCATTTGTCTAGAAGAAGTGAAGCCTTCTAAGAGATTCCATTTTTTAGCCACTCTGCAATTGGGATTGGTAACAAGGCTAAATTTAAACAACAGGCATATAGGCAGAAGTTGTTAGATAGACTCCTTGAGTTCTTGCAAAGGATATTCCCTAACTGAGGAATCTTCTTTTATTCTTCCTTGCTTCCTTCCCAGCCCCTGGAATGAAGATGTGTTGGCTACAGCCTGTATACTTATGGTGTGTGTACACAATAACTGATTCCCGGGCTACTGCCAGCTGCAGTGTGTGCTCCAGGATTCCAAGCAGGCCTCCCACATTCGATCTGGAACTGTAGTCTTTTCCTGGTGTGGTCATTTGAATATACTTGGCCCAGAGTACTATGCTTCCCACCATGATGAGAATGGACTGAACCTCTGAATTTATAAGCCAGCCCCAGTGAAATGCTATCCTTTATAAGAGTGACCTTGCTCATGATGTCTCTTCACAGCAATAGAAACCCTAACTAAGACACCTGTGGCCTTGCTTCATGAGAGTGTCTTCTTTCTCAACAGACACTTGGGCAGCTCTAAACATGCATAAGCATCCTCAACTCAAACCCCAAGTCCTCCTTTGCTGTGAAGTCATGGGTCCTTATTCATCCAATTATTCACAGTGGTCTGCTTCCTTCCTAGCCTGGAAGGAATAGGACCACAGTGTCTGAGAATTTTCCCACAATTTGGACCTGTCAATCAAAAGGAATGTCTGTAGATTAGCATGTTAGTTTAATGACTTCGCAGATAAGAAAGGGGTATCAAAGTGGTTCTACTGCATTATCCATATACTTCATTTGTCCTTTAGTGTTTACTAAGCACTTCTTCATTGATAATGTGATAGATATTGATAATTCATCTGCTTAGTGTGTGTGTGTGTGTGTGTGTGTGTGTGTATACACAATGGATGTAGTTCCTTTGGGACTGGATCTCAGGTGGACAGCTTGACAGCAAACTCCATAACCAGATGAACCATCTCTCCAACCCTCCAATGAAGTATAGACATGGTATGCTAGTGTTATCAGGTTTAGAATCTAGGGAAAGAAGATTAATTGACTTGCTAACAGGCGCAGAGTCAGTAATTAGTATGTCTAGACAACTAAAATATGTTGATGGAAAGGGTCCTTCTCCCAGTTCCTGATGACTGCATATAGTCCTGGAGGTGATTTGCCTCAGATTCTGCTGGTGTCTTCTCAAGACCTTCTCTGTGTCTCTTCTTTTAATAAGGACACTAGTCATCAGATTTAGGTTACCCCGTCATTTAAAAGTCACGCAAGATTAATAAGTTGTTAATCACTGGTACAAAACATAGGACCTCAATGTATTTTTTTTCTAGGATACACAGCTGAACCCACTATGCTGAATTCTGTTAGTTTATGTTTGGCAGTGGCCAGGGTGTACAGTTGTACAGAGCTTTCTTTGTATGGGACAGGCAGAGTAGGAAAACATCAAGGGCTGTGTACTGGCTGGTTTTGTGTGTCAACTTGACACTAACTTGAGTTATCGCAAAGAAAGGAACTTCTCTTGAGGAAATGCTTCCATGAGACCCAGCTGTAAGGCATTTTCTCAATTAGTGATCGAAGGTGGGAGGGCCCATTGTGGGTGGTGCCATCCCTGGGCTGGTAGTCTTGGGTTCTATAAGAAAGCAAGCTGAGCAAGCTAGGGGAAGCAGGCCAGTAAGTAACATCCCTCCATGGCCTCTGCATCAGCTCCTGCTTCCTGACCTGCTTGAGTTACAGTCTGGACTTCCTTTGGTGATGGAAGTGTAAGCTGAATAAACCCTTTCCTCCCCAACTTGCTTCTTGGTCATGATGTTTTGTGCAGGAATCTAAAGAAACCCTGAGTAAGACAGGCTGCAAATGATATTCATATAAGAGACTCTTAGAATCTGGGTCAGGGTAGGAGCAAAGGTCACAGAAGTCAGGGGATAGATTCAGGACACATTTTAGTGGCAGAATAGACAGGTCCTGCTGGGTTGTATGAGTGGCTGTGTAGAAGTTTCTGTATCTGTGAAGAGAGACACCAACCATGACACATAAATGTTTACCCTGTATTCCTGTGAGGTATGACTGATAGAGATGAAGGAAATCAGCAGAGAGACATGCTTGATAACATTTTGCCTGAGTCACACTGCAGCATCTATGGTAGGGAATATCGTGTTAAAATTTCCTCCCAATAATGGAGCCTTCCAGAAAAGCTGTGACAGCATTATGTATAGTGCCCGACTCCCATCTTCACAGTCAGGGCTGTGTGGTTCCAGTAGGCTGCAGTGGTGATGATATAAAGACCCCTCAGGTTTTGCTCATTTTGAACCTCGTCAATTTCACCAAGGATAACGGTAAAAGCATTCCAAGCATCCAAACTGAAAGTTCTTCATCTAATTCTGTGTCCCCTTGAGGACTGCGGTTGTGTGGGTCAGCCTTCTCAGTGCCTAAGCTGTCCGACTGAAGTTTTCTGTTCTCTTTTTTGCAGAAAACAAAGATCCTCAGGCATCCGGAGCCTTGTGTGGGGAGCTGGGGCTGTTTCTATTGACTGTGTGTTGCCTTAATGGCCCAACATTGATCTGAGTGATCGACCCCTGGGTTTCAAATAACTGACACAGTTTCCAATGGACCCAGATAATTAAGACTTCTCAAATGGCAACTAATAATTTGCATGTGCAGGGCAGCCATCCTCAGGGGCTTGGGGAACCCATGCTGGTGAGAAAGGAAAGGCAAAGCTCATCTTGGTGGTCGTCTGATCCTTGCTAATGGAGGCTTAGAAAAATCGTTTTGCCCTTCTGACCTCTCTCACCAGTGTGATCAAGTGACCTTGGGGAGTTATTTTCACTTATTAAAAAGCACTGGAATCAGCTGGAAGCATTACAGGGTGTGGTGCAGTTCTGTTTTCTGCCTTCATCCCTGGTGGCTCATCAGGGGCCCTGTGGAGCACCTCGAAGGTCCATCCTACATGCCTTCTGCCTCTAATTTCTCCCTTCTCAAATGTGCTTCCTAAAGCTGCATCTGGCTCTCCATTTCTCTATTTCCTGTGTCCACTGCATCCAGCACTGAAGTCAAGATTCCTATGAGAAATATCACTATCTAGACACACACTTATTCTCTATCCTTACCTCAATCCAAGTTGATACAATGGCCATAGACCTTCAGCCTGGACTTGGGTCTACACCACTGAGATGACTACACAAGCCCTCCATGGAGCCTGAGGTGCCTTTACCTGGTGGAACCCACCTTTTTGAGCTCTGGTCATCCATCGATGAGAAGAGCTTGTCTTGGGAATGGCTGGCCCAAGGAGGGTAAGAAAAGAGACTGACACAAAAAAAAATTTGCAAACTAGAGCCTTCAGTCAGCCAATGAAGGACACCCAGGATAATTCCGCTACTCCATAGCCTGCCCATGGGACATGATTGTGACAACAGTGTTGTTGTGGGATGGCAGCTATGAGGCTTAGGAAGTGGTTAGTTATGTACTACCATTAGGGCAGTAGCTGGCGGATAATCATCTTGCTGTGAGGTGTCTATTTGTCTATGAGCTCATATCCCTTTAAAACTCCTTAAAAATGTCAAAGGCCATGACTGTGCTCTTAAGTACACCAGAGTCCGTCCAAAATAGATGCTCAGATATTGTCATCTGAGAGTAATTGTGTGAAAAGCAAACAGCGGAGGACTAATGGAGAACGGAGGATTAGCTGTACTCATGTATGTCTCATGGACAGCCGGGCTTATTGAGTGCTAACTGTGGGAAGCAGTGCTCTAACACTTTGAAAAGCCATTCTTATTGGCTGTTAATATCTCTGCCAGGCAAAGAATTGAGCTTAGGGAACTGATGGGTTTCCTTAAAGCAGCAGCCACAGCGGGGAACCTGAGTTTCTTAGTCCTATTTCCAACATTTGAAGAAAGAGCAGACTGGCTTTTGTGGGGTGGGAAAAGAAGCCAGAGTTGAAGGACTCTTCTGTGACTTACCAATGAGAAGCTGCTGGAGAAAGGATTTAAAAATGGTCCTGTTTGCTTACAAGCTATACGAAGATAATGACGCCATGAAAGCTCTCCCTGGTAGAATGGGGTTGGAAAAGGCCAGGGTGGGAGAGTTCTAAATGGGAACAGAAGGTCCCTTGTGCCAAGCAACAGCAGGGCCTTGGAAAGTGAGTCATATGGTCCTGGGTGGAGCTTATGGTGTGCAGACAGAATCCTTTCAATTCAGATATCAGTCAGTATGACTGCATGGTGGTTAGCTTGCTACTTGACTTCATCTGATCTTCTGAGGGGGCTCTCTATGCATAATCTCTGACTGCTACCCCAGTACATGCTGGTTTTGTTTGTTTGTTTGTTTGTTTAGCTCTCACCAGGCTCCTGAGGCAGCTAAGGTACATCTGTACCAACAGCCCTCTTCTACACTTCTTTATTTATTGTTGGGCTCCCAAGCTGGCATGTATGCTCTGATGTAGTACTGCACAGTAATAAGCGTAAGCATGTGCTAGAGATTGTTATGAACTGTTCATCGACTGGGAGGTAGACATCATCACCCTTACTTTACAGGGGATAAGACCAAGTTACAGAGATAGCAACTATAGACATTTGATTGGTTGGACCTGAAAAGCATGACTATGAGGACGAAAATCTCTCTCTCTCTCTCTCTCTCTCTCTCTCTCTCTCTCTCAATGTGTGTGTGTGTGTGTGTGTGTGTGTGTTCTCATTTTGTGACTTACACAGCCCTGATCCCTTAAGCCTCTCACTGCAATCTCTGAGGAATGAATGTGGACTTCACAGGACTCCACAGCCATTTGGTGAGAACAGTCATAGATGCATCTCTAGAGTAGGAAATTGGCAACTTGTGCAATTGACCTAGACATGAGTGGTACTCATAAAGTATGTATTTGATACATGTATGAAGTATAATATGTGCACAGTATGTGTATATATGATTTGTTTGATTTAAGCATGTATATATTGCATGTTTACAATGTGTGTGTGTGTGTGGTATGTATGCATGTAAATACAATGCACATGTGAACTGTGTAGGTCCTATGTGCTTATGGTACATGTAGATATAAAGCATGTGTGTCATGTGTGCATATCTCATAGGTGGAGAGATATTTGCATGTATAGAATTTGTATAATCTGAGTAAAAAAATATATTCATATATATGATAATATGTATGTATTGTGTATATGTGTGTGTGTATAGTCCTTATGGTTTCTGTGTGTTTTATCTGGTATGTGTGGAATGTGTTATTAAGTATGTTGTATATGTATGGTCTCTCTGTATGTAGTCTGTATGGTCTGTATTATATGTTATATATGTATTTTCTATATGTTTCCTGTTATACAGTGTGTGTGTATGGTGTGCTTTTGTTCAAATGAACCTTTGCTGGAATGTCCTATTAAATTGGCTTTTGTCATTGTCCCAGATTTATTGCTTTAATTTGTTTCGGCTCTTTGTACCAAAGAGCTGCATTTGTTCTGTCCTACCTCAGTTTGAACCTGCCTGTGGGGCACAAAAATATACTTTTATATTTCACCCTCTATAGTTTTTTTTCCTCTAGTGACCAATGTTAACCAAGAAAATGATTTACCTTGGATTTGAGGGTCAGCAAACTGTTAAGTCATTTGTATTGGTGGCACTTCCGTGTTTATGGATAAAAGTGTGAAGACGCTAATCAGGACCACTGAAGACCTTGAGACCCTTATGGGGAGAAACACTGCTATTTTCTAAGGCCTGGTAGCTTCTTTTCTTTTCCCCATTTTAATTGGCTATTTTATTTATTTGCCTTTCAAATGTTATCTCCATTCCTGGTTTCCCCTATGCAAAGACCCCATCCTATCCCCCTCCCCCTGCTTCTATGAGGGTGCTCCCCCACCCATCTACCCACTCCTACATCAGTGCCCTACACTGGGGCATTGAGCCTTCACAGGACCAAGAGCCTTCCCTCCCACTGATTCCAGATAAGGCCATCCTCTGCTGCATATGCCATGGTCCCCCCCATGTGTATTTCTTGGTTGGTGGTTTAGTCCTTGGGAGCTCTTGGAGGTCTGGTTGGTTGGTATTGTTGTTCTTCCTATAGCTTCTTTCTATTCCACTTCTGTCACCTCAGTAGAAGTCTTGTACCCTGATAACTTCCCCTACCCATGGCCATGTAGACTTCTCTGGGATGTTTCCAACCAGGCTACCCTCCCACTGAATCATTTGTAAGGTGACCATTCATAGATGTGTCTGACACTTGTCCCCCCAACATCTCCACTGATGCCACTGCTGACATTCCTCTACCGAATCTGAATAAGTGAGTGAGGAATCATGGGACCATGCCCATTCAAAGCTTTTGTAAGTCACATAAGTAACATCTTGTGGAGAAGGCACTGGGGAGGGCAGAAAGGAAAGAAAAGGGAGGAGATAGGAATGGTGGGAGGGAAGGAAAGGGGGACCTGGAGTCAGAGATCTGAACAACCATGATGTTCAGTTCTTCTCCATGTGATCCAGGCCTGCCATATTGGGATCTCTTCAGAGTGTGTAGCTGGTAGGGTTAGGTCACATGCTGCCATCTCATATCAGGGAGAGACCTAGATGCCAGATCCTAGTTTCTAACTTGGTGAGATATAGCCTGGAGCAGATGTGACAGGTGCTGAGGCAACTGGATTCCCAAATGGCCGTAGTCCACACCTTGCCCATCTCATCCAGACTTCCACCCCTAGCTGCCTTGCAGTCTGAATTTCCCTCTTTTTCTCCATTCATATCCATCTTCTCTTCCAGATATTTCCCAGTGGCCCTCACTGGAGGCAAGTCTGACTACAATTGCATCTTGTCACCTCTCTGTGTTCCTTTCACAGTGCCTCGGGGGCCCACATTATATGGCTGTATACAATTTTGATTTTAGTATGCAGTCAAGGCATTGTGGTCTGCATGAGAGAGGCTAAGCTAACCATAAGGCTTAGGCATTTGAACTCTTGTTTCCTACTTGGTGGTATTATTGGGGGCAGGTTTAGGTGGGGCAGCCTTGCTGGAAGAAGTCGATTACTAGGCACAGGGCTCACCCTACTTCCAATTTGCTGTCTTTGCCTCTGGAAGAGGCGAGGCCTCAACTTACTGCTCTAGTTGCTTGCTGCCATGCTTCTCCACCAAGATGGAATCTTCTGCCTATGAAACCATAGGTCAGATAAAATACACTGACTTTTCTTTAAATTCACTTGATCATGGTATTTTTCACAGCAACAGCCAAGTAACTAAGACAACAGAGGACTTTGTATCCTTCATAATAGCAATGCTCAACCCAGTGGGGATAAGTCCTTGTCTCTCTCTGACATGGAGGGGAAGCACATGGCTGGGGGTGTTCCAAAATATTTTGGAGAGCAGGAAGGGTGAAGTTGGAATCTCTTACCTAGGAGGTCTTTTCTGTCCACTTATTATTTATCCCAGCTCGGCTGGGCCTTGATACCAGTAGAGGCAACCTTACCATAGCATTTCTGTCCTGGCTTTTCCTCCATCTAGCTGATTGTTCTCTATTTGGTGCTTCTGGAACTTTACCAAGTAGTTGTACAAAGCCATCCCCGGATTATGGCCTAGCCCAGCTCCCTGATTAAACCTCCTGCTTCCAATCCACTTAGCTGCTTCACGCTTCTGCTTTTATGTAAAGGCATCTTCCTGCCATGATGTCTTGGGTCTTCTTTGGGATGAGTGAGATTGACCACCACACTCATACTCTATTAGAGCTGACTTGTTAAGCATGGCTTCCTTGTGAGTCCACAGGTCTTATGGGTCTCCCTGGGGGACTACATCCTGACCTCAGTTTCTGACAGCTGTATTCAGAAGACACATGGGGGATGGGCAAGTGAAAGTGCTTGTGGAAGGAAGATGCAGATTATCCTGCTTCTCAGAAAGACCTGCTGGTACGTCTGGAAAGATTACTAATTTCTCCTGACCTTTGCTGGGTCCAGCATGTTGGTATAAGGGGGGTATATGTGACAGAGTTCCTGCCCCTGGATCAAGACGTTGATCCTCACAATCCACACGTGTGCTGATGAGTGATGTTGTCCTGATCTGCTCTCTCTTCTATTTTCCTTTCAATTTCTCTTTCTGGGGAATATACTTCCCCCATTACTCAGAGCTAATCACACCATAATAAATGAAACAGATGCGGTTCTCAGGAATGAGGAAAGGAGGTGTTCTTGAGGCTGTGGAGGACCAGGAACAGACCTTCTGCTTGGCCTTTAGGATCATGGGAAAGGATCTAGGAAACAACCACAGAGACCATAAAAGCCTACATGGTCCTTTGTAGAAACAGTTCATTGTCAGACTTTGTCTTGAATTTGGAATTATGAGGAGATACATGTGCCCTCTGGTCTAATGACTGCTGCATTAATTAGCCAGGGTGAACTTGGGGACATCAAGAATAGTGAGTTCAAGTAGGCTCAAGAAGAAAAGGAATGAATAGGAAAAGAAGAAACCTCTAAGAGAACCAGCAAATGATAGACGGGGTTATCTTGAAGGAGAAAGGCTTGTGTATGATCTAGAAACAAACAGTATTAGAAGGAGAGTACACGAGGCCCTGGGATTGCGAGGATGAGGAAACAGATTAGAGAATTAAAAGATGATGTATAATCATACCAAAAGTTAGTTCTTTGTTCTGCTAGCTACTTAAAGGATTGAAGATGGTAATTTTAAAACTCTGTAAGAAATCATTTTAACCATAGTAGTCTGCCACCTTTCTGTTCTTGCATGAAAATAGTTACTAAAGACTGCTGTCTGCTGTACCAGGAAACCACAAAAGCTGTGCCTAGCTACCCATGAAGAACAGGCTGTGTGAAAACTGTAAGGAAATGTGCTTTTGCTTTGTGTTCAGTTTCTGTTTTAAGGAAGCAAGGGTTGGAATTAATGATCCAGAGTTCATAAAATTTATATGTTTAAAGATTTCTAAAAATATTATTAGTAATGATCAAAGCTTTGATGATGTAACGTTACTAAATAAAAGACTGGGTTTAGGCTCCTTGGTCAGGAGAAGGCAACAGAATGAAAAGGGACAAAGAATGAATAGGGAGAAGGATCAAGAATGAGAAGAAGGAAGAAAAAGAAAGGAGAAAAAGGAAGAATGATGAGAATCCCCAGAAAAAGAGAAAGCACTTGAACTGACAGCTTGCATCCACTGCTGACTCTGGGTTATTATTGAATTAGCGCTGCTCTCCCTCCCATCTTTCTCAGGACTCTTCTCATGCTGAGGCTGGTCCTTGGCAACTCTTGTCCATTCTCTGTAGTCAAAAATGGGGAACTGGTATCATGGAGCAGGCCCAGCCCATTCTTGTGCACATGAGGGAAAGTCAGTGGGAGTGGTAAGGAGGCAGAGACTCAGTATGGGGCTGAGCTGGGCGCCAGGGAGGTCTATTGAATGTTGTACATCCTGCCTCATTATAGAGGACAAGAAGGAGAGCGCATGGCTGAGTTCTTGTCAGCCTGAGAATGTGTGAGTACTACCTGAAGGTTGATACTAAAGATGCTCCCACCTAAAGGTACCCTGACTGGAAGTTCCTTGCCATGTCCCAAGGGGAGGTGCTCTGACCTCCCAGTACAAAGTGCTCCCTCTTAAAGTCACACAAGCTGTAAGTCCTCCCCTGAGATGGAGTAAATGAGGGGTGTTTGCTTTTTACTTTAAAACAAAGACTGCCAAGGTTTCTGTGTCAAAGGCCAGATAGTCAATATTTCAGCCTTGAAGCCAGGGTCAGGAGGTCTCTTGCAACTGTTCAGCTCAACTATTTAATCAGAAAAGCAGCCAAAGACAGTCAGGCATGAGTGTGAATTGTTGTGAATGAATGAAACCTCTTATAAGTGCGCAGGCTGGACTCTCTGGCCCAATATTTCACCTCTGTTCTATAGTCATCACAGGAAGATGGTACTTCTATCCCAGTACCCAGAGCATCTTATATCAGTGGATAGAAGGTCTAGTCTCTTGTTATTAATATGTTTTATTAATTTTTTGAGAATTTTCTACAATATGTTTTGATCATATTTATCCCCAAGTCCTCCCAGACCCCTCCCCTTCCCTCCTCTCTCTTCCCCTCCCCTTCCCTCCCTTTCCCTTTCCTTCCCTCCTCTCTCCTCCCTCCTCCCCTCCCCCTTCCTCTCCCATTCTCCTCCCATTCCCCTCCCTTCCTTTCCCTTCCCTTTCCTCCCTTCCCCTCCCCTCCCTCCCTTCCCTTTCTTTCCCTTTCCAACCTTCTCCTCCCTCCCTTCCCTTCCCTTCCCTTTCCTCCCCTCCCCTCCCTCCCTTCTCTTCCCCTTCCCTTCTCTTCCTTTCCCTTCCCTTTCCTCCTCCTCTTTATCCTTCCCCCCTCTTCTTCCTCCATCTATTCTTTAGAAGACACTATCTTGTAGCTAAAATACCTGGTCTACTGGCTCTCTGATCTTTCTGAACCCTCATTCACATTTTTTCCTGGGTCTTAAATATAGAAGTTGTATTATAGATATAGCAGTTGGGGATGGACGGTCCATGATCCACTGTCACCTGTATTTTGACCTTCCATGGGCTTTCAGTAATGGGCTGTGTCAGAACACATCCGAGCTTTCATGCTTTGGAAAAGCCAGACTTCCACCCCATGCACCATTCTATCTCCTTTTCCTTCCCCACTAGAGCAAAAGCACGCTGAAGCTCGTGGGATGTGGCTTCTGGCCTTGCTGTGTGCTTTTGGCCAAGAGAATTCTCCAAGTTTAGGTCACCTGTCAGCAGGGATCTCTATGGAGATGCATAGACACCAGCTCAGGGACACAAAGAAAAAGGAGTCCAAGGGTGAGCTGTCTAGGAAGGGTGACAGATGCAGATGGAAGGTACCTGGTAGAGGGACCGGAACTTGCAAACCCTTAGAAACATGAACTATGCACCTTTTCTGAGGGAAACAACTCTCTGAATAAAACACTGAACATGAAGACAAAGTTTTGCTCATTGATATGGTTCTGCAGGGTTTTTTGGGGGAGGGGGATCTTTTCTTGTGCTTGTGAAGCTCTGAAGAGATACAAGTACCATGGGACTCCAGATAAGCAGGGACAAAAAGAAAAAACAAACAAAAAACCAAAACCAACCAACCAAACAAAAAACAGTGCCTGAGGCTGTTGGGTCTAGATGCTGTTAGACAAACACATGTTCTATTTGCCTGAGTTAGTTTGGTTAGAGAAGGAAGTGGGCATAGAAACCAATACCATACAGGAAATCTACTTCCTGACTGTGAGCCACAGCCATATCCTTAATCCTTTACTTCACACTTGATAGTGGCTCAAGGAGGCAAGATGGAAGGCCCCAGGAGAGAGGGGACCATGTGAACAGGGCCTGTTCTCACAGCTTCAATGTCCGCACCAATGAAGGTGTCTTCAAAGCAGGCAGAAGGAAGCAGGGCTGGATCCTGAGTCCTGTTTGGCCCCTGCACGCCTGCAGGGGAGGAAAGAGCCCCCCCCCCCAATGGTGGTGGTCTCTTAGTTATGTCTGTGGAGCCCAGAAGCAGTTTGAATTTGTTCTTGTAGGGACAAAACCTCCCTTCCCATCTCTTTAATAGGGCTATTGAGAGCCTGCTTTAAAGACACTGGAACTCAGTGGGTACACTGTTTTCTTAGGTGGGTGTAACATGACACACACTGAGTGGTTTTAAAACAATGTAAGTTCCTTCTCTCCCAGTTATGGAGAGCAGTGCTGCTGGCAGGGTGGGATGCTGGCAGGGTGGGATTCTGGCATGTTGGGATGCTGGTAGGGTGGGGTGCTAGCAGGTTGGGATGCTGGTAGGGTGGGGTGCTGGCAGATTGGGATGCTGGTAGGGTGGGGTGCTGAAAGAGAAGCCGGACTTTTTACCAGGCTTCTGCTGGGTGCCTGCAAGCCCCAGTTTTCCTTCGTTTTTCAGATATGTCACACTGAATTTCTGCTTCCATCTTCACGGGCCCTTTTTCCTTGTCTCCAATGAATCTCTCCCTTCTTGGAAAGGAAATTTTGATTGGACCTAGGACCAACTTTCAATCAATTCTATTTCATACTGAGCTTCTCAGCTTAATTGCCTCTGTGAGGACCATTTCTAAGTGAGAACATCATTACAGGCACTCACGGGGTCAGGACTGGAACATGTTTTCTTAGAGACACAATTAGGTTGCACTACAGTGGTTTGTGCACCACAGAGGAAGCTGAGGCACCGTATCACTTCTCCCCACCCTCAGGCTCCTTTAATATCCCTGCTTTATTCATTTCAAGATTGTCTCTCCACTCCTCAGAAATTCTACTTCTTGGGTTTGTACTGGGAGAGTGGCTGACAGCCAACAGCCCAGCATCCTGGGCCTGGCGTGGGGAGGATTCTTACCATGGCTGAAAGCCCTGATGGGGCGTCTAGAAGTCAGCAACATCTTATCCATTTGTCACTCCGAGCGTCTCTTGCTCTGAGGGAAGATATCTTTTTCTCTGGGAGTGAGTTTTCCCAGAAAAGGTTTTCAAAATGACATCCTAAAAGCCTTTCTCAAAAACCACACCTAAAAACAGAAATGTTGTCTCTAGTATGTGGACTCCAGGCAACACAGAAGAAAAAAAAAAACATAAAAGGAAGTGGTGAATGGTGCGAGTGGAGGGAAGAGTATTCTAGAACAGATTCTGGGCTAGGTTGGTCCCAGGAGGGAGCCAACCTCTTTCCCCCTGGTTGGTTAGGACTCCATGTTTTCCTCTGCTTCTCTAACTGAACTGGGTGTACAGGCCCCAGTCGGAGTTTCTGTGAGTACACAACTCAGTGCAACCTGACAATAGCTTCTAGAAATTGCCCTTGCTGCCATGGACCAGAGTCTCCCTGATTTTTTTTTAAATTGATGATGGTGTAGGGAAAAAAAAAAAGCAAGACACAAAAGGTTGGAGCCTGTTGTCTGGCCCAGAACTGCATCTACGTAGACCTGAAATGCGTGACCCTGCTGACCCTGTGGCTGCTGTGGTTGCTGTGGCTGCTAGCTTTCGTCTGAGGAGTTTTTTGTTTCTTTTACCTTCTGTAAAGCTGTGGTGGATGATCAAGGGTGAAGCACAGTTGAGCAGGGATGTGCTGGAGGAGAGTAATGACTGGTGTTAGATTCAGGGCTCTGGAGAACATGGACCAGAGTCCGTGTCCAGTACTAGAGTCTCTCCTTGAGTTCTCACTTGTACTCCTTGCTCACCATGTGTGATGTGGTAGCACCTGCCCTCCCTGCCTTAGGTTCAGAGAGCATATGAAAAGAGACAATGGACCTTTCTGTGCACAACACATTATAGTTCGTAAGCGATGTGTTTGCAAATACACCGTGTAAGAGACTATGGAGCTGGTAAGGTACCCCAGTCTAATCTTGTCTCACAGAGTGCCTCTGAAGATGCGGGAGTTCAAACATGCTTTAGTTCTGTCTCAACATGTTCTGGGGCTCTAGAAGGGTTGAACAATGGAGATTTCCTATTTCCTTCCTTTCCCCCACCCCTGCACACAGTATCAATTGAAAGGGTTAATCTTAAATTACATGATATATATATATACATTAAACATAAACATACACATGAGTATATGTTTATATTTAGTATTCCCAAAGAGACACAAGTTCCCCAGGTGGTCTAGCATTTGCCCTTTGCAAATTCCCTCTTTATGGCTTCAGGCAAGTCTAACCAGCCCTTCACTGTACACCTGGGTCACACTACTCTTTCCCTCCAAGTATCTGTGCTGGGTGGGGCTTTTGTGTCTCCTCCCTGTAATCTGATGAGATATCTGAACTTTGCCTGTCTGTTTCACTGTCATGGATGAACTTCCTGGATAAAATTTAGTTAGCTAGGACCATACCCCTGGACTCTTAGTCCCTGCCACAGCTGTGACCTGCGATGGAGAAAGTTGTTTCTCCTATCTCTCTTTACTATGTCGAAGCCCCAAAGACTAGTCATAGGCTCACACATGCAAATCAAATGTATCTGCTTCAAATTAAGCCCATATTCTTGTCCAGTGGGGGTTGAGTTGTTTCGTAGGCAATAAATATTAATAAGAAAAATAAACCAATCTTTTAGGCTTCTTCCCCCTGGCTGCCACCCCAGGGTTATAAATTATGTACTGCCTGAGTCTGTTTTGACAGCTGTGATAAAGTGGGTTTCAGATTCAGAGAGCGTTGCTCCTGAAAGAATGCAGCATCGTGCATTTTCAACACAATCACCACCACCTTCTGCCCCCTCCTTTCCTGTCTGGAAGGAAGATTGGACTGGACTAGCCATTTTTCCACTTTGGGGTCTTCTCTTTTACCCCTGCCAAATAGAAATGGTGATATTTTTTAACTTTATTTTTACTGTTATCACAGATCTTAGATGCAATTTAGTGGAAAGAAAGAGAGAAAGAAAAAAAAAAAAAGAAACAACTCCCTTCCCCCCCAAAAGCACCACTACTTCCAACAGCAACAAAACCTTCCTTTAGTCTGGACACAATGGGTAAGGGGATATAAATAGCCCTGCAGGCCTTCCCCTGTCCTATCAAACAAACTCCCACCCATACTTACTACCTCAGGGGTTAGAAGCTCCTGCTTCTGTCTGGCTCCTCTAGTCTCCCATCATCTCTCTTTGTTCCTCTGTGGCTCCAATCAGGCTGGTCCTTGAGCCTGGTCCCTCCTCCATCACTTGCCATCTGGATGGCTTCCAACCTCACCCGCTCTATCTCTCAGTAACAGTTACCTCTCCCTCTGTTCTCATGCCTCTGACTCTTCTTGGGCTGTCCTTTAGGTTCACCTGGTCTTGCCTGTTTCCGCATCACGGCACACACCTCTCTACACCCCTCCACACTGAGTTTTCACTTATAACTTGTACATAAGGGTAGAAAAGAGACCAATGTCCCAACACCCCCCTGAGCGTTCCCTCCCCTCTATGGATAGCCTAAGGAATGATATTTCTAGCCATTCTACCAAGTGACTGCCACATCCTCTTGAACTTCTTATGACCGGAACATTAGAGTATAGATTCTTGTGTACTCTTTATCTTTGGACTTACTGACATATCTATGAAGAAAATCCAACCTATGGTGCTCAGTAGATCTATATCATTACCAAAAACATCATTACCAAACACTCTACCAAGAAGTATGTTTATAACTTAACATATGTATTTGCATGCACACATACTATGTATATCTTACCTATATGTATATATTACATAACTAAGATGATTTATTCATTCTACTATTTATGAGTATTTAGTGTTTTCCAGGTTTTTTTAATGCTGGGAAATAATGTTATGAAAAGTCTTCAACCTGTCTTTGGGTGGGTATAAATCTTTACTTCTTTTATGAAAAAAGTAAGTAAGGTAATTTCTAGATCATAAACTCTCTGTTTTGATCATTGTAGAACTAATACACACACCCGTGACCATGTAAAGGGGTTTAGATCTCCATAGTTTGCAATCATTTAGGATCATGGGCTTTTGGGTATATTTAAAAACAGATTTATAAATATTTTATTTGTAGGAGCTACTCATATATTCTGAGAGAGTGTGTGAATGTGTGTGTGTGTGTGTGTGTGTGTGTGTGTGTGTGTGTTGTGTGTGTGCTCAAAACCAGAGCGTTTGGTACACTAAGCAAAAACACTGCCACTCAAACCCCTACTATCAATATACATTCTGAATATAAGTAATTTTTCAGATATATGCAATACATTAATTCTTCTAGGCTATGGCTGATTTTATTACTTTCTTGCAGATGCCTTTCAATGAATAGAATTTTTAAATTTCGCAAAGTCTGCTCTCATCAGAGAAGCTGCTTCTTGATAGTAGATGACACTTAACAGAGACCCACACCTGGCCAACATGCAGAGAAAAAGACATTGTAGAGTGATGAGCTCTTAATGCAATATCTATATTATATCTCTACATGACAAGTCTCAAGGATCATTTGGAAAGAGAGAGCAGGCACATGAGCTACATCACCTCAGCCTAGATTACAGTCCAGCATGAAGGAGGTCTACGGTACAAAGTTCCACCAGTAGCTGAGGAGCTATAACTTATATTTTTAGTGAGAAGGAGAGATATAATTTTCTTTAAAAGTATGAATGCTAGAGTATGTTATGGTACTCCTAGAAAAATGAAACCATCTACCCGTACATCTTGGAACTTGTCTTATCTGCCACATTCAGCAGGACTCTAAACCCAGTATCTAATACTGCATCACAAATAAACCACACCAAAACTCTGTGATTAAAATGATCATTTGTTATTTGTCATAGTTTTGTGGTCTTCACTTGATAGTCTTCACTTCATGATCCTTGCTTTGTCTTCCATAGTTTGCAGTCACATGACATCTAGGACTGAGCTGTCTGAGCATTTGACTGCGCTAAGCATTGGGGTGACTTTTACAACTATATAGTGACCTAAGTTGTGAGACATATGACATCTGGAGGCGGGCTGTTCCTGAATTCTCCACTCAGCTAGCCTGGGCTCCTTCACATCATGGCAGCATCAAGGTCATCCAGCTACATACGTAGAACATCGTTTCTCCAAGCAGGTGGCAGTGGCAGCATCTTTTTTGATCTAGCCTCAGAAAACACAGGATGACACTTCCTCTGTAGTCAGTTGGTTATAGTCATAAATAAATTAAGATTTAATGGGCAAGAGAGTGAATACTGAAGCATGCTTTAGGACCCCACTGAGTTGGTAGGCAACTGTGACAGATCTTTTTTTTTTTTTTATGCATTTCAGCAATGCATAGGTTTGTCTCTGACCTCCGAGGAATCTAATGTGCATTAGAGAAGGGAGCAAATTAGACCAGTAATTTAGACTTCAGTAAATTTGCAGAGCCTGTCATGGCATTGGTGGGTACAGAGTGACATGGTTCCTGCCACTGGGACAAGGCCCTGCTGTGAATCTCCATGAGTGTTGATGGCTCTCTGGCTTGCTTGGGTAATAATGTACAGATTTTCTGGAATGAGTAGTGGAGCACTCTTTGCTTCCAAAGAATGTCATCCCTGTTAATGTTAATGACTCCATGTGGATTAGAAATAGCACAAGTCCAGAAGTTGAGGGTGTGGCTATGCCTCAGCAAGATGATAAACACTGGGACCCTCAGGACACTCTTAAGGCTATGGGAAACAACTCTAAATAAATGAGTTCAAAAATATCCTATTTCTCAGCTATGCAAACATAAGGATACAATATGGCTTTATAAGTGGCTTCATGAATCTGAAGGAACAAAAGCAGCTGCATTGTGAGCCAACTTGTTAGAAAATTACTAAGGAAGGAGATAAATAGATTTTTTTAGGGAGTGGTGATCAAAGGAGATACCACCAAGCTAATTTTTTTTGTTTAAGTATATAAAGGCAGATAGATTCCTAAGGTCCTTCTTAGGATGTTGACTCATGCTTAATTACACATATTTATGAGAAAGGATATGCTATTGTGTTATAGTAGATGTACTGGTAAAATTGATGTAGTATGTCTATGCCATTAACATGACTGCTTTGAGACTGGAGCCCTGATGCCTCTCTTTTGCTATTCACAATTTATATGTAAAGCTAATATGAACCATGCTCCTCATTGTACTAGATAACCAAAGTTCATGACTTTATTCTGACTGTATTTTGGTTCCTCTTATCTGATTTTCTTTTCTTCCTTCCCTCATTTTTCACTAGATTATGTGAAATAAGTCAGACACAGAGAGACAAATACCAGATCTTCTCTCACAAGTGCAAGTTAAGAAAAGCTGATGTAAATACAGAACCCAGAAGTCCTCATAAAGCAATTATAATCCTGATCTTAGAGATGCAGATCTTACTGTCTCCTTATTCAAATGAAGAAGTGAAACCACAGTGGTTAAATAAGTTGACAGTACCATGGAGCCTGCAGCAGAGCCACAATTCAAAACTGTTCTGCCTGATCTTAAAGACAGTGGAAACTGGAAAGTGTTTGAAGATCTGCTCTAAGTCAGGGCTGTGGTGGGCATCTGAGTTGGCCACCTAGGGAGGACCAAAATTAGCAGGCAGCTGGAGTCAGGAGGCTTGTGTTGTCTTACTCAGTCTGGGTCAATGGAGGTCTTGGGTTAGAACACTCAGGATGACCTTGTGCAGTAAGGTAATAGAAAAACACCACGGACTGTGGCAAAAGTAAATGAGAAACACACAGAGAGAAGAGTGGAAAATAACAGATGAGAACCAATACCGAAGACACAGGCAAGCACAGAACAAACCTTAGCAGGCGAATAAGGTCAGCACTTCTCATCACAGCTCCTTCGCTCATTTGTCCGAGACCATGTACAGCCTAGGATTTGTTGAGTCTTGCTGCCTGGGTTGGCTTAATTCTCACTGTGGCTTCCTTCCATGGGGCTTATGGAGAGTCATCATTCCCAACCCTATGGGGTTCATAGCTCTGATTCGGTACTGAAATGATGACTACAGTGCATGCTTTAGGTGTCTGTGAGTGATCAGCCAGAGTGCAGGGTCTCATGACCTTTGGATGTTGCTGCTTTGACAGAGGAAGAAGTATGGCAAATGAAACGAAAGTATTGGAGCCCAGGGAGCATTTCACGAAAGCACAGCATTGGGGAATTGAGATCATCGAGTATCCTGTACTATTCTCCCATCAGGTGTTCATCCAGAAAGGCAGATAATGTCCACCATATATACAGTACATTTGGTCACTCTTTCATTCATGTGGTTGACTTATAATGTTATTGATCACTCCTTTGTACTGGCCACCTGATGACATAATTAACCTCACATTATTTGAACTGCTGACTTTAGCTTGTGAGTCTGCATTCCATGCTGTTTATGCCTCAGAAAATATCTATTGCCAACTTGCATTGATCTGCCCAGAGTTTAATCACTGGGACTCCACAGAAAATCTAGACTTGGTCCTACTCTCAAGAAGCTTGGAAGTCAACCCCAGCTTTTGCAGGAGGATCTACAAAGTTGTGTTGTAAAGGGATAGAGTAAGACATTGGGAATTTGGGAAGGTTAAGGCTTTTCTTGTAATCATTAGATCACAGAGTTAGAGATAGGTTGCAGGTTCTATTTCTGGTCAATTTACTTAGCTTGTATTGTGGCCATAGGGAAATTTTGGAAACTTAACTGTGAGTATTTGACTCGTATACATAAAGGTGAGGGATTCGAATAATTCGGAATTACTCTCACCTAAGAAGACAAGGCTCTAAATTTAGTTATAATTTAGGACACAAGGGATAATGCAATAAATTATTTAATCCATAAGTCACTGGACTCAGAGTGACAGAAGTCATCATTTTTCTGATCTGCAGTTTTCCTCTTATGTGGAGGCAGCATGACAATTTCCATCCCTTCTAGTGGCAGTGCTAACTAAGGCTTGATGTATTTCCTACTATGCTTAGAATGGATTCAGGCAGCACATTATAGGGTAGAAATCACACTTACACTCTATTTCCTAGAGTCAGAAAGACCCAGGAAAGGTAACATCCCATAACAAGTAGGGTGTTTGCATACATGAACTGTAGGTAGAAATAGGATCAAGATCCTAGCTTTTTCAGATGCTATCAATTGGCTTTGGGCAGGTTATTTAATCTTTCTGATTCCCACTTTCTACATCTGAAAAGCAGACATAAGGAATGGTTATCTCTATTCATAGTAATGCAATTTGAATGAAACAACAAACAAAAGGGACTACTTCTAACAAATGTAAACACAACATATCACTTTAGGAAGGTAGTATCATTTTCAAGCTTTAATTGTCCTAGTGTTCAAATGTTAGGTGAAAAAAGTTTTGTCCTCAAATAAATGAGAAAATAATGCAATGTTTGTTTTTCTGAGCTTGGGTTAACATTGCACTATTTTCTAGGTTCATCCATTTACCTGCAAATTCCAAGATTTCATTTTCCTTACAGCTGAGTGGAATGACATTGTGGATATGTACCACTTTCATTACTCATTAATCAGCTGATGTACATCTTGATGGTTTCTATTCCTCTGCCTATTGTGAACAGAGAGACAAGGAACACAGCTGAGCAAGTTATCTGCAGAGCAGGAGCTCATGGCCTCCTTGAGCCTTTGGATGTATGTAAAGAAGAGATGTAGCCAAATCACAACAGTAAATCTAGCTTCAGCTCATTGAAAATCTCCAAGATGATTTTCACAATGTCTGTGCCAGACTGCAATCCCACCACCAGTATTCCCTTTGCCCTGCATATGTGTATCTGTTAACCTTTTTTATCAATTGTTTTTATAAGCATGGCCCTTCTGGATGAGGTGAGATGAAATCCCAAAGTAGCTTTAATTTGAATATTCCTGATATTACTAAGAATGTTGAACACCTTTAAAGGTATTGGTGTTTCCCTTCTTTTGAGAATGTTTTGTTCAGATCCGTAGCCTGTTTTTTTTTTTTTTAAATTGGGTTATTTGTCTTCTTGATGCTGTGAGTTTTTGTATATTCTAGATATTAACCCTCTAATGCATGTATAGGGGGCAAAGATTCTTTCCAACTCTTTGGGCTTTCTTCTCACTTGTTTTATTGTTCCCTTTGCTGAACAAAATCTTTTTAGTTTTATAAAGCTCTATTTTTCAGCTGTTGACCTCAAGTTCTGGGCTAGTGGAATCATGCTCAGAAAGTCCATTTTCTGTTTCTTCCCTGTATCTTGTTCGGTACTATTTGTTTTCTGATAGCAGTTTCAACATTTCAGGGTTCAAATAGAGATTTTGTTTTTCCATTTGGATATAATATGTGTGGAGAGCAGTAGATATTGCTCTAATTTCCTTCTTTGAAGATGCTGTGTTTTCTGCTTCATGCATTTTGGCATCTTTGGGGAATATCAAGTAGGTATAATGACATGTGTTTACATTTGAATCTCCTCTTCTGTTCCATTGATCTACATATCTATCCAAGTACTAACTTGAAGTTAAGTCAAAATGAAAGATTATGAACTAGCTGGGTTTCCATTCTCTTCACCCAACATGATTGATGTGGGATGAAATTCTTCTCTGAGCCTCTGACTGGTCTTACAGGCCTCTTACATATATTATCTGGTCCTAATGACTAGTTCAGGGCTATACAAAAAGGCCAATCACAATTCTTCCCCAAAAAATTGCCATTGTAATCAAGAAAAGACTCTATTGATTTGTATCATGCCAAGTGCCTCATTAATAGGGAGCTACTGAGGCCATTTTGTACTGTGGAGACACATGAGGACAATGGCAAACAAGGCCATTGGTACTGGAAGGTTAAGAAGCAAAGCCTGACTTCACATTGTGTGTACTTATATGAAAATGATCTTACATGATCTAGTATAATAATGTTCATTCATAAAAATTTTATAAAATATTAAAAAGAAATAGAGTTTAACACAATGGCTTGATGTGAATTCTATATAACATCTGGGATTCATGTTTATGTGGACACTGTCTATTATTTATTATGGTTAAAGTATAGTTGCTTTTCTATTGTTAGAAATTAGTGAACATCAATCAAGGAAGAGGGTGCAGAAAGAATCTAAGAGCTGGAAGATTGGTAGGCATGTTCTTTAATGCTTTCTTCTGGATGTGACATCGTCATTGTACTCATGAACTCACAGAAGCTATGGTTATGTGTGGAAGACCTGCGCAAAATCAAGTCGGTTAAAAATTCCAGCAGGAAATGAGGAGGAGGAGGGGTTCTCAATGTCCCACTCCTAGCTGAGGAGCTTATGGTGGTTGATGGCCGCTGAGAGATGAAGAAACTCTTTTATTTGATAAGAGTTGCTCCTGGCGGGTTACCCATGCTCCAGTGGGTGACCCCATACTCAGGAATATATAGGAAGCATTAATTGGACAAAAATTATGAGTGGGTAATTTTTTTCAAAAAGAAAAAAAGGACATAAAGTTGGGGGGGTGGCATGTGTGTTATAGACCCTCAGGGGACATAAAGGAAGGAAGTCAGACATGAATACCAAGACATACTACATATATATGGATTTTTCAAATAAATAAATAAATAAATAAATAAATAAATAAATAAATAAATTTCTTATAGTACTAAAATCATTTTAAATACCGTCATGTGACCTATTAGACTCTCAATGTCATATTCTTAGTCATGCAAAAATGGCACCTATTTCCTAAGTTATGAATCAAATGTGTGTGTTAAGGGACATGCTCAGAATTAGAAAGGTTGGCATGGGACAGATCCATCATTACCAGAGCACAAGAAACAGTATCTTGGACTCTATCATCACTGGGATATTTGGAAGACTCCCTCTATAGTTTGTTGTAAGTAACTCAATACCCATCATATATTAGTGGCCATCTCATTTTGTAGATGCTTCTGGTTTCTTAAGAATCCTATTCGCTCCAGTTTGTCAGGACTCTTTGTATCAAGTGGCACTGGATTATACCAGTTGAATCTCCGGCCTTTCCTTTGCCCAGTAGCCATTTGAGAGCTGATGGTGCTTTGAAAAATCCTCTCCTCATTTGCCTTCTGAAAACCTCACTGCCAAAGGTCTAGATACAGTTTGTCCAGAAATGCTACTTGTCTATGTATTCTCAGTCTGTTCTTTTCATTTGACTTTATCTGAATGAGTAGCTGTCGAATATCTACTATGTACCAGGTGTCATGCTCAGAACTTGGAAAAGAAAGATAAACAATCATGAATAGTTCAGACCTTCTAAGACATTTAGAGTTCAGTGAGAAAGAAAGTGTGTAGAATATTTTCATAAAAATTTATGATAACGACTTATTGCATTGGAGCCTCTATTATGGGGCAGAGAGTATGGGAGGTCTTTTCACATGACTTATCTCATGAGAATCCTATCAGCGAGAAACCGTATATATCAGGCTGGCTCAAAAAATTGAATTCACTTGTCTAAATGCTTCAGAGACTCCATGTTTTCTGCTTTATAGCCACTCTGCTGCAAAATTCTTCCACATCCACTTCTGGGTGTACTGAGATACTCAATTGTGGAGGCACATATCATAGTTCATTCTTACTGACCAGTTTATCTCACTCTTCCATAGACCATTGCACTAGTTAATCTTTGTTGTTAACTAGAAATACCTGGGAGGAGGGAATTGCCTCCCATCCAATCAGATTGGCCTGTGAGTATGTCTGTGGGGCATTATCTTGGTTGTTAATTGATGGGGTGGGCCTTTCTGACTGTGAGCAGTGATATCCGGAGGTTGGTGGGTCTGGGCTGCATAAGGAAGGGAAGTGAATGTGGACCTGAGAGCAGCCTGACATCTGCATTCCTGCATCGTTCCTTTTTTTTTTTTTTCCTCTCATGGTTGAGTTCTTGCTTCAGTTTCCATTGATGAAGGACCTGTAATCTGAAACGCTTTCTTCACCAAGTTGTGGTCCTGGTGTTTATGACAACCACAAGAAGCAAAGGGAATACATTCACAGGTGAACGATCTAAATTGAGCAAGGACAACAGTTTTTTATTTGTTTAGAGATTAAATCAAGTCTCCTTTGATCCTCCCCCAGGGTTTGGGTTAAGCTGGTGGTTTATTTATGAGCAGTTGAAATCTGATTTTCCCAATGCTATTTGTGGCAGATGCTGTCTTTCCAGAATATAGTCTGGAATAATACAGAATTATTTCATACATTTGTGTCTATACCATTCTGATTTTATAATCATAGTTCCATTGTATGGTGGTAACTCCCACAGTAATTTTTTTTTAAGGATTGCTTTGCTTACTCTGGCTTTGGTATTTTGTGACTCATATGCAATTTTAGATAGTTTCCCCCTTATGTTTATGAAGCGTAGTATTGGAATTTTGAATGAGATTGCATTAAATCTGTAAATTTCTTTTGGTAGGATGGTCATTTTCACAATATTTTTCCAAGTCATGAACTTAGAATATTTTTTGCATTGCCTAGTTATTACCAGTTTAAAATCAATGAAGCCAGGCAAGGTGGTACATGCTTTCAATCCCAGTACAAGGGATGCAAAGGTGGCAGGATCTCTGTGAGTTTGAGGCCATCCTAGTCTACAAAGCAAGTTCTAGAATGGCTAGGGCTGTAATGTACAAAAATCCTGTCTCCAAAACCACAAAACAACCCATTGAGATTTTATGAAATGCCCTCAGAGAATATTGTAACAGAAGGGTCATAAATGACCTTTATGACTCCTGAAATGTAGAGGATGCTGTGATCATCAAGCTGTCACTATTGGCAACACATCCTTAACTTATCATTAGAATTATTTCATACATTTGTGTCTATACCATTCTGATTTTATGATCATAGTTCCATTGTATAACTTAAAATCAGGTATGGTGATCACCTGACTATCACCAAAGACTATCATTTCCCTTTTTCATCTTTACCTTCCTCAGGTAGACAGGCATCCTCTGGAAAATGGTTTATTAATGAATACTGAAAAACCCTTCATCACTAATATGCTGAGATATGGTTTTAGGTAAGATAGAGTAAGGCACTGCATTTGTATGATCTGCAGGATATTTATAGGCATGTGATTCAAGAGGAGCTCAGAAATTTGGACAGAAACTTTTATGGTTGGCTAGATATAATAGAGGATAGGTATGGATTTGTGAAGGGTGTGGAGGAACCTGGGTTGTGAGTTCAGAAAATGACAGGCTGAAGTGAAAGACTAAAGCAACTGAATGGCAGCAGTGGGCAGAAGAGTATTCACCTTCATCTCCACAAACTCTTATACCATGCTCTGAGTCACAGTCCCTCTATCCCTGGAATGATCTTGTATAGGATTGAGCTGTGCTTTTGGCATTGTTGGTCTAATAGTGATACCTCTTAAGTATTTTATCATCTTTCAAATTTGATGGGACAATCAACACGAGTAAAGAAGAATTCATAATCATCACTATTTCTCCAATGAAATTTGAAAACACATGTAATTTAATCAGGGTAAGTCAGATGGTGAGAGGAGGAACCAGAACCCCGATAGAGGTTCTCTGTGTTCTTCCTATTGTCCCAGATGGTTCTCTGGACACAGGCATATGGATTTTATATTCTTTAAGTGTGCTTATGCCCTCTTTTAATACTTTCAGGTTCTACAAACATATATTGATTATCTTGTGTATTAGGAGTGCTCCAGGCAGGAGGGGTATGCTACAGACTAGAGAACACTATTGTCTTTATGGAGAATAATTTCTGTTATAATTTGTTTCTAAATGTTAAGATGAATTTGATTGTTTTTCACCTTCAAATTTTCATTTTCTTTCCATTAATTTTTAATTGAACTTTCATCTTTTTAATATACAGATATAAGATGATCTAAGAATATGTTATTTATTAACATACAATTTAAGAGCCTATCAATTATCTCTTGTTTTGGAACATATTCTAGAATGCTCTTTCAAATTACAATTAAAATGTAATTTATCAATTTTGAATATATTAAAAATTATTTGTGGTCGGGCTTTTCTTTCGTGTTTTCAAAAGAGTCTGTCAGTATTTTAAAAATATTATTGGGCTTACAGACTAGTTTTGAATAGCTGTATAATGGCCATACTATGTTAACCTCTGACACTCTGAAAAGGAAATTCCGAATAGGCTTGAATGTGTGAATCAACATAACAAAAAGTTGAACTGGAAAAGAAGACACTAATTTAGTGGAATACCCGAGTCACCATCAGCCCAGTTTTGTGGAAACATATTCTGCAACAAGGGGAAGCAAGGAGATGACCAATATACAAATTGTGAGATTTTAACATGTTCAACTAATTTATTTATTCAATCCAACAGGTTTCCTTATGACATCTTCACACATATATAGTTTGTCCTTATTCACTCTCTCCCTGACTGCCTTTTCCCATCCCCACTCTCTGCAACTTTCAGACCTTCTTTCTCCTCTGAAATACTTCCCAAATTTCCAGTCACATGTGAACTGATCCTCTGTTGTTATCTCCTGTCTCTTATGTCTTAGTGTGTACTTTATGATTCTTTCCCACATGTGTGTGTATTCATGTAATACATATGTCTATCTCTATCATCTATTTATCTAGTATCTATATCCATCAACTATATCATCATCATTATCTATCTATTATCTATCTATCTATCTATCTATCATCTATTGTCTAGATAAGTAGTTATCTCTTCCTATTATCTTTAAATCAAGATTTTGTCTAGGAGAGGAAGCACAATATTTGTCTGTTATTTATTTTGCTTAATGTAATACTCCCCAGTTCCAACCATTCCCCTACAAATTTCAGTTTCATTCTTCTTTATTGAAGAATAAAATAATACTCTGTATATTCATATATACAATACATTTTCCTTATTCATTCATCCATTGATGGTCAGCTAGGCTATTTCCATAGCTGTGACAAAAAAGTGAATGAGCAGGTGTCTGCTGCGATAGTGGTCTAATTTATATTCCTTTGGGTATATTTATGCATAGATGATATGTTAGTTCTTTTTTGAGATTTATGAGGCATTTCCACACTGAATTCATAGAGTCTGTACTGTACATTTCCACTAGCAAAATAAAAAAGTTCCCTTTCCTCCAAATCCTCAGTAGAATTTGTTATTGCTTTTATTTTTAATGATAACCATCCTGAGAGAAGTGAGATGGAATCTCAGTATAGGTTTTTTTTCTCTTGTAATCTTTTTGATTTCCTTTAGTGTTTTTTCTCACTCTTTAACCAGTTTTTGAGAATTTTGTACAATGTATTTTAATCATATCCACACTCTTTCCTGATTTCTCCAAGGCCCAATTCCATTCCCAATCCACTAAGCATGTTGATCTCTCTCTCTCTCTCTCCCTCTCTCTCCCTCTCTCTCCCTCTCTCTCCCTCTCTCTCTCTCTCTCTCTCTCTCTCTCTCTCTCTCTCTCTCTCTCTCTCTCTCTCTCTCTCTCTCTCTCTCTCTCCCCCACTTTAAACCATAATGTATATCTGATGCTGCTTATATGCACTTACCAGAGTGTGGACAACTCTTAAAGAAAACAGTCTCTTCTCCAAGGACATATCTGTTATAAATAACCCCTTATCTAGGGATGGGATTTCATGCTCATATCCCATCTGTGATTGGATTTTGTTCCCCGTGAGTTTGTACAGGTCTTGTGTACTCTGTTTCAACTACGGTTAGTTTCTATGCCCATCAGCATTGCTGTCCTCATAGTTACCCACAACCTTGGCTCTTCCAATCTATTTTAGTTCCTCCTGCTGAGAAGAGACCCCATGATCAAGGCAACCTGGAGGAGAAAGAGTTTACTGGGGTTTAGAGTTTCAGAGAGTAAGTCTATAGTCATCAGGGCAGGGCACGTGGCAGCAAGCAGGTAAGCATGGCGCTGGAACAGTAATTGAGAGCCTACAGCTCATAAGCATAAGGCATAAAGCAGGGAGAGAGGGAAAGAAAAGGAGAGAGATGGATGGGGAGAAGGGAGAAGAAAAGAATAAGATAAACACACACACACACAGAGAGACAGACAGACAGAGACAGAGAGAGACAGAGAGACAGAGACTGACAGAGACAGAGAGACAGAGACAGAGTTAGAGACAGAACTGGAGATGGCATGGGATTTTTAAACCTGTGACATCTCAAAGCCTGCCCTCAGTGACTCAAATAAAATCACACCTTCTAATTTCATTTTTCATAACGGCTGAAAATATTCCCTCAGTCAATGTACCACATTTTCTTTACTTATTTAACGGTTAATGAACTACTAGGCTGTTTCTATCTAGTGGCTTTTGTGAACATGGATGGGCAGGTATCTCTGTAGTAGAATACAGAGTCCTTCAGGTATATTCCTGAGCATGGTATAAGAGATCATATGGTAGAGCTATTTGTCGCCTTTTTGAGGAATGTCTACTCTGATTTCCACAGTGGCTGTACCAATTTTCACTCTCACCAACAGTGAATAAATGTTTCCTTTTCTACATACCCATGTCAACCTTTGATGTCTTGTTTTTATTATTTAATCTTAGCCATTCACAGTCAGATAAGATGAAATCTCAAAAATGGTTTTAATTTGCACATCTTTGGTACCCAAGAATGTCAAATATTTTAAAAAAAAGTCTTCTCACACTTGTTAATTTTATTTTTGAGATCTACATGTTCAGTTTGGTGGACCATTATTTAAATGAGTTGTTTTCTTTTTTTATTGTATATTCTAGATACCATTTCTCTCTTGGCTGATAAGGTTTGTTTTACTGTTTTATAGGATGTATCTTCACTCAATTGACGGTGTTCTTTGATATAGAGAAGCCTTGTAGTTTCTTGAGTTTATTTAGTAATCTTTGGTCTTAATGCCCATGCTATTGGGACCCTATTCAGAAATCCCATTTCTGTGCCAGTGAATTAGAGTATGTACTACTTTTTCCCTCTATTAGATTCAGAATATCAGGTCTTATGATGAGGTTCTTGATCCATTTGAAGTAAGTTTTGTTCAGGAAAATAGATAAGGATTTAGGTTCATTTCCTCTATATATCATTATCAAGTTTGAACATCATTTCTTGAAGATGCGGCATTTTCTCCAAAATGTAGTGTTGTTTTCTTTGTCGAAAATCAAATAGTAAATGTAGAAATGTGGACTTACATTGGGTTCGCTGGTCTGCTCTGTGGATCAATACATCTGTTTTTATATCAGTAAAATAAAACTCTAATTACTGTAGCTCTGTAGTATAACTTGAAATCTGAAATTGTGATATCCCATTGACTGCCCCAAGATTATCATGACTAGCCTGAATTTTCAGGGGCATGTATCAAACAAAGGACTTCATGCACAATAGGCGGGTACTCTAACAACCAAGCCACATTCCCAGCCTCAGTTTTTATTTTGTTTTATTATTGACATGTTTTAGAAGTGGACACAGAGACTTTTATTTTCTATATTAGCAGTGCTTTCATAGGACAGGCAATTCGTACTACTCTAGAGCAACCTACAGAGTCCCAAAACAGTTTTACATTGATGGACAGCTGTCATTCAATAAGTGCTAAATTTTCTTGCAGGATTTTCTTTAAGAGACCAACACAGGATATTTACTGTGGGCAAAGGTTAGTTACATCCAATGTAGAATCTGCAATACTGAAGCAGCATATGGTATCTGGTTCATTGTGAACCTTGTGGCAGTAAAAACTACAACCCAGCAGAACAGTATAAACTAGTAGTATTCAGGCAGAGCATCCGCAACACAGAAATTTAGCTATTTACTTATATATATATATATATATATATATATATATATATATATATTAGAAAAAAATATAATATATATATATTAGAAAAACAAGTTCTGTTTGTTTTATATTCTATTCTCTTTTTTTCTAAAAATAAATATTACTGTGATCATGATATTGAGAAGACAGTTGAATTTTAGAGCTAGAAGCATGTTTTCTTAAATGGCTCTTGTTATAAGAGGCTATCATGAACGATCACAGGCCTTGCTGCAATCAGAAAACCCAACATAGTGGCGCTGCTGTTGACTCCACACAGATTGCACGGTTTGTCCATGTTGTGGTTTCCTTTGCTTCTCAGTTCCTCCTTTTCAAGCTTTTTTTTTTTTTTTTTTTTTTTTTTAAGGGGACAGGCATGGAACAGGTCTTGTCAGCTCCAGGCCTTTTTTTTTATTTTTTAAATGTATATATTTTTATGTATATGAGTACACTGTAGCTGTGTTCAGACACACCAGAAGAGGGCATCAGATCCCTTTACAGATGGTTGTGAGCCACCATGTGGTTGCTGGGAATTGAACTCAGTACCTTTGGAAGACCAGTCAATGCTCTTAACCTTTGAGCCATCTCTCCAGCCCTCAAGCTTTGTTTGTTATTCACAACCTTTGTCATTATTTGCTGTCACCTTGCTTTCATACTTTTGCTTAGAATGCTCAGGTTCCTTCAAATGATTAGCTTGGCTAGCCAAGTCTTAATTTCTGCTGTGATAGGAAAGCTTTTACAGTGGGAACTGTCTGTCTCCTTCCTCCCTCCTTCCTTCACTTCTTCCCTCCCTGCCTTCTTCCCTTCTTCCCTCTCTCCTTTCCTTATCTTCTTCCCTACCTCTCTCCCTCCCTCCTTCCCTCCCCCTCTCCCCTTCCCTGTCTTCCTCCTTCTCTCCCCATTTCTTCCCTCTCTCCCTCCCCCTTTCCCCCTTCCCTGTCTCCCTCCCTTCCTATCTCCTCCCTTTCCTGTCATCCATCCTTCCCATCCCCCTTCCCTTTCTTCCTCCCTCCTTCTCTCCTTGCTTCTCTCCATTTCTGTATTTCTCCCTTCCACCTCCTCTCTTATCTCTCTCAATCAATTTTTCTGTTTTTCCTTCCTTCGCCCAGACTTTCATTTTCATATAATGAATACTTTCAAATATATATTCATTCAATTAATATGAAATATGCATGAATGGGAACAAATAAAATGCTTTTAAAATTGTTTCTAATTTGCATTGAGCTAATAATTAATGAAATAATCCAATTCTACACACACACACACACACACACACACACATACACATACACACACACACACACACACATCTTTTGCTATTATTCACAAGCCTTAGGAGATGGAATGCTGGAGTTGTATTTTAGATGTATCAGCTTGAGATGGGTGTCACATAGTCACTTGTTCCTGTGTTTGTCTATGTGTGTGTGTGTTTGTCAAACAATAATTAAAGAAATGGAGGTCATTAGAGAGAGAGGGAACAAAGTGTTGTGGGGAGAGTTGGAGGAGGGAAGAAGTAATGATGTAGTTATATTTGAACCAAAACGAACAACAACAAAAATAAACATATCCCCCATAGAACTGATTCCCTGTGGAGACTTGAGAGTATATAGTGTTGAATCTACATGCCTGTGTGTTGAAAATGGAATCAGAGTCTGAAGACTTGGGCAATGGCGGTAGCAAGAAGACAGGTTTGTTGTTGTTCCTACCTGTCTCCCACCCTGGATTGGGACAAAATATCTTTATCTCTCCATGGAAGAAATCAAGGAACAAATAAAGCCTCCAGAGCCATTGTGTATGAGCTAATATCATATGATATAACATACAATACAACATAAACTTCCCATGGATGGCAACAGTAGGTCCTGACTCATTATCCGTCCACCTTCAGATTTAGTCCCTCTTCCCCCAGTAGAATGATAGAGACACACCGTTTCATTCTCAGAGTGCAAAGATGTGGCCCTGAAAAGAACAGAGGACTGGAGAGTGGTTCCAGTTCCCCAAAGTGCCTGAGTTCTGAGACCTGCATTCATCCTATTGCTTCTCAATAAATATTCTCCCATTCCACTCTGAATACTAATACCCTCAGCACCTCCTGATATTGAGAACTAGACAGGAGAATTGTCATACGGAGGAAAGGAGCCAAAGCCACAGAAAGATAGACAGTAGCCAGAACATTGTCTTCGGGACGATTTCTGGGGATATAGTAGGAACAGAAGCAAGAACAACCATTAATAATGCAAATGAGGATTTAAAATCAGAAAGAAATATCATAGGCTAGGAACAAAATGAAATGTTAGGTGTACATCATCAACTGGATATGCAGTCTCAGCTCCCGGAGATTGTTCATGAAGAGTAGCACAGATGAGGAGAAAGGAAAAAAGTGCTCAGACGAGTGAGATCATGATGTGGCACTTTCCATGTGGGCAGTACTGACTGCATAGTGTCCCAACTTCTTTGTCCAATACTGGAGAAAGTTCCTATAAAAATGATGGCACCATTGTCAAGCCAGTTGAGCTCCAATCCCATGAATCTTCCTCAAAGTATGTGAGCAGCTCTTCCTGTCTCTGCAGACAGCCTGAGCCTGCATCCGTGAAGCTGAAGAAGAGTAAGTGAGGCCTGTCCCCACTTTAAAAATAGAAGTAGAGGAGAGAATATGGGGAGTAGATTTGATCAAAACATGTTATATACATGTATGCAATTCTCATGTAACAAAAGTTTATTGGAAAAATAACTTATAAAATATTAAACTCCAATTTCTAAGTTGGCCCACATAGAGAACAAGACCATACATGAGAGAGAGAGGTAGAGTGTCACAAGCTGGCATGGGGAGGCTGTGGGATTCGTTATGGGACTGTGGACAGCAGTTAATAATTTTCACATTTATTCTTCACATCTATGTTATCTCAGTATACAATCTTTGGAGCTAGTCATGTGAGATTGGCATTCTTCTTTTTCCACTTTCTTTCTGAATGGGAACACTTTGTCATATGATGTGATATTTTCCCTTAACTTTAGTCTCTTTATAAAATGGGGCACACTATTTTGTACTAAGGTTTCTCAAGAAGATATTATGGGATGACATTCTTGTCTAACTGTATCCCATGCCAGCACCTACAATGAGCCCACTAAGTGTTTATTGATTCTTTTCTGTTTCAGAATTATTATAATTCTCTTTTGTAAATTCCTTACCTACAAAATGGAGACAATACAATGTCTAAAATTGTAGGTTTTATTTTTAAACCAAGCTGAAATCTGGTTCTAGCTATGACAAGAAGATTTGTTAATTCTTTGAAACCCTACTAATATGCATCCAGCAGAGCTCAAGATTGACATGGTCCAGAGACATCTATCTCTGTGTCCCATGTGGTTGGTACTGGGCTTAGTGCTTATCCCCTTTTCTGGGTGGTATTCTCCCTCTTCGTGTCTCCCTCCTGGATTCTAATTCTGATTCACCCTTCATGCCCCATAAAAAGTGACAAAGGAGTTTTCTTTTTTTTTTCTTTTGTTTTATTCGATATAATTTATTTACATTTCAAATGATTTCCCTTTTCTAGCCCCCCCCCCACTCCCCGAAAGTCCCGTAAGCCCCCTTCTCTTCCCCTGTCCTCCCACCCACCCCTTCCCACTTCCCCGTTCTGGTTTTGCTGAATACTGTTTCACTGAGTCTTTCCAGAACCAGGGACCACTCCTCCTTTCTTCTTGTACCTCATTTGATGTGTGGATTATGTTTTGGGTATTCCAGTTTTCTAGGTTAATATCCACTTATTAGTGAGTGCATACCATGATTCACCTTTTGAGTCTGGGTTACCTCACTTAGTATGATATTCTCTAGCTCCATCCATTTGCCTAAGAATTTCATGAATTCATTGTTTCTAATGGCTGAATAGTACTCCATTGTGTAGATATACCACATTTTTTGCATCCACTCTTCTGTTGAGGGATACCTGGGTTCTTTCCAGCATCTGGCAATTATAAATAGGGCTGCTATGAACATAGTAGAACATGTATCCTTATTACATGCTGGGGAGTCTTCTGGGTATATGCCCAGGAGAGGTATAGCAGGATCTTCTGGAAGTGAGGTGCCCAGTTTTCGGAGGAACCGCCAGACTGCTTTCCAGAGTGGTTGTACCAATTTGCAACCCCACCAGCAGTGGAAGAGTGTTCCTCGACAAAGGAGTTTTCAAAGAGTAATATTCATATGAAAGAAAGGGAGAGGACACACTATGTAAAGTAGGTACAATTATAATGCTTTATGATATTATGACAAAGACCAACAACATATTCCTATCAACTGTCTGAACAAGGCAGAAACTGTATGGATGCTCCTGTTTATTTCCTAAGTAAGTACATGTATGACAGTGACCCTCCTCATCAACACTGGGACTCTGAAAGGAGACCTCTTAGTGTGCTCATTTATGTTCAGGGTTGGCACTTTCTGGTGAAATGAAAACCTGCTGTTTTGGACACACAGCACATTATTTCACGATATTGTGACAGGCACAGGGATGAATCCTACTGGAGAGTCCAATAGAAACTGCCATGCCTGCTTTCCAAGTGCCCTGCAGACCACCCAGGAGTCGTCTTAGAATAACTGGGAAGTCCAGAAGCCAAGAAGAACAACAAGGTTCCCTGTGACTGGCCCAACAGAGGTTCTGGTGACAAATTCCATCAAGCCTTCTGCAGAAGGAATTTCTTATGTATGCAGATCCCTGTTCTTCATTTAGATGTTATAGACTGGCCCCATAAATTAGAGCTAGTTGAGATTTACCTGATTTCAAGGACAGCTTCTTTTATGGTTTCTTGGGTCATACTAACTTCTCTGTCTGTAATTTATTTTATATTTGAAAAGCAGGAACAATTTCCAGAATTTAGTTAACTAATAATAGTGAGTTAGCTTACTAAAATTAAAACATGATGAGGTGATTTAATTGGATAAAATGCTTGCTGTTAAGTCTGAGATCCTGAGTTCAGATCCCCAGAACCTTTGTGAAAAAGCCAGTGTGGGAGCATAGGAAAGAAAGTAGATCAAGACAGGTAGATCCATGGCAGCTGTCAGACGGCTAGCCTGGTCTAGATGGCATTCTAGGACAATGATGGATCCAGTCTCAAACAAAAGATGGCAGGTGACAATCAATATCTGAGATTGTCCTCTAACATGTCAACATGTGACTGCACCTAAATTTCTCTGTTTAGATTCCTTTTGATATCATCTAGGGCATCTTTGTGGCTATATGCTTCTTTAGAAAAACTGAAATTCATGTGAATATGTCTCAGTTTAGTAAGTTAAGAAGCAAAGTTTATACAACATTACAGGCAAGCCAAATAAAATGTCAAGGCAGTTCCAGTTGATAAAATAAACTTTTTATTATTTTATTTTATTATTGTTATTATTTTCTTTTTTGGTTTTTTGAGACAGGGTTTCTCGGTGTAGCCCTAGCTGTCCTGTAGCCCACTCTATAGATGAGGCTGACCGTGACCTCAGAAATCCACCTGCCTCTGCCACCAAAGTGCTGGGATTAAAGGCCACTTCCTGGCTACAATAAACTTTATGTACTAAACTGTTCCAGAAACAGTCAATAAATTTGACCAAATATTGTTCCTTCAGAGAACTTTAGTAAATGGCAAAAAGAAACAATTAGATGCTTTTGATGATAAACAAAGCCAGAGATAAGCAAAATATTAAAATCATTTAGTTTTCTTATGCAACTCTAGTGTCTTAAGTAGCTGTAGTATCACAGAGTGCAGACATGCTGGGAGCATGTAAAATCCACAACTGTTGCTATGGAAACTACTCATCAGACTTTGCAGGGCATGGGGAAAACATCATTCAGGAGAACATTCAGTGTTCAAATTCTACCACCTGAACCAAAGAGGAAACTGATGATTTTGAAAAAGGCAAAGAAGAAAAGCTGGTCAATAACCACCCAAGATATTACTCTTATGAATATGCAGAGGCAGGTTGCATATTAATCTAATTAAGAACAAACCGATTGCTGTTTTGTCCTATTAACTATGTCCTTTGCCTTACAGAAGCTTTGCAGGTTTTTTTTTTTTTAATTTTTTATTTTTGAGACAGGATTTCTCTGTATAGCCCTGGCTGTCCTGGAACTCAATCTCGAGACCAGGCTGGCCTCGAACTCAGAAATCTGTCTACCTCTGCCTCCCAGAGTGCTGGGATTACAGGCATATGCCATCACTGCCCGGCCAGCATTGCAGTTTTATGAGGTCCCATTTGTCTATTCTTGTTCTTAGAGCATAAGCCATTGGTGTTCTGTTCAGAAACTTTTCACCTGTGCCCATGTGTTCAAGGTTTGTCCCCACTCTTTCTCCTCTATAAGCTTCAGTGTGTCTGATTTTATGTGTAGATCTTTGATCCACTTGGACTTGAGCTTTGTACAAGGAGATAAAAATGGCTCGATTTGAATTTTTCTGCATGCAGACCTCCAGTTGATCCAGCACCATTTGTTAAAAGTGCTGTCTTTTTTCCACTGGATTTTTTTTAGCTCCTTTGTCAAATATCAAGTGACCGTACATGTGTGGGTTCTTTTCTGGGTCTTCAATTCTATTCCATTGATCTTCCAGCCTGTCTACATACCAATACCAAACAGTTTTTATCACTATTGCTCTTTAGTAGAGCTTGAGGTCAGGGATGGTGATTCCCCCAGAATACCTTTTGTTGTGGAGAATAGTTTTTGCTACCCTGGGTTTTTTTGTTATTCCAGATGAATTTGAGAATTGCTCTTTCTAGATCTATGAAGAATTGATTTGGAATTTTGATGGGGATTGCATTGAATCTGTAGATTGCTTTCAGCAAGATGGCCATTTTTACTATATTGATCCTGCCAATCCATGAACATGGGAGATCTTTCCATCTTCTGAGACTTTCTTTGATTTCTTTCTTCAGAGCTTAAAGTTCTTGCCATATAGATCCTTCACTTGTTTTGTTAGGGTCACGCCTAGGTCTGAAATATTATTTGGGACTATTGTGAAGGGTGTCATTTCCTTAATTTCTTTCTCATCTCGTTTATCCTTTGAGTAGAGGAAGGCTACTGATTTGCTTGAGTTAATTTTATATCCAGCCACTTTGCTGAAGTTGTTTATCAGCTTTAGGAGTTCTTTGGTGGAAGTCTTGGGGTTGCTTAAGTATACTATCATATCATCTGCAAATAGTGATAGTTTGACTTCTTCCTTTCCAATTTGTATTCATTTGACCTCTTTTTGCTGCCTGATTGCTCTGGCTAGGACTTCAAGTACTGTATTGAATAGACAGGGAGAAAGTGGGCAGCCTTGTCTGGTCCCCGATTTTAGTGGGTTTGCCTCAAGTTTCTCTTCATTTAGTTTGATGTTGGCTACCAGTTTGCAGTATATTGCTTTCACTATGTTTAGGTGTGGGCATTGGATTCCTGATCTCTCCAAGACTTTTATCATGAAGGGATGCTGAATTTTGTCAAAAGCCTTTTCACCATCTAATGAAATGACCATGTGGTTTTTTTTTCCTTTAGTTTGTTTATTTCTAGTGAATTACATTGTGTAGAGGGGCATATACATGGAGGCAGGGGCTGGGAGGAGTGGTAGGAAATCATTGGGGATGGCAGCTTTTGGGAGTGGGGAAGTTGGGAAAGGTTTTACCATTGGCAATGTAAATGAAGAAGATACTCAATTAATAAAAAGAGAGAGAGAGAAGATGGAAAAAAAAGACCAGAAACTGAGGCGCTTAGGCACAAATAGACATTTGGAAATGGGATGGAAGGATACCAATGGAAAGAGCTGGTATTTTAATTGTAAAAATATTGCTGAAATCTGTGTAAGCAGAATGAGAGAAGGGTAAGCAGGCCTTTTTCTCCTTACAGGACATATAATCCCAGAGATAATAAAAGAATCTAAGAAGGAAACTTTGTATGGTAAAATAGAGAAATTGTCACAGGACAACTTTTGCCATCAATAAAACTCTGTTTTATACTACTGTATCCAAATACCTAGTAAAGTTGTTTATGCCTCAAGGTTTATTTTGTCTCATAGTTTTGAGGGTCAGTGAATGGTTGCTTGACCTCATACACTTGAGCAAAAGAACATCAGAGTGGCAGAAACACATGCTGGAAGGTAGCAGTTCACATCACAGTGGACAGGAAGCAAAGAGATGGAAAGAGCCAAGGAACAAACTATTCTACAGAACCTCCAGGGACCCACTTTTTCCATCCGGGTCCTACTTAAAGTTTTCTTCCTACAATAGGACCACTGGATGGGAACCAAACCCCTAACACATAAACTCTGGGAAGGGAAGAATTTTATATTCAAACTGTAACAAGGACCAAATCAAGATACTTTCCCAGGGGCTTTCTGCCTATTAAAGCACAGACCCTTCCAATGCTTCTCAAAATTCTCCATGGTATCCTGTATGTCATGAACACAGCATCCAATTCAAATATAAACAAATATTACACGGAAATGAAATTACAAAAAAAAACCCTCACCCTCATTTGTGCAAATGATACAAAATCCTGAATAAAACATTAACACAAATGCAAAAGTGCACTTTAAAAGGCTCACCAAGACTACGTGGTATTTATTTTAATAATTCAGGAAATTCCATTATAAGGCAATATGTTTAAATCATCATATTTATGTGTCTTATGGAATAGAGTCATGATAATCCTTGGACCCAAAGAGCCACCAGACAAAATGGGACATCCATTTTTGATTCAAAAGACTTAATAAAACAGGAATTTGCAAAAATGATATTCTGTATCTTGGAAAATTCTATAACTTGGAAAATGATATTTGTTTTGTTTCAAAGGCAGTTTGGGTTACCCAAGTAGGTTCTAGAATTGCTCCCTAAGTTCAGAGGATATACACTCAACAATATTGTATTTTATTATAATACTGGTTGTAGTCAGGGATATAGAAATTATGTTTTAAAATCTGGACAAAGGAAATAAAATCAATAATTAAAATGGTATAACAATTTTATTAAAAATGAATAAAACAGTAAAATATTTTGCAATGGCTCAAAATTAATATATAAAATTAAAAATTGATTATATGTACACAGGCATACAGCTGCCACATTGAAGATTTTCAGTTAAGATATAATCTGGCAGTAAAACATGATTATCTAGTTCAGACCAGAGCATTACTTTGTGTCAAACCAGTCTCTTGTTTTCTATATTATCATGGGACCACAGGGTTCTCTGTTTACATGAATCCAAGATTCCTTGAGATAAAACAAGCGTCATATCCCCACCTGTCTGCAATGTAGGTATATACACAAATAATGTTAGAAACTCCAGGGCTGGGAAGAAAGCTTTCTACTTGGTAGGAGAAGCACAGGTTCACAGCTTGAGAACAACCAGATCTTGTAGGGGTAATGCTGGTGGTCATAATGAGGACTCTTGGCTGAAGATAATAAGACACTGAAGGATCCAGCTGTTAGTAGAAAGACAGGGATTCCAGCTTAGGAGCGCTGTAGATAGACCTGTGGACAAATGATGAGCTATACTTGCTTCTGATATCTATTATAACCATCAAAAGCACTAGGCACCAAAAATATGGCAGATTTGGGGATGAGAGTGACAGTCCAGTGGTTGTAGCACTCTGCTCTTGCAGAGAACCTGGGCTTGGTTCCCAGCACCCACATAGTAGCTCACAACTCTCAGTGACTCCAGTTCCTGAGGGCTGTTATGCTCACTTCTGACCTCCTCAGGCACCAGTTATGTGCACACAGTACACATACACATATAGATGAATGCAGGCAGAACATTCATACATATAAAATAAAATTAAGAACTCTAAAACAATATAAAAGCAAACGTTGTACTCATAAAACTGGACTGATTTTGGGTAATAGTTTATTTGGCTCATGGTTGGAGGCTAAATCTAACTGCTGCCATGTCTTTAATGTGTAACCTGCTTACCACATCACATTTCTTTTTGCTATTATTATTTTGACAAGTGCCAGAGAACATGTTGGCATTTATATCTTCATTCTTACTTTAAAAGTTTTACTTACTCCCCTTAGTAGCTGTGCCCTTTGTTCTTGTGGCCATCAGTTGCCTTTAATTCATGTTGAATTTCAAATATTTTTGGCGAAATGTCTAGAAAGTTGTTGCGGGAATAAAAACCATAGGGAATGGGATCCTAGGTAGAGACTGATAGAATGAGTGAGGTTTGAACATCGAGCATTTTGCAGGAGTGCCTTGTGCATTTGCTTGGCTCCGGACTTCAGCCTTGTTTTTTACAGTGTGTTGGTGCTTTAAAGAAAGTATTTTGTGAGCATGGGAAACATAAGTTACTTTGAGAAATAAGAAAGGAAAAGTGATGACAGGTGCTTCCCCAGGCTTGTTTATACAAATATGCAGGACTGCACTTACACCGTCAGTGATATTTTCTAGCAGTCACTTACCCATTGACATATGGGCTCATTTTTGCCAAATGAGCCACTCAAGATGGGATCCTAAATTCAGAAGAACATAAACTAAATTTACACCTTAAACAATGGTCATAAGCTAACACATTTAAAAAAAAACCCAAAAAACAAAATAGAAAAAAAAAATGTACCTTAGAGAAGTAGACTTTCACAGAATTTGAAAACTATAACTTTGAAAAGTCTTTAAGATCTAAACCTCTGCTTTTTAGGGTCTAGAGTTTTATAATCAAATTCAGGCTGTGGTACAGTCTATCACCAACTGGCTGAATTTTCCATCCTGCTTGGCTTAATCTGCATAATGGAATTCTGTCTCTAGGTTTTGGTTGTCCTAGCTAGCACAGTGGGTGAATCACGCTTTAAGGAAGCTAAGAATCCCTGTGACATAAATAGCCTCATTATGCCTTAGTTTGCAATATTAAGCATCTATGTCCTGGGAGAAGAAAAAAGGGCACAGAAAATGTCCAATGTTTGAGTGAAAAAAAAATGGGTAATAAAACCAATTCGGGTAGATTCTGGGTCATTAGTAGCACTGATCTTTTGGAACCCATAGTCCTGCTTTGCACAGTCTAAAGAGATGAGAGGATGACTAAGTCTCCTGAAGTGTGAGAATGATAACTTGGGAGTATGGATGGAAATTAGCTGAGTTTCTCTGGCAAAGAAGAGTGGCTTTTCTAGCCTGTTACTGGAGGTCTGGTTCCTCATTTTCTAATCAGTGAGTTGCTGACCTACTTGAGACCTACTTCCTACTGACTTGGGTCCAAGTAACCCCTTTGAGTTTCAAACTCCTTCAGTGTTTTCATTCCCACTCTTATGTCACACACTGCACTGGAGCGGTAGAAAGTAAGATCAGATGTATAAAGTTGGAAAGAGCCAGTGTCAGGTTGGAAACATAGGTCATTTGGTCCAGTATTTCCTTAGCATGTTCCAGGTGTCGGGTTCTGTTAACAGAGCCACATAAACCATGTATATGATGAGCATGCCTATAACCTAAGCATTTGGGAGGAAAAAGCCAAGATTGGAGTTTAGTGTCAATCTTGGCTCCATATCAAGTGTGAGGTTAGCCTAGGCTACATACATTGCAAATACATAAATAAATAAAAATAAATAAATAAATAGATGATAGAAATAATGAAGAAAGAAAAAAGGAAGAAAGGAAAAGCAAGCTTGTTAGCTCTTCTCTGTTATTTGTCAGATGACTATATGAATTCTTTAATCAGTTTTCTGAGTTTGAGCCTCATTCCTTCATCACTAAGAGGGAGGTTATGCCCTCAAGATTTGGGAGAGTGAATGAGATCTCTCGAGATTGTATGGAATGTTTCTCAGCATGGTGATATAGTCAGTTACATCCTTCTCTTGTTTCATTTCCACTCCCTGGTAAAAAAACACTTTGTGTGTGAAGAGGTTTCTTCCTACCAGTGCTGAGTGTGGGTTAGGCTATGTGCTGGGCCATCAGTGATCATTAAAAGGCAAATAATCTTAGATTTATGCTAAACTCAGAATGGAAAAAACTGGATTGATAACCCAATCTGAAGATAAAACCTGTCAATTGTCTTGTAGATTCCCATTCTAAATATTTATAACACTATCACGGTTCATGAGATGGGTTAGATTCTAAGTACAATACTAAGTATATTAAATGTAATAATTTTTCATTTAAAATTAATGTTTTATAACATATAAAGTTGTTAGATTATAAAAATTTAAAATGTAGTTGATATAAATTTGGAAACAAGAATAACAGTTTAAATTTTTCTTATGAATTGCCAAAATATCTGTGTTATTAAATTTTATGTAATTTTTTTAATCTTAAGCCTTCCTATAAATATTTTTACAAAAAATATGCACACCTCTCTCTGTATTTCTCTCTCTTTGTCTCTTTCTGTTTCTCTCTCTCTCTCTCTCTCTCTCTCTCTCTCTCTCTCTCTCTGTTGGAAGGTTATATTAGAAAATGTAGAACTTTGGAGACAAAATGAAGCCACACACTCCTTGCTAGCAGAAGAATGCCTTTTCCCATCCATCATACCTTATGAATTTCTTTACTTGTTCTATAACTTTTATTGTTTCTGATTCATATTCCATAGGCAATTCTGAGCCAAATGCTTTACATAACATTGTTGTGCATTTGGTCAAGGATTCCAAGCCTATACCCACAACTCATGAGCCAACATTTGAATCATGTATTTCTATATCTAGAGGCAGGTTGCCTTCTGAAGCGTGGTAACACACACACACACACACACACACACACACACATACACACACGGCTGAAAAACATGGTTTGCTTCTTCATCCCAAACTTTCTTCTGAGTCAGCTTTGAAAGTTTACACTCAACAGTTGCAGTCATCAGCAGACTCCCTTTGATGCGTCATATTCATGATAATGCTGAAATCCCTCACTTCTCACCCCTGAGCAGTACAAAAACACAGATCCCACATGGACTACTTCCTCTATGCCACTTCACAAATGTGGGTATTTTCTAAACTTCTTGTTTCTGTCTCCCAAATATGCACTATAGCTGTCAGGATCTCCCATCCCTCATGTAGGACTACCCAGAGCCTAGTCTCAGTTGGGCAATAGCTGTCTTTGCCGAAGGCTTCCTTGTGTTTTTTGATATTCTTATTTGTAAATTCTTCTTCACACTGTAAAAAGAAAGATGGTTTTAAAATGCTCAGGTCTCTTCATTTCCTAATATAGCCTTCAGTGGTCCCCTACTTTTGATGTCTTCATTCAACAGCTAATACTGTCAATTAGGCCAGATACTTAGCGATGTGGTGAGGGTGTAGTAATGACCAAAATGAAGTCACAATTCTTGTTGAACATGGTTTACTTGACAGAATGGGAAAAATGTCTAAAGCATGGTATTATGTGGTTCTAAACAAGCATAAAGATGAATAGAAAGACTGCAAAGATTAGAAATTCGAGGAGTTGACAAAGGGGCTGAAAGCATCCAGTGGAAAAAAGATAGCCTTTTCAACAAATGGTGCTGGTTCAACTGGAGGTCAGCATGCAGAAGAATGCGAATTGATCCATCCTTGTCTCCTTGTACTAAGCTCAACTCCAAATGGATCAAGGACCTCCACATAAAGCCAGACACTCTGAAGCTAATAGAAAAGAAACTGGGGAAGACCCTTGAGGACATTGGTACAGGGGGAAAGTTCCTGAACAGAACACCAATAGTGTATGCTCTAAGATCAAGAATTGACAAATGGGACATAATAAAATTACAAAGTTTCTGTAAAGCAAAGGACACAATCAAAAGGACAAATCAGCAACCAACAAATTGGGAAAAGATCTTCACTAACCCTACATCAGATAGAGGGCTAATATCCAATATATACAAAGAACTCAAGAAGTTAGACCCCAGAAAACCAAATAACCCTATTTAAAAATGGGGTACAGAGTTAAACAAAGGAGTCTCACCTGAAGAACTTCAGATGGCTGAGAAACATCTTAAAAAATGCTCAACTTCATTAGTCATCAGGGAAATGCAAATTGAAACAACCCTGAGATTTCACCTTACATCAGTCAGAATGGCTAAGATTAAAAACTTAGGAGACAGCGGGTGTTGGCAAGGATGTGAAGAAAGAGGAACACTCCTCCACTGCTGGTAGGGTTGCAAATTGGTACAACTACTCTGGAAATCAGTCTGGCGGTTCCTCAGAAAACTGGGCAAGTCACTTCCGAAAGATCCTGCTATACCACTCCTGGGCATATACCCAGAGGATTCCCCAGCATGTATAACGATATATGTTCCATTATGTTCATAGCAGCCCTATTTATAATAGCCAGAAGCTGGAAAGAACCCAGGTATCCCTCAACAGAAAAATGGATTTAAAAAAAATGTGGTATATATACACAATGGAGTACTATTTGGCCATTAGAAACTATGAATTTATGAAATTCTTAGGCAAATGGATGGAGCTGGAGAGCATCATACTAAGTGAGGTAACCCAGTCTCAAAAGATCAATCATGGTATGCACTCACTAATAAGTGGATATTAGCCTGGAAAATTGGAATACCCAAAACATAATACACACATCAAATGAGGTACAAGAAGAACGGATGAGTGGCCCCTGGTTCTGGAAAGACTCAGTATAGCATTATAAGGCAAAACCAGAACAGGGAAGTGTGAAGGGGGGGTGGGAGAATAGGGGGAGTGGGGGACCAAAAAAGGGGAAATCATTTGAAATGAAAATAAAAAAATATATTGAATGAAATAAAAAAAAAGAAATTCGAGGAGAGACAGATAAGAGGACATAATTGTAAATGATCATATTGAGGATTGAACCTTAAACACTAAATGCACCTTGATGAAGTTTCATACACAGTGCAGTAGTGTTTCTGCGTCTTTGGAGTTGGTGAGATCATAGATCACTCGTGCTTTGCTCAATTGCTGATAATCTCATAGATTGCAGCCTAATAAGGATATGAGCCCATTACATTGGTCTGTAGACTGTCTGTGGGGCATGTTTTTTCTTTTTGATTATGGTATATGTTTGGTATATGATATATGATATGATATATGATATGGTATATGATATGGGATATGATATGGGATATGATTATGATATATGAATATGGGAGGATACAGTCCACTATGGGCAGTGACATCCCTGGGCTGATGGTCTTAGAAAGAATAAGAAAGGTAGTTGACCATGAGCCTGGTGAACAATCTTATAAGCAGCATTTCTCCATGGTTTCTGCCTCAGTTCCTGCCTCTAGGTTCATGTCCTGTTTGATTTCCTGCTTTGGCTTTCAGAGTGATGGACTGTGACAGAGCCCTGTAAGCCACAGCCACTTTCTTCCTCAAGTCACTTTTAGTCATGGTCTTTATCATAGCAATAGAAATAAAACAAGGATATCAAACTTTCCCCATTTCTTTCTTTCTTTTTTCCTTTTATTCATTCACTTTACATCCAGCTTATTGCTCCTCTTCCTAGTCCCACCCTTGCACAATCCTTTCTCTGTCCCTTTTCCCCTTCTCCTCTGAGAGGGTAGAAGCTCCCTCTGGGTATCCCTCCATCCTGGCACATCAAGTCTATTCAAGGCTAGGTGCATCCTCTCCCACTGAGGCCAGACATGGCAGCCCAGCTAGAAGAACATATCCTACAGACAGCCAACACTATTTGGGATAGGCCCTGCTCTATTTGCTTGGGGGACCCACATGAAGACAGAGGTGCACAACTGCCATATATATGTGGGGGTGGCAGGGGCTGGGTACATCTCATGTATGCTCTTTGGTTGATAGTTCAAGCTCCGAGTGCCCCAATAGTCCAGGTTAGTTGACTCTGTTGGTCTTCCTGTGGCATTTCTATCTTGTTTGGGACCTGCAATCCTTCCCTTATCTCCTCCATAAGAGTCCCCAAGCTCCATCCACTGTTTGGCTGTAGGTCTCTGCATTTCCAAGTCAGCTGCTGGGTAGAACCTCTCAGAGAGCAGCCATACCAGACTTCTCTTTGCAGGCATAACAGACTATCGTTAATAGTGTTAGAGATTGGTGCTTGTCCATGGGATGGGTCTCAAGTTGGGCCGGTTATCGGTTGACCATGTCCTCGGTCTCTGCTTTATCCCCTGTCTCTGCATATCTTATAGACAGGATACATTTTGGGGTGAAAATTTTCTGGGTGGGTTGTTCCTATCAGTCCTCTGGAGTTCTTGCCTGGCTACAGGATGTGGCCTCTTCAGGTTCCATATCCCCAGTGCTGTGAGTCACAGCTAAGGTTACCTCTATTGATTCTTGGGTGCAGGACTATTGCAGGACTCACCAAACACCTCCCCATCTCTGTCAGTTGCAGATTTCCATTTATTCTCATTGCCATCTGGCTCTCTCTCCTGTCCCTTCCCATATCTGATCCTGAATGCCTCCTTCTATCGCCCTCCTCATCCCCTCTCCCACCCAGTTCCCTTCTTTTACCTGCCTACTATTACTATTTTATTCCCCTTTCTAAGTGAGATTCACACATTCTTGCTTGGGTCTTCCTTCTAGTTTAGCTTCTTTGGGTCTGTGGAGTGTATTGTAGGTATCCAGTACTTTATGGTTAATATCCACTTATAAGTGAGTAAATACCATGCTTGTCCTTTTGGGATTAGGTTACCTCACTCAGGCTGATATTCTCAAGCTCCATCCATTTGCCTGCAAAATCCATAATGTCTTTGGTTGTAAGAACTGGATAGTATTCCATTTGTTCCTCACACATCTTTCCCCTGCTTTCTCTCCACAGAACCTAAAACATTATGAAGTTCTATCCTGCTGTGGTGCACTATCTTATGATTATCTACATTTGGGTGGTTTTGTTTTGTGTCCTTCTTGCAGGGATAGCTATGGGATAAGCAACAGAAGGCCCCAGGGCTGCACAAAGATGTGAAGAAATGGGAGAAAACAAATTCATTTGAGATTACGCTTCAACCAACAATGAATCAGAGTTACCTGGGGGATAGATAGTCCAGAACCACAGGACAAGGACTTCCAGTAGATCAGTCCTTAGGTGTCTATTACGGTTGCCAGCTCAGGGAAGTATAATGTATTTTTTTTCCTCTTTCCCTACCTCATCGTTCTACTCTGTCTCCTGTGAACACCTTTGGAATTGTTCCTGGAACAATTTTTGCTTTGCTTTTATGGAAATCTATACTAAAACTGCATAGATCTTAGGAAAGTGAAATGGTTACTTTCTCTTTATGCCTTACAGACTTCCATCCACAATTTTGTATTGTAATAATGAAAGAAAAAGTGCAGGCATTAAATCTCTCAAAATGTATCCATTTGGAAGGTATTGCCCTATGAAGTATGGACCGTTTTTCCGAGATACTGGTTGACATATAGAGCTATTTCTCAAAGCATATGATGTCCTTGTATATGCCAATTAGTGGTAGGTGAACATCTTTCAGCATGAAAGCCAGATGGCTTTCTTGAGAGACGGGAACAAAGAGCTTTGAGGATTGAACAAAAAATATAACATATTATCCCTTGATACTAAATGTTCTAGGTTGTCTTTTTTTATCACTACCATGGATGCCTGAGATAAATTATAAAGGAGACAAGTTTAATTGGTTTATAGTTTTAGGGCATTTTGCTCATGTCTACTTAGCACTAGCACTCCAAGCCTATACTCGAGCTGTGTCTCAGAGCCAGGGCTTAGGCCAGTGAGAGGGAGAAAGAAGGAATATAAAGGAAGAAGAAATGGGAGTAAGAGAGAAGATAAGAATAGACAGAAGCAGAGAAGTCAGGAGAAGAAGAAGCAGGGAATCAGTATTTCCAACCAGAGCATGCCCTGGCCCCAAATTATGAGAAGACATCTAACTAGACATCCAGCTTCTTAGCACTGTGTTCTAGAGACTTAATTTAAACACACAGGCAATGGAGAGTCACTAGGCTAAACCAACAGCATCTTGAATTCATGAAGAAGTGCCCATCATTCAACTGTTCTTATAAAGAACATGTAAACTCAAGAGCTCTGTTGGTAGAGTTAACTCTCCTCCTGTAAGATTCAGGTAGTGAATGTAATTCTGCATGGGCAGAGTGATTGTGGACCTTTACCAGGGTGTTGAAGGAAGACCGAGTTAAAACCTTATGCCAAGATTTGGTGATGGTAGACTATCCCCCACTTGCCTTTGAGTCACAGGTAAATTGGAGTATAAGTTGGAATATAAGGAGCATATGGAGATAGATAGATAGATAGATAGATAGATAGAGAGAGAGAGAGAGAGAGAGAGAGAGTCTAAATGGAAAATTTAAGAGTCATATTCTGTTAGTGCCAAGCAGAGCCATTGGAGCCAGTGACAGGATGACTTGACTGGCTCATGTTTCTCATAACGTGGTGTTTCTTACAAAGCCCTTTGATGCCTTGTGGTATTTCAGCTTTGTAACCTTGTGGGAAGTCAGGACAGGGTAGGAAAGCCGTGTTTGGAGGGCATTTCACCTTCTTCTGGCCTCTTACTGAGAAGTGCTCCTTGAAGTTAGCAAAAAGTTTGGGTTCAAGCTGGGACATAAGTTCAGGCCCTTAGAGGTTCTATTTTTAATAGGCAGGCATGGTTAAGTTTTTATAAATGAAAAAATCAACAAGGCTTTGATATAAAGATTTTTGCTTGGCTTTGTTTCTTATATATATTTTTATGTTTTATTATTTTTTTTTTTTTTGGTCAAGAGTGAAAGTCATACTGTACCAAAAAATTTATGATCCAAGATGAAATGTATTTTCAGTGATGTTTTTGATCAGCTCAACACATACCAAAGGCTTTGAGGGGTTTGGAATCCTGCTGGAGCTGGGGCAGGCTGGTGGAAACAGAGTTTCTGCATCTCTTGGCTTTTTTGTGACTTTGTGATTATTTTAAGCTATCTGTTGGAAGTCAAAGTTTTCATGGCTTATTAAATTTAGAAATTGACAGAACATACCTAATAAAAGGAACTCTCAATCCACAGGGCAGTGACTCTGCCTTTAGCCCAATACACATCAATTGTTCATCATTCTTACTGTCAAACCCAAGGGGTGTGTCAACATGTCACTTCTTGGGAGACCTTGGTTGCATCTCCACTTTCTTCAGGGCAGCCCTGAAGGATGCAGGACTGTGTCATCCAAAAGTTCTTGGCTAGAAATTGATGTCTTCAAGTTCAAGGTCTAACTAAGCTGCTGATTGGCTACATAGTCCTGCATCATTGTCTTGGGGTGTCAGAACCTTCCTAAATTGATTTTCATTCTTTCTTCAGATTCTTTGTGTTTGATTATTCTCTATGTCTTAAAATCTTAAACTCTTCCACCCACACTACCAGTGCTGGACCAGATGATATAAGCATCAGAGAGCTGATGGACGGACCAATGTAGCTAATGCCAAGACTCATGGCTTTGACTTGGCCCAACCCAACATCTATTGTCTCTATGAACTGCAGGAACATGTGAAAGGGAAGCTTCTGAAGAACCAAAGCTGCAGGATCTCCATGACATAGGGCAACAAGAAAATATCTGGGAGGAGTCTTGGTGAGGATTCAGTATTGATGGAATAGCAGAAGCCAGAGCCTTGAACCAGACCAATGATTTACTGCAATAAACATTTGCAGATAAACTGCTTGAGCAAAGCACACACTGTGTGACACACTATGACACATGGCAGCTTCTGTTGCAAAACTCTTTTTTGTTTTTAATTTTAATTTATATTTATTATTTATTATTAGTTTTTGTTTTCTTTTAGGGGAAGGTTGCAAGGGTCAAGGGTGCATAAGGAGAGATGGGAAGATGAGTGTAATTGTGGTGCATGATGTAAAATTCACAAAGAATCAATAGAAAGTTAAAAAAAAAGAGAAACTGAAAACCAAACTGTAAACTCAAATTTACTGGATGCCTAGTATGAACAGAGAAAATGTAATACTTGCTCTTTTGATCTTTACATAACAATGAAAATACACATGTTAGAGGAAAGGAAACTCAGACTTAAGGCCGTACAGGCAGGATGGGATGTAATGATAAGAGAGTAAGAGTTCAGGACGAGTTTGATACATCTCAGAAATGGTCGTGCTCTCTTTGTCCTGCCCATTGGCTAGTGATCGAAGACTGTCCACACTGACATAACTGTAAGCAAATGCATGATAAGAGGCATAAGAGGGAGTGAACTGAATCTATTCCTTACTGAATCAGCCCAGAATATTTGTGTTTTATAAAGACTATTTGTTCTAGAAATAATCTTGTATTTTCTATCCACAAATCAGCTTGCTCCTCTTTTATATGCTCAGTGACACTGAAGAGAGTTTCAAAAGTAGGTTTTAGGAGCTGTAAATGTCATTGCCATCTCTGTCACTAATTTCCTATGATAATTATTGTCTCATCTTTGTTAAGTATAATAAAATCCCAGGACCACAGTTTTCTCATCAGTAAAATGAAGTAGTCAGACCTCAGATAATTTTTTTTTTCTCATTCTTAGATGCTAGGATAGAGTGGATAATACTGTATTAGGAAAAGCTACAGACATTGGATTGTGATGACTCATGGATACTTGAGGGTCTAGAATGGTCTGTTAGAACAGCTGGGGGGGGGCAGGAGCTCAGTAAGTTGAGAGAAACAAGGTAAAGCTCTTTAAGCCTCCTCTAAAGGGATCTGGTGTTTACCCTTCGTTGGCTAGTGTGTTTTCACTTGCTCCTTCTGCAGAGTAAATTAATATGCATATAGTTCTGTGTCCTTAAATAGGCTATTATTCAAGCCCATACTGGTTGGCTCTTTCATCTCTTTATAAGCTTTTTTTTTTTTGAACCTGAAATTTCATGAGAGGTTCAACCATAATACTCTATTGTAAGGGAGTTTCCCAACACTGTCTTGATTGTCCATTCTAGCAAGGAACTCTGGTATCTTTCTCGTGTTTGACAGGGTTACTTCTTCCTTACAACACTCTGACATGGCCTCTATCCTATCCACCACTCTGAGCACTTCTCAGGGCTCCTATGAGGTTGCTATACACCAGTCAGAATGGCTAAGGTCAAAAACTCAGGAGACAGCAGGTGTTGGCGAGGATGTGGAGAAAGAGGAACACTCCTCCAGTGCTGGTGGGGCTGTAAGATGGTACAACCACTTTGGAAATCAGTCTGGCGGTTCCTCAGAAAAGTGGACATGACACTTCCAGAGGACCCTGCTATATCTCTCCTAGGCATATACCCAAAGGATTCCCCGGCATGCAATAAAGACACATGCTCCATTATGTTCATAGCAGCCTTATTTATAATAGCCAGAAGCTGGAAAGAACCCAGATGCCGCTCAAAGGAGGAATGGATACAGAAAATGTGGTATATTTACACAATGGAATACTACTCAGCAATTAGAAACAATGAATTCACAAAATTTTTAGACAAATGGTTTGATCTGGAAAATATCATCCTAAGTGAGGTGACCCAGTCACAAAAGAATACACATGGAATGCAATCTCTGATAAGTGGATATTAATTAGCCCAGAAGCCCTGAATACCCAAGGTACAAATCGCATAACAAATGACTCCCATGAAGAAGTAGGGAGAGGGTCCTGATCCTGGAAAGGATTGATCTAGCATTGGAGGGGAATATAAGGACAGAGAAAAAAAGAAGGGAGGTGATTGGAGAATGGATGGAGAGAAGAAGGTTTATGGGACATATGGGGAGGGAGGATCCGGGAAAGGGGAAATCATTTGGAATGTAAACAAAGAATATAGAAAATAAAAATATTAAAAAAAATAGTTTTTCATATGGCTTTGTCAAACATCCTCAGTGTTACTTGTCCTTCCCCAATGTTGTAATTTGCCCTGTCTTCTCATCCCTCTCCTTAAACTTCTTTTCCATTAATCCCCATTGCCCACTTCTTTTCCCTTGTTTTTATACAAGCCAACATCCTTAAGATCTTTCTTTACTCCGCCAATGGGTCATTTCTAGTTTATTGGCTTCTATAAGTATTTAACTTTAAGCCCCAAGTTTATAGATTCAACATTCGGATGTACATATCTACATGTGAGAACATGGATGTCTGTCTTTATGTTCTTGTTATCTCACTCACTGAAATGTTTTCAGTTGCATCCATTTATTTGCAGAGCTGATAATTTCACTGTTCTTAACAAATGACAAAACTGTATTATGCATAATTACCACATTTTTATTACTCATTCACCAGTTGATAGGCATCCTGGCTTTTTCCATGCCCTAGCTATTGTAATCAGAATGGCAAGGAGCATGGATGCACATGTGTCTGTCTAGGTAGATATCCAGAGTGGTAGAACAGACATAACCTTTATTTGTCAAGTGATACATTTCGAAAAACTGCTGTTGTTTTCCCGCAAAGTTGAGCTCTGAAGCCTTGATGTCCCTGCCTTGAAGGTCAAAGGCTTGGACTATCTTATACTGTCTTGTCTTCTTCAAACACTCATTTTCATCTTTCATAACAGGATCAGAGCCCTTTGTTCTCTGCTGAAGCCATACCTTTGTTTACCTCTGACACTCATTGTTTCGTTCTATCCTCTCCTTCACTTGTGTAGAACAACATTAAGAGATAGCAGCCTCTACTCTGGCTACATTTGTTTATCCCCCAGAATATCTACACACTATCTACTATGTTCACCATAAATGTTTATGAAACAGTGATTGTCTCATTCAAACGTGTTTTATATATTTGTGGTTTATTTTATCTACCTTGCAAAACAGCCACTGGTTAGCATTCGGAATTAAGTATTTCCATGTCTGCTGTGCAGTAATTGAACTTCTCCTTGAACATTGAAAAGAACCTTTTGCACACCTTTTCCGAGTATCACATTCAAGTATGTTAACCAGCAACACCTTTTCAATATTTTACGATTACAAATAACCCCAGAGGCTTATTAAACAGTAGGGGCATGCAGAGTGGTTATTTGCACAGTGGAATGTTACAATGCTCTGAAAATGAATGGAAAATGACCATGTCTAACAGAGGTAAATTGTGGTTCATTTTCTGCATTAGAAAATAAGGGTTCAGTAACTTAATGAGCGTGACTATGCTTATGTAGTGATTTAAGGGCAGAGCTTGGTAGAAGTAAGCATTGACTAGCACAGTGGTTCCTTTCCCCAGCTGTATGATGTGCTCTTAAGGAGCCCTAATGGCATATTTATGTTTAGCCTCTATTATGATTTAATTAGTAGATAGATGTTTTGAATGAAGTCCAAGAAGATCTGGATACACATTTCGGCTGCCTCTCAAGCCCAGGCTTTTCCTTCCAAGCTCTCCTGGATTGGAGGAGCCACAGATTCATTGTCATGCCATGACAGGTTATTTCATTCTCTGACGTGAGTCCCATGCTCTGTAGCTTCCCCAGTCTCTCAGGCTACCACAGAAACCACAAGGGGTAAATGTGTTCTGAACTCCAGGAGGCAGTGGATTTGATGATGTGGGAAGAAGAGCTAACGACTTCCACCCATGATACATTTCAAAGAATGTAACTTTCTTTTACATTTAGATCAGTAAATCCATGATCTAAACTTCTAAGGATAAGGAAACTCTAAAGATGGTGATACTATGGAAGCTATTCGGGTCTGTTTCTCTTACCTGCTCTCTTCTCTTCTCTTCTCTTCTCTTCTCTTCTCTTCTCTTCTCTTCTCTTCTCTTCTCTTCTCTTCTCTTCTCTTCTCTTCTCTTCTCTTCTCTTCTCTTCTCTTTCTTTCCACATTCCCTTCCTCTGTCCCTCAGCTCCTTTCTCCCAACATCCATAAGGTTTTGGCTTTGTGAACCAAAATAGTGACTGATGGGTTTTTAACCAACAGGGGAAACTATACATCTAGCATCCAGCGAACGTTTCCACATTCACTTCTTTATAACTTGCTGAAACTGCCTCCTGATTCCACCTGCTCAGTGCTTGCTGACTTGATACATGCATTGAACAGTATATACTATGAGAATATAACTCCAAACTGGTAAGAGAGTCAGTGTGAGATATTTTGCTTTGTGCTGTCCCATCTTAAAAATCTATTCAAGTATTAGCAACTTCAATCTACCAAAAAGGCCAGGTTTGGTGAACTCTGCATTTCCAGATGTATTAAATCTGGATGCTAGTTGTATAGTTTCTCCTTGTGGTTAGAAACCCATCAGTGTGGCCAGTGTTGCTGTTCTGAGGAATAGTCCTGGAGGAACAAAGAGGGAGGAAATTGATCTAGAATGTTCTGTCCTAGTGTTGCTGTGTCTTGGTGTTCAGAACTGCTGAGTAGGGTTAGCATTACTTATGTAGGATTGTTTTGGTTCTCCAAGCTATGGGCTTGGTTATGGGTGTTATATCTTCAGGTTCCAGTTTGGTGCAGTAACAGATGCATGCTGTCTTCCACAGATGCACAGTAATGATTACAAGGCCAAATAAATTCAGAGTTATAAGCTGTAGTCAAAACTACAAGATAACCATAGAAAAAAAACCTAGAGACTCTGTCTTGATTAGGATTTCTATTGCTGTGATAAAGCACCATGACCAAAAAGCAAGTTGGGGAGGGAAGGATTTATTTGGCTTACACTTTCACATTGCTGTTAATCATTGAAGTAAATCAGGACAGGATCCAAATAGGGCAGGGATCTGGAGAAAGGAGTCGAAACAGAGCCCATGAAGGGGTGCTGCTTACTGGCTTGTTCATTATGGCTTGATCATCTTGCTTTTTTTTTTTTTTTTAATAGAACCCTGGAACACTACCCAGGGGTGGCACAACACACAATGGGTCAGGTCCTTCCCCATCAATCATTAAAATAATGCCTTACAGATGGATCTTATAGAGATCTTTTCTCAATTGAGGTTCTCTCTTTTCAGATAACTCTAGTTTATGTGTTCAGTTAACATAAGTGTAGCTAGCACAGTCTTCTGTGAAGAGGGCCTGATAGCACCTGAATATCTGAAGAGAGAACTTCCTTGAGTTGAAGATTTAAGTTTTAAGAGATTTAAGTTTGGGCTGAGAGCTTTATATGATAATGGGGGATGAGCACAGTCTACTAGACACACCCATGCTAGAGAAGGCTTATGTTATTGAAGTAAATTAGGTTGAAAATCTCCTTCATTACCCCCTCCCCAGTGGGGAGTCTACTTCTAGAGACTTGGGGATATTTAGAGTACATTTGTGTTAAGTAACCTCAGTGGATTTTGGGTAAAATCTTCATATTACTGGCCTAAGGATTTCACAGAACTTTACAGAGGTGATGTTTCCATACCAAGAACTCTAGGTGATGACGCAGGTACGTTGTACTCTGAGATCCACATATGCACGGTGGTACATGCACACCCCTATCACTCATCACTAAACAAACAAGCAAACGTAATTAAAGTTTGTTTGCAATAATAAAAGAGAAGGCGGACTGTAGCCAGAACAACAAAAGTACTTGAAAGATGTCCATCAACCACCTGATTTGGAATGAAGTACATGTAAGAAAATCTGGGTCTAAGGTGTGACTGTTTTTTTTTTTTTTCTACTTTCTGGTGTGTTGATACTTTTTTTTCTTAATATGATATTTCTGAAACTCATTATTGTTTCATAATGTTCCCTGAAAATCTACACCTATGAATAAAGTCAGATATCCCAGAAGCATAGATGAAGTCTACAAGATATTCCTGTGACCAAGACTTTAGGAACCTGAATCCCTGCAGGGGACTTCCCTCTGGAAGGGTGATTCCCTCTGGATAGAAACTTGAAGAAGTCTTGCCATCACAATGAGGGTGTGCATTTGGCCCAAAGCATACTCTGAGACCCATATTGAGTGCTGATGATTTACTTAAAAGATGATTCCCAGAAACTCTAGTAGGGGGAATCTGAAAGAAGATTGGGGAAGTAAAGAAGCACATCATGTATGTGATCATGAAAGCCACTTCTACAGACCAAGGACTTTCCTTCCCTGATGAGAAGTCTGGGGATTAAAGTAGAATACCCTCCCAGCTGATCTTCCCTGAGGTTTGAGTGTATAGTCCTCAGCTCTCTTTCTCCATGTTGAAAGATGCTGTAGACAGCTCTTTGTCTGTACAGATGGGTGCTGTGGAAAAAGGAACAAGCTACCATTGTGTATTTCAGGGCTGTTTTCACACAAACATGGACATAGGAATGTCCAGAGAAAAGAACACATCATCCTTTTCTTTTTCTTCTTCCTCTTTCACATAATATCTCCCAATTTCACTTCCACCTTTCTCTACCTTCCACTATTTCCAGTCTCCACCCCTACTCCATCAGCTCCGCTCCTCCATTTCCCTTCAAAAAAAGGAATAGGTCTTCCAGGGATATCAACTGAACATGGTAGAGCAAGTTACAATAAGACTAGGCACAAACCCTCATAACAAGGCTGGACTTGGTAATCCCCAGTAAGAGCAAAAGGGTCCCAAGACCAGGCAAAAGAGTCAGAGACATCCCTACTCCCACTTGTAGGAGTCCCAAAAGAACACCAAGCTAAACAACTATAATATATATGCAGAGGAGCCATGTAGACTCCATGACTGCCACTTTAGTCTCTTTGAGCCCCTGTGAGGCTTGCTTAGTTGATTCTGTGGGCTATGTTTTCCTTGTATTCTCAACCCCTCTAGCAGGCAGGAATAGGTGATCAGCAGTTTATGGGACAGCAGTTTCCCTGGGGAAATGATTATCCTGAAGGACATCTGGTATGAGCATTGGGCAGGAAAGGAATTTTTATAGCTTATTCAGATGTAAGGATTTGAACAATATTTTCTGTCTTTTGCAAACAGGATCATAGATTCAACTCAAAGTGCCACACTCTAAGGAAAGGTGGAGTCAGGGATTAGGTCTTCAAAATCATCCTTCATAGACTCAGAGCGACCTGTTATTGGGGTTCACTGTAAATATATTTGCTAATCCTGGCTATCAGCATACTGATAACTATTGGCACACATAACCTTGGGTCTTACCAAAAGAAACTTGCTAGATGGCTGCCCCAGATCACCTAGATCACTGGATTAGGAGAGGAGAAGCTGGTAAGATTGTGAGTGGTCAACATTCTTTATTACTTCATAATGTTAATACTGTCTGATGTCATTTGTGAAGGCTCCTCACTAACGCCACTAAGACAAGGTTATTCCCATGTAGCAGAGGGAACACAGGTTAGATCAACCCAATTTCTCTTTTGCTAACATTGCAGGTGTAATTCTCTGCCAATGGCTGTGCAGGAAAAGATGCTAATTAAGAGAAGCAGGTGTCACTGGTTGCACCTCTAGAAGCTGACTGCCCAGAGTGGAAGATGGCTGGTGGTTCTAATAATAGAGCTGTGTACAGTACACAGAGTTGTGAAAGGGCTTTTATCTCTCAGATGAGCCTATGTGGAAATTGCTATGTGGAAGGTGAATGATGGCAATAGAATGAACAGGAAAAAGCTTATGATCTGGAGATATAGTATCAACAGCCTTTGCTCGCAACCTCTATGCTTTGGATATATGTGACCATTGCACTGTGGTTGAGAAGAGGCATGCTTCTATGCAGTTGCTATCTCATGCTACATTGGCAGGTATCCTGGAATACTCTCAAGCTGGAGTCTTTTTTTTTTATTAGATATTTGCTTTATTTACATTTCAAATGTTATCTCCTTTCTTTGTTTCCTCTCCAAAAACCCCCTATCACATCCTCCCCCTTCCCCCCCCCCTCAATTTCCTGTCCTGGCATTCCCCTACACTGGGGCACTGAGTTTTCACAGGACCAATGACCTCTCCTCTCATTGATGTTTGAAAAGGTCATCATACGCTACATATATAGCTGGAGCCATAGGTCCCTCCATGTGTACTCTATGGTTGGTGGTTTAGTCACTGGGAGCTCTGAGAGTGCTGGTTGGTAGATATTATTGTTCCTCCTATAGGGGGTGCAAACCTCTTCAGCTCCTTAGGTCCTTTCTCTAGCTCCTCCATTGGGGGTCCTATGCTCAGTCCATTAGTTGCCTATGAGCTCTGGGTGTTTTGATCCCCTTGAATCTTGAAGAGATCTGCCATTGGAAATAGCTCTAAGGATTAGCAGGCCACATATTCATCTTTGGCAACTGGGTAGAAAGTGATTTATTTAATTCAAGTGCAGAACATGAAAAGGGAATTAATTGATAATGGATTAAAAAAGATAACAGAGCTCCAGAATCAAAGGGTCAGATGACCCACAATTCTTTTTATGTAGGGAGGAAAGAACATTCAACTTGCTGCCAGACTTCTTTTTAAGGCTGTTTCATGTGTCTATGAAGATTCTCTTACTACATTCAATTTTCTTCTCAATTCATAGGCAAGAAAACCAAATCCCAAAGTGGCTGGTTAGGTGGCTATGGTTGAAATTTTGTAGGAAAGAATACAATCCCCTTATTTTAGCATTCAAAAGTATTGAGAAACTAGAAATAGGAGATGATGTTTAAAAATCTATCAAAATAAAACTAATCTACATGAGAGATCATAGCTGAGGTATCTACTGTTGATATTCAAAGACATAATAATTCAATTTGGTTTTCTATCCAGAGATATCTCTATCTAGAGTAGTAGTTCTCAACCTTCCTAATGCTGTTACTTTCTAATAAGTTCCTCATGTTTTGGTGATGCCCTAACCTTAAAATTATTTTGTTGCTACTTCATAACTAATTTTGCTGTTATGAATCATAAAGCAAATATCTGATATGCATGATAACTGATATATGACACCAATAGGGGTCATGACCCCACAGGATGAGAACCACTGAGCTAAAGGTAGATGATACAGGATGGATAAGGAGACTGATCTCACTGTCAAAATGTATTATTTCTTGTATATTAAAGATACTTGAATCAAATTATTTTAAGTATGTTTTTTGATTCTCCCTCAGAAATGGGACCATTAGAAAGTGGATGGAGCTGTTACTTTAGGGATATTTCTTCTTCATTAGTAGAGTAAAACCTCATATTTCTTTCAAAAATATAAGTAGTTGTCTGAGTGGTGCATGCTTATAATCCCAGTACTTGGAGTGTAAGCCCAAGAGGAAGATTATGGCCCCAAATCCAGTCTCGGATATGTAGAGAAGCCTTATCATAAAATAACCACAAAATAAATAAAGAAAAATAGTTGAAAAACCAGTCAGCTTTAGATGATGTCTAATCAGGAGTCTTTTATCCAGCTCAGAGTGACTGTTGTATTCTTTCATGACCTCTTGAGTTATAGAATAGCCATATGTAATACAAACTTGAGAACAACAATGTTTCTAGGAATACATTATTCCTCGTGTTTGGCATCTCCCTTACCAGAGGGGGCATGCTGCTGGGATACTGTTACTGGTTTAATATCTAAGCCAAAGTTCACTGTCCTCAATGGACATGTATTGTTCCAGGACAGCATCAATGCAGTGAGTAGGTCAAGTGTGTGTCATCACCCCCATTGTGTTCAGACTTAGTGTTTAGTTTAGTAACAAGCAGAAACAAAACTGATTTTTCTTCTGTTACCCAGCCCATGGAACACAGAATGCAATACCTCACTTCATTTCTGCTCGCCAGCATGAGGGAGAGGGATTTTTACATACACAACCAGTTCTTCCTGGGACACAGCTGTGTATCCTAATATTGAAACTAGTCCCCCACTTCAGAGAATTATTGAAAACCTTAGAAAGCCATGCTTCCAATCTGTTAGCCAGTTATAGCCCAACCCCCATGTAACCATGTCAGATTGATATCGTTTGGTAGCACAGTCCACAAATCATAGGACAAACCTCATTTGGACTTATCAAGTTCTTCTGAATGACATTACACAGATAAATATCCAAAGACATGCATAGGGCGATGGTGGAAGGGATAGGGCGCTTTCAAGGACTCTTCCCCTCAGGGCTCCACCCTCCTGGAACCTACATGTTCTTAGATCTCCCATCTTGATCCTTGTGAGAGTTTACAGAAACTTCCTTATATAGGAGAGGCATAATGTAATATATCCTTGAGCATTGATAATCTAAACCTTCAAGAATTCACCCGTCTGAGAAGGTTAGGTAGTAGAGCTAAAACTTCCCCCCCTTGAATCATGATCTGGTTTTTCCGGAGACCAGCCTTCACTCTGAAAATATCAAGAGACCTCTCACTATTCATTGCCTGTCTAGTTCTCAAAAGATATTGGTAGCACTCTGCCAGTTCAAGGGTTTGAGAAGTGCTGTGCTAGGAAGTGAAAGACAAAGTAAAAAAGTTTAGTTGTCAGACCTTTCTGTGGCTTTAGGAGGCAGTAGACATGTTCCTTCCAGTGTCCTGGCTGTTGCATTTTCTTCTATTTTTTGAGAAGCAGACAGCAAGGAAGCCAGACCCAGGGATCTGTATGTCTTGTTCCCTTTGTCTTGACTTTATTCTCATTGATGTACTCAACTGACTGCATGTCAACTCCATTCAACTGACCTCAACCATCTTAGCTAATACATGGACAGATGAGCTTGCACATGCCTTAGGAGCGGGCTACATTCATTAATCAGTTATTGACTGAGTTTGTATTATGTGCAAGGTAAGAACAATCTTGGAACAAATGCAGAATGGAGATACTGAGGAAGGACATTTAAATGAAAGGGGCAGTTTCCAGAGGAAGTAACATTTGAACTTTATTTTAAGGACCATTCATAGTTTTTTAAGCAGAGAGGGAATACAGTGACATTTTGGATAGAGGAAGTCTAAGAAGCTACAGAAAGTATGGAAGGTCTATGGATAGTGTATGCAAGGGCTAGGATGTCTCAGTGTTTAGGAGAATGTATGGTCCTTCAGAGGACCTGGGTTCAATTCCCAATATACATGTCAGGCATCTCAAAAATCTGTAACTCCTATTCCAGGTGATCCAAGGAAACTGGTCTTCATAGGCAGCTGTACTCTTGTGCCCCAACCTCTCCTCCCATACACATAAGCTTGTAAAAAGAGATGTCATCATAAAGTAAATAAATAGAAGAATACTGGTGCATATCGGCCATTCAAGAAGTTGAAAGTGGATGAAATATGGGAAATAGTTAAAAGAAGAGTGGGTTGCTATCACCCTGATCAGGCGAGAGATGGAAAGGTCATTGATGGTATTGTCTGTCACGTCCATTCTGTCTCAGACTCCCTCTGAAGGAGGTGACCTGCAGCCTTGCCCATGTCTTCATCGATGGTACTAAGCCTTGGAGAGAATATTAGCATGCTTCTCTATGCTTGGGACAGAGACTTTAGCCTCCTGTAGTGGTGTGATTCCTCTGATTTCCTTCATATTTATCTTTATGTAGTGCCTAATTCCCAATATCTGGATCAGTTCTTTTCTGGTGACCAAGCACATGGCATCATATGATCCACTAGTGAAAACACAGAGTCACCTGGATCTTTGAGATTTCATCTGAAGACAGGATCATGGATCCTATCGTTGAGGTTTATTATATACCAGTCATAAGAATAAATACCCATAGTTTAATTCCAATACTACTCCCCTCCCTCCCTCTGTGCTTGGTATCCTCAAGGGCTCTATTGGTGAGAAGACACTTAGCAGGGACCAGCAATAAAGAAATGAAGTATAAATCCATAGGGCATAGCACATCATGGTTTCCTGCCCCCAGTCTTCAGTGCTGTGAGACCAGTTGCAGTAAAGGCCAGAGCTAGGGCAAGAAAACAGGTGGATGCAGTCCCCCGAGATGAAACTATAAAGTCGACGGGAAAATTCTGCTCCATTGGCAATGAGAACAAGTCTTTGCATAGTTAAATATAATGTACTACACAAACTCTTCCTGCAACCTAAGTTCTTCTTCCCTGAATAATATCTAATTATATATTTCTATAGTTACTCTGAGAGATAATAATGAGTCCCCCCAGCCCCCCAAAACATCACAAGGACTTTAGGAAGTGCGTTGAAAGGAGAGCAAAACAAAACCACACAATTACCACATTCAAGCAAATAATCAGAGTCGAAATTGGCTACCCAGGCACATTATCTTGCACTAATTATCATCTTAAATGATGAAAACCTCGGAATGAATGGTACTTTCTCCACCCCTGTGCTGCACAGAGCACTCCTTTTCCCAACTCCAGGAACTAAGGACCCAATTATTTGAGCTTAATAATTCAGCCCCATCTCCTTGGAACAAATTCCATTTGTTGCTGTAAATAGGGGCCACACTTTCTCGTGGAAAATGCAGTTGTTAAAAATAAAACCCTCACTTTTGCCTCCTCCCCTCCCAGTGCTCTAGCATGAAGGATAGCTATAATTTAGGACAGATCAATTAGTGACAGTAACTTAGATTTGTCTGACTCCCCCAATCTGGCAATAGTGCCTCTATTTTTGCTTTCAGTGGGATGCCATTCCTAGAAAAGTCTAATTCAGACATGCACTCCAAATCATTCTGGGCTCGGTAAAACTTTATCTGCCATGTGGCCCTGCTGTGTATTACTGAAGAGAGTTTACAGCCAAATGATAAGACAGCTGTCTCAAAGCCTTCTGAGTTTTTGGATAGAAATGAGAAATGGCTTATTTTAATCATGCCATAGATTCAGTACCTTATTCACAGACAGAGTAAGATGAGAGTAACCTGACATGGTTGGAGCATCCTACCAAGAATAGACTTTTTAGAGATAATCCAAACAAGGCTACAGTCAAGTCATTCGTGGTAAATAGAGAGAAGTAGATTTGTAAGTGTTCAGAGCAATAATGCAATAGGACCTCAGTTGTCCCAGTCATGGGGTCAGTGGTGAGTGTGGAGGAAGTATGGGTAATTAAGAGAGTACTTCAAAGTACACGTTCCTAGGTTCACCTCTAGAAAACTGGGTCTGGTAGTCATAAGAAAAATTGCTTTAGTTTAACAGCTTCAAGGAAAATGGAACCACAAGGTTGAATATCTTGTATTTTCTTTTTTAAATTATGTAGGTATAATAATATTTGTGTGTGTGTGTGTGTGTGTGTGTGTGTGTGTATTCATGCACACATCCTTGTGCATGTTAAGTGTGTGGGATTCAGTCCTTTCCTTCCACCATTTGAGGACTGGGCTTTAACTTAGCTTGTCAGTCTCGGTAGTGTGTATTTTCATCTGCTGAGTCATTGTATCAGCCTTGAACTACAGCTTTGCAGCTAGCATGCAAATGATGAAGCTATCAGTACTTTTTCATGCATGCATCATACTTGGCTCTTTCTTATTCATCTTCCTCCCAGCTGCCCTCTCTAGTCCTCCCTACCATTCTGCTTGTCCCTCTCCATCTACATCAATCGGGTTTCAAGGCACACAAATGCTATTACCTTCTATTTTTTTAATTAAACAATTTCTCTGCAATATATTTTGATTATATCTGTACACCTCACCAACTCCTCTTTGTCATCCTTACACCGCTTCACTTTTTCTCCTCATTTCTCCTCACGGCCATTCTTGTGCTCTCTTGTCCTCTTCAAAAACAAAATCCCTCCGAACCAAACACTGAAAGTCAAAACAAAGCATTCTTGTCTCACCTCCTGTAAACACTCTTTCTCCCCTCCAAATCCTTCTTTTCTTCAAAGCATCTCCCTGTCCACACTCCGCTTTGGCCACACAAGATCCTCAGTGTTTCCCTAATACATGTTCATGGCCTTACTTTTTCAGTACTTTTACCCCCACTGAGTTCTCTTTCTTCTTATTTATGTGCCTAGGATCTAGAACTGTCTATCAGGCCTGATTGAGGCACATGTGTTGGAAGATATATGCAGAGAAATCGTACTGTCAATACTGGCTCTGCCCATGATGGGCTACAAGTAAATTATAAACTCAGTTTTCATATATGTCTATAAGCAAGGGTGATGGTCCTTACCCAGGAGAGCTGTTACAAGGGTTAAAATGAGCAATTATAGACATAAAATAAGAGATAAAGAATGGTACATATTTTTTTCTTTTCTTACTTTGTGGAGGTAAACTATATAAACTGTATAGTAAACTGGATTGAGGAAGTACACAAAGAAACCAAGTCCTACCAACAAGGAACCAATTGTTTTATATTCTTCAAGGATAAAGCCATCCATGCTGCCAGGCAGAATTTGAGACCAAAGAATGTGTTTAACAAAGTGCTGATGTCCTATTGGACACTTGAATCCAGCCAAACCTATGCTGTCCTACAGTGTCTACATGTGAACACCCAGTGTAACTAGACTGGTATCTATTACTGAATAAATTCATATATGAATGGAGAGTAAAAGAATACACAATATTTAGGCATTCTCTGAAGCAACAAATGCTTAGTCTGTTTGATGAAATTTGACTAATGAGAATAGGGTTTGTATTCTTTATGATAGATAATTTATTACTGATATGTAGGGAAATTTTTTATTTTGATAGAGGTGAGTATTTTATTTTTTGTTCTTTAAGTCATGGTCTCTCCACATTGGTCTCAAACTCACTATGTGATTTAGACTGCCTTTGATTTTATTTGCCTACCTCATCCTTCAGACTGCTGGGATTATAGGCATATACCACATGCCTGGCTAGAGGTTTTTTTTTTTTTTTTTTTTTTTTTCTTTGCTAGATATGTCTTAGTCTCTTAACTGGACAAATCTTGTTATATATCTTAAAACTTTGATTAGAAGTTACAATCATCTTTGAATGGTTTTGTTGAGCCACAGTGTCTCTCTTTTTTTAAACAAGGACTAACAATTTATTAAAACCAATACATAAACACAACATTGAAAAGATCAGGAGTAAGAAGGCTATTTCTCAGGGGAGGGGAAGGCTGCTTGTGGGGTTGGAACTGCTGCTGGATTGAAATCAGGGGCTGATCCTGAGTTGTAGAAACAGCAGCACAGATATAGGACAGACCCAATTTGATAACAGAAGGTAACAGGGCCATTCACTAAACAGGATAGCTCACTGTAGTAAATAGGAGATAACTGAAAGATACTCTGTATCTATAGATATGCTGAGACACAATTGCCACAGGGGCTATCATATGTGATAGCAGGACTACTCCTGCTACATCTGGCTTCCACTACACATGTGTTACAGAACTTTCTGGTGGTTTTTGTGCTCTCCAGCTCTAGTGCACAAGTTGGATCTGGTTCCAGATTTGTTTTCCCTGCAGATTTATACCAATCTAAAGAGGTGTGTCTCCCCAGATCTGAGTCTTCCTCATCCATGGACTGTGAATCCTTGGCCTTTTTTTCTTGCAACATGGGAATTATCCTATTGAAACAGATAAGATCTCAGTGTGCTGTGTACACACTGAAAGATTCCTTTAGGTATTTGCGTCAACAGGTCTGGGGGCTCACAAAAGTCCTTAGGGCTCCTGTCTATCCATGTGTTCAAGAAGCCACAAAGGGTGTCTTTATTTGTTCATCCTCTTCAGAATAAGGGCCAAAGTTTGCATACCTCATGAACAGCAGGCTCAGTACCTGTAGGGGTGGTGGCAAATGTTCGGTATGTGGACTGAAAGAAAGGGACAGAAAGGGGTCCCCTTCCTGCAGAGAAGGTACCAAGTTGTTCAACTTAACTGCAGTCTCTGCACTGATGCATGACTCTCTATGGGGCTCCCTCAGGTTCTGTGGGGCAGAAGCATTCTGACCCTGGTCTGTGTGGTCCTAGTCTTGGCTGTCCTTGGTCAAGATTTTTCCCTTTTAGGAAAAAGGCCACAGGCCTTGAAGGCAAGAGAGAACCCTGTGATTCCAGACACCACTGTGGGGTTCCCTGTTGTTGATTTTTGAGGCCTGAGCCTCAAGTAGTCTGAAGACAGCAAGAGAACTTTCTGCCTTCTCTAGTGTCTCTGAGATAAGTGAGTCTACAGGCTTTTCTCTAAGCAGTGGGTTCCTTGGTTACCAAGGTTCTGCATTGTTAGGTCATTGTCAATAGGGTGATTCCATTACTGTCCCTTCAGCAGGCCTTTTTTTAAAAATGAGAATTTTATTTAATTACATTTGAAATGTTATGTCCTTTTCCAGTTTCCTCTCTGCAACCCCCCTATCCCATTCCTCATTACCCTACTTTTATGAGGGTGCTCCCCCACCCACCCATCCACTCCACCTCACTGTCCTACCGTTTCTCTACACTGGGGCATCAGTCTTCAAAGGACCAGAGGCCCCCCATCCCATTGATGCCAGATACGGGCCCTTCAGCTCCTTCATTTCTTCCCCCAACTCCTCCATTGGGGTCTCTGTGTTTAGCCTGATGGTTGGCTGTAAACATCCACATCTGTATTGGTCAGGATCTGGAAGAGCCTCTCAGGAGACAGCTGTATCAGGCTCTTGTCAGCAAGCACTTCTTTTTTTTTTTTTATTTTTTTTATTTTTTTTTATTCGATATAATTTATTTACATTTCAAATGATTTCCCCTTTTCTAGCCCCCCCCCACTCCCCGAAAGTCCCGTAAGCCCCCTTCTCTTCCCCTGTCCTCCCACCCACCCCTTCCCACTTCCCCGTTCTGGTTTTGCTGAATACTGTTTCACAGAGTCTTTCCAGAACCAGGGGCCACTCCTCCTTTCTTCTTGTACCTCATTTGATGTGTGGATTATGTTTTGGGTATTCCAGTTTTCTAGGTTAATATCCACTTATTAGTGAGTGCATACCATGATTCACCTTTTGAGTCTGGGTTACCTCACTTAGTATGATATTCTCTAGCTCCATCCATTTGCCTAAGAATTTCATGAATTTGTTGTTTCTAATGGCTGAATAGTACTCCATTGTGTAGATATACCACATTTTTTGCATCCACTCTTCTGTTGAGGGATACCTGGGTTCTTTCCAACATCTGGCAATTATAAATAGGGCTGCTATGAACATAGTAGAACATGTATCCTTATTACATGGTGAGGAGTCTTCTGGGTATATGCCCAGGAGTGGTATAGCAGGATCTTCTGGAAGTGAGGTGCCCAGTTTTCGGAGGAACCGCCAGACTGATTTCCAGAGTGGTTGTACCAATTTGCAACCCCACCAGCAGTGGAGGAGTGTTCCTCTTTCTCCACACCCTCTCCAACACCTGCTGTCTCCTGAATTTTTAATCTTAGCCATTCTGACTGGTGTAAGATGAAATCTTAGGGTTGTTTTGATTTGCATTTCCCTAATGACTAATGAAGTTGAGCATTTTTTAAGATGCTTCTCCGCCATCCGAAGTTCTTCAGGTGAGAATTCTTTGTTTAACTCTGTACCCCATTTTTTAATAGGGTTGTTTGGTTTTCTGGAGTCTAACTTCTTGAGTTCTTTATATATATTGGATATTAGCCCTCTATCTGATGTAGGATTGGTGAAGATCTTTTCCCAATTTGTTGGTTGCCGATTTGTCCTCTTCATGGTGTCCTTTGCCTTACAGAAACTTTGTAATTTTATGAGGTCCCATTTGTCAATTCTTGCTCTTAGAGCATACGCTATTGGTGTTCTGTTCAGAAACTTTCTCCCTGTACCGATGTCCTCAAGGGTCTTCCCCAGTTTCTTTTCTATTAGCTTCAGAGTGTCTGGCTTTATGTGGAGGTCCTTGATCCATTTGGATTTGAGCTTAGTACAAGGAGACAAGGATGGATCAATTCGCATTCTTCTGCATGCTGACCTCCAGTTGAACCAGCACCATTTGTTGAAAAGGCTATCTTTTTTCCATTGGATGTTTTCAGCCTCTTTGTCGAGGATCAAGTGGCCATAGGTGTGTGGGTTCATTTCTGGATCTTCAATCCTGTTCCATTGATCCTCCTGTCTGTCACTGTACCAATACCATGCAGTTTTTAACACTATTGCTCTGTAGTATTGCTTGAGGTCAGGGATACTGATTCCCCCAGATTTTCTTTTGTTGCTGAGAATAGTTTTAGCTATCCTGGGTTTTTTGTTGTTCCAGATGAATTTGATAATTGCTCTTTCTAACTCTGTGAAGAATTGAGTTGGGATTTTGATGGGTATTGCATTGAATCTGTATAGTGCTTTAGGCAAAATGGCCATTTTAACTATATTGATTCTACCGATCCATGAGCATGGGAGGTTTTCCCATTTTTTGAGGTCTTCTTCCATTTCCTTCTTCAGAGTCTTGAAGTTCTTGTCATACAGATCTTTCACATGTTTGGTAAGAGTCACCCCAAGATACTTTATACTGTTTGAGGCTATTGTGAAGGGGGTCATTTCCCTAATTTCTTTCTCAGCCTGCTTATCCTTTGAGTATAGGAAGGCCACTGATTTGCTTGAGTTGATTTTATAACCTGCCACTTTGCTGAAGTTGTTTATCAGCTGTAGGAGCTCTCTAGTGGAGTTCTTTGGGTCACTTAGGTAGACGATCATGTCGTCTGCAAATAATGATAGTTTGACTTCTTCCTTTCCAATTTGTATCCCTTTGACCTCCTTATGTTGTCGAATTGCCCGAGCTAGTACCTCAAGTACAATATTGAAAAGATAAGGAGAAAGGGGGCAGCCTTGTCTGGTCCCTGATTTCAGTGGGATTGCTTCAAGTTTCTCTCCATTTAGTTTGATGCTGGCTACCGGTTTGCTGTATATTGCTTTTACTATGTTTAGGTATGGGCCTTGAATTCCTGTTCTCTCCAAGACTTTAAGCATGAAGGGATGCTGAATTTTGTCAAATGCTTTTTCAGCATCCAATGAAATGACCATGTGGTTTTGTTCTTTGAGTTTGTTTATGTAGTGGATTGTATTGATGGATTTCCGTATATTGAACCAACCCTGCATTCCCGGGATAAAGCCTATTTGATCATGGTGGATGATCGTTTTGATGTGTTCTTGGATTCGGTTGGCAAGAATTTTATTGAGTATTTTTGCATCGATGTTCATAAGGGAAATTGGTCTGAAGTTCTCTTTCTTTGTTGGATCTTTGTGTGGCTTTGGTATCAGCGTAATTGTGGCTTCATAGAAGGAATTGGGTAGTGTTCCTTCTGTTTCTATTTTGTGGAGTAGTTTGAAGAGTATTGGTGTTAACTCTTCTTTGAAGGTCTGGTAGAATTCTGCACTGAAGCCATCTGGTCCTGTGCTTTTTTTGGTTGGAAGACTTTCTATGACTCCTTCTATTTCTTTAGGCATTATGGGATTGTTTAGATGGTCTAGTTGGTCCTGATTTAATTTTGGTATCTGGTATCTGTCAAGGAAATTGTCCATTTCCTCCAGATTCTCCAGTTGTGTTGAGTACAGGCTCTTGTAGTAGGACCTGATGATTTTTTGGATTTCCTCAGTTTCCGTTGTTATATCTCCCTTTTCATTTCTAAGTTTGTTAATTTGGATACTTTCTCTGTGCCCTTTGGTCATTCTGGCTAAGGGTTTATCTATCTTGTTGATTTTCTCAAAGAACCAGCTCCTGGTTTTGTTGATTTTTTGTATGGTTCTCTTTGTTTCTACTTGATTGATTTCGGCCCTGAGTTTGATGATTTCCTGCCTTCTACTCCTCCTGGGCGAAGTAGCTTCTTTTTGTTCTAGGGCTTTCAGGTGTGTCATTAAGCTGGTAATGTATGCTCTCTCCATTTTCTTTTTGGAGGCACTCAGGGCTATGAGTTTTCCTCTTAGCACTGCTTTCATTGTGTCCCATAGATTTGGGTATGTTGTGTTTTCATTTTCATTGTGTTCTAAAAAGTCTTTAATTTCTTTCTTTATTTCTTCCTTGACCAAGGTATCATTGAGTAGAGTATTGTTCAGTTTCCACGTGTATGTGGGTTTTCTGTTGTTTCTGTTGCTATTGAAGACCACTTTTACTCCATAGTGATCAGATAGGAGGCATGGGATTAGTTCTATCTTCTTATATTTGTTGAGGTCTGTCTTGTGACCAATTATATGGTCGATTTTGGAGAAGGTACCATGAGGTGCTGAGAAAAAGGTATATTCTTTTGTTTTAGGATAGAATGTTTTATATATATCTGTTAAATCTAATTGGTCCAAAGCTTCAATTAGTTTCATTGTGTCCCTGTTTAGTTTCTGTTTTCCTGATCGGTCCATTGAGGAAAGTGCAGTGTTGAAGTCACCCACAATTATTGTGTTAGGTGCAATGTGTGCTTTTAGTTTTAATAAAGTTTCTTTTACGAAAGAGGGTGCCCTTGCATTTGGGGCATAGATGTTCAGGATTGACAGTTCTTCTTTTTGTATTTTTCCTTTGACCAGCAAGAAGTGTCCCTCAGGGTCTCTTTTGATGACTTTGGGTTGAAAGTCAATTTTATCTGATATTAAAATGGCTACTCCAGCTTGTTTCCTGAGACCATTTGCTTGTAAAATTGTCTTCCAGCCTTTTACTCTAAGGTAGTGTTTGTCTTTGACCCTGAGGTGTGTTTCCTGTAAGCAGCAAAATGTAGGGTCCTGTTTACATATCCATTCAGTTAGTCTGAGTCTTTTTATTGGGGCATTAAGTCCATTGATGTTAAGAGATATTAAGGAATAGTGATTGTTACTTCCTATCATTTTCGACGTTATTTTTTAAATTTGAATGCTTAACTTCTTTTGGGTTTGATGAAAGGTTACTATCTTGCTTTTTCCAGGGTGAAGTTTCCCTCTTTGTATTGGTGTTGTCCTCCTATTATCCTTTTTAGGGCCGGGTTTGTGGATAGATATTGGGTAAACTTGGTTTTGTCATGAAATATCTTATTTTCTCCATCTATGGTGATTGAGAGTTTTGCTGGATATAGTAGTTTTGGTTGGCATTTGTGTTCTCTTAGAATCTGCATGAGATCTGCCCAGGACCTTCTAGCCTTCATAGTCTCAGGTGAAAAGTCTGCTGTGATTCTGATAGGTCTTCCTTTATATGTTACTTGGCCTTTTTCTCTTACTGCCTTTAGTATTCTTTATTTGTTTAGAACATTTGGTGTTTTGATTATTATGTGACGGGAAGTATTTCTGTTCTGGTCCAGTCTGTTTGGAGTTCTGTAGGCTTCTTGTATATTCATGGGCATCTCTCTCTTTAGGTTAGGGAAGTTTTCTTCCATAATTTTATTGAAGATATTTGCTGGCCCTTTAAGTTGTAAATCTTCACTCTCATCTATGCCTATAATCCTTAGGTTTGGTCTTCTCATTGTGTCCTGGATTTCCTGGATATTTTGGGTTACAAGCTTTTTGCATTTTGCATTTTCTTTAACTGTTGAGTCCATGGTTTCTATGGAATCTTCAGCATCTGAGATTCTTTCTTCTATCTCTTGTATTCTGTTGTTGATATTTGTATCTCTGTCCCCTGATTTCTTCCCAAGGCTTTCTATCTCCAAAGTTGTCTCCCTTTGAGTTTTCTTAGTTGTTTCTACTTCTGATTTTAGATCCTGGATGGTTTTGCTTAGCTCCTTCACTTGCATGTTTGTGTTTTCCTGTAATTCTTTAAGAGATTTTTGTGTTTCCTCTTTCATGAGCTCAGCCTGTTGACCAAAGTTCTCCTGTATTTCTTTAAGAGATTTTTGTGTTTCGTCTTTCATGACCTCAGCCTGTTGACCAAAGTTCTCCTGTATTTCTTTAAGTGTTTTTTGCATTTCCTCCTTGTTGGCTTTTGTATTCTCCTGGATTTCTTTCAATGATTTTTGTGTTTCCCTTGCAAGGGCTTCTAACTTTTGATCCATTTTCTCCTGAATTTCTTTAAGTGTGTCCTTCATGTGTTCCTGTACCAGCAGCATGACCAGTGATTTTAAATCCAAATCTTGTTTTACTGGTGTGATGGGGTATCCAGGACATGTTGGTAGAGGAGAATTGGGTTCAGATGTTGCCATATTGCCTTGATTTCTGTTAGTGACGTTCCTGCGTTTGCCTTTTGCCATCTAGTTCTCACTGGTGTTAGTTTGTCTTGTCAGTGCTGGACTCACCAGTGCAAGCTGCCCCTTCCCAGTTGGCCTCTGGTGCACAGCTTACCTCCTGCGCTGCTTGTAGACAGGGTGCTGCTGCCCAGGCTGTTCAGATCCCAAAGCAGGCACCCGAAGGCTCCCACTGGGGCCCACTGGATTCACTGGAGCACACTGACTTCTCCCAGCTGGCCGCCCGGAAACCCAGCTAGCCACTTGCAGGACTTGGATATGTGGTGCTGCCGCCCAGGCTGATCTGGGCAGCAGAACTCCCAACCGGGTTGGTGCACACAAGGCTAGCCTAGCTGCTCAGGCCCTGAGTCTAGGCAAAAGCCTGGCAGGCCAATGTTGGTACAAAGCTCCCCTCAGCTGTGGGTGTTAATTGGGTGTGTCAGGTGGCTAGGATGGTGGCATGCGTGAGTTCCCTGAGAGTGCTGGGAGAGTCTGCTGGGCTAACAACCTCCTGGCTGGTCAGCACACAGATGGCCCAATGAGCAGCCCAGGGCCTGGGGGCAGTCCAGGGCCTGACCGTCTGAGACCCCTGCTATGTCCGCCTCGGGCTATGCCTGTTAGCTGGTTTGGTTTTGCCTGCTAGGTCTCTCTGGCTTCCCGTAGTCAAAATGGCGGTGGTGCGCAAACTGGCCCTGATAAACAACCTCCTGGCCGGGTTGGCACACAGATGGCCCACCGAGCATTCCTGGGCCTGGGGGCAGTCCAGGGCCTGACCGTCTGAGCCCCTGCTATGTCCGCCTTGGGCTATGCCTGTTAGCCGGTTTGGTTTTGTCTGCTAGTCTCTCTGGCTTCCAGTAGGCAAAATGGCGGCGTGCGCGCCCCCGGGCAAACAAGCTCCTGGCTGGGTCGGCACACAGATGGCCCACCGAGCAGCCCAGGACCTGGGGGCAGTCCAGGGCCTGACCGTCTGAGACCCCTGCTATGTATGCCTCGGGCTATGCCTGTTAGCTGGTTTGGTTTTGCCTGCTAGGTCTCTCTGGCTTCCGGTAGGCAAAATGGCGGTGGTAAGCAAACGGCCCCGATAAACAACCTCCTGGCTGGGTCGGCACACAGATGGCCCACCGAGCAGTCCTGGGCCTGGGGGCAGTCCAGGGCCTGACCGTCTGAGACCTCTGCTATGTCCGCCTTGGGCTATGCCTGTTAGCTGGTTTGGTTTTGCCTGCTAGGTCTCTCTGGCTTCCCGTAGGCAAAATGGCGGTGGTGCGCGCCGGCCCAGGCAAACAAGCTCCTGGCTGGGTTGGCACGCAGATGGCCCACCGAGCAGCCCAGGACCTGGGGGCAGTCCGGGGCCTGACCGTCTGAGACCCGTGCTATGTCTGCCTCGAGCTATGCCTGTTAGCCGGTTTGGTTTTGCCTGCTAGGTCTCCCTGGCTTCCCTTAGGCAAAATGGTGGTGGTGGGCGCGCTGGCCCGGGAGGAAAAAAAACCTTCTGGCCGGGTTTGCACCCCGGTGGACCTCCGATCAGCCCAGGGCCTGGGTGCAGGCCAACGCCCGTCGGGCTTAGACCCCCGCGATGTTGGTCTCGGGTTATATTTGCGTACCTCAGTCTGATTTCTCTGGCGACCGAGAACCAATATGGAGCCCTGGTAACTGACTGGCGGGAGGCAGAGTTCTGATGTGGCTTCTGTGTGGTGAAAGGCACCGTAAATCCGCCGCTGCTTGCAGCCTGGCTGGCCAGCGATGGCCAGTCCAGCAAGCACTTCTTGACATCCACAATAGTGTCTGGGTTTGGTGTGTGCATATGGAATGGATCCCCAGATGAGGCAGTCTCAGGATGGCCTTTCCCTTCATCTCTGTTTCACTTTTTGACCCCGGATTTCCTTTAGACAGGAGAAATTCTGGGTTAAAATTTTGGAGTTGGGTGGGTGGCCCCATCCCTCAACTGGGGGCCCATGCCTAACCTCTGGATATGGTCTCAACAGGTTCTCCCTCTCCTTTGTGGTGTATTTTAGCTAATATCATCCCCATGGGGGCCTGTAAAGTTCTTACTTTCCTGGAATCTGGGTCTTTCTGGTTACTACCTCCAGTTCCTCATCTCCCATTGCTACTGGCTGGTTTTGTGTGTCAACTTGACACAGGATGGAGCTATCACAAAGAAAGGAGCTTCAGTTGGGGAAATGCCTCCATGAGATCCAACTGTGGGGCATTTTCTCAATTAGTGATCAAGGGGGAGGGCCCCTTGTGGGTGGTACCATCCCTGGGCTGGCAATTTTGGGTTCTATAAGAGAGCAGGCTGAGCAAGCCAGGGGAAGCAAGCCAGTAAGGAACATCTCTCCATGGCCTCTGCATCAGCTCCTGTTTCCAACCCTGCTTGAGTTCCAGTCCTGATTTCCTTTTGTGATGAACAGCAATGCAGAAGTGTAAGCTTGTAGTAGCCAGAAGCTGGAAAGAACCTAGGTGTCCTTCAACGGAGGAATGGATTAAAAACATGTGGTATATTTACACAATGGAGTACTATTTAGCCATTAGAAACAATGAATTCATGAAATTCTTAGACAAATGGATGGAGCTGGAGAACATCATACTAAGTGAGGTAACCCAGTCTCAAAAGATCAATCATGGTATGCACTCACTGATAAGTGGATATTAGCCTAGAAACTTTGAATACCCAGGACATAATCCACAAATTAAATGATGTCCAAAAAGAATGGAGGAGTGGCCCCTGGTTCTGTGCAAGAGTATAGGGGAATTCCAGAACAGGGAAGTGGGAAGGGGTGGATGGAAGAATAGGGGGACGGAAGAGGGCTTATGGGACTTGTGGGGAGTGGGGACCCAGAAAAGGGGAAATCATTTGCAATGTAAATTAAAAAAAAGATGATATCAGAAAAAAAAAGAAGTGTAAGCTGAATAAACCCCTTTCTCCCCAACTTGCTTCTTGGTCATGATGTTTGTGGAGGAATAGAAACCCTAAGACAATACCTGTGTTCAGTTTCTTGACAATGTACATCTCCATCTCTTCCCATACCTGATTCTACTGCCTTCCCCCCCTGCCCTTTTCTCTTCCTCCCAAGTCCCTCCAACCCTCTACTTTCCTTGATTATTTTGTTCCCCCTTATAAATAGGACTGACATATCCACTCTTTGATATTCCTTCTTCTTGAGCTTCATGTGGTCCATGAATTGTGTCTTGGTTGTTCCATGCTCTTTGGCTAATGTCCACATATCAGTGAGTACATACCATGTGTGTTCTTTTGTGACTGAGTTACCTCACTCAGGATGTGTTCTAGATCCATCCATTTGCCTGTGAATTTCATGAGGTTATTGTTTTTAAAAAGTTGAGTATTGTGTAAATATACTACATTTTCTGTATCCTTTAGTCCATTGAGGGGCATCTGGGTTGTTTACAGTTTCTGGCTATTATAAATATTGTTGCTATGAACATAGTGGAGCATGTGTCCTAATTACATGTTAGAGCATCTTTTGGGTATATGCCCAGGAGTGGTATAGCTGGGTCTTCAGGTAGTACTAGGCCCAATTGTCTGAGGAACCGCTAGACTGATTTCCACAGTGGTTGTACCAGCTTGCAATCCCACCAGCAATGGAGGAGTGTTCCTCTTTCTCCACATCCTCTCCAGCATCTGCTGTCACCTGAGTTTTTGATCTTAGCCACTCTGACTGGTATGAGGTGGAATCTCAGGTTTGGTTTGATTTTCATATCCCTGATGGTTAAGGATATTGAACTTTTCTTTAGGTGCTTCTCAGCCCTTCAGTATTCCTTAGTTGAGAATTCTGTTTAGCACTGTTCCCTATTTTTTAATAGGGTTACTTGGTTCTCTGGAATCCAACTTCTTGAGTTCTTTATATATATTGGATATTAGCCCTCTATCAAATGTAGGGTTGGTAAAGATTTTTTCCCAATCTGTTAGTTGCTGTTTTGTTCTACCGACAGTGTCCTATGCTTTACAGAAGTTTTGCAATTTTGTGAGGTCCCATTTGTTCATTCTTTCTCTTTTAAAAAATATTTTATTATATATATTCTTTATTTACATTTCAAATGTTGTCCCCTTTCCTGGTTTCCACACCAAAACCCCCCTAACCCATCCCCTCCACCTACTCCTACTTCCCTGTCCTGCCATTCCCCTATATTGAGGCATTGTCCTTGTTCTCAGGAACAAGGGCCTCTTCTCCCTTTAATATCAAACAAGGCCATACTTTGCTGCATATGCATCTGGAGCCATGAACCCCTCCATGGTTTAGTCCCTGGGAGCTCTAGGGGTACTGGATGGTTCATATTATTGTTCCTCCTTTGTGGCTGCAAACCTCTTCAGCTCTTTGTATCCTTTCTCTAGCTCCTCCATTGGGGACTCTGTGCTCATTTCAATGGTTGGCTGAGAGTGTCCCCCTCTGTATTTCTTATGCACTGGCAGAGCCTCCCAGGTAACAGCTATATCAGGCTCCTCTCAGCAAGCACTTGTTGGCATTGATCCTTGATTTTAGAGCATAAGCCATCAGTGTTCATTTCTAGAACTTTTCCCCTGTGCCCATGTGCTCTAGTCTCTTCCCCACTTGCTCTTCTATTAGCTTCAGTGTATCTGGTTTTATGTGAAGTTCCTTGATGCACTTGGACTTGACCTTTGTACAGGGAGATAAGAATGGATCAGTTTGAATTCTTCTACTTGTTGACCACCAGTTGAACTAGCACCGTTTGTTGAAAACACTATTCACCCCTCCCCCATGGTTTTAGCTTCTTTGTCAAAAACCAAGTGACCATAGGTGTGAGGGTTCATTTCTTGGTCTTCAATTCTATTCCACTGATTTACCTGCCTGTCACTGTACGAATACCATGCAGTTTTTTTTTTTTTATCACCATTGCTCTGTAGTACAGCTTGAGGTCAGGGATGCTGATTTCCCCCAGATGTCCTATTATTGTAGAGAATAGTTTTAGCTATCATGGGTTTTTTTGTTATTCCAGATGAATTTGAAAATTGCTATTTTTAACTCTATGAAGAATTGAGTTGGAATTTTGATGGGAATTACATTGAATCTGTAGATTGCTTTTGGCAAGATAGCCATTTTTACTCTATCAATCCTGCCAATCCATGAGCATGGGAGATCTTTCCATCTTCTGAGGTCTCCTTTGATTTCTTTCTTTAGATACTTCTAGTTCTTGTTCTACAAATCTTTCACTTGTTTGATTATAGACACACCAAAATATTTTATATCATTTATGACTATTATGAAGGGTGTTGTTGGAAAGAACCCAGGTATCCCTCAACAGAAGAGTGGATGCAAAAAATGTGGTATATCTACACAATGGAGTACTATTCAGCCATTTGAAACAATTAGTGAGTATGCACTCACTAATAAGTGGTTATTAACCTAGAAAACTGGAATACCCAAAACATAATCCACACATCAAATGAGATACAAGAAGAAAGGAGGAGTGGTCCCTGGTTCTGGAAAGACTCAGTGAAACAGTATTCGGCAAAACCAGAACGGGGAACTGGGAAGGGGTGGGAGGGAGGACAGGGGAAGAGAAGGGGGCTTACGGGACTTTCGGGGAGTGGGGGGGGCTAGAAAAGGGGAAATCATTTGAAATGTAAATAAATTATACCGAATAAAAAAAATTAAAAAAAAAATGAAGGGTGTTGTTTCCATAATTTCTTTCTCAGCCTGTTTATCCTTTGAGTAGTGGCAGGCTACTGATTTATTTGAGTTAATTTTATATCCAGCTACTTTGCTGAAGTTGTTTATCAGGTTTAGGTATTCTCTGATGGAATTTTTGGGGTCACGTAAGCATACTATCATATTATCTGCAAATAGTGAAATTTTCACTTCTTCCTTTACAATTTGTATCCCTTTGACCTCCTTTTGTTGTCTAATTGCTCTAGCTAGAACTTCAAGTACTATATTGAATAGATATATAGAGAGAGTGGACAGCATTGTTTAGCACCTATTTTAGTGTGATTGTTTCAAGTTTCTTTCCATTTAGTTTGATGTTAGCTACTGGTTTGCTGTATGTTTTTAATATGTTTAAGTCTGGGTCTTTAATTCCTCATCTTTCCAAGATTTTTAACAGGACGGTATGGTGATTATTGTTAAATTCTTTTTCAGCATCTAAGGAAATGGTCATGTGTTTTTTCCTTTGAGTTTGTTTATGTAGTACATTAAGTTGATGGATTTCTGTATATTGAACCATCCCAGCGTCCCTAGGATGAAGCCTACTTGATCATGGTGAATGATTATTAGGTCTTCTTTTAAGGTCTGGTAGAATTCTGCACTAAACCCTTCTGGTCCTGGGATATTTTTGGTTGAAAATGTTTAACGACTGCTTCCTTAGGAGTTATGGGAATGTTTAATGGTTTATATGATCCTGATTTAATTTTAGCACCCGGTATGTGTCTAGAAAATTGTCCATTTTATTCAGATTATCCAGTTTTGTTTAATATAGGCTTTTGTAGTAGGATCTGATTTTTTTTTAATTTCCTCAGTTTCTGTTGTTATATTTCCCTTTTTATTTCTGATTTTGTTAATTTGGATACTGTCTCTGTGCCCTCTGGTTAGTCTGGCTAAGGGTTTATCTGTCTTGTTCATTCTCTCAAAGAACCAGCTCCTGGTTTTGTTGATTCTTTGTATAGTTCTTCTTGTTTCTACTTGGTTGATTTCATCCCTAAATTTGATTATTTCCTGCTGTCTACTCCTCTTTGTTGTATTTGCTTCTTTTTGTTCTAAAGCTTTCAAGTGTACTGTTAAGCTGCTAGTGTGTGCTCCCTTCAGTTTCTTTTTGGACTCACTCAGCTATTTGCTTTCCTCTTAGAACTGCTTTCACTGTGTCCCATAAGTTTGGGTACGTTGTGATTTCATTTTCATTAAATTCTAAAAAGTCCCTCTTTCTCCACACCCTCTCCAACACCTGCTGTCTCCTGAATTTTTAATCTTAGCCATTCTGACTGGTGTAAGATGAAATCTTAGGGTTGTTTTGATTTGCATTTCCCTAATGACTAATGAAGTTGAGCATTTTTTAAGATGCTTCTCCGCCATCCGAAGTTCTTCAGGTGAGAATTCATTGTTTAACTCTGTACCCCATTTTTTAATAGGGTTGTTTGGTTTTCTGGAGTCTAACTTCTTGAGTTCTTTATATATATTGGATATTAGCCCTCTATCTGATGTAGGATTGGTGAAGATCTTTTCCCAATTTGTTGGTTGCCGATTTGTCCTCTTGATGGTGTCCTTTGCCTTACAGAAACTTTGTAATTTTATGAGGTCCCATTTGTCAATTCTGGTGGGGTTGCAAATTGGTACAACCACTCTGGAAATCAGTCTGGCGGTTCCTCCGAAAACTGGGCACCTTACTTCCAGAAGATCCTGCTATACCACTCCTGGGCATATACCCAGAAGACTCCCCACCATGTAATAATGATACATGTTCTACTATGTTCATAGCAGCCCTATTTGTAATTGCCAGATGCTGGAAAGAACCCAGGTATCCCTCAACAGAAGAGTGGATGCAAAAAATGTGGTATATCTACACAATGGAGTACTATTCAGCCATTAGAAACAATGAATTCATGAAATTCTTAGGCAAATGGATGGAGCTAGAGAATATCATACTAAGTGAGGTAACCCAGACTCAAAAGGTGAATCATGGTATGCACTCACTAATAAGTGGATATTAACCTAGAAAACTGGAATACCCAAAACATAATCCACACATCAAATGAGGTACAAGAAGAAAGGAGGAGTGGCCCCTGGTTCTGGAAAGCCTCAGTGAAACAGTATTCAGCAAAACCAGAACGGGGAAGTGGGAAGGGGTGGGTGGGAGGACAGGGGAAGAGAAGGGGGCTTGCGGGACTTTCGGGGAGTGGGGGGGCTAGGAAAGGGGAAATCATTTGAAATGTAAATAAATTATATCGAATAATAAAAAAAAATTCTAAAAAGTCTTCAATTTCTTTCTTTACATTTTCCTTGGTCAAGTTTTCATTGAGTATTGTTCAGCTTCCATGTGTATGCGATATTTCCGTGGTTTTTGTTGTTATTGAAAACCAGCCTTATTCTGTGGTGATCTGATAGGATGCATGGGATTATTTCAATCTTCTGGTATCTGTTGAGGCCTGTTTTTGGAGAAGGTACCATGAGGTGCTGAGAAAAATGTATATATTTTTTGTTTTAGGGTGAAATGTTCTGTAGATATCTGTTAAATACATTTGGTTGATAACTTCTGTTAGTTCCATTGCTGAGAGTGGGATGTTGAAGTCTCCCACTTTTTTTGTGTGAGGTATAATGTGTGCTTTGAGCTTTAGTAAACTTTCTTTTATGAGTGTGGGTGCCCTTGCATTTGGAGCATAGATGTTCAGAATTGAGAGTTCTTCTTGATAGATTTTTCCTTTGACAAGTATGACATGTCCTTCCTTCTCTTTTTTGATAATGTTTGGTTGAAAGTTGATTTTATCCTATTTTAGAATGGATACTTCAGCTTGTTTCTTGAGACCATTTGCTTGGAAAATTGTTTTCTACCCTTTTACTCTGAGGTAGTGTCTTTCATTGTCACTAGATGTGTTTCCTGTATGCAGCAAAATGCTGGGTTCTGGTTATATATCCTGTCTGTTTGTCTATGTCTTTTTATTGGGGGAATTGAGTCCATTGATGTTAAGAGATATTAAGAAACAGCGATTGTTGCTTTCTGTTATTTTTATGTTTGTGTAGCTACTTTCTTTTGGATTTGTTGAAAGAAGATTACTTTCTAGCTTTTTCTAGGGTGTAGTTTTCTTCTTTGTGTTGGAGTTTTCCATCTATTATCCTTTGTATGGCTGGATTTGTGGAAAGATTTTGTGTAAATTTTGTTTTGTCTTGGAATATCTTGGTTACTCCATCTATGCTAGTTTAGCACATTGCTGGGTAGCCTGGGCTGGCATTTTTGTTCTCTTGGGTCTGCCTAAGGATCTTTATTTTAGGCAGAATCTTCTAGGTTTCATAATCTCTTTTGAGAAGTCTGGTGTAATTCTGATAGGTCTGCCTTTATATGTTACTTGACTTTTTCCCTTACTGCTTTTAGTAGTCTTTCTTTCTTTTGTGCGTTTGGTATTTTGACTATTATATGACAGGAGGAATTTCTTTTCTGGTCCAGTTTATTTGGAGTTCTGTGGGCTTCTTGTATGTTTATGGATATCTCTTTCTTTAGAATAGGGAAATTTTCTTCTGTAATTTTGTTTAAGGTATTTACTGTCGCTTTTAGTTGGGAATCTTCCCTTTCTTCTTTACCTATTAGGTTTGGTCTCCTTATTAGGTCCTGGATTTCCTGGATGTTTTGGGTTAGGAGTTTTTCGTAGTTTGTATTTTCTTTGATTGTTGTGTTAATGTTTTCTATGGTATTCTCTGCACCTGAGATTCTCTTTTCTATCTCTTGTATTCTGTTGTTGATGCTTGCATCTATTTGCATGTATGACTCCTGATCCCTTTTCTAGGTTTTCTCTTTCTTTCTTTCTTTCTTTCTTTCTTTCTTTCTTTCTTTCTTTCTTTCTTTCTTTCTTTCTTTCTTTCTTTCTTTCTTTTTTTCTTTCTTTCTTTCTTTCTTTCTTTCTTTCTTTCTTTCTTTCTTTCTTTCTTTCTTTCTTTCTTTCTTTCTTTCTTTCTTTCTTTCTTTCTTTCTTCTTCTTCTTCTTCTTCTTCTTCTTCTTCTTCTTCTTCTTCTTCTTCTTCTTCTTCTTCTTCTCCTCCTCCTCCTCCTCCTCCTCCTCCTCCTCCTCCTCCTCCTCCTCCTCCTCCTCCTCCTCCTCCTCCTTCTCCTTCTCCTTCTCCTTCTTCTTTTGGTTTTTCGAGACAGGGTTTCTCTGTGTAGCCCTGGCTGTCCTGGAATTCACTCTGCATATCAGGCTAGTCTTGAACTCAGCAAGCTGCCTGCCTCTGACTCCCAAGTGCTGGAATTAAAGGCATGCACTACAACTGCCTGACTTTCCTGTTTTCTGCTTCCAGGGTTGTATGCATTTGTAATGTTGTTTTATTGTTTCTCTTTCCATGTTTTGATCCTTGTTTTTTTTTTTTTTAACTCCTTCACCTGTTTTGTTGTGTTTTCCCATAATTCTTTAAGGGATTTTTGTGTTTGCTCTTTAAGGGCCTCTACCTGTTTACCTGTATTCGACTGTATTTCTTTAGGGGAGTTATTAATGTCCTTCTTAAAGTCCTTTATCATCATCATGAGATGTGATTTTAAATCAGAGTCTTGAATTTTTTTGTGTGTTGGTGTATCCAGGGCCTCCTGTGGTGAGAGAACTGGATTCTGCTTTGGTTTCTGTTGCTTATGTTCTTGCCCTTGCCTCTTGCCATCTGGTTATCTCTGGTCTTAGCTTGTCTTGCTTTCTCTGACTGTGGTTTGTCCCTCCTGTAAGCCTGTATGCCAGCATTCCTGGGAGACCAGTTCTCTCTTGGAGAAATATGGGTAAAGGTCAGCTCTGGGTGCAGATGGAGTCCAGAAGGATCCTGTCCCAGGTTGCTCTTCTGTTCCTATGCCCTGAGGGTTCTGGGAGGGTCCCTCTTGGGCCAGGTATTTGAGCAGGAGTGGTGGTCTTACCTGTGCTCTGAAGTGTGTCAGCACTCCTGGGAGACCAGCTCTCTCCCGGTGGGATTTCCACAATGTTTCTTATACAGTCTTTTTCTATATTTTCTGCTTGAAGGTTAGTTGCATATATGAAACCAAATAGGGATTTCAGAATGGAGGCTGGGATAGACTTCATTTTTAGCATGGAAAGACAGATGCAGCAATGAATGGTTTGGAAGTCTCAACTCACTTAGGGAGAAAGAACAGATTTGCTGATTTGCTGAGAAAATGAAGAAGACTGTATTTGTGTTGAATAAGTGGGAAGAAGACTTGTTGGAAATCAGGGAAAGCATGTGGGAATAAAAAGTCTTGACAAACCCACTAAAGGTCTTCTTTCAGGTAAGGTACGATTAAATCATTGTACTGATTATACTATTGTCTGCAATTGTAAGGGATGAGGGTTCCATCTCATCCCTGAGTTGTCTTAGTTACATGAAGCCATGACCAGATCCCTGACAAAAAGATACTTAAGGGAGGATGCTTTTGTTTTGTGTGATGGAACCATCAATCATGGTCCTATGGCACGATAGTGGGAGATTATGGCTGTGATGGTGACAAAGTGGGTCTGAGCTCAGGAAGCAGAGAAAGGGCTGCTGTGTTGTCTTTACTTTCTTTCCCTTTGATTCAGCCCAAGACTCCAGCCCATGTGAGGATGCTACCTTGTTCAGAGAAGAATTACACTTCTCAGTAAATACACTCAGAGACACAACCAAAAAGTCCCTCACTAATAACCTAAATTTTTCTCAACCCAGTGAAGTTGGCAGTTCAAGTTAAGTTTTCACTGGAGTAATGACAGATGAAGATGTTATGGCTCCTGTGCTTGGAGTAGGCAGTTGTATTGGGGGTAAAATGACAAGAAACAGAAAAATTGGGTGTGTGTGTGTTCTTTTTTTTTTTTAACACAATGAGAAGGGAAAGTCTAAAGAGCTAGATATCACAAGAGTTATCACACCGTGGTTCTGTGATGCAGCTAGAGATATATTCACCCCTTTATAGACTGAGAAGCCAGGCCTTATCTGACTCAAAAGCCTGAGCTCATTCTGCTGTACAAGATGGCAGGCAAATGCCAGCAGCAATGGCTACATTCCAACATGTGCTGGGATTCTCTCTCTCTCTCTCTCTCTCTCTCTCTCTCTCTCTCTCTCTCTCTCTCTCTTTCTCTCTCTCTCCTTCCATGTCATAGAGATACAAAGTAACCTCTCAATTTACCCTAGCTCTCAGGAAAGAGGGAAGAGGGTGGTGCCTCTGGCATATTTCTACATATTTCTATGTCCTGCAGTGCCCAGGCCTTAGTGTCTTTTTTCTTCCATCTCCCTTTGCCCCTGACATGCTGCCAGGCAGTTGCTTAGCAACTTCTCCAGCAAGACTGTGCATCCTGGCATAAATTGCTGTTATGCACGAGAGAGATTTCTCTCTCCCCTCTTTCCTGCATTTTAAGCAAAGAGACATCCTAAAATAGGGCAATTTCCCCCTTTGTCTCCTCCCCAACCCAACAACCTCTCTTTCTCTCTCTCTCTCTCTCTTTTTTTTTGACAGACAACTTCTGTGTAAATGTTGAAATCTGTGTTGTCTGTCAGCAGCAGTCAATCTGAAAACTTTACTGGAGAGAACATATATTTAGTAACAAGTGACAAAGAGAGGAAGATATTGAGATGTCAATTATTCTAGTGAGTTAGTACAAAAGCGGGGCATTTAAATCGAATACTGGAGGGAAAGAGAAGGCAAAAGAGCTGGGCTTGGTATATAGAGCCTTGTGTTTCAAACAGCATGGGGCAATGTTTTGTTTAACTCCATCTGTTGCCAAGGATGTCCACAGTGTCAGCCTAACCTCGAGAGTATGTGTGAGAGTATTCATGCTGCTTAATTGATGCAGACTCTGTATTACTGCAGGATATGTAAGCAGAGATGCTTCATTTGTGTCTCAGCTTGGGGGATTTTCATATTTGGATGTGGAAATGGATGGTTCATTTGTTAAATTTTGGAGCAGCTCTGAATGAGTTGTTAGATAGCTTCAACCTCAGCCCAACACTTAGAAGACCTTCAGGATCACCATGATGTAATCATCTTCACCTTCTCTTCCTCCATCACAGCCTGGAGACTCAGTGTCTGCGTCTGTCTTCAGCCTCTTCATCATAGTACAAGGGCTCTGCCTTCTCCCACTTTGCTGTTACATGCTCAGCACTGGACAGACCTTGCTTATAGAATTTATCCAGTGTTCTCTCTATAAACTTTGGCAGTAGCTCTCATCTTGAGGAAAGTTTGACTCTATTGGAAATGTCCACAGTATCTTTGGTTTTCACAACTGAGTGAGAGTGTTGTCACGACCCAAATAATCAAGATGAGACTTTTGCCAAACTTGATGTGCCCAGTAGCAGAATAAGATCTATCCCCAATGTTCAACAACAACGAGAGTGTGAATTCTATTCTGCAGTCGTTGCCTGGGGGAGAGAACCCAACCCTCTGAGTTACCTTTGTACCCTGTTGGCCAGGAGCTCATTCTTTACTGAGTAAATGCCTGAATAAAACATGACTATACCAAACATTTGAGCCAATATTTCCTTTACTAGTTACTGAAATCAAACCCTCTGCCAACAGTTCAGTTGGTATATGTTGATGTTTTCTTTTTTCCTGATGCCCATTCACCCCAGATAGGGCAGATGGTGACAGACCAAAGGAACAGTTTCACACATGAATCACAGGCATAGATAGGGATTGCTTCCAGGATCACAGGTTTTTCAGAATAGATATATTACTAGACAATTCTATTCTGGCATGGGATTTGACTTCATGGAGTTCACCCTTCAGATAACCTTCTAACTCCTTGCATATTCCAACACTTTACCTGATCACATGAAACTGGGAGGAAAGATTAATAAACAGAATCCTAGGTGAGGGTCCTGTGATTTTTACCATTATTTTAAACAGCTCCATTACATTACTTTCTTTTCTTCCTCTTCCTCATATTCCTCCTCCTTCTAAGATTTATTTATGTTTATGTCTATGAGGACTTTACCTGCATGTATACCTGCATGCCAGAAAAGGACATCAGATTATATTATAAATGGTTGTTAGCCACCATGTGGTTGCTGAGAATTGAACTCAGGACCACTGGGAGAACAGTCAGTGCCCTTAACCAGTGAGCCATCTCTCAAGCACCCTGCTTTCTTTCTTTCTTCCTTCCTTCCTTTCTTTCTTTCTTTCTTTCTTTCTTTCTTTCTTTCTTTCTTTCTTTCTTTCTTTCTTTCTTTTTTTTTTAAATGAGGACTACAAGTCAAAGTTATTTGCAGGAATGAAGATATGGCTTTGTAGACGAAGCCACACCAGATTTGTTCTGGATACCATCTAGGAATAAAGTGTAATAGTGAGATGACTCTATGAAATTCATGTATTATGCGATATGAGTTGACTAGGCAAAAGGGTCTAATGTTTTTTTAGGTATAGCTGATCTATAGTATGTTAATGCCAGTAGAATTCTTTTTGCACTTCTTAGGCAGGCCATCTGATTACACTGGCCTCCTAGTCCTGCTCTCCACTCACTCTGATGATAAATGATCTCAAGATTGGTGGTTCCTTATGCTGTGACTTCAGGAGGAACACAACAGCCCATGAGTCAAAATGCCCACCTCTTGAGCAGTAGGTTGAATTGTGTCATGAGTGTTCTATGCCAAATAAAGAATGACATACTTTTGTCCTTACACAGAGTCGTATTTATTGAATAGAAATAAATTCACAAGCTTTGCAGGTTTTGTTGAGTCAAATTTTCTAAGTACCCCTGATTTCCCTTGATAGCAGGCTGGGATAAATTCTTAATTAATTGCTATTATTAACTCTCAAATTGCACATTGCATTTTGCCTAGCAAATATATGTATATATATGTGTGGGCTAAAGAGTGACTACAAAGGGTTAAAGAAACTGAAGTGGAGTTCACTATGTTCTGAGAGGCCTAAGTGGAAGGCAAGCAGAAAGGAATTGAAAGGGAGAGATATCTGTGGGACTTAGGGAATGAACCCTGCTGGAGATCTAATGTAGGTATCCTGGCAGATAGGACAGGTACACCTCAAGAGAAACTGGAAGACAGATGCAGCTTGGAGAAGCTGGGAGACAGGTGGAACACAAAGAAACTATTAAGGTTGAACTGGACCTCCGTGTCAAGTTGACCGGAGGAACTGAGGTGCAGGACAGCAAAGGCGGCAAAGAGAAAACTGGAGGATGGAGTCCAGACTGATGAACAGGTGGAAGGGTGGAAAGTGCATCCAGATAGATGGAGGACTGGCATTCCTCGTAGGTCACATCAGCATTGGGAACTAGAGTCGATGCCTCTGGGACAGCATTGACATTCAGCACTTGATACACACATCACATAGTCAGATGGCAGAGGGTGAGGGTGTGGTTTTCACTCTTACTGTATCAGGCTTTCTCCTCTTTATGGGATCCAAGTGAGGGTGTTTCATCCTTCCCTCAGTCTGGTATATTTGACAACTTCTCTGGCCTGATTTTCTTCCTAGAATTCTAATATGCCCATAGGCTCATTGGTTCAAATTTAGTTTGATAAATTTACAGGTTGGTGCTTTTTTTCTTTTACCTTTAGGAATAAGTTGTTTATTCACAGTATATGCCTTGTGAATGGTACTGTCCATCTTCCATCAACATGCAGGGTCATCCTATCCCTGTGTCTTCTTTCAAAGTGGAATCTCTTAAGGCAAGGAGCAGCCTGAAAAATGATCATTTTATACAATATGAAAAAATTGGGAGCGCAGCACAGAATGACCTCAACAAACTGTGTCCCCCAAAGAACACATGTCCATGTCTCAGGACCTGTAACTTAAGTAGGAAATGGTGATGTTACATATATTCATTAAATTCAGAATATAATAATGAGATTATCCTAGACTTTGGGTGAGTCTACATCTAGTGTTATATGTTTGTTCTCCTTAGGGAAAGGGCAGAGATATTTGAGGCACACAGACAGTGGAGAAAGTAATATGAAGATAGAGGCAGATACTGAAGTGTTGTGCCTGCAAATATAGTAGGGTAGTAGGGCCATGGGACTTGAGAGATTGTGGGAGGCTAGCAGATAGGACAGGTACCACTCAAGAGAAACTGGAAGACAGATGAAGCTGGGAGAAGCTGGGAGACAGGTGGAACACAAAGAACCTGGAAAGTACGACAACATGGAGAAGCTGAGACAGGTGGAGAGGAGAGAAGCTGGGATACAGGTGCAGCATGAAGATGCTTGGAGACACGTGCAGCATGGAGAACCTGGGACATAGGTATGTGCAGCCACAAGAAGCTGGGAGACAGGTGCCATCTGGAGAAGCTGGGAGACAGGTGCCATCTGGAGAAGCTGGGAGATAGGTGCAGTGTATATTCTCAGAGTGAAGCTCAACTGTGTGTGTCAGCTTGTATATGACACTTGGCTATAGATAATCTGCTTCACATTATTCCTGTGTGGGTGTTTCTGGAAGCTTTCAGCATTGGCATTGGGGGCCTTGGTATGGCAGACAACTCTCAGTGTGTATAGACATCATCCAGCTCATAAGGGTCCCGAACAGACAAACAAGTGAAAGGAGATACATTTGTTTGTTCTTTCCTGACTGCATGAATAGGAACACTTGTCTGCCTTTGCCCCTAGACTGCTACTTACACTATGTGTGCCCTTGTTTCTCTGCCCCTCATCCTTGGGCTTTAGCAAGGTCTTGTCTAACAGAAAGAAGATTGTGGGACTTCTTAGTCTTCATAATCATGCAGGCTAATTATTCATTATCATTCAGTATATTCATCTACTTATGTACCTATGTATCTACCTTTTATGTATCTGTCTTTTATGTATCTATCATCTATCTACCAATTAATAGTTCTATCAACTTATTGTATCTATTTGCCTATATATCAATCTACCAATTATTTATAATCTCTATCATCTATCACCTATCTATCCTCTATTTATCATCTCTATCTATATTTCTGTTTATCTTCTGATACCTACCTACCTATTTCATATTTTGCATCATCCTGACCACAATATATGAAAGAAACATCTTGAGTAAAAATTCATTTTAGCTTACAGTTTTACAGGATTTCAGTTTATCGTGGTGGATAAGACATAATAGAGAAGGCCAGACAAATAACACTGGGAGCTAAAGCAGATGCTTACCTAATAGAATAATAGGAATTAAAGCAAATGGAAAGGCTGTATGGATTGGTGTAAACTTTAAAACACCCTGTCCTGATAATTGGTAGGTTCTCTAGCCTACCAAAGTTGTCCTAAACCTGGGAACAAGTGCTTAATACATGAGTCTGTGGTAGACATTTGAAATTCAAAACATATCTGTTTATCTGTCTATCATCTGTCTATCTATCTATCTATCTATCTATCTATCTATCTATCTATCATTTATCACCTGTCTATCCATAAAGTATACCATCCTCATATCTGTATCCACTCTACTGGTCTGTTTCCATGGGAATCCTGGTTAATACACTCTTTTGGCATAGTTAGAATCAATCCTTCTAGCATCACATGTCAGATTTTGGGTCACCAGACATATTGAAGGAAACATTTCTGTTATTAGAATCTCAATTTGTGGTTATTTATTACAACACCTGATCCAAACCTCACTCCTTGTACAGCATCTTCACCCTGCCCCCTATCTACATCCAACTCATGTCCTGACTCCACTCCCAATGGAGCTGTGGCATCTAGTCATCTAAGGACTCCTGTCAGTTCTATTCACTTATTGACTCCACTCAATCCACTCCATTAAAGCTCCTGAGCAGTTCTCCCTCTCTGTCTCTTGGTGAATATATTCAACGTGCTCCTTTCCTACAGATGCAAACAAACAAACAAACAAACAAAAAACAAACAAAAAAAAAACTGTGGGCACTCAATTATTTTATAGAAAATGGCATAGTATTTGCCCATAACCTACAATATACTCCTTCATATTTTAAATTTTCTCTAGATTAATTATAATATTAAATGTAATACAAGTGGTATGTAAATGATCACCACACAGCATTACATAGGGAACAAGAATGTGAAAAACATGTCTGTATATATCCAATACACAGATAACTGAATATTTTAAAAAATATTGAATGAATACATGGATATGAAACTCACAGATACTGAGTCAATTCTATATTCTTTATAGTTTACATTTTCAAGTATATTATTTCCAAAACCATTTTATCAATCCCTATAATGTACCCATCCACATGCTCATTTTTCTGAACATATATGAAGGAACAAAATTAGACATAGTTTCTGAGTCCTTGCAGGTTAATTCTCAACTGAGTGGAAAACAAAACAATGATTTCATCCCAACTTGGGAAGCAAAAATGAAATTCCATTGCTGTTACAAGAGTGACTAATGGGAACATGGCATCTGTAATTACTAAATTGCCAACCTAGTTTCTGGAGAAAGAAGTCTTCCCTTTGTCAAGAAATTTCTTAGTTGACCACTGAGAGAACATAACAGGTGAAACCTGTAACATACTGGACTAGAAATACATGATATGGGCTCAGTTTGCTGTGCCTGAGAATCCAGCTGCAGGTGAACCGGTTGCAACAAATATTTAGGGTCTAAATGAGATGAGTTGAATGGGGAAACAAAAAGTGTCCAAAGGATCATTCTAACTCTGGTGAGGGGTATGGGTACAATTCTCAAGAAGTAACTGGTTGAATTCCTTTGTATAAATCATTGGTGCATTGGCCAAGATCAAGTGTCTGGGGGGAAAAAGGATGCTCTGGCAACTTGTGGTGAGTTGGGCTGTGGAAAGGCAGACACCTAGAGAGATACCCTAGGCTCCTAACTACAAAGTGGGATAGTTGTTCACACTTAAGGATCCATAGAAAATCAGAGGATGGCCAGGGACAAAGAGATTAGAGTAGATGTTAGTGTGAACTTGTTCATATCCCAAGCTGTTCCTTCCAGTGTTTCATATATGATTCAATCCAGCTCATGGAGTAAGCTGTGATTCTATAAAGGCAGCTCTAGGATGCTACTCTTCCTCCTTTCTACCTAGAGTATTTGGAATACTTTCCCATTTAACATATACTCACCTAGAAATGCTTCTCCAAGCTCTCCACTCATTCTTAGACAAGTTGTATTTCCTCCTAAGATATTTCTCAAAAGGGAGTGCACCACAGAACATAGGCTGACCTAATCAGATAATGTAAGTGCTGCCAAACTTTACACATTACACATCCAATCAAGATACCAACTACATGTAAACATGCACTTAGTGATAACCTCTAATGTAGCTGCCAGCAGCCACATGTAAACCGGGTTACCTGTTGAGAGAATTTTGGGGTAACAGGGACAGAGGAGACGAAAAGAGATTTGAGTCAAGGCGGGGATTCCGGTCAAGACTGGTTTTAATAATTTTAAGACAGGTTAAATAGTCTTTTGGGGGATCGACCAACCCCCCACAAGTCTGTGGCTTCAGAGGTGGTCTTGTGAATTCTCTGGCTCCAGGTCTCAGCGGGTCGTCTGCCTTCGGGCCGGCGAGGTGTGGAGCCTATTGTTCACAGAACAAAGGCCGGAGGGGAGGTAGCTATCTGAAGAGTTGAGTGACTCGCTTTATTAATGATTTATGAGATGTTTTTTTTTTAAAGATTTATTCATTTATTTATTATATGTAAGTACACTGTAGCTGTCTTCAGACACTCCAGAAGAGGGCATCAGATCTCATTACAGATGGTTGTGAGCCACCATGTGGTTGCTGGGATTTGAACTCAGGACCTTTGGAAGAGCAGTCAGTGCTCTTAACCGCTGAGCCATCTCTCCAGCCCCATATGAGATGCTTTATGAGTAGAATCCTAGCAGCCTTGAATCTTCCTGTTGGAAGGTTACATTCAGCTATGCATATTGGCAAGGCCTCCCTCTAGTGCCTAAATGTATCATTTAAATCATGAAACACAAAACCAGAAACATGGTGAGACTCCAGTAGATATACCATTTTTAAAGAATCTAATATCTGAAGGTAGGTAGACCAACAATAGTATGCAGTAGTCTTAATCTGCTCTCAGAAAAACTATGTGTAACATTGCCATTTTAGCTGTTCTGGAACAGCCTTTCAGTTTCCCTTAAGAACAATCTCTCCTTCTAAATTAATGTTAAATTCTTTTAATTATCTGTGTTAGCAAAATAAGTCCTCATGCTTTGATCATTCATTTAACAAGTCTAAATGTATTACACAAAGTTTGTACACATTCTTTTAGTACAGTCTCCAGTTTCATATTGCTTTTTACCCGTTGATATTTTTGTAAGGGATAAAGAAACTCAAGGGAAATAACTTGGGATGGAAGCATTGGTCTGTTTACTCTAGATCTCTGTGAGGCTTGAAGCAGAGTGAGAAAGTATGACTTATTAAACTTTGCCTGGATGAGCTTTCCAAGTTATGGAATCCCACATCCTCCTAAAACTGCTCTCCCATCTTTGATAATGTTCCAAACATCTGAAGTCTACTCTCATAAACCAAATACTCAGAAGCTTCTGGGAGGGCAGTCCTAGTTAGCATGAACCGTCAATTTGATAGAGCCTGGAGTCAGAGTAGTCATTGAAGGACTGAAGGAATCTGATCTCATTATCCAGATCAGGTGTCCCTGTGGCCTTTTCTATGAGAACTTGTCTTAAATGATGGTTGATGTGGCAGTGCCCAGCCCAATGGGGGTAGCAAAGACCCTAGGCAGGTTATCTGTGCTTTAGTCTATGAGATATCCAGAGAGTAAACCAGTAAGCTTCATTCCTCTGTGATTTCTGCCCAGGTTCCTGTCCTGATTGCCCTCCAAGATGGATGTTGTCCCAGAAGTATAAGATGAAATAAACTGTTTCCTCTCACAAACCAAAACAAGGCATGCTATCTTTGAATGGTGCAACTCTTAGAATGTTCTTTCTTAAGCCAAGTTCAAATCCAGTCCATCTCATCTTATTTTATATATTGACTCCTTTTCTTCTATGAGAGCCCAGAAAGCATTTTAAATTTCTTCCAGATGGATGTTATCTGAGTACTGGATTTCAGTTATGATTCTTTACTTTTCTAAGGAAATCATCTTGGATTCTTGGGGAATATATCTGGATAAATCCAAGCAAGTTCCTACTCCTCTTTGCTGGTCTTTTTTTTTACAACATAACCTATTTCTTATCTTTTTCTTGGAGACTCTGCAAAACATCAGATAAGCAATTATAATGCATTAGCTTTATAGACTATGACACAGGCTATGAGTTCATGGTTATAAACCTATGTGCATGGTATTGTGTTCCTTCTGCTTCCCTGGTTTCTGTTTCTTTGCTCATCAATATTTATGCTAGTTAATTTTTTGTCAACTTAACACAATCTAGGATCATTCATTTAAGTCATCATAAACAACTTGGATTGGGAAAATTCCTCCATCGTATAGGCCTGTAAGCAAGCCTTTGGGGGCCTTTTCTTGTTTAAGGACAAATGCAGTAGCGTCAAGTGCACTGTGAGAGGTATGAGCCTCGAGAAAGGTGCTTCTTAGGTGTAGAAGAAGAGAAAGCCCATGAGCAGCGTTCTTTCTTGGATTCTGCTTGAATTCCTGGCTACAGGTTTCTGTCCTGTTTGACTTCCTGTCCTGTTTTCCCTTAATGATGATCTGGGATTGGCACACGTAAATGAAACAAGTCCTTTCTTGTCTCAAATCATTTGTGGTAAGTATTTTATCACATAAAGAGAGAGAGAGAGACCCAAACTAAGACAATGTTTGTGAGGTCCTGATACCACCCCCTTTTCTCAACTGAAGCTCTTAGAGGCCGAGCTACTTCAGGTCTTTATGGGTCTCTCCCCAAATTTTTTCACTAATCATATATCATGAAGGGAATATTTTCATAGAACTCACAGGACCAGGACCACCAGCAAAGCTTGATGTGACTTCCTGGGCCGCACTGGACCTGGGAGCTCTGAAGTTAAATTGCACAGTCTTTCCTACTTTGAAATAAAGGGAATTTTGTCGTAACAGTTGGTGACATGAAGCTGCAAGGCCAAAGAATTTGGATGAGTTTGCACACGGGAAATGGACCTTCTTTTGAATAAATATTCAGGTATAAATGCTTCAGACAGCAGAAGCTAACATGGAGCAAGAGATGCTAGGCAGAACACTGTAAATATATGCTATATCTCATTACAGTGCAAGCTTTCCACATGTCCTGCTCGACAAACTACATCATCCCAACCATCTCTCCACTGAGTGAGCTTAGGAGCCTAGTGATTCTCTCTTGTCCAGATAAGCAATATATCACAATGTTCTGAACATCATCCATTATGTTGGTAGCTCTCTATAAACAAACAGTTCTTAGGCCTGACCTGGACTGTAAGCACATTGTGAACAGATGAATGGAAATCATATCTATCTACTTTTTTATTTGTTAATGCATCTACAATAAAATTGTGAAAACTTCTGAACCTTTGAGACCTGGTGAGGCTGTCAGATTGGAAACAGATGAGACTTGAGACCTTACAATACAGGAAAGTAGATGCATTTTATGTTTTTATCGACTGAATAAAAATAAGGAAATAGTGTCTAAGCATACATGCACACATACACATGCACACATACACACACACACACACACATACACACACACAAACACACACACACACAGGTGTGTGCACACCTGAAAAATTCATAGCTGAGTGTGATAACACAGTTCTCTAATACCAGCATTTGAAAGCTAATGAAGGAGAATATTAAGTTCTGGACACCACTGAAGAAGAAGAAGGAAGAGGGGGGTGGGGAGGAAGAAAGGAAAGTGAGAGAGACACATGGCAAAGTACGTAGATCAAGATATTTCTTAGGCAGTGACAGTTTCCTGACAGCCATGAAACCAACAGCAATCATGAAACTTGCTGACCCAAATACAGACAAGGTGAAATGTGAAAATAAGCATCATATAAGTGATTTACTGCAGTCACAGGAGGCCAAAAGGCAGGATAGTTTAGAGAACAAAATTGGTATCTTTCAACCCTTGTGTTGGTTCATGCACCCATTCTAAAAAGTTATCCTGAGCACGTGTGCCAGGAGACCTACAGAAGAGGAGGCTGATGCCATGGAATCAGAGCATGGCTGGTTTTTCTTCCTCCCTATACCACAGTCTCTCGCAGTCACTCATTTTCTTGGATGAAAGGATGGGGTGACTGGTATTCAGGGTTCCTGCCTTCATGTCCTTCTCTTATTAGTGCCTGAATCTTGTTCTCTCTTCAGGTTACTCATTTCTCAGGAAGTTCATTTCAGTTGTTTTTGGGGATAGGGATGGGGTCAAGAGTTTGTAATGATTCCCTGTTGGATCTGATGTTCAGGCACTCACAAGTTACTACTGATGTAGTAGTCATTCATATCTTAGAGACATCTGCATATGTCTGGCCTTCTACCTAGGGTCTTCATAGACAGATCTTCCATGTCTCACTGCTTTTCATTCACAGCCCTTTGAGTATTTGACCACGGGAGATTAGATTCTAAATCCATGCATCCCTAGGTCTTCTGTGGCTGTGCAGGTTCGGGGGGGGGGGGAGGGGGGCTCACCTTTTTAGTTCCTATATATTATAGGCACATTCTCAAAATCCTGTAGGGAGATCCATAAACTCTATGGCCTGAGGCATGCAGTATGCTAAAAGGGCAGGTAGAAGAAGAAAGCAGAAAGAAACAGCTTAGGTCAGACACACAGAGGTCTCCTGGAAAGAGGAGCAATTCGGTATCGTTTCATCCTTTCCTACCATCAGGATCATGGTCAAGGTTACAGAGGGGGCTCCCAGGCAGAAATCAAGTGCCCCCCCTCATGCTTATTTTGGGGAATAGCTCTTCAGTCATTTGGGTACAAAAGTCCATTTATATCAATAGAACAGTCCTGTAAGCACAATGCAAATTTCATTACTGGTACACCAGGCTAGATGAAATGCCTCGGTGAGTCCTTAAGGAGAGCACCATCATTATGCCTGATTTGTGACTTTATAGCCATGGAGGATCGGGGTAAGGAGTCAGATTTTTTTTTTTTTTTTTTTTTTTTTTTACAACATTAGCACAGTGAAAGGAAAACCCAGACCTCACAGAACACATTATTGTTTTTTTATGCAAAACATAATATGTAAAGAAAGCTGTGATCTGCAGGAGCCATGAATCTGAAGTGAAATAAACTGCACCCTGTCAGGAGAGCTCAGGGTTAAGGAGCCCTCCCTCCCCATCTCTTTCCCCCAGCTCAGGGAGGAAAGGATTGCTGACACCAAAGGGAGACACAGCCGGCAAACAGTTGAGTTCATTTGCTTTTTCCCCCCATGCAATTCTCCAAGCTTTGTTTGTTTGCTTTTAATTCCAAGTATTCACTTGAAATTACCCTAGGAAAAGGCTGTGTAATGAGGGACTGACCTGGTTTTAAGAAATTTAGAAACTTAGCTAAGCTTGTTTTGTAAAAGGAAGTGACCTGGCCTCTAGATTAAGAAAAAGACAGGCCAAAGCAAAAGAAAAAACCCAAGTGTTTTAGAAAGACAAGATTTACTCTGGGGTCATAGCCAAGGTATGGGAAGCATTTAGCAGGGAATGGAACAGGCTTTCTGATGAACCCAAATTTGTGTCCTGGCTCCCATTCTTTCTGAACTGATGATGACTTTACAAGTTAGTTATCTTCTCTAATCTCAGGCTTTCTTATTTACAGATTGGGGAGGGGGTTTATAATCAGTATTCAGTCTGTCTCTCTCGGTGGCATTGTCATACAGACACTGTTCAATAGGAGCAAGAGGTGTGGACCTTTGTCCTTGTGCTATCAGTGGGTCCCAAGGCAAGATCCTTGCATAGCATCTCAGGAAAGAGAGTGTATTCTGGATCTTCTTCAAAGTGGGTGGGTGACTTTTGTTGGGCTGATAAACTTCTACAGAGCACCTAGCCTCCAGTTGGAGGCAGATTTCTGCAGCTGAGTGTTGTTTATGGTAAGGAATCTTTCTTCTCTAAATGTTTTCCATCCCTTTCCTCCTTTGGTGCAGATCCACAATCTTGGTTACACTCTCAAATCAAAGAAGAGTTCTAAAACATCCAGATGCATTCCCGAATCTCTAGGTTAGCTCTTTGAGAGTGAGATGCTGCCATCAGCATATGTAATATTTCCATTTGAGGCCAATAGGTACCTAGAGCAAAGGACTGGTCCTCTTGCCAGCTTCTGCTTTCACATGCTGCTCAATTGAAGACACTTGTTTCTCTTTCCTCAGCCCAAGCCATGCATAACAGTAGAGTGGTCACCAAGGAGACTCACCCATGCCATCCAAATGAGCTTCCATTGCTCTAATCCAAAGCCATATACCCTACTATCTTGCCTTCATCTTCATTTTCTATCTCTGCTTCAGTTCCACTACACTTCCCATTGTTCCTAGAACACCAGGCTCCTCCTCATCTTAGGAGCCTGGTGATGTAAGACCCCCCAAAACCGAGGGTACCCGAGCACCCCATGCCTCGGAAGGCGACACCAAATCACTCGCGAAAAACGGTCTCGATGCAATAGCATGAGGATTTCTTTATTACAGAATTCTGGGTTCCACAGCCATACACCATGCATGGGTAGAGGACTGAGGACCCCGTGCAACTGAAGTCAGGGGTATTTAAAGGGGAAAAATCACAAGACTAGGGTTGGAGGACACAATTCTCAAGGCAAGGGGTGGAGGACAAAACTTGCATGGAATGGGGAAGTACAGAATGAGGAAGTAAGGAAGGTTAGAGATTATAAGGAGTAAATGTCTTTGGGGCACTGTATAGTTAAACATTGGAACTAGAACAGGGTGGGCTATCTTTCTCAAGCTAAAAACAGAAAAACAAGTTACTCTGTGCTGGTCTAGTTGTTTAGAGGTCTAAAAACATTGAGTTGGGGGGTCTCTCAGTGACTGTTGTCTCTTTTGGCTGGAAGTTTCTTCTCTTTGGCCGTCGAGTGACAGTTCATAATACTATCAAGTCATCAAGTCAAATTGCTCCCCTTTCCCTTCTTTCTCTCTTCCTTCACTTTCAAGTACTCTGGCTCATAATACTGTTTTTCCCTTTGTGGAACAGTTGCTCAATGAAATCATATGTATGTCTACTTCATTTTACAAGACTTGTGTGTAACTGCCTGCAGTTACATCGAAAGGGTTACCTGGAAGGGAAGTTGGGGATGTATGGGAAGGCAGTGAAAAGAGATCGAGACCAAGGCAACACCTGCTGCTCAAGGTCTCAAAGTTTAATAGAAGACTCCAAATATATAGGCAGAGGAACACCCTTCCCCCAAAGGCTGGAAGCTTCTCTGCAGAACTGGTTTGGTTGCTCCGCAGGTGGCTAGTGTTTCTCAGGAAATCACAGGTCTGTGAAGAACAATGAGCTTCACCTTGGTCTGAGGGCTCCACCCTACAGGGAGGGGATTATGGCTAACACTGGAGTTCCTGCTCAAAGGCTGGGAGAAGAACTTCACCTTGGTTGATGTCAAGTTCCTGCCAGGTGGCATGGCCCTCCAATAAGACTCTCTACACTTGTGGTCTTTGTGTTCTGAATGACTGGCTAGCTCAGGGTGAGGGCCATGCTTCTCATGGGTTCTCATGAACAAAGACCAGATGAGTCCTCCATCCTAACACTTAGGCTGAGAGTCAAGCCAAGATCTTTTATTAATTTCTCTCTTTGTTTACTGTATTTCCTACGTCCTCCTCTCTTCATAGTTTTATGTGCATGTATATTGAAAGACTTGTTGGAGCTGTGCTTTCAAACACCAAAGGAGGATGCCAGAACATGCTTAGGATATTGACTCCCCCTTGCACAGAAGCAAACATTTCTTTTGGGTTCCTGTTCTATTATCAGCAAGTGTGAAGGAAAAAATAACCAAAAATGTTTCAGTCATGAGATGTTTATATGCTCCGCTCCATTTCCTTCCTTGAGGGGGTTTATTAACTAAAATGGAAACTCTCTCTTTGGAAAGAATTTAATGCATTTTCAAAACACGGTGGACCTCAGCACGAAGGTCAGCCAGAAGCAGGTCCTATCTCTTCTCTTTTGCTTGGCCCAAAGCCTTTCCCTCAGGCTCATGAACCAGAGTACTCCCTAGAGTCTTGGGCCTGGATTAAAAGCTTGAGGCATCTTGGTCACAAATTAGAAAGACATAAAAATACAAGAGACTGAAAGAAAATTTCAATCCTTAAATCTGGAAAACGCTTCTGTAATGAAGGGCAGAAGCCCAGCTGTGGATTTCAATGCAGCAGTTATAATATTACAGAAACCAATAGCATCCCCTTTCCTGGACACACCCACCATGCAGAAGCATCCTGAGCTTCAAATGTTTCTTTTCCAGATCTTGAGTTACTTATAAAACTTACACTCCATCATAACCTTCAAAGACTCATCAATCAGATTGTTTCCACACTGTGGTGGTTATTTACCTAGAGATAAGATACAGAATCTAGACGATCCATTTACTGTCAACTGTGAACTTATAGACTGGGCTCCATTCCCATATTCATCTGTGCTGGTGCTGAGAGAACAAGCATATTGATCTGAGTGCATATTGGGTACTCAGGTACTAGTGTACCAGCAAAGCAGAGAAGCACAAAAGAGAAACTGAGAATCTTTATGATGAGAATTGATTCCCAACCCTGAGCAAATCTTTCCATTTGCTAGCAGCAATTTGGTCTATAAAACGAAGACGGTGTGTGTGTGTGTGTGTGTGTGTGTGTGTGTGTGATTAGGAAATAGGTGAAGGAATGAGACCATTGGGGAGGGGAGAACCATTCAGAATGTAAACAAAGAATATAGAAAATAAAAACAAAAAAACAAACCGGAGACGTCAGAGGTGTGTACATCTGGGATTCACTTTTCTTTTCTGGGCATTATCATCAAGTGTAGGGAAAATTCTGGCGAGGATGTCTCTGTCATGAGCTGCTTATGTGTACTGCTGCATGTTTGTTTGTCTGACAATTGACATGCAGTCTTCAAAACTCAAAAGGGTTCCTTAGTCAATGTCACTTTCAGAGGTGAAAAAGAAGTTAATATGAATACACTGTGGTTACATTGTGGGCAGCTCTTGATAAGAATACCTCTGAGTCAGGGACTAACTTTTTCTTTGACTCTTGCATAAAAACAAATAAATTGATAACAAAGACAATAGTATCATAAGCTTGGCAACCACTCCAGGCTCTACTTTTACCAGTGGGTACCCTCTCAGCACCATTTCCTCATCTGTGAATCATATTTTGGATGGATGCCTTACACAGAGGGTTGTAATCCACTCAAATAAATAGTGAATATGTAGACAGCATGGTGATGTTACTCAATAGGGCACATGCAGGGAGTACCTGGGCCCCCACTCTCTCAAACTTAGTCTTCCTTCCAGGTTGAGTAGTCCACTGGATGTGACATTCCTTGACACTTTTTACATCTGTCTTAGTCACAGAGTGACTTTCCTATTAGGCAAATCAGCTTAGGTTGGATTTTACTTGTCTTTCATGAACATTTACTTAAAAAAAGTATAAGGATGAGGGATTCTGGAGTCAGGAAAGCTGCGCTAGGCTGCAGTAGGCCAGGACCAGGGACATGTTGATTGTGTTCTATAAGATCATTTGACAGTTCTCATTTGATTGTTACTCTAAGCTACGGCCATCAGTTTAGACCTTTGTGTGAATAGAAAGAGGTTATTTTGACCTCTCTCTACTCATCTGATTTCTGTTTGTTGAGACCTTGGGTAGAAAGAGGGAGAGGAATTTACTGCCTGCTCCAGTAGCCTGCAGCCTGAACTCCCACTCTGGCTAGGTCTTGACTTGCTCCCCAGCATCTGACTTTGAGAAAGACTTTCCATCTCTTTCCTAGTGAGCTTCAGGGGGAGCAGATGACATGACCTCATCCGTCACTTACTCCAGCATTTCATAACCCTCCTTGACATGCTCTCCTTCCGGAGCTAACCTACATTCTGCCACCACCATTTATTATGCCCATTCGCTCCAGGCATGCGGCACCAGCCTTATTCAAGGGAAGATGAATACCCTGCTCATAATCACCCCCTCCTTTTACACAAAGTCACCCCTCTGCCTGCTATTGTTTGTTATTTAGAGAACCCTCTTACAATGTGACTTTTATTGGGTTATGTTTCCCAAGTGCAATTGAATCTCAAACTCATAGTTTGCCAGAATTTGAACTGTATGCTGGGCCTCTCTCATCAGACAGTCTTATCTTTGCCTGGAGCAGTGACTATTTAATGAGGCTGGTGTTCAAGTTTCCCTACTCTTTGGTTTGATAGAGCCAAAGACAGACACAAGCCTTGCAACCTACTAGAAATGGTTTTGATAGTTTCATGTCCCTGTTGCAGATACATGAAGTAGTCCTAGTTCTAAGCAAACCATCAAACCACAACAATGCATATGCCTTTCTAGAAGTTTCTGGGGACTGAACATCATCATGAACAGAGGGATATCACAATCTGGAAGCCGTCACTGAGACATGAGATCTGCATTTAATCCAGTCTCAATTTTTACTTTCATTCACTGATCATTTACCTTATGATCAGACTTGCCTCTTTTAGATTGGATTCTCCTGTCATCCCTTACGATGTCACTCAGGATAAGCTGTGCTGCACTGTAATAATGGGGGCCTTAACATCTCAGTGCATTTAATGTGAGTCAGCAGGGGTGGAAAGTTCTGCTCACTGTAGGAACTCAGGGCTGGGGTGATGACATTTACCATCCTAAGTGTTTTGGAGATGCTTATTTCCATGCTAGAAGGGAAGAGGGAACAAGAAAGATTGTGCGTAGGTCCTTGAAGTGGAATGAATCCAGTTCTCACATTTCATGAGCCAAGAGTAGTCACTGGGAAATAAACTAACTCCAGCAATAGCAGAAACAGCTAGATCACCATGTATCTGCCAGCAAGGCAAGAATGATCTGGCAAACAGAAGTGCATATTTTTTTTTAAAAAAAACATCACCACTTCTCCTTTTCTTTCCAAATGGGCCAAAATAATTCTGTAAGTCATCCATTAAAATGAAAAGACTACCCAAGCATGTATTTTAATTTACACTATTTAAATAGAAAAATTCTGACCTAATGAAGGAAAATGATTTGCTCGGGACCACACAGGGAATCAGGAACACAGTTTTACAAGAAACCAGGTATCCCAACTTTTTTTTTTTTCTCTTTTACTCTTTTGGGTCACAATGTATTATTGCAAGGTATAGTGTTTTGCTGACTTATCTGTGTATTCTTTGGGGATTCTAAATCAACAAAGTTAGCAATTTTAGCATGAATAGCTAAGAAGTAGCCATATTATAGTTAACTATCATTACCAAGAGACCTTAAATAGTTTTTGACTATTTGACTATTCCTGGGACTTGGAAAATGAGAAAGAAGAGTGCTTTCTTCTTAGATAGGATCTGTGTCAAGCAGTGGTGCTTTCTGTGCCCAGTCTTATAGTGTGTGCTATGCAAACTGACCATCTACCAAGCATCCAGTGCAACATTAGGCATTTAATCTGGAAAAAGTAATCTGTTTACTTTTTAAAAGTAGCAATAGCTTTTCAAACTTCATGGTATGAACTGTGGTTTTTTTTTTTTTTTCATTAGCTCTTCAATTTTTATTAACTCTTTAATTTTCATAAGAGTTTTGTAATAAAAATGGGGTCACAGGGAAAATATTGATGATTACAGAGGCAAAATGAAAACATCTAAAATGGTGAAGCTAAGAAATAAAGGATATTTTATTTTTATTACCATAGTTATTTATTAGGTAGAGACTCTTATCATGGTGGCCATTTGGTTTTACATTTTAGTCAGTCTTCCATAATAATGGTGTGTATGACCTGTGAGCACAGGGCTCTAGTCTGTCTAGTTACCACTATGAAATGATCTAGCCATATCATGGAAAGAGAGTATCCATAGAATTTCTCTGTCACTATAGGTCTGAGTAGTCTGGGTTTCAGGCATCTGCTTTCTCACTATGATGGTTAATCTTGGCTGTCGAGTTGACACACTTTGAGAGAGAAAACCTCAACAGAAGAATTACCTCCATCAGATTGGCCTATGTGCACATCTCTAGGGGTGTTTTGTTGATTGTTAATTTGATATAGGTGGTCCAAGCCCTTTGTGAGTGCTACCCTCCCCAGGTAAATATCCCTGGACTGTATAAGAAAGGTGGCTGAACTTGAGTCTGAGAGAGAGCTATTAGGCAGTGTTCACCTGTGGTCTGTACTTCAGTTCCTATCTCTGGGTTCCTGCATGAGCTCCTGTCCTGACTTCCCTCTGTGATTGACTATAACCTGTAGGTCAAATAAACCCTCTCTTCCCCTCAATTGGCTTTAGTTGTGATGTTTATCACAGCAATGGAAAACAAACTAGAATGGCCACTTTGCTTTGCAAACTGGGTTTAACACCTGCCACCTCTCTTCCTCCATTTCTGTGGAATGCCTTTAACTCTGTTCACCTTAATTTCAGAGTCTATACATCTCTTTTGTTCTTGCCTTGCCTTTTGCCCCCTCTTCCTTTCTTCTCTTTGGATCTTTGATTTTTATCTGTTGTAATGATAGATGTATATAAATACTCACTCCAAAATCTCCAAAATGTGTAGTGTGACTCTAATTCTGAAATGAGAACATACACCTCACATGTAGAGCTGAGCCAAGTCTTTGACATGGTGTCATATAATCTCATTTACCACTTCTACTCATTAGGGAACTGAAATTTCCTTTCATTATTTCATTCATCCAATTTTAATTTTGTAATTTCACTTTGCAATATAATAATTGGATTTACCATATCCAGACCTTACTAAAAATTGATATAGCACATAATGTGCTTTTTGGTTGGGGGTTGCCTGTGACTTGCCAATGAAGCAGCAATACCATTAATTAGTAAATTTGTCAAGTGTGTACTGAGTCTCCTCTGTAGCAAGCATTTGGCTAGTTATGGTAATGTAATGAGCAAGACATGATGTCTTCCAGAAAAAGAAGCTTGCAGATTAGTAGGGCAGAAAGATACATAAACAGAAAATCACCACATGTAGATAGCATAAATGAGGTTGGACCTGTGCCTGAGGGCAGTGGGAACACAAAGCAAGGCCTGAAATCCAGTCTTTGTGTTTTTAGAAGATAAATTCTGAGATACTGTTGGGATTAAAATTTGAACTATTCTCCTTAATATTCATGGAAGGTTTGCATATCATGTTGTGCTGCTGGTGAGGTATTGCAATTATGATTGAGATATTACATTGATCAGCTGTTACAAGGGCATAGCTTTAAGGATATTTTCTTGTCCTGGTTAGATTTTTTTTTTTTTTTTTTTTTCAAGGGTGACACATATTCTTTCCGAGACAAGAACCTCATATGAGAAGATGTCCTTATCAGATTGATCTCTGGGCAAATCTATGAGTTATTTTCTTGATTAATGATAATTGTGGGAGGACCCAGCCCACTGGGGGTGGGGGAGTTCTGGATTGCAAAAGAAACCAGGCTGAGCCAGGATTGGGAAGCAAACCAATAAGCAGTGTTCCTTCATGGCCTTCAGTTCCTGACTCATGGTTCCTGCCCTGAATTCTCTCAGAGACAGAGTATGAGCTGAGAATTGTCTTCTCTTTCTTCCCTAAGTTGCTGTTGATCAGGTTGTTTTTCCCTGTGAAAGCAAACCAGGACTCTTGTCACAGAGTATTCCTTCCATCTCTCTTCTCCCCTTACTCTTTTCCCTTCTCTTTCTTCCTCTCCCCCTTCTCTTCTTTATCCTTTGCCTTCTCTCCCCTTCTCTCTTTGTCTTTCTTCCTTTTTATTTCTCTCTTTTCTTCCCCTCCCTCCTCCCTGGCGGACAGGACTAATTTTGATTTATTACAGTGTTCTGCCTCAAGATAGGCTCAGAAAGAAGAGAGCCAGTCAGTCATAAACCAAATCCTCCAAAACCTGGAGCCCAAGCCAACCTTTCCTCTTTTGAATTTGTATCAGGTGTGGTGTCACCATGACAAAAATGATCAACACCAATGTTTCTGAGTTACCCATCTCCTATACTCAGCCCCTTGTATAGTCACTTTACAAGGACAGCATGGATGAGTGGTGTCACTTCTGTGTTTGCTTTACAGAAGATGTAATGTGACATGAGGCTTTTGGAAAAGCATTGTAAGGAAAGATAGATGGCTTCCAGCCCTCATCCAGGGTGGTAAAGACCTTTGGCTTAACTAGGAGAGGGAAAGGGATTCTGTCAGCAACAATGGAACTCCATCCCTCCCTCCCTGTTTAGCCTTGAGGTGAAAACAGCTAAGACTTGAAATTCAGTTTTGTGAACCAGTGTGAACATGTCCTGGGCTCATGACCTGCCCCACAGAAACTGTGAGATAATATACATTCCTTGAGTCAAGCTTCTAAGTCTGCAGGACTACAGTTCCAGAGCAGTGGGTGCATGGTTGGAGGACCTTTCTAGGTGGAAATAATGTCCATGTCCACTTTAGAGAATGGGCAGTGGTTGGCCAAGAACATTAGAGAAGGACAGGCTATATAAGAAGGAATGCCTTTCTGCATCTGACTTTAAGGCAGCAATGTAGGTTGGGTGTAGATTTTGAGGATGGAAAACAGTGGTTAATAATGATGCTCATTAGGTTGAATGCCATGAAATTGTTGACATTCAACGTATTTTGATTTTTCTATGAAGACTAGAGCTAATAGACCTTAAAATTTAGAAGGAAAGAACATTGTCAGCACTTACTTTGACTCATCTAATGAAACTTTTAACTTACAAAAGAAATTAATATGTCCTGTCTTCATAAAAATCTTCATTTCCTTGAGTTAAGTGAAAAGATTAGACTTTCTGCAGGCATATGTGAGTTCTATAGACTTACAGTTTACATGGTCATGGTGAAGTGGTATCATTGGATTACAGAACACTCTGACACCTTTAGTTAATTTCATACTGGAAATATATCCTCCATATTTAGTAAAGAAGAATGTAGCAGTCCAGAGAAATTCACATCTAGAGAGCCAGGTAAGGATTCTATCAGCTTCCATTGCCCTTCCTACAAACATCCCTGCAAGTTCACCCTGCTCCAGGCCAAGTCATCTTCCTTCTGCCACAGGGCCTCTTCTCTATGTGACCCAGGTCTACCTGTAATTCACCACCTGTCAGTCACTTCTCATGCCCTTGACCTTTTGCCTCCTTCCTTTGCTTCCTAAAAAGATAACTATATATTTATAAATCTACCATATTATTCACTTTTGCACTCAAGCTTTCCAGGCTCTGCTTTTAAGTTTTTCCCACGACTTGGTCCACTCAATAACAGGTTGGTTGAGTTGAGATTTTCTTGAGTCCATTTTCTGTATCATTACCTGTGATGCCCTCCTGAGTGCACTGCCTGAAGCCTTGTCTTTCTAGACCACTATGATTCATTGATAGTGTCTGGCCACTCAGTGACAAGGCAGTTGACTATTTCTGTTTTTCTCTGTATCTTTCTTTGTTTGGCTTCCCACCAGCCTCTCCTCCTCCTCCTCCTCCTCTTCTTCTTCTTCCTCTTCCTCTTCCTCCTCCTCCTTCATCTTCTCTCTCTCTCTCTCTCTCTCTCTCTCTCTCTCTCTCATCTACCTAGGCTTTCTTTTATTTACTCAATTTCTCGTTTTTTGCTCCTCAGAGTCCTTCTTTCCCATCACATATGCTGTGTGAATGTTTCCTTTTCCTGGATACAGCTTCCTTGTGCCCATCAAATTCTGGTCTCCAGATCTTTATGGGCCAGCCACTTTAGTTTCATTGCTTGATGTACCTCACAATGTGAAGCTTGGTTCCCACAAGCACTAGAGTGCTGAGACCTATATTTTCCAGTTCTACCTTTCCCTGAACTGCTTTTTCCTCTTCCTATGTATATGATGTCTTTTCATTCTATCTGCCTCAGCTAAGGTGTTAGAACCTCACAGATGCCACCATAAGCTTCTTGGGATGGGGAGGGGTGTTGAATAACCTTTATTTTCCCACTTGTATTTTTACCCTGGTGATAGGTCTGTCTATGAGTACCTGTTATGTTTCTATAGAATTTTGGCTAAATAACCCAGTCTAAAAGTTAAACTGGGATGGTATATGGGTTCATGACTCTCTGGAGAATTGCTACTTAATTCAGACAGAATGTGCAGTGGAGGCTGATGGAAGGACAGGAGGTAGCTCAAGCAGCACTTATGAGATGGTTGAGAACATAGAAGACCCAAGATAAAGGACACAATCGTGCAAGGGACAGAGAATTGAATTGAAGCTTTGCATGCTGGATAAAATGGATGTATCCCTGATGTATCGGATGTGGTACTGGAAAGCAGGACCTGCAGAGGAGAGGAAGGAAAAGATTTTAAGATTCTGGTGGTTTTGTAAGGAACAGATGGAGAGGGTCTGAAGGCACCCAGGGAGCCCAGGAGAGCCTTGTAACAACTGAGGTGAGAGATGATGGTTCCCAGCAGCTTCTAATTAAAAGTTTATTGATTTGAGCCAAGGTATTCATCAAAGGTGTGATACATAACAAGTGGCAAAGATGGAACTTGAAGTCACACTTAAACGTAGCTGCCCATCAGTACCGCTTATGGGCATTTGTAACTAAGACACATGGACATCTCCCTGGAATTAATCAGCATGTGGGTTCCCCTCAACAGAGGGTAGCGTGAAGCCAGTAGGCACACTCGCGCTGTCTGCCTTCCCATATTTGGAATTTGCTTTTGCACTGGTTTCGAGTGACCACACTGACTGTGGGCTTTTGCTGACTGTAAGTGACAGAAGAGAACAGATGTCTCTGCTTTGCTTTTCTCAGTTTGCCTTGATCAGAAGCAATCAAGGCAATGGGGCTGCTGCTGGGCTCTGTGGGGAAATCAAGCTTCCGCTGGCCTTCGTGCTGCCGGAGCCCAGAAGCTGCTGCAATCCTGAAGGCGATCTGCATCCCAGCTGGCCCAGATGCAGCTTCCTAAGGCAGGCAATAAAGGCAGACACAGCAGGACAATTTACAAGTAAATTTGTCTGTTTCTGGAAGCACAGGAAAAAGAGAGAGAGAGCATATTTATATGAGGAATTATCTTTCTCTGTGTTTTCTTTTCCTCTCTCTTAAGTTCTGATCTTAAAGGGGTGGGGGATACAAAGGAGGAATTGGAGGTGCACGAAGGGGGAGTGGGGTTGATTAAAACAATATATGTGTGTATATATGTGTGAAATTCTCAAACAATTAAAATAAGGGGAGGTGATTGGATTTCTTTTTGTGTGGCTACTGTGTGTTTCATCTCTGGCTTTCATACCCTGGTAGGAAATGACTCTACTGCTTGGTAATCTAGTGCCAGGGAGCTTGAGGGAGGCTTTTCTTTAGCATAATATTCATATATTTGTATATGTTCTCTGTTCACTCCTCCAGTGTGTCTGTTTTGGTCCTTCATCACCCTGCTACCTGTACGGACCAGCTTCCCCACGCCCCCTTATCCTCTATGTAGAGCAATTTCCCTGTACTTTTTTAAATGTTCTACCATAGCCCCAAACCAAAACTTTCTGGGGTCAATATCACAACCACCTTTCATCATGGTGACAAGCTGTATTCACAGAAACAATAAAAAGTAGGTAAAGTTTGTTTTGTCTCGTGGTTTCAGAGAGATTTTTACACCATCACCATTATTGTCGGGGGAGGTAGAGTGGAACAGTTCCATACATGGTTGGACTCCGACACAGCTACTTGTTCACATGCAATAGACTAGGAAGTAGACAAAGTTAGAAGAGAAGGGGGGTCCACTATATCTTTCAAAATCTAGCTTTTAGTGACCTTCAGCCAGACTCCATTTCCTAAGGGCCCCACAGCCCTCAGAAAAGCACCACAAGCAAGAGACTAGGTTCAAAATATGAGCTTGTGGGAGATGCTTCAGATTCAAAACATAGCAGCAACTTGGATGCAGTTCAGAGATGCTCAGGCACAAATAGACACTGGCAGCTGTTTCTACAGGAGTTCCAGGACTTGGCTGTTTTGGTTTTAGAGGGTGGAGTGACAGGATTTGCCATAACCTACAGCAATGGGAAAATGGTCTCTTTGTTCTGCATCCTCAGATGTATGGAGGATAGCCAGCAGGAAGTATTTCTGACCTTGAACTTGAAGGAAAATTGTAAGATCAGTCTGGACTGCAGCTGCCCTGGTTCTTGGGCCTTAAATCAGAGAGTTGTCTTGGGTGTCTTATCTGCCCTGTGGAAATAGCCATGGTGCCTCCCTTCTAAATTGCACTGAGGATTAGATTGAATAGTGACTGTTAAGGGTTAACATTGTGTCAGGACCCTGTAAATCAAGAACAGATGCCATCAAAGATTACTGTCACCTCAGGACACTCTATGGAGCTGTTGATACCCATTGCCAACACTGGAATTAATCATTGAAAGTTTGTGGGGTGGAAGTCATTTGAATATTGGGAAGTGAATCCAAGAAGGGATGTTACTTCTGCCTTGAAGCCCAAGAGTCTGTGAAGTCAGAAGCACTGGAGGTTCCCATGGCAACACAGCTATGATGACAGACAGGAGTGGGAAGCTAAGTGTGTGTGGAGAAGCCTTTAAGCAAGAGATGACCATGTGAAATGGAGCAATAATGACCAGTCTATCTGGCTTATAGGTGCAGAATTGGAACAGAGACCTGGAATATTCTGGCAGCAGAGACTTTCTGGGACCACTTCAGTAGTCCTAGTGAACTCTGAGACACACTTCTGTGTTACAAATAGGAATCTGACCGTATCTTCTGAACTCATAGGAAAGAGATTTAGAGCAAATGGGACTCAGAACAAGGACCTAGGAATGAAATGAATGAAATGTGAAAATCTTTTGTCTTTTGTTTGATTTTTTCCCCCGCAGGTTTGCAAAGCAAGACTCTATAGGGCTTTGGGCTATTGAACTGTGTGTGCTTCTTGTCCTTTGACCCTTTTCCTGCTGGATCTGCAACACTGTCTTAAATGTCTTTGATTTCTTGATGAACCCAGGAGCTACTGCAATGCCCTACTTTAAGCCCGTTGGCCGCCTCCTCCCCTTCTAAAGGAATTGTGAGGCAGCAGCCTCAGTTCAGGTGGATGACATATGAAAGCCCCTGCTTCACTCTGGGGTCTGCTTAAAAGTTTTAGGACTCCATCTTTGCACCTTAAGTGATTAGCCCTACCAGGAAGAATGCATTGGTGTTCATGTTTTGCAAATGAATAAACTCAGCCTTTGAGGCTGAAAGAAGGATTAGCTGTTAGAGCACTTGATGCTCTTTAGAGGACTGGGGTTTGGCCCCTAGCTCTCAAATGCCTATGACACCAGCTCTAGGGGATGACCCCTAGATATCAGTATTTAGAAGATATCAGTACACACACGAGCATATACATGTGTAGACACACATATGAATAAAAATAACATAAATGTTTAGTTGAGAAGTAAATACATTTATTTACTATTATTATTATCCTTATTATTATTATTATTATAGTAATGACCAACCTTTAAGTGAGAATCCAAGATTCTGATGGGTCCTGGGTTGACTGTGTTCACATATCTTGTCTCTCTTCCTTCAGGTCAAAACCAAGCCCTTTTTCATACTTGTCCCCATCTGACAATAAAAGGTGAGATACTATGAAGTCTGTGAGAGAGGCCAAGCCTAGGCTTCATTGAGAAAGAGACATGACCAGGACCAGGGCCATGTTGAGATTAGGGGCACTTTAGTCAGTTTTCATTGATAAGAAAAAAAAAAAAAAGAAAGCATTTTTGTTATAGACATTAGCTGCTTGCTCTTGAGATCTGCCAAAACTGAGAGGGAGTACTTGGCAAATATGTCCAGACTTTAGGTGGAGACCATGACATTCTCCAAAAAACAGGAAACCTGAGGACAGTCCTCAGCAGCACTGTATGTTTGCATTCTGATCAAAGTTGAAGACACCAGGCTAGCATGGTGAAATGCCAGGGAGGCTTATGGACCCGGGTCCCCCACCTGAGATATTGTTTTAGAGGGCTACTTTATGTCTTTAAAGCCTCCTGTGGCCCCTGGCTTCAAGGTAGAATATGAATTCTTTTTTTGGGGGGGGGGATCTGTGTTTCAGAAGCTGCACACCACACCTGGAAAAAGCACACATCCGAGTTTGGATCAATTTGCATCACAGTTGACCCTTGGCTATAACAGGACTGGGATGGATGGGTTGCTGTTTGTAAGGGGGACATTCTGAGAATAAAAACAATCAGGAAATGTGCTATCCACCCATGGCTGTTTCCATTGCAATTTTGAAAAACAACAACTACAACAACAACAACAACAACAACAAACAAAAACTCACTGTCTAAATGCAAAAGTAGAAAAATGTCTTTTGGGGGTCATATAAAATTAGTTTCAGGATTTGTAGACTCTAAGCATAGCTTGATCCAGGTGCTCAAAAATCATCCCTAGTATACTTACTGTTCTTGAGTATCTTCTTTGCAGACTTTTTGAGATAGAAAAAGAGGAACACCACAGGCGGCAGACTGCTTTGCTTCTAAGGTCAGACATCTGGGACAGAAGAGAACAGTCATGCTGCACAGTAGCCATGTGAAGAGGCAGGTCCTAGGAGGGCTTTGATTAATTGGGTGATATGTCCATCTTTTAAAACATCTATAGTCTATCTCCAGCTAAGGAAGTATAATTTGATTGCCTAGGACTATCTCTGAGGTTGAAGTGTTGCAGCCGCACAACCACAAAAGCAGAACAATGTTCCATTGACTGTTTCCCTGGGAATTGAACTGGATAAACCAATATGCCTCTGTATGTGAAATATGTATGAAGGACTATTGATCACTGGCTGCATGTTAATTGTGCTGTGGTTCTTTTCCTCACCTTTGAAAGATTCGTTTGAGTGTTAAATGTCATATTAACTATAAAATTCATTTGGACACTTTGTTTTTCTACTTGAACTTCTGCAAAATTCCACTATTTAGGTAGTATATAAAATGAATATTTTATTCTTGACATTTGGGAGGCTCTAAGTCCAAGGTCATAGTGTCAGCAGATTCAGCATTAGTGAGGGTTAGTTTTAGTTCAGAGGTAGATTGTTCTAGCTGGGTCCTCATATAGAACACATGGTAAATATTGGAGGATCACTAGTTTTATTCCTGGTGTTTCCTTCCTAGAATTCATTACCCGCATTCATCGAATACATTTATTAAAATAATACTTCTGGCCTTTACCTACCAGACTGTTACGTTTTGAAAAAGAATGGCTTGTTTTTTTAGCTCACTCTCCTAGTGTATATGTTATATTTTTATTAACTTGAGAATATCATAGAATGTATTTTGATCCTATTTGCTCCCACTCTTCACACAGATCCTCCCAGATGTATCCTTACCCTGCTAAATGTGGGAAGCCATTAGAGATCCTCACTTCGGCCTGGAGGGTCCTGAGTAAAACAAAGAAGAGCCTCTCCCGTGATTGCCGGTGGAAGGAAGTCCTGAGATAACTTCAGGGTGCTCCAGACAATGCAAACTTCAGTTGTCTCCACCAGAGGACCCTTATCTCTTCCCGCTGAAACTGCTAAGATTGCCCCTCCCTCCTTTGTTCTTGCCTTGAGAAGAGCTCTTCCTCTGAGAGCTTAAAACCTGTGTACCCAAGAACGTTAACCGAAGCCTCGACAATTAAACTCCCCCTTGCCTGGCTTCCTTCCTTCTCTCCCCCCTTTGACCTTCAGGTAGCACCCCTTTGGAACCCTGGAATAACTGGACCTGCTGGATGGGTCAGCTAAACACTCCTAGTTTTATGTCGTAAAAAAGTAGTCCAAAGAGTCCAATTTGTGCATCCTATATTCTTATGGGTATAGGATCATTCACTGGAACATGGTGAAACCTTTAAAGAGAACTGCTTCTCCATCCAGAGAAGACATCTACTGCCAAAAGCTCTCATTAGAAGTGTCCCCAGTGGAGGAACTAGAGAAAGGACCCAAGGAGCTGAAGGGGTTTGTAGCCCCATAGGAGGAATACCAATATGAACCAACCAGTATCTCCAGAGCTCCCAGAGTCGTAATCACCAGCCAAAGAGTACACATGGAGAGACCCATGGCTCTAGCCACATGCGTAGCGAAGGATGGACTTTTAGGACATCAATGAGAGAGGCCCTTGGACCTGTGAAAGCTCATTGCCCAAGTGTAGGGAAATTCCAGGACAGGGAAGTGAGAGTGAGTGGGTTAGTGAGTAGGCGAATGGGGGATGGGATAGGGTTTTTTTTTTGTAGGGGAAACGAGAAAAGGGGATCACATTTGAAATGTAAATAAAGAAAATATCTAATAATTAATAAAAAAAGTGTGGGCTCATGAAACCATCCCTCTTTGTGCTAGAATGTTGTCAGGCTTAATATTCTGCAGGTGCGTTGGCCTTGTGAGTTCTTGAATGCAGTGATTTTGGGATGTTTGGAAGACATTGTCTTGTTCTGGTCCTCTTCTGACTTCAACCTCTAAAAACTTTTCTACCATTTCTATGATGTCCTATGAGCTGTGGGTGGGGTATATTATGAAGTCCCATCTGTTATTGAGCCATCTACTGGTGCTTATGCCTTTATTTGTCAGGAGAGACAGTCTGTGATTCTATACCAAAAATTGTATAGAAACAGGATTGTGTAGAAAGTAGATGGATGAACTTTTCTTGTTTTATTTCTTAAAAATTTCATTTAAAAAGTTTCATAAATATATTTTGATCACATTACATTTTTCTTTCCGGCTTCCTCCTAGGTCTTCCCCACCTTTATGTGTCTTTTTCACTTTGTGACCTTTTCAACAAAAGCAAAAATAGAAAAGAATCAAACAGACAAAAAATCTTTAAAGACAGCAACAACAAAAAATTACCTACCAAATGAATCAAAAAGAGCACACACACACACACACACACACACACACACACACACACACACCTCACAAAACAAAAACCAAAAAAATAAATAAAAATAAAAAAAAAAACAACCACCATCAAATCAGTTTTGTGTTGGTCAATCACTTCTGGGCGTAAGGCCTGAACTAGAGTTTGTTTGATATACTCAGTGATATCAATTAAGGAAAATTGTTTCACTTTCCCAGCAGAATCAAATAGATTGTTGATTAGGTATGGGACCCCATGTCCACTCCTCCTTCTCTTGGCTGGGATTTTGTCTGGCTTGAAGCTGTCCATTGGCTGTCTTATGGGTGCTGTGACAACCACTCATTTTGTGTGTGGAAGACATTTCTTTCTTGGAGTTGTCCATAGCCTCTGACTTTTACGATACTTCCACTTCCCCTTCCACATACATTCCAGAGCCATGGGGGGAGGGGTATGATAAAGATATGTCTGAGTGTTCCAAAATTCTCTCTAAACAGCAAGTCTCTCCTTAGGAATTCTACCTGCTTGCAGATATTACTAGGTACATGGTCTATTATTAGCTTTTATGCAATAAAGAAGGTGATACCATGACCACTATCTACATTATTACTTTTTAATTTAAGAGGTTTTTTTTATGCAATTGATTGGCAAATAGAAGAACTATTTATCAGGACTCTTCTTAAAATTTGGCTTTCTAACACTAGCAATTACAGGTAATCCTTAATAATTGCTATTATTCTGCATCCCAATTGTTTCCTTCAAAAATCTCTATCAGTATCACATATGGAGTTGAGTTTTTTTTATCTATTTTTAAATTTATTGATATATTTATTTACATTTCAAATGATTTCCCCTTTTCTGGACCCCTCTCCCCGAAAGTCCCATCAGTCCCCTACCCTCCCCCTGTTTTCCCACCCAACCATTCCCACTTCCCTGTTCTGATCTTGTTCTATACTGCTTAACTGAGTCTTTCCAGAACACGGGGCCACTCCTCCGTTCTTCTTGTACCTCATTTGATGTGTGGATTATGTTTTGGGTATTCCAGTTTTCTAGGTTAATATCCACTTATTAGTGAGTGCATACCCTGATTCATCTTTTGAGTCTGGGTTACCTCACTTAGTATGATGTTCTCCAGCTCCATCCATTTGCCTAAGAATTTCATGAATTCATTGTTTCTAATGGCTGAATAGTACTCCATTGTGTAGATATACCACATTTTTTGCATCCACTCTTCTGTTGAGGGATACCTGGGTTCTTTCCAACTTCTGGCAATTATAAATAGGCTGCTATGAACATAGTAGAACATGTATCCTTATTACATGCTGGGGAATCTTTTGGGAATATGCCAAGGAGTGGTATAGCAGGATCTTCTGGCAGTGAGGTGCCCAGTTTTCGGAGGAACTGCCAGACTGATTTCCAGAGTGGTTGTACCAATTTGCAACCCCACCAGCAGTGGAGGAGCATTCCTCTTTCTCCACAACCTCACCAACACCTACTGTCTCCTGAATTTTTAGTCTTAGCCATTCTGACTGGTATAAGATGAAATCTCAGGGTTGTTTTGATTTGCATTTCCCTAATGACTAATGAAGTTGAGCATTTTTAAAGATGTTTCTCCACCATTCGATATTCTTCAGGTGAGAATTCTTTGTTTAACTCTGTACCCCATTTTTTAATAGGGTTGTTTGGTTTTCTGGAGTCTATCTTCTTGAGTTCTTTATATATATTGGATATTAGCCCGCTATCTGATGTAGGATTGGTGAAGATCTTTTCCCAATTTGTTGGTTGCCGAACTGTCCTTTTGATGGTGTCCTTTGCCTTACAGAAACTTTGTAATTTTATGAGGTCCCATTTGTCAATTCTTGATCTTAGAGCATATGCTATTGGTGTTCTGTTCAGAAACTTTCTCCCTGTACCGATGTCCTCAAGGGTCTTCCCCAGTTTCTTTTCTATTAGCTTCAGAGTGTCTGGCTTTATGTGGAGGTCCTTGATCCATTTGGATTTGAGCTTAGTACAAGGAGACAAAGATGGATCAATTCGCATTCTTCTGCATGCTGACCTCCAGTTGAACCAGCACCATTTGTTGAAAAGGCTATCTTTTTTCCATTGGATGTTTTCAGCCCCTTTGTCGAGGATCAAGTGGCCATAGTTGTGTGGGTTCATTTCTGGATCTTCAATCCTGTTCCACTGATCTGCCTGCCTGTCACTGTACCCATACCATGCAGTTTTTAACACTATTGCTCTGTAGTATTGCTTGAGGTCAGGGATACTGATTCCCCCAGAATTTCTTTTGTTGCTGAGAATAGTTTTAGCTATCCTGGGTTTTTTGTTATTCCAGATGAATTTGATAATTGCTCTTTCTAACTCTGTGAAGAATTGAGTTGGGATTTTGATGGGTATTTCATTGAATCTGTATATTGCTTTTGGCAAAATGGCCATTTTAACTATATTGATCCTGCCGATCCATGAGCATGGGAGGTTTTCCCATTTTTTGAGGTCTTCTTCCATTTCCTTCTTCAGAGTCTTGAAGTTCTTGTCAAAAAGATCTTTCACATGTTTGGTAAGAGTCACCCCAAGATACTTTATACTGTTTGTGGCTATTGTGAAGGGGGTCATTTCTCTAATTTCTTTCTCAGCCTGCTTATCCTTTGAGTATAGGAAGGCCACTGATATGCTTGAGTTGATTTTATAACCTGCCACTTTGCTGAAGTTGTTTATCAGCTGTAGGAGTTCTCTAGTGGAGTTTTTTGGGTCACTTAGGTAGACTATCATGTCATCTGCAAAGCACAGGACCAGATGGTTTCAGTGCAGAATCCTATCAGACCTTCAAAGAAGAGTTAACACCAATACTCTTCAAACTATTCCACAAAATAGAAAGAGAAGGAACACTACCCAATTCCTTCTACGAAGCCACAATTACGCTGATACCAAAACCACACAAAGATCCAACAAAGAAAGAAAACTTCAGACCAATCTCCCTTATGAACATCGATGCAAAAATACTCAATAAAATTCTTGCCAACCGAATACAAGAACACATCAAAACGATCATCCACCATGATCAAGTAGGCTTTATCCCAGGGATGCAGGGTTGGTTCAATATACGGAAATCCATCAATGCAATCCACTACATAAACAAACTCAAAGAAAAAAACCACATGGTCATTTCATTGGATGCTGAAAAAGTTTGACAAAATTCAGCATCCTTTCATGTTTAAAGTCTTGGAAAGAACAGGAATTCAAGGCCCATACCTAAACATCGTTAAAGCAATATACAGCAAACCGGTAGCCAGCATCAAACTAAATGGAGAGAAACTTGAAGCAATCCCTCTAAAATCAGGGACTAGACAGGGCTGCCCCCTTTCTCCTTATCTTTTCAATATTATACTTGAGGTACTAGCTTGGGCAATTCGACAACAGAAGGAGGTCAAAGGGATACAAATTGGAAAGGAGTTGAGATTTTTAACCTGCAGATTCCTAGGCATCTTTCTAGGTTTAGTATTTTTCAGAAAAACTGGAGGAAGAAGCTCAAAAATATTCATTTTTGACACTCAAATGATTTTTAGGGAAATGGAGTTTTGAAGTCATTGCACTTTCTATCTAACTCCCACTTGACTTGTAAAAGGAGTCACTTCTTTCCAATTTAAATGTAAAGACTTTAAAGTTTAAAGAAGAAAATTAATAACTAGGTACTCAAGGCCATGCAGCCTATGTCCAGCAGAATCATGACATCTGAATATTCTCTTTAACCACGTGCCCTGGGCTCCCCACACTTAAAGTATCTCAATGCCTTCAGGACTGAGCAATAATTCTGAGGTTTAGATATATAAAAATTGTTTCTGAACTCATACTGACTATGATATGAGTGGGCATGGTAGAGTCAAATACATGGAGAGGTAGAAAAGATTCTGGATGTCGTCATGTTAATGGGGAAAAAAAATTAGTCCTTGCCAGTTGCTAAAGTTCAGTTGGGAACAAATGGCATGGATACACAGGCTATCCTAGTAGTGTGTCATAGTGTGGAGGATGAAGATTGTAAGCAAGTGAAATGTTACAGAGGAAAGCAGTGGGGTAAGGGGCTGGAAAACGGCATTGAGGAAATGATGTGAAGGACTCTGGATAAACTGGCTTAACAAATCTCCTCAATACCTAAAATTTCCTTACACTCATGCCCTACCTAGACTCATAGACAGTTGTAAATAACATGCAACAAGGTGACCCGGGACAGAGTGTCTTAGTCAGGGTTTCTATTCCTGTACAACATCATGACCAAGAAGCAAGTTGGGGAGGAAAGGGTTTATTGAGCTTACACTTCCACGTTGCAGTTCATCACTAAAGGAAGTCAGGACTGGAACTCAAGCAGGTCAGGAAGCAGGAGCTGATGCAGAGGCCATGGAGGGATGTTCCTTACTGGCTTGCTTCCCCTGGCTTGCTCAGCCTGCTCTCTTATAGAACCCAAGAACACCAGCCCAAAGGTAGAACCACCCACAAGGGGCCCTCACCACTTGATCACTAATTGAGAAAATGCCCCACAGCTGGATCTCATGGAGGCACTTCCCCAACTAAAGCTCCTTTCTCTGTGATACAGAGATTTCTATGAGTTAGTTTAGCTCAATTGTAAAGTTCGCAAGTGTGAACTTTGTAGATGAAATATCCTGTTGTGACATCAAAATGGGGGAGCTGCTTGCTGGGGAGTGAGAGGGGATAAGAGGCCTAACTAAGGGGTAGGGGATACATCCTATGCAGAGATGTTATAAGGAAATATACACAGGTAGGACTAGGAGGGGACTTAAAAGGCCTAGAAAAGAGAGATGGCTCATCACTTAAGAATACCAGCTGCCCAGCCCAAGGTCAAGCACCAATACTCATTTATGCTGTCCTCCGAGAGGCTCCATCTAGCAGCCAACTGAAACAGATATAGAGACTCACAGCCAAACATTGGATGGAGCTCTGAGAGTTTTATGGAAGAGTTGGAGGAAGAATTCTGAGGAACCTGGAGGAGATTGGAACTCCACTGGAAGACCAACAGAGTCAATTAGCCTGGACTCTTGGAGATTCTAAGAGACTGAATCACCTATCAAAGAACATATACAGGCTGGACCTATACCTGAGTACCTCCCAACCCCCTCATATATATAGCAGATGTGCAGCTCAGTCTTCATGCAGGCCCCTCAACAGCTGAGAGGGGCTATCCTAAATCTGTTGCCTGCCCATGGATCCTGTTTCCCTAACTGGACTACTTTGTCTGGCCTCAGTGAAAGAGGATGTACCTAGCCTTGGAGAGACTTGATGAGCCAGGGTGAGGGTATACGTAAGGGGTGGGGCTTCTACACCCAGAAAAGATGAGGTTGGGGAGATGTGGGGATAGGGGAGGGACTGTGTGAGGAGGGGGAGACAGGGAGAGAGTCAGGGATTGGGATTTAAAGTGAATAAATGAATTAATGGGGAAAAAAACCCCAACCAACCAATGACTGGCTGCTATTCCGGAAGATCCTCATTAGAACCCTAGAATCTGTATGGCCTCTCACAACTCTCTTTTAACTCCATCATTAGAGGATTCAATACCTTCTGTATCATGAAGGCACTCCACACATATGTTGCACAAACATACATACAGGCAAAATACCTATACTTAGAAAAATTTTTAAATGTTTAACTTCTTGAAGAAATTTTTTCAAGTGTTAAGCCACAGACAAGAAACATATGACAGAAGATACAGGACTCTGGAGGAAGAAGTGATTTTTCTGTGATAAAGGAGAGAGAAGTCTAGGTTGAGAGAAAGCAGCTGGGATTTTTAGATGAATAATTCAGAATAGGTAAGATTGTATCATCAAGAGGCACTGGAGATTATTTTGGCCCCAAGGCAGATGCAGAGGTAGGCAACTACAAGCAAGCTTTAAAACCTTGTGGTCGGGCACATCAGTCACACAGCTGGCAGGCTGTAATGACTTGGGCCTGGCTTATTAAGCACATTTGAAAATTGGGTGAATTGCTTGATTTGGTAAAAAATTACATGGTACATTTAATCAGGCCTCCTTTAAGGAACAAATGTCATTAAACACCACTTAATTAGCTGCTCCTGCAGCCTGACTGGGTGAAAATTATATCCTTGACAAACTACAAAACATTTTTAAGGTCAAATATGGAGAATAAAAACACTACTCCATGCCCTCGGGTAATAGGCCCATAAAAGCCTGCCTCATTTTCATTCATTGAAAAGATTCATTTTGGATCACAGCTAATCAGAACTTGATGGTCCTTCTTTGGAACATTATCTTAAGACACGGCTTTTTGGAAGATAAAATAAGCAGGAAAAGAGACATACACATTCGATAGTACACCGATTTATCAGTGTAGGGATAGACACATGCTCAATAATACACTTATCAGAGTTTTGGAGATTTGTAAAAGGAAGAAAACAAGTGCCCTTGCTTTGTTAGCTCATGTTAGCGGGGCATGATGGAGTGGTCTGCACTCTGGCCATACACCGGACACAACGTTCAAATAGAGAACAAGAAGCAGGCAGACAAATAAATGCTCTCATTTATTACCTCATGCTACACTCAGAAAAATCTGTAACCGATGTTTCAATTTTTACACAGAAAGGCATACACATGCATGCACAGTGAAATGAATCTTCATGTATGAAAATCACCCACCAATCACCATCACCAGGTCAAGGACCAACTGTCTTTAAAGTCAAGGTTCCATCATGTTCTGCTTCTTTGCCTATGACACCTGCACTTCGGACTTCTCTTATCAGAGCCTGGCTTTCTCAGTTCCTATACTTTGTGGGAATGCTGCTATTCACTGAGAACTGTCTGTGCCTGTATTCTTTCATTCTTTGGTTTGTGAGATTTACCTGTGTGGCGTGGACCTCATTCAGGGTTACTGCTGTGGATTAAGGCCAGTGACTGAATATGCCTTGACTTATTTCCATGTTTTGGGGTTCACATTGAAGTGGTATTTTGATTGCAGTTATTAGGGATAATGGCACTATTAATATGCCTTTTTAATAGTGTATTTGACAGAGAATCTGTATGGTTACAAGAGTCCTACAACGTAATGCAAGCACTTATTCAGAGTATGCCCGAATCTATTTCCTTGAGATGCAAACATATGCAGAAACATCAACATATTAAAAACTATAGCTTAGGCAGTTTTCAAACTCAAACTGTACCTGAAGATGACCTTGAATTTCTGAGTCTTCTGCCACCACGTCCCAGGTTCTGGAATGAAAAGAATATACCACATTTGTGTAGTGATAACATTTCATCCCAGGACTTTGTGCATGTTAGGCATGTAATCTACTAACTATATTGATAGCAATATATATGTATTTGTATAACATATATGTGTATAATCTTTTTTATTTCCCTTTAGACCATCAGCACAATGAATTCAAAGACTAGCTTATGCTGTACCAGGATGAATGGAAATACCATTGATAAAAGACTTTTCTCTGTATATTTTAAACAAAGAAGTTCGTAGCACATAGTTCAGATGGTCTAGATATGAGTTTGTCAGCTTTTCTGAGTCTCTGTTTTCTCACCTAATGAGAAAGACTGCCTACCAAGCCCAAGGGAGTTAGGGACTTAGCTTTTCTTTTGTTTGTTTCTCAGAGAAATTATTGTTAATGTTTTATCCTCTCTCCTGTCTTTCTATAGTGTAGGTGAGGTTGACTCTTGGTTTTTGTTAGATATCTTATCAAAGGCAGAGTGTACTTAACCTACATTAAGATGCTGACATGGAATCCTCTTAACTGATAAAATGTTCTAATTGTAATCAGCAAAATCAAGCCATAATTAAATGCTTGCAAATTGTAGTTAGTAGAAAAAGAAACCTTTCCTATCTCATCTGGTCAAGTCATTACTTTCCCACCTCTCTCCTCTGCTCCACAAGATTCCATATTAGTCATTTTCCCATTTCACTTTAATTTTTCATGTGGACTAGATATATTATTCTTTTATGTGTTTAAGATAAACTTTAATTCAAGGAATAGAAAATGTGATTTTTACAGTTTCTCATTTCAAGAAATTGACTATGGTTTGAATTATGCACTCAGATGTTTGATTCTCCAATCGTGTTTCAAATATTAGGAAAATAGGGCATGTAGGGTAAGATTCTGTGAGTTGTACCTCCTCTCAGATGGACTCAGGAACATCATAGAATCGATTCCAACCATCATGTCATATTTGAGGCCAGTCCTTTTCTCTATTAAAACTGACATTTTCCCCAATGTGCACTAGTTGTACATGGCTGAATGGTTCTATGACTTTTCTGGAACTGGGACTCTTATGAAATGAAGTCTTTTGGCAAAGCTATATTTTTTAGCTCTTGCTTATATTATTTCCAAACTCCAGGAATAATTTAAAATGGGATGGAAGGGTGAAGTAATTGATAGACTGTGGTTGATCACATTACTACATTGATTTCACATCCCCCTCTATGTTTGGTGCCTGAAGATCTATCATTTCCAGCCCTATTCTACCCACAAGGAGTGTAACCTGTGATGTGACATGGTTTGTGAAAGGTTTGCAGAAGTGATTGGTCCTATGCTTTAGGTCCACAGATTATAAGAGGCTTCTGTGTTCAAAGTCTCTTATACTCCTGCCTATGCTTTATAGCCTCGGTGTGGTTCAGTGGCTGAATGTGACATGTCTTCTTTACAGGTCTGTTAGTTCATGTGGAAATGGCATTTTACTAAGTGTTCTTAGGGATAATAGCATTCTGAATATGCCTTTTATTATTATTATTATTATTATTATTATTATTATTTTATTTTATTTTTTAGTGTATTTGGCACAGCATTTATCTGATTGCAAGATTCTTCAGCTTAATGCAAGAGTGTGCCAGAATCCATTGCCTTGAGATATGAGCTTATGCATAGAATGGGGATACAGTGTTTTCTATATAGCTGCTATTGTCAACCCTGCTTCTCAGAACAACCGTACACACAGCATAATCTCTCAATCCTTCCTACTGACATGTAGCTTGAGAATTGTAGCTCAGTGTTGCACCACGAACTAGCACACTCAGTGCTATATTGGTCAGCATAAGAAGAAATGGATGAACATCTCTTTCCTGAGAGTTCACATTAGGCGCATTGAGACAAAGAGGATGACTGTTAGCTTAGGAGGAAAACCTGTCCCAGGTAACAGTGAAGTTTGCTTGCTTTCTGGATAAAAACTTCTTAGCTATCAACTTGCATTTTATTCGTTGGTTAGAGAAGTCTAATGAAGAAGTGTGGCCAGCATTATTTTGTAGAAAACAAATGGGGAAATGTTACACAAAGACAGCCTGGATCCCCACCACCACCTGTTTTTTCAGTCTGTTTCTAAATGGGCATGGTGTCAGGCATGAGTGATCTGGGATGTTCCTGTGTGTTCTCATCAAGGCCCCATATACTTCCTTATGAGGTCATCCAGCAAATTCCTGATGATTCTGTGTGGATCATCAAATTGTAGAGGGAGCAAAAGATTGAGGCTCAGAAACCCAAGCCTCAAGAATAGCAAGATGCTAGTCTTTACTGGATATGTATGTGTGCTTCGGTTTTTCCATAAACTAGTTCTGGATGGTTATGTGTAGGCGAATGTGACATGAACATGTTCATAGGTCATTCCTCAGAAGCATTCTGGGGAACCCAGTAGTTCTTTCTTTTCTCTTGTGACCCTCCTTAGAAGTCTTATATTCTAAGCACAACATAAAAGCAGCCTGTGACTCTGGATAGCACTGAGAAGAGCATCACTGAGAACTGCCTGACAAGCTCTTATATGTATTGCTTCAGCATACATATTTCATGTGTCATATATCTGTCTGTCTGTCTGTCCATCTATCCACCAACCTACCTATCTATATCTATCTGTCTGTCTATCTGTCTATCTATCTATCTATCTATCTATCTATCTATCTATCATTTATCTATCATTTATCACCTTTGTACCTGTCATCTCTTTATTGTCTATTTTTTCTTCTATACCTATCAAATTCCCTTTATTCTGCAATGAAGAAATTTTGCCTTTGTATCTGGAAGTGAGTACCAATGATAATTCCAGTCTTTTCCTAACAATTTAAATGAGGGAGTAGAAAAAACACCCCCATGGTTTACAATCTTTGTATCTCATGTAGAATCCTGACTATGATCCCCTTTACACACTACCTAGATCTTTTTTTTTTTGAATTTTTTTTTATTCGATATATTTTTTATTTACATTTCAAATGATTTCCCCACTCCCAAAGAGTCCCGTAAGCCCCCTTCTCTCCCCCTGTCCTCCCACCCACCCCTTCCCACTTCCCCGTTCTGGTTTTGCTGAATACTGCTTCATTGAGTCTTTCCAGAACAAGGGGCCACTCTTCCTTTCTTCTTGTACCTCATTTGATGTGTGGATTATGTTTTGGGTAATCTAGGTTTCTAGGTTAATATCCACTTATTAGTGAGTGCATACCATGATTCACCTTTTGAGTCTGGGTTACCTCACTCAGTATGATGTTCTCTAGCTCCATCCATTTACCTAAGAATTTCATGAATTCGTTGTTTCTAATGGCTGAATAGTACTCCATTGTGTAGATATACCACATTTTTTGCATCCACTCTTCTGTTGAGGGATACCTGGGTTCTTTCCAACACCTGGCAATTATAAATAGGGCTGCTATGAACATAGTAGAGCATGTATCCTTATTACATGGTGGGGAATCCTCTGGGTATATGCCCAGGAGTGGTATAGCAGGATCTTCTGGAAGTGAAGTGCCCAGTTTTCAGAGGAACCGCCAGACTGATTTCCAGAGTGGTTGTACCAATTTGCAACCCCACCAGCAGTGGAGGAGTGTTCCTCTTTCTCCACACCCTCTCCAACACCTGCTATCTCCTGAATTTTTAATCTTAGCCATTCTGACTGGTGTAAGGTGAAATCTCAGGGTTGTTTTGATTTGCATTTCCTTAATGACTAATGATGTTGAGCATTTTTTAAGATGCTTCTCCGCCATCTGAAGTTCTTCAGGTGAGAATTCTTTGTTTAACTCTGTACCCCATTTTTTAATAGGGTTGTTTGGTTTTCTGGAATCTAACTTCAAGACTCTGAAGAAGGAAATGGAAGAAGACCTCAAAAAATGGGAAAACCTCCCATGCTCATGGATCGGTAGAATCAATATAGTTAAAATGGCCATTTTGCCAAAAGTAATCTACAGATTCAATGCAATACCCATCAAAATCCCAACTCAATTCTTCACAGAGTTAGAAAGAGCAATTATCAAATTCATCTGGAATAACAAAAAACCCAGGATAGCTAAAACTATTCTCAGCAACAAAAGAAATTCTGGGGGAATCAGTATCCCTGACCTCAAGCAATACTACAGAGCAATAGTGTTAAAAACTGCATGGTATTGGTATAGTGACAGGCAGGAGGATCAATGGAATAGGATTGAAGACCCAGAAATGAACCCACACATCTATGGCCACTTGATCCTCGACAAAGAGGCTGAAAACATCCAATGGAAAAAGATAGCCTTTTCAACAAATGGTGCTGGTTCAACTGGAGGTCAGCATGCAGAAAAATGGGAATTGATCCATCCTTGTCTCCTTGTACTAAGCTCAAATCCAAATGGATCAAGGACCTCCACATAAAGCCAGACACTCTGAAGCTAATAGAAAAGAAACTGGGGAAGACCCTTGAGGACATCGGTACAGGGAGAAAGTTTCTGAACAGAACACCAATAGCGTATGCTCTAAGAGCAAGAATTGACAAATGGGACCTCATAAAATTACAAAGTTTCTGTAAGGCAAAGGACACCATCAAGAGGACAAATCGGCAACCAACAAATTGGGAAAAGATCTTCACCAATCCTACATCAGATAGAGGGCTAATATCCAATATATATAAAGAACACTACCTAGATCTTAACACCTGCATCAAATGAAAAATAATCCAATAGATGTATTGGTCCATGAAACAAAGGGTGATAAACAAGCACTGGAGAACATAATTGGCTACATGATGGGAGCCAATAGTTTGTTTGAGGGAAAAGTACATACCTTAGATATTTCGATTTCTTTGTGAGTTTAGTGGCAGTGGAAGTAAACACTTTATTTTGGGTGCTAAGGCCCATGTTTGATTGTCACCCATTGGCTTTGAAGAAGCAGGTCACGGTTCTCCTGTTCTAGAGGGAGCTGCCTTTGGATGATACCATTCCCCATTGCTTTGACCTGAAAACTTTATGTTTCTTTGGCTTCCAAAGGCGAGCTGAAGAAGGAATATTTAAAATAAGCCTTTCAAAAGTTCTTTTACCCCTTCTTTATTATGGTGTGTGTGTGTGTGTGTGTGTGTGTGTGTGTGTGTGTGTGTGTGTGTAAAACAATAACTTTTCCAATAGAACCATTGGAGGTTTGGGGAAAAGGTACAGATTAAGAACTTAGAATATGGCATGCTTGGAAAGCACATACTTGCAAGGTTCACAGCCCCCAACTCACTTCAAAATTATAGCAAACAACTCCAAAGGGATGAAACACTGAGGATCTCAGATGCCAAAAGATTTTTCTCAGGTCTGTGGAGCCACCTGCAGATTGTGTGGAGAGCTTGAGGGCTCGATTCTGTAGAGTTCACCTGTGTTGAGAAGGAATCATGCCTGCTTCTGCCAGCATGCTCACTCATACCCCTGCTAACCATAGTAACATCTGGTTCACCATGCTGGATTTCCATCATTACCTTGTAGTATCGCATGTTGCCTTTCTGGGAGTAGAGATGTGTGTTGTGTCTCCCCAGGAAACATCTCATAGAATACCCTGCCAGAGCTGAGACTGATTTTGAGTCTAGTGACTTTATATGACTTCCATATACAAGAAGATCTTCCATATGGGAGAAAAAGGAGATGAGGAGGGGAGAAGGAAAAGGAGAAAAGGAAGAGGGGAAAACAAAGAAAGGAGAAGAATCCATTCATCTTTACTTAGCAGAAGCTATGGGTTAGAAAGAGAGGGGACATTATCATTTTTTAATATGCAGAACCTCACACAGGTCTTATCATCAGTGTCTAACTGAGGAGTTCAGTAACAAGAAGGTCATTATGGAAGAGGCTGATAGTCAGTTATCTTACTGCCAAGCCTGTGGTCTTTCATACATGTCTCATTCCTTCTTACTTCAAGAACCTGCTTCTATCACAGAGTACCCACACCATCACCATCAGCTTAGATGAAGTTTGAACATTAGGTATGAGAAGTGGGAAGCTGATTTCAATGCATTATATTAAACTATCTTTTTAAATTTTTTTCTTGAGTCTGGCTCCACTCGGTCTTCTGTATCTTTTTCTGCTAAAGCATCTGTCCTTCATATTGAACACCAGTTGCCCTTTACCTTGCAAACAGATCAGCTACAATGTGTCCTTTTTATTTCCTGAAATAGCCTGGATTTTTAATGTGATTCTGACAGATTGGTCAGATTCATTCTGAGAAATGGAATTCAACTGGATTCTGGATGAATAGTCATTGAGTAAAAATCTCTCCTCCAAAGAGATTCAGCTAGATGGTCTTGCACTTGAATCCCATGTCGGTCAGGCATTAGCCACATTTGAGTAGCTGGCCATTATTGAGATTCTTCTTCTGATGGAAATCTCTGGCCAGGGGACAGTGCTGAGATGTACATGATCTGACCTGATCATTTCCTCTCCCATGCCCATGATCAAAAACCATGGCTTATTGAGATCTGCCTAAATGGTAACTTCCAAATCTTCAAGGACAGAAACAAGTAGCCTCTCAGAACTTTTACACCCTGAATGCAGCAGACACTGCCAAAAGTGTATGCTTAAGTAGAAAATAAACAGGTACACAAAGACTTGTCCCTGTCATCTAAGAAGATGCTCACATCTTGAGGAATAATATTATAAAGAAATAAGTAATTACCTCCATACTCACCTAGAGATTCTATGTACCAAATGTTCCATAAATGGGTGAGAAGAATAGAGCCTTTTCTTATTATGCACAATACATATATTTTAATAAATGTTTAGAGTACAAGATAGAAATAGTAGATCCCACATGACTGAATGACATGATGACAACTTAGCAGAGAATATAGTTTAAAAAAGAACAAAAAGGAAATTCTGAACTTTGGTCATATTAATTTGGAGTTTACTTTGTCAAATAACAACTAATTTAGACTGGGCTAAAGGTCACCCAAGACTTGAGGGTTTGTTAAGCAGAGTAGAGAACATTAAAGAAAAATAGAGGTTAATATAAAAGAGAAACATAATTAAAAATAAAAACAAGCTTCTTGTGTATGTGAAATGGCATTTGCAAGCATTTGCTATGTTGGTTATTAAAAAAAACTGTTTTTATTATATCAGATCTAAAAAATTCTATGGAAAAAACAGTCTTCAGGTAAAAGCAATACATTTTCCACTTTCCTTTAAAACTACAGTGACTCCTGTGAAGCTTTTGCCAACTCGCATCTGTTTTCCTGTGTTCTCAGAGGTGCAGAGGGGTATTTCCTGGATTCTAAACTTCACTAACTCCAGTTCTTTCCCTTGGGCATTCTCAACTAATGAAGTTTTACCCGACTTGTCGCATACCAGTGAATGTAGCCACTGGAAAATTAGCAGAAAGACAACCTGGGGCCTTTTAGGAGTAATTAATGTGCTTGGAATCATAGTTGAATCTAATTGCTGGTTATAAAATGTAGTCTTGCTATGTTGTTTCTGGGATGCTGTGAGTTTGGTCTGGATGCTGCGGAAGGGCAGAGGGAGAATTACTGCTCATTAATAATCCCATTACACAGACATCCTCATGTAGGCCTTGTTGACTCAGTGTCTTGATGCCACGTAGAAGCCTGCTTCGAACTTACACAGATGATTTATTTTGGCTGAGTTAATATGAACAAAGTTGCACTGCCTAATGACTAAGTATTCATGGATGGCTATAAATTACTCTCCTTCTTTGCTCTAGATAATAACACATTATTTTTCAACATGCCTGAATGTGAATTATGAAGGACACTTGCTTCTTTAATCTCCAGTGCATCTCACCATGGAGAGTGGTGTGTATCTAAGTCTTTCCAAAAGAAGAGTGTTTCCTTTCTGTCTCTCGTCTCCTCCACACCTTTCTACATGTCTTGCTCCTCTTCCTTCCTGCCCTCTCTCCCTTCCTCACTTACTCCTTCCCTCCCCTCCATTCTTCCTTTTTGAAGTGATAAACTTGAATGAATGGACTGTTGCTTCCGAGCATTTATCTGGGCTCTTTTGCCTTGTGGGAAGAAAACTCTTGGATGTGTGTCTAGAAATCTTAAAATTTCCCAGGATCTTACTGTCAACTAGCTATGAAAAGGAAAATTTAAAAAGTCCAATGATTATTTATAAATTCTCTCTCTCTCTCTCTCTCTCTCTCTCTCTCTCTCTCTCATATCTATCTATGTATCTATCTTCTGTTTATGTATCTATCTATGTATCTATCTTCTATGTATGTATGTATATATGTATCTGTATGTATGTGTGTGTTTACATGTGTGTGTGTGTGTGTGTGTGTGTGTGTGTGTAATTTTCCTGAAGTATCCTCACTGGAATTACCTCTGGAATCTTTAAGTTAAGAAAATATAAAGCTTTAATGTTTGTGCTGATTGCCCTATGTTCATAGTTATCTATCAGCCAAGCACTGTGTTAGCTGCTTTCTGAAGATGCCTTCCCTCAATCCTTAGCAAGCCTGAGCCATTATTCTCATCATTCCCATCACTGTGAGGCAGGGACTGAGGCTGTTATGCTTTTGGGTCTCAATGCTGCAGGTTGATGGTGTCCTTCTCTCTGGAGCCTGGAGTAGAAGGGTACCATGGACATTCCTATGTTGTGCTGCAGGTTAGCACCCAAAGCTGGTAGGCAAAAATCAGCATGCCACTTAAAGCTTCTGGAAATTTTCATGTTTGCATATCTGTTGTTATTTTTCTAGATCAATAATACAAATCGCCCAACTTAACATGAATTTGTGTGGAATCAGAATATCTGAGGTCTAGGCAATGTAAAATATTGTGCCCTTGGTTCTGTAGTATATTCCCCGAGGATCTTGACTTGTCTCGCTCTGGCTACCTTGTCACAACCTCCAACTGAAACAACTGAAACAGTGACAGCTCACAGTAGGGAGGAGTCACTGGATGGGCTGTAGGCTTGGGGTCAGTCCAAGGTGAACTATCAATAAGGGAAAGTCTTGTTTTGTTAAAAGAGGATGTATACTGCAAGACAGCTGAGAATAAAAGGGGCAACAAACAGCTCACCTTGACGAGTGCCCTGGGGTCTCACCTTGTATGCATTGCTGAGATGCTTCCGTGGGCCCTGTTTACCATTTGTTCTTCTCTTATCTGATGGACAGAGGACCAAGGAAAATGTCAGCTAAGGAAAGGGGGCTATTGATCTGGACTCAAGTGTTTCTCCTCATGCAAAGAGAGTAAAATGCTAAGCAGACAGGAGTTCATTTATGTCTGATGACTAGAAAATTCCTGCTGCCCCAGGCATACTGCTGATGGGCCTGAAACTGATTCAGGATTTCAGACAAATGATAAACCTATAAGCTGTCGGCAAATATTGTTGTTACATAAAGCACTTTGTGAAAGTGATAGACCTCAACTGTGCATGGAGCTCAGTGCCTGGGACCAGTTACAGTGTGTGTGTGTGTGTGTGTATAAAATTATTCAAGGAAAGTGAGAGAGCAGATAACCAGGAGCCATCTGTGACCAGGATATCCAGTAAGCCAATGGGAGTTGATCCTAAGCTTAGCCAGATAGCCCATTTCTCTTACGCTAAGGTAGTTCACCTACCATCAAAGAATCAAGGGCTAACCCTGTGTCTGAAGTTTGTGTTTCCTTATTTCTTCCACATTTTCAGGACCTGTCTAGGTGACCTTCTTTCTTCCTGTCTTGCTTCCCTTTCCCAGGAATAAAGGACCCAAGTGTCTTGAGGATAAAAAAAAAATGATTCCAAGTGGGAGGAGCTGTGCGCATGGCAGATTGCTCATGGATGATGTGTGCTTGTGTTGCGCCCATACGAGGAGGCTTTCATGAATCATTCTGTCAACAGGTTCAGAACTGGGACGGAAGAAAGGCAGTAAAGTGAGTTCTGCAGGCATTACAATGGCAACCAAGTTAACTGCCAATGTGGATTGCTTATGGAACCTATGTAATGTGTAAAATGAGGGTTAGATGACAAGAAAATACCAACTCCTTAGGTCCATGAGTAGGTACCAAAAGGGAGCCACTGGTGGCAGTGGTGAGATTGTAAAAAGCATCTTCTAGAAACTAGGAACGGAAAGGATTGAGGGAAGAATATGCCCTCACAGTTTCCAATGTCTGATAACGCTGAAGATGGGATTTAAGTAACAGAAATATCTGTAGGCTGAGTGAAAGCTATTTCTAGTAGCAGGCTCCTGGTCAGGAATGGATTGTATCGCTCTGTGTAGACTGAGACTTACTAAAATCTAGCCTGCCTATAGGATGTGAGGATAAATGGACAGAAATATTGGTGGATGGCATAGGACTTAGTTTCCCCCTTCCCAAAGGCATAGCCTAACCCACAACAGTGACTCATCTTCATTATTCCCTCTGATGAGAGCTTGATCATACAGCCGCAACTGAGGAGAAAGTTGGGAAATGATGTCTTTTGTGCAAATGATTATGAACCTGCCTAAGATCATGGATGTTTTATGTGATGGGAGGAAGAGGAGAACATAGGTTGAGGTACAGGCAACAGCCCTGCCACAGCACAGTCCCATGAGCAGAACCACCCCAATACACTTCAAACCACAGTCTAAATACTTCTCTCATCTTTATAATATGTAGATGTGAAGATGAGTTCATCATTCTGCCTCCTTATAACTTATAGAAAATAAAAGATTGTTTATTTTACCCTACTAAATTTAGGTTTGTTACAAAGTTCAACTCACACAAAAAAATAATTTTAAGGGAAACCTAGCAGAGATCTGCTTATTAACATCAGTCATAAATTGTTACTATTAGAGTGAAGCTTGAGAGCTGTAGTACTTCCATTTTTTATTATTAAAGGTTTATGGTATGCTTGAGTTTGTGAGAGCCATTGAAGGCACAGTATTGTCTTTTTGATGTTCAAAATGAAGTACTTCATTGAAGAAGAATTATAAACCTCCACATAAAATTATGCTATAGGATAATAGGGTATCTTTTCAATAGGAGTAGGCAATTCTTTTCTTTATTATTATTAACATAAATGTGCTTCTTTTCACTGTGCAGTTGTAACAGTTATACTTGGTCTCTTTATCCAAGATTACTTCTATCACTGTTATAATTATTATTTGTTCATTCTATTAGTGGTTGAGTGAGGGAGGGAGAGAGGAAGGAAAGGAGGAAAAGGAGATGGAGAGAGATATAGACACACACATACACAGACCACCCAGACACAGACACACACAGACACACTCAGACACACCCAGACATACCCCCCCACACACACAGAGAGAGAGAGAGAGAGAGAGAGAGAGAGAGAGAGAGAGAGAGAGAGAGAGAGAGGAGAGAGAGAGCGAGAGAGAGAGAAACATTATTTTCTACTAAAGAAAACAGTTATACAAGAAGGGCAGTCCTGGCTACTTTTTCAGATTCTTGCATGAGTCTTTGTTCTCATGCGGGTGTCAATGGAGGTGCCTTTCAACAGTCAGAACTGCAAATTTAACTATTGGTCTCTGGTTATTTATGACTGGTAATGATTTTTTTCTCAATGTTAGAAAATTCATTTCTGTTTTAATTAAAAGAAGGAATAAAAATATAGGACTCATTAGATTTTCTACTAACACTGGCTGGGTGTTCTTGGTTCTCTTTTAATTCAATCACGCTATGGAGACACAAATACATCAGAGTAGTACTTACTGTGCTTCTATCTCTCTTCCACCAAATGCAGTTTACTTTTCTTATTCACATTTTAAAGATAGACATAGTTTGTGAATTAAAATCAACATAAACAGAAAATTAAATTTTATTAGTGTATTATTATTAGTTTGTCCAATTCTCTGTCACAATTGGGAGCTCATCCTTCATACACCAAACTCTCAGTAGGTCAGTGTCAGGAATATTAAATGCAGCAAGTGCCTAGTGCGACAAATAAGAAGTCGTGTGTGAGTAAAGTCAAGCTTTACGGGCAGCTGCTTTCTGGCCCTTTTTTGTGTTCCTGCATGCTGTTTCCAGCTCTCCTGATTTCCTTCGGTTTCCTTCTTAATAGATCACATGGCTTCATCTTGTGCATTTTGGCTGAGTCTGATTTTCTACAAACACCATTTCTTCCCTTATGCTTATCTCATGGCTGGATGGCGTGATTTGACTGGTGGCTTCATTTCGTGCTTGCAGCTACTAGCATCTGCCAAGGGATCTTTCCTTCTACAGGGCAAATGGAATCCTTGTATGAAAACGCTCAGGTCTTAGGGGTAGCAAGAGAACCAAGGGAAACACATTCTTGTAACTTCAAAACTCATTTTGTGTCTGCCAGCTAGAAACAGCCTCCTAATGTGCCACATCCCACATGCATTTGGATTTAATTTGTTTGCTTTTTCTCAGTGATTGCTCTTTAATTATTGCAATGTTGAAACAACTTGATCTGTCTCCAAAAATATGCTACAGTAGGTGGGGGAAGATGGAGGGGGTATACAACAAGCATGCTGAAGCAGCCAAGTGTGCTGGGGAATAGCAGTTAAGAAGGGAGTAAGGCTTGGGGGGAGTTTGACATTTGCTCATGGCTTTCCAGCCTCGCCATCTTTCTGAAATGCCTGCACTGACCTCCTGATGGAAAACTTTAAAGTCCTTTTCACAATGATGACATGAACTACTCTGAGGCAAGTGACACTTGCTGGAACTTGTCAGCAGCACCAGAAAGATCAAAATCCTACTTTATCTTCGATCTAAATGAAGAAACTCTGTGTCCTTCTTGCCTCTGCCCTCCTACATCTATATCTTGGAATTAAAATGGTAAAAGATTGAGCCGATGCCGATCTTTTGGAGACAGCAGGTGTTGGAGAGGGTGTGGAGAAAGAGGAACACTCCTCCACTGCTGGTGGGGTTGCAAATTGGTACAACCACTCTGGAAAGCAGTCTGGCGGTTCCTCCGAAAACTGGGCACCTCACTTCCAGAAGATCCTGCTATACCACTCCTGGGCATATACCCAGAAGACTCCCCACCATGTAATAAGGATACATGCTCTACTATGTTCATAGCAGCCCTATTTATAATTGCCAGATGCTGGAAAGAACCCAGGTATCCCTCAACAGAAGAGTGGATGCAAAAAATGTGGTATATCTACACAATGGAGTACTATTCAGCCATTAGAAACAATGAATTCATGAAATTCTTAGGCAAATGGATGGAGCTAGAGAACATCATACTAAGTGAGGTAACCCAGACTCAAAAGGTGAATCATGGTATACACTCAGTAATAAGTGGATATTAACCTAGAAAACTGGAATACCCAAAACATAATCCACACATCAAATGAGGTACAAGAAGAAAGGAGGAGTGGCCCCTGGTTCTGGAAAGACTCAGTGAAACAGTATTCAGCAAAACCAGAATGGGGAAGTGGGAAAGGGTGGGTGGGAGGACAGCGGGAGAGAAGGGGGCTTACGGGACTTTCGGGGAGTGGGGGGGCTAGAAAAGGGGAAATCATTTGAAATGTAAATAAATTATATCGAATAAAAAAAATGACAAAAAAAAAGATCTTCGTTGATGGCGTGAAGATGTTTCAAAAATTCAGTACAGGCTGTACATTCTTAATCTGAAAATATAAAGCGGCAAGCTTTTAAAACTCCCAGGTCATGTTCAAAAAGTTCTAGATTTTTGGAGCATTTTTGGATTTTTGAATTAAGAATACTCAACTGGTGAAACCTTCTGTAAAGATTCCCATTCCAGAAACTCTAAATCAACTTTTTTTTTGTTTGTTTGTCCCAAACATTTAGGACAAAGATACTCAGAATGTACTTCTGTGAAAGAACTCCTCCCTCCCACAATAAAATGAGACAAGAATCCTAGCACCCTGGAGTATCACATACTCACTGAATGGCTTGTTCCCAGCCCTCCTCTTTTTTTTTTTTTTTTTGCGTGCAAGTTAAGAATTTCCCCCCAAACACAGAGGTTAGGAACTAGTATGAACTTAGGCTTAACTCTCTCCAAAGTCTGATGCCTTCCCTTAGAATATGGTATGTTGGTTATTCTTATGCCAACATGACAAGAGCTAGAGTTATCTGAAGGAACTGTAACTGAGAAAATGCCTTCACAAGATCCAGCTGTAAGGAATTTTGTTAGTGATTGATGGGGGAAGGGCCAATCCATTGTTGGTGGTTCCACCCCTGGCCTGGCAGCCCTGGGTTCTGCAAGAAAGCAGCTGAGGAAACTAGTAAGAACCCTTCTGTGTTCTCTGTTTGAGCTGCTGCCTCTGGGTTCCTGTCCTATTTAAATTCCTGTCCTGATTTCCTTCAACGATAAACTATTATGTGGAAGTGAGTCAAATAAGCCCTTTCCTCTCCAACTTTCCTTTGGTCATGGTGTTTCATTACTGCAATAGTAAACCTAACTAAGACATGTGGAATTTCATGCTTTGGCTTATTGGTACTGTGGGTTTTGAGTATGGTTAGTTTAAATCTGATACTTTAGAAAAGAACAACTTCTCCAAAATGGATGGAAATGTATGACTGAGCAGAGCAGTGAGTTACCAGTGAGATAGTTTGAACAACTAATCTCCTGGAAGCCCCGGATATACAAATTAATGTTTGGAAACTTGTCCGGAACTCAAGACCAGTTTTCTTTTTCTTTTTTTAGGCTATGAGTGACCTTTGGGAAGATGAAGTAATGATTTTAATTAGACATTCAGGTATGAGAACCAAGAATTAAAATCCATACTTAGGGGAATGTGTCTTGCTACCAGCAGGATTTGGGCAGCATATGAGATTTGGAAGACATACTGAAATACCCTGATTCCTATGTTTTGTGTAGTGTTTGTATCTTGCTGAGGAAGGACTCAGGGAGGATTCTTGCTATCTTCTTTTCATGAAAATGTTAGAGAACTCTAACAGGTTTTGAGACCATCTCCAAACTCTTCTGGCAATCCAGCCCCCCATCTGATAGCTGTCATGCTAATACACAGTCCCTCAGCCCTACAGCTCTTTGTGGACCTGCATTTCTTGTGATGTTGCTGCCGAACTTGTCTATTTACTGTCAAAATTGGCCATTGGGAATATCAAGAGGCTTCCTAGTGTGTCACATAGGTTCCTAACACTTTTCCAGTTCTGCTTCCATATGTAAGACATGCCCAGCGGCTTCTAGGAATCAGAGCCAAGTACTGCTGCCAAGATGTTGACTATTTGCTTGTTGGACTCCTGTCATCAGGACCTTGAAGTCATTGGGCTACAGCTGTAGCTTAAAATTGATTAGGAATCTTGTAATCATCATGCAAGCAATTCATCTGTGGCATCTGGACCATTTAGAATAACTTATCATGGCCTTTTTAGGATTCAGAAAACAGTATCATTGATAGTAAGATAGTTCCACTCCTTATTTTATGAATGGAAGCATTCTACAGACTAGGGACACTGTCACGTGTAAAGGTTGTGTTAATTTTCTTCTGCTACTTACCAAGTTATCACACATCCGGAATCTGAATCATGACTTCATAACCTCTTTTCACTTGTAAACTCTTTAAGTCATCAATCATAAGTATCTTCTTATCTATTATATACACACATATATATTAAATATAGTGTTTATAGACACACATATATAATAGACATGCGAATCAAACATTTGAAGTTAATGTATCAGAAAGAAATGTATTAAAACAATCCCTTGCTAAACATATACTTAATTGATAATTAAAATGTTCACTTTTCGTACTGGGAAAACAGATGTGCTTGTTTATTTAACATAATGAATTATGTCTAGGCTGAATATTTGATACTGCCGGACATAGAGTTTTTGCAACATTTTCCAGAGCTAATCAATATTTTGATTTTATAATTGTCAATACAGAGAATGTTGTTTTGTATAAATACATGGTCCAATATGGCAAAAGAATATTTCACCTTATTTGTGAAGTTGCTGCAAATTCTTTCCTAACTCAAAGTCAAATTCGTGTAATGATAATTTGCAAATGAAACTAAAATGAACAAATGCAAGCAACTTTTAAAGGCAACCGTTCCAGTACAACACCATGAATAAATGTATTAGTTTTCATTCAATACAAATTGGATTTTGACACTTGCATGCTCAGGGATGAAGATAGGGAAGTATTGAAAAATCTAATTTTTCATAAGCAAATTGTGATATTTCTGTAAGAACAGAAAATTCGTATGTCTAGTGAAAACAAGTTGAGCTGAGATGTTTTGCCTGTGGTCAGTAGTCTTGGGGTGTAAGACAGTATACTATACAGAGCGGGTGTGCCATATGCTCAGTCCAGGGCTTTGATGAAGACAAATGCAACACAGGTAATTATTGCCAGAAACACCTTAGACCTATCATGTTTTGTTTTTTAGTTACATCATGGTCCTTCTGTTCAGAAACCTAGTAGAAGTTTGTCAAATGTTTTATAAACTCCACACTGCATAAAAAGCTTCGCCTTAAACAGCACTCACTTTTCCTTCACTGTGAGAAGTCTTGTTGGACATAGTAGAATTTTCTGGTAAGAGTCAGTCTTTCAAGGCTAGACAATGTTTGCCAGACTGAACTTGAAGGAATCTTCTGCTGAGCGTACTCATATTGTTAGTAGAATTTTGATTTCGTATAGCTGTAATAGTGTCTTATTCATTTACTATTGTCATAACATGAAATGTGGAGTAAGTGGGTAATACAAAGCGAAGGTCAGGTGCTGGGGGTCTGCTAGCAAAGGAAGGGGCAAAGTGCAATGGTCTGAGCCTGATCTAATTTCTCCACCGCACCATAACTAAATGTCCACCAGTTAATTCTCAGTTCCCTGTTTCAATGGCAGGTGTCACAGCATCAACCAACGGGATAAAGAAAGCACTGTGAGATTAGCATCTGCCTCCCTCAGAAGGGATGGGAATCTTCTGCATGATTGATGATAGAAGGCCCCATTATAAAACATATATTTGATAGACTAGATGCCAGTTGGAGACATTTGGCCAGGAAAGGTGAGGTAGCAAAATTATTGTGATATGAGTACCAGTTAGAAAGGCCCCCGGATGGTTAATGGATATTAGGAATGTGTGGATGTAATTATTACATTGTCTATATGTATGAAATTTTCAAGAAATATTAGAGATTTGACAAAAAGGCTTCTCTCTGTTCCAGTATATTTTGTCTACAAAATGGAAATGCTGGTACTAACTTACTGGGGATACTGATAATTTTTTTTCCTTTTTAAAAAATATTATTATTTTCTATATTCTTTGTTTACATTCCAAATGATTTCCCTTTTCCCGAATCCCCCCTCCCCATATGTCCCATAAACCTTCTTCTCTCCATCCATTCTCCAATCACCTCCCTTCTTTTTCTCTGTCCTTATATTCCCCTCCAATGCTAGGTCAATCCTTTCCAGGATCAGGACCCTCTTCATACTTCTTCATGGGAGTCATTTATTATGTGATTTGTGCCTTGGGTATTTAGGTGTTGTGGGCTAATTAATATCCACGTATCAGAGATTGCATTCCATGTGTATTCTTTTGTGATTGGTTTACCTCACTTAGGATGATATTTTCCAGATCAAACCATTTGCCTAAAAATTTTGTGAATTCATTGTTTCTAATTGCTGAGTAGTATTCCATTGCATAATTATACCACATTTTCTGTATCCATTCTTCCTTTGAGGGACATCTGGGTTCTTTCCAGCTTCTGGCTATTATAAATAAGGCTGCTATGAACATAATGGAGCATGTGTCTTTATTGCATGCCAGGGAATCCTTTGGGTATATGCCCAGGAGAGGTATAGCAGGGTCCTCTGGAAGTGTCATGCTCAGTTTTCTGAGGAACCACCAGACTGATTTCCAAAGTGGTTGTACCATCTTACAGCCCCACCAGCAGTGGAGGAGTGTTCCTCTTTCTCCACATCCTCTCCAACACCTGCTGTCTCCTGAGTTTTTGACCTTAGCCATTCTGACTGGTGTGAGGTGAAATCTCAGGTTTGTTTTGATTTGCATTTCCCTAATGACTAATGATGTTGAGCACTTCTTAAGGTGCCTCTCTGCCATTCGAATTTCTTCAGGTGAAAATTCTTTGCTTAGATCTGAACCCCATTTTTTAATAGGGTTATTTGGTTCCCTGGGGTCTAACTTCTTGAGTTCTTGTATATATTGGATATTAGCTCTTTATCAGATGTAGGGTTGGTGACTATCCTTTCCCAATTTGAAGGTTGCTGTTTTGTCCTTTTAACAGTGTCCTTTGCCTTACAGAAACTTTGTAATTTTATGAGGTCCCATTTGTCAATTCTTGATCTTAGAGCATAAGCTATTGGTGATCTGTTCAGGAACTTTTCCCCTGTGCCCATGTCCTCCTCAAGGGTCTTCCCCAGTTTCTTTTCTATTAGTTTCAGTGTGTCTGGTTTTACATGGAGGTCCTTGTAAGTGGAGTGAAGTTTAGTACATGGAGATAAGAATGGATCAATTCGCATTCTTCTGCATGCTGACCTCCAATTGAACCAGCACCATCTGTTGAAAAGGCTATCTTTTTTCCACTGGATGTTTTGGGCTCCTTTGTCAAAGATCAAGTGACCATAGGTGTGTGGATTCATTTCTGGATCTTCAATTCTATTCCATTGGTGCACTTGTGTGTCACTGTGCCAATACCATGCAGTTTTTAACACTATTGCTCTGTAGTATTGCTTGAAGTCAGGGATAGTGATTCCCCCAGAATTTCTTTTGTTGTTGAGAATAGTTTTAGCTATCCTGGGTTTTTTGTTATTCCAGATGAATTTGAGAAGTGCCTTTTCTAATTCTGAAGAACTGAGTTGGGATTTTGATGGGGATTGCATTGAATCTGTAGGTTGCTTTTGGCAAGATGGCCATTTTAACTATATTAATCCTGCCGATCCATGAGCATGGCAGATTTTTCCATTTTCTGAGGTCTTCTTCGATTTCCTTCTTCAGAGACCTAAAGTTCTTGTCTTATAGATCTTTTACTTGTTTAGTTAGAGTCACACCAAGATACTTTATATTGTTTGTGGCTATTGTGAAGGGTGTCATTTTTCTAACATCTTTTTCAGCCTGCTTATCCTTTGAGTATAGGAAGGCAACTGATTTGCTTGAGTTGATTTTATAACCAGCCACTTTGCTGAAGTTGTTTATCAGCTGTAGGAGTTCTATGGTGGAGGTTTTCGGGTCACTTAAGTAGACTATCATGTCATCTGCAAATAGTGACAATTTGACTTCTTCCTTTCCAATTTGTATCCCCTTGACTTCCTTATGTTGTCTAATTGCTCTAGCTAGAACTTCAAGTACTATATTGAAAAGATATGGAGAGAGAGGACAGCCTTGTCTAGTCCCTGATTTTAGTGGAATTGCTTCAAGTTTAGTTTGATGTTGGCTACCGGTTTGCTCTATATTGCTTTAACGATGTTTAGGTATGGGTGTTGAATTCCTGTTCTTTCCAAGACTTTTAGCATGAAAGGATGCTGAATTTTGTCCAATGCTTTTTCTGCATCTAATGAGATGATCATATGGTTTTTTCTTTGAGTTTGTTTATGTAGTGGATAGCACTGATAGATTTCCTTATATTGACCACCCCTGCATTGCGGGGATGAAGCCTACTTGGTCATGGTGGATGATCATTTTGATATGTTCTTGGATTCGGTTGGTGAGAATTTTATTAAGTATTTTTGCATCAATATTCATAAGAGAAATTGGCCTGAAGTTCTCTTTGTTGGATCTTTGTGTGGTTTTGGTATCAGCATAATTGTGGCTTCATAGAATGAGTTGGGTAGAGTTCCTTTTGTTTCTATTTTGTGGAATAGTTTGAAGAGTATTGGTGTTAGGTCTTCTATGAAGATCTGATAGAATTCTGCACTGAAGCCATCTGGTCCCGTGCTTTTTTTGGTTGGGAGACTTTCTATGACCCTTTTTATTTCTTTGGGTGTTATGGGACTGTTTAGATGATCTATTTGATCCTGACTTAGTTTTGGTATCAGATATCTGTCTAGGAAACTGTCCATTTCCTCCAGATTCTCCAGTTGTCTTGAGTATAGGCTTTTGTAGTAGGATCTAAAGATTTTTTGAATTTCCTCAGTATCTGTTGTTATATCTCCTTTTTCATTTCTAAGTTTGTTAATCTGGATACCGTCTTTGTGCCCTTTGGTTAGTCTGGGTAAGTCTATCTTGTTGATTTTCTCAAAGAACCAGCTCCTGGTTTTGTTGATTCTTTGTATGGTTCTCTTTGTTTCTACTTGATTGATTTTGACCCTGAGTTTGATGATTTCCTGCCTTCTACTCCTCCTTGGTGAAATACCTTCTTTTTGTTCCAGGGCTTTCAGGTGTGTCATTAAGCTGTTAGTGTATGCTCTCTCCATTTTCTTTTTGGAGGCACTCAGGGCTATGAGTTTTCATCTTAGCACTGCTTTCACTGTGTCCCATAGATATGGGTATGTTGTGTCTTCATTTTCATTAAGTTCTAAAAAGTCTTTAATTTCTTTCTTTTTTTTTTCCTTGACCAAGGTATCATTGAGTAGAATATTATTCAGTTTCCACATGTATGTGGGTTTTCTGTTGTTTTTGTTCCTATTGAAGACCACTTTTACTCCAAAGTAATCTGATAGGAGGCATGGAATTAGTTCGATCTTCTTATATTTGTTGAGGTCTGTCTTGTGACCAATTATATTGTCAATTTTGGAGAAGATACCATGAGGTGCTGAGAAAAAGGTATATTCTTTTGCTTTAGGATAGAATGTTCTACATATATTGGTCCAAAGCTTCAATTGGTTTCATTGTGTCCCTGTTCAGTTTCTGTTTTCCTGATCAGTCCATTGAGGAAAGTGCAGTGTTGAAGTCACCCACAATTATTGTATTAGGTGCAATGTGTGCTTTGAGCTTTAATAACGTTTCTTTTATGAATGAGGGTGCCCTTGTATTTGGAGCATAGATGTTCAGGATTGAGAGTTCTTCTTGTTCTATTTTTCCATTGACCAGTAAGAATTGTCCCTCAGAGTCTCTTTTGATGACTTTGGGTTGAAAGCAAATTTTATCTGATATTAGAATGGCTACTCCAGCTTGTTTCCTGAGACCATTTGCTTGTAAAATTGTCTTCCAGCCTTTTACTCTAAGGTAGTGTTTGTCTTTGAGGTGTGTTTCCTGTATGCAGCAAAATGTAGGGTCCTGTTTCCTTACGAGTCTGTTATTCTATGTCTTTTTATTGGGGCATTGAGTCCATTGATGTTAAGAGATATTGAGGAATGGTGATTATTACTTCCTGTCATTTTTGATGTTATTTTTAAAATTTGATTGGTTAACTTCTTTTGGGTTTGATGAAAGAAGGTTACTATCTTGCTTTTTCCAGGGTGAAGATTCCCTCCTTGCATTGCGGTTTTCCTCCTATTATCCTTTGTAGGGCTGGGTGTGTGGATAGATATTGGGTAAACTTGGTTTTGTCATGGATTATCTTAGTTTCTCCATCTATGGTGATTGAGAGTTTTCTGGGTATAGTAGTTTTGGCTGGCATTTATGTTCTCTTAGAGTCTGCATGAGATCTGCCCAGGATCTTCTAGCTTTCATAGTCTCAGGTGAGAAGTCTGCTGTGATTCTGATAGGTCTTCCTTTACATGTTTCTTGGCCTTTTTCTCTTACTGCCTTTAATATTCTTTCTTTGTTTAGTACATTTGGGGTTTTGATTATTATGTGACAGGAGGTATTTCTGTTCTGGTCCAGTCTGTTTGGAGTTCTGTAGGCTTCTTGTGTACTCATGGGGATCTCTCTCTTTAGGTTAGGGAAGTTTCCTTCCATAATTTTATTGAACATATTTGCTGGTCCTTTAAGTTGTAAATCTTCACTCTCATCTATGCCTATAATCCTTAGGTTTGGTCTTCTCATTGTGTCCTGGATTTCCTGGATGTTTTGGGTTACAAGCTTTTTGCATTTTGCATTTTCTTTAACTGTTGAGTCCATGGTTTCTATGGTATCTTCAGCATCTGAGATTCTTTCTTCTATCTCTTACATTCTGTAGTTGATATTTGCACCTATGTCCCCTGATTTCTTCCCAAGGTTTTCTATCTCCAAAGTTGTCTCCCTTTGAGTTTTCTTAGTTGTTTCTACTTCTGATTTTAGATCCTGGATGGTTTTGCTTAGCTCCTTCACTTGCTTGTTTGTGCTTTCCTGTAATTCTTTAAGAGATTTTTGTGTTTCCTCTTTCATGACCTCAGCCTGTTGACCAAAGTTCTCATGTATTTCTTTAAGTGATTTTTGCGTTTCCTCCTTATTGGCTTTTGTATTCTCCTGAATTTCTTTCAATGATTTTTGTGTTTCCCTTGTAAGGGCTTCTATCTTTTGATCCATTTTCTCCTGAATTTCTTTAAGTATGTCCTTCATGTGTTCCTGTACCAGCATCATGACCAGTGATTTTAAATCCTAATCTTATTTTACTGGTGTGATGGGGTATCCAGGACATGCCATTAAAGGAGAGTTGGGTTCAGGTGCTGCCATATTGCCTTGATTTCCATTAGTGAAGTTCCTGCGTTTGCCTTTTGCCATCTAGTTCTCACTGTTGTTAGTTGGTCTTGTCAATACTGGACTCAACAGTGCAAGCTGCCTCTTCCCAGGTGGCCTCTGGTGCACAGCTGACCTCCTGTACTGCCTGGAGACAGGGAGCTGTGGCCCAGGCTGTTCAGATCCTGAAGCAGACACCTGAAGGCTCCAGTGGGGCCTGCTGGACTCACCAGAGCACACTGACTCCTCCCAGCAGGCCTCCCGGGTGCCCCTCTGGCCTCCTGCAGGACCTGGAGATGTGTTGTTGCAGGCCAGGTTGTTCTGGTTCCCGAAGTGGAGAACTGAAGGCTTCTGCCAGAGGCCTCAGGACTGGAACCTAAGCTCAGTGCTGCCAGAGCAAGCTGTGTGCTCCCAGTCTGCCTCTGGGTGCACACCAGGCCTCTGGGATACTGATAATTTAAATGGAATTAAGTTTGCATTAGAATCTTATTTCCTCTATTTTAAAAAATGCTAAGTGAAGATTTTTATTAGTTAGTTTTTAATCCATATGACAAACACCTGATTTTTAAAAGATAATTATTTTGGCTTATGGTTTTGCTATGCACCTGTCCTGTACTGAGAGGAAAGTTCATTTCTATCATAGTCATCAGGCTATATAGCCAACAGTATGAGCAAATGTCATGACACATTTTCTGCCTGCAATTAGCTGTGTCTGAGAAAATTCACTTAAGCACCCGGACTACCCAATAGGGACAATAAGAATCAGTGGTGCTCAGAGAGGCAGGTGTGAGTCATGTGTAGGTGATACGTTCCATCATTGTCTTTACCTTGGTGATAAATTTCTGTGTGGTTGGTGATGGATACTATTGGAACACTTTCTAGACAAGCATATTGCTCTGTAACTCTGCATGGATAGTGCTTGATAAGACACACTCCTTTGTGTGTCCTCAGAGAGAAGCACTCAGAAAAGAGCAGGCCTTTACTCCCCAGAGTTGGGTACAGGAGAGGAAGGTGAAGGAGCAATTATAGAAAGACAGGGATTTCGTCTTCTGAGAAGCAAGTGAAGTGCATACAAGTGATAGGGATATCATTTTACCCTTATCCAACAGAAAGAACAAGTCCAGAAACCAGAATATTTGTCAAAATGGTCACTCACTCAAAACTGTTTTAGAGGAAGCAGCGATTCAGCAGTCATATTAAATCATAGATCTGTCCTAAGGATGCTCTAGACCAGTGGTTCTCAACCTGTAGGTGGAGACCCCCTTTGGCAGGCTACGTGACATTTTCATAAGAGTTGCATATCAGATATCCTGAATATCAAATATTTGCATCATGATTCATAAAAGTAGCAAAATTACTGTTCTGAAGTAGCACTGAAATTATTTTATGGCTGGGGTCATCACAATGTGATGAACTGTATTCAAAGGTTTCTGGTTAGGAAGGTCTTTAAACTGAGAAAGTGAGGCATGGAACAGTGTATCTAGTTTTTAGAAAAATCGGACAAGCTCTGGAAAGAGCACTTACTTTGTTTGGCAAAGAACAGAAGTGACATTGAAAAGCTGGCTCTCCTGCTTACTTGCTGACAGTTTAGGAGAAATTATTTAACTTCTCTGAGCCCAAGTACCCTTGACTATTGTAGAAAGATAATCATGCCAGTCCTAAGGATAAGGAGCTGCTGTCAGAAATAAATTGAATCACAGTATACAAGACCTGAGAAATTACAGATGATCAATAAAATATACCTTTTGTTACTAAGGCACCATGGTCATGTCCCCTGATGCTTACACTTGTATAACTTCTGTCTTTCTAAAAATGCTGAGCCTTGATCCTTTTTTGTGTTACTGGGCCTGATACCTGACAATGAGAACAGTTAATTTTCACTCTTTGCCTTTCCCTGTTGTGTTTCTGAATTTTTAAGTCTGAGCTCCCTGACACTCCCACCTGCCTGGATCTCATGTGACACTTGGACACATGAAACCTGGAGATTAAATGGTCTACTTATCCTGGCTCTCAAAAGACTATTTTCCACTTTAATTGTAAAGACCTATGATAGTTGTTTTGGCCTTTCCAATTGAATGAGAGTGTGTGTTATAGGAAAATATTGCTTCTTCTTATTTCCTTTTCTGCCTCAGTGGACAGATATAATTCCAAGCCTTATCTGACTTCTTTCACAGCTCAGGAAAATGGATTAGCATGGACTATATACTCAGAAGTTCTCCCTCCAAAGCTAGACATTTCAATTGCTTTTGAAGTTGTCACTATTTAGCTGCTAAAATTGTAGCAAATGTTAAGTATAATAGAAATAATGACAAAATTTTACTTTAGTTGGAGTGCTGATTATATGTTAGACATTATCACAAATATAGCACATAAATAAAATAAAATTAAATAAAATCCTAGTAACTTGGAAATAGAATTTCTATTACTCCAGTTTACAGATGTGAGTGGGACAGAGTAAGGACAGAGAAAAAGAAAAGGGACCTGTGAAAGAATTATGCAAGGGAGTAAAATGAAAATATCGAGGAGACATGTAGCTTTTAAGTAGAACAATAAAATTTATTTATGCTTTGTCTAAAAACCAGATGCCAATTTTTGACAATCTTGGACAATCAGGCTAATTTGAGTATTTTATCTCCTTCTAGTGTTCAGTCCAAGTTTCAAGAACTGAAATATAGTTAGCTAATGGTTGGCACTGGCCTATTATTAGAATTATTTCAAGGTTCAGATAGGCTCATTCATTCAGCTAATATTTACTGAATGGCTTATATAGATCAGATCTAGAACAGGTGCGGAGGATGTATAAGACAGCCAGGAGGTATTGAGCTATGATGGATTCATTGTTATCTTTGAGGGAACAGCAGATGCCTGGAAATGTGAAGATCTATAGAGCCAGAGGTGCTTGGAAATGCAGAAGACTACAGGTTCAGAACTGTACTTTGGTGACAGGTCCACAAATGACTCATTTTGTTTCGTGATTGTCATAATTCATGTAAGTTGGTCTAGATTTGTAGGTCTGTTCCTTCTTTACAATTGTTACTGATACTTATCCTGACTGTCTTCTACAAAACAATATTATTTTGACTTCGTTCAGAAGAACACTGAAACTACTGTCAATGCCTTTTATAGAATATATAGTGCTATAAGCACACATGTTGTGGGTGAGGGCCTTAATAGCCTATTAAATAAACTTAGATCTAGTATGTAGCAGCTACCAGGATCTTTTGAGTGGTTATTTCTACTTGCACTCTATTGATAAAAACTGGGCTGTGGAGACAGACACATTTGGAGCAAATGGACAGTTTCCCAGGAGACAGGAAGAAGATATTGGTCTTAGGAATTTGGGATCTGGGCCCTTAGTTTCAGGATTTCACCTGCATTTCAAACCTACCTACTTTGCCTTGATAGTTGATAACAAGTTTTTATGAAAATGCTGCAACCCCTGCAGATAATACAGTGTCTAATATAACACCATATCAGAACAAAGTGTGGGGAGAACAATAGTATCTGTTCACCCACCAGGAGCCAGACTCACTTGGCTTAACCCCCTTAACACCTCTGTGCAGTGGAATTTGTATGCTCCAGGTTACAGGTGATAATGAAAACGAGAGAACCTTGGATTTATTTTTGGCATAGGGTCATTCAGTTATTAATTCACAAAGCATGATCAGAGCCACAGCCATACTTTGGTAGCCCAAAATGCCCTCCTTTGTAACTCCTAGGTTCCCAGGCAGCACAGTCACCATTGCTGAATCTTTTTATGATGCTCCGCATTTTCGGATCAAGAAGGCCCACTGGGAATATACACTTGGAGGCAATTTAGCCAAATATCCTTTTTAGCAAATGATTTATTTACGGCTGCTCGAACAGCATTTTCTCCTAATCTTTTTCTGGCCCTCTTTGTTGCTTCCTGTCTTTCTTGCTCATTTCTCGCCAGGGATCCTCTTATCGTGGCTGATTTGGAGCTGGTACATCTCCCCACAGTAAATCTGACACTAATAGGAACCCGGAAGGAAAGCAAAGCTTGAGGCCATGCACAGGCACAACTGTCTCCTCTTGTAAGAAATAAGTCATTTTCCCCCTAAATTCCTAAGTGGGATGCCTCCTAATGACCCCCCTCCCAACACACACACACACATAAGCCCCTTTTAAAAACATGCCCATCATGCTGCCTGCCCAGGATAGCTGAACAAACCTGGACTATTTTGGGACTAGGGAAATAATTTTGATAAAAATCAGCATGCTCTTGCTCCTCGCCTAGAGCACTTTGTACAGTTGGCTCTTGTGTCAGTAAGTTCTGCATATATGGATTCAAGTGACTGGGGACTTAAAACATTCAGTAAAAAAATAGCAACTGGCTAGGTAGGCAGAGGGGCACATACCTGTAGATCCAGTATTTTGGATGCTGAGGCAGGAGAATTGTGAGTTTCAGGCTATTTTTGGCTATATAACGATACTGTCTCAGAAAGTATTAAGCAGTTACTAAATACATACAATGTTTTTCTTGCTATCATTTCCTGAACAATGAGGTGGAATATTTGAATAAACAACATTTATAATTAGCAGGTATTATCAGTAATTTAGAGATGGCTTAGGGTATAGGATGAGGTATGTAGGTTACATACAAATACTGTGCCTTGGAATTTACAAATAAAAGACTTTGTTACAGCTTTTTGCATGTACATATGTGTGTGAGTGATGTGGGTGCTTGTATGTGCATGCTTATTCTTGTGTGAACATACTTGTGTGCATGTGTACATGCATATAGAGACCAGAGGCTGATCTTGGATGTCTTGTTTGATTATTCTTCATGTTATATAGTGAACACTGAACACAGAGCTATCCAAGTTGTCTAGTCTAGCTTGCCAGCTTGCTCTAGGAGTCCTGTTTCTCCTCCCTAAGCACTGAGATTATAGGTGGGTCACATCTATCCAACATTAATATGAATTCATTAATTTATTTATCTATTTAAGGTGTGTGTGCATTTGAGTGTGTGCATGTATATACTACATGTATTTAAGAACCCAAGGCTCATAAGAGGGCATCAGATTTTCTGGAATTAGAGTTATGAGTAGTTGCAAGCCACCTTGTGGGTGCTGGAAACTGAACCAAAAGTAAAACAGCAAGTATTCCTAACTGCTGAGTCATCTCTTGAGCCACAATATAGACATTTTATTGTAGGCTTGGTGTAAGGAGAGAGGGAGGGGGAGAGGAGAGAAGGCAGTGAGTGAAAGAGAGGGAGAGGGAGAGGGAGGGTTAGGTTAGGGTTAGGGGTTAGGGTTTGTGGGTTAGGGTGGGGGAGGGGGAGAGAGAGTGAAGGATGGAGAGAGATGAATAGGGATAGCTCACAGTCAAGCCTTGGTGGCAGCTTTTCAAGAGTGAGTGACTATCTTTTTATTTAAGGGGTTTGAGTGTGATTAGATGTTGGTTTCCATGTGGTGATCAAGCACTGGATACATGGCGAAAGATGGCTATTTGATTAGCTGAGAAGTTTCACTACGGAAAATGGTGGCCACATTAAAGGTTTATGAAAAAGAAGGCTCAAAGTGGCTTGTATTTTAGCTTGTGTATCTTATTTTTATTCATTCGAGGATGTGCAGTAGATGATGAAACCAAAGTTCACAAAATGCCTTGAAGGGTCTCCCTTTCATCATACTTCCTCCCAAGCTTATAAGGAATGATACAAACTGCAGAGTTGAACCAATATAACAAGAGCAATCCATCTTAAGCAGGGATATCTTCTCCTCATGTCTAGATGGCTGACTCCTTCATATCGCTGATGCCTTTGCTCAAGTACCCCATTCTCAATGAGGTAGGTAATCTTTGACTCCCCTATTAAAACTGTCCCTTTAACACTTACTTTATGAGTAGATGAGGAGAGCTGATAAGCGGTTTATTTCATATGCTAATGGTGGTGTAACCATCCACCAAGTTCCCTTATTCTGCAGTTATTTTATTTTAGACATACTTGTATGTGTCCCATATTTCAGATATTATCTTATTTTGCCCATCTCCATGATGATGCCATTTTTCTTTAAATATTCAATAGTAGTTGACTTAGTATCTCAGAATTTCATTATTTGTAAGCCTTGGTGGATTAAATATGTTGTTTCTATATAACATATTTATGTTATGTAAGCTTCCCTTATTCCTGTTTGTTTCATTTTGTTGTTGTTTGCTGATTTTCATGCTAGAAATACTATTTGATTATTATTTATCAGTCTACAAGGCTCATATAAGGGAACCTTTCTTCAAAATGTAGATATAGCTGCTACCATCTAGAATATGGCCATTTGAGACCATTGAATATCTCTGAGAAGTCCTACCTCAGTACTGGAGTCTGTTACTTTATTCTTCTACTTTAAGATGATCCCTATATAATGAACACTCAGATTCCTGGTAGTGCTGGGCTCATCCATGTTCTTAGTCAGCAAATGTTGCAGCAGTAGACTGTCTCCACATTTACCTGCTTGTTCACAGAAAGTAAATTTATGTGCAGCAAGGTCCCAATTTACATCTGCTATTCCAACTTTGTCTCCTAATATTCAAGACTGTATCTTTGATAATTAATATATCAATTATATATCAAACAAAAGAAATGAAGAGGGATGCATTTAAATCAGTCTTAAAGTGAATATGGAGCCACCAGAAGAATGTGACTGGGACATGTGTCAGGTGTGACTTAATGGGAGGAAGTATGTAGACTGGACTACTGCCTGATTGACATACTTTTTCTTTTAGTAAAGCACTAAATTCACATTTATATTATCCAAATGCACATGTCCTTGTGGAAAATGTATGCAGAAATCAGTTCAAATGTACAAAATATATGACTCATAGTCCTTTTTGGAAGAAGACTGATTTGATTAGTGTAGGCTGGGATTTGAAAAAAGTCAATGGTATAGAAGTGCCTACCTATGGTAAGATGGGCCACATTTTGTTTCTATGAATAATTGAATGACTGTAAGCAAATTGTAGGAGTGACTGAAACTAAACCTCAAGAATTTACTCAAATTACAGACTGCTTTAGGTCTTCAGAAGCTTTGTGACAAGTAGGTGTTTCCATTGTTTTACTCCTTGATTTGGCAAGTAAATCTGACCCAATGCATCCTATATACCTCTGAATGTCTACACACAGTCCTTCCACTCCAGAAAACATGACTATTTAGGGAAGGTAGCATTTCAATGCTTATGTTTGAGAGGAAGATGTCATTCAATGACAAAGCAAGACATAGGACGGGGAAACAGACACAGGATATTTAAACCCCAGCATGCACTATACTTTATAGACTTTAACACACAGAATTTTAGTCTCACTGCTGTAGAATATGAGTAGAGACTTCTCCCTAGTAATGAGATGGCCCAGATAGATAATTCACAGCAATGTGGTTTAGAAGAGTTTGTGCTGGACAGAGGAAGCATATACAGAATGAATGCAAATACATAAGCATTCAGGGTATACCAGATGGTCTTCTTGGGATTTTCAGTCAACAGAAAAACAGCAGAGAACAATTTTGATTTTAAATTCTACAATAACTTAGCGGTGAGCTGAAGCAAAAGATGTTTACCCATATTTGTTCTTTACAAATTAGGTTCAACATGCAAAAAAAAAAAGGGGGTGTATTTCTACTCTATTACTTTCTGGAAGTATATTGGGAGTTTATGCTAAGAACCCTCAGGCTCATGAAAAAAAATGTGGCTCTTTGCATATTGGACTTCAGAGATTTCTTCTATAGCTGCTGTTTTTCTCAGACCCTCAGGGTTGGAAAAGCCAGGTTATTTTGAGCCATGCATGTTGTATTTGTTAAAAACAAGAAAATATATAAAAAGTCAAAGCAATAGAATCAGTTGAGCTAGATCCTTGCCCTGCTGCCACCTGCCAAAACCCCCATGGCCTTGTATCCATCCTTAACCACATCAGAGACTAATAGTACTTGATGGAAGGGGATGAGGGTCTTCTGCTAACCAGAGAGTTTTCTTGTTTTCCCATCTCTACTTTGAATGTACTCTCCTTTCCAAGGTGTACTGTAGACTATCCAGCAAATTGCATGGGTCTAATCTATCTAGATAACACAGTGTCCTCACTGCTGTTCTCTCATTGACTGCTTCTGATATTCTGGGGCTTTGAAATATGTGACAATCTGCATCCGTTCCCAAGGGTTTAAAGTGGTATGTTCCAATCCAGTCTTACATAGTTCCATCTCTAGGTCCACAGTTGGCTTGTAATTTTTCGGACCTAGTTCTGTAACTTCAGGTAATAGTCCCCAAACTCTATGGTTAGTGATATATCAAATCTCCAAAATACAATCATGCTTTTTTTTTTTTTTGGTTAGGTAGAGCTCACACATGTGTAGCCTCACTGCCTCTGCTACACTGTAAATGACATGAGATCACTAGCTTGTGGGATTTCTATACATGATTTGTTTTGTATCTTCTTGGTGCCATTTTACCATGGCAGCTCCCATCAGTTGCCAACTGTTCAGCCACCTCCAATAAAATCAAGAGTAGAATCACTTCTCATTTCCTCACTCTGGACTCATGCATGTGTTAAAATATTTCTTTGCAGTGTGCTCTGTTTCTGAAGACTGTCTCTAACACCTGAAAAATCTCAGACCCAAGGCTCATGTACCTTCCTTTTATTTATGTTTTCTCTTAAATGTGTTATAACAGGAGAAAACTAATGAAATAATGTAGTTCAATATATTGTCCCCATTTGACACATTATATATATATATATATATATATATATATATATATATATATATATATATATACATCTGTACTAAAATAAAGAATGAATCAATAACTGTGTGGGTCACACTTCCCACTAATGACTATGGCAAAGTTTTTGCATATCGGCCAGCCAAAGGATTTGGTTTGCTTTAGAAAGTACCACAAAGGCTCATAGAGATTTCCAGCTTCCCAAAATCAGAAAAAAATCTCTCTCTGTCTCTCTGTCTCTCTGTCTCTCTCTGTCTCTCTCTGTCTCTCTCTCTCTCTCTCTCTCTCTCTCTCTCTCTCTCTCTCTCTCTCTCTTTCTCTCTCTCTTTCTGGAAAACAGCAGGCATGGATTATACAAGGCTGTGTACAAAAGGATCCATTATCCTCAGAGACAAATGTCACTGCTGGAGAGGCTTCCAAAAACTTCCAAAAAGAACATTATTAAAAAAACAGTAATGACAATAATAGTGATCATAATAACACATATTACAATTTAATTAATATGATACCCAAGATTTGCAGCTCTGAGAGGGAGTTACTCTTACAGAAAAAGGGAAAGAATAAAACAAGACTCCAATCTAAAGGGAATATGAAACAGCCTGGGCCCAGAGTCATGGTTCAAGTGTTTTTGTGCAAGTTGGCAACATAGAAAAGGACTTCATATGGCTGCAGACTATGGCAGGCTTTAGGTTAGAGTTCTACATTCCAGAGACACAGGAGAGAGGAAAACAAATCTCTATATTAACTTTGTTACTTGAATTATTCTCTTTATCATACAAACACAAAGAATGCAAATATGAAAGCCAGAAGGAGTCAGGGAAGTTACATGTTCTAAGGCAGTCTGAATATCCTACACAGGGGTGCTACAAGGAACAGGCTTGGATGGGTGAAAGATCACACATCTAGCTATGCCTATAGACAAGATCAAATGCTTGGGGTGTAAAAAAAGGCAAAATGATTGTGTAGACACCTGCACCATTTCCACATATCACAACTCAATGACTCTAAAATGATAATAGCCAAGGAGAGGGATAGCTTTAATTAATTGTGGCAACATTATGTGGTGTTGGCAGAACTGGCCTTGGAAATCTGACAGACTGGGCCTGTGTCATGCCTTCTGTGATCACTGTGTGATCTTTACACTGTCTGCTAATTCCCTAAACTTCCATTTCATATTATTAATTGAGAGCAATAATCGAGTATATTAGTCAGGACTCTCTAGAGAACTAAAACCAATTAGAAGTCCTATGATCTGCCATCTGTAAATTGAAGACTTAGCAAAGCAAGGGGTAGAATTTAGACAGAGCCCAAAGGTCTAAAAAGCAAGGACACTGACATCCATGGTCAGGAGAAATAGGTATTTCAGCTAAAACATAAGACTTTTTTTTTATACCATTTCATTCCACTCTGAACCCCAGTGGAAGAGATAATTCTTGCCTTTAGTATTTGGAGTGATATTTTATTTGGTGTGCTAACTGGAATGGTAATCTCTTTTAGAACTATTTCCGAAGGCACACCCAAAGTACTGCTTATTAGCATAGATAGCACCCCTTAAGTCAATCAAGCAAAAGCATATACTTAACCCCCACATAGAGCTTATCCTAATAGAAGATGCTCAGTGGTTGTCAGTATCTGTTACTGAACAAAAGCGTGCCAAGTGGTATGGAATAGTTGACAGTTAAAGCCATCTATGATATGAGAAGAATTCAATAGACCTCTATATACTTAGAAATGAGATTTAATTGACATTTGCAAAGTAGGTCTGTATAACCATTTTTAAGTTGAATGGATCTGTAGGCAATTGATTTCAAGACTAAGAGGTTGGGAGACAGGAGGTTTGCCTGCCTGATATCTGAGTGTGGAATGGGGACTCGGGAAGTAGCCAGAGGCAGATGATTAATCATTTCCATGTTAATCATTGTTTAACCTTCCTCTCAGACTAAGACCTCCCCGAGGCTGAATTATAATTCAAGGCCACATACTTTTTTGGGTGTCAATCCTCTTCATTAGAGCAAAAACTTGAGTCTATATTCTGATTATCTATAACAGATAAAGAACATCACATGGATATTACAAAAATTCAAACTATTAAAATTATATACAATTAAATGATCTATCTTTATCACCAAACCTCTGATCCCCCTCTCCATTAACAGTTAATAGTTGCCTCCTCATTATTTTTTCTTATGTGGCTTAATCAATTGTTGTAATTGTTATCACCACACATTTTATTAGTATCCTTGATCATCAAAGTATGTTTTAGGAGCAATTTTCAGTATAATCAAATGCATACTGCATGCTCTTCATTTTCCTGATTGCTTTTCAATTCTTCATTGAAAATTTTACAGATCAGCTGGTTTGTAAAACTCCTATATGTTCTTCACGGCATCAGATATTAGGACCATTTGAGCAGGATTGATCTACCTGCCACATGGGGCATGATACCGGCTAGTGGTTTAGACACATGACAGCTTGCCTCCATCCTAAAAACACAGTAGTTGTCTCAGTTCTAATCCCTTATCTTGTCTCATACAGATGCAAAGATCTTTGGTATTCTATTTAGAAAAATGAACTCGTGGTGTATTAAATGAACATAATTACCTTGTATTCCTTGAACACACAGCTATTCAAGTTTATCATCACTCTAAACCCTAAGTGGGAATTTTATTTTTTGCTTTTACTATTTTATTCTCTTTCCTAAAACCCCCTTTAATGTTTCCATACCTACAGCCACAGTTAAGAAAAGCTAGCCCACAATTTTGAATTGATCAATGATTGAATCTCCAATGGCATTGAACTAAATTCCTGCTTGCATATTTTTCCCTCTAATCTATCAAGTTATATGACTCAGAAGAACTCACATATCAAGATCAGAGTCAGTGGCATTTGGACTTATGTAGCATTGGTGAAGATCCTTTCCCAATTTGTTGGTTGCTGTTTTGTCTGCTTGACAGTGTCCTTTGCCTTACAGAAACTTTGTAATTTTATGAGGTCCCATTTGTCAATTCTTGATCTTAGAGCATAAGCTACTGGTGTTCTATTCAGGAACTTTTCCCCTGTGCCCATGTCCTCAAGGGTCTTCCCCAGTTTCTTTTCTATTAGTTTCAGTGTGTCTGGTATTACATGGAGGTCCTTGATCCATTTGGAATTGAGCTTAGTACAAGGAGATAAGAATGGATCAATTCACATTCTTCTGCAAGCTGACCTCCAATTGAGCCAGCACCATTTGTTGAGAAGGCTATCTTTTTTCAACTGGATGGTTTCAGTTCCTTTGTCAAAGATCAAGTGACCATAGGTGTGTGGGTTCATTTCTGGGTCTTCAATCCTATTCCATTGATCTACCTGCCTGTCACTGTACCAATACCATGCAGATTTTAATATTATTGCTCTGTAGTACTGCGTGAGGTCCAGGATACTGATTTACCCGAAATTTCTTTTACTGTTGAGAATAGTTTTAGCTATCCTGGGTTTTTTTGTTATTCCAGATGAATTTGAGAATTGCTTTTTCTAACTCTATGAAGAACTGAGTTAGGATTTTCATGGGGATTGCATTGAATCTGTAGATTGTTTTTGGTAAGATGGCCATTTTTACTATATTAATCCTGCCAATCCACAAGCATGAAAGATTTTTCCATTTTCTGATGTCTTCTTAGATTTCCTTCTTCAGAGATCTGAAGTTCTTCTCATACAGATCTTTCACTTGTTTGGTTAGAGTCACCCCAAGATACTTTATGCTGTTTGTGGCTATTGTGAAGGGTGTATTTTCCCTAATTTCTTAGCCTGCTTATCCATTGTGTATAGGAAGCCTACTGATTTGCTTGAGTTGACTTTTTAGAATTTAATGAAAATGAAGACACAACATACCCAAATCTTTGGGACACAATGAAAGCAGTGCTAAGAGGAAAACTCATAGCCCTGAGTGCCTCCAAAAAGAAAATGGAGAGAGCATACACTAGCAGCTTAATGGCAAACCTGAAAGCCCTGGAACAAAAAGAAACTAATTCACCCAGGAGGAGTCGAAGACAGGAAATCATCAAACTCAGGGCTGATATCAATCGAGTAGAAACAAAGAGAACCATACAAAGAATCAACAAAACCAGGAGCTGGTTCTTTGAGAAAATCAACAAGATAGATAAACCCTTAGCCAGACTAACCAAAGAGCATAGAGACAGTATCAAATTAACAAAATTAGAAACAAAAAGTGAGATATAACAACAGAAATAGAGGAAATTCAAAAAAATCATCAGATCCTACTACAAAAGTCTATACTCAACACAACTGGAGAATCTGGAGGAAATGGACAATTTCCTAGACAGATACCAGATACCAAAGTTAAATCAGGATCAAATAGATCAACTAAGCAGTCCCATAACCCCTAAAGAAATAAAAGGTGTCATAGAAAGTCTTCCAACCAAAAAAAGCACAGGACCAGATGGTTTTAGTGCAGAATTCTATCAGACCTTCAAAAAGACCTAACACCAATACTCTTGAAATTATTCCACAAAATAGAAATAGAAGGAACACTACCCTACTCATTCTACAAAGCTACAATTATGCTGATACTAAAACCACACAAAGATGCAACAAAGAAGGAGAACTACAGGCCAATATCCCTTATGAATATTGATGCAAAAATACTAAATAAAATTCTTGCCAATCAAATCCAAAATCACATCAAAACGGTCATTCACCATGATCAAGCAGGCTTCATCCCAGGGATGCAGTGATGGTTCAATATTTGGAAATCCATCAATGCTATCCACTACATAAAAAACCTCAAAGAAAAAAAAAATAAAAAAACTCAAAGAAAAAAACCACAAGGTCATTTCATTAGATGCTGAAAAAACATTTGACACAATTCAGCACCCTTTCATGCTAAAAGTCTTGGAAGGAACAGGAATTCAAGACCCATACCTAAACATAGTAAAAGCAATATACAGCAAACTGGTAGCCAACATCAATTAAATGGAGAGAGACTTGAAGCAATCCCACTAATATCAGAGACTAGACAAAGCTGCCCCCGTCTCCATATCTTTTTAATATAGTACTTGAAGTTCTAGCTAGAGAAATTAGACAACATAAGGAGGTCAAAGGGATACAAATTAGAAAGGAAGAAGTCACACTATCACTATTTGCAGATGAAATCATAGCATACTTAAGTGACCCAAAAAACTCCACCAGAGAACTCCTACTGCTGATAAACAACTTTAGCAAAGTGGCTGGTTATAGTTTTCATGATACATTTGTGAGCCAGGTACTTTTACTAGATCCATTTAACAGGCTAGAAAAGTAAGAATGAAATAAGTTGCTTATTAGATGTATAGATTCAAAATCAGACTTAAGAGCACTCTAGTTCTAAAGTTTTCTTATAATTATTCTATCTAGATATTCTCAGTATAAATAGGAACCTTACTCATGGTTAGAATGTAACATACATAAACTAAATTGATAAAATCTACTATTCAATAAGCCAACAAGAAAACAATCTAAGTATGTCATTTACTGTGGAAAAAGAAGTTGTTTACACTTCTTATCCCTTGGCCTTAGTTGTTTTGAAATGGATACATTGTTGATGTCATAATGTACTGATGCACACAAGACACAATGATATCTGAGACCCTTTGTGTTTTCAATATATCTTGATTATTACTCAGCGAATAAAGTCAGTCAAAGAATATCACCAGGTTTACATTTGCCAATTTTCTTCCATGGTATTATATTGTTAATTTTTTACTATCTGGCTGACAGAAATAGCAATGGACAATGAACACACAAAAATGTCCAACATCACAGTCATAAGGGAACTGTAAATCAAAAATACTTTGAGATTCCATGAAATCCTAGTCAGAAGTATGATCAAGAAAACCCAACACAACAAATGCTGGTGACAAAGTGTTGGGTAAAGGAGAGAGGAATCTAATTCTTTCTTGGTGGGAATGTAAATTAATCACACCGCTATAAAAATAAGTATGGTTGTGTCTTATAAAACTGAAACAAAAAGATCCCTATGATCCAGCTATACTAAAGAAATTGAAGTGAGTTTATCAGAGAAATATATACATAATTCTCTTTACTGTGCTACTATTTATGTCAAGTATGTGATCATCCTAGGCTCTCCACAACAGTGGGATGAATAAAGAAAATGTGGCATTATGAAGCTGAAAAGAAAAATAAAATCATGCAATTTGGAAGAAAATAGAGCATGAGATCATCATGTTAAGCAAAATAAACCAGACTCAGAAAGATAAGTATTAGGGGTTATTCTCATATGTAGATTCTCAAGAAGGTAAAATACATGGTATTGCAGCAGGGTTATTAGGATAGAGGATGGGGATTAGGATTTAGAAAGAGTATTGATTTGGGTGAATATTATCAAAGCAGCTCATAGTTTTGGCCAAAAACATGATAGTGAAGCTCATTGTTTGCTACAGCTAATATATGCTAATAAATTATGTGGGAAGACAGAAAGGTAGTATATTGAATATAGGGCTTATTGCTCAATTTAACTTTCATTCATGTACTCACTCAAGATTCAAATATTTAACTAGCCTATTAAAAAGCAGTATTTAATTTTTATGTTTCTGATCTATTCTTTTTGTGAGAAAAAATTCAATATCTTCGGCTCTCAGCATTTATCATTTTCTATTGTTCCTTTTTTCTCTCTCAAGTATGTTTTGTGACTAAATTGTTTGATGCATGGATATTTGCAATTGTTTTCTGATCTTGATGAATTGGTCCTTTATCATAATTTCCCCAGTTCTTTATTTATTTTCTAAATTTTTGATAGGTATTAATGCCTCTGTGCTGACTATCATTTGATTAATATCTCCTCACTATATATTTATTTCTTTATTTAAATCCTTAATACATATATCACTAAATGTTCTCAATGGAAACTGCATATTTTCAAACCTGTAGAGTTCCCAACCACATACACAGCATCCAAAGCTCTTACCATGGATTACAAGTTCTGAATAGCCCAATGGGTACCTCTTGGATGCTGTTTCCAACTAGTCTATTTCCTGCTATGCCCAGTCTTTATATTGACTTAAGTGTTGCTTATAGAACATGCCAGGAATGTTTATCTACAGGTGTTACATTTGACTGTCATTTGGTTCATTGTCCAGTGTTCCAACTATTGTGTAATGCCCCCTGCCTCTGTGACAAGCCATCATTGGGTTTCTTTCTACCATAAGGACTCAACTCCACTCTCTTTTGTTATACCTCTCTGAAGATCTGTCTTTCAAAAAGACATTTTATTTGTATCCCAGTTGTAACTGAGTTCTTTTAAACAAAGGATTTTATTTTCTTATAGCTCTTAAGGTATAGGCAAAATCAAATTGCTATAAGAGCTGATTTCCCTAGAAAAGGTCCGAGGAAGAATCTCTTCTTCTATCTTCAACTTCAGGAGGTTGCTAAGAGTCATTTGTGGTCCTTTGCATCTTACCTTATGTGATGGTTTGTATATGCTTGGCCCAGAGAGTGTCACTATTAGAAGGTGTGGTTCTATTGGAGTAGGTGTGGTCCTGTTGGAGAAGGTGTGTAGCTGTGGTTGTGGGCTTTAAGACTCTCATCCTAGCTGCCTGGAAGCCAGAATTCTGCTAGACACCTTCAGATAAAGATGGAGATCTTTCAGCTTCTCCTGCTCCTGCCTGGATGTTACCATGTTCCAGCCTGGATGATAATAGACTGAACCGATGAATCTGTAAGCCAGCTCCAATTAAATGTTGCTTTGGTCATGGTATCTGTTCACAGCAGTAAAACCCTGAGATACTTTTGCTGCATTGTATGGAGACCCTATTGCAAAATAAATTCACTATGAATTTCTGGGTGGAGGCAAATTGTGTGGGGACATTATTCAACCCACTAAATCTTATTTATACTGGATATTATATCCTTGTGTGCTTCTTTTCTATTGTTTTACTCTACTAAGGTTTGATTCTGTAATCAGATCTTTCTGCCCCCTGCCATATGCATTTTGATTTATGGATTATTGTTTACTATTTGCTTTTTTTTTTTTTTTAGAATTTTTATTTTTTATACCTATTTATTTTCTTTTTTTCTTTTTTTCCTTTTTTTATTCGATATATTTTTTATTTACATTTCAAATGATTTCCCCTTCCTAGCCCCCCCCCTCCCCAAAAGTCCTGTAAGCCCCCTTCTCTCCCCCTGTCCTCCCACCCACCCCTTCCCACTTCCCCGTTCTGGTTTTGCTGAATACTGTTTCACTGAGTCTTTCCAGAACAAGGGGCCACTCTTCCTTTCTTCTTGTACCTCATTTGATGTGTAGATTATGTTTTGGGTATTCCAGGTTTCTAGGTTAATATCCACTTATTAGTGAGTGCATACCATGATTCACCTTTTGAGTCTGGGTTACCTCACTTAGTATGATGGTCTCTACCTCCATCCATTTGCCTAAGAATTTCATGAATTCATTGTTTCTAATGGCTGAATAGTACTCCATTGTGTAGATACACCACATTTTTTGCATTCACTCTTCTGTTGAGGGATACCTGGGTTCTTTCCAGCATCTGGCAATTATAAATAGGGCTGCTATGAACATAGTAGAGCGTGTATCCTTATTACATGGTGGGGAATTCTCTGGGTATATGCCCAGGAGTGGTATAGCAGGATCTTCTGGAAGTGAGGTGCCCATTTTTCGGAGGAACCGCCAGACTGATTTCCAGAGTGGTTGTACCAATTTGCAACCCCACCAGCAGTGGAGGAGTGTTCCTCTTTCTCCACACCCTCTCCAACACCTACTGTCTCCTGAATTTTTAATCTTAGCCATTCTGACTGGTGTAAGGTGAAATCTCAGGGTTGTTTTGATTTGCATTTCCCTAATGACTAATGAAGTTGAGCATTTTTTAAGATGCTTCTTCGCCATCCGAAGTTCTATTTGCTTTTTAAGGATAAAAAAGTACAAACAACATATTTAAATAATTCTTTTTATTTATTAGATATTTTCTTTATTTACATTTCATATCTTATCCCCTTTCCTGGTTTTCCTCCTTCCAGAAACTGCTATCCCATCCTCCCTTCCCATGCTTCTATGAGGGTGTCCTTCCACCCACTGAACTCCTACCTCCGTGCCCTCAGTTCCCCTATACTGGAACATCTATCAAACCTTCATAGGTCCAAGGACCTCTCCTCTCATTGATGTCTGACAAGGCAATCCTGTGCTACAAATGCAGCTGGAGTCATGTGTACTCCTTGGTTGATGGTTTTGTCCCTGGGAGCTCGGGTTGCGGGGAGGGGTCTGGTTCGTTGATATTGCTTGATATTGTTGTTCTTCCTATGAGGTTGCAAATGCCTTCAGCTCCATGTTACACGTTAGTCCTTTCTCTAACGCCTCCATTGGGAACCCTGCCCTCAGTCCAATGGTTTGCTGTGAGCATCTACCTCAATTTTTTCATGATTAGGGAGTATTTTGGAGATATTTATATACTTATTTTGTATGTTCTATTTAATGGTTTTTATAAAAATATTTATTACTTTCTTCTTTCCTTTCTTCCTTCCTTTATTCATTCATTTTGTATGTATGTGTGTTTGTGTGTGTGTGTCTGTGTGTGTGTGTGTGTGTGTGTGTGTGAATCATGTATATGCACTGCCTGTGGGATCCAGAAGAGGTCAGATGTCTGGGAACCAGAGTTATTAGCAGTTGTGAATTGTGTGATGTGGATGATGGAAGCTACACGTTACATGTTCTCTCCAAAACCAGCAAGCTTTCTTCACACCTGGTCTATCTCTGTAACCCCTGTTCAGTGTTTTCTTTTTTTAATTGCATAATTGTCATCCCTTTTCTACCTTCTGCTAAGAAAACTTAATTTTTTCCACTCTATTTCCATTTTCTTGTTTTATAGTGAAACACCACTTATCATGATTCTTTCATGGCTTCTTTTAGACACAGTAAGCTACTTGCAATCTAGTGTGAATGAATCTTCTCTTTCCACATAACACAATCTTCTATGTAAGTTCTGTGTTGTGTCTAATCTAGTTGAAATTGATACCTTCCCAATTTTTATTATTGTAATTAATACTAAACATTTCATTGTCTGATAATGGTAAGATTGTCTGATAAAGGTAAGAAAGAGATTACTAATAATCACCTAGTTAGGTTTAAATAGAATAAATTTAATTCAAATGGTTAAAGGACATTTAAGCATGAAAGGTCTTCATAGTGGAAGATCTCATGGTTCAAGGCACAGGTGAAAATTTTTATTTTGTAGAACTATAGACAGAACATATACAGTATGTATTATAAGAGATTCTGACTCAAATAATTAGCAGTTTTATTTGTTTACTTGTTATTATTTTTTCTTTTGGCTTTTACATTTTTTATTTTGCAAGACTTTTTTTTTTAAATGTAGGACTTTTGAGAGTCTTTGAGAATTGATCCAAAAATATCTTAATGCTGCTTTTATTTGTGAATAGTAATTTATTTGGCTCTAGAATTCCAAGTTGACAGTTACTTTCCTCAATTCTTCAAAGATAATATCTCATTGTTGTCTGGCATCCATGGCAGATGGTATAAAGCTCACTGACAGTCCATTTGTTCTTCCTGGAATTAATCTGAGTGTTTTGTTCTCATTTTTCTTTTGTTCTCTATAAGGAATTTTTTCAAGGTAATATTAGACCTTCTTTGTATTTGTCTTCCTAATAATTTTCATCCGTCATATAGGAGATACCTGTCTGTTTTCAATGCTATAATCCCTTGTACTCATGCTTCTTCAAATATAAGCTTTTCAACTCACTCCTTTCTCTGCCTTGAATTTCTCCAAGATGTGTAGTGGACTTCCTTGATCTCCACTTCTCTCTCTTTGCTACTCGCTTCTCTCCACCATCCATGGGAGTGTCCTAAGTTCTTCTTTTAGGAAGATCTCTTGTGTTGTAATGTCTTTTAATCACTCCTGATTTTGAAATTTTATTTTATATCTTAAAACTTATTACATCCTGACTGCACTTAATTTAGATTAACTTTATCCTGTTCAAACTTAAGTAACTATTTGTTTCTTAGTGAAACTTTGGTTTTGGACATTTTCAAATTTGTCATTGCTTCCTAGATTCTATTATTACCTCTCTGTTCCCACTTTAATCTTCTTCATTCTTTAAGTATACCTATTTACCACTTTCATGTTTCTAAGGTTGGTTTTGGTTTGTTGTTGACATTCATTCTCCTGCATTTTGTTCCTTATGTTCCATCTGTGGTAGATTATTTCTTTAAGTAGTTGCAATAGACTTTCCATCCTGACCATAGCCTCCCTCTCTCTACTCTTCACACCTCCCATCATACCTCTCCTCTTTTCCAGATCTATTCTTCCTCTGCTCCCTTTAAGAAAGGCAGGCCTCCCAGTGATATCAGCCAAACAAGGCATAACAACCTGCCTAAGACTAGGCACAATCCCTCATATCAAGGCTGGCTGATTCAACACAGAAGGAGGAAAAGGGGTCCTACAGACAGTCAAAAGAGTCAGACATAACCATTGTTAGCAATCTTAGAAAAACTCCAAGGTAAATAGCTATAGCATGTATTCTGAGGGCAGAGCACAGACCTGTGCAGACTTGTGGTTGTTGTGTCAATCTCTGTGAGCCTCTGTGAAATGTGTTTAGTTGATTCTGTTGGCCATGTTCTTGTGGTATCCTCAACTCCCTGGGCTGCTACCTTTCTTCCTCCCCTCTTCCACCAGGTTCCCTGAGCTTTTCCTAATTTTTGGGTGTAGGTCTCTGCATCTGTTCCCATCAGCTGCTAGAGGAAACCTCTCTGATAATGATTGAGTTAGGCACCAGTCTATGTGTATAGCAGAATATCATTAGGAATCATTTCACTGACCTCTTTTGTCAATGGTGTTTTGGTCTATGCTAGGTCTCTACACAAGCCCGTTTCTGGTTCTTAGCCATCCAGACAATGTCAAGCATGGACTCTCTCTTATGGCTTGGGCCTTAAGTTAGACCAGTTATTGGTTGGCCATTCCCATAAGCTCTGAGCCACCCTTGCTCCAGGATATCTTTCAGGCAGGGCAGGCTATGGGTCATAGGTTTTGTGACTGGATTGGTTTCCTTGTCACATCACTGGGAGCCTGGCCTGGTTGCAGTAGATTGCTGGTTAGGTTCCATATTTTCTATTACTAGGAGTCCTTAACTAGGTTCCAGGAAGTTTCCAAAACAATAGGTTTCCACATTGCCCTTAATTTTCCACCTATTCTATTCATGCTTCTCTCTATTTTTCCCTTCCCAACCTGATGTCTCTGGTTCTCACCCTACCTTCCCCAAGTCTACCTCCTAAATCTCTTCTCTTCTCCCTTTCCAGGAAGATCCATAAGGCCCTCTCCCAGAACCCTCCTTGCTAAGTAGCTTAAAAGTCTTAATTAAAACAAAAGCAAAAAAAAAAACAAAAACAAAAACAAACAAATAAACAAACAAACAAACAACAACAACAAAAAACCCCAGCAACCAACCCTTTTAATGGGAGCTACTGAGGGAGATTTCTAATTGTTTCTAGAGAACCCTAAGGGGGTTTTGTTTTTTGTTTTTGTTTTTATGTGGACACATCAGCTTAATAGTTGGATTTTTGATGTTAGCTTTTCACTGTGCTCTTTTGCATGTCTATCATCTTTGATGGACTTAGGCTTCAGACCAGCGAGAGATTCCGGAAGGAACCACCTGTTCAGGAATGTGGCATTCATGAAAAGACTCTGCTTTCATAGACTTGACACTGAATTTTTAGAATTTCTAAGAACCTTTGTTCTCAATCCATTTGACATATACCTTAGTTTGAAATACTCAAGGCTGTCTCACAAAAACTAAAAAAAAAAAAAAAATACTCAAGGTCTGAATGTCTCTTTTTTAGGACTGGAACAAATGAATTAACCTCCCTTCTGAATTATCTTCTCTGAAAAATAATTTGCTATATTTTCTGTGCATATCTTTGTGTGTATGTCTTCAATTAGAGAGAAGACTTATTTAAGTAAGTTTAAACAGTGAGTATCCTTTCTGATTAGCAACTTGGGATTTCTCCATGGGCTTTCTGATAAACATTCACCTGCAAACCCCATGATCAACAATGGAACCCACCAGTTGACTGTCATGTCTCATGAAGGGAGTTGAAGGAGAACTTCTGGAAACAAGACATTTTCATCTTGTTCTATTTCCTTTTTCATGTTAGTGAGATCTTTTTGAAGAAAGAAAAGAGTTATTTAGCCTGATGCACCCAAACACTGTGCATCCATAGGTTTGATGAGTAAGTTCCAAAGCATCTCTGTCTTTCATACTCTTCTATTCTCACAGAGCCCTGCAGCATCAGGCATGAACAAAAGAGTACTGGATCCCAACATTTGTCTCCATTCATGAAAAAGACAAAGATTTCTTTCATATTTACTCCTTCATTAGGCAGTAATTTGTTTTTGAAAAAGAGTTTGTGCACCAATAGCTTATGCTCTGAGATCAAGAATTGACAATTAGGACCTCATAAAATTACTGAGGTTCTGTAAGGCAAAGGACATTGTCGAAAGCACAAAATGGCAACCAATAAATTGGGAAAAGATCTTTACCAATTCTACACCCGACAGAGGGCTTATATATAAGATATACAAAGAACTCAAGAAGGTAGACTCCAGAGAGCCAAATAACACCATTAAAATGGGGTATAGAGCTAAACAAAGAATTTGCACTTAAGGAACATTGAATGGCAGAGAAGCACCTAAAGAAGTGTTCAGCATCCTTAGTCATTAGGGAATTGCAAATCAAAACAACCCTGAGATTTCACCTCACACCAGTCAGAGTGGCTAAGATTAAAAACACAGGAGACAGCAGGTGTTGGAGAGGATGTGGAGAAAGAGGAACACTCCTTCACTGCTGGTGGGGTTGCAAGCTGGTACAACCACTCTGGAAATCAGCCTGGCGGTTCCTCAGAAAACTGGGATGATACTTCCAAAGGACCCTGCTATACCATTCCTGGGCATATACCCAGAGGATTCCCCAGCGTGTAATAAGGATACATGCTCCACTATGTTCATGGCAACCCTATTTATAATAACCAGAAGCTGGAAAGAAACCAGATGTTCCTCAACGGAGGAATGGATATGGAAATTGTGGTATATATACACAATGGAGTACTATTCAGCCATTAAAAACAATGAATTCATGAAATCCTTAGTCAAATGGATGGAACTGGAAAATATCATCCTAAATGAAGTAACCCAATCACAAAAGAGCACTCACTCATGGTATGCACTCACTTATAAGTGGATATAGCTTAGAAGCTCTGAATACCCAAGACACAATTTACATATCAAATAAAGCCCAAGAAAAAGGAAGGAGAGACCCTTGGTCCTAGAAAGGCTCAGTACAGCAGTGTAGGGGAATACCAGGACAGGGAAGTGGGAAGGGGTAGATTGGGGAACAGGGGAAGGGAAAAGGGCTTATGGGACTTTTGGGGAGGGGCATCCAGAAAAGGGGAAATCATTTGAAATGTAAATAAAGAATATATAATAATAATAATAATAATAATAATTTAAAAAAGAAAGAAAAAGACTTTGTGAAGATACAGAGGTGGTTGTCTTTTGAGGATCAATGGGCAGCCAGTGTTGGGTTTCAGCCATGATAGGCTCTCATCCTCACATATGCCTTGGGGTCTCACCATCAAGAGTGGTTCCTTCTTCTGTTTTCCTAACTGCCCACAGTCCATCAATAACATTTGCAAGATCAGGAATGAGCAAGGTATTCTTAGTCCAATTAAAATGGGTCAGCAAATTAGTAAGAAATGATTAAAACCCATTCTCCATGGACAAGAAAAGCTTGAACATGCTCATCTGGGGCACTCTAGAATGTCCTCCTTCTGATGTGCAAAATATTCTTCCACAATAACATCCTTTTAGAAAAGTATATGAATGGGAACAATGGGGGTTAAGTCAAGAGAAATGTAGTTACTATATTCTTTATCCACCAAGGTTTTAAGTACCAAAGAGATACTTAAGCTATTTGTTCCAAGGTCCCTAAAATTAATCTTCTTGGATGACAAATTGTAATCTATTCCTTGTCATCAGTGGCTCTGATATTTGGCCTTTATTCTCTCATTAAATTTGTAATCACCTCTGACCAGAACATTTAGTCAAATATGAATGTTTTCTAAATAAAACTTTGCTATTCTCTTTGAAGCCTGACATAACAAAGCATCATGTGCTGGCAAAAACTGTGTAAGTAGTGTGTGGCTGCGGGGAGTTTGTCAAATGGCAATATGTTTATCCTATCCTTCTTGTTAGGTGACATGATGGCTGGTATTTGAATATCCATCTTGGCCTTTGAAGTAGAAACTATATGCTGAGAATGGCAGAACATCAAGGTAGAAAATCCCTGGTTCCTGGTAAGCTCTACAAGTTCCCCTACCTTTCATTTATTGGTAATGCCCATGGCTTTTCCATGTGTCTTCTTTAAGTGTTGGCTTGGAGATTATGTGATGTTTAGTTCTTACATTGTGCAGCTTTTCTCAAAGAGATACAAATAAATATTTGTTCACCTCAGCTAGAGGGTAAAGAAAGAGATAAACCCAAGTCTGTCTTGGCAAATCAATGGTGTAATCTTTGGTGGAAATACTTGAAAGTCATGCAGGGATCCTCAGAGACTCTGTGCTTGTGAATTATGAGCCATAATGGGGTGCACTTTTAGGAATAGAACTGCTTGGGGCTCACCCATATTCCTATAATCATTTCCAATAAACTCAGAGGCATGACAAGCTAGGTGAGTAGAATTATTTCATTGTTCTGTCATTGGTCTCCTATTTGGAGAGAATAGACATTTGTTCACATTTCTGCATAAAAAGTTATATGACAGATTTGTATTGCTATCCCCCATAACTTATCAGTATTAGGGTTAGGGTTAGCACACATTGGCTGAGATATGATATCAACCTAGGTCACCCTAATAATTAAGACATAAACATGTGACATATGTATGTTTGTACGCAATGCAAAATTATTCGGGCATAAAAAGAATTAAATACTGTCATTCACAAGAAAATTGGTAGGAGTAAAAGAAATGGCAGCAGGTAAAACAAACCAAACACAGAAAGGTCAGATAGTATGTCATCTTTCTGATGTGGCATCAGAGAAAAGTCCATCCAAATGGTAGTGTAGTCATTGGCAGAGGCTGGAAGGATGTGGTGGGTGGATAAATGATGAGCAGATTTGATCAATAGGTATTTCATATATGTAAAGAGACATGACATTGAACCTCTCTAACAGGTACCATTCATATGTCATAAACAAAAATGGAAGATACCGCACACAAACTCTCCATCTGAAACAGAGAGGAAACTTTCCTGCGGGTGTACTTTCCAGTGCCAAACCCTCAGTGCTAGGGACTTCAGAGTGCTGGAGTTATTTCAGTGTAAAGGTAGCAGTGGGATCATTAGGCAGTTACTGAGCATAGGCAGTGTACAGTTTTTCTTTCTTTGCCTTCCTGATTACATTTTTTTTTAAGTTCCAAGACCTAATTAAGTTGGAATAACACAAATTTAAAATATACACTCTATTAATGGGGACTAGGTTGCAATGCAAATTTTATAACTAATTTAAAAATAATGCCATTTCAAGAACAATTTGTCCTATGTCCCCCTCCCTAACCACCCCCTGCCTTTGACTCAGACTAGGGAAAACTAGTGCTTTAATTACAAACTAGACAAATACAGTCTGAGAAGTCCTGCTTAGTGAGTTCAGATATAATGAGCTTTCAGAAGGCAATGAGAAGGAAAATGATCATATTTTTTTTTTGTGGGTTTGCTTTCTGGCATGTTACTTGCATTTGTATGGTGTACTTTTCTATTAAGATGTGAAGTCACTGTTTCAAGTATAAGGCAGAAAAACAGCTGGTCCCAGTGTAAAGTACTTCCCACCCTTGACTGGCTAATCTGCATCTTTCCAATGAATAATCTAGAGCAGGGCAACCAAGCAATCCAGTTCTTCCTTCATCCTGAATGGTCAGGACTTGTGGTTGACAAGCAGACAGTGCTTGTCCTGTTAACTGCTCATCCCGAAATATGTTTTGTCTTGATCCATACTGTGGTCATAAACATCCCTCATTCTGACCTGATTTTATAATGTATCTTAGTTATTTCTGTGGGCATTTTTAACTCTCTGTGTGTTGAGGTTTGGCCTTTTGCTATGCATTGAAATACTGGCCCTGGTTGCTCCCAGGGATGAGAAGATTCTCATGTAGACTCACGTGATACTATAGAATTTTGCCTCCTGTGTCCCAAGTTATTCCCAGTTGGTGAATAAGGATGACTACAGCCTATAGCTGGGCAGAAGAGAGATAGGCAAGGTTTTGGGTTCCTAAGCTTGGGCTCAGAGGAGTATTAGGAGTAGGAGAAGGAAGAAGCTGCAAAGCAAAGATGCCATGGGGTAGGAATTTTAAAAATATGGCCATGAGGGCTGGCTAATTGAAGTTAAGAGCCACCCAGATGGAGTATGGTGACTCACATTATCTAGTTATTGGTAGGAAAGTAGACATAATAGCTTAGAGAATAGGTATCTGCCCAGTACTAGTGCTGATTAAGATTTATAATAAAGGTTGTGTGTCTTGTATCTGGGAACTGAATGATCTTAAGCATGGGAGAAATTCCCAACTGAGATGAAATATTTACAACATTCATGAACTGGGCAGAGGATGATGACATCAAGGGGAAGAATAGTGACACAATAGGATGTTTCCATCTGTCACTAAGGTGGCTGATGATGGAACCTGTCAGTCAGTAGTTCTTAGTCCAGCTCACGCATCTGCTGTCTCTCCTTTCTGACTTTGTGTTCTACGAAGATGGAAGGCTGCACCTTCACCCCCCTGTACAAGTTCATCCATAGAAAGTGTTCAAAAGTCATTTGCCAAAATAACAAATGACTCTTTATCTTCAGAGTGAAGTTTAGGTTCTTCTGTACAACATTCAAGAAACTTCAAAACCTGCCTTTAACCTTTTGTACTCTCTCTTTCCGCCCTTTCCCTGACAATTGCCTAGCAACCGTATTGAAGCTATCATAATGTCCAAAGCAGACATGGGCTCTTATTCTCTGTGCTCTTACTGAGGGTACTAAAGATAAACCTTTAAGGCACATCTTTACTGTCATCTCTGGGATGCCCTCCCCAGCCAAGCAACTGCTGGGGAATAGATTTAATAACAAACACTTACAGAGTGACTCCACTATATCAGGAAGAGCACAATGGTGCAGGAAGAGTGCTTTTAGGTGGGAGGACATGAGGGTGGAACAAAAGAAGAAGGGCACCGTACAGTAGCCTGAGGGCAGCCAAGTCAGTCTCAGAACCCCTGCCTGTGGTATTTCTCAAGAAGAAAGAGCTTGTGGGATAGAGGATCGATAGATCTAAAAGCCAGCTGTTTCATTCAATGAGGACTACCTAGTCCTAGTTTCTCTCTGTGATTTCTCTGGACTCCAGCAGTAGCAACTGTTGTGTTTTCCGCATGGCCCATTTTGTCTCTAACCTCTATGAATGGAATGGCTGGTACTCCACCTCTATGCTTTCTGCGAGCCCCTCCTCTGCAGCTGCTGTGGCAACTTCCACCTGATGTTAAAGGATTAGCTGAGGAGTCCGCCTTTGGGACATCTAGCTTTTCTGAGTACTCTGCCTTCTACACATGCCTGTCATAGTTCTTACCATGTATAATTGTTTATCTATAATTCACATTTCCCCTTTCTCTAACAGCTAGATGAGAATAGATGAGAACCTTACTGAAATGACTATACTATAGGACTAGAGCCTTTATGAGTGAAGTTTTGGTTGGAGTGGGACATTGGGGTTTGCTAACTTCTCCAGATAATGCCATTTACACTAAAAATCTTTTCTTTCGGTTCTTAGTTCCTAAAGACAAGGGAATCTTTCCCAGTTATCACAAGCTTAGCTGAGTGACTTACTTTTGGGAGATAGACAATTCCTGACTGTTAACTGATTTAATTTAAATTCAGTGCTCCAAGGGAAGAACCAGGCCAGACTGTCTGACCTCCCCATATCTGCCTTGAATGGTCCTTGCTGCTCTCAGTTCCCACTTTTTTCAGCTATATTTACATTTCATGCTTATCCTGCCTTAGTTTAGACCATCCTTTGAATTTATCTTTTATATCTGTAAATTGTATCAAGTGATTTATTAAATTTTTGTCTATTAATGTTCTTGTGCCACCAGAATATAAGCCGTATCAGTACAGAGATTCTTATCAATTTTGTTAATTAGTCAGCTTATATTTAGGTTACTCAGAATGGTGCCTAGCACTTGATAAATGCTTTGAAAATATTTAGTGAATGAATGAATGAATGCATTTTCTGATATGTGTGTATTTTGTCCACTCTCTACTCTTTGATTTATTTTATTACTTCCTGCTCTCTCCCATGTTGATTCATTTCTGCCAATATGTCAATCATAATTTTATCTGTTTACCAGCAATCTTGCTAGATGTCCCCGTCTCCTGCTAGATCACTGTTGTAGATACATCCAGGACTCGTTCCTCCTCAAGGTATTATTGGCTGGCCATGCCTGATCTCTGAGTGGTTAGGAAAGTATTGCTTGTTTTCAAAGACCATTTTGGTGAAAGCCCAGTTCTTAGCCCTGATTTATTGTAAGGCTGGCCAAGGAAGCCTCTACTTCTCCATTGACAAATAGGGAGCTCCCCTGGGAAATCAAGATGGCATGCATTGGAGTCATTGCCACAGATGTCCCTCATCACCATGTCTTTCTAAATGGTTGTCATTTGGGCAGCTAGTTGGGGGATCGTTGCTTGGCTTTAGAGCTTTCTGGCTTACTAACAAGCTACTTGGCTGATCTTTTTACCTTGAGGTCACTTGTTTGCAAATAGCCCAGATTCCTGGTGATAAAATGTGCTTCTGTTTGACAGATGGGCTATATAGCATGTCTGAAAAATGATGTGTTTTCAAGATAGTGAAGGGATGAGGGAAGAATTGCTTCTTGTTCTTATGTAAACAAGATCAACAGCACCCTGCTCTTTTCTCTGGGCATGATCTCTGAGGCAGCTGGCAGGACTCAACCACTTTGAGACGTGGCCACACAGCAAAAAATATGGTGGATCTAAGAATGTATGTACATGATAGAGTGTCTAAGAAAATCTGAAAGCTGGGTTGGGAGGCAGGAGATATCATCAGCAGGATGATAAAGAGTGGACACCAGATTAGGCTTCATGGGTCTATACATTTGTAATATTTCTGACTGCTTGCAGATTCCTGGGCCAGTGAAGAAACTAAATTTTAGACAACTACTTTCATAAACTTTAAAAACAGAAATAATACTGTCTTCTCTGTCAGTTCTTACCCTCAAGGATGCCAGTTGCATGTGAACTGTGAACCACTAGAGAAATAGGGACTAGTTTGCCCACTAACTGAGCTTCTTCCTTCTTGTTTAAGAGCTAATTTTCCTAGTTTAACTGGCATTTTATATTAAAAGAAAAACAAATTATGCTCTCCTTGAGTTGGACAGAATAGAGAGATTTGAACCTTGAAGCTATCTCTTGTCTAGCTGATGGTGGCCGTGAAACCTCCACCTATAGACATCACCTGATTTATTTGCTCCAGATGCTGGTGTACTCAAATGGAACAGAAACTGTACACATGCAGCTAGCTGATACATGGAGGAAGTGGGTTGCCTTCTATTCTATTTGGAGTCTAAGGAGTATGGTTTTCCCCACTTGTACCAGGATTCATGCTGAGGAGGAAACTAGAAGCAGATAAGGAAAATCAAGCACCCCTGAGTCAAATAGTAGGATAGACCATGCCGCAGTGTTCCACTGAACTTAATCTCTTCTCAGCAGACCTAGAACACTTAAGAATCTTTCTGCAGTCACATTCAACTCAGTTCAATTCAGCTCAATTCAATGTAATTCAATTCAATTCACTCAATTATTAAAAATATTAAGTACCATTTCATATCTGTTAGTTAATATTTTACTACTGGGGCATGAGGAGCCAGTATGACCTAGTCAAGATTGCTATATTTGTATAGAAATAATAGAAAAATAGCAAAGGATTGTCTTGGCACATGTTACATGAACCTTTATTGGGAGGGTTGTACTCAGTGCCAATGACCTTAAAACTCTTAAGAAACATCAATTTTATTAACTTCATTCTTTGATAACTTCATAAAAGTATTTAATGCTTTCTGTTTACACTCACCATCACATTTTCTTCTCTTCTGCTTACCCATGCCAGCTCTTATAATTCAAAGCAATTTCTTCTACAAAACATTTGAGTTTCATAAATTTCCTTTCCAAGAATACTTCTCATGATATTTATATCAATAAGAAAGGAGACAACTAACTAATCATATATTAACAAGAAATGTTTAAACTAATTTCTAGCATATTCTTTGCCTGGTATATTATGGTTAATATCATATATTATAATCTTTGTCTCATACAAAAATGTTGCTCTGGACACTGGGCAGATGTTTCAGCAGTTAGTAGTGCTGAATTCACAAAGGAAAATTAAAACTTCCAATATCCATGTGCAAATCCCAACGTGGATCCCTGACTCTGTAACCCTAGTACTATAGAAGCAGAATGGACAGTGATAAGAAGGGTGGTGGGACCGACTGGGCCAGCATGTCTCCAGACTCAGTTAGAGACACTAACTTCACAATAAAGTGGAGAATGATAAAGCAGGACACCAGATATCCTCATATATCCTCTGCATATATTCAGGGGTGCATTTTCTCATACACACATGCATGTCTACTACACACATGCATATCCACTACACACATGCATATCACTGGAAGTTTAAGTAAAAAGATAAATTTAGAAAAAAAAGTATTAAGACACATTAGCTCTAAGTGGGTTGCATTGTCTTTTTTTGGGCTATGGTAGATACTTGGGTTTGGATCCTGAGTCTTCTTTCTGAAGTAGAAATACAGATGACCTTGCAGGGTCATTGTGAATTTTAAATGAAGTAATGTATATTAAACTGTATGTAGCAAACAACTGTACCTGGTCCAAAATTAGAAATTAATAATGATGTATTTATCTACATTGTATTCTAATGTGCTTATAATTAATATGTATTACTTCATTAATCAGAAGTTCAATCAATATTGTAAAAAGAAGGAGGGTAGGAGTGGGCAGGCTAGCTCTCTGACAAGCAAGACATCAAATGCCAGCACTGCACATCTGCTCCACCACTGGATAATAAATTTTATTATTATTTTATTATTATTAATTTGTAATAATTATTATTATTAGCTTAACAACAAAGCAGTATCAATGAGTTGTTGCAAAAAGTTTCATTCTCCTTTATAAGGGTCTTCAGAGGAGCCTTTTGCTTAAACCTCAAAGTCCTCATGTCTCGGAGAGATTAGAATTAGAAGACAGAGCTTCACTAGTGTGTGGATGATCACACTTCTTCAGGCAATGGAAGTACTGTCAGGTAGTGGTGATTTCCAACCATGTTGGAGATTATGTAGTTTGGAGTGGGAGCTCACCTTTCCATTAGCTTGCAAAAGATTTCCTGTATGGATTGAAAGTTGACTCTATCTCTTTCTAACCTGCCAGGCTATAAGTGCATGAAACATAAAAAACATTTGTTCCCCCTTCATGTTTTCCTAGGATCTATACCAAACACAGCAGTTCCTTCCCAAATTTCAAATGAGAAACTTAATTTTATATCTTTCATCATTTTCCAGGCGCATCCACAGAGGCATGATGATCTTATAGAGCCCCAGTGGTATGTGGTGGCTACAGCACTTTGCACCAGGGAGGATTTCCCAGAAGTCTTGATGAGTTACAGAAGGAAACCACCTGAGCCTCACAATGGGAAGCTACACATTACCATTTGACCACATGCTTCAGGGGAAAGATACCTGGGGAATTTTACAAACTCTTTCAATGTAGTTTGTTACCTGTCAATAGGAATGGGAATCACCTACTACAGCCTTGGCTGGAGAATAAAATGAAGGCCAAGTGAGAATCATATCTGCCATATGCACAAATGATTGTTTATCCTCTATGTTACCCATGCTCACTTTATTTTTGGTGCCTGACCACAATAATTATCACTAAGTTTTCTTGTCTTTTACACACCTATTCTATTTTCCTGAAAAAAAATTAAAACCTGACTATTTTAAATTTTGTAAATGTTCTTATGCCTTGTCAGTTAGATCTTACACAACCCCAAAGAACGTTTGTGAAGAGTACAGGGTTGAAAGAGAAAGAAAAGGAAAGGAAAGCCCTGCTTCTTATCCTTCCCCTCTCTAGAACTCCTTCTGTTCAATCCTCACCATGCTCCACTTCTTTCTATATATTTAGATGCTTCAGATACTTCCAGCTATAGCCTCAAATCTCCAGGTTCAATGCTAATATCCACAAACAGGTGAGGACATGCTGCCTTTGTCTTTCTGGATCTGGTTTACCTCACTTAGTATATTTCTAATTCCATTTACCTGTAAATACCATAGCTTCATTTTTTTGTCAGCCCTGGTCACATGCAAATAAGAACTATGATAAATGGACTCAGAAGAAATCATGAATTTTGGAGGGAGAGTGGGAACTCTCAAGGAATTGGGTAACATGGAGGAGGTAGATGAGATATGTAGATGAAAAATTTGCATAGGAAGTTCTCAAAAGGAGTCAACTGTATTTTTAAAAGAAAGACAAAAAAGAAACATGCAACCAAAAGTTATTCTTAGGGTGAGGTCTATATGTTTGAAGCACGTGTGTGTAGAAGCTGAGACAGAGATCAACGAGGAACTTTCTTAGAAGGTAATGACAGGAAGAAGTGAAATCTGGACTAACTCCATGTTTCATGGCCAAGTGTTGCTCTTTTTTAACCCATTTTCCTTTAATTAAGATGAGGAGACTATGACAGATAATTAAGAAATAGGTTCTATTTTTAAATTTATGCTTTGAAAAACAGATAAAAATCTGTACTGTTTTTATAGGTTAATATTTGGGTGACTAGTCAAAACCTAAATTTGTTGGTCTTTGGATGTCAGCTGGAAGCCAAATGGCCTTTTTCTAGGCTGGCCAGCTCAATCATTTTGGCTGGTGGGGAGTATTCTTGCAGGAAACCAAATAGGAGCTGGCCAGATGCATTGGCAAAGGATGGCTGGAAGGCTTCTTTATTAAAATCAATCATAGTGATTGAGACATCCTAGGAACTGCTGTCTTGATGGCATCAGAAAGGAACATGCCAGTGTGTTGTGCAGGCTGATGTCTTTTTGTGGGGAATACAAAGGATGTAGCCCCCCTTAAGCTCCCACCCTCAAAGCTTCTCAAAGACAGGAAACATCCTCACCATCACCAGGCAGGCTGAGCCATGGGCAAAGAATGTATTGTGTCCTGGGCATTGGACCAGGCAGCAATTTGATTATGATTTGGCAGGCACCAAGACTCCAAAGTAATTTTGATCCTGCCCCAATCACAAGTGAGTATGAAGTCATAAAATGAGAACAGTGGAATGGCAACCTTTCCAACCCCCTCATTTTATAGAACCAGACACATGGACACACCGGAAGGGAAGGAGCTAGAGTGAACTCTCTTGGGGGGGGGGGGGAATTCTATCTATTTGCTTTCTGGTCATGTGGCTTTGGGAACTGGTTGCTCAGTGTTTCTGGGCTCTAATCTGCTCCTACGTACCATGATCATAGCACTGTCTCTTTGACAGAACTTAGGAGCCTTGATCTCTGGATGTAAAATACTGAGCAGGCCATCTGGCACAGAGGATTCATGATATATATTATGGCAGGAGCAACATGCCCTGGGACATGCAACTGGGAACTGGCTGATCCAGAGTTTGAATTAAAGGCTCTGATTCCAAGTCCATGTTCTTAGCTTCATGTCTTTTTACTGCACATGCACAAATAAAAATAAACATATATATATATACATATATATACATATATATATATATATTGTGTGTGTGTGTGTGTGTGTGTGTGTGTGAGAGAGAGAGAGAGAGAGAGAGAGAGAGAGAGAGAGAGAGAGAGAGAAGAGAGGAAAAAGTTATAGCTAAGAAAAAGAAAAGCATCATAGTATCCTTAAGCATTGATCAGGAAGGGCACTGGGATGTTCATTCTAAGCTAAGAAAAGTTGTCTCCACCATATCTTCCGAGAACAGGTTGCTGGGAAGGGAAGAACTGTTTCTTGTCACTCCCTCTACCCCCTACTCCATGCTCAGGTTGGTTGTAGCATTAGTGTAGGCCCTTTCAAGAGTGGAGTTAGGGGTTGCTTTGAAACTTAGTCCTGCCTTGAAACTGAAAGAGTTAAATGGTATGTCGGGGTTTTAACCATTTAGTAGAACAGTATATCTGAGAACAATGAACTATCTTTATTTCTAATAATTAGCTGCCTTGCTCATTCCTAATGAGTTTCCTGAATCTATAATTCCTTAGCATCAACAAAGAGTTCATTTATTTAACCACTTACTCAGCTTAATAAATTAGCATATATGTTAATGGTTTATGTATAATGGTAGACCCAATACTGAACTATCAAATTGCTCCAGCTGAGTTGATTTGTGCTATGAAAGAGTAAGCTCTAGCCACTATGGACATGGGGACCATTTCTGATTGCCCAAAGAACTTAGAAGGACAATAGTAGAGGCGAGCAAAGGGCACAAACCTGAAGGAGTTACCAAGTAGCTTGTGATTAAGATTCTTCAGGTATAAAGTGCTTGTATAAAGCTCCCACAGTTGGAAACTTACAGCAGTGTGTGTTTCAAAAGTTTATTAAACTGGAGGGTGTATTGATAGGATACAGGAGAGATTATAAAGCTAATTTATGGGAATTCAGGAGACAGGCAGGTACAGTAGGCTGTGAGTGATGTCCTTGGAGTTGTTCATCTTGATAAGTGAAGGAAACATGATGTTTCCCTATGTGTAAGAACATCTGTTTATGTTTAAATGACAAACAGATGTGAGACACACTGTAGTGTCAATGTTCAGAACAAGCAGCAGGGGATGCACTAACTGAGGTAACAGCTTTATGGAGAAAATGATTCAACCAGTCTGTCTTGATTTTTGTACCTGTAAGGTAGAAATAATGGAAATATCCGATGTATAGGGTTTCTTGGAGAAATTAATAAGAGTTTCATAAATTACAAGGAAAATTAATTTAACCTCATGACTATTTTGGTGGTGTTACATCATCATCATTAGTATTATTTTTGTGCATTTAGTACAAAGAAATGTCAAGTAGATGGCTTTTGAGATAATAAATTCTATAAGGATGAGTGTTGTATAGGGGTCTGCCTCTGCTGTGGGGTGCCCAGAGGAGGCAGGCCAAAGACCAGAGACCATAGTCAGTGTTTCCCACCTTGGGTCAGACACTGTTACATACCCGACTGGAAGGAGAACAGTGGTGTGTACCACTAGGTGAGGAGGTCAGGAACAGGGCTGGTGTGTCTATGTTTCCCCTCCAAACATCTACTTGCAAAGCAGGAAGAGGAAGGCAGAGCTGGCCTGAACAGGATCAGGCCCAAATGGGAGTGCGTGCTGAGTGTTGGAGGGGCAGAAGAGAAAAACCTCATTCAGGAGTCTTAGGTGTGGCTGTTTTAAGTAAAGCCTTCCTTGAGGTGATCATTAATGAAGCAGTTCCTTGAGACAATCCTTGCTTGTTCATATCACTTTGTTTGGTAGTGGATGTGAATACATATACTTATGCAAGGTGAACTAGGTATTATATACCTCTTGGCGGAAGGAATACCCACAAAAAGGGAAGGTCTTTGGCTGAAAGCTTAGAATATATAAAGGCCTCATTAGCATGGGGAAGCATTTCAGGAATCTCAGGTGCTAGCTGGATGGGTTCTTATCTGGAGAAAGGAAGTTGAACTTAGGATCTTAACCAAGGCTACTTGTCATTCTTCAGGTAGAGTTCTGGGTGTTTTTTAATTCTGCAGAAAAGGTCAGAGAAGGAGAAATCCTGCCAATGAAGGGAGTCCTGCACATAGCCCAGAGCCCCAGAAGGCTATCAAGTCAATGGAAGACTTCAATCTTAATTAGCAGAGTTTTCCCACAAATGAGGAAGATGGATTAGGAAAGAATGGGAAAGGAAGCAAAGAGACAATAATCACATTCATTGGGCTGGACTGATGGTTTGGCAGTTATGAATACATGTTGATCTTTCAGAGGATCAGGGTTTGGGTTCCAGAAACCACACACACATACACACTACAATTCTTTGCAACTCCATTTACTGGGGATCTTATGTCCTCTTCTGACTTCCTTTAGCACCAGGCATGGATGTGCTCCACAAAACATTCATACACCAAAAATAAAAATAAATCTTTGAAAATTAGTTGTATTAATTTGGGGGGGGGATAAAATGAGGATCTGAAGGGTAATAGAGGTATAGAAAGAAAGGACAACTAGTGACTCTTTTATGAACTGGCATGTGAGGCCTCTTCATTAATGTGGGCATTGTAGGAATCTAAATTCTCCAGAGAAATTGAAGCAACAGGAGATTATTTCTTTATATTTCTCTATCACTGTTTATCACTGATCTATATTTATATCTTATCCCTCTCTCATCTCAGTGCCTCTAGATCTATGTCTCTTTATTTCAGACTCTCTAGGCCTATGTATTTATATCTGTATTATATGTCTGTCAGTCATCTATCTATCTATCTATCTATTATCTATCTATCTATATCTATCTATCTATCTATCTATCTATCTATCAATCAATCATCTCTATTGATCCAAAGTCAGGGTTCTTTTTATTTCTGCTCTAATATAACTAGTGTGTATTAGTCAGGATTCTCTACAGTAACAGAACTTATAGAATGAATATATACATGAATAATATATTTATACATGAATATATTAACAATATATTCACATAAATATACATATATATAATTTATTAGTGTTGCTTCCAGGTTGTGGTCCAACTAGAACAACAGTTGTTGTCTACCAGTGGAAGGTCCAATAGTCTGGCTTTTGTTTAGTCTATAAGGCTGGATGTTTCAGGTGCTTTTTGGTATATTCCAGAATTCTTAGGAAGTATATTTTATTCTTCTGCATGCTGACCTCCAGTTGAACCAGCACCATTTGTTGAAAAGGCTATCTTTTTTCCATTGGATGTTTTCAGCCCCTTTGTCGAGGACTCCAAATGGATCAAGGACCTCCACATAAAGACAGATACTCTGAAGCTAATAGAAAAGAAACTGGGGAAGACCCTTGAGGACATCAGTGCAGGGGGAAAGTTTCTGAACAGAACACCAATAGTGTATGCTCTAAGATCAGGAATTGACAAATGGGATCTCATAAAATTACAAAGTTTCTGTAAAGCAAAGGACACCATCAAAAGGACAAATTGGCAACCAACAAATTGGGAAAAGATCTTTACCAACCTTACATCAGATAGAGGGCTAATATCCAATATATACAAAGAATTCAAGAAGTTAGACCCCAGAAAACCAAATAACCCTATTAAAAATGGGGTACAGAGTTAAACAAAGAATTCTCACCTGAAGAACTTCGGATGGCGGAGAAACATCTTAAAAAATGCTCAATTTCATTAGTCATCAGGGAAATGCAAATCAAAACAACCCTGAGATTTCAGAATGGCTAAGATTAAAAACTCAGGAGACAGCAGGTGTTGGCAAGGATGTGGGGAAAGAGGAACACTCCTCTACTGCTGGTGGGCTTGCAAATTGGTACAACCACTCTGGAAATCAGTCTGGCAGTTCCTCAGACAACTGGGCACGTCACTTCTGAAAGATCCTGCTATACCACTCTTGGGCATATACCCAGAGGCTTCCCCAGCATGTAATAAGGATATATGCTCCACTTTGTTCATAGCAGCCCTATTTATAATTGCCAGAAGCTGGAAAGAACCCAGGTATACCTCAACAGAAGAATGGATGCAAAAAATGTGGTATATATACACAATGGAGTACTATTCAGCCATTAGAAACAAGGAATTCATGAAATTCTTAGGCAAATGGATGGAGCTGGAGAACATCATACTAAGTGAGGTAACCCAGTCTCAAAAGATCAATCATGGTATGAACTCACTAATAAGTGGATATTAACCTAGAAAACTGGAATACCCAAAACATAATCCACACATCAAATGAGGTACAAGAAGAACAGAGGAGTGGCCCCTGGTTCTGGAAAGACTCATTGTAGTAGTATAAGGCAAAACCAGAACAGGGAAGTGAGAAGGGGTGGGTGGGAGAAGAGGGGGAGGAAAGGGGGCTTATGTGACTTTTGGGGAGTGGGGGGCCAGAAAAGGGGAAATAATTTGAAATGTAAATGAAAATATATCAAATAAAAAAAAAGTAGATTTTAATGCCAGGAAAGGATGGACTCATTGGTGTGAACAAGAGCAAGCAAGCAAAAATAACAATCTTTCCTGTTCCAAATCCTTTACATAGGCTGCCAGAAGAAGGCATGGACTAGATTAAAGTTGTATCTTTCCATCCCAAAATAGCTGGGTTAAAATTGGGTCTTCTATTTTTAAATGATTTAATTAAAAAAATTGCTCAGAGGTATACCCTGATGTTTGGATTCTAGTTAAATCCAGACATAGTCGACCATCAAAAATAACCATCACATAAACATATATGACAAGGGTAAATGGGACTCTACTCATTCAATCATCATATATTAGAATGAGAAACAGAGAATAAAGCTCTTTTTCTTAAATTGTATTATTATTATATACGAGTCAATTCCTATGCCTGTATTTAAGTTTTACATCCCCCAAGGAGTAGATCTGTGGCTGGACCAAGGTCTTTTATCTTGAGAACAGTCTATATACCAGGTAGTGTTTTACAAATGAGAATCAGGGGTTAAGAGCAGTGAGTGAGTAAAGGAATTGTGAAAGCCTTGGTTTTTGCCAGCTGGTCAAAATTCTTAGTGCTAAATTAATTAATCTGTCTATCCTAGGTATGATACAATGCAAAAATAATAAACTGGAAGTATGGACATCTGTGTTATAGTTCATCTCTAGACTAAGCTATGATATGAGGAATCATGTATGTAGCCAGTACTCCATTATGTTGATGGATGTTAGAGAATGCTTCTTAATATATACAGACAACTGCTACCCTGTCACATTAGTTCCCTAGACATACTAAAATTTCTACAACCATGGTTTCTTTTAGCTGTTAACGAAATTGTAAATTACTCTTCCTTGAGGTGGAGCAAGGTCTCTGAAACATAGACCATGCCATCAAGCTCTGCTTGAGCTTTGAGTGCAGACAGTTCATACAGTTGAACTGAACAGTCTGTCTGCCTCATGTTACATGGCATACTGGTGATTCCACAAGAACTTTCCTTTGGAAATAGTGTAGAACAGGTTCAAAATAATACGGAGGAGCAGAGGAAAGTGTAACACAGTCACGTATGCCAACTGAAGAGGTACAGTATTCAAGGATGTAGGGTATAGCTGTCTTGCTCTCATTTGTTGAATGCCTTGATATAGAGAATCATCTATTAACTGAGGAGGTTGTTGTACTTATTCTTAATACAAAATGAAGTATTTGCTTTTGTCTTTATAATAAAAATATTCATAGGATGCACATTATGTAATATCATTTGTGTTCTGCAGAGCAGTGCTAAAATACAAGATTTGATGCCTTGTATACAATAGCCATTTCTCACAAATTTTCACTGTGATTTGTCTTATTATGGGGAGTTAGAACGGCAAGCCAATTTTGATTTTAAGATTGTTCCAGATATCTGTGTATTCTGGAACTGGTTTGAAAAGAAATAGCACAAGCACTGTAGTTTAACTCCATCTCTTCTGTGCATTGTGTCATCTTCCTTCTTCTATTCTCAGCAGGAACCTTGGAGATGCTGCCGCCAAAAGTTCAAGTGAACTCCCTAGAGATGGGATTTGGCAGGAATATTTGAGGCCATGAGTTGAAAGATTGTTAGCCAGGAATAAGCTAGGGTAAGAGACCTAAAGCTGTCAGAAATGCATGATGCAGCAGCAAGAGGTTGGCCAGTGCCACCTCACTGGGCCCAGGATTCCTGGAATTGATCCCAGGGAGTCACAAAGAGAAGAGGGAAGGCATGGAGAGCCATACCTCATGTTGCCAAGGCAAACGTATAATTATTGCTGACAACATACTAATCTCAAAGATATTAAAATTGATCTTCGCTGAGAGGTTTGTATGAGAAATATGATTTGAATTAGACTTTGTGGTGCCTTCAAAAAACTTTATAGTATGAATAAGTAAATGTAAAAGGGGTATCAGAATAGATACAGATGATTATTCTAATCTCAACATTCCACATTTTCATATCAAAATGATAGTGTTTGTGTGGCTTTTTAGACTCTCACTCACTCATTTACAGCATAGATGCTGTGTAGTGTTCAGACTTGTGTGATGATAGGTTAACTATTTGTCATATTAACATACATTTTCAAAGCATATTGACTAAATATTTTCATCATAAGAATGATATTTTTACCTTTTGTTCTCTAACAACCCTAAACTGCATCAGATATAATAATCAAGTGCTGAATTAGAGCAAAGAAAACAAAAATGTCCTGGTCTGTCTCTCTGCTTTCGTATTTCAAATGTATCTGTTAATGGAAATGGTAGATTTTTCCATTCACTCAGGGAATGGATTCAGCAGAAATGTAAAAGAATAGGATCATATGTCACTCAGGATAGGCTAGAGTATGTGGTGATAACCAAAGCTTCAATGGAGATGCAGTGTCTCTGAGCCACAGGTTCTTCACTCTACCAGTTATGTAGTGAGTCTCTTTATTGATACTCTGCTCAAATAATATGGACTGAAGTACATCTCCCACAAAATGTTTTTGATGAAATCTTAATCCCCAATAGGATGGCATTATGAGCAAGAGCCTTTGGTTAATAATGAAGTTGGAACAAAGTTTGAGGTGGGAAACCTCTGTGATAGGACTTGTATCTTTATGAAGTTTGTATGAATCAACTTTCCACAGCCCTTCAATGTGAAGATGTGAGGATATATGTGAGAAGTCAGGATGAGGAGAATTTGTTAAAACTTTATCAAGCTAGCCACATCTTAGTCTTGGATTTACAGGCTCAGAATTAGTTTCTATTGGACCAGTCACTCAAACAACTGTCATTTATAAAAGCCTGAATCAGTCTATAAAACACATCAATTTTGTAGCAGTGGACAAAAGATAAGGCAGACCCTCTGATACTGGAGCTGTTTCTTGGATGTCATTCTCACTTAGTTTTGCTCGTGTTCTCATGAGTCCACAAAAATCACATGACCAAGACTGAGATCAGAGTGGTACAGAGTTCTCATCTTCTTACACACCCAAAAATGTATACAAGTTATTTGCACTTTTATTTGCACTGTGCTGAAGCAAGGTGTACTATTTGCATTGCATTAGGCAAGGAAGCAGAGGGCATCTGTCTGATTAGCTAACTAGTGAGACCACATCTCTAGATGATATCCTCTAATAGAGATATCAATAGTTAAATTTTTGATTTATATTTGTCAGTTTCTTAAATTTAGAAAAGAAGGCTGGAGAAGAAGCAAAAATATGTTGTATGTATTCTGATCTCAGAAAATCAGACTTTTTTTAAGTGATCAGAAAAGTAGAGAATGAGGATTAGGGGAAAAAATAGAATATCCCTTGATTTCTTGCTTGCATTTCACCCCAATCCCCTGCCGTGTATGTACTGCTTTGCTTGTTTTCTTTGAGAAAAATCCCTGTAAGACATTGCTACTATTTTCAATTTATAAGATGGAAAATTGAGGCTTCATGGTTTTATACAAGGCACTGAAGGGACAAAGAGATCTAAACCACCCATAGCTGTCTAAAGCTTCCCTGCTGAAAGCAGGTATGTTAATCTCAGAATAAGAACATAGCCATAGCAAAATGGAAAAGGTATGTCATTCTCCTAGAAGGTTTGATGGTAGACTTCAGGTTAGTCTATGGAGAAGAGAGTCCTCTGGTGCTGTACTGTAACTTCTTGAGTCCTCAAACTTGCATCCATCCATTTAGGAATATGTGTTCTCATTTACCAAAGTGATTTTATTGAGCATTATATACAGTCATTCCAGTAAATACATAGTATATAGCTTTGGATAGGAGGGGTAGATCTTTGCTTCTGTGTCCTTAGATATTCTTAGTGAAGGCAGTTTCTCAGCCATCAGTTTAATTACAATGAATGCCTCCCCAAACAGGTGAAGGATGTGAGAGCTAATCCTCTCTTTTGGACCAGTCAGAGCTTTCAGGGAAGACTATGCTTAATTTTGGGGTCTGTTGGTGAATTACAGAGCAATGGCTGGTTGCCTGTGACTGGTCTGATTTGCCCCTCCCCACCATACAGGAAGTGCTGGCTTGCTGAGAAGACAGACTTGAAGTGATATATGCCTTCTACCTTACCGTGGGTCACCTATTACATAAGTTATAATATAGCAAGAAGGGCCTCACTAGATGCTGGACAGAAGCTGAAGCTACATTCTTCGATGTCCCAGACTTCTGAACCATGAACCAACTAACTACATCTGAGTTATCCTGTTCAAGAGAAAATAGACAGGTAATCATAAGGACCTTGATTTTCAGGTTGAATTAAGAGCTCTTTCCATTATAAAACTCTCAGCTTGAATCTCATTATTTACAGACACTGGGGTTTGCAGAGGTAGTATGAAAGACCACAACAATTACTTCAGTTAAGGCAGGACTGCAAGTTTCCCTTAAATAATTCTAGGCACACATTTCCACCCTGTCTACCTCCCTTGTGCCCACTTAGACAGTACTGCAGGTCCCAAATTGCCAATTACCTCCTTCCATCATCCTCTGCCGTATTTTCAGGTATTTTGGAATAACTTCAGGACCCTACATAGGATGTAATACTTACTACTGTGGCAATGTGTCATAACACTGGTATCCCACCAAAATAAACCAGGAGTTTTAAATTAATATCTATTCTTAGGTCCTATCTACATCAATTTTGATTATAGTGGTTTGATATATATTTTGTGTCTCATCAAGTTTAAAAACCTGAACTAATTATTTTTAAAATATAATATTTTTATTAATTTAATATATGCATGCAACAGATTTTAATTATGTAATCCATTTCTTTTTAACTCCTCCTAAATCCAATCTTCCTCTATCTCAACTTCTTTCCTGCTTTTGAAGTAATATTCCAACTCCAATTTGAGTTGCCTATATCCTCATGGGTGTGGGGTTTTTCATTAGAGCATGATCCACCCACCCGGGGTCACACCCTTAAGAAAAACAGATTCTCCCTCTCCCAACAGTCATCAGCTGCCAGTAGCTCCTCAGTTCTTGACAGTGCTAGAAGTTTGACTGGCTTGATCATGTGCAGATCTTATACAGGCAAGCACAGATGCTGTGAGTTTATGGGTGTGATGATTCTGTCATGTCCTGACTTCTACCTCTTCTTCCATGCTGGTGCCTAAGCCTTAGTGTGAGGGAATGTGAAATTTACAACTTAGTACTCCACAGGTGCTCACTGTCCATGCTGTGTCCAGTTGTGAGTTGCTTTGAAGCACTGTCTATTGTGCAAAATAACTTAGCTCTTGAGGTCTAAGGGTTGTATTCTTCCATGAGTATGTCATATGAAATCAGAGGGTGGTTTGATATTTCTACTTACTTCTAAAGTTTGGTTCCACTGCTCTACTGTAGCAAGTTTCATACATCTTCATGTTCTCCCTTATTTATAGTCCTCATAAGACCACAAGTTCCACCACTGTAGCATTGCTATGCCATGATTATCTTAGATTCCTTAACATTGGGACATGGAGGTATCCAAGAAATATTTGTACATTAAAAGGATCACACATCAATGAAGTTACCATGGAATTTCCACAATGAATTTATTATGCTTTCTTTTGAGATTCCCTACTTCATTTGATAGAGAGACACATCTCTCAATTACTTCTCAATTTTCAGCATAGCTTGATCAAACCAAGGACTCCATAAAAGCTCTTTTGGTGGAAGCTGCTTTATTTTCCTTATCTGAATTCCATTCTTTTGATTTCACCCTACAGAGATAAACAGCTCATACATATAAAGCTGAAAGCTGTGGGACCATCATACTATATATCATTGAGTTTGAGATGGAAATATTGTGTTTTTGTCTTGGGTCTATTATTCACTAAAGACACTAGAATTGAGAGAATAGTTTTAAATGGGTAGCTGTCATGACACTATAATGTATGATTTATCTTAATTAGGAGTTTCTATTGCTGTGATGAAACAATTGACCAAAGTCTGCTAGGGGAGGAAAAGGTTCATTCATCTTTCATTTCTAGATTACAGTTCATCATTGAAGAAAGTCAGGAACTCAAACAGGGCAGGAATCGGGAGGCAGCAGCTGATACAGAGGTCATGGAGGAATGCTGTTTACTGGCTTGCTCTCCATTGTTTGCTTGGCCTGCTTTCTTTTAAAACCCAGAACCACTAGTCAAAGGATGGCCTCACCCACAATAGCTGGGCCATCCTCTGTCAATCACTAATTATCAAATGCCTATTAGGCCTGTCTACACCCTGACCTTGTGGAGGCATTTTCTTAATTGATGTTCTTTCTTGTGCGATGACTTTAGCTGTGTCAAGTTGAAATAAATCTATCCAGCACAGGTTCTTATAACCAATGTCATCTTTAATCCCCAGTAGTAACCAAATAAGTAGAACAAGATATTTATTTTAGGACATTGGAAAAGAATATTGAACAAGAATCCCAGCTCTCTCTGAATATTATGTATGTTTATGAACCATATGAAGTAACTGCCACTCTCCAAGCTTCAGGTTTTTTAACTACAGAGTATTAATGATCCTATTCTGTCCTATGCCTTCTGTAAGCAAATTGAGAGAGATAATGGCATGAGATGGTAAAATACATTGCCTCTGTATCTAGATTGTTTTGGTGCTTAGCTTCTCTAGTAACTACTCGTGGTCTCAACAACTGACATAACTTTTTGTATTTCTGTTCTCTCATTGAGAAATAAAAGAAATAACGATGCCTAGAGTAGCAGATTCCTGTCGTATTTTAAGGTGTTGATTTTAGGAATTTTCTTATACAGATACAACATGAAGTAACTTGACCAAAATAAGTTGTTATTTGCAGTGATCGCTATTCCATTAAATTAGTATTTCATTTAAATTATTGTTATAATTACTAATGTGTCACAATTTTAGACTATAGACTATACAGTGGCTAACTTTGTCAGCTACCAACTAATAAGCACAAGGGTTTTGCATTGTTGTTGATTAGAATAGGTACATTCAGCACAATAATATTGGCCCAGCAGTTATTTGAAATCTTCAACAATTCACCATCCTTTTCCATAAACATTGTTATCTTGGAATTAGGAGAACTGTACTGATCCTCCTTAATTTTCTGCTGTTCATTTACTGAAAGACATTAACTATGACTTATTATTTCAGAGCTTCATTTGCAAATGGCTACATCTTTTCTCCTTATATAGAAGGGCTCATGCCTGAGTTATAAGAAGTAGCTGAACAAATATTTAATAAATGCTAGGTACTTCCCCTGAACAAGGTATGTGCACCAAAAATTTTGTGTAAACAAAGTACTGGATAAGAATAATCTATATCATTCTCTTAGACTCTGATTTCTGAGGAAGCCATTGTATTCATGCAGTAGAGGCAGCTGTGGTTTTCTGAAAAGCTGGAAAATTTGGCCAAAGAAGCCACAGTAGGGAGCTGGAACAAGCAAGCCATGGATGAATAGCAGAGTATCTGGGCTGATATGTTAGCTTCCCAAAGGCTCTGGATACTTCTACAGTCTTTGCAGGCCAACCAGAATACCCAGCAAAGTGTGGGTTTCTGGATTACAGCAGATAGTGTTTTCAGCATTTAACTGACAAAGGTGAACAAGTTGGTTTTAGGACCACTGACACAAGAGTGACCAGTGTAAATTCAGATTGTTTAGATCACCCTTTCATTATCCAATCAAAGCAGGAAATGAGTGGACTACCAACCAAAAACTTTTCCTGGCAGGTCAGTTAGCTAACAAAGATCATGCAGTGCCTCTAATTCCTTTGTTCATATGCAATTCACAGGACACATGCTATATTCCTGGTTTGGGTCTGGGTGTTACAGTGATAAAGATGAACAATGGTCTTTGTGTCTTGAGAGCTGTCCAAAGCAAGCAGGTGATAATACATGTTCTTAATCATCCTTATTACTTGGAATTATGTTTACTTCAAACTGACTCCAAAATATTTGTTTGCTTGTAATATTAGATATCCATCCTTATAAGACGTGTGCATTTTTCAGGCCGCTTCTCATCAGGATTTCCCTTCATGTTGCTTGTTGACAGAGATAGCATCCTTGAATAAATTGGTTCAAATAGCTCTGCTCATTTTTAGTTAAAGCAGTGATTCTTAACCTGAGGGTTATAATCCCTTTGTGGGGTCACATATCAAATATCTTGCATTTCAGATATTTACATTAAGCTTTGTAAACAGTAGCAACATTTTAGTTTCAAAGTAGTAACAAAATTTTATGGTTAGGGGCCACCGTGACAAAAGGAAAGGTATTAAAGGGTCAAAGCATTAGGAAGATTCAGAATCACTGAGTTAAAGGAAACTCTAGTAAGGCTTAAGAGATCTGGAGTTGTGATCAGGCTGTTCTCTTATTGCAGAGTCATACTTCAGTTGGGTTTCATCTTCTGGTTAGGCCACTGTGTCTCTGTTGCTAGCATTTCTAGATTATAACACCATGGCTTTTCTTGAGTAATCTCTGTAGGATTTTTGTGTTTATAGTCTTAGTGTTACCAACCCAGACTACCATCCTATCTTGCCTTTTCATACCCTACCCTTCCTCAGACTTTCATAAGACTCTTCTTTTTTTGTCTCTGTTGTCTGCTTCTTGTTGAAACATAATAGAGACTTACTGTAAGACATGAAGGAGTTGATTAGTATTCATTTAAATTAAGTAGCATTGCTACTATTAATATGTTTATAGTTATAGACTCCGGTGTAATGGGGTTTGCTAGCTACCAAGCATTATGCACACAAAAGGGTTTAATGATGCAATGAAAAAATGTTATACTAGCTGGAACATTGTCTTATTATGGTGAAGGAAAAGAGAGAGAAAGGATGGGGAAATTCAGGGGAGAGAAAACTTCATCATGGAAATAAGAGTTGATGAATCAAAGAGTATTATGTGAGGACTTACTCTTCAGGCAACATATATATGAGAGAACAAGATCTCCAGAGCTAGATACTTTTTCTGATGCATTTTTTTTGATATAATTATTTACATTTCAAATGATTTCCCCTTTTCTAGCCCCCCCACTCCCCGAAAGTCCCGTAAGCCCCCTTCTCTTCCCCTGTCCTCCCACCCACCCCTTCCCACTTCCCCGTTCTGGTTTTGCCGAATACTGTTTCACTGAGTCTTTCCAGAACCAGGGGCCACTCCTCCTTTCTTCTTGTATCTCATTTGATGTGTGGATTATGTTTTGGGTATTCCAGTTTTCTAGGTTAATAACCACTTATTAGTGAGTGCATACCATGATTCACCTTTTGAGTCTGGGTTACCTCACTTAGTATGATGTTCTCTAGCTCCATCCATTTGCCTAAGAATTTCATGAATTCATTGTTTCTAATGGCTGAATAGAACTCCATTGTGTAGATATACCACATTTTTTGCATCCACTCTTTTGTTGAGGGATACCTGGGTTCTTTCCAGCATCTGGCAATTATAAATAGGGCTGCTATGAACACAGTAGAGCATGTATCCTTATTACATGGTGGGGAATCCTCTGGATATATGCCCAGGAGTGGTATAGCAGGATCTTCTGGAAGTGAGGTGCCCAGTTTTCGGAGGAACCGCCAGACTGATTTCCAGAATGGTTGTACCAACTTGCAACCCCACCAGCAGTGGAGGAGTGTTCCTCTTTCTCCACATCCTCTCCAACACCTGCTGTCTCCTGAATTTTTAATCTTAGCCATTCTGACTGGTGTAAGATGAAATCTTAGGGTTGTTTTGGTTTGCATTTCCCTAATGACTAATGAAGTTGAGCATTTTTTAAGATGCTTCTCTGCCATCCGAAGTTCTTCAGGTGAGAATTCTTTGTTTAACTCTGTACCCCATTTTTTAATAGGGTTGTTCGGTTTTCTGGAGTCTAACTTCTTGAGTTCTTTATATATATTGGATATTAGCCCTCTATCTGATGTAGGATGGTGAAGATCTTTTCCCAATTTGTTGGTTGCCGATCTGTCCTCTTGATGGTGTCCTTTGCCTTACAGAAACTCTGTAACCTTATGAGGTCCCATTTGTCAATTCTTGCTTTTAGAGCATACGCTATTGGTGTTCTGTTCAGAAACTTTCTCCCTGTACCGATGTCCTCAAGGGTGTTTCCCAGTTTCTTTTCTATTAGCTTCAGAGTGTCTGGCTTTATGTGGAGGTCCTTGATCCATTTGGATTTGAGCTTAGTACAAGGAGACAAGGATGGATCAATTCACATTCTTCTGCATGCTGACCTCCAGTTGAACCAGCACCATTTGTTGAAAAGGCTATCTTTTTTCCATTGGATGTTTTCAGCCTCTTTGTCGAGGATCAAGTGGCCATAGGTGTGTGGGTTCATTTCTGGATCTTCAGTCCTGTTCCATTGATCCTCCTGCCTGTCACTGTACCAATACCATGCAGTTTTTAACACTATTGCTCTGTAGTATTGCTTGAGGTCAGGGATACTGATTCCCCCAGATTTCCTTTTGTTGCTGAGAATAGTTTTAGCTATCCTGGGTTTTTTGTTGTTCCAGATGAATTTGATAATTGCTCTTTCTAACTCTGTGAAGAATTGAGTTGGGATTTTGATGGGTATTGCATTGAATCTGTATAGTGCTTTAGGCAAAATGGCCATTTTAACTATATTGATTCTACCGATCCATGAGCATGGGAGGTTTTCCCATTTTTTGAGGTCTTCTTCCATTTCCTTCTTCAGAGTCTTGAAGTTCTTGTCATACAGATCTTTCACATGTTTGGTAAGAGTCACCCCAAGATACTTTATACTGTTTGTGGCTATTGTGAAGGGGGTCATTTCCCTAATTTCTTTCTCAGCCTGCTTATCCTTTGAGTATAGGAAGGCCACTGATTTGCTGGAGTTGATTTTATAACCTGCCACTTTGCTGAAGTTGTTTATCAGCTGTAGGAGCTCTCTAGTGGAGTTCTTTGGGTCACTTAGGTAGATGATCATGTCGTCTGCAAATAATGATAGTTTGACTTCTTCCTTTCCAATTTGTATCCCTTTGACCTCCTTATGTTGTCGAATTGCCCGAGCTAGTACCTCAAGTACAATATTGAAAAGATAAGGAGAAAGGGGGCAGCCTTGTCTGGTCCCTGATTTCAGTGGGATTGCTTCAAGTTTCTCTCCATTTAGTTTGATGCTGGCTACCGGTTTGCTGTATATTGCTTTTACTATGTTTAGGTATGGGCCTTGAATTCCTGTTCTCTTCAAGACTTTAAGCATGAAGGGATGCTGAATTTTGTCAAATGCTTTTTCAGCATGCAATGAAATGACCATGTGGTTTTGTTCTTTGAGTTTGTTTATGTAGTGGATTGTATTGATGGATTTCCGTATGTTGAACCAACCCTGCATTCCCGGGATAAAGCCTACTTGATCATGGTGGATGATCGTTTTGATGTGTTCTTGGATTCGGTTGGCAAGAATTTTATTGAGTATTTTTGCATCTATCTTCATAAGGGAAATTGGTCTGAAGTTCTCTTTCTTTGTTGGATCTTTTTGTGGCTTTGGTATCAGCGTAATTGTGGCTTAGTAGAAGGAATTGGGTAGGGTTCCTTCTGTTTCTATTTTGTGGAATAGTTTGAAGAGTATTGGTGTTAACTCTTCTTTGAAGGTCTGGTAGAATTCTGCACTGACGCCATCTGGTCCTGTGCTTTTTTTGGTTGGAAGACTTTCTATGACTCCTTCTATTTCTTTAGGCATTATGGGACTATTTAGATGGTCTAGTTGGTCCTGATTTAATTTTGGTATTTGGTATCTGTCAAGGAAATTGTCCATTTCCTCCAGATTCTCCAGTTGTGTTGAGTAGAGGCTCTTGTAGTAGGATCTGATGATTTTTTGGATTTCCTCAGTTTCCGTTGTTATATCTCCCTTTTCATTTCTAAGTTTGTTAATTTGGATACTTTCTCTGTGCCCTTTGGTCAGTCTGGCTAAGGGTTTATCTATCTTGTTGATTTTCTCAAAGAACCAGCTCCTGGTTTTGTTGATTTTTTGTATGGTTCTCTTTGTTTCTACTTGATTGATTTCGGCCCTGAGTTTGATGATTTCCTGCCTTCTACTCCTCCTGGGCGAAATAGCTTCTTTTTGTTCTAGGGCTTTCAGGTGTGTCATTAAGCTGGTAATGTATGCTCTCTCCATTTTCTTTTTGGAGGCACTCAGGGCTATGAGTTTTCCTCTTAGCACTGCTTTCATTGTGTCCCATAGATTTGGGTATGTTGTGTTTTCATTTTCATTATGTTCTAAAAAGTCTTTAATTTCTTTCTTTATTTCTTCCTTGACCAAGGTATCATTGAGTAGAGTATTGTTCAGTTTCCACGTGTATGTGGGTTTTCTGTTGTTCCTGTTGCTATTGAAGATCACTTTTACTCCATAGTGATCAGATAGGAGGCATGGGATTAGTTCGATCTTCTTATATTTGTTGAGGTCTGTCTTGTGACCAATTATATGGTCGATTTTGGAGAAGGTACCATGAGGTGCTGAGAAAAAGGTATATTCTTTTGTTTTAGGATAGAATGTTCTATATATATCTGTTAAATCTAATTGGTCCAAAGCTTCAATTAGTTTCATTGTGTCCCTGTTTAGTTTCTCTTTTCCTGATCGGTCCATTGAGGAAAGTGCAGTGTTGAAGTCACCCACAATTATTGTGTTAGGTGCAATGTGTGCTTTGAGTTTTAATAAAGTTTCTTTTACGAAAGAGGGTGCCCTTGCATTTGGGGCATAGATGTTCAGGATTGACAGTTCTTTTTTTTGTATTTTTCCTTTGACCAGCAAGAAGTGTCCCTCAGGGTCCCTTTTGATGACTTTGGGTTGAAAGTCAATTTTATCTGATATTAAAATGGCTACTCCAGCTTGTTTCCTGAGACCATTTGCTTGTAAAATTGTCTTCCAGCCTTTTACTCTAAGGTAGTGTTTGTCTTTGACCCTGAGGTGTGTTTCCTGTAAGCAGCAAAATGTAGGGTCCTGTTTACGTATCCATTCAGTTAGTCTGTGTCTTTTTATTGGGGCATTAAGTCCATTGATGTTAAGAGATATTAAGGAATAGTGATTGTTACTTCCTATCATTTTTGACGTTATTTTTTAAATTTGAATGCTTATCTTCTTTTGGGTTTGATGAAAGGTTACTATCTTGCTTTTCCAGGGTGAAGTTTCCCTGCTTGCATTGGTGTTGTCCTCCTATTATCCTTTTTAGGGCCGGGTTTGTGGATAGATATTGGGTAAACTTGGTTTTGTCATAAAATATCTTAGTTTCTCCATCTATGGTGATTGAGAGTTTTGCTGGATATAGTAGTTTTGGTTGGCATTTGTGCTCTCTTAGAGTCTGCATGAGATCTGCCCAGGACCTTCTAGCCTTCATAGTCTCAGGTGAAAAGTCTGCTGTGATTCTGATAGGTCTTCCTTTATATGTTACTTGGCCTTTTTCTCTTACTGCCTTTAGTATTCTTTCTTTGTTTAGAACATTTGGTGTTTTGATTATTATGTGACGGGAAGTATTTTTGTTCTGGTCCAGTCTGTTTGGAGTTCTGTAGGCTTCTTGTATATTCATGGGCATCTCTCTCTTTAGGTTAGGGAAGTTTTCTTCCATAATTTTATTGAAGATATTTGCTGGCCCTTTAAGTTGTAAATCTTCACTCTCATCTATGCCTATAATCCTTAGGTTTGGTCTTCTCATTGTGTCCTGGATTTCCTGGATATTTTGGGTTACAAGCTTTTTGCATTTTGCATTTTCTTTAACTGTTGAGTCCATGGTTTCTATGGAATCTTCAGCATCTGAGATTCTTTCTTCTATCTCTTGTATTCTGTTGTTGATGTTTGCATCTCTGTCCCCCGATTTCTTCCCAAGGCTTTCTATCTCCAAAGTTGTCTCCCTTTGAGTTTTCTTAGTTGTTTCTACTTCTGATTTTAGATCCTGGGTGGTTTTGCTTAGCTCCTTCTCTTGCATGTTTGTGTTTTCCTGTAATTCTTTAAGAGATTTTTGTGTTTCCTTTTTCATGACCTCAGCCTGTTGACCAAAGTTCTCCTGTATTTCTTTAAGAGATTTTTGTGTTTCGTCTTTCATGACCTCAGCCTGTTGACCAAAGTTCTCCTGTATTTCTTTAAGTGTTTTTTGCATTTCCTCCTTGTTGGCTTTTGTATTCTCCTGGATTTCTTTCAACGATTTTTGTGTTTCCCTTGCAAGGGCTTCTAACTTTTGATCCATTTTCTCCTGAATTTCTTTAAGTATGTCCTTCATGTGTTCCTGTACCAGCATCATGACCAGTGATTTTAAATCCAAATCTTGTTTTACTGGTGTGATGGGGTATCCAGGACATGTTGGTAGAAGAGAATTGGGTTCAGATGTTGCCATATTGCCTTGATTTCTGTTAGTGACGTTCCTGCGTTTGCCTTTTGCCATCTAGTTCTCACTGGTGTTAGTTTGTCTTGTCAGTGCTGGACTCACCAGTGCAAGCTGCCCCTTCCCAGTTGGCCTCTGGTGCACATCTTACCTCCTGCACTGTTTGTAGATAGGGTGCTGCTGCCCAGGCTGTTCAGATCCCAAAGCAGGCACCCGAAGGCTCCCGCTGGGGCCCGCTGGATTCACTGGAGCACACTGACTTCTCCCAGCTGGCCTCCCGGAAGCCCAGCTAGCCACTTGCAGGACTTGGAGATGTGGTGCTGCCGCCCAGGCTGATCTGGATCTGGAAGGGGAGGGAGTAGAGCTGAGGGCTGCTGCCTGAGGCCTTGCCCCAGATTGTGTCTGTGGAGCAGATGGAGCCCGTGTGCACCCCCAGGGAGTGCTGATGGTGTATGCTGCTGTGATCTCCCCTGTGTTCCGCTCACTCCGCTGGGCAGCCGATCTGCCAACCGGGCTGTTGCACACAAGGTTAGCCTGGCCGCCCAGTCCCTGAGTCCAGGCAAAAGCCTGGGAGGCCAAGGTCCGAGCAAAGTTCCCCTAGGGCTATGACTGTTAATTGGGTCTGCCAGGTGACTAGGATGGCGGGCGTGCGCGCCAGTGCTCCCTAAAAGCGCCGGGAGAGTCTGCTGTGCTAACAATCCCCTGGGCGGGTTGACTCACAGATGGCCCACTAAGCCGCCCAGTCCTTGGGGTCAGTCCTGTGCCTTTTGGGACCTAGACCCTCGCTTTGTTAGCCTCAGGCTATGCCTGTTACAGGTCTGCCTGCCAGAGCTCTCTGTTGTCCTGCAGGCAAAATGGCGGCGGCGCGCAGGCAGGCCTGGGCAAAAAACCTCCTGGCTGGGTTGGCACCCCGATGGCCCCCCCCCCGACCAGCCCAGGGCCTGGGTGCAGGCCAACGCCCGTCGGGCTCAGACCACCGCGGTGTTGGCCTCGGATTATGTTTGTGTACCTCAGTCTGTCCGATCCCCGGAGTCCAGAACCAAGATGGATGCACCTCTCCTGACTGGTGGGAGGCCGAGTTCTGAAGTGGCCTCCGTGCAGGAAAGGTGCAGCACAACTGCAGCTGCTTGCTGCCCGGCTGGTCAGCGAAGGTCAGTGGTCGTGGGCGCAGGGCCTAACTGGTCCCTGTGTCGCCCTGGCTCCACTGCTGATGGCCCTTCAGCTGGACCAGCTACTGCTGCACTGCCGCCGCCGTCCGGAAGTCCTTCTGAAGCATTTTTTAAAAGAAGAAATAATATACGCTATATACTAGAGAAAACGAGAAAGAGTAAAAGCCATCCTATTATGGCATGATATTGGTAAAAATTTGTTTAAAGCATAAGCAGTTTATGTAATAAAGATGTTATCTATCTACCTGATAGTTGAAAGAAAGGACGGCCCACTAGAAGTTATTCTAAGAATGGAAGGATGGTTTCTTATCAGAAAAATAAGGAAAATAATTTAACAAAATGTATTTATTTATTAATAGTTTTTAATGTCTCCTGGAAATGATCATACCCTATTCACAGAACTCATCATTTTCCTTTGATCCCGATTCCATCCAGTTACACCCTTTTTACTTCTGTGCTGTTTTTCTGTTTTCAAAAATTATGTTTTGCACACCCATCCTTTCCTCTTGACTCTATTTATTGTTATATTAAGAAACTCTTCTCCTCGTTTTACAGTTATCTTCCCTTACACATGCCTGCATGTGTGCACTCACACCCTCAAATTCTTGCTCATTCTTTTCTTTTGATCTGAGTGTCATATATTCTCCATTGCAGAGTTTTGCACAGGAGCCCGTGAAATTTACAGCACCTTTGGGGTCCCTTCTAAATTCTACTAGTAGAAACTATTTTCAACAGAAATTAAGAAGTTTCAATAGCATAACTGCCTGTACATTATACAATAAAAATCCAGAATGGTAGCTTTTGTCAGTCATTGCTTGATCTTGGCTTCATGACTGACCATAGGACAGAGATAATCTTGAATTTGTTTCATGGGTACTCATTATTTACTACGAACTTAGTTTCTAGTTATTCCATTTACACCACACATGTTGGAGTATTGTTAAAATCTGTCCCTTTAAAAATGAGGTGACTATCTTTCAGGTGAGTTTTCTGACACTGCTCTACTCTGGTCCACTGTAGATGTTCAGGATCTAGTCATTGTCTTTTCTTCCCTAAATTTCTTGGAGATATACAATGAAGCCCTGTTGGGTTGAGTTAAATTTAGTAAAAATATGTCATCTGACTGAAAGCTTTTTTTCATTTATTCTTGCCAATTTCCTGCTGACTGGAGTATATTCCCTTTCATTTGGGGTTTTTAATTCAACCGAATAAAACTCCTTGCGGCTCCCTGAAGAAACTGCAGGAATAAGTCAGAGAGGAGGTTCCACTTGTCCACCTCAGCTGCCTGAGAAGAGAAGATGAAGAAATGACACATCACTATTTTTCTGAACAGAGCACACAGAAGAAGAAAAATAAAACTATGTGCAGTCTATCTATAATAATTTTCAATTTGAGAGAGGTGCTGACCTGGAGCTGGCTAATATAATGAGAAAATGTGATTGTGCTGAAGCCGGAGAAAGATGCGGCTTTGTGAAGTTGCCAGTGGAGGGAGAGAGGTGCTTCCAAGTAGAGGTGGCTGTCATCCAGCACTCTGGTGGTATGAGGAAACTGATTTAGAAGTGAGGCACTCCCATTTCTGCTGATAGTGCTGTCATCAGTGGCACAGGCTCCTGGTGTGCTTGTGCAGGGTCTAGTGTTAGGTCATGAAAGGAAAAGCAGAGAATTAAACCAGAAGATATGCAGTGGTTAGGAGCCTGGCAGTGGTCAGAGTAACCAGATTTCAGTTCCAATCCTTATACATACACTCATTATGACCTTGAGCTAGGTGTCATACTTTTCTGAATTTCAATTTCCCCAGCTGCAAAATAGAGTTGAAAGTCTACCTGGTAGAATTGGTAGGGAACTAAACATGATAAAAAGAAAGAAAATAACTTCATTCACCAGAAACAATCAAGCAATCATCCATTTTAGAGTTCAGTCATCACAGATGCCTGGACTCTGGGGTTCAAGATACCTGGATAATAGAAGCTGGGGAAAAATCATGTTCAGATTTACTTCAACAGCCACTCCTTCTCTCCCAATTAAAGCAAAGATGAGTTTGATGGAAGGTACCTGTTCCCAAGGGAGACAAAGCTTGTCAAATACACTCTTGTCTTCTTTGAGAAAGATGACACAAGATCTTTTCATGTGGGGGTGCATCTTCGATACCTAGTAAAGGAGATATGTTCTTAGCCAGTCTGTCCCATAATCTCTGTTTCTTAGACTTCAGAAACTAGACATCCATTCAGTCCCCAGGGCTACAGGAGGTAGAAAAAAAAAAGCCTGGGTTTTGAGGTCAGAAAGGTTGGAATTTGTATCTGTTTATCATCTTGTAGTCTCAATTAACACGTGTTCCTTTAGCTCATCTTTTTTCTAAGTATAAGGGAGGTAAGGTTTGGTACAGGAGCAAGCCTTGATATTCATAATATCCTGGGGTAGAGGGGAAGTCATATGCAAATGCATGCTGAGAGTTGTACAAGTTCAGGTGTGGAAGGATATGCAGGGGATTTTGAATTGTGTCAAGCCCAGCTTAAGAAGCTGTATCCTAGAAGGCTTCCTGAAGGAAATAACATCTGAGTCTAGTCTTAAAGGATGAAGAGGATTTGAGATTAGGGGTAGGACAATTTAAACAGCCCAGAGCTTTATCTTTTTGGAACCTTCTAAGATGGGGAAACAGAATCACATCTGTCTAACAGGGTCGTTGTGGCTACTGGCATCCTACTGACAATCCATCAGTGATATTGTTTCATTCTCAGCAGCACTGAGTTTAAATGATTTTCTAACCTGCTAGAGGAAGTGGTATCTTAATATTGTTTTGTATGCATGAGTAGTTCATCTAAGAGTTTTTATATGCCTTTGGTCCCCCATTTCCATGCCTCTAAGTACTCCATACGTATATGTATTCTACCAGCCACATGTGGGGGAGAAAAACATTTACTTTGTGCCAAACTCATATAGATAATTTTTCTTGTGTTATTTACTAAGAAGTATAATACAACAAATATTTATATAGTATGTACAGAATTTTAATTATTATAAGAATTATAATATTGAGACTATTTAACATATATGGGAATATATATACAGGTTACTTGCAATTACATCTTCATTTTGGGTAAGTGGCTTGAAAGCTCATAGATTTTTCTTTAACTATACCCTTTTACAATTCCCCTCTGACAAATTAATCTTACATACAGTATACTATTTTAGGACAACCCATAGCTTATTATATTCTTATATTTTTAATCTCATTAATTTTTTTCTGTTTGTATTTAAGCTTGAGAAATTTTTGTTGATCTGTTTTTTAATTGTTTTTATTGTTTCTTTGTAAATTTTACATCACACACCCTAATCCCACTCATCTTTCCCTCCCCGCCTACTAACCCTTGTAACATGCCCCCCAACAGAGGAAAATAATCTTATTGTGGAAGTTATAGTGTGTCACAATGTGTCCCACAGTATACTCTTTTATCTACACATTTTTGCTTGCAAATAAATGTTCATTGCAATGAGTCATTAATCTAGTTAAAGACCTCTGGCTTCTACTACACTATCTGTAATGGATACTCATTGGAACTTCTCCTGGATATCCAGTTGTTGCCCTGTGTCATGAGGATTCTGTAGTTTTTATCTGAAGGACCAGTCTCTTCAAGTACTCCAGAATTTTATCAATGGGGTAGATATTAAGGTGGGCCAATTCAAAGATGTATTTGAGCTGGTCAGCCAGCCAGCTCTCCTGCACTCACACCACTGGGATGAGTTCTCTGAAGCTGCCCCTACTGGCCTATCCAATGCTACTGCCAGCAAGGGGCAGAGCCAGCTCATCTCTTCCCATGCCTCGAGGGCTAGCTTATCAACTCACAATCCAATCCAACAGGGCCAGCTCCAGTGTGCTGCTCAGGCCAGAAACAGGGCCCACTCTCCTAAGTGCTGCATCAGGTGAGGGGCTAGGCTGGCTTCTCCAACTCTGATGACCCTGGGGCCAGTTTTTCTGCCTGTCATAGGTGGCCAGGGATAAGGGAGGGGAGGAGGGCAGCTCTCCCTTCTCTGTGCACACATAGCAGCAAAGAGTCAGGACCAGCTCTCCCTCACTCACACCCTCAGGGTAGGCTCACACACAGGTTCTACACCCAGGGCCAGCTCTACCATGCTGCTCAGGTGAGGACGTCATATTTTTAAGATAACTAATATTTCCTCACCTACCCTCTCCCATCCTCCTGTTCTTTCTTATACCACAGAGTCTTTTATTTTTAGTCCAGGCTGGATATGAATCCATCTTCCTTCTTACTCTGCCTCTTCAGTTCCACTGTTAATGTGGTACAGTACCATTTTTGCTTTCTGCTCTATATATTCTTTATTCATTTATGTCTGTGAATGTGCTTATCAGAAGAATTCATACTTGTCCTGGTTTCCTTTGCTGACTTATGGACATTAACTAAGGGACACACACACAGAAAGTAACTTAAAAGATAAAGGTATTTATTTTGGTTCACAGTGCCAATTAATGGTCATATCATTTCAAGGAAGTCAACTCAGGAAGTTGAAGAAGCTAACCTACATGCACAGTGGGGGCAGAGAGAGAATGACTGCACCTGAGGTTCTCATACTCATCACAGTCTCTAAACCTATGCAGCAAAGCATCCAAAACATAGAGATTGGTCCTACATAGAGTGGGCTGAGTTTCCCCACATCAGATGATAATATAAAAACAATCTCTGCCTAAGTCATGTCCACAGGTCAACCTGATTTAGACAATTCCTCATTGAGACGCTCTTGCTAGGTGATTCTAAATTCTGTCAGTATGACAAAACTAACATTCAAACTAACAATCACAGTCATATTTTTGATCTTTCAAAATTTTGACATATTATTTTGATTATTTCTAAGAATTGGCATTTATCTCTTTACATAATTACCCAATTGTGTTTGTACAGCCTAATTTTTATTTCATCGGGTGACATATTAATCACAATGTTTCAAATATAATGATCTTGTCTTATAATCCTAACATCTATGCCATTTTGGATCATGATATTTTCTTAGTTTCTTCAGACTATTTTTACCTTGCATTTTATTCAGGATGCCTTGTAATATTTTGTTGAAAGCTTGATAACAGAATAGTATGTAAGTAGCACCTTAGGATTACATTTTATTGTACTTTTGCTAGAAACTGCTATGCTTAATTCTTGCTTCATTCTCTGCTGTTCTTTTGTATATTCTTGAGACATTGGCCTCTTTCAGTCCTCCTCCTCAGAGATGACCTGTATCCATAAAGGTTTATCTGCTGTACAACACTGTTATTGTGCTGGAGACTTGTTGATGTGATGATCTGGGAGGAAGAGGAAGTATTCTATACATTTTAAGAGTACATCTTTAGACTTTTGTGTCTTGTCTTTGTGATATTCATAGATCAGTCAGCTTTTGTGCACTCCTCACAAGAGAATGAATAACTAGTTCAGTTGTTTGAGTGCTCGGTGGAGGGGATTGGCTGCATAGTAGAGGGGCTTGTGTGAATAGTAGAGAGTGTGTTGAATAGTAAAGGGCATGCTGAATAGTTGAGTAACTTGAGTGATTGCTCAAGTTGCCTGAGGGTTATAAGAGGGGCTTGAATATATAGCACAGGGTTTGAGTGAATAGGAGGGGACCTTAAATGCATAATAAACGTGCATGATGAATAGTAGAAAGGATTGTGTAGATAGTAGAGGATCCTCATCAGAAGTAGAAGGGCCTGATGAATAGTAGAGAACTTTGAGTGATTAGTAAGGGCTCTTGATAAACAGTAGAGGGTCTTGAGTGAATAGTACAGGGGCATGAGTGAGGGAGAGTGCTTTCTGTCCAGTGAAATAAAACTCTAGCAAATTTCTTTCCAGTCCTTCTACTATTCATCAATAATTTGTTATAGATGGTACCCAACTGCTGGTGTAAAGAATTGAATTTCCTTTAACTTTCCTTTTCCTACTCCTGGACCACAGGGTGTTCTTTGTTACCTCTTTGCTACAGAACTTGAAATGATTTCTATGAGTAACACATAGTATGAAGGCCCCTGTGGACTGTTAACATTAGTCCCACTCAGCCACTACAAGTTTGTTGATGTTCCCATCTCTGCGAGCCCTGTGTTCTGCCTCATGTAACCAGGTCTCTCCACATTTGGAAGATTTTGTGAAACTGTTTCCTCCAAATTGAACCATTCCTCTTTTGGAAGAAGGAGGGAGGCTCAGAGGCACATTAATCTAATACAAATCTCATAAGACTTGGGGAGGAGGAATGGGATGAGGAACTGTGGGAGGGAAGACTAGGAGTAGGGTAACAACTGGACTATATAAAAATAAAAGTAATAAAAAAAGTCTCACAAGACATTTGAGCCCTCCACTTAACATATTTCTAATTGAAAATGTGAAAGGGGATAATGTGTGAGAACTAGTTTTATAAGTGACGGAGACCAGGTTCTAACTGATCTTGAGGATATTGTCTGATTATTTTCAGGCCCTTGCATAAATCATTCAGCAGACTAAGTTTCCTTTCTTGAAGTTTACAACATATTTGTGGGAACTGGCTGATCAACAAAATTAGCGGTGGTGAATTGTTATACACAGGAAGTCAGGTGTGTGGCAGGAAATGGGCTCCGGATACTTCTAAATCCAGACTCCAAAAGCCAAAAATACTTTGATTGCTATAACTTGTGGTCACATTTGGCAGTATGAGGCATGAGACCCTAGACTACAATAAAGAGGAAGAAGAGTAAAGCTCACTATAGAAGTTAATAGTGGAACACGGTAAGGTAGTAGGCAGGGGACTGCCAGGGACCTTCAGCACAGCATGAAGGAAGTCAGCAGCTAGCTGTCAGCAATGGGAAATACAAAAGTCTACAATGGAAACTGATGTAAGAAGTACACAGAGCATTAGGGACCTGGGAGGGGGCGGCAGGGTGAGAGGAGAGAAACCTCCCAACACGTTTCTTGCCAGAGATAGTTCATGCAGTCTCTATGTTCTAGAGAGATGTGTTCAAATAGTCTTAGGGAGAGGAAACACACATAGAAGGTACGTCAAGTTCAGCCATATGTTGACTGAATAGGTGATTTTATCTATTTCCTACTCTAGAGTTCTAAGTAGACTTTTGCTTCACTTAAAAAATAACTTATGTTTGGAAATGATTGATTTTACTCCAAACACACAGAGTAGCTTTGAAGCTTTCTAGATGTTACTTTAACCTGCAAATATGGTCAGATATGTATTATGGGGGTTTTGATGTAGAACTTTCTAGGCCATGGCCTTCATGATATAGTTTCTAAGTCAAGAACCTGAGTACGAAGCATTTCTAAGGAAAGGCTGCAAGAACTACCCAGAAACTAAACAACAACCTCATTCCAGGACACAGAAGGGCAAGAAAGTTGGGAGTCTGGAAAGTTAAGTTGATTGTAAGTTGCATCTTAGAGTTTAACTCAGGGCAAGGGAGCCAGCGAGGCTATCAGCCACACATTACTCATAGACCACTTCTTGGGGGATGACTGTCATTCAGCCCTTCATTCCTATCTAGATAAACTGACAAAACCATAGTAATGATAGTCCTTTGACAAAGGTCACAGTTGCGTAGAGAATATAGAAGCTGAAGGCAGGGCACCTATCATTGGTAAAGGCATTCTAGATCTACGAATAATTTATAAGAAAAATAATTGCTAAGAAAAATAATTGAGAGAAAAATAAATGATAAGAAAAAGATCTCTTAGAAGTTGCTTAATTGAGTTCAATGTGGAAGGAACATGTGGGAACCCCCTCCACTGTCCTCAGTGATCTATCTCTCTGTCCACCTCTCCCTGTCTCTCTCTGTCTCTGTTTCTTTCTCCTTCTCCCTTTCCTTTTCCCTCCATCATCCTCTATGAATGGAGGGAATTCCAATTAATTTTCTCTTAAAATTGACCTTGCTGGCCCAGAGTGGCTGGCCAGTATTACAACAGCCTGGCTGACAGAGTGGTGGAACTGATAAGTAATTCTGAAATGCTAGGATAGGAAGTAAATAATTTGGGAGGAAACAGAAAAGTCAGACATAAGTTTATAGGCTTTCTTGCAGACAGGTGTGGTGTGGTGGTGGTGGGGTGTGTGTTTGTATAAATATATGTGAGTGTGTTTAAATCACATGACAGCACTGTTCAGAATAGACTCACAGGGAGGGCAAGGAGTTCCTGGAGAGAAGATCTTATGTATCCCATTGTAATTAAGGTATCCTAGAAGGGAAAGACTAGGGCCTTGAGTTCAATCTAGCCAATTTGACACATCAATAATCATTCATGTTTTTTGATCTTTAAAGAGCAAATCTATTCTGAATAGATATTTATTGATTAATGGTCTAGCAGCAGTCATTTTATATTGTTTGTTATGGCTATTCTTTCAATTACTTTTTAAGTTACTTGGGAATTTTAAATTTTTCTGGAATTTCATGGGTGCATATATATTTTTGATCTAATCTACCACTCATTTTTCAAATGTAGTTTTAAGCCCTTTGATTTTTTTCTTTTGAGAATTCATTGTTTAGTTCTATGCCTCATTTTTAAAGATGGGTTGTTGGTTTCCTTGGTATTTAGATTTAATTTTTTTTTAATTTGGCATTCTAGGTACCCAATCCCCTGTCATATGCATAGTTGGTAAAGATTTTACTTTCATCATGTAAGTTGCCTCTTCACTCCCAGGATCCTGTCAGTTTAGGGTGTTCTGTTTTGACAATCCAAGGAAAAGAACACATTTGTGGAAGAAGTCATGGCTTTGAATTACTGAGCTAGGTAGGCACCCAGGTATGCAGAATGACAGGCTGGTTAATCAGATGCCTAAAAGGTTTGCCAGAGAGATGTGTTTTGGGAAAGACACAAATGATGGTAATGGGTACTTACCTATGTGTTTTACTTTATGCCTAACAGGTAGCACACGCCAGAGAACCTTCCAACCACAGTGTAGACCACACTTGTCTCACAATGTCAATTATTTTTCTGCCTCACCTGGCCTAGTACTAAAACAGCAGTAGCTGTGACTGGCATTCACCCTGGCCTTTCTGGGTTTTGTTGCCGATTAAGATGATCTGTCAGCCACAGAGGCCAGTGATGAACTCTTGACACTCAAGTGTCCCATGAGGAAAGCAACCAGTTGCTTGGTGGGAGTTTGTTAACACTGTGCTCTGAAGACAGCATGGATTCACCACTGCTGAAGCTGATAGATTTACTTCCTCTGCCCTCACTGTTTGTGCTAGTATAGCCATTCCAATTCACCTCAGCCTATGAATTTTCTTTTTTTATAATGTCAAGGCATCCCAATGTATACATGACCATTAGAGCCACTAGTTCTTAATCTGAACATTAGGGATAATTTTTTTTTTTGTTATAAATGCCCACTGCTGGCCAAAGTACACAGTAGTTTATTAACTACTGAATGCTCAAGTCCGTTTATATCACACCATCTCTTCCTAAGGCTCAGGGATAACTGAAGAAGAGAGGAGTGAAAGAGTGCAAGAGTCAGAGGTAGTGGATGACTGTAAGGAAATAGTGTTTCCCCTTCACAACAGGGCAGTTGCACATATAAACTCACAGAGATTATGGCAGCATGTGTAAGTCAGGCACAAGCTCAAGCCACTCAAAATCCCTGCATGGGGAGAAGAAATGGGTGTAAAATCCTACCTCTAGTCCAAAAGCTATTGGCAGTTGATAGTTTGTAGGATACAGAGAGCCAGTTTCCTTTAAGGGTGTGGCATGATAGTTTACCTAAGTGACCCAAAAAACTCCACTAGAGAACTCCTACAGCTGATAAACAACTTCAGCAAAGTGGCAGGTTATAAAATCAACTCAAGCAAATCAGTGGCCTTCCTATACTCAAAGGATAAGCAGGCTGAGAAAGAAATTAGGGAAATGACCCCCTTCACAATAGCCACAAACAGTATAAAGTACCTTGGGGCGACTCTTACCAAACATGTGAAAGATCTGTATGACAAGAACTTCAAGACTCTGAAGAAGGAAATGGAAGAAGACCTCAAAAAATGGGAAAACCTCCCATGCTCATGGATCGACAGGATCAATATAGTTAAAATGGCCATTTTGCCAAAAGCAATATACAGATTCAATGCAATACCCATCAAAATCCCAACTCAAATCTTCACAGAGTTAGAAAGAGCAATTCTCAAATTCATCTGGAATAACAAAAAACCCAGGATAGCTAAAACTATTCTCAGCAACAAAAGAAATTCTGGGGGAATCAGTATCCCTGACCTCAAGCAATACTACAGAGCAATAGTGTTAAAAACTGCATGGTATTGGTCCAGTGACAGGCAGGCGGATCAATGGAACAGGATTGAAGATCCAGAAATGAACCCACACACCTATGGCCACTTGATCCTCGACAAAGGGGCTGAAAACATCCAATGGAAAAAAGATAGCCTTTTCAACAAATGGTGCTGGTTCAACTGGAGGTCAGCATGCAGAAGAATGCGAATTGATCCATCCTTGCTTCCTTGTGCTAAGCTCAAATCTAAATGGATCAAGGACCTCCACATAAAGCCAGACACTCTGAAGCTAATAGAAAAGAAACTGGGGAAGACCCTTGAGGACATCAGTACAGGGAGAAAGTTTCTGAACAGAACACCAATAGCGTATGCTCTAAGAGCAAGAATTGACAAATGGGATCTCATAAAATTACAAAGTTTCTGTAAGGCAAAGGACACCATCAAAAGGACAAATCGGCAACCAACAAATTGGGAAAAGATCTTCACCAATCCTACATCAGATAGAGGGCTAATATCCAATATATATAAAGAACTCAAGAAGTTAGACTCCAGAAAACCAAACAACCCTATTAAAAATGGGGTACAGAGTTAAACAAAGAATTCTCACCTGAAGAACTTCGGATGGCGGAGAAGCATCTTAAAAAATGCTCAACTTCATTAGTCAAAACAACCCTGAGATTTCACCTTACACCAGTCAGAATGACTAATATTAAAAATTCAGGAGACAGCAGGTGTTGGCGAGGATGTGGAGAAAGAGGAACACTCCTCCACTGCTGGTGGGATTGCAAATTGGTACAACCACTCTGGAAATCCGTCTGGAGGTTCCTCCGAAAACTGGGCACCTCACTTCCAGAAGATCCTGCTATACCACTCCTCGGCATATACCCAGAAGATTCCCCAGCATGTAATAAGGATACTTGTTCCACTATGTTCATTGCAGCCCTATTTATAATAGCCAGAAGCTGGAAAGAACCCAGGTATCCCTCAACAGAAGAGTGGACGCAAAAAATGTGGAGTACTATTCAGCCATTAGAAACAATGAATTCATGAAATTCTTAGGCAAATGGATGGAGCTGGAGAACATCATACTAAGTGAGGTAACCCTGACTCAAAAGGTGAATCATGGTATGCACTCACTAATAAGTGGATATTAACCTAGAAAACTGGAATACCCAAAACATAATCCACACATCAAATGAGGTACAAGAACGGAGGAGTGGCCCCTTGTTCTGGAAAGACTCAGTGAAGCAGTATAGGGCAAAACCAGAATGGGGAAGTGGGAAGGGGTGGGTGGGAGGAGAGGGGGAGAGAAGGGGGCTTATGGGACTCGGGGAGTGGGGGGCTAGAAAAGGGGAAATCATTTGAAATGTAAATAAAAAATATATCAAATTAAAAAAAGAAAAAAAACTATATTAGTGAACAGAAAAAAAAAAGGGTGCATCATCTGGTAGGTCAATCAGACTCCAGTGAAATGCCAGGCCAACAAGATTATATGAGCAATACAAATTGTACTTAATGAGTTAAAGAAGAAAAGATGACAGGTTATGAGATAGGGAAGGGAAATAGAGACAGGAGGATTTGTGGAGAAGTAACTGAATATGATCAAAAGAAAATTGTATGGGAGTCTCGAAGAACTAATACATATAAACAAAATACTTTCTATACATATGTAAAACAAAGAAAATAACAACAGCAAAACCCCACTGGGTATAGGCACCACTTTGCCAAAATTGTTCTATGGGAGTGACCATTACTTGTCGAGCACCACTAGGGCATAATTGCATTGGTTTGCATTGCTCTATTTCAGTCTATGCACTAAGTACAATTTTGAACTGCTTTAGTATGCTTTCTGCTACTAAAACAAAACAACAGATTGGGCAACTTACAAAGAAAAAAATTGCTGAAAGTGTCAAGAGCATGATAATAGCATGTAGAAAGGGTTTTCATGCATGTTCCAGAAATGTGAAGGGCAAGAAAAGCTAAATTCAAGATATCAAAGAGGAATAAGCAGCCTTACATAGCAAATCCATTCTTGCAACAACTACCTTACTCTTGTAATAGGAGATTCAGTCCTTCAGTCAGGGTCCTCATGTACTGATCACTTGCTAGCCCACCTCATGCCACTGTGGTATTAGTGACTATGTTTCCAGCATAGACTTTAGAGGGGGACATTCAAAGTATCATTTATTCCAAATATCATTTACTCATAGTGGAATGAATCTGGATTTATATAAAATTCTCTCATTCAATATGGAACAGTCTGTGAAAAGGGTAGATAAGGATACTTGGCATGATCCAAGTTGGATTGGTATTTGGCTGTAATACAAACAATCACTATGCTTACCATTTTACTTTCTTCTCTTCCATGCATTTATATTTGTAGTCCACACAAACAGCATTTTTATTATGAAAGATAAGGTTCCAGTGGTTGTTGCTTTGATTATAATAATTATAATAATTTATAATTATAATAATGTATAATAAATAATATATACAATAAATTATAATAATCTATTATAATTATAAAACGCATCTCCCAACTTTCCTTATTTCTTAAACACCTCTTTCAACCTCTCTATATTCACCATCTCACGGAATTGTTCCTAACCCAGCAGGGCAAGAAATTTACTTCCTCTTTATACATGAATCTGTATGTAGAGACCTAAGTACTGGTACTTAGTCCTGGTATACTGGTTTGAGAGATGAGCGCTTGGTTCCAGAGAAATAAGAAGAGGCAGCAGGGTGTTGTAGCATCACATACATGCGTGAGGACACCTGGCTGGATAAGGCTGCCCAGCATTGGCCTGGGGCAGTTTCCCAGACATTCTAAACGATTGCTTCCCTACCAGAAGTACTGGATAATTATATGACATTATCTCTGAAGTCCCTTTGAGACTCAACTTTCTTTGGCTCCAGGGAAGCAGAAGATGTTAGTTGCCTTCTCAAACTCCAACTTCATGTTCATATTGCTTACTGAACATAAAACTGCCTGAGGCTTGCTAGTGTATCAGGTGCAGTTCTCCTACTGTAAATAAGAAAGCAGAATGCGTGCCTGCCTTTCACACTTCTTATTTCTTTTCATCTCATGATGTCTTACAAAATAGGCTACAATCTTTGTTCCCTTATTAGGGATCCTCCTCCAGCTTGGGACACAAGAACATTGACATTGGCATTTCATGAATATTTTTTGTGGTGTTTTAGCATCTATCTTTTTTGATTGCAGAAGAGCTGGTATCTTCCTCTTGAGTCGTACTTGTGCTCTAAATTGCTCAACATTCTGAGTCTAACAAGCTCAGTCCTGCTTGCTAAAGATGTGGTTAGGCAGAGAATGGGAAAGCGAATGTATCCCATTGTCTAAATCTTTAGGGGCTGCCTTACAGAGGTAGTCAATCAACTAAGTTCCAGACACAGGCACTGTTTTTTCTTCACTTTACATTACAACATCAGCAGCTCTCTCCTGATCATCCTCACATTCAAATTCTTCCTTCCCCTTCTCCTGTGAAAAGGGGGGACCCTCCTGCATATCACCCCCCTTTTCCTCATCACATCAATTTACTGTAGGAATAGAAGTATCCTCTCCCACTGAGGCCAGACAAGGCAGCCAAGTTAGAGGAACGGAATCCACAGGCAGGCAACAGATTCAGGGACAGCTCCTGCTTCAGTTGCTGGGGTACTTGCATGAAGACTAAGCTTTATATCAGCTACATAGGTGTGGAGGGTCTGGGTCCAGCCCATGCTTGCTCTTTTGTTGGTATATCAGACTCTAGGAGCCCATAGGGGTCTAGGCTGGTTGATTCTGGTTTTGTCTCCCTGTGGAGTCCTTCTCTGATTCAAGTCCCTCAATCCTTCCTCCAATTCATCCAGAAGACTTCCTGCACACCATCTAATGTTTAGCTGTGGGTCTCTGCATCTGTTTCCATTGGCTGTTGGGTGGAATTTCTCTGAAGACAGTAACGCTAGGCTCCTGTCTGCAAGTATAACTAAGTACCATTAAGAGTGTCAGATATGGGCCTTGAATTCCTGTTCTTTCCAAGACTTTTAGCATGAAAGGATGCTGAATTTTGTCAAATGCTTTTTCTGCATCTAATGAGATGATCATATGGTTTTTTCTTTGAGTTTGTTTATGTAGTGGATAGCATTGATGGATTTCCTTATATTGAACCATCCCTGCATCCCTGGGATGAAGCCTACTTGATCGTGGTGGATGATCATTTTGATGTGTTCTTGGATTCAGGTGGCAAGAATTTTATTAAGTATTTTTGCATCAATATTCATAAGGGAAATTGGCCTGAAATTCTCTTTCTTTGTTGGATCTTTGTGTGGTTTTGGTATCAGCATAATTGTGGCTTCATAGAACGAGTTGGGTAGAGTTCCTTTTGTTTCTATTTTGTGGAATAGTTTGAAGAGTATTGGTGTTAGGTCTTCTATGAAGGTCTGATAGAATTCTGCACTGAAGCCATCTGGTCCTGTGCTTTTTTTGGTTGGGAGACTTTCTATGACCTTTTTTATTTCTTCGGGTGTTATGGGACTGTTTAGATGATCTACTTGATCCTGATTTAGTTTTGGTGTCGGATATCTGTCTAGGAAACTGTCCATTTCCTCCAGATTCTCCAGTTGTGTTGAGTATAGGCTTTTGTAGTAGGATCTAATGATTTTTTGAATTTCCTCAGTTTCTGTTGTTATATCTCCCTTTTCATTTCTAAGTTTGTTGATCTGGATACTGTCTCTGTGCCCTTTGGTTAGTCTGGCTAAGGGTTTATCTATCTTGTTGATTTTCTCAAAGAACCAGTTCCTGGTTTTGTTGATTCTTTGTATGGTTCTCCTTGTTTCTACTTGATTGATTTCGGCCCTGAGTTTGATGATTTCCTGCCTTCTACTTCTCCTGGGTGAAATAGCTTCTTTTTGTTCAGGGCTTTCAGGTGTGTCATTAAGCTGTTAGTGTATGGTCTCTCCATGTTCTTTTTGGAGGCACTCAGGGCTATGAGTTTTCCTCTTAGCACTGCTTTCATTGTGTCCCATAGATTTGGGTATGTTGTGTCTTCATTTTCATTAAGTTCTAAAAAGTCTTTAATTTCTTCCTTCCTTCCTTCCTTTCTTTCTTTCTTTCTTTCTTTCTTTCTTTCTTTCTTTCTTTCTTTCTTTCTTTCTTTCTTTCTTTCTTTCTTTCTTTCTTTCTTCCTTCCTTCCTTCCTTCCTTCCTTCCTTCCTTCCTTCCTTCCTTCCTTCCTTCCTTCCTTCCTTCCTTCCTTCCTTCCTTCCTTTCTTTCTTTCTTTCTTTCTTTCTTTCTTTCTTTCTTTCTTTCTTTCTTTCTTTCTTTCTTTCTTTCTTCCTTGACCAAGATACAGAAGGAACTCTAAAGATCCAACAAAGAAAGAGAACTTCAGGGCAATTTCTCTTATGAATATTGATGCAAAAATACTTAATAAAATTCTTGCCAATGGGATCCAAGAACACATCAAGCAATCATCCACCATGATCAAGTAGGCTTCATCCCAGGGATGTAGGGATGGTTCAATATAAGAAAATCTATCAATGCTATCCACTACATAAACAAACTCAAAGAAAAAAAAACCATATGATCATCTCATTAGATGCAGAAAAAGCATTTGACAAAATTTAGCATTCTTTCATGCTAAACGTCTTGGAAAGAACAGGAATTCAAGGCCCATACCTAAACATCATTAAAGCAATATACAGCAAACTGGTAGCCAACATCAAAATAAACGGAGAGAAACTTGAAGCAATCCCACTAAAATCAGGGATTAGACAAGGCTGTCCTCTCTCTCCATATCTTTTCAATATAGTACTTGAAGTTCTAGCTAGAGCAATTAGACAACATAAGGAGGTCAAGGGGATACAAATTGGAAAGGAAGAAGTCAAATTATCACTATTTGCAGATGACATGATAGTCTACTTAAGTGACCCGAAAACCTCCACCAGAGAACTCCTACAGCTGATAAACAACTTCAGCAAAGTGGCTGGTTATAAAATCAACTCAAGAAAATCAGTTGCCTTCCTATACTCAAAGGATAAACAGGCTGAGAACGAAGTTAGGGAAATGACACCCTTCACAATAGCCACATACAATAGAAGTTAGACCCCAGGGAACCAAATAACCCTATTAAAAAATGGGGTACAGATCTAAACAAAGAATTTTCACCTGAATAATTTCGGATGGCCGAGAGGCACCTTAAGGAGTGCTCAACATCATTAGTCATTAGGGAAATGCAAATCAAAACAACCCTGAGATTTCACCTTATACCAGTCAGAATTGCTAATTCTTAAAATTTTTAGGCAAATGGTTTGATCTGGAAAATATCATCCTAAGTGAAGTAACCCAGTCACAAAAGAATACACATGGAATGCAATCTCTGATAAGTGGATATTAATTAGCCCAGAATCCCTGAATACCCAAGGCACAAACCGCATAACAAATAACTCCCATGAAGAAGTATGGAGAGGGTCCTTATCCTGGAAAGGATTGATCTAGTATTGGAGGGGAATATAAAGACAGAGAAAAAAAGGAGGGAGGTGATTGGAGAATGGATGGAGAGAAGAAGGTATGGGACATATGGGGAAGGGGGATCTGGGAAACGGGAAATCATTTGGAATGTAAACAAAGAATATAGAAAATAAAAATATTAAAACAAAGTGCTCAACATCATTAGCCATTAGGGAAATGCAAATCAAAACAACCCTGAGATTTCACCTTACACCAGTCAGAATGGCTAAGGTCAAAAACTCAGGAGACAGCAGGTGTTGGCGAGGATGTGGAGAAAGAGGAACACTCCTCCACTGCTGGTGGGGCTGTAAGATGGTACAACCACTTTGGAAATCAGCCTGGCGGTTCCTCAGTAAATTGGACATGACACTTCCGAAAGACCCTGCTATACCTCTCCTGGGTATATACCCAAAGGATTCCCCGGCATGTAATAAAGACACATGCTCCATTATGTTCATAGCAGCCTTATTTATAATAGCCAGAAGCTGGAAAGAACCCAGATGTCCCTCAAAGGAGGAATGGATACAGAAAATGTGATATATTTACACAGTGGAATACTACTCAGCAATTAGAAACAAAGAATTCACAAAATTTTTAGGCAAATGGTTTGATCTGGAAAATATCATCCTAAGTGAGGTAACCCAATCACAAAAGAATACACATGGAATGCAATCTCTGATAAGTGGATATTAATTAGCCCAGAAGCCCTGAATACCCAAGGCACAAATCGCATAACAAATGACTCCCATGAAGAAGTATGGAGAGGGTCTTGATCCTAGAAAGGATTAATCTAGGATTGGAGGGGAATATAAGGACAGAGAAAAAGGAGGGAGGTGATTGGAGAATGAATGGAGAGAACAAGGTTTATGGGACATATGGGGAGGGGGATCTGGGAAAGGGGAAATCATTTGGAATGTAAACAAAGAATATAGAAAAATAAAAATATTAAAAAAAAAAAAAAAGAGTGTCAGAGCTTGGTTCTTGCCCATGGGATGGGTTTCAATTTGGGTCAGTCTTCTGTTGGCCATTCCTCCTGTCTCTGCTCTTTGTCCTTGTACATCCTGTAGGCAGGACACATTTTGGGTCAAAGGATTTATGGGTGGATTGTCCTCTACTGGGCTTCCCACCTGGCTATAGGAAGAGGCTATTTCAGGATACATAACCCCCTCCCCACCACACACACACACACACACACACACACACTACTAAGAGTCTCGGCTAGATTCACCCCCCTAGACACCCTGGGGTCTCCAGTCACAGGCCTTTGCCATGTTCTATAGATACTCCCCTTCTACTGCTGATTTACATTCTCTCTCCTCTGGTCTTCCTACATCTGATTCCCCTTATTTCATCCAGTTACTTTCCTCGTTCCCTCCCCCTTCTTCTATCCACCTGTGATATCTATTTTTATTTCCCCTTTTGGGAAATATTCAAGCATCACCACTTGGGCCCTCCTTGTTACTTAGCTTTTTTGTGTCTCTGGGTCTGTAGGATGGTTACCTTATATTTTATGGCTGGCTTCTGTCTACTTATAAGTGAGTACATATCATGCATGGCCTTTTGAGCCTGTTACCTCACTCAGGATGATCTTTTCTAGTTCCATCCATTTTCCTGTAAAATTCATGATGTCTTTGTTTTTAAAGAAGTGTTCAATTTTTTTTAATTATGAGGACAATGCAAATCAAAACTACTTTGAGATTCTACCTTATACCTGTAAGAATGGCTTAGATTAAAACTCAAGGGATAGCACATGCTGGTGAGGATGTGGAACAAGAGAAACATCCTTCCATTGCTGGTGGGAGTGTGAACTTGTCTAACCACTTTGGAAATCAGTTTGGAGGTTTCTCAGAAAATTGAGAATACCTCTGCCTCCAGACCTAGCCAAACCACTCCTGGGCATATACCCAAAAGATGCCCTACCAACCAACAAGGACACTTGCTCAACTTGGTTTATAGCAGCTTTAGTTATAATTGCCAGAAACTGGAAACAACCTAGATGTCCCTCAACTGAAGCATGGATATGAATCATGAAACATGATTCATTTACACAAAGAATGCTACTCAACTATTAGAACAAAGCAGTGTTCTTGCTATGGTGATGGGATTGTAAAGGGCTTTGGGTCTTAAAGGATTTGGCTATGTTGCAAGTTCCCGAACATTAGTCTTCATCCTATGCCACAGTTCAGATTCCCTGTTTCCACAGAGGTCCTCTTTGGAAGTCCTGCTGCTGTTTCTTTCCACCTTCCAATCTCCATGTGTATGTGCTGTCTGTCATATTCATTCCTTCCAATAGATCTCTGACTACTTCAGAAAGGAATTTAACTTCTGTATCCTCTGTCAGTCATGCATTTTAAGCAGGGCTGGACCTCACAGGGGATATGCCGATTTGTGTTGAAGTCTTTCTTCTGTTCAGGGAAATCTACAACGTCCCATTTAAATTTTATTTGCCATATATAGTTTTGTCTCTACTTAAAAGCAAAGAAGTTTAAATAATATTTTCAGTTCCCCTCTCATATTTTTACTACCTATAAATTTAAAAATGAATTAATTGATGTTGGAAATCCCCAGTAATTGGTCCCAAGTTCTTCCATTAACAATAATGGAACAGAATTGGAACCAATACAGACTTTTTAGAGGTGACTAGATGCTCTTTTTCTGTTATAACTCAGAGCAGAAAGTGCGTGATTGTTTTTGAGTAAACTAGAATGTTTTGCAGAATTGAAGATAACATCTTAAAGGACAGCAAACAAAACCAGATGGAAATCTCTAGGTAGTACAGGATCATGAGCAGAAAGCAATGATACTTCTATGCTGATCAGGGTGTTTGTTACGCTGGAGTTTAGGTGCCACTTGGACTTCCAAGAATGGAGAATATTTGATAGCAAGAAATTTCAAGAAGGTTCCCCTAGGGAAGCCAGCATAGAAGAGTCTATGTATCTGCAGTGTATATGACCTGGAGAAATTTGTCTTCTGCTAATTTGGGAGAAAATTTATATAATATCCCAGTTGCACAGATATTTCTGATCGAGCTAAGATATCAGAATGGTGTCTCGATTATGTAGGATTGTGTTCACCAAATTCTTTTTATTTATACATTTGTATAGTAGCTATAATTACCCATATTTTCACAAATGTAAGAACGATTATTTTAAGGAAGTTAATTAAAACCCATATCTTCCTATCTTTTTAAAGTTAAAAATTATATATATATTTCAAAAATTAAAAATGGTGTGGTATGGTCGGGGAAGGAGAGGGAGGAGGAGAGTGTGGGAAGGGGTAGGGGGAGAAGGAGAGGGAGAAGAAGAGGGAGAGTAGATACAGGGAAGGGAACACACATACCACAGTGCAAGTATAGAGGTCACAGACAATTTGTGGAGTTCCTTTTCTCTCTCCACCTTTATGTGGGTCTCTAGGCTTGTTAGTGAATTACCGTTATCTTCTAAGACATCTTGCTAGTTTTCATAACGTATACTTATTTTTGCCTTCGCCATATCTCTATAGGTAGGCTTCACATGTAATAGAAGTTTAGATAGCTGTGTTCATTTGGGGTTACTGATAATATCTGGACACATTGTAGACTATTGGTCTTCTCCATAGTTCTACTTAAAATCAATCAACTCAAAGTATGAGAAAGAAGGCGGCCTCTGCCCTTTCTGTTCATTGTGATCTGATTCTACTTTCTGGGTTGAAGGAAGATCAGCACGGTCATGAAAAAAATGGATGATCATTCTTGCTCTTTTTCTGAGCCAGAAGAGATAGAGCAAGCATCAGATATGAGCTAGGAGTAGAAGGGACCTTCTATCTGTATATCAGATAACAACTATCTTGTCTCTGGAGATTTTTGCAAACCAGAACTACAGCTCTTCTCTTAGATCCCCAAACATGAACTTCCCAGGCTGATTTAATAGCTTACGAGACCTGAGAACAATTTTGGAAGCAGTGTGACTCACTGAGCCTTAGTCTTGCATTTTCCAGAAGCATGGATCTCGTACAATGCAAAGATATCTTGAGGAAAAATTAAATGAAAATATGAGACCTGAAAAGCCTGTGATGAGAGGGATTGGTAGAATCCATTAGCAATGTATAGTCACAATAATTTGACAAGGGTCAGGCCAGGATGAAAATCTTAGGAAAATGAAAAGGTTCTACAGGCCTATATTCATGAAAATAATTATTTTTGTAATTTGATTATTACAAAAATATGCCACTTCTTTGTATGAAATTATGAGGTAGAACAATGTTCTTCAGCTAGGACTGATGTCAGTATATGTCTTATTTGCCACATATTTTATTTTACATTAACCAGATCATTTAAATTATTACTATATTCCTGTATGGAAACTAAGGCACAGAGAATTTAAATGAATTGCTAAGAGGTACATATTACCAAGTAAAAATAAAGACCACATACTACTTCCTCTGCTTACAAATGAAGAGTCAGAGACAAATATGTGTAATAAATTACAGAATGGGATGGAATTCAGAACCAAATGTGAATTCAGATTTATGTTCATTTTGCACCATGAAAAATGGTGGTGAATCAGTCTGTTCTATTACCCTCTGTACACATATTGCACTGTTAGACAGCTTTCTGTCTTTGCATTATAGTTTGTGTGCTTCTCCTCCCTAAAATTCAAACCACACACACACACACACACACACACAAAATACATATACACACTCATGCACATGTACCACACATGCATATACAAAGCATATGGAAACATATATATACACATGCTGCATGTGTATACTTAACCTTATATATACATATCCATATTCATGTATATATCTACCTACATATACATATATGTATATGTAGACATATACATATATACTTAAGTATACTATATACTCATAGACATATATACTTAAGTATAATATATACAAAGACACAGGTATGCACATACACATATACCCAAACACATGCTCATAAACACTCACTTATGCACCTCTATCAGCATGAATGCATAGATGCACACTCAAATGCATATACCTTGACCCAGGTCATTGTTGAACTATCATTGCTGAGTTGGTTACATGAATAGTAGGCTCACAGGCACTGTAGCTGATTTTGTTGGTTTTCTAAAAGTTTTAAAATGTTTGAAAAGATACTGCTGGCAACAGCGGACATTTTAAAAATGCCAATTAACTTACAACCTGGATGCCCTTCTTTAATAGACTCATGCTGATGGTCTAAATGGTACAGTACCTCCTGAAGATAGGTTCCATCCTGGCTCTGAGCACTTAGGAAGCTTATATGGCTGACATCTCCCATGGAGACAATACTCCAGTGACAAGTTTTTCGTGAAAATTATATGGAATTAGATGATGGACAGAGAGAAAGGGAGAAACTTTATTACTAAAAAATAAAACAATCTACAAAATAAATTATAGGTCTGGTGTGCATGAGGACTGGGATTGGCCAGCAGTTTGATAGATGTGGTCTTGGACTTCTATTTTGAGCTGACAGAGCTCCCTTCAAATCTATGACCTTGAGTTTGTCATTGAGAAATGCTTGGCAAAAATGCCTGCAGAGGATGTGAAGGTTGGTCTGTTCAGGCGACACTGTTGAGCCCCATTAGCTGGTGACTCAACCAGTCACTGTTTCTGCTTTGGAGAGTATAATAAAAGTCATCCATATAAATTGGACAGTTATTTCCCAAGTAGCTTTGGACTACAAAAAGATTCTGATGATCCTGTAAAGTCTACTTGATACTTCTAAAAACCATGTATCCTTCCCTAGTTTTTACCTAACTAATACTCAGTGAACACTCAGAACTCTTAAAGTCTTGTGAAAATTCCATTCTTCCCGCAACATTGAGGGAGCCATCAACAGCCTCATTTTGCATATGGAGACTCCCATTTCTTTTACCCATGCTGGTGTATGGCAAATAAGAATCAATCCTCTGATTATCTGAATTCAGTTCATTGCTGGAGAGTCCCTGTGGTCATCATAAGAACCTCTATGTCACATGTTTATAAACATAGAGAAAGAAACTCAAGGGAAATGGGTAGGAGTCCCTCATTGTTTGGATTTAGAATAGAGTTTCCTCACCAGCATTACAAATCAGGACCATTCAGAGAGTCTTTAAAATCCCCAAAGATGAGCTGCAAGACAGACCAATTCAGTCTGAGTTTCTTGAGACAATATTGGGATTGCAGGGCTTTCTGTAGGTTTAGGGTATTGTCAGATGCCCCCTCCCTCACCCCAGTCCCCACCAAGTTCACCGTACTGTTGAGACCTGAGGGCTTGGAATGACTGGAGATCCTATATGCATTCTAAGTTCCTCTCAGTTGTTCCCCAAACTTGAATGATTTCAAGAAACTGGTATTTGTGAAATAGCTCTAGAATTCATAGCTAGGGGTATGATATGGTCTTGAGATTACAGTATTTTAATACTGATTTGTAGGTGATTCTATTGCTGTGTCAGTTTAGGAAAGACAGCTTTGCCTATTTCAAGAACAAATATGCCTGGAGTGGAAATGCTGAATTGCTGTGACTGACCATTTACTTAGTGGCTCAATCTATAGCATCACAAAGTGTCTTCTAAAGAGTTGAAGGGATCACTTAGTCCTGCCCTCTTTTTAATACGTTAGTAAATTGAGGCTCAAAAGTAACTTCTTCAAGGGGACATTAAATATAAATTTACTCTATCACAAGCTGAGATGCTGCTGTACTTCAGTCCTTTGCTTCCCCTATGCCCATTTTGTGCTCTTCAATGCCTCTAGGATGGGAAAAGCTCCAGAAACTTGAATCACCAAGCAGCCTGAGCAAGCAACAGAAATTGCTTCTCCATAATGCATCCTTATGACAAGGTGGTTGGTGTAAACAAGGTCCCTGGAGGAACATAAAATGGTGCTTCTCTCCAGGTCCCACCTGAGGGGCCGAGCTAATCCATTTTGATAGACAGCTCCTCTTTTTTCAAACATCCAGAAGCTTTCATCTCTATCATTAAGTCATTAGTCACCATAACATGAGGCATTACAGGAAAACCCCAAGGAAAGACAGCTACACAATACAATGATGACCATGGCTTCCATGTGATTTAACAAATACAGATTGGTGGAGTCTGTTGGCTAATTATTAGAACTGTCTTCCTAATGCTGAAGGAATCTTTCTCCACTGCCTTAGGAACAAGGAGGTTTAGGATAATAGATACACTTTGACTGGTGAAGAATAGGGTGGGGGAAGTGTGCTTTTCTAAGAGGAACTGGGTAAAGCATATGGAAATATGAACCAACATTGTCAACAGAGAAGTCACATGTCAGATCTGATTCTTCTGTCTCTAGATCTCAGTTTTCTCCTTCTGGAAAACTGGTTCCTCATATGCACTTTCCAGCAGTTGCTTGTGGGAATGAAGTAGCCAATAAGATAAAAGCATCAATCATTTCTCTTAAGTGGAAAAAGCTGGACCACAGCGTACCTCTCCATCCACCCGAGTGCAGACCTGTCACCCTTCAAAATGACATTTATTGAATGCATGCCTAACAATTATTAAGCATTATCAGTAAAAGACTGAGTCTTGCATCCAGGAAAGGTAGAGAATGAAGCCAGCGAGGCCAGTTCCCTGGGCTTCTTTACCAGAGTCCCTGATAATGCAGCTATTCCCAGACTTCCTGTCCACACTGGAGAATGAGTCCTGCCAAGACTTAGGTCTTCCTCTTCTGGGATGTCACTTATGATCATCAGACATTTCAGATCTTAGACATTGTTCACTATTGGTTGGTCCCTTAAGTGCATCCTGAAATTATTTTCATAGCATTTTGATAAATAGCTTATTTTCTTGCTTTTTTTCTGATTCTTAATCCTCCTGTAGGTTGCAATAGCTACTGCCTAGGTGGTTTATCTATGACTCAGACAACAGACATGAATAAATATCCATTTTTTTATCCCCACTGCTATGTGCACTCTGTGGATTCAGGATATCAGACATCGGAAGTGCCTCAGAACCCCACCTGACACATAGTTTACACCATGTCACTTCCCAAATGCTATCACTGCACTGAGTGAAACTTATAATTATTAGGAATTCCACCAAACACTGTTTTCTCTGCAAGCTTCTCAAACATTTTGCTCCAAAATGCTGAAGAACTTTGATATTCCTCCCTCTGAATGTGACATATATGAGGTAGCAATTTCCATTCATGCAATGCTCATGGGAACTCTTGCTTTGACATGTGCTATCATTAGGGTACAGTTCACTCTTAGTCTCCCTCAGTGCTTACACTGAGTATGCCTCAAATGGTGGAGCAAATCACTACACCAACATTTACTCTGTCTTCTTCATACCAATTAGTTAAAATGGATTTTGTTTTTAAATGGTCTTTTTCCTATTTTGAATAATTCTTAATTTACCTGCTGAAGTCAATGCTTCATGGAGACAGAAGTTAATATTTTTGCAAGCATAACCAGCCCAGTGGGTGAAGAGAAAACACAGTTTGATGAAGCAGAATATCTATATGGATGGTTTAGGACTTGTGCACTCACACCAAGCTCCACAATATTTTCCTCACTTTATTATAGATGCTTTTTACTATTTATTTTTTGAGAATTTCATATATTAGTATAGTATTTAAATAATTTTGATTTCCTCCTCTGCCTCCCACAACTTCTCCTATGACCCTTGTACTCCCTCGCAAATTCAATACCTTTTCTTCTTTAGTTATTATTGTTACAACACACACAAACACACACACACACACACACACACACACACACACACACACACACACCACTTCCTACTGAGTCTACTTAGTATTGTTCCTAGGTACATGTATGTCCAGCTACCATTTGAGATTGGATATCCAGAAAAAAGGAACTCTGTCTCCCAGTAAGCTTTAGCTCTTCATTTCAGAGTAGGACCTTATGAGCTTTTCCCTATAAACTGTATGGTCATTATGCCAGTCTGGTTTAAGGAACCATATTTTTGAGGTTTCATGGATGCTATTCCTCTGTTGTATAGAAGATGCTGATTTTCTCTATATATTATTGAATTCACATGAAATATTCTTTTCTGAGCTATGCAGTAATGAGAAATTCAGCGTCAAGAAAAGTGAAGGAAAGATGGAAATTGAAGAATGCAACTTCCTCATCCTTATTCAAAGGTCTTCTCACTCCTAGCTATAATAGTTTTTCTTACATACTCCATTTTTTAACCTGACTATAGGCATTTTCTTGCCTCTATATTTTTCACTTCTGTAATGTGCCATATATCCAATAGATACTAATTAAATAAGAGAGATTTACTTTCTTCCCATGTTGTTCTTCCACATGTCTAATGCCACAAGTCATCAGAGGGTGAAATCATATAGATGCCACACGAGAATTAAATTGGGTTGATTTTATCTGAAGTCTCAAGGAATGATAATTTATTTGCACTACTTTATGACCCTGGTCTATACACAATTGAATGTGTCTGCAAGGCTGGGAATGTGTTGGTGAACAATTGTGATGATTGTTCAGGGTCTAGCACTTGTTTTTAGAGTACATCCATGCTATGTCAGTGGCTTTAGCATTTCATATCCCTGATCATCCAACAGCTTCAGCACCAACACTAGTGAAAGTTACTAGCCTTTTTAAGTAGTTGGGACTGTACTTTACTCTATAGTCTTTGGAGCAAGCACAGCCGGACTCTGTTTTGTTTTGTTTTTTTTTTCTTCTGGACACCTTCTCTGGCTCAGGGATGAGCACCTGACAGAATCAGAGGCAAAAATGTCTTTTATAGACTTTTAGACAAGGAGCCACTGTTTATCTGCAGTATCAAATTTAAGATAATGTAAAGTCTGCAGCTTCTGCAACCTGCTGTGGTCTCTGGGGAGTCTAGTCTGAGGAAGGAGCCTGCATGGAAGCAGGCTGAGCTGAGAACGGAGAGAAAGCGCCAGACTTTACTCTGCCATACAGTGCTTGAGTTACTCTGTTATATGAGACAATTGCTTATGACATTTTGGTTCAGAATTGCTGCCATTTTCTCCTGACACAGTCCTAAGTGATCTACTCTCCAGCCTTCTGATCATTATTAGATCAGGGAAGCAGAATGTCTTGGATGGGAAACATGAGGATTCTAGTTGCTAAAATTAAATATTGATTGTGGACTAATACACAGCAATTCTCCTTTAATTTGGTTCATGTCAGAATGTTAGCACTTGAATTTGACCATTTCTGAGTTTATAAAGTGATGGCCCAGAACCTAGATTACAGTACATCTTATCCTACAGCTACAACAACATATATAACACACACACACACACACACACACACACACACACACACACATTTCTATGCATTTTTATATTTTCAGTTTGTGTCTTGCCTGATGCACACTTGAACCAGTGCATTACATTTAAGCTTAGCTCATACCTATAGGTGATATGGGAAGTATTTGGGAAATGCAACTTCCAGGCCTATGCTTGCTGTGTTGGTCTCTCCTGATGGGCTCTGGAAGTTTCCCTGCTAGTCTCATGTTTCAGGTCAGTTAGTGCTTTGTATCACCCTTAGGATCTGGCTTGTAATTTCTCAGGCTCTTGTCTTTCCATCTTGTAGAAGAGAAGACAAAATACAACAGTACATCTTCTGGGTCAAAGATCCATATTTCCATATTCCTTTGTGACTACGGCATCTGCTCCCATTCTTTTCCCTTCTGAACAGTAGTTAACAGACACACCCCTGGCACAAACTATCCATATGGTAAACATGCTTAATATAACCATCTGCATAAAAAACATACATCACCTGTTTTTTCAAATCATAATCTCCATGTTTTATTTGCAAACTTGGCACAAGATGAGTGGACTCTTTTCCCTTTCAGCAGGATCACTGGCCACTTTAAGAATTTTCCTGAAGCATGAAAGCAAGCCAGTTTAGACTCATTCACTTCTTTTCTTGATCTGATATACCTATGAGTGGATTTCTCCATTATTTAATTCTGTTATGAAACCCAGCTGGTGCCAGAAACTACTATTAAGTGAGTTCACATCTGCTTCTGCTGTAGTCAACCAGAAGTTCCCATAGTCAATGAAATTTGTCACACTTTCATCATCCTACGACAAGTCTAACAGCCAGACCTAGGCTCCTCAAAGATTTCATGTCCTAGTCTTCACATACACATACCCCAAACTTATTCATATAGTCTATAGTATTGAAAGAGTCAAGTGCATGCATCTCTCCATTTTCCAGCCTTTCATGTCTCCCACATTCTGTTCCTTGTGTTAAGTTGTCTCTGGCTCCTATACCTTCAACCTATATGGATTAATCCACTCTTAATATTCAGCCCAGGATTATTAAAAATGTATTGCTTTCCTACAACCAGCATTATGTTCTTCTTCTGTATTTCCACAAATCTATATTTGGATTGTTATATAAATAAATGACATAAAATGCAGACTTCTACAATCATAAAAGGATTGTTTAATACAATAGAATAAGGAGATATTGGATATTACTTCAAGGTTCAAATATTATAACAAGGACACTGGTTTCCTCTTCTCAGTTCTATATATTCCAATTTCAATCTTAGTGAAATGATTAAATATATAGGCAAAGGGGCATTGAGAAAGTCATTTTTATTTTCCCCATAAATTAGAATCTTCAAAGTGAGAATCTTTTTTTCTCTTTCAGTGGCTGTATACTCAATCCTTTGGACATGTATGATTGGCTCTCCTTAATTATTACATATGTATACACTTAAACTCTCCATGGTCAAGGGACATATTTTACATCATACAGAAAGTGGGAGAGTAAAGATGGAAGAGTGAAAAGAAATTGATATACTCATATTACCAATTTATTCTTAAAATATTGAGAGTACCAACTTGATGGTTGGTTCTCCTACTTGACTCTTCAATTCTACTGGTATTGATGAAGACTGACCCTCCTTTAGCACAGTGTCAGGTGCATCTAGATGGGGGCTTGCTGAGTTATCAGAGAGCGTAGGAGAAAGGAATGAGCAGATTTGTCAGTAACATAGATGGTCAGGAGGCATCATTTCCATTTCATAATTTTCCTCATTGTGTCTACTCTGCCAAATCTTCTAGCCCTTTAATTTCCTTCAGTATCACCAAGCTTTAACTCCTTCAACCCATTTTTTTTTGCATTGCAGATAAATAAACATGCAAAAATATGAAGCTGCTAATTTTATTCCTTTGCCTAAATCTCTTCTTTGTGTCTAGGATTTTGAACAAACATTTTTGCATTTTTTTTGGAGTCTGCATGACTTTTCTTTGTCTACTTCCTCAGCTGCATCTTTTATTCTTCTTCTTACCTCTAACACTAGTCTCCACTATTAAGAAATGGTTTTATCTTATATTTGTTTGTGTATTTATGTATTTTATTTATTTATTCACTTTAAATCCTGATCAACACCCCTTCCCCATGTCCTACTCTGGCATACCCCTTCCCGCACTAGCCCCCTTGCCTTCTTCTCCAAGCATGGGAAGTTCCCACGGGCACCAGCTCACTTTGACACATCAAGTCAGCAGCAAAACTAAGAACATTCTCTCCCTCCATGGCCAGACAAGCCAGCCCAGATAGGTGAAGGGGATCTGAGTGTAGGCAACAGTGACAGAGACATCCCTTGTTCCAATTGTTAGGGGTCCCACATGAAGACCAAGCTGCACATTTGCTACAAATGTGTAGGGGATCTAGGTCCAGTCCATGCATACTCATTGGTTCATGGCTTAGTCTCTGTGAGACACCATGGGCCTAGGTAAGTTGACTTTGTAGGTCTTATTGTGGTGTCTTTGATCCCTCCAGTTCCCTCATTCCTTCCCCTGACTTGTCCACAAGCCTAATCTAATGTTTTGCTGTGAATGGATGAAGCTTCTCAGAAGACACTTATGCTAGGCACCCTACTGCAAGCATAACTGAGTATCACTAATAGTGTCATAGTTGGCTTTTTCTTATGGGGTGGATTTCAAGATGGGCCAGTTATTGGTTGGCTAGTCCCTCAATCTCTGCTCCAGCTTCATCTATGTGTATCTTGTAGGTAAGACAAATTTCAGGACAAAGGTTTTGTGAATTGGTTGGTGTTCCCCTCTCTCCACTGGAAGTCCCACCAGCGAGGCTACAAGAGATACCCACTTTGGTTTCCATATCCTCTGCAATTAGGAGTCTCAGCTAAGGTCACAACCACAGACTCCCAGGAGCCTCACCCATCCCAGGTCTCTGGCTTGTCTCAGAGATATACCCACATTGATTTCTATTTCCTCTCACAGCCCTCTCCTTCCTTGCCTCTCCTCACACCTGGTCCCCACATTTTTTCCTCTCTATTCCCTCTACCATCCATATTCTCCCCTCTTTTTACCTCTGAAGTTTATTTTGTTCTTCATTCTGAGTGACTTTCAAACATCCTCTCTTGGGCTTTCCCTGTTACTTAGCTTCTTTGGGTCTATAAATTGTGACTTGGTTATCCTGTACATTATAGCTAAAATTCAATTTTAAGTGAGTTTATACCTTTAAATTGAAAAGCTTCTGTAAAGCAAAGAACACCGTCAGTAGGAAAAAATGGCAGCCTAGTGATTGGGAAAGGATCTTCACCAATCCTATCTCCAACAGAGGACAAATCTGCAAAATATATAAAATTCAAGCAATTAAATAGCAACAAACCAAATAACCTAATTTTAAATTTAGGCACAGAGGTAAATAGAGAATTCTCAACAAAGGAATCTCTACTGGCCAAGAAACACTTAGAGAAAAATTTCAATGTCTTTCATCATCAGAAAACTTCAAATCAAAATGACTTGGATTCCATTTTACATCCATCAGAAAGACTGAGAACATAAACTCAAGCAACAGCACATGGTGTTGAGGCTGCGGAGCATGGGGAACACTCCTCCATTGATGGTGCTACTGCAAACTTGCACAAGCACTTTGGAAATCAATTTGGCTGTATCTAAGAAAATTGGAAATAATTCTACCTCAAGACCCAGCTATATCACTGTTGGGCATATACTTGAAAGATCTCCTGCCATACCACAAGAATACATGCTTAATCATGTTCATAGCAGTTTTATTTGCAAATGCCAGAAACTGGAAACATCCTAGATATGCCTCAACTGAAGAATAGATAAAGGAAATGTGGTGCATCTATACAGTAGAATACGACTCAGCTATGAAAAACAAAGACATCATGAAATTTGTAGGCAAATGAATAGAACTTAAAAATATCATCCTGAGTGAAGTAAACCAGAGCCAGAAAGACACACATTGTATGTCCTCGCTTATAAATGGATATTAGCTTGCACTTTCACTGCCTCGTTTTCACTGGAAACTCATGTGGATCTCACAGTAATCTGAATTGCTTTTATGTTTTCACACATACCAGGTGCTCATACTCATCCTTGCCTTCAATTCCATACCTACTCTTTTCTCTTTGGTTATACATTTTCCTTCTCTCTTTACTTGACTGATTTCTACACACATTCCAGAGCTTAACCTACAAGTTGCTTTGTAAGTGAGCCTTTAGTGACTTCTAGCCATGATCCTATCTTGGACTTTGGATATCAGTTCCCTGTAGGATCCCCTATCACCACACTTTGCTGATTTTCTTCTTGTGTCTTCTCCTGGCTGTACTGTATTCTATGAGGAGACAGATCGGGTCTGGTTATTCATCGTAGTGTTTCTACTGTCTAGAAAGGACCCAGAACTGCCTACTGAATTGATAAATCTATTGAGGGTCAACACTGATACCCTTGCTTGGCATCAAGAGCAGCTGGAAGAGGTAACCATGGCAAAGTCCCTGTCAAGAATGAGGTTTGGAGGGTTAAGTGAAGATGGGAGTTTCACAACTGTGTCAAATCTCTGTGAGATGGCATCTATGTAAACAGCCACATTTCAGATAATTATTTCCCCATCCATCTGGAGGATGGCATATTGGAAGTGTTTGGCATTGGAAAGCAGGTTCATCTCTTTTCTATTTGTACATTAAAATACTGTTCTCAAAATATAATTTAGTAGGTCATGAAAGCTGCCTGCAAAGCTAAACTACTGATCTGTGGTGACTCTCCTCAGTTAGGACACATTCCCAGAGCTTGATTCACACTACCTCTATGAGAACTCAGGAGAAGACTCAAGCTTTAGCCTCAGCTAGACCAGTGGTTTCTTAGGGAGGAGGTCCTGCCTCAGCCTTTTGGGAAACAACCTTTGATATTTAATATTTTGTTTACTCTATGTCTTAATTCTACATCATGAAACTTGGGGGTAGGTTGCAAGAAGCTTCATTTCCAAATTAAAAAAGGAGAATGCATTTAGCACAAGATAAATGTTATCTAAGGGACCTGAGTGTTCGGTTGTAAACTAAGTAATGTAGAAAGTAAGCAAGACAACAACAAAATCAAAGGAGGTCAAGGCCCTGAGGAGAGTCAGCCTGAAAGCTGAGAAATGGTTTCAGTGTTTTCTAACCCAGTTAAACCCCAGGACACAAGCAATGGTACTTTGGTTCCAGAAGATAATTGAATGTTTTCCTTACTGTTCAGATCATCTGTAGATTGTTGTTGTTGGTGTTGTTGCTGTTTTTGTTGTTGTTGTTGTTGGTGGTGGTGGTGGTGGTGGTGTGTGTGTGTGTGTGTGTATTTTCTAATCACCTGCAGCCAAAACCATCCTAACTTGTGTTTACTGAGCTAATTAACTTAGCAGCTCTTTGCCACAGCTACAGAGACCATTTGAGGAGAACTGGCCACGACCATGCTACACCATTCTTTATTAGCTCACCTGTCAAATGAGACAAGGAAGATGAATCTTAAGAAATGAAAATTTGGAAAAAGGTGTTATCAGCCATTCAGACACTAGGCATAGGATTTTAAATCTTTGTTTAAAGTATATGTTCATACTTATGCCACTATTAATTCTATTTCATGTGAATTACACTTGAAATTAGTGTTTGTCAATATTATGTCATAGATATAAAAGACCAAGGATATCAGGATCATACCCATGCTTGCATTTTAGTCTTTTTGCATAACAAGTTGAGTTACCATTACTTTATCTGTTTTCCAAGATTTCTGCTTATAAAATAGGAATGGTGTTGGAACCTCTAGGGTAGTAGGTGACCAAATCAGATAAAACAAATTACAGAAAAGGAAGAATATGTTCAAAAGAACTATTTTATAATGATAACTACCATGAATAAAAATGTACTTATTGTATTATTAAAAATTACTGGGAGAGTAGGTTTTTTTAAATCAAGATTTATTTTCAGTGCATGGGTACTTTGCTATGGACATGTATATGTGTTTGTGTATGTGTATGTTTCTGTGTCTGTGTATGTGTATATATGTATAAATGTCTTTGCACCATGTGCTGACCATCTGCAGAGGTCGCTTAGAGTTGTATGATCCTCTGGAACTGGAGTTATAGATGGCTGCAAGATAGCACTTGGATACTTGGAATTGAACCCAGGTTGGAGAGCAGTTAGTAATTTTAACTACTGAGTCATTGCTTTATCTCAGAAATTAGGTTTTAGGTACTCACACCCTTAAAAAATCTATAAGGTAATGCATATGTCATTCAAGTCAATCTAGCCATTTTACAGTGAATATACATTTAGAGCATCATAAAATATATGATGGATATATGAAGATTTCATTTAATATATGTCGGCTACCTATCACGTAGTTGAATGGGTTACATTTTAGACAACACTTTTATTTTAATATGAGTCACATAAGATATGTCTCATAAATCACAGTTTGAGGGCAGTGTGTGCTGGTTTTGGTTTAGAGTTTTCCTTTGAGGAGTGCTGCTCTGCCACACATTTCACGTCACTTCCTCTTCCAAGCAACGATTTGGATGGCGCTTTTCCTTCACCACTCAGGTGGCTGCAGAACTAGTTCACCTTTGTTTATTTCCAGACAGGTGTTTTTTTTTTTTTTTTTTTTTTTTTTTTTTTTTTTTTTTTTTTAGAACAAGGTTGGAGATGTGAGGTGAGGCTGATAAGGTTAAGGAAGCCAGAGGATAAAGGACCTTTAGTACAAGTTAATGAGCGTTGGCTTGAGGTTACAGGCACAGGCAAGCTGAGGAAGAGACTTCACAAACAAAAAAGGTCTTACAATAGGACATGGAGCATCTGAAGAGAAGGAAAGCAATCGTGAGGCTGCAGATGTCAGTCTTCCCACCTCTCTGTCTAATGCACACCTGGTGTTAGCACATGGGATTATACAAAGCTGTCCATACAAATGGAAGACAAGAAGATATTTGGTGCATGTTCCCAGAGCTGTAGAGCTAGTTAAAGTAAAAAAGGAAATACATGCGGATTGTGTTTGGCCAGATACAGTGCACATGGAACAAGACTAGGCACCCCTTAGATAACAGAAGACAAAAAAGATCAAACAAATCTGTTGCTTTGTTTTTAGCAACTTAAAAATAGATCCTTTTTCAGTTTATGTGTATAGGTATTTTGCTTGCATGAATCTGTGTATCACCTGTGTGATATGGCCACTGAAACCAGAGAGGATGTGATATCCTCTGGAACCAGAGTTACAAATGGTTGTTAGCCATTATGTGGGTACTGGAAATTGAACCCAGTCCCTCTGAAAGAGCCAGCAGGTGCTCATAATTACTGAGCTATCTCTCGAGTATCTGTTGTAGTTTTTTAAAGTTGCATGTAGATGAAGTTTCCTGGGAAGATTTTTACAATAGTTTACACAGTTTAATTTACAAGTAAGATTTATTTACTGTATTTCTGTCTATTATCTATCTATCAATCTACTTATCTATCTATCCACTCATTCTACAGTGATTTATTGAAGTATTTACTGCATAGCATGCAAATCCAGAAAGGGAAGACTGTCTTTTCACCTATCTTGAAGTATACTCTATCATAGATATAGGTGTTTAGTGAAAGAGGTATGTAGTCAGTGAGATAACTATATTCTGTCAGAGACATTATGAGTTTCAAGACATCCCGGTGTTTCCTAAGCCAACACAGATGAAATAAAATGTCAAACAAGCAAATGTGCTAGTGTAGGAGACATCCCTGGGTTCAGTGCAGTGGTCCCATCCATATTCTATAGAATTAGAGTTCTATGTCCTATATAAACCATCTTAATCCTTTTCTCTTTTCATATTTATTCTCCTACCACAAGAAGCAGCTGAGTTGGGAACATTGATACAACTTCAACTGTGGTAGAATGTATGACACTGGGGTACTGATACTGATGTTTGTACTCCTGATACAAGTCTGATCCTTAGAAATCAAGCTATCATCAACTCCAAGATACACCTAGGGTGCAAAGAAGTGGAGATCTAAAATATATATCCTAGAAAACTGAAGCATGATGTCTAAGTATTAGTAATTGTTTAGGAGAATACTTTTGAGAAAAATTTTAGAGAGCTATATAGGGAGAGCCTCAGTAACAGGCAGTTCTTAGGAAACATCACTTTAAAATCTTATTGGTATCCCAGAGACCATGCAAAACTCAGAGGAAGGATATTTTGTTTATTCTGCAGATGAAAAGGTGCCAAAAGTAGCCAAAGCAGCTTCAAGGACATTCTCTTTCTCCTACTGTCTCCTCTCTATCTTACTCTCGCCTGCCCTCTGAACTAGAGATCAAATCCATGGGTTCTATGCATGCCAGGCAACTACTCCATACTGAGCTCCATCGCAATCCTAAGATCTTAATTCATTCTTCCCAGTGAGATCTATAGTGGATTCTTAGCAGTGTGGAGGAGCAAAATGAAGATAGTCACTTATTCAGACAGCAGAGACACGTGGAAAGAAGAGTCATACTAATTTTCTTATATATTAAAAGTAGAAAATGAAGAAGAGTCAATAAAGTCTATAAGGTCACGATTCTTATTACATTTCTATGTTCCCTTCCAATTGAGATAGAGACTATATGTATTTTTTCCCTTAAGTGGAAACTTAATGGTTCTTGGAAATTCAGCTATGTTGGAAATTTTTAGAGGGATAGGGTGGGAGGACAAACGTGTTGAAGGAATGTTTTTTTTCCCTATGGAGTCTTGACAAATGGAGATCAACTACAAAGTGTAAGAAGGACCAATACATGCCTGTTGTTAATGAATAATCCTTCATCATGAGTCCTTTCACATCCTTGCTTTAGCAGAACATCCTTTCACTTGTGTCTGCTTCAGTGAACTGTTCCGTCATGAGTCTGCTTTAGAGAAGCCTCCTATCCCCTGGGTCTGATTCAGTGGAACGTTCTTGTTCCTTCATGTGTTGGCTTTAGCACAACAGTCTTTCATTGTATTTGCTTCAGGAAAACTCTCTTCACGTGTTTGCCCCAGCAAAACACCACCTGACAAAACTGACTTTCCAAAGAGCCCTTAAGTTTCCTCTTCACAGTCCCATCTTTTCTGAACTCCCAGAACATTCTATATTTTCCTTGATACTCCCCGTGTCTCACATTCCTCATCCATAAAACAATGAAGGTATTGCCAATGCAGAATTCACAGTTTCAGAATGATTAAAATGAATACTCGCAACATAGGTATCATGTGTTTGGCACTTTCTAATCCAAGCCTCCACATTGTTTCAATAAATACTGGTTATTATTCCTATTATTTTGTCTTATTATTTCTGTGTGAAAAATTGTTCCTGTTGGATGCCAAGTGTGGGGGAAGTGGGATCTTAGCCATCTGCTCCTGCCAGGGCCTCAGCCCGCCCACTTCCTGGCAACCATAGTGACACAGGAGGAGAACTCATCTGATTGATTGGAATTCAAGACAAAGCCCTGGTGACCCTGGACCTGGATCACATTTCCCTGCTGCAAGGACAAAAGGGTGGATTTTCTCTTTCCATTTATTCCTCTACCTTGAACCCACTTGGAAAAGAAGTGCCAAAGGCAGGAGTATTTCCTTGGGCTAGGTTCCACACTATATTTCTCTTCCTTACTCCTTGATAATGAGATGCAGAAAGAAGCTTCTTGGAGCTTAACCACCAGCCTTTGGCTGACTGATCAAACACCTCTGTTCTCAGAAAGCCTTTGAAGTAGGCGATCCAGACACCTTCTGTGGCAGGCCAGGGATACTCCTTCATATAGTGGTGACTTACTCCTTCTTGCCTCCGCCTGACTTTTTCCATTCTTTTGTTCAGTATAACTCTACCTTCTGCTTCGAACCTCTTCTTGCTATTTAGTGTCGATCAGAAAATTTTACCTATCCAGAGCCTATAGTCTTTGTGAGATCCTTCTGATGTTGTATGCTCATCTCCTCTCCCGTAAAACATCCCCTCCCTTTTCTTTTTGTTCTTTAAATGACTGGTTTTCTACCCTTACAGGAAAAAAAAAGGTAGATGCTGTGTGAGGTTCATGAGCTTATTCATGCCTTGTCAGAAGGGAAGGACACAGAGTTGGAGCTACTGATGAAGTTAGCTGACTGATAGACAGAGAGTCAGATGACAAAGATGGGGAAGGAAAAGAGAGAAGTTGTAGTTGCTCGGATGGGAAGCACTGGATAACCCGAGGCCAACCTGGCCGCAAGTGAGTATAAATCACGCTATCCTGTTTTAGAATTGAGAGAGAATATTCTGGCTGTTTGTCAAGGAAGGGAAACCAGCAGAGAGAACTGAGGATATTATGGTATATGGCAGTCTTTCTCTAAAGGTCCCCTACTAATAAGCTCTTCCTCTGTGTGTCTTGTTTGCATGGATAAGATGGAGATCTTCATTCTTGCTATGGAAATCTCACTACCAACAGCAGGGTGGTCAGGTATGTCTTTGTGCTGATTTATTCTAAGTGGCCATCCTGTAACCTCAGGATGAGGTAAAGCGATATTTATATTTTGATAATGTGAGCCCTGGGGGTTGTTGCTGTCTGCATAGAAGCATAAGCCATATCCTTGAGTGACCATGTGATCCCTTCTCTAATGAATACATTCAGTATCTCTGGGGGTGAATTTGTCAATAAGACTTGGAGCAGAATGTCTGCACTATCCGAGGCTTCTTTGAATTCCCACCTGCTTCTTTTTTTCTGATTTTTTACTCAGACTTTTGTTTCTTGAAATATCTCATCAGCATAGATGGTACAAGTCCCAGAGTAAAAGAGCTAGTTCTTTTGGGGCTCTAAGCACCATGTTCTTTATTCTTGTGGTGCTCTTGTCTATGGTATTGCTTCTCTTGGTTGAGTTTCCCAAGTATCTTTTACTATCATGTTGACATAACTCTGTGCCTTAAGCAACCTACTTAATTTCTCTAGGACTTAACATCCTCACATATACAATAGAATTGGGAAAGAGACTGAAAACTATTAGTGCTCAGATTGTTGCCTGCCTTGACTTCTTATGGATGAAGCCCTCTTTCCAATCTGTGTGTCTGAATTTTACGGACATTTTCTGTTCTAACTAAAATACACTGGACAGAAGATTGTGCACTCTTAACCACCCATCCTAGACTTCCACTTCCCTTCCACTTGCCTCTGCTCTGAGAAACTATGTTCTTCTTCCTCATGTTTAATTAAGATCTTTCTTGTTGTAGGCAATTTCCTTTTGAGTAGGTTTTTCTGAATGTTGAGAACAATAACTAAATGCCTTTCTCATATAGAACATTTATATGCTCACATAGACAAGTTAATTTTCTTTTACAACCCTATATTTAGCCCCATTTGGACCTCATTTCCATGCATTTGCATGTTGATATTCATATTTATGTAGATATATTCCTGGAATCAATAGAAAAGAATATCCTACACAGAAGGTTGGAAATGACAATGTATTCATAGAGCTTGATCCTAAGATTCAGGAGACGTTTACTGGGAAACATTGCCAAATTAAATACCAAGCTGCTTTTCCTGTTCAACGTGAATACGGTCATGAATTATACTTTCTTATGTGTCCTCTGCTAAAAGGGAGCTGAAGTAGAGGGTGCAGATGGGAGCTGTCCCCTGAAAAACCATTCTGAAGAATGACATATGGTCTCTAAGATATGAGAAGAGAGGAAATGGGACTTGTGGGTGCCAAAAATGTAAAGCACTCAGAAGCCACTGCTAAAATGTGTTGTCCCTGACTGACACCACTGGAGCACTTAATTATGGCTTCCTTGTCTACAATGTGGGAAGAAAGGAAGAGCTAAGGAGATCTGAAATAAAGGTAATGATAGACCTTATTACACCTAGGAGTCAGATCCCTAACTAAGGAAGCTAAGATTCACTGGCTGCCTATCATTTGTCCACTGAGTGTATTTGTTCTTCATGTGTTTTCTTAACTGGCCCTATAAAAGAGCCACACTTTATAACAAGTTTGAGCCAAGGATGCAAAGTTTCAAAATGGACAAGTAAAATGGTTAAGTAAAACAAGTAATAGTACCATATTAATATCAGTATTAAATGATCTCTGTCTGATTTTAGAAATGGCCACTTAGGCTGATCCCAGTTGTTTAAAATAAAGAATACCTAAGCCTTTGAGGTGAAATATTTGAAATGCCTCTCTGATTATATCCTTTGAATAAGCTCTTCTTTTTTTAATTAGATATTTTCTTTATTTACATTTCAAATATAATACCTTTTCCTGGTTTCTTCTTAGAAAACCCCTGTCCCATTCCCTTTCCCCCTGCTCAGCTCACCAACCTACGCACTCCTGCTTCCCTGTCCTTGCATTCCCCAACACTGGGGCATCGAGCCTTCACAGGACCAAGGTCCTCTCCTCCAATTGATGTCCTACAAGGCTATCCTCTGTTATATATCCTGATGGAGCCATGGATCCCTCCGTGTGTACTCTTTGGTTGGTGGTTTAGTCCTTGGGAGCTCTGGGGGTACTGGCTGGTTTATAATGTTGTTACTCATACGGGGCTGTGAACCCCTTCAGCTCCTTCAGTCCTTTATCATGCTCCACCATTGGGGATCCTATGCTCAGCCCAATGGTTGGCTAAGAGCATCCCCCTCTGAATTTGTCGGGTACTGGCAGAGACTCTCAGGAGACAGCAATATCAGGCTCTTGTCAGCAAGCACTTGTTGGTATCCACAATAGTATCTGGGGTTGGTAATGTATATGGGATGGATCTCCAGGTAGCAGTCCCTGGATGGCCTTTACTTCAGTCTATGCTCCACACGTTTTCTCTGTATCTCTTCCCACAGGTATTTAATTCCCCCCTTCTAAGAAGGACCAGTATCCACAATTTGATCTTCCTTCTTCTTGAGCTTCATGTGGTCTGTGAATTTTATCTTTGGTATTCCAAGCTTCTAGGCTAATATCCACTTATCAGTGAGTACATACCATGACCATTCTTTTGTGATTGAGTTACTTCACTCAGGATATTTTCCAGAGTTATTTCCAACTTTTGGCTACTGTAAATAAAGCTGCAATGAACATAGTGGAACATGTGTCCTTATTACATGTTGGAACATCTTTTGGGTATATGCCCAGGAGTGGTATAGCTGGGTCCAAAGGTCCAATTTTGTAAGGAACTGCCATGCTGATTTCCAGGTTGGTTATACCAGCTTGCAATGCCTCCCGCAATGGAGGAGTGTTCCTCTTTCTCCATATTCTTGCTAGCATTTGTTGTCACCTGAAATTTTGATCTTAGCCATTCTAACTGGTGTGAGAGTAGAATCTCAGGGTCCTTTTGATTTGCATTTCCCTGATGAATAAGGTTCTTGAAAATTTCTTTAGGTGCTTCTTAGCCACTCAGTACTCATTAGTTGAGAATTCTTTGTTCATCTATGTACCCCATTTTTAATAGGGTTTTTTAGTTCTCTGGAGTCTAACTTCTTGAGTTCTTTGTATATATTGGATATTAGCCTTTATCAGAGGTACGGTTGGTAAAGATATTTCCCAAATCTGTTCGTTGCCCTATTTTCCTATTGACAGTATCCTTTGCCTTACAGAAGCTTTGCAATTTTATGAGGTCCCATTTGCCAATTCTTGATCTTGATTTGTCAATTCTTGATCAATAGCTATAGAATAAGCTATTGGTGTTCCATTCAGGAAAATTTCCCCTGTGCCTATGTGCTTGAGGCTCTTCCCTACATTCTTTTCAATTAGTGTCAAGGTTTCTCCTTTCATGTAGAGGTCTTTGATGTACTTGGACTTGAGTTTTGTACAATGAGATAAGAATGGATCAATTTGTATTCCCTCGGCATGCTAACTGCCAGTTGAACCAACACCATTTATTGAAAATGCATGGATGGTTCAATATAAGGAAAACCATCAATGCTATCCACTACATAAACAAACTCAAAGAAAAAAACATATGATCATCTCATTATATGCAGAAAAGGCATTTGACAAAATTCAGCATCCTTTCATGCTAAAAGTATTAGAAAGAACAGGAATTCAAGGCCCATACCTAAACATCTTTAAAGCAATATACAGCAAACCGGTAGCCAACATCAAACTAAATGGAGAGAAACTTGAAGCAATCCCACTAAAATCAGGGACTAGAGAAGGCTGTCCTTTCTCTCCATATCTTTTCAATATAGTACTTGAAGTTCTAGCTAGAGCAATTAGACAACATAAGGAGGTCAAGGGGATACAAATTGGAAAGGAAGAAGTAAAATTATCACTATTTGCCGATGAGATGATAGTCTACTTAAGTGACCCAAAAACCTCCACCAGAGAACTCTTACAGCTGATAAACACCTTCATCAAAGTGGCTGGTTATAAAATCAACTCAAGCAAATCAGTTGCCTTTCTATACTCAAAGGATAAGCAGGCTGAGAAAGAAGTTAGGGAAATGACACCCTTCAAAATAGCCACAAACAATATAAAGTATCTTGGTGTGACTCTAACCAAACAAGTGAAAGATCTATATGACAAGAACTTCAGGTTTCTGAAGAAGGAAATTGAAGAAGACCTCAGAAAATGGAAAAAAATCTTCCATGCTCGTGGATCAGCAGGATTAATATAGTTAAAATGGCCATCTTGCCAAAAGCAATCTACAGATTCAATGCAATCCCCATCAAAATCCCAACTCAGTTCTTCACAAAGTTAGAAAAAGCAATTCTCAAATTCATCTGGAAAAACAAGAAACCCAGGATAGCTAAAACTATTCTCAACAAAAAAAAATTCTGGGGGAATCAGTATCCCTGACTTCAAGCAATACTACAGAGCAATAGTGTTAAAAACTGCATGGTATTGGCACAGTGACAGACAAGTGGACCAATGGAATAGAATTGAAGATCCAGAAATGAATCCACACACCTATGGTCACTTGATCTTTGACAAAGGAGCCAAAAACATCCAGTCGAAAAAAGATAGCCTTTCAACAAATGGTGCTGGATCAATTGGAGGTCAACATGCAGAAGAATGCGAATTGATCCATTCTTATCTCCATGTACTAAACTTCACTCCAAGTGGATCAAGGACCTCCATGCAAAACCAGACACACTGAAACTAATTAAAAAGAAACTGGGGAAGACCCTTGAGGACATAAGCACAGGGGAAAGGTTCCTGAACAGATCACCAATAGCTTATGCTTTAAGACCAAGAATTGACAAATGGGATCTCATAAAATTACAAAGTTTCTGTAAGGCAAAGGACACTGTTAAAAGGACAAAACGGCAACCATCAAATTGGGAACCAACCCCACATCTGATATAGGGCTAATATCCAATATATACAAAGAACTCAAGAAGTTAGACCCCAGGGAACCAAATAACCCTATTAAAAATGGGGTACAGATCTAAACAAAGAATTTTCACCTGAAGAAATTCAGATGGCCAAGAGGCACCTTAAGAAGTGCTCAACATCATTAGTCATTAGGGAAATGCAAATCAAAACAACCCTGAGATTTCACCTTACACCAGTCAGAATGGCTAAGTTCAAAAACTCAGGAGACAGCAGGTGTTGGCGAGGATGTGGAGAAAGAGGAACACTCCTCCACTGCTGGTGGGGTTGTAACATGGTACAACCACTGTGGAAATCAGTCTGGAGGTTCCTCAGAAAACTGGACATGAGACTTCCAGAGGGCCCTGCTATACCTCTCCTGGGCATATACCCAAAGGATTCCCTGGCATGCAATAAAGACACATGCTCCATTATGTTCATAGCAGCCTTATTTATAATAGCCAGAAGCTGGAAAGAACCCAGATGCCCCTCAAAGGAGGAATGGATACAGAAAATGTAGTATATTTACACAATGGAATACTACTCAGCAATTAGAAATAATGAATTCTCAAAATTTTTAGGCAAATGGTTTGATCTGGAAAATATCATCCTAAGTGAGGTAACCCAATCACAAAAGAGTACACATGGAATGCAATCTCTGATAAGTGGATATTAATTAGCCCAGAAGCTCTGAATACCCAAGGCACAAATTGCATAACAAATTACTCCCATGAAGAAGTATGGAGAGGGTCCTGATCCTGGAAAGGATTGATTTAGCATGGGAAGGGAATATAAGGACAGAGAAAAAGGAGGGAGGTGATTGGAGAAGGGATGGAGAGAAGAAGGTTTATGAGACATATGGGGAGGGGGCATCCGGGAAAGGGGAAATCATTTGGAATGTAAACAAAGAATATAGAAAATAAAAATATTAAAAAAATGAAAAGAAAATGCTGTCTTTTTTCCACTGGATGGTTTTAGCTCCTTTATCAAAGATCAAGTGACCATAGGTGTGTGGGTTCATTTCTGGGTCTTCAGTTCTATTCCATTAATCTACCTGCTTGTCACTGTACCAATACCATGCAGTTTTTGTCATGCTTGCTCTGTAGTACAGCTTGAGGTTAGAAATGGTGACTCAGTCAGAAGTTCTTTTATTGTTGAGAAGGGTTTTCACTATTCTGGGTTTTTTTCTTATTCTTGATGAATTCGCAAATTTCTCTTTCTAATTCTATGAAGAATCGAGTTGGAATTTTGATTGCATTGATTCTGTAGATTGCTTTCAGCAAGATGGCCATTTTTATTATGTTAATCCTGCCAATCCATGAGCATGGGGAATCTTTCCATCTCCCGAGATATTTAATTTCTTTCTTCAGAGACTTGAAATTTTTGTCATACAGATCTTTCACATGCTTTGTTAAGAGCCACACCAAAGTATTTTATATTATTTATGACTATTGTAAATGGTGTTGTTTCCCTAATTTCTTTCTCATCCAATTTATCCTTTGAGTAGGGGAAGGCCACTTTTTTTTTTCTTAAGTTAATTTTATATTCAGCTGCTTTGCTAACTAAAGTTGCTTATCAGGTTTAGGAGTTCTCTGGTGGAATTTTTGGGGTCATTTAAGTGTACTACCATATCATCTTCAAATAGTGATACTTTGACTTCTTCCTTTCCAATCTGTATCCCTTTGACCTCTCTTTGTTGTCTAATTGCTCTGACTAGGACTTTGAGTACTATATTGAACAGGTAGGGAGAGAGGGTCTAGTCCCTGACTTTAGTGGGATTGCTTCACGTTTCTTTCCATTTAGTTTGATGTTGGTGGCTGGTTTGCTGTATGTTGCTTTTATTATGTTTAGGTATGGTCCTTGAATTTCCAAGACGTTTATCATGAAGAGGAGTCGGATATTGTCAAATGCTTTCTCAGTATCTGATGAAATGATTATGTGTGTGTGTGTGTGTGTGTGTGTGTGTGTGTGTGTTTTAGTTTGTTTATATAGTGGAATGTGTTGATAGATTTCTATGTACTGAACCATCCCTGCATCCCTGGAATGGAGCCTACTTGATCATGATGGATGATCTTTTTGATGTATTCTTGGATTCAGTTTGTGAGAATTTTATTGAGCATTTTTGCATTGATATTAATAAGGGAAATCAGTCTGAAGTTCTCTTTCTTTGTTGTATCTCTGTGTGGTTTAGGTATCACAGTAATTGTGGCTTCATAGAATGAATTGGGTAGTGTTCCTTGTGTTTCTATTTTGTGGAATAGTTTGAAAAGTATTGGTCTTAGGTCTTCTTTGAAGGTCTGATAGAACTCTGCGCTAAACCTATCTGGTCCTGGGCTTTTTTGTTGATGTTGTTGTTGAGAGACTATTAATGACTGCTTATATTTCCTTAGTGGTTATGGGAATGTTTAGATGATTTATCTGATCTTGATTCAACTTTGGTACCTGGTATCTGTAGAAATCGTCAATTTCATCCAGATTTTCCAGTTTTGTTGAACATAGGCTTTTTAGTAAGATCTGATGACTTTTCGAATTTCCTCAGTACCTGTTGTTATGTCTCCCTTTTTATTTCTATTTTTTTTAAAATTTGGATAATGTCTCTGTGCCCTCTGTTTAGTCTGTCTAAGGATTTATTTATCTTGTGACTTTCTCAAAGAACCAGCCCCTGGTTTTGCTGATTCTTTGTACAGTTCTTTTGGTTTCTACTTGCTTGATTTCAGCCCTGAGTTTGATTATTTCCTGCTGTCTACTCTTCTTGGGTGTGCTTTCTCCTTTTGTTTTAGAGCTTTCTGATGTGCTGTCAAGTTGCTATTGTATGCTCTCTCCAGTTTCTTTTTGGTGGCACCCAGAGCTATGAGTTTCCCTCTTAACACTACTTAGTATTGTGTCCCATAAATTTGGTTATGTTGTATATTCATTTTCATTAAATTCTAAAGTCTTTAATTTATTTCTTTATTTCTTCCTTGGCAAAGTTATCATTGAGTAGAATGTTGTTCAGCTTCTATGTGTATGTGGACTTTTTGTTGTTTTTGTTGTTATTGAAGACCACCAGCCTTAGTCTGTAGTGATCTGATAGAGATGTGCTATAATCTGAAATAATCTGATAGAGATTATTTCAGTCTTCTTGTTTCTGTTTAGGCCTGTTTTCTGACAGATAATATAGTCATTTTGGAGAAGGTACCATAAGGTGCTGAGAAGAAGGTCTTTTTTGTTTGTTTGTTTTAGGATGAAGTGTTCTATAGATATCTGTTAAATCCATTTGGTCCATAACTTCTGTTAGTTTCACTGTATCTCTGTTAACTTCTGTTTCCATGGTCTTTTCATTGCTGAGAGTGGGATGTTGAAGTCTCCCTCTCTTATTTTTTGAGGTGTAACTTGTGCTTTGAGCTTTAGTAAAGTTTCATTTATAAACGTGGGTGTCTTTACATTTGGAGCTTAGATGTTCAGGATTAAGAGTTCATCTTGGTAGACTTTTCCTTTGACCATTATGAAGTGCCCTTCCTTATCTTTTTTGATAGCTTTTGGTTGAAAGTCAATTTTATTCAATATTAGAAAGACTACAACAGCTTGCTTTTTTGAACCATTTGCTTGGAAAATTGTTTTACAACCTTTTACTCTGAGGTAGTGTCTGGTTTTTGTCACTGAGGCACATTTCCTGTATGTAGCAAAATGCTGGGTCCTGTTTATGTATCCAGTCTATTAGTCTATGTCTTTTTATTGGTGAATCGAGTCTATTGATATTAAGAGATATTAAGGAAATGTGATTTTGCTTTCTGTTATTTTTGTTGATAGAGGTGTGATATGTTTAAGTGGCTATCTTCTTTTTGGTTTGTTAAAAGATTATTGCATTTTATAGGGTGTAGTTTCCTTCCTTGTGTTGGAGTTTTCCATTCATTATCCTTTGAAAGGCTGGATTTGTGGAAAGATATTGTGTAAGTTTGTTTTTGTCAAGGAACATCTTGGTTTCTTCATCTATGTTAATTTAGAGTTTTGATGCATATAGTAGCCTGGGTTGGCATTTGTGTTCCCTTAGGGTCTGTATGGCAACTGCCCAGGATCTTCTGGCTTTCATAGACTTTGGTGAGAAGTCTGGTGTGATTCTGATAGGTCTGCCTTTCTGTTACTTGACTTTTTTCCCTCATTGCTTTTAATAAACTTTCTGTATTCTGTGCATTTGGTGTTTTGATTATTATGTGACTGGAGAAATTTCTTTTCTGGTCTAATCTATTTGAAGTTCTGTAGGCTTCTTGTATGTTCATGGCCATCTCTTTGTTTAGGTAAGGGAAGTTTTCTTCTATAATTTTGTTGAAGATATTTACTGGCCCTTTAAGTTAGGAATCTTCACTGTCTTCTATACCTATTAGGTTTGGTCTTTTCATTGTGCCCTGACTTTCCTGGATGTTTTAGTTTAGGAGCTTTTTGAATTTTGTATTTTCTTTGTTGTTTCAATGTTTTCTATGGTATCTTCTGTATCTGAGATTCTCTCTTCTATCACTTATATTCTGTTGGTGATTCTTTCATATATGACTTCTGATCCCTTTCCTAGATTTTCTATTTCTAGAATTGTCTCCCTTTGTGATTTTGTTATTGTTTATACTTCCATTTTTAGATCCTGGATGCTTTTGCTCAGTTCCTTCATCTCTTTAGTTGTGGTTTTCTATAATTATTTAAGGGATTTTTGTGTTTCCTCTTAAAGGACTTTAACCAGTTTATCTGTGTTTGCCTGTAGCTCTTTAAGGGAGTTATGTCCTTCTTAAAGTCCTCAATCAAAGTCATGAGATGTGATTTTAAATCTAACTCTTGCTTTTCTGGTGTGCTGGGGTAACCAGGCCTCATTGTGGTGGGAGAACTGCCTTCTGATGCTGTCAAGTAGCCTTGGTTTCTGTTGGTGAGGTTCTTGCATTTGCCTTTTGCCATCTGGTCATCTCTGGTGTTAGTCTTGCTGTCTCTGGCTGGATCTTGTCCCTCCTGTGGGACTGTAAGCCTGTGTCAGCACTCCTGGCAAGACCAACTCTCCCCTGTGCAGGCTTTGGGTGTGGAGGGCGGTGGAACAGCCTGAGCTTCTGGGTGCAGATGGAGACTGGAAGGATCCTGTACCAGCTGTTCCACTGTTCCTGTGCCATGTGTGCTCCTGGCCAATTCCACTTTGGACAGTTATTGGAGAGAAAGTGGTGATCTCACCTCTGAGCCCAGGAGTGAGAATATTACTGGGAGAACATCTATCTCCTCATGGGACTTGTATACAGAGGGCTGTGGAACAGCCTTAGCTCCTGGGTGGAGATGGAGTCTGGAAGGATCCTTTCCCAGCTGCTTTACTGTTGCTGTGCCCTGGCTGGTCCTGCTTTAGACAGTTACTTGAGAGAAAGTGATAATCTCATGTCGGAGCCCAGGAGTGAGAACACTCTTGGGAGACCAGTTCTTTTCTAGCAGGATCTGTGTACAGAGTGCTGTGGAACAGCCCCAGCTTCTGGGTGCAGATGGAGACTGGGTTGAATAATCTCTTCTTAAGGTTTACATTCAGACAGGTTATGATAATTTTGTTATTCCAGAAAGTGAACAGATAACAATCAAGTAAAAAACTGAAACCCTTAAGGTTGGCACTATCATGTTAAGCGGTTATTGAAAAGTATAACGCCAAGGGGTGGGTGTATGAAAAACCACTGGACACTCAAGTGGGGAGGCAAGTACAAGAAGACAGGTGACTGAGCTGACCACTGCCACAGAAGCACAGATGCATAATTAGCCAAAGGGGCTCTTTAGACAGACTTAATGTAGACACTATCTCAGAGTTTTCAGTAAAGAGGGGGTGTACGGTAGTTTCATCAAGTCTCAATGCTTTCCCATCTTCTGCTTTTCACTGGTCTATACTGAATCAGCTCAATTGCCCTTCCAGGTGGTATTGACAGACCCCCTTCTGGTGGCTGTCAATGAAGTCAGAAGGAACTCATAATCATGGGAGTAGGTTTGCCTCTGACTGTTTTGCCTGCTCTTGGGACCCATTCCTCTTACAGGGTCGCATTGACTAGCCCTGGTATCTGGGTATGGGTCTAGTCTTATTGCAACTTGTTATACCATGCTTGATTGATATCTATGGGAAGCCTGATCCTTCCTGAAGGCAAATGGAGAAGTAGTTCTGAGGGAAAGGGGAAGTGGGATGGGGGCTTTGGATGGGGTGGAGTGAGGGGAAATTGTGGTCCTGATATACTGTATGTGAGGAGAAAGAAGAAGAGGAGGAGGTAAAGAAAAGAAGAGAAGGAGAAAAAAAGAAAAGAGGAAGAGAATAAAAGAAGCAAGAAAGGAGAATAAAAGCAGAGAAGGGAGAAGAAAAATAGGAGAGGTGAAGAAAAGAAGTGAAAAGAAGAAGGAGGAGAAAAAGTGATAGCAAAGTGTCAGTATAATTGGGCTGGACAGGACTGCTGTAGGTACAGTGGCATGAATTCTGGAGGTTAATTCTCAGTTAGGTTTGAATGAGAGCCAGCAATGTTAGAACACATTAAGCTGGTACAATAAGCATGAAGGCAAATGGGGAGGGGTATATGCTGATGTGTAGAACAGGAAGAAATATCTGAGTTCTTGATTCCTTTCTTTTGAGAAGTTATGGGCATTCTAATTCAGCATTAAAAACCTGTCAAAAGACATCACAGAGAACACCTGATAAACAGTTCAAATTTCTTTTCTTGCACTGTAGAAAACCTGGAGATCTGGTCAATTTCAATGAAAAGTTAAATGTCTTATCACACTGTGGTCAGATAGCATCACAGATTTCTGCTCAGCTATTTTTTCTTAAAGCATGGTAATCCTTTAGATCCAATATCGATTGCTCAGAAAGCACAGATTCTTTTTTGTTTGATAATTTCATAATGCATGTAATATGCTTTGATCAAATCCACCCTACATTCTAAGTACTCTAATTTCTCATTTAGCTTCCTGACCACTTTCCCCTCCTAATTTCATATGTTCTACCACAAGGCAAAACAAACCAACCAAACCAAACAAAAAGTACCCGTATTGCTGCCTGTATATGAATGGTCAGAGCTATCTACTAGAGCATGGGTGGCCTCTGAGATAAGATACCATGTTCTTAAAGAAAACAAATTACTTCCTGATATTCATCAATTTCCAATAACCGTTCAGCAAATAGTGAAACATCCTTGCCTACAATTTGAGGCAAACCCTTCCCTCATTCATGTAGGAATTTGGTCTGGCTTAATGTTGTGCTAGTCTTGTGCATAAAATCAAATGTGTAATGACTTTGTGATGCTTGGAAAATACTATTGCCCTTCAATCCCTGAGGCAGTGTGTGTGTGTGTTTCTGTGTATCATATAAATTTACCATTTAGGGAAGAACATTATAGAGTCTCTTGATCTCTGTATATTTACCAGTGTGTATCTCTATAAATTACCAACTACTAAAAATAAAAGCTTCTTTGATGAGGCTTTAAAGATGCATTGATCTAGGAGTACATAGGTAACTTAGGGGGCAGTTTAACATTATGCCTATTTAACAGAGTTGTAGTATACTCTTCTTTAAGGCCTATGAGCTACCTAATCATGGGTCCTTCTCTCAGTTAATGGTACCAGTTGTGAGTTCTACCTTCAAAGAGGTTCTTAAATCTCTTTAAAGTTGTTGGTTACTCCCATAGCCTTTATGCCACTAATGCAATACTCCCATAGCCTTTACACCATTAATGTGGTGTATCATACCACAAGTGTAATTATTGTGGTAAAAACATGTGCTACAAGCATCATTTACCAATTAGACATTTGACTTAAGTTATCTTTTACTCCTTGATTACTAATACTCCTGCCCAGTAACAGGTACCACTGAAAGACCAAGAAGTCAAGTCAATGGATCTACCTTTTGCATGCATGAGCCAGTGTGAGATAGCCTCCCAAAAGCTCACAGCTACATAAAACTGATTATTCTTTTCTCACCGTATAGTATGCTTAGTAACACCTAGCACTATGAAAGCTATCCAGAAAGAATGAGGCTTCAAGGTACATACCATCACAATTTCTCCATGTCTTATGACTTAAATAAATGTTCAGCAATAATATTACTATCAAGTTCTGGGAGATTACCAAGAGAAATGACAGCAGTCTATAGTATTTGAGGAGACTGTAGGACACCATTGGCCATCAACTCAAAAGAAGTAATTAATACCTGACATTGGCTTTTTGTTTGATAGCTTATGTTGACTAGGGGAGGCATTGTCCTCATATCAGAGAAAGTAACTCTATAAGCTAGTTCTATCTATCTATCTATCTATCTATCTATCTATCTATCTATCTATCTATCTATTATCTGGAAGCTTCTACAGAAGTTGGAACCCAATTTTTTATAAAAATGCCCAAAGTCTTCTTTGGAGAAAAGACATCTTTTACAAATGATGTTGCAAAAAAAAAAAAACCAACCAAACAAACAAACAAACAAAAAACAGCAACAAAACAAAATAACCAAAAAACCCAAGCAACCAACCAAACAAACAAAAACTAACTTACCAATCAGGTGAACAGGCTATTTAAGGAATGGGAGAAAATCTTTGCCAGAAGTACATATGACAGAAAATTAGTGTTTAGAAAATAGAAAGAAGTCAAAATAAAAAATTCAAATCGTCCATTGGAATGATAAGGGAAGAGACTGCTTTGTTCTGCCAAAGGTGAACATGGGTTATGATAGCCTTCTATGCTAGATATTATTCTCAGGAACATCCTTGTAATGTTTGAACTTGCTATGACTGTGCACATGGAGAATCAGGGAGTATGATTCTCATGTAACTTACTATTCTGCCTCGTACCCACCTAGACACTTCAGTATGGTGTTACTAATATGGTTAATATGGTTACTAAAAATTTTATTATTTTAGGTTTGTATATGTATGACATATATATATTCATATATATGCCAAGGTATGCATCTGGAGGGGACATCAGATGACAACATTAAGTTTCAATTACTAGGCTTCAATAGGTAGTTTCTTTACTCCCAGAGCCATCTCACCATCCCAATAGAATATGTAAGCTGTCCTGCAGCTGTGGGCAAACTGTGTTTACCTGAAAGGGAGGCTGAAAACAAGGTAGGGGGGAGGTGAGAAGAATGAAGCCAAGACAAAGTTCTGATCAAGGTTTCAAGTTTAATAGTAAGCTTTGGGCTTATAAAGGAAAAAAAAATCACAAAACCTGACCCCTTCTTCAGTTGATGTAAGTTATAGTAGCAAGGTCAGTGCCGGCAGCCAAAACTTCAAAGTTCCCATGGGAGTTTGCAACTGCAGCCAAGACAGATGTCTCAGTCCAGGCTGATAAGACCTGTAAAGGTCTGCTTTGCCTGCTCAAGGCTGGGAAACTGCTCAGCCTTTTCAGGGCTGGGAAAGGCCTACTGAAAGCTGAGAAGGCTATAAGAATATTTTTATATAACTAAAGCATTATTGTAAAGTCAGATATTGTTTTATGTTTTATCCCTACATGATATTCCTTATGGATAATCAACTTCTAAGTTTCAGAGTCAATATTACTGAGTGACACTAAGTGGCACAGCACCTGTGAGGGAGCATGTGCAACTGAATGTACACGTGATAGAAGTCAGACGCACTGGTCCAGGTGGGTCTGATATAGAGTAGGTCAATATAATACCTACAGTGGTAGTAGCTCTGGCACAGGTTTGTGGTTATATCTATACCTAAAGGAGGGTTAGATGATTAGCCATCTTTGACAGTAATAGTGGACTTTTTTCTAATGAGCAAAATGTTTATACCCAGAGACCTGATGGAACTAAATAAGTTTTTGGAGATATATTAACTTGTTGTAGTCTTCAGGATGGTAATGAAAGTAATGCTAATGAGGTATGCTTCCTGTGTGAAAATTTTTGCTGCTATGCCACCCTGGCTAATGCCTCTCATGGTCAACCCTGTGCAGGTGAGCAGTCATGTATACTGCCTAGCAATAGTGTCTTCAGAATCATCCTCATCTGTTCTGTCAGTCACATGACCTCTGCCTCTGCTCCTGGTTGTCACATGACTACTATATATTCCAATAATTAGCAACACTTCCATTACTTGCTGACTTAAACCCTACAGGTCTGTTGTGAGTAATAGATTAGAAAATGGAAAATTCTTGGTTGAGTACTTAATGTATAGCAATACCTCTATCTCCAATATTAATCATTATAGGAGTTACTGTTGTTATTAAATGCAACTGTTGAAAAAGTCAGTCTTTTTGTCTCACTAGAGATTTAGGATATTTGATAATACTTTAATTTTATTTGTGCACAACTGGATTTAAAATTTTACCCAATCTTTTTGGATTGTAGATTGCTCTCTCAACACACTTTCTAAGCTGTCTTCCATCCAGCATCTGCCTGCATTCATTATCTTGTCTCCTGATCATTTAGAGTCAACATCTTTTCAAGAACTATTGTAAAATTTCCCACCTACAGTCAGTGAGATGAATTCTCTTTAATCTCTACTCTGACAAATCCTTGCCACCACATCCCACTGCATCATGCTTATCTGGCATCCAACTCTTCTAACTTATGAACTCTTTGAGAATAGCCTTGTATCTTAACTGTAATCAGGCCCTTAAGGTCTAGGAAGATTTAATGTAAGGTAAGTGGTAACTGAACATGTAAATAAAAAGAACACTGGAAATTGTGATAAATTATATTGGCTTACGACAACTAAAAATATTTATTTCTGTTAAGAAAGCAAAATCACAATGCACTCTGTGTTTTATCTCATTCTATTTCCATAAAATACTGACTGAATTAATATATATATATATATATATATATATATATATATATATATATAATACCTCTGCTTATTCATGTCCTGGTATAATGTGACCCAGATATGAAAGTAGAAATAGAGAGAATGGAATGTTGTGTTTCCAAAATAATATCACTTAAAAAACAATACATTCAAATAGTGTTAATTTGAAAAAAATCTGAAGTTCAAACATGGTCATTATTTCACTGAACCAAGATGAAATAATTGACAATATATTTTCTTTAATTTGGCTTTCTGATTGACATTCTGACATCTTAGCATATCTTGGAAGGGGTGTAAAGATTTTCTAAGCAGTGAATTGTATTATGAGAAGAATAGGTATAGGCACAGTAGCTATACAGAGAGTTGTTTCTGAACTAGTTATGCAGAACCTCAATATTTCAGAGTCAACATCAGCTGACATTCTTTGGCTAAAAGACACAGAGGGAGAAACAGAATGATGTAGGTTGGTACAATGATGAAAGAGGCCAAACTCATAATTTTCTTTTCCAGTATTTAGAATTGGTTTTTACTTCATCAAAAGTTAAGCCTTGGGAATATATTGACGAATTTAAGTCTTCTATCAATATGTTGGGTCTGAATATTGAGGATGATATTGAGGGTATTTAAATTGCAGATCTGTGGATCCAGGCCCCTTATGCCTCTTTCCCACTGAACTTCAGCCACGTAGGAAATGGGTTTGAAGTTCAAAGAACAACATCACTTATGATTGGGCTATATTAGTTCTCATTATACACAAATCTTCAGGGCTTCTTCATAGATAAAATTGTAGAAGGAAATTGAAGACAGTTAAGCTGGAACTTCTCAGCTTTCTTCTTACTTAGAAACACATAGAACATGTAATAAAAGCACAATCTACCAAGTACATATTTGACCTTAAGTTATGATCTCCTTCTAGTGTCTGGTAAAAGTGAAAAGCAATGGCTCCACCTTTTGTTTGTGTGGTCCAGCATGAGATAAACTTCCAATGGATACTTAGTAAATGGCCATCATCTTTTACATGGAACAGAGAAAAGGTGGAATTAGGTGACCCAAGGACACTATTTTTGAGATCTATTGCTGTGAAGGGATACCATGACTAAGGCAACTCTTATAAAGGCAAACATTTAATTGGGACTAGCTTCAGTCTCAGAGGATGAGTCTATTATCATCATGGTGAGAGCAAGACATAATGCAAGCAGAACTGGTGCTAAAGGAGCCAAGCGTTCTCCATCGTACTCTTAATGTAGCCAAAAGGAGCCTATGATTCCACACTGGGTAGAGCTTGAACATGGGAGCACTTAAGATCTAATTACACAGTGAAGCACTTTTTCTAACAAGGACACACTTCCTAACAGTGACACATCATATATCCAAGCACTCAAACACATGAATCTATGGGGGCCAAGTCTATTTCAACAACCAGAGAGATTATGCTGACTTTGCTCTATCTAGGGGGGTAAAATGGAAGTCTTATTATAGTAGAAGTAAAGCTATTGGGAAGAGAATAGAAAAGTATGTGACTAGATAAGAAAAGATCAGCAAGATAACAAACACAGCATCCTTTAGTCAGTCAGAACACATCCCCAGATGAAAGTGGGATCATCTCATCCTATCTCATATCTATCTATCTATCTGTCTGTCTTATTTATTACCTTACAATTTGATAATATATAAAATGTTTTTCACCAGAAACTTCTGGTTATCAACACGTTTCTCTGAGACTTTTTTTTGCTAATTACTTTATTTTACATTTTAAATTAAAAGATAAGTACTTCATTCTCCCTTCACTTTTCTTACTCCTGACCCTCCTGTGTGGTCTCTCTAGCCTATGAAATCCAGGTCCCCCTACTTAAATTAATAACTTCTTTATCTTTAATTATTGTTACAACTATGGACTCCACAATACACACACACACACACACACACACACACACCTGAACACAAACCAAACTTTCTGCATTTTTGTCTCCTATCAAAATTGCACAGCTTAAAACTTAAATGATCAAGACTCCATTAAAACTTAGTAGTTGCAACCCCAAGGAAATGAAAAGTTTAACAAGAGTTCACCCAGAGCTGGTGTTTAAGTGGGTAGAAGCACTCACTTAGAACTCTTAATTGGTAACTGGGGCAGACAAGAATTAGGCAGCTAACAAGCTAGACAATTTTGATGACATAAAGTTAACACCAGAACACAGAGAAAGCCTGTTTTATTTGCTATTTTATGTGTTATGTGACAATTTAATTAAACTTTGAAGGAATCCAAGCAGTTAATTCCCCAAAGAAATAAACCAAAAATGACATTCAGGCCTGTCTCCTAAGGAGTCAGGCAAGGGAGTACTCTTCATTTACAATGCCATAAACCAAATTTTAACTTTGAAATTAATCCATGTAATTAAATTGGCTTGGGTTTGCCTCTATGTCTTCTCCTTTCTCCTTTGGGGATTGACTTGAAACCATGAGGGGATGGGTAAACGATTTTAATATGGTAAAGTAAATTTTAGTCTCAGCTCATGGAATTGATAATGAACATCTGACACAGGATGCATTGTAGGATCAATAAGAAGATATTTCCACTTCCTCTTGACAACTGCTAGTTGGGATGGAGCAATTTAACAATAGAGGGAAGAAGAGAGGCAGCAGCAATCACTGCCACTACTATGACAGCAATGACAAATGGAATATTGTTTGGGAAATTAAGAGTTTTAGTGCTGGGCGGCGGCGGCAGCAGCGGCAGCAGTGGCTGCTCCAGCTGAAGGGCCATCAGCAGTGGAACCAAGGCGTCACAGGGACCAGTTAGGCCCTGCGCCCACGACCACTGACCTTCGCTGACCAGCCGGACAGCAAGCAGCTGCAGTTGTGCGGCGCCTTTCCTGCACGGAGGCCACTTCAGAACTCGGCCTCCCACCAGTCAGGAGAGGAGGATCCATCTTGGTTCCGTACTCCAGGAATCGGACAGACTGAGATCCAGATCAGTCTGGGCGGCAGCATTACATCTCCAAGTCCTGCAAGTGGCTAGCTGGGCTTCCGGGCGGCCAGCTGGGAGAAGTCAGTGTGCTCCAGTGAATCCAGCGGGCCCCAGCGGGAGCCTTCGGGTGCCTGCTTTGGGATCTGAACAGCCTGGGCAGCAGCACACTGTCTACAAGCAGTGCAGGAGGTAAGCTGTGCACCAGAGGCCAACTGGGAAGGGGCAGCTTGCACTGGTGAGTCCAGCACTGACAAGATAAACTAACACCAGTGAGATCTAGATGGCAAAAGGCAAACGCAGGAACGTCACTAACAGAAATCAAGGCAATATGGCAACATCTGAACCCAATTCTCCTCTACCAACATGTCCTGGATACCCCATCACACCAGTAAAACAAGATTTGGATTTAAAATCACTGGTCATGATGCTGGTACAGGAACACATGAAGGTCATACGTAAAGAAATTCAGGAGACAATGGATCAAAAGGTAGAAGCCCTTGCAAGGGAAACACAAAAATCATTGAAAGAAATCCAGGAGAATACAAAAGCCAACAAGGAGGAAATGCAAAAAACACTTAAAGAAATACAGGAGAACTTTGCTCAACAGGTTGAGGTCATGAAAGACGAAACACAAAAATCACTTAAAGAAATACAGGAGAACTTTGGTCAACAGGCTGAGCTCATGAAAGAGAAAACACAAAAATCTCTTAAAGAATTACAGGAAAACACAAACATGCAAGTGAAGGAGCTAAGCAAAACCATCCAGGATCTAAAATCAGAAGTAGAAACAACTAAGAAAACTCAAAGGGAGACAACTTTGGAGATAGAAAGCCTTGGGAAGAAATCAGGGGACAGAGATACAAATATCAACAACAGAATACAAGAGATAGAAGAAAGAATCTCAGATGCTGAAGATTCCATAGAAACCATGGACTCAACAGTTAAAGAAAATGCAAAATGCAAAAAGCTTGTAACCCAAAATATCCAGGAAATCCAGGACACAATGAGAAGACCAAACCTAAGGATTATAGGCATAGAGGAGAGTGAAGATTTACAACTTAAAGGGCCAGCAAATATCTTCAATAAAATTATGGAAGAAAACTTCCCTAACCTAAAGAGAGAGATGCCCATGAATATACAAGAAGCCTACAGAACTCCAAACAGACTGGACCAGAACAGAAATACTTCCCGTCACATAATAATCAAAACACCAAATGTTCTAAACAAAGAAAGAATACTAAAGGCAGTAAGAGAAAAAGGCCAAGTAACATATAAAGGAAGACCTATCAGAATCACAGCAGACTTTTCACCTGAGACTATGAAGGCTAGAAGGTCCTGGGCAGATCTCATGCAGACTCTAAGAGAACACAAATGCCAACCAAAACTACTATATCCAGCAAAACTCTCAATCACCATAGATGGAGAAACTAAGATATTTCATGACAAAACCAAGTTTACCCAATATCTATCCACAAACCCGGCCCTAAAAAGGATAATAGGAGGACAACACCAATACAAGGAGGGAAACTTCACCCTGGAAAAAGCAAGATAGTAACCTTTCATCAAACCCAAAAGAAGTTAAGCATTCAAATTTAAAAAATAACGTCAAATATGATAGGAAGTAACAATCACTATTCCTTAATATCTCTTAACATCAATGGACTTAATGCCCCAATAAAAAGACACAGACTAACTGAATGGATACGTAAACAGGACCCTACATTTTGCTGCTTACAGGAAACACACCTCAGGGTCAAAGACAAACACTACCTTAGAGTAAAAGGCTGGAAGACAATTTTACAAGCAAATGGTCTCAGGAAACAAGCTGGAGTAGCCATTTTAATATCAGATAAAATTGACTTTCAACCCAAAGTCATCAAAAGAGACCCTGAGGGACACTTCTTGCTGGTCAAAGGAAAAATACAAAAAGAAGAACTGACAATCCTGAACATCTATGCCCCAAATGTAAGGGCACCCTCTTTTGTAAAAGAAACTTTATTAAAACTAAAAGCACACATTGCACCTAACACAATAATTGTGGGTGACTTCAACACTGCACTTTCCTCAATGGACCGATCAGGAAAACAGAAACTAAACAGGGACACAATGAAACTAATTGAAGCTTTGGACCAATTAGATTTAACAGATATATATAGAACATTCTATCCTAAAACAAAAGAATATACCTTTTTCTCAGCACCTCATGGTACCTTCTCCAAAATCGACCATATAATTGGTCACAAGACAGACCTCAACAAATATAAGAAGATCGAACTAATCCCATGCCTCCTATCTGATCACTATGGAGTAAAAGTGGTCTTCAATAGCAACAGAAACAACAGAAAGCCCACATACACGTGGAAACTGAACAATACTCTACTCAATGATACCTTGGTCAAGGAAGAAATAAAGAAAGAAATTAAAGACTTTTTAGAACACAATGAAAATGAAAACACAACATACCCAAATCTATGGGACACAATGAAAGCAGTGCTAAGAGGAAAACTCATAGCCCTGAGTGCCTCCAAAAAGAAAATGGAGAGAGCATACATTACCAGCTTAATGACACACCTGAAAGCCCTGGAACAAAAAGAAGCTATTTCGCCCAGGAGGAGTAGAAGGCAGGAAATCATCAAACTCAGGGCCGAAATCAATCAAGTAGAAACAAAGAGAACCATACAAAAAATCAACAATACCAGGAGCTGGTTCTTTGAGAAAATCAACAAGATAGATAAACCCTTAGCCAGAATGACCAAAGGGCACAGAGAAAGTATCCAAATTAACAAACTTAGAAATGAAAAGGGAGATATAACAACGGAAACTGAGGAAATCCAAAAAATCATCAGATCCTACTACAAGAGCCTATACTCAACACAACTGGAGAATCTGGAGGAAATGGACAATTTCCTTGACAGATACCAAATACCAAAATTAAATCAGGACCAACTAGACCATCTAAACAGTCCCATAATGCCTAAAGAAATAGAAGGAGTCATAGAAAGTCTTCCAACCAAAAAAAGCACAGGACCAGATGGCTTCAGTGCAGAATTCTACCAGACCTTCAAAGAAGAGTTAACACCAATACTCTTCAAACTATTCCACAAAATAGAAACAGAAGGAACACTACCCAATTCCTTCTACGAAGCCACAATTACGCTGATACCAAAGCCACACAAAGATCCAACAAAGAAAGAGAACTTCAGACCAATTTCCCTTATGAACATCGATGCAAAAATACTCAATAAAATTCTTGCCAACCGAATCCAAGAACACATCAAAACGATCATCCACCATGATCAAGTAGGCTTTATCCCAGGAATGCAGGGTTGGTTCAATATACGGAAATCCATCAATACAATCCACTACATAAACAAACTCAAAGAACAAAACCACATGGTCATTTCATTGGATGCTGAAAAAGCATTTGACAAAATTCAGCATCCCTTCATGCTTAAAGTCTTGGAGAGAACAGGAATTCAAGGCCCATACCTAAATATAGTAAAAGCAATATACAGCAAACCGGTAGCCAGCATCAAACTAAATGGAGAGAAACTTGAAGCAATCCCACTGAAATCAGGGACCAGACAAGGCTGCCCCCTTTCTCCTTATCTTTTCAATATTGTACTTGAGGTACTAGCTCGGGCAATTCGACAACATAAGGAGGTCAAAGGGATACAAATTGGAAAGGAAGAAGTCAAACTATCATTATTTGCAGACGACATGATCGTCTACCTAAGTGACCCAAAGAACTCCACTAGAGAGCTCCTACAGCTGATAAACAACTTCAGCAAAGTGGCAGGTTATAAAGTCAACTCAAGCAAATCAGTGGCCTTCCTATACTCAAAGGATAAGCAGGCTGAGAAAGAAATTAGGGAAATGACCCCCTTCACAATAGCCACAAACAGTATAAAGTATCTTGGGGTGACTCTTACCAAACATGTGAAAGATCTGTATGACAAGAACTTCAAGACTCTGAAGAAGGAAATGGAAGAAGACCTCAAAAAATGGGAAAACCTCCCATGCTCATGGATCGGCAGAATCAATATAGTTAAAATGGCCATTTTGCCTAAAGCACTATACAGATTCAATGCAATACCCATCAAAATCCCAACTCAATTCTTCACAGAGCTAGAAAGAGCAATTATCAAATTCATCTGGAACAACAAAAAACCCAGGATAGCTAAAACTATTCTCAGCAACAAAAGGAAATCTGGGGGAATCAGTATCCCTGACCTCAAGCAATACTACAGAGCAATAGTGTTAAAAACTGCATGGTATTGGTACAGTGACAGACAGGAGGATCAATGGAACAGGATTGAAGATCCAGGAATGAACCCACACACCTATGGCCACTTGATCCTCGACAAAGAGGCTGAAAACATCCAATGGAAAAAAGATAGCCTTTTCAACAAATGGTGCTGGTTCAACTGGAGGTCAGCATGCAGAAGAATGCGAATTGATCCATCCTTGTCTCCTTGTACTAAGCTCAAATCCAAATGGATCAAGGACCTCCACATAAAGCCAGACACTCTGAAGCTAATAGAAAAAAAACTGGGGAAGACCCTTGAGGACATCGGTACAGGGAGAAAGTTTCTGAACAGAACACCAATAGCGTATGCTCTAAGAGCAAGAATTGACAAATGGGACCTCATAAAATTACAAAGTTTCTGTAAGGCAAAGGACACCATCAAGAGGACAAATCGGCAACCAACAAATTGGGAAAAGATCTTCACCAATCCTACATCAGATAGAGGGCTAATATCCAATATATATAAAGAACTCAAGAAGTTAGACTCCAGAAAACCAAACAACCCTATTAAAAAATGGGGTACAGAGTTAAACAAAGAATTCTCACCTGAAGAACTTCGGATGGCGGAGAAGCATCTTAAAAAATGCTCAACTTCATTAGTCATTAGGGAAATGCAAATCAAAACAACCCTAAGATTTCATCTTACACCAGTCAGAATGGCTAAGATTAAAAATACAGGAGACAGCAGGTGTTGGAGAGGGTGTGGAGAAAGAGGAACACTCCTCCACTGCTGGTGGGGTTGCAAATTGGTACAACCACTCTGGAAATCAGTCTGGCGGTTCCTCCGAAAACTGGGCACCTTACTTCCAGAAGATCCTGCTATACCACTCCTGGGCATATACCCAGAAGACTCCCCACCATGTAATAAGGATACATGTTCTACTATGTTCATAGCAGCCCTATTTGTAATTGCCAGATGCTGGAAAGAACCCAGGTATCCCTCAACAGAAGAGTGGATGCAAAAAATGTGGTATATCTATACAATGGAGTACTATTCAGCCATTAGAAACAATGAATTCATGAAATTCTTAGGCAAATGGATGGAGCTAGAGAATATCATACTAAGTGAGGTAACCCAGACTCAAAAGGTGAATCATGGTATGCACTCACTAATAAGTGGATATTAACCTAGAAAACTGGAATACCCAAAACATAATCCACACATCAAATGAGGTACAAGAAGAAAGGAGGAGTGGCCCCTGGTTCTGGAAAGACTCAGTGAAACAGTATTCAGCAAAACCAGAACGGGGAAGTGGGAAGGGGTGGGTGGGAGGACAGGGGAAGAGAAGGGGGCTTGCGGGACTTTCGGGGAGTGGGGGGGCTAGAAAAGGGGAAATCATTTGAAATGTAAATAAATTATATCGAATAATAAAAAAAAAAAAAAAAGAAAAAAAAAAAAAAAAAAAAAAAAAAGAGTTTTAGTGCTGTAATAAACAATGTTAGAAGTTTAGTGCTTAAACAGAAAATATGTATTTCTCTTCCCCACTTCTTATCTTTATATGGTTTCCTGGGGATTTTACCCATAGTGCCACCTCTTTTCTTCTGGATAGAATACTCTCAGACATATTTTTTGGTGCCAGTGGTATAGGAAAAGCAAGAAGCAGAAGAAGGAAGAGGAGGAGGGAAAGGAGGTGCAGAGGAAGAAGAAGAAGAAGAAGAAGAAGAAGAAGAAGAAGAAGAAGAAGAAGAAGAAGAAGAAGGAGGAGGAGGAGGAGGAGGAGGAGGAGGAGGAGGAGGAGGAGGAGGAGGAGGAAGAGGAAGAAGAAGAAGGAGGAGGAGGAGGAGGAGGAGAAGAAGAAGAAGAAGAAGAAGAAGAAGAAGAAGAAGAAGAAGAAGAAGAAGAAGAAGAAGAAGAAGAAGAAGAAGAAGAGGACGAGGAGGACGAGGAGGATGAGGAGGATGAGGAGGACGAGGAGGACAAAAAGGATGAGGAGGAGGACAAGGAGGATGAGGACAAGGAGGAGGACAAGGAGGAGGAGAGGAAGAGGGAGAAGAAGAGGGAGGAGGAAGGAGGAAGAGGAAGACGAGGAAAGGAAGAGGAAGAAAGAAAGAAAGAAAGAAAGAAAGAAAGAAAGAAAGAAAGAAAGAAAGAAAGAAAGAAAGAAAGAAAGAAAGAAAGAAGCAATGTAAGGAATAAAAGATACATAGATACATAAATATAAAGAAGTATGTCTATATATAGATATAAAGAAGGATATATTCATACATACATACATACATACATATATATATACAGAGAGAGAGAGAGAGAGAGAGAGAGAGAGAACATGAAAGTAGTAGCAGCAGCTATTTATGAAAGTCTCCATCACAAATTAGGATATTATATTAGTTCATACTTGACTGATCAAAGACCATGCCACTATCTCTCTCAACTACAAATGTAATAGTGTCGTTTCTTGCATTCACATGCCAAAAAAAAAAAAAAAAAGATTGGAACATGTTAATGTGCAGTTGCTATATGCCAGACTGTGATGCTGAGGGAGAATGTGCATTATCTGTTCTCCAAGTCTGCTTCTTTCTCTCCCCATCTGCTTAATTCTCTGTCTTTGAACATGATTTAGCACTTATGCTCTGATCCACAACTTAAGGTTTTAATAGTGAACTATTTACTATTGTAATAGCCTAGTAAGGGTTAAAATCAAAGTACAGTTTTTTCATTCAGTCCTTAAGTTGTACACAATGATCACCTAAGCCTCGGGCCATTTGAAAAGTTAACTCATACCATCAGAGTTCCTAACACTGTGTAGTAAACATTGGGTTAAGAGATTTAAATATTTAGGGTCTCCTTTATTCTCATAATAGTTCAATGAATTATATGTACCTGCCTGTTGCCATAGAGTAGAAGATGAAACTCATTTTACCAATGTAATGCTGAAACAGCTACTTTAAACTTACTTGATCCGTTCATAGTTTATTTATGATCAGAATCTTTTTCACAGCCCTTTAGTCTTTTCAGGCCTCACTCTCTCCTTCTGGTACCTTTTCTCCCAATAACTCCCTCCTACATTCTTTTCTTTTAAGCATCATCATCATCATCATCTATATATATATATATATATATATATATATATATATATATATATAGAGAGAGAGAGAGAGAGAGAGAGAGAGATGAGAGAAGTAAAACTCTTTATGATAAAATTAAAGATTTACATGGAAAATATTTCAGGTAAAACTGAAGAGATACATAGAAAAACACATTAAAATTGACAATTTTCATGAAAAATTAAAGAGTAAAGTGGTAGACATTCAAAACATTGCTAAATTAATTGAAATATGAAATAGAAATATTTTATGATAGAATTGAAGATTTACATGGAAAATATTTCTGATAAAATTGCAGATAAAGTAGAAAAACATGTTAGAATTGAAGATTATCATGGAAAGTTTTATACAGATGTAATAATGGTAGGCATAAAAGTATTGTTAATTTGATTGAAAGTGGAATTATAAATATTTTCTGACAAACTTGAAGATTTACATGGAAAATATTTCTGATAAAATTGAAGAAATATATAGAAGATCATGTTAAAATTACAGATTATTATGGAAATTATACAGAAAAGTGATAGGCATACAGATAATTCTAAGTTGATTGAAGGTGGAATTATAAACATTTTCAGATAAATTGAAGATTTACATGGAAAATATTTCTGGAAAAATTCTGGTAAAGAAATATATGGACAAACACGTTAAAATTGACTATTTCATGGAAAAATTTACATATAAAATGGTAGATATAAAAGCTCTTTCTAAATTAATTGAAGGTGGAATTAGAAACATTTGTGATAAAATCAAAGACTTACATTGAAAACATTTCTGCTAAAATAGAGGAAATGTATAGAAAGACAATAAAATTGAAGATTTTCATGAAAAATAATGCAGATAAAATGGTAGACATAAAAAATTACTAAATTGGCCAGTCAGTTATGAGAGACTCGCCTACATCTTGGTTCTCCGATGCCAGAGATATCAGACAGCTTGAGGTATGCAAACATAACCTGAGGCCAACATCATGAGGGTCTAAGCCCATTGGCCTGCATCCAGGCCCTGGGGAGTTCAGGTGGTCATCGGTGTGCCAACCCGGCCTTTAGGTTTTTAGCTCAGCAGACTCACCCAGCACTTTCAGGGAGCATGCACAGGGCCATCCTGGCCACCTGACATAACCAGTTAACAGTCATAGCCCGAGGGGAACTTTGCTCGGGTCTTGGCCTGCCAGGCTTTTGCCTAGACTCTGGGCCTGAGCAGCTAGGCTAGCCTTATGCACCAATCCGGTTGGTTAGATCAACTGCCCAGCAGAGTGATCATCACTTGGAAAAGGTCCCACAGCATATACCATCAGCACTCCCTGAAGGAGCAAACGGGCACCACCTGGTTCACAGAGACAATCTGGGGAAAGCACACTAGGACTCCAAGGGCATCCAAGAGGAGGACCACACATCAGCAATCTGTGACAGAGGAAACCCACCCATCCAGTGTTGCGGAAATAGCCCTACAACCTCACAGGAGGCTCAAACACCAGCCAGAGACAAGACCAACTAACACCAGAGAACAAGATGGCAAAGGGCAAATGCAGGAACACTACTAACAGAAATCTAGGCAATATAGCAGCATCTGAACCAAACTCTCCAACATCAGCAAGTCCTGGTTACACCAACACACCAGAAAAATAAGATTTGGATTTAAAATCACTGTTCATGATGCTGCTAGAAGAACACAAAAAGGACATAAATGAATCTCTTAAAGAAATACAGGGGAACATGAATAAGCTAGAAACCGATATAATGGAAACACAAAAATCACTTAAAGAAATTCAGGAGAATAAGGATCAAGAGATAGAAGCCAATAAAGAAGAAACACACACACACACACACACACACACACACACACAAACTTAAAGAAATGCAGGAGAAAGTGAGTCAAATGGCAGAAGTTATGAAAGAGGAAACACAAAAATATCTTAAAGAATTAAAGGAAAACACAAACAAACGAATGAAGGAACTGAGCAATGGTTTTAGAACCATTCTGGATCTAAAAATAGAAGTAGAAACAACTAAGAAATCACAAAGGGAGACAACTTTGGAGATAGAAAACCTTGAGAAGAAATCAGGGGCCATTATGCAAATATCAACAAGAGAATATAAGAGATGGAAGAAAGAATCTCAGATGCCGAAGATACCATAGAAAATATTGACTCAACAGTCAAAGAAAATGCAAAATGCAAAACGCTTGTATCCCAGAACATCCAGGAAATCCAGGACACAATGAGAAGACCAAACCTAAGGATTATAGGTATAGATGAGAGTGAAGATTTACAACTGAAAGGGCCAGCAAATATCTTCAACAAAATTATGGAAGAAAACTTTCTCAACTTAGAGAGATGCCCATGAATATACAAGAAGCCTACAGAACTCCAAATAGACTGGACCTGAGCAGAAATACCTCACGTCACATAATAATCAAAATCCCAAATGTACTAAACAAAGAAAGAATATTAAAGGCAGCAAGATAAAAAGGCCAAGTAACATAGAAAGGAAGACTGATTAGAATTACACCAGACTTCTCACCAGAGACCATGAAAGCTAGAAGTTCCTGGGCAGATCTCATGCAGACTCTAAGAGAACACAAATGTCAGCCAAGACTACTATACCCAGCAAAACTCTAATTCACCATAGATGGAGAAACCAAGATACTCCATGACAAAACCAAATTTACACAGTATCTTTCCACAAACCCAGCTCTACAAAGAATAATAGGAGGAAAACTCCAATACAAGGAAGGAAACTACACCCTGGAAAAAGCAAGACAGTAACCTTGTTTCATCAAACCCAAAAGAAGATAACCACTCAAATATAAAAATAACATCAAAAATGACAGGAAGTAATAATCACTATTCCTTAATTATCTCTTAACATCAATGGACTCAATTCCCCAATAAAAAGACATAGACTAACAGACTGGATAAGGAAACAGGACCCTACATTTTGCTGCATACAGGAGACACACCTCAGTGTCAAAGACAAAAACTATCTTAGAGTAAAAGGCTGGAAGCCAATTTTACAAGGCAATGGTCTCAGGAAATGAGCCGGAGTAGCCATTCTAATATCAGATAAAATTGACTTTCAACCTAAAGTCATCAAAAGAGACACAAAAGGACACTTCTTGCTGGTCAGAGGAAAAATCCACCAAGAACTTTCAATTCTGAACATCTGTGCGCCAAATGCAAGGACACCCTCATTCGTAAAAGAAACTTCACTAAAGCTCAAAGCACACATTGCACCTAACACAATAATTGTGGGTGACTTCAACACTCCACTCTCCTCAATGGACTGATCAGGAAAACAGAAACTAAACAGGGACACAGTAAAACTAATTGAAGTTTTGGACCAATTGGATTTGATTGATATTTATAGAACATTTCACCCTAAAGCAAATGAATATACCTTTTTCTCGGCACTTCATGGTACCTTCTCCAAAATTGACCATATAATTGGTCACAAGAAAGACCTCAACAAATATAAGAAGATCAACTACATAAACACTACATAAACAAACTCAAAGAAAAAAAAAACACATGGTCATTTCACTGGATGCTGAAAAAGCATTTGACAAAATTCAGCATCCTTTCATGCTTAAAGTCTTGGAAAGAACAGGAATTCAAGGCCCATACCTAAAATTAGTAAAAGCAATATACAGCAAACTTGTAGCCAGCATCAAACTAAATGGAGAGATACTTGAAGCAATCCAACTAAAATCAGGAACTAGACAGGTTGCCCCCTTTCTCCTTATCTTTTCAATATTGTACTTAAGGTACTAGCTCGGGCAATTAGACAACATAAGGAGGTCAAAGGGATACAAATTGGAAAGGAAGAAGTCAAACTATCATTATTTGCAGATGATATGATAGTCTACCTAAGTGACCCAAAAAACTCCACTAGAGAACTCCTACAGCAAATTAACAACTTCAGCAAAGTGGTAGGTTATAAAATCAACTCAAGCAAATCAGTAGCCTTTCTATACTCAAAGGATAAGCAGGCAGAGAAAGAAATTAGGGAAATGACACCCTTCACGATAGCCACAAACAGTATAAAGTACCTTGGGGTGACTCTTACTAAACATGTGAAAGATCTGTATGACAAGAACTTCAAGACTCTGAAGAAGGAAATGGAAGAAGACCTCAAGAAATGGAAAAACCTCCCATGCTTATGGATTAATATAGTTAAAATGGCCATTTTGCCAAAAGCAATATACAGATTCAATGCAATACCCATCAAAATCCCAACTCAATTCTTCATAGAGTTAGAAAGAGCAATTCTCAAATTCATCTGGTTTAACAAAAAACCCAGGATAGCTAAAACTAGTCTCAACAACAAAAGAAATTCTGGGCATATCCATATCCCTGACCTCAAGCAATACTACTGAGCAGTAGTGTTAAAAACTGCATGATATAGGTACAGTGACAGGCACGCAGAACAATGGAATAGTTTTGAAGATCCAGAAATGAACCCACACACCTATGGCCACTTGATCCTCGATAAAGGAGCTGAAAACATCCAGCTGAAAAAAGATAGCCTTTTCAACGAATGGTGCTGGTTCAACTGGAGGTCAGCATGCAGAAGAATGCGAATTGATCCATCCTTCTCTCCTTGTACTAAGCTCAACTCCAAATGGATCAAGGACCTCCACATAAAGCCAGACACCCTGAAGCTAATAGAAAAGAAACTGGGGAAGACCCTTGAGGACATCGGTACAGGGGGAAAATTTCTGAACAGATCACCAATAGCGCATGTTCTAAGTTCAAGAATTGACAAATGGGACCTCATAAAGTTACAAAGTTTCTGTAAGGCAAAGAATACCATCAAAAGGACAAATCGGCAAACAACAACTTGGGAAAAGATATTCACCAACACTACATCAGATAGAGGGCTAATATCCAATATATACAAAGAACTCAAGAAGTTTGACCCCAGAAAACCAAATAACCCTATTAAAAATGGGGTACAGAGTTAAACAAAGAATTCTCACCTGAAGAACTTCGGATGGCGGAGAAGCATCTTAAAAAATACTCAACTTCATTAGTCATTAGGGAAATGCAAATCAAAACAACTCTGAGATTTCACCCTAGACCAGTCAGAATGGCTAAGATTAAAAATTCAGGAGACAGCAGATGTTGGTGAGGATGTGGAGAAAGAGGAACACTCCTCCACTGCTGGTGAGGTTGCAAATTGGTACAACCACTTTGGAAATCAGTCTGGTGGTTCTTCAGAAAACTGGACAAGTCACTTCTGGAAGATCCTGCTATACTACTCCTGGGCATATACCCAGAGGATTCCCCAGCACGTGCTCCACTATATTCATAGCAGCCCTATTTATAATAGCTAGAACCTGGAAAGAACCCAGATTTCCCTCAACAGAAGAATGGATGTAAAAAATGTGGTATATAGACACAATGGAGTACCATTCAGCCATTAGAAACAATGAATTAATGAAATTCTTAGCCAAATGGATGGAGCTGTAGAACATCATAGTATGTGAGGTAACCCAGTCTCAAAAGATCAATCATGGTATGCACTCACTAATAAGTGGATATTAACCTAGAAACCTGGAATACCCAAAACATCATCCACACATCAAATGAGGTACAAGAAGAATGGAGGAGTGGCCCCTTGTTCTGGACAGACTCAGTGTAGCAGTATAGGGCAAAACCAGAACGGGGAAGTAGGAAGGAGTGGGTGGGAGAACAGGGGGAGGGAAGGGGGCTTATGTGACTGTTGGGGAGTGGGGGGACAGAAAAGGGGGAATCATTTGAAATGTAAATAAAAAATATATTGAATAAGAAAACTATTTAAAAATATATTGAAGAGGGGCTTCTGGGCGGCCAGCGGGAAGAAGTCAGTGTTCTCTGGTGAGTCCAGCGGGCCCCAGCACGAGTCTTCAGGTGCCAGCTTTGGGATCTGAATGGTCTGAGCCACAGCGCTCGGTCTCCAGGAAGTGCGGGAGACCTGGTGTGCACCCAGAGACAGTCTGGGAGCTCACAGTGGGGCTTGCTCCTGTGGTGCGGATCTTGGGTTCCAGTCCTGAGGCCTCAGATCTCTCTGCTTCCGGTTCCAGATCAGCCTGGGCAACACCACATCTCCAGGTCCTGCAAGAGGCAAGAGGGGCTTCCGGGCGGCCAGAGGGGAAAAGTCGGTGTGCTCTGGTGAATCCAGTGGGCCCCAGCGAGAGCGTTCAGGTGTCTGTTTCAGGATATGAACAGCCTGGGCAACAGCACCCTGTCTCCAGGCAGTGCAGGAGGTAAGCTGTGCACCAGAGGCCACCTGGGAAGGGGCAGCTTGCACTGGTGAGTCCAGCATTGACAAGACCAACTAACACCAGTGAGAACTAGATGGCAAAAGGCAAACGCAGGAACGTCACTAACAGAAATCAAGGCAATATGGCAACATCTGAACCCAATTCTCCTCTACCAGCATGTCCTGGATACCCCATCACACCAGTAAAACAAGATTTGGATTTAAAATCACTGGTCATGATGCTGGTACAGGAACACATGAAGGACATACTTAAATTCAGGTGAAAATGGATCAAAAGTTAGAAGCCCTTGCAAGGGAAACACAAAAATCATTGAAAGAAATCCAGGAGAATACAAAAGCCAATAATGAGGAAATGCAAAAAAACACTTAAAGAAATACAGAAGAACTTTGGTCAACAGGCTGAGGTCATGAAAGAGGAAACACAAAAATCTCTTAAAGAATTACAGGAAGCACAAACAAGCAAGTGAAGGAGCTAAGCAAAACCATCCAGGATCTAAAATCAGAAGTAGAAACAACTAAGAAAACTCAAAGGGAGACAAATTTGGAGATAGAAAGCCTTGGGAAGAAATCAGGGGACAGAGATGCAAATATCAACAACAGAGTACAAGAGATAGAAGAAAGAATCTCACATGCTGAAGATTCCATAGAAACCATGGACTCAACAGTTAAAGAAAATGCAAAATGCAAAAAGCTTGTAACCCAAAATATCCAGGAAATCCAGGACACAATGAGAAGACCAAACCTAAGGATTATAGGCATAGATGAGAGTGAAGATTTACAACTTAAAGGGCCAGCAAATATCTTCAATAAAATTATGGAAGAAAACTTCCCTAACCTAAAGAGAGAGATGCCCATGAATATACAAGAAGCCTACAGACCTCCAAACAGACTGGACCAGAACATAAATACTTCCTGTCACATAATAATCAAAACACCAAATGTACTGAACAAAGAAAGAATATTAACGGCAGTAAGAGAAAAAGGCCAAGCAACATATACAGGAAGACCTATCAGAATCACAGCAGACTTTTCACCTGAGACTATGAAGGCTAGAAGGTCCTGGGCAGATCTCATGCAGACTCTAAGAGAACACAAATGCCAGCCAAAACTACTATATCCAGCAAAACTCTCAATCACCGTAGATGGAGAAACTAAGATATTCCATGACAAAACCAAGTTTACCCAATATCTATCTACAAACCCAGCCCTACAAAGGATAATAGGAGGAAAACACCAATACAAGGAGGGAAACTTCACCCTGGAAAAAGCAAGATAGTAACCTTTCATCAAACCCAAAAGAAGTTAACCAATCAAATTTAAAAAATAACATCAAAAATGACAGGAAGTAACAATCACTATTCCTTAATATCTCTTAACATCAATGGACTTAATGCCCCAATAAAAAGACATAGACTAACTGACTGGATACGTAAACAGGACCCTACCTTTTGCTGCTTACAGGAAACACACCTCAGAGTCAAAGACAAACACTACCTTAGAGTAAAAGGCTGGAAGACAATTTTACAAGCAAATGGTCTCAGGAAACAAGCTGGAGTAGCCATTTCAATATCAGATAAAATTGACTTTCAACCCCAAAGTCATCAAAAGAGACTCTGAGGGACACTTCTTGCTGGTCAAAGAAAAAATACAACAAGAAGTACTCTCAATCCTGAACATCTATGCTCCAAATGCAAGGGCACCCTCTTTCATAAAAGAAACTTTATTAAAGCTCGAAGCACACATTGCAACTAACACAATAATTGTGGGCAACTTCAACACTGCACTTTCCTCAATGGACCGATCAGGAAAACAGAAACTAAACAGGGACACAATGAAACTAATTGAAGCTTTGGACCAATTAGATTTAACAGATATATATAGAACATTCTATCCTAAAACAAAAGAATATACCTTTTTCTCAGCACCTCATGGCACCTTCTCCAAAATCGAGCATATAATTGGTCACAAGACAGACCTCAACAAATATAAGAAGATCGAACTAATCCCATGCCTACTATCAGATCACTATGGAGTACAAGTGGTCTTCAATAGAAACAAAAACAACAGAAAACACACATACACGTGGAAACTGAACAATATTCTACTCAATGATACCTTGGTCAAGGAAGAAATAAAGAAAGAAATTAAAGACTTTTTAGAACACAATGAAAATGAAAACACAACATACCCAAATCTATGGGACACAATGAAAGTAGTGCTAAGAGGAAAACTCATAGCCCTGAGTGCCTCCAAAAAGAAAATGGAGAGAGCATACATTACCAGCTTAATGACACACCTGAAAGCCCTGGAACAAAAAGAAGCTATTTCACCAAGGAGGAGTAGAAAGCAGGAAATCATCAAACTCCGGGCTGAAATCAATCAAGTAGAAACAAAGAGAACCATACAAAAAATCAACAAAACCAGGAGCTGGTTCTTTGAGAAAATCAACAAGATAGATAAACCCTTAGCCAGACTGACCAAAGGGCACAGAGAAAGTATCCAAATTAACAAACTTAGAAATGAAAAGGGAGATATAACAACGGAAACTGAGGAAATCCAAAAAATCATCAGATCCTACTACAAGAGCCTGTACTCAACACAACTGGAGAATCTGGAGGAAATGGACAATTTCCTTGACAGATACCAAATACCAAAATTAAATCAGGATCAACTAGACCATCTAAACAGTCCCATAATGCCTAAAGAAATAGAAGGAGTCATAGAAAGTCTTCAACCAAAAAAAAGCACAGGACCAGATGGCTTCAGTGCAGAATTCTATCAGACCTTCAAAGAAGAGTTAACACCAATACTCTTCAAACTATTCCACAAAATAGAAACAGAAGGAACACTACCCAATTCCTTCCACGAAGCCACACTTACGCTGATACCAAAGCCACAAAAAGATCCAACAAAGAAAGAGAACTTCAGACCAATTTCCCTTATGAACATCGATGCAAAAATACTCAATAAAATTCTTGCCAACCGAATCCAAGAACACATCAAAACGATCATCTACCATGATCAAGTAGGCTTTATCCCGGGAATGCAGGGTTGGTTCAATATACAGAAATCCATCAATGCAATCCACTACATAAACAAACTCAAAGAAAAAAACCACATGGTCATTTCACTGGATGCTGAAAAAGCATTTGACAAAATTCAGCATCCTTTCATGCTTAAAGTCTTGGAGAGAACAGGAATTCAAGGCCCATACCTAAACATAGTAAAAGCAATATACAGCAAACCGGTAGCCAGCATCAAACTAAATGGAGAGAAACTTGAAGCAATCCCACTGAAATCAGGGACCAGACAATGCTGCCCCCTTTCTCCTTATCTTTTTAATATTGTACTTGAGGTACTAGCTCGGGCAATTCGACAACATAAGGAGGTCAAAGGGATACAAATTGGAAAGGAAGAAGTCAAACTATTATTATTTTCAGACGACATGATAGTCTACCTAAGTGACCCAAAAAACTCCACTAGAGAGCTCCTACAGCTGATAAACAACTTCAGCAAAGTGGCAGGTTATAAAATCAACACAAGCAAATCAGTGGCCTTCCTATACTCAAAGGATAAGCAGGCTGAGAAAGAAATTAGGGAAATGACCCCCTTCACAATAGCCACAAATAGTATAAAGTATCTTGGGATGACTCCTACCAAACATGTGAAAGATCTGTATGACAAGAACTTCAAGACTCTGAAGAAGGAAATGGAAGAAGACCTCAAAAAATGGAAAAACCTCCCATGCTCATGGATTGGCAGAATCAATATAGTTAAAATGGCCATTTTGCCAAAAGCAATATACAGATTCAATGCAATACCCACCAAAATCCCAACTCAATTCTTCACAGAGTTAGAAAGAGCAATTATCAAATTCATCTGGAACAACAAAAAACCCAGGATAGCTAAAACTGTTCTCAGCAATAAAAGAAAATCTGGGAGAATCAGTATCCCTGACCTCAAGCAATACTGCAGAGCAATAGTGTTAAAAACTGCATGGTATTGGTACAGTGACAGGGAGGAGGATCAATGGAACAGGATTGAAGATCCAGAAATGAACCCACACACCTATGGCCACTTGATCCTCGACAAAGAGGCTGAAAACATCCAATGGAAAAAAGATAGCCTTTTCAACAAATGGTGCTGGTTCAACTGGAGGTCAGCATGCAGAAGAATGCGAATTGATCCATCCTTGTCTCCTTGTACTAAGCTCAAATCCAAATGGATCAAGGACCTCCACATAAAGCCAGACACTCTGAAGCTAATAGAAAAGAAACTGGGGAAGACCCTTGAGGACATCGGTACAGGGAGAAAGTTTCTGAACAGAACACCAATAGCGTATGCTCTAAGAGCAAGAATTGACAAATGGGACCTCATAAGGTTACAGAGTTTCTGTAAGGCAAAGGACACCATCAAGAGGACAGATCGGCAACCAACAAATTGGGAAAAGATCTTCACCAATCCTACATCAGATAGAGGGCTAATATCCAATATATATAAAGAACTCAAGAAGTTAGACTCCAGAAAACCGAACAACCCTATTAAAAAATGGGGTACAGAGTTAAACAAAGAATTCTCACCTGAAGAACTTCGGATGGCGGAGAAGCATCTTAAAAAATGCTCAACTTCATTATTCATTAGGGAAATGCAAATCAAAACAACCCTGAGATTTCATCTTACACCAGTCAGAATGGCTAACATTAAAAATTCAGGAGACAGCAGGTGTTGGAGAGGGTGTGGAGAAAGAGGAACACTCCTCCACTGCTGGTGGGGTTGCAAATTGGTACAACCACTCTGGAAATCAGTCTGGCGGTTCCTCTGAAAACTGGGCACCTCACTTCCAGAAGATCCTGCTATACCACTCCTGGGCATATACCCAGAGGATTCCCCACCTTGTAATAAGGATACATGCTCTACTATGTTCATAGCAGCCCTATTTATAATTGCCAGATGCTGGAAAGAACCCAGGTATCCCTCAACAGAAGAGTGGATGCAAAAAATGTGGTATATCTACACAATGGAGTACTATTCAGCCATTAGAAACAATGAATTCATGAAATTCTTAGGCAAATGGATGGAGCTAGAGAACATCATACTAAGTGAGGTAACCCAGACTCAAAAGGTGAATCATGGTATGCACTCACTAATAAGTGGATATTAACCTAGAAAACTGGAATACCCAAAACATAATCCACACATCAAATGAGGTACAAGAAGAAAGGAGGCGTGGCCCCTTGTTCTAGAAAGACTCAGTGAAGCAGTATTTGGCAGAACCAGAATGGGGAAGTGGGGAGGGGTGGGTGGGAGGACAGGGGGAGGGAAGGGGGCTTATGGGACTTTCAGGGAGTGGGGGGCTAGAAAAGGGGAAATCATTTGAAATGTAAATAAAAAAATATATCGAATAAATAAAAATAATCTGTAGGCAAGGGGAAAAAAGAATTAGATTTGATTATATCAATAAATATATTTTATATAAAGACATAAAGATAAAAAACATTAAAAAATACATATTAAATGTCACATTCTGTCTATTTCTAATGTTTTTAAGACTGTCTATCTATATAAAATATATCTTAATTATTAAAATAATTACTAAATTAATTAGAGTGGAATTACAAACATTTTCTGATAAAATTGAAGATTTACATGAGAAATATTTGCTAGTCTGTTTTTTTACTGGGGAGTTGAGTCCTTTGTTGTTAAGAGATATTAAGGAATAGTGATTGTTGCTTCATGTTATTTTTTGATGTTATTTTTATGTTTGTGTGGGTATATTCTTTTGGGTGTGTTGGAAGAAGATTACTTGCTTTTTCTAGGGTGTAGTTTCCTTCCTTGTGTTGGAATTTTCCATCAATTATCCTTTGTAGTGCTGTATTTGTTGACAGATATTGTGTAAATTTGGTTTTATCATGGAATATCTTGGTTTCTTCATCTATGATGATTGAGAGTTTTGCTAGGTATAGTAGCCTGGGCTGGCATTTGCATTCTCTTAGAGACTTTATAACATCTGCCCAGGATCTTCTAGCTTTCATCGTCTCTGGTGAGAAGTCTGGTGTAATTAGAAAATGCAAAATCAAAAAGCCCCTGACCCAAAACATAAAGGAAATCCAAGACACAATGAGAAGAATAAACCTAAGGATTATAGGTATAGAAGAAAGTGAAGATTCCCAAATTAAAGGACCAGTAAATATCTTCAACAAAATTATAGAAGAAAACTTCCCTAACTTATAGAAAGTGATGCCCATGAACATACAAGAAGCCTTCAGAACTCTAAACAGACTGGGCCAGAACAGAAACTCCTCCTGGCACATAGTAGTCAAAGCACCAAATTCACTAAACAAAGAAAGAATATTAAAGTCGGTAAAGGAAAAAGGGCAAATAACTTATAAAGGCAGATTCTCTATGTATATTAGTGAGTTCAAATGTAGTTGCTCATCCAACTTTGAGTGGGAAGTTATTTACTGGAGCAAGAGAAAGAGCTATCAGCAGATCTGTTACTAAAGAAAGAGTTAACTTCCTTAACTTCCTTCTTATGAGCCATTAACAGTTATCAGTTACTCAGGGAAGTATGAAGACACATGAAACCCTCCCCCTTCAGTAATGAATATTGACAGGTCCAATTGGTGCATGTCTTATGCAATGAGTTCATGAATGTATTGACTATATCGTCTTCAGAAGATACCATTTTTTTCTGCATATTTTCTATCTGGACACCTCTATAATAAAGGCTTGGCACAACACTAATTATATAGAAATGAGTAATGAGAGCAAAGTTTGAGACTATGATTGCTTAGGAAAGCCACACTACTAGGTTCCCTCTAGGGCCTATGAGTTTCCTACCCCTAAGCTTTGGACCAGGTTGATAGAGTAGGTATGAGTTCTGTTTAGTGATGTAGGACTCAAATAAAATGAGAAAGCAGATGGTTTCCACAATAACAACTATGCCATTATTGAACCAGAGAACACACCTTGACTGGTAGGTCATTATTTATAGGTAACACACAGCTGGGTAATACTGTTCATGAATTTTCTTTCCCCAGAATCATGCACAGTACATTTTGGCACTGTAAAATCTAACCGCTACAGAGGAAGCATTCAGCATGATTTCTGTATGTTCTATGTTTCAAATATATGGCATCATTTTAATAAGGTTATAATATCAAATTCTTAAGGATAGATAAGAACAGCTACAAGAATTTATTTTATTTGGAGGCCCTCAGGGGCTTTCCTGACCAAAAACTTGTAGTAGATACCCTACATCTAACATTCAGATTTTATTTTAAATAGCCCACAGTTTTAGGGAGAAACATATATATATATATATATATATATATATATATATATATATATGATACATCCATTCAAAATTTCCTCAGATTATATATTAATAAGATTTTAAATTATAGCTTGTTTATGCTCTTGTCTTTGGATTCCCTTTTGTGATGTTTAATTTTAATTATAAACTTCACAAAATCTATAATTACCTGGGAAGAAATCTCTGAAAAGGATTGTTTATACCAGGTTGTCCTGTAGGCATGTCTATGGAGTATTATCTTGATTTTTATAAATTGAGGTGGGTGGCAGCATTGTTGTGGTTCTGTATATGACTGGAGAAGGTGAGATGATTATCAGGCATACTAATTAAATCTATTTCAGCTCTAGACTGTGGATATGACTAATTGCCTCAACTTCTTGTCCTCTTGACTTGCTTACAATGAGGAACTGTTACTTGGAATTGAATGTTTATTTGTAAAAATATCAAGTGTTTATATAGGCATATATCGAGGCTCCCAACTGATATGTCTAATTTTGTGCTAATATCACACTGTTTTAATTAATATGGCTCTAGCATATTACTTGAGATCAGGTATGGCAATAGTGCCATTAGTGTTTTATTTATTATTTAAAAGAATTGAGATTAAAAGACTATATAATATCCTGCTTCCTTTTCTTTCCTGCAACACTTTCAGTGTACCCTATTTTGGACTCTTTAAAATTTATATCCCTTTTAAAAAGAAAAAAAGTATATTTATGCAATTGGGTTGTATTTATATACTTAAGAATATATATTTAGGAATATATTTATATTTGTATTTTATATATTTATTTATATGTTCATCTTTATATATTTATATGCTAAATGATTATTACAATTTTGTTGATATTTTTATTTAATATATATTTTATTCCTAAATACATTAATGCATATTATATATTAAATATATTATATATTAAATGTATAATATAAAATATAATTTAATATATAAGTATATGATAAATTATATAATCAACAAAATATATAAATATTAGGTAACATAATATATATTGTGTGATATATAATATTTAATGTATTACTAAATATATGAATCTCAAAGATTACCATATGCTCAGCCCCTGAAAGCATACATACAGGTAACATTATGTAGACTAAACAGTTTTCTTATTTTTCAAGATTTCTTTGGTTATCCTGGATCTTTTGTGTATTCATAATGAATTTGAAAACAGCTAGCATTTTTAAGAACCCACAGTAAGATGATCATTTACTGCCTAATAGAAAATATAACACACACACACACACACACATACACACACTCACACAGAGACATGCACAATCTCTTGGTACATTAGCGGTCTTCCAAATGTGAAGAGATGGGAGGAGCAGCATGTATTCAATAAGAAGTTGAAGAACTGGAGCTTATTCATAGACACTTTTATGAGTGGTGGGTCATGTAGAGTATTCTTGGATCTGAAAGTGGGATTAGCAGTAAGGAGGGAACAGTGAATATAGGAAGATTACTAAAACATTTTTGAGGACAATTGAAGTTGCTAGTAATAAGCAGCAGTGCTAAAGAAGTATAGTTGGAGCTTTCTTCGAATTGCTATAAAGCTAGAGTTGAAGGAACTAAGTCATGTAGAGGTGGAAAGACCAAAGAAGACTGAATTATCCCAAATCTCCTATCTATAGTGTCAGGTTACCTGGATAATGATGCCAGCTGTAACAACTGAGAGCCCCAAAGAATGAGCTGATTTGGGAAGAGATGTAAATAATTTATTTGTAGTGCATTGCTTTAGAAATTGAGAGAAGCAATCTAACAGAGCAAACTAGCAGATGTTGGGTATTCCAGAATCTGGAACTCAGGGGAGAGAATTGGCTGGATGTGGACATTTGTTTATAAATGGCAGATGGTTGGAAGTTACAGCAGAAGACTGAGGATGTTTCTGGAGGCGGGTTGCTGCATAGAGACAGAAGAAAGAAAATATGAGTGTAAATTTTCAGATAAAAATAAAATTAGGAAGAGGGGCTTAGAAGTGGCAGGAAAGAGAGAGGCATAGGCTGAGAGTTGGCAGGACTGTAGATGCCAGACTGTGTAATCAGAACTCACCTCATCAGGCTCTGATGAGGCACAGAAGGTCTCTGAGTCAGAGATTGCCACGGGAGCCAAAGGACAAACAGTGACACAGAATGAATGTGTGATCTATCATAGGTGGTGCAGAGCCAAGGAAGAGTCAATCTGGGCAGAGTATGGGGTCCAGAGCTTGATTGAGACTTGTTTCTTTTACAACATTAGTCTAAGCATTTCCTTTTTATTTTTTTTTAAATTTTTAAAAATGTTTTTTCCTTTTTTTATTGATATATTTTTTATTTACATTTCAAACGATTTCCCCTTTTCTGGGTCCCCACTCCCCGCAAGTCCCATAAGCCCTTTTCCCTCCCCCTGTTCCTCCTTCCACCCCTTCCCACTTCTCTGTTCTGGAATTCCCCTATACTCTTGCACTGAGTCTTTCCAGAACCAGGGGCCACTCCTCCATTCTTTTTGGACATCATTTAATTTGTGGATTATGTCCTGGGTATTCAAAGTTTCTAGGCTAATATCCACTTATCAGTGAGTGCATACCATGATTGATCTTTTGAGACTGGGTTACCTCACTTAGTATGATGTTCTCCAGCTCCATCCATTTGTCTAAGAATTTCATGAATACATTGTTTCTAATGGCTGAATAGTACTCCATTTTGTAAATATACCACATTTTTTGTATCCATTCCTCACCTGGGTTCTTTCCAGCTTCTGGCTACTACAAATAGGGCTGCTATGAACATAGTGGAGCATGTATCCTTATTGCATGCTAAAGAATCCTCTGGATATATGCCCAGGAGTGGTATAACAGGGTCCTCAAGAAGTGTCATGCCCAGTTTTCTGAGGAACCTCCAGACTGATTTCTAAAGTGGTTGCACCATCTTGCAATCCCACCAGCAGTGGAGGAGTGTTCCTCTTTCTCCACAGCCTCGCCAACACCTGCTGTCTCCTGAGTTTTTGACCTTAGCCATTCTGACTGGTGTGAGGTGAAATCTCAGGGTTGTTTTGATTTGCATTTCCCTAATGATTAATGATGTTGAACATTTCTTAAGGTGTTTCTCAGCTCTCCGAAGTTCTTCATGTGAAATTTTTTTTGTTTAGCTCCGTACCCCACTTTTTAATGGGGTTATTTGGTTCTCTGGGTTCTACTTTCTTGAGTTCTTTGTATATATTAGATATTAGCCCTCTGTCAGATTTAGGGTTGGTGAAGATCCTTTCCCAGTCTGTTGGTTGACGTTTTGTCCTTTTGATGGTGTCCTTTGCCTTACAGAAACTTTGTAGTTTTATGAGGTCCCATTTGGCAATTCTTGATCTTAGAGCATAAGCTATTGGTGTTTTATTCAGGAACTTTTCCCCTGTGCCCATGTCCTCCAGGGTCTTCCCCAGTTTCTTTTTGATTAGTTTCAGTGTGTCAGGTTTTATGTGGAGGTCCTTGATCCATTTGGAGTTGAGCTTGGTACAAGGAGATAAGAATGGATCAATGCGCATTCTTCTGCATGCTGACCTCCAGTTGAACGAGCACCATTTGTTGAAAAGACTATCTTTTTTCCACTGGATGCTTTCAGCTCCTTTGTCAAAGACCAAGTGACCATAGGTGTGTTGGTTCATTTCTGGGTCTTCAATCCTATTCCATTGATCTGCTTGCCTGATATTGTACCAATACCATGCAGTTTTTATCACTATTGCTCTGTAGTAGAGTTTAAAGTCTGGGATACTGAATCCCCCTTAAGATCTTTTACTGTTGAGAATAGTTTTAGCTATCCTGGGTTTTTTGTTATTCCAGATGAATTTGAGAATTGCTCTTTCTAGCTCTATGAAGAACTGGGTTGGGATTTTTATGGGGATAGCATTGAATCTGTAGATTGCCTTTGGCAAGATGGCCATTTTAACTATATTAATCCTGCCAATCCACGAGCATGGAAAAATTTTTCCATTTTCTGAGATCTACTTCGATTTCCTTCTTCAGAGATCTGAAGTTCTTGTCATATAGGTCTTTCACTTGTTTGGTTAGAGTCACCCCAAGATACTTTATGCTGTTTGTAGCTATTGTGAAGGGGTCCATTTCCCTAATTTCTTTCTCAGTCTGCTTATCCTTTTAATATATAAAGGCTACTGATTTGCTTGCATTGATTTTGTAGCCAGCCACTTTGCTGAAATTGTTTATCAGCTGTAGGAGTTCTCTAGTAGAGTTTTTAGGGTCACTTAAGTATATGATCATATCATCTGCAAATAATGGTAGTTTGACTTCTTTCTTTCTAATTTGTATTCCTTTGACTTCCTTATGTTGTCTAATTGCTCTAGCTAGGACTTCAAGAACTATATTGAAAAGATATGGAGAGAGGGGGCAGCCTTGTCTAGTCCCTGATTTTAGTGGGATTGCTTCAAGTTTCTCTCCATTTAGTTTGATGTTGGCTACTGGTTTGATGTATATTGCTTTTACTATGTTTAGATACTTGAATTCCTGTCCTTTCCAAGACTTTTAGCATGAAAGGATGCTGAATTTTGTTAAATGCTTTTTCAGCATCTAATGAAATGATCATGTGGTTTTTTTTTCTTTGAGTTTGTTTATGTAGTGGATAGCATTTATGGATTTCCTAACTTCTTATAGAACATTCTTAACTGAGAGATGGGGTAAATTCCTGATGATTGAAAGTGATATTAGAGGTGACATGGAAGAAAGTAAAGACTGACATAAAAAGTGTAAAGTTAGAGTCATGTAGGAAAGTTTGGTTGGCAGACAGAGAGGGAGAGTGAGAGAGAGAGAGAGAGAGAGAGAGAGAGAGAGAGAGAGAGAGAGAGAGAGAGAGAGGTGAAGGAGGGGCAGGGAGAGACAGAGAAAAAGACAGAGATAGAGAGACAGAGAGAGACACATAGAAAGACAGACAGACAGACAAAGAGAGACAGAAACAGAATAAGCAAGGAGGGTTTGAAATGTCTTCTTTAGAATTTTTGCAGATAGTAACTACCTTGGATTTATAACTAAGTTAACTTGAGAATGTTAAAGTAAAATGTTCATTATTTTATGATTATTATCAATGATTTTGCATTAGAGGCATTATGAACATCCAATAGAACTGAATGCCCAGAATCAGTTGGAACTCAGTATCTTGGGCATGCCCGGTATCTAGCAGCAGTCACAAGCTGCATAGGTAATACATGCTTGTCTATAACATTATTTGATTTTGTCTTATTAGCTTGTCATTTTCTTCTCTTTACTAATTACCAACTAGATGCTAAATGAAAGTGGAAATGTTCTGAAAAGGTTATTCTATGTCATTGTGTTTTATCTGCACCGCTCTGAAACTGAAGGAAGAGGTTTCCTGAGTCTCTATTTGCAAGAGAAATATCTATAATTCAAACACTGACATACATACAAACTCATGCACATTCTTGTAAGGTGAAGACCCTCTAATTTTTGTGATGAGTGCTCATTACAGGCTTAATACTCACTAAATGCTTCAGTGAACTTGAAGCACTTTTTCTCTTGTATCAAGTGTTTCATTTCTCTCTTCCTTCAACATCAACTCTCTAATTTCCTACATTTCCAGTAAGAATTGGCCATGAATTATTATTTGCTGTTAGGAATCACACTGTGTCAGCTTGGGTATCTCTCTTTCCCTCTCAGCTTATCAAAAGCCACCAGCTTTTACTTTTAGTACCAAGTAAAGATATTGGGAAGACAAATAAAAAGAGTGTGGAAGAGTGTGGAGGGAGAAAACAATAAGGGTAATGAAAAGTTGTTGGGGAGGAATAAGAAAGAACAGAGTGAAGAGTGGGGAGTTGAGAAGGGGCTAGATATATCGGGGAGAGAGGAAAATGCAGAAGGGGAAGGAAGAGCTAAGAATAGGTGAAATGGGTGATCATTGCTGTGGACAGGGCTCAAGGACAAATGATGAGAAGACAGGACTGGCACTTCCGACTGATTGCAGCAACCTTGCCCCACAACTGCTTTTTTCCTACTTAGGAACCCCAGCCAACTAGGTCTGTGAAGAGAGGAGACAGTCTGTTGGTTGCTTAATGATTTATAACAAGTACACGGGAATGCCATTAAAAGCTAATTCATCACCCACAGGCTACATGATTTGCAAACATCTGCTCTGAAACAGGCTCCTCTTGGGAAGACAATTTCTGTGGGTTGAAAGTTCTTCTGCTTGTAGATACAGCACATGGGAGTTATGATACAGGCCATAGCATTTGGGTCGCTGGCTATCCAGCCAAAGTGATTAATTAGGGTGGTGCTTAAATGTTGCCTTTTGATCTACCACGTCCATGTGCTGAAGCTTTCGCACAGTTGAATACTCTCTCCCTAGTGATATGCAAATTAAAACATGGCTGTCCCCTACTCTGGCAGAGCTGTTCATTGAAATGACTAAGCTTCCTAGACATGATAGGTCTCTAGCTTTAAACTTATTGATGTGACCCTCTGTGAGACAGAAAATCCCCAAACAAATGGGTTTTCAATCTAAATATGCTCATTTTTCTTGCTTTTGACTTGATAGTGGCTCATAGTCTTCTGAAATTGGCCTTGTTTATTTTCCTTATCAGTAAGGAAATTCCTTATCCCTGAAGGTAATTCTGAAATTTACTATTCTAGGTAAAATCTTATAGCTGTTGATGCTTTGCCCTGTGTGTCCTGTGTTTATCTGTGTGTTAACCTGTGGGTATTTAGACAGGTTTCAATATGCTTATAGCTTCCAACTGTTGTAGTTTGAGTAGTGCTTGCTAAGAATATATCTAAGTATAGTAAACTTAAAAGGCAAACATACTTGAAAATGGGCTTACTTCAAAGATAACCAATTCAGATGAAGTCATACTGTATTAAGTCTTCTATCTGGTGTTCTTATTAATTCTAAGAAGCAGATAAAAGGACTAGGGAGATGGATCAAAATAGATCCTTGCTGCACAAACATGGCATGAGTTTGAGTCTATACCTCCCACATACAAAGCCAGGAATAGCCACACATGTAACTGTAGTTCTTGACGGGAGGAGACAGGAGGATTTCTGGGGCTCACTGGCTCCAGAGTCAAAGATACCTGTCACTTGGGAATAAAATGGAGAGTGGTATCGCAGGACACCCAAGTGTTCTCCTATTACCTCCACACATGCACATAGTTACATGTACCGTGCACACAAGGTGCATACACCACATGTACTCACTGACATGAAATAAAGAACAGCAGAGAAACACAAAATGAAATGAATGTCATTTAAAGTTAGAAACTGAAGCAATATAACTAGAAGAAAAAGAAACCAGATGAAAAACAAATTTACAACCCCAAGAACTGCCAGCAAAGTAAGAGGTAGAAGAGAATAGAAATGATTTCTCCATATATACTTTAGAAAGAGCAAAGACCTACAGTGGAATTCTAGTATGAATAAATGGGACCAGGTGTATTTCTTCTGTTTTAAGAGAACCAATTTGTGATACTTTCCTAGAGATGCCCATCACACAGGAAGTTGTATTTTTGTCCTACTTGGCTTGAGAGTGGATTTTGACATCAGTGGAGGCTCCTCAACCAAGGCTAGGAACAATCTGGAAATATCAAAGTACAAGCAGCAATTAGTTGTTAGACGGAATGTCTCAAGTAACTGGTGCTTTGGAGGCAGCCATTCTGAACTCTCAAAGAGACTTTAGAGAGTATTTAAGCAACAGAAAGTAGGTGAAGGTAATGTGGTAGGCAAGACGGCAGCACTCCAGCATGAGGAAGCCACTTGATTTTCTATGAACTTTGAAAGATTTCTTGGTGGTTACAACTGGGGTTACTGTTGTTGAAAGAGAAAAAAAAATCCTAGAAGTTTCCAAGTAAATTGGAACTATAGAAAAGATAGCAGGACTATCAGTATTCATGGAGAACATTAGAAGGGAAATGGGCTTTGCTGTTTGTCTTTGTGAACACTTAAAATTGGGTACATGATCTGTTTCAATATAATGGATGATCAAAAATGCTGAGTTACTCATTGCTCATTTCCCTATAAACCCTGAAATACTTCAACTCTGCAACCCTGGACACTGCATTAATTGTCTCATGATTAACTGGTATTCTTCTAGTAAAAATTAGTTTTTCTCTCATGTTAGATTCTTTCTGTGTCTTTTTCTAACATCTGCTCTTATTTCACAATAGCTCTGAAGACTTCATTTGGAAATATAACTTAATGATATTCTAAGAGTGTCTTAGATTCGGTGTCTGGAAGTAACCAGACACCCTCCTTGTGGTGGTTTGAATAAGACTGGTGTAAGCAGGCTCTTATAGTCATGGCTTTGTTGGAGTAGATATGGCCTTGTTATATCACTGGATATGTACTACAAAGTTTTCAAAGCTTGTGCCAGGTTATTTTTGTGGGAAGCCACTTTATCCAGCACCGTTGCAAGACAGCGCTGGCAGGAAATATTTAGTCCTGGTAAACAACTTTGACACACATGCAGTTGGTAAACAACTTTGACACATGTGCAGTTGGTAAACAACTTTGACACGCATGCAGTAAGGCTTCACTATGACTCAGCATTGGCATGCTAATGAGGTGCACCTTAGTTCTCCTATCACAATGCAACATGCCCCTAAGCAAGGGCTGCTGGGCTATATAAGGGCGGCAAAAGACAGGCTGGGGCTGGGGGGGGGGCTTGTTGGAGAAGAAAAGCAAGGTCCTGAATAAAGCGCTGCAGAGAAGAACCTGGTCATGTCGCGTCTTTCCTTGCGGGCAAGGTTAGGCACCGACATATTTTATTTCTCTTTATCTTTCTCCTGCTTGCAGATCAGGATGTAGGACACTCAGCTACTTCTCCCATCTGCTTGCATATTGCCATTTCTCACAACTTTAATGATAATGTATTAACTTCTGAAGCTGTAAGCAAACCCCAAGGTAAAGGCTTCCCTTTATAAGAATTGTCATCGTCAGGTCACAGCAACACAACACTAAGAAAAGAGTTGGTGCCAAGGAGCAAGATATTGCTGTCACAGATCTGACCATTCTTTTTCTTTAAGAAATATGGAAGACATTGGGACTTTGAACTAGAGATGTAGTTCACTGCTTTAAGGGGGACTTACAAGGCCATCTGCATAAACAATGATGCTAAGGACAATGTGAACTGTGACAGACTGGTTTAAGAGGTTTTAGAGGGTTCAAATATGAGTAAGTAACATAGAGAATGTTCACATGATAGGTGGCAAGGAATGTGGCAAAGTTTTGCTGTTGTCCTGGAAATATGGCTAACTCTAAATTCAAGAGTTTTGGATTAATGTCATAAGCCAGGGATATTTCAGAATAGCCAAATGTTGACTCTGTCATGCGGCTATTAGTAATCTTTGTAGACTTCACATCTACAATGAAAAAATTAGGACTTTTAAACAGGTAGAGATTAGACTGTGGGAACTTTAGAAGTTGGACTGAATGCATATTTTCCCCTTATGATCTGGCCAAGCTCATGGGAGCCAGGGGCCGGGGCGCGGGGGTGTAGAATGCTTGAATCAAAATGTTTGAATAAAAAAAGCTCATACTGGTATGGCCTTAATGAAGTAGGTGTGGCCTTGTTGGAGTAGGTCTGGCCTTATTGGAGGAAGTAAGTCATTAGGGGTGGGCTTTAGGTTTCAAAACCCATGCCAGACCCAGTCTCTCCTTCTCTTTTCTGCCTGTAGAACAGGATGGAGAACTCTCATCTATGTCTGAGTACAAGGCACCATAATTCCTACCTTGAAAATAAATATACTATCCCCTGAAGCTGTAAGCCAGTCTCTGACTAAATGCTTTCTTTCTTAAGATTTACTTTGGTCATAGTGTCTCTCCTCAGTAATAGAGCATAACAAAGACACTCCTTTATTTCATAAAACACAAACTTGAATCTCACAAAAGTAATGCTCCTTGTAAAATGTTCACAGCAGTACATTGGAGTGGTTGAGGGTTTGGGATTAAATCCTATCTATGGCTCTTCAATAGATCTTTTTAATACTTCCCCAACAGTATCCATGCTTCTGTTACTTAACTTCGAAAGTATAAAATTAATTATTTTTTCCCATCATTACATCAATAACAGCAACAAATAATACTGTGTTGTACTGTGACAACATAGTATCTGGCATTCTGGTAATTTATAAAAGTGCAAAGCAGACAGAATCCTTGTCTCTTTGTGGTTTATATTTTAGTAGTTGACAGGTCATCTACTTTAAAGGAAAACTTATATGTGATATAATATCAGATAGCAAAAATAACTGGACTGTACAAAATTTAAAAAGTTTAAATTGAATGATGGGTATGGGATGTAAACAAGCTTGACTGAAAAATATGAATGTGTCAAGGTCAGCTTGAACACAGATATGAGTGGGAAGCAACATTATCACAATACTTATCATTGTTAACACATCAGCAGAGCATCACTACCATCATTGTTAACATTACCAGCATCTCCATGACCATTATCCCTATTAGTATCATTATCACCACTATCACAATTATAATCATTATAATTGACAAGGTCGTTGCCATTACCAAGCATATTTTCATTGTCCCCATTAGCATCGCCATAATCAGCCCTATCTCCAATACAGCCACCACCATCATCATCATTGTCACCAATAGCATCAACATCATCATCACCACCACCATTATTACCATCATCAATTTCTCATTATGGCTAGTATTGGACAGAAGATTTTGAAGCTGAAAGTACCACTGTTATAGCAAAACATAGGTACCTCTTCTGACCTGGTGACTGTTGAAATACAATTTCCATTCCAAAACAACAACAACAACAACAACAACAACAACAACAAACATTTGGAAGTGTAAAGCTAGAATAGCCCTCCTTGAGCCTCAGACTGAAAAGGAGTATAAAAGTAAGTAAATAAAAAGAAATTAAAAAAATAAAGTACAAATAATATTCATGTTTGGAATATGGTACAGGCATGAGAAACACAAGGCTTAGAATTATAGAGAATTAAATTAAAATGGTAGATAAGTCCTACAGATTAATAGCTATGTGAGCTTGAGACAAGATTAAAAATAAAGTAAGTTCCAGGAATTTACCTCTACTGCCCTGTACAGCATCCTGAACACACAATCCAGGCATTCAAATGGTTGATGCATGAGAATTCAGCTCACACCTTGTAACTTCAATTTCCACATTTCAAAAAATGGGAATAATGATACACCACAATTTTTAGTGAAGTTATGTAATAATTAGTAACACATAGCACAGTGCTTAGCAAATATTAAGGGCTTTAAGAATAGTAGCATGCAGGCCGGGCAGTGGTGGCGCACGCCTGTAATCCCAGCAATCTGGGAGGCAGAGGCAGGCAGATTTCTGAGTTCGAGGCCAGCCTGGTCTACAGAGTGAGTTCCAGGACAGCCAGAGCTATACAGAGCTCTCAAAAAAACAAAAATTTAAAAAACCAAAAAAAAAAAGCATGCAATTCAAATATGAATGAATAAAGACCACCTGTGCAAGTGGAAAATACATCTGGAGAGCTAAGACTAGAAAGATGTTTGGAAATATACATAAAATATAGATCATAGAAAAACACCTATGTTTTAGAGATTTGAAGAAGCTCTTTGGAATCTTTATATTGTTAACAGGGGTTTAGATACATGTAGTATTTATGTAGTATGCTTATGCTGAGATTGTATTGCATATGTTCTCATCTATATAATTACATAAAAATCATATCTCAGTCATAGAGGTTTGGTTATGATGAGATATACATATATGATATAGGACACTAAGATGCAAACAAGTCTTTAGCCTTGAGAATGCAAGGTATTAGTGACTTCTAAATAAATCAGTTTTTGTGCCAGTCTCCCAGTGTAAAGGTGGTATTATGAATTTATTCAAGATTTTAGCTATATTCACTCCATACTGACTCCTCCTCTCCAATTCCTTAGGGAAACCATCAAAATGATAAAGTATTTATTAAATTAAATTTAAAACATGTTATAAAATGGAGATAATGATGCATATACTTCATAATTTTCACAGAATTATTTGAAGGTGATTATTGTAGCTTGTTTTTTGCAACATGTCATAAATATATATTTGAGTCTAAGTACCTGCCATTCAGTTACAATAAATTAATTTATTTCAACAATCAATAAATCCTCATATAGTCTATGCATCTTCCCAAGGGTACTTAGTATCCATTTTTATTTGTAATTCATAGCAATGCCAAGAAGTTACTGTGATTTCCCCATATGTGTGGATGAGGAAATCAACATATGGAGAGTCATAAAGACTTTACCAAGATCCTGTACTTTTAAAGAAGAAGTGGAATTTAGCCACACATTGTCAGCTGTGGACAAAGGGCTACCACCATTACCACACTGCCCTATCAGCCTCACAGGCTCAATATTCGTAATTAGAGCAATTAGTGGTAGTGTGTATTTACATGATTTCATTGCTATATTGTTTCAAAGCATAGATTCTGTATGGGGATATGAGGAGTGATGTTTTCTTTTTATTTGTAGAGACTATTTTTGCAGGATATAAAGTTATGGGCCCTTTAAGGAGCTATTGATCTGAGGGCATCATGAAAATACAAGGTTGTACAAAGATGACCATGCTAATTGGAGTAGGAAAGATTTGGAGAACTTGATCAATGCAGTTAGCCACTTACATGCTAAGAGAGTTTTTTACTTGTGTAATTTAGGAAATGTTGTTTAAAGTATACTGTAATAAGCAAATTCTGTATGTGGCTCTTTGTCTCCTCCCCTCCCTAGCCTTAGTTTCTGTTCTGGGAAACTGACACCCAAAGAGCACTTCAGCCTCTTCTCTTTCTCTTTTGCTGTAGATTGGATTTAGCCAGAGGGAAACAACAGCAGAAGCTGGAAAACAGGAATGGATGGAGAGACTAGGGCTGCAGCTGGTAGCAGAACCTTTCTGTATAAGCCTACAGCTCCTGCTTAGTGTCTTTGCTACTGAGTTGGCATGGCTACACATGTAGCAACTACCACCTCTCCATTTCATCATTCTTTAGTGGTCAGGTGGCAACCCCTCCCATTTTGTTATTGTTACCCCAGGGAGCTTTACCCTTCTTTATTAGTTTTCCTTTACTAGGATTCCATAAGGTCACAGGTTTGGCACTAAATACTCCTTGACACTTTTTTTTCCTGTTGGGTATGGCAATTGCTTTCTGCTTGGATGAAGCTGTGAGGGTAGATGAGACTACATTGCTTTACCTGAATTATATGTGACCCACAATCCTCTCTCTCCATCATTAATGAATAGATAGTAGGAATTAAAAGCTCATGCCAGATAGTATAGCTGATTTCATCTATTTGAAGGTAGCAGTGATGGATTGAAGTATCCACATGAGGCAAAATGTACATCAACATACCTAGTCAAAAGATAGCAGGAAAAATGTCCCTTAGGACTTCAGAGTGTATCCTGCCCATAATCCATCAGAGACTATTGTTGATCCTGGAACCCAGAGCTCTTCAATCTAGAACAAAGGAAAGTTATATAAAGTTATAAAATGATCATTGAAAGTAGAAAGGCAGACAAAGATTTGCTTAGGTAGTGATCATTAAACATAGTGATGGTCAGAATTCATATTTTCTTCCATTTTAACCTTATTTTATATATATATATATAAATATATATATATATTTATATAGTATCTTATGTTTCACAAAATAGACAATGTAATTTTAGAAGATTTTAGAACGTGCAAAAAGACACACATGATTGTTCATGATGTGTGCTTGATGTGTTATCTGATCTTAATCAGATAAGCTTAGGTGAACTATATTGTCCTGATCTGCTTTTTATATGATTATAGTAAGGGCCACGAAGTAGGTGTTTGGAGATTAGATGAGACCTATGCATCTCAATTCGCCCAGGACCTATGGAGATATGACTTGCACTATTAAAGCCAGGAATCCTGGGAA